>NC_064931.1:597508509-598803266 GCF_023897955.1 Schistocerca gregaria | reverse complement strand
TTCTCCGGATCTGAACACATGCGACTCCTTTTCGTGGGGTTATATTAAAAACAAGGTGTCCAATAATAACCCAAAACCCATTGCTGAACTGAAAACAGCCATTCAGGAGGTCGTCAACAGCATTGGTTTTCCGACACTTCAGCCGGTTATGCTGAATTTCGCTATTCGTTCAAAAATGGTTCAAATGCCTCTGAGCACTATGGGACTTAACATCTGAGGTCATCAGTCCCCTAGAACATAGAACTACTTAAACCTAACTAACCTAAGGACATCACATACATACGTGCCCGAGGCAAGATTCGAACCTGCGACCGTAGTGGTCGCGCGGTTCCAGACTGAAGCGCCTAGAACCGCTGGGCCACTCCGGCCGGCCTTCGCTATTCGTCTGGCCACATCATCGCCTAGGATGGCAGGCATATCGAACATTTCATAACCTAAATCCGAAAATCTGTACTCTGTATTGACGTTTACATGTTGAATCATGTGTGTGCACGCCGTAGTTTGTAACTAATTTACGTTTTTTTTTTTTTCGTACAGTTCAATAATTGTCACCATGTACACGCCACTGTACTGCCATGACTTCCGTTCACAGTGCAAGTTTATTCTTCGTATTTCTTTTGTAGCAAAATCAATATGCATGCGAACACGAATTCCTGAAGAGTCCTTTTGTTCCGATTAAAGTACCATCTGCGCATTGTCGAAATAACTTGTAACAAGTGTGAATTAGCAAGCCCAACACGTAGCACAACATCCAAAAATGTGCGTCCGGAGTGCTCTACAACTACATTATCTGAAAGTGCTCAAAACACTGAAAGAATAGAGCACCTTCACGAAAGTTAAGTAACTGTTATTACAACGGAAGACGTCATTAATATTACATTGCAGAATTTTAAATGGCAGAGCTGGAAGTGACATTTAAGCATTTTAAGCGCAGCAAAACTGCAGGGATGAATGTCTTTCCCCTAACGCTGTGTCCTCAGGTTCAGAGAACAGTTTTGTTTTTTGCCCTACCTCAATGAAATACTGGAAAACTGAATGTTACCGTGGATGTCTAGATGAGCAATGATGTTCGCCATCAGGAAAGTATGTCTACAATGTCAGCTCTTCCGGTCGATATCTCTCGTAAACGTTATCTACATGTTACGTGAAGGAATGCAGCGTCCCGAAATCAGGAAACAGATAACTCAACTGTCCGGAAGGAAAAGAGTCTTTCATAATGGCTTGTATGTCGTCGGCAACAGTTTATACTAGTAGGGCTGAAACTACACTGCGCATCACAGTTAAAGGACCGCTTTTTGGAAACCCAGTAACTGACTTCCGCTACAACGAATAAGTTAGAAAATTTGGCTCATAGGAACCTTCAACCTGCCTTTGTAAGGTGCAAAAGCGTGACACCTTGTAACGTTGCCGTCGGCCTCGACGACCCTTCAAACATCAAGATATCGACACATGCGAATAAAAGGCCAGAGCTCACAAGTTCATGTTGGCATCAAATTTGAGCATAATTGTGCGAACCTCCACCGTGGACGTGTCACACGATGGGAAGGTCATCACACCCCCTCTCACACACATTTCATCCCTTATTATGACGGCTCAATGGCGATACCAGCGTTATTTCAGGTGTGCCGCAGGGGAGTGTCGTAGGACCGTGGCTGTTCACAATATATATAAATTGCCTTGTGGATAACATCGGAAGTTCACTGAGGCTTTTTGCGGATGATGCTGTAGTATATCGAGAGGTTGTAACAATGGAAAATTGTACTGAAATGCAGGAGGACCTGGAACGAATTTACGCATGGTGCAGGCAATGGCAATTGAGTCTCAATGTAAACAAGTGTAATGTGCTGCGAATACACAGAAAGAAAGATCATTTATCATTTAGCTATAATATAGCAGGTCAGCAACTGGAAGCAGTTAATTCCATAAATTATCTGGGAGTAGGCATTAGGAGTGATTTAAAATGGAATGAGGTTGGTTCAAATGGCTCTGAGCACTATGGGACTTAACATCTGAGGTCATCAGCCCCCTAGAACTTTAGAACTACTTAAACCTAACTAACCTAAGGATACCACACACATCCATGCCGGAGGCAGGATTCGAACCAGTGACCGTAGCGATCGCGCGGTTCCACAATGAAGCGCCTAGAACCACTCGCAAAATGGAATGACCATAAAAAATTAATCGTCGGTAAAGAAGATGCCAGACTGAGATTCATTGGAATAATCCTAAGGAAATGAAGTCAGAAAACAAAGGAAGTAGGTTACAGTACACTTGTTCACCCACTGCTTGAATACCGGTGTGGGATCCCTACCAGACAGGGTTGATAGAAGAGATAGAGAAGATCCAATGCAGAGCAGCGCGCTTCGTTACAGGATCATTTAGTAATCGCGAAAGCGTTAAGGAGATGATAGATAAACTCTAGTGTAAGACTCTGCAAGAGAGACGCCCAGTACCTCGGTACGGACTTTTGCTGAAGTTTCGAGAGCATACCTTCACCGAGCAGTCAAGCACTATAATGCTCCCTCTTATGTATATCTCGCGAAGAGACCATGAGGATAAAATCAGAGAGATTAGAACCCACACAGAGGCATACCGACAATCTTTCTTTCCACGAACAATACGAGACTGGAATAGAAGGGAGAACCTATAGAGGTACTCAAGGTACCCTCCGCCACACACCGTCAGTATGGATGTAGATGTAGAAATCACGCGGTTTGTTACAGGTGGCCGATGAAAAGATTTCATACCCACTGTCGCTCAGATTCGACACGAAAAGACTTCTCTGGGTGGCATAAAAGGCGTCAATGAAATCATCCCTTTCCTTGGGGCGTCGATTCCCGCACAAAACGACAGTTTTCAGTGCGATGAGCAACATGACGACGTTCTTGACAACCTTTGACTCCACTACCACCCCCGGACGATTAAACACCTCTCTAAGGACACTGTGGAGCTGAATAGTCATTAAACATGACTGCACACCACTGGAGTGCAGCACGACCGCAATTTTTCCTCTCATGTACAGGTTGGAACCACTAGCGACCGCTCAAAACCATCCGGCGAAATATGAATGTGATCCGAAGCAGCAAAGGGTGCTCATACTTTTTTAGCACTGCTGGGGACAAAGTTCGTTTCAGTGCGTTTTGCTAGTGTGGATTGCCTATATTTAGGTGCAAGTATACATTTATGGGCAAACGTATTGTTCTCTTTTGATTGACAGGTCCTTAACCTATTGTTCTGTTAAGTGGATTATGACCCCTTGCAAAAAATCGGTTCTTCTGAGAACTCTCCCACCTCTCTCCCTTCCAACCCTTCAGGAAACCTCTAGCCCTCTCCCCTCCACCTCGCTGCTACAGGTATTCTTTCAGGACTGGCTGATTAGAATAGACTCCTCTCACTCTATCAATCTGTTTGATTACTTAGTTAAACTGATCAATTAATTAACCCCTCCCCTCTGGTAAACCCCCAACCCTCCTCTCCCCAACCTGGAAATTGGTGGCTCTGCTCTGGAGAGGAAGGATCTCAAGACAGAAAATTCAATTACATAGCAGAGGATATACTGTTTATTTATTTAAAAAAATTCAGTTTGCAGGGTTTCGATCTCTCTTGCTCATCATTCTCTGCTGTTCGGGAAGATGCAGCTTTGGCTAAAATACACTCCTGGAAATTGAAAAAAGAACACCGTGAATTCATTGTCCCAGGAAGGGGAAACTTTATTGACACATTCCTGGGGTCAGATACATCACATGATCACACTGACAGAACCACAGGCACATAGACACAGGCAACAGAGAATGCAGAATGTCGGCACTAGTACAGTGTACATCCACCTTTCGCAGCAATGCAGGCTGCTATTCTCCCATGGAGACAATCGTAGAGATGCTGGATGTAGTCCTGTGGAACGGCTTGCCATGCCATTTCCACCTGGCGCCTCAGTTGGACCAGCGTTCGTGCTGGACGTGCAGACCGCGTGAGACGACGCTTCATCCATTCCCAAACATGCTCAATGGGGGACAGATCCGGATATCTTGCTGGGCAGGGTAGTTGACTTACACCTTCTAGAGCACGTTGGGTGGCACGGGATACATGCGGACGTGCATTGTCCTGTTGGAACAGCAAGTTCCCTTGCCGGTCTAGGAATGGTAGAAAGATGGGTTCGATGACGGTTTGGATGTACCGTGCACTATTCAGTGTCCCCTCGACGATCACCAGAGGTGTACAGCCAGTGTAGGAGATTGCTCCCCACACCATGATGCCGGGTGTTGGCCCTGTGTGCCTCGGTCGTATGCAGTCCTGATTGTGGCGCTCACCTGCACAGCGCCAAACACGCATACGACCATCATTGGCACCAAGGCAGAAGCGACTCTCATCGCTGAAGACGACACGTCTCCATTCGTCCCTCCATTCACGCCTGTCGCGACACCACTGGAGGCGGGCTGCACGATGTTGGGGCGTGAGCGGAAGACGGCCTAACGGTGTGCGGGACCGTAGCCCAGCTTCATGGAGATGGTTGCGAATGGTCCTCGCCGATTCCCCAGGAGCAACAGTGTCCCTAATTTGCTGGGAAGTGGCGGTGCGGTCCCCTACGGCACTGCGTAGGATCCTACGGCCTTGGCGTGCATCCGTGCGTCGCTGCGGTCCGGTCCCAGGTCGACGGGCACGTGCACCTTCCGCCGACCACTGGCGACAACATCGATGCACTGTGGAGACCTCACGCCCCATTTGTTGAGCAATTCGGCGGTACGTCCACCCGGCCTCCCGCATGCCCACTATACACCCTCGCTCAAAGTCCGTCAACTGCACATACGGTTCACGTCCATGCTGTCGCGGCATGCTACCAGTGTTAAAGACTGCGATGGAGCTCCGTATGCCACGGCAAACTGGCTGACACTGACGGCGGCGGTGCACAAATGCTGCGCAACTAGCGCCATTCGACGGCCAACACCGCGGTTCCTGGTGTGTCCGCTGTGCCGTGCGTGTGATCATTGCTTGTACAGCCCTCTCGCAGTGTCCGGAGCAAGTATGGTGGGTCTGACACACCGGTGTCAATGTGTTCTTTTTTCCATTTCCAGGAGTGTACATCCAAAAGAAGTAATTTAATCGATAGCTTTCTTTTATTCCGATCACGCAAGGAATACCGTCTTGAAACAGTCATCCTATATAAATACACTGTTAAAAATCTTTCAATCCTGAAGCATGCAACGTATGCTGTTCCCTGTTTGCTTTCCCACAACCAGTGCCGGCTCGCGCCATGCATCGGTGTCCAAGAGTGTCCACTCGGGCCCCACGAATGACAGATCGGATGTCACGTCAATTCCCGAACAAAAGCATCAGGTGGCAGGAACCCTTTGATACTTGATACCCAGAAAATTTCCGCCGAAACAACTGTTCTTCCTCCCTTTCTTTATCTCGCTCTTTCTCGTCCTGTAGCATGCCACTGCTGGTCATATCGAACCGCAAACAAAGCAACGTTTACCTGATAAACCCCCAGCTGTGGATATCTTGGAAATATTCACTCACTCTATTAGACTGAACTGATTGATTAATTAATTAAATCGATATTCTTTAAATGGGACAATTTATTCTT
This sequence comes from Schistocerca gregaria, assembly GCF_023897955.1. Classification (NCBI taxonomy): domain Eukaryota; kingdom Metazoa; phylum Arthropoda; class Insecta; order Orthoptera; family Acrididae; genus Schistocerca; species Schistocerca gregaria. The sequence continues at coordinate 598,797,682 of NC_064931.1, read as the reverse complement.
GCTTCCTATTGGTGGATACCAGGATTGGCATATTTGGCGGGATTCGATGCCGCAACGACCAGGCTTGCAAACCCTACTGGATTTTCCCCCTTACTTCCTATTGGTGGAAGAGTGGCAGAAAGTCCATACGTTGGAGGTGGATGAAAATTTCAAATTTCAGCTCATTTGCATGATATGTCTCTAAATAATTTGTGGGAGGGGTTGGACAGATGCGTGCTCTCAATACAAGTATCGGAAACAATAAACTGATCAATCAGGAATTTGACGTCGCGATTGGGTTTTTAAAGAACTATAGAATTCCTAAATTGGTTCTCTCCGCGACATTCGAAAGGGCCTACTGCCTGATAGGATACAGACAACAACAAATACCACTGCAAGACAGAGTCCACAACGGTGTATTGAGAAACACTAAACACGACACTACTAAACCATGATCCAGTCTGCAGCAGTAATTGCCATGGATAAATGTCTGTGATTGCTGAAACACCCGCTCATCCCGCGGTCTTACCTCCATGATGTCCACACCCAGCGCGTCACACCCCTCATACGCCGCCACCACCGACGTTCGGAGGTCCGTGAAAATTACCGCCGCGATCGCAGCCACAATCGCGGATGCGCATGTATGCCAGATGGCACCAACGCCTGCCATGGAGGACATCCGGAGATGATTCGACACACACACGTCCGTTTCTGTCGGGCTCACCCAGCACACTGGTTCTTCGCCAGCCCTTGCTTCTGTTGGCAAGACCAGACAGGTCGGCACAATCTTTGTCACAGGCTGACGTAATCCATTACTTCCGGTCGCTGAAGCCTCGTGACCACCCTTGCAGCCAGCCGCGGTGCGCTGGAAAACAAGCAGCTGCAGCTTGGACATATACAGTAGTTCTAAACAATTCCACCCCGACATAGAACCAGCAGTTTAAAAAAATCTACTTTACCCAATCCGAGGCAACGATGTTGTTGAATATACACCTCGAATTTCTCACTTGAAATGAAGATTTCTCCCTTTCCACAGGACTACATCCAGCATCTCTACGATCGTCTCCATGGGAGAATAGCAGCCTGCATTGCTGCGAAAGGTGGATATACACTGTACTAGTGCCGACATTGTGCATGCTCTGTTGCATGTGTCTATGTGCCTGTGGTTCTGTCAGTGTGATCATGTGATGTATCTGACCCCAAGAATGTGTCAATAAAGTTTCCCCTTCCTGGGACAATGAATTCACGGTGTTCTTATTTCAATTTCCAGGAGTGTATATTCAGCTGCATGTGTGACAACACAGTTATGGATTGGGATACATATGTTTTGCATGCATTAATACAGCGCCTCTGTATGATACGTATGTCCCCTCTGTTGAAGTATGTGTTATGAAAACCCACATAGTTTACAGGGGGATGGGAAGGTTTAAAAGTGAATGCAGCCAGAGCATAATTTTTAAGCTCTACTCGATCTTGAGTGTCTCGGTCCCCCCAACCCACCACAGTTTCCTGCTTTTCATGCTATTTTTTCTCTAATTTTATGTATTATCAGTAAATTTACGTAATTTTGCACGTTTTTTTCGCGGTTTTACATTTTTCGTCATATTTCCTCAATTTTACGTATTTCCCACTAATTTATCGCAATTATACCAGGTTTTGCTCCATGTTTACCAATTATAAGTCATTTTCTCATTTTTTTGATATTTTTCTCTATGTACTATGGGCATATTACCGGCGTACCCACGTGTTGTTTGATATTATGTGAGGAAATTTGCATGTCCTATACAGCAACCTAATAAAAAATCCTAATAAGTACCCTCTTCCCAATGATCTGCATACATTCATTTTGGATAGAGAGATCATGAAAAGTATAGTAACACTCGCCTTGTACCTAGATACGGCTCAACGAGTGGCGCAGATAGGAAACTCGTAGTCTGCATAATATGTGTACTGTTACAGCACATCAGAGAGCTCGTCTGCAGACTCATGTACCGACACACATGATGCATCCTCGAAGCCTGGTACAGTTCTGCCGGCCGTGGTGGTCTCGCGGTTCCAGGCGCTCAGGCCGGAACCGCGCGAATGCTACGGTCGCAGGTTCGAATCCTGCTTCGGGCATGGATGTGTGTGATGTCCTTAGGTTATATTAGGTTTAATTAGTTCTAAGTTCTAGGCGACTGATGACCACAGATGTTAAGTCGCATAGTGCTCAGAGCCATTTTTTTTGGTACAGTTCTACACATCATCTGACGTCCACTCTGCTGTGTTGTAATCTGCAACAGGGAGCTGACATGTGTCCTGAGTTGATTTCTGCAACTGCTCTGATATTATTTCTCATAAGTATATGCTCCTTTTTCTTACCAGATGAGCTTCACTACTTTTCTTTACACCTTCCAACTCTGATACGCCCCCACAACCATGTCAGGACATCTACCAACTTAGATTTCGGATATTTTTTTATCTTAGTTATTAGTTAATCGTTAGTTGACACTATGTCGACATTGCTTAGCATCCTGCAATTTGAGAGGTTCCTTCTCTTTATGTACAGAGTGCCCTTCCCATGCAGCGTACTTTATAGACGAACAGTTAGCAAGTTATGCCTTAAAACCACAACTGTCTGTCATTGACACCTCTACACATACTACTATGCATGCAAATTGATTGTGAAGTTTCGATTTCAATCACTTATACGTTTTTTGCGACTGTGCTACAGACTGGCAAAGAGCGAAAAACTCGTCGCAAAACGATTCTGTAAGAGATATGAGCACATTTAAATTCCTCCTACTAAAAAGCATAGCATCTTCAATACAACTTATTTTACCAAAATTTAGTAACAATATTGTCTAGATTCTCCAGTAGTAACAACAAACCAAGGCATCCTGCAGTGCCTGTTACACCCCTTTTTATACTCTTAAAGATCCACAATGATGGCACATCATTATCCCAATTCCACTATTCTGTGTGCTAGATATCCTTTGGAAGGATGGAGACAGTCCTTCGTGAATATTAATCTTGTAATCATCTGGGGGTTGGGGTGGGTGTGGCTGGATAATTAAATTGCAGATCAATTTGATATCAAAATTCCGCTCATGCCCCCATCTCACTACTACTAATGTCATAAGCCATATCACCACTAGATAATAATGGTAATACAGCTGCTAATAAAGGTAAAAATCAAATGTAACATTTTTTGTGATAGGTATACTCAATGTTTTATGTGTATAGGTTAAAAATTGTTTAAGAGTACTTAATTCTTCGTTATTCAAATTAACTTTAATCGATTTTGGTTTTGTTTCACACTTGGTAGCAAACTATATTCAAGATTTTAGTTATTCATGTATATAGATTAAATAACAATAAAGAATTTTTTATAATCCCCATCAATTTACATCAACATTAATCCCCATCCATAATTTTCATTTTCCATACATTATTTCTCTAGCTGCACTTGCAGCTAATGTTTCGTCAATTGAAGCATCTGAAGCACACAACCTTTCTTTATCAGCTAATTAAGGTTTTTTATCAGCTTCATGTCTTTTTTCTAATTCTTTTTTTCTCTATAAAAATATCATGTTCTTCACATGCTTCATCTAGTGGAGTAATTGCTTCATCTCTCTATCTAATCTTTCATCTAATTTAGCAAAAGGTCCACAATAATTATAACCAAGAATATGTATCCGAGGCACTGGTAAATTACTATTCCTCTTCCATATCAAGTTTCCTAAAATGCATGCGGTAAATTATTCAAGGTTCTAATAAAATATGGAATTTCCTTTGGCTTGTTAATTGTAAAATCGTTAAATTTCTTAGTAAACATTTTGGCTAATGCGACTTTGTAATTATAATAATTTTTATTTCTAGCTAATTCTTCTCCATGGAATACTGTTCATTTATCAATTAATTGATGAACATCATTCATCCACATATATTCAACTAGTTTTTCTAAAGATTTTTTATTGAACCTTCATCGACATTTTTAAATGAACATTAAGAGTTCTTTCTGAAAAACAAGGAAAATAGTCTTCAACAAGTGTTTCTATCATATATTATATTTACATCCTTTATGTGATTTCATTTTACTTGGATTATTAGCAGTATATACAGCTTTTGAGCCAATAAATTTCTAGAATATTTTTGTAAAACGCAAGAATGAAATTCATTACTTAAATCATCTGAAATCATCTGTTTTTTTAGTTAAAATATTAATTACTCCATCAAAACCATTATATTATTTATCACCAATTTTTAATTCATCACCATTGAATTCAACTGGATATTTGCCAATATTTTTAAAAGTAGCAACAGGTTTTAATCCAAAAACAGTATTATCACTATTATTTAATAAATTTTAACATTTCTTTGAAAGTTTTTGAACCTCTTTGTCTCCTAATTTTTTTCTATCCCTAACTTCTTCTTCATATTTACTAAATAAAGCATGTATCTCAGATTCATTAACCATATAATCTCTTTTATCAGTATCATATTGTTAAATTGGTGGAATATCGTTAAATTATTCTAAATTATATTGATTATAATGCGCTATTTATTTTTCCACTTCTCTATTTCCCTCAATAGTCTAAAGCATTATCATCTAAACCTTCACTTCCTTGTTTAACTTGCTAAATTGCATCAATAACTAATGGATCTTGTTTTTAACTTTTTAATATTTTGTTTCTGGTTGTTTGTTTCATTTTCAAACTCTGTTCTTTTACAATTTCTATTTTGTATAGCTTTTTCATCAACCTCTCACTCATATTCTGAAAACAGTTATTAAGGATGAAAATACAATCATTCCTTTATTTTATGTTTCTTGTTTACATTAAACATTTTTATATTCAACATTTATATTCAACGTTTTTATGTACAATGTTTATGTTCAACATTTTTATGTTAAACAGTTTTATGTTTAACACTTTTATATATAATATTTAATGCTTACAATTATTAATCTTTTCTCTGTGATTGCCATTATTACGTTTTTGTGTTATATCTATTAATATAAAACGAAATTCATCTTTATTCCAATATTTACTAAAAAAAACCTTAAAATCGCCAGATTTTAAATCACCACCAACAAATACATGATAAAAATGATTAATATTTCTATCATCTTGTCTAAAAATATTTAAAAATTAAGACTATCTGTAACTAATAGTTTTGGTGTTTTTTAATAAGTTTGAGCTACATAAAAACAATCTAAAATATTTTCTAACCATATCTTGATTTTCAACAATGAAATCGTCAATAACTACACCTGAATTACCTTCACATTCATCTAACGGATTACTTTCATCATTACATTCAATAAAAGTACCAATTTTTTCATTACTTTCATCTTCAATTTTTTCATATATTTTTGTAAATTCCTTATATTTTGGATCATGTAAAATTTAGAATAACCACACAAATGATTATTTTTTCCAATTTGACTATCCTGAAGCTAGAACATAATTATCAATAATGTTGTTTATCCACTACCACGTGGTCCTATTATTAAACTTTGAATAGAATTTGGTAAAAGTTGAATGTGTTTCTCTTTTTTCAGGCACTCTTACCTTTCTTTCTCAAACTGTCATTTATTTACATAAATTTTACTAATACAAGTTAGTAGATTATTTCAATTAAGTGATAATTTTACTATTCATAATAACATTCACTATTCCAATAAAACCAGCGTTACATGACACTAGGTTCACCAGATCCTTACCACTAGGTAGGGCTAGGGACCCTGCGCGATTTTTGAGGAAGAAATTCACAACTGCTCTACACATCCTCCGAACTTGGAACTATTTGGGCCATTTTTCACGGTGTTACAGTTGTCATCAATGTTAGAATGAAAAAAAACACAGTATGTGTCGTATTCAGCTGAAGTATCCATTTTACGCATTTTAAATAAATTCTTACTGCATCCATAAGCTATTTGTTTGGTGCTTGGTTTTCATATTTTGTTTGTGCTTTCTTGTGCGTGTTGTTAATGTGCACTACTGTTAAAAAAGAGAATGGAAAATAAGAAAGATACTGAATACGCAGTTGTAACACATCGTTTCTAGACAGACTGTACGGTCATCCCCTTGGGGGTTAGAGATACTACAGATGTGTCTGGAATTCTTGTGGAAGGGGGCTTCGACCAGCCTAGAGCTGCAGCGCTGGTTTTTATGTAGTTCGTGTGGGATACGAGGCGCTACTCAAAAGTTCCCGAAATTTGTGTGACCCGCACTTTCAAACGGTAGTACAACCAAACGGCGCTAGGAGCAGCGTAATACGTGTTTCGTTCCTCATTATACCTGACCTCTTCAATCTAAGTGGACGCGTTTATTGTTGCGTGCAGTTTTCCATTGTAGCGTTTGAGTGTGTTTGCTATTTTGCATGGACCGATCTGAGAGAACAGCGTTGCTGTACCAAGTGCTGTTTTTAACTTGGTAAGACAGCCGTAGAAACACACAAAAAGTTAGTGCAAGCATTTGCTAATGACGCTTTGGGCCAGACACAAACGTATTGCTGGTTTAAGCGGTTTAAAAATGGCTAGACATCTGTTGACAAAGATGAACGTTTGGGCCGACCATCTACCGGCATTACTCCAGAAAATGTCAGTGCTGTCCGGAATACGACTGTGAAAGGTCATAGGGAGACCATCACATCTGTAACTTCATGGGATTAATATACGGCACATGTCAGCGGATTTTATCAGAAGAATTGAACGTAAGAAGGATTGTTGCAAAATTCGTGCCAAGCCGCTGAGTGACTATCAGAAACAGCATCGCATGAATGTTTGCAGTGAACTGAACGAACTGCTTCTAACTAACTCAGAATTTGTTTCTAAGGTCATTACAGGTGACGAAAGTTGGATTTATGGATATGACCCTGACAATAAACAGTAATCATTCCAGTGGAAGAGTCCATCTTCACCTTGGCCAAAGAAAGCCCGACAAGTTCAGAGCAATATAGAACCGTTACTGATCTGTTTCTTCGATACTGCTGAGATTATTCAAAGGTGTTCGTACCTCGTGGTCAGACGGTTAATAGAGAACTCTCTCGTGATATCCTAAGGTGGTTAAGGGAGGATGTGAGAAGAAAACATCCATACAAGTGGTGCAAAAATGATCGAGTCCTTCACCTGACAATATGAGGCCTAATATAGCTTTTATTGTTCAGCAGTGCAAATGCGACACGGCGGTTCTTCCTCATCCACTGTATTCAACCGACTTGGTGCTGTGCTTTTTCTTTCTCTTTTCCAAATTGAAAACGAAGTTGAAAGGATGAAATAGTGGAGATTCAAGCGGAATCGCAGGTGGTACTGAAGACAATAACTACACAAGACTTTCAGGAAGCATTCCATTCCTGGAAGAAGTGCTGGGATTGGTGTCTGAGCTCCCAAATAGACGGCTTTGAGGTGACGGTGGCGGATAAAAATTTGGTATATGCGGTTGTATTTAGTGTTAGATTTCGCGAACTTTTGGGTAGCACGTTCGTGGTCGGAACATAATAAGCTGGCTTAAGCGCAAATGACTTTTCCATGTGGACCAGGGTTTTCACAACATGTTGGGGAAAAGTACTTGAGAGAAGACATGACAGGTAGCATCACTTTGAGGAAAATTGCTATTGGTGGGAGTTGAAAATGGCTGCATTTTTCTCCTCAGACTATTGGCTCAAAGGCTAGAATGTTATAACAGTTCCTTAGAGCAGCTCGGATCTCGTGAAATTGTTGAGTAGCTTCTGGCCTACGTGGGTGTAGGAAATAAGTCGTATAGCCTCTGGAGTGGAGGTGGTGTTTTAAAGCGTTTAATTTTCTGAAGTTGGGAGTTAGTGATCCTTTATAACTGAAAAAGTTATTTTTTCAATATGGAGAATCTACAAGAATTACAAAGTGCATTTTCACTTGAGGGAGTGGAATTCTGTGTAGTCACTTTTCAGCTTTCTATTCCAATCTTGCAGTTTAGCGAATGTGTCCTTGCTCGATAGGCAGAGGCTACGCCAGCTACCTGGAGATGGTGTTAATGAATGAGGTGGATGTGACTACATCAAACTATTTCTTGCTTTCTTTCTTTCACTGGCACCTTTGTCCCGCAATGGGTGCAGGGTCGGCGTGGTTACAACGGATTTGGCAAGGTTAATTTAAAGGGGTGGCCGGATGTCCTTCCTGTCGCCACCCCATACCACAGACAAAGATATCACTCTGTGCCCATACCCCCCAGGACAGAATCAGCGTACCTCAGCTGTCTGCGTCTAGTGGAAACCATGAAGTAGTGAGGAAGTGTTACAAATGTCTGCATGTCGTGTAACTGAGGTGGGATGTGGGGATCAGCCCGGTATTCACCTAGCGGGATGTGGAAAACCGCCTAAAAACCACATCTAGGATGACCGACACACCGGCCCACGTCGCTAATCCGCCGGGCGGATTCGATCCGCAGCGCATTAGCGCTCTCGGCTAACCTGGCGGGTGTGGCTACATCTAACTCTAGCTAATTAAATTACATTTCTATCTGTAAAAACTTGGTATGTGGGGCCTTTGTGTGATTTTTGACCTACTAATATTTGATTGATATCGTGTTTTCTCTTTATGTATATTATCGGCTGGTAACTAGTTGGAGGGTGTGTATTGACTGTTGCTGATCCAGTCGCTGGAACTCAGAATCTTTTCTAATGCAGTTTGATAGGTAAAGGCCGATAATTATTGTTTTAAGGGCAATGGTAATTAACACAGCCTCGCTGCTCATAGAAAGACTGACGATCTTTATTTAGACTGCTTTTAATAGTGCAGCAGCGTAGATAATTAATGTAGTTCCGTATAAAAACGCTTCCTACTTAATTTGGGAAGAGCACTAATTAGTCGTGTGTGCCGATACTGTGTGGATAATGACAGAGGCCACTTGTAACGCCGCGGAAGTTGTGGGAAGAGACGGTGGAACGTTTCACAGTGAATAAATTTCCTATATATTCGTCATACTCAGCCAACACACTGCATGTGTTAAGTCTGACCGAAATACGGTAGGTTCGGAATTACACAACAAAGCACTAGAACACGTTGAAATCTGATCATAAAGTTTCCACGTTATTACACAAGGCGACATACAAACTTGTGATGCTGCTTTGTGACTTTCGTTTCAAGATTATCAGCCGACATTTGCTTTGTTGTATGTTAAACTTGAAAACGTCGGGTAAAGATACGTTCACCGAAGATCTCCAAACTATCTCAACAGAGGTATATTCAGGATACTTTCTGCGTATTTTGCTATAAGGCAAGGGTGGTCTCACAACAGTGCAGACGTCGACTGTACGCACTTCCAGTCACTTATAGTACTTGCTGTTGAAAACAGCAACAGCTACTCTTCACCCTCAAGCTTGCGTTTAGTAAATCTTGTTCTGCCTCGGACTTGTTTTTCTCGCAGTACTCGTTGTATATCATCTGTGATACAGAGCGATATAGATAGGTTTACTGACGAAGAGTTTCCCATGATATATCGACCTCATGTGATGCTTGGGTTCACTGAACGCAATGCAAGAACGCTGCAACGACAACTGTGCTGAGCTATTCCAGCAGCGTTGGCAACCACAACACAATGTATGTGTTTCACTTGGGCTTTTTGTTGTATTTCTCTGCTTCTTGTGTCCCTTATACAAAACAGAGACAGAGCTTTGGAGGTTTCCCCCTCTGTATGGTGAATGCAGAAGCTGTTTTCAAGTCCCTCCAGACCCAGAGTGCCAAACAAACGACTGAAATCATAAATCGACAGCGCAAGATATGAAGCGATAATAAGAATGCCAATAAGAAAAACATGCACATTTTAAAACAAATATTGAGTGATAAACGAAATATAAAATTTGTATAATCCTCTTATCTGGAAAGGGTAGTTATCACGCCTTCAAATAGCCCACATACAACAAAAATCCGGATAAGTTCGAATAGGACTAGCGCACCAAAGTTTCCGTACAAACTTAAGTATGTATATAGACAGTTCATCCATCCCTCGAATCGAGAATTTCGATGATTTTTGCCTTTTATCGACATCATACTGGTAAGATATCAAAATACATTATACAAATAGCCGTTTTTCTTAATTTCATTGACTTGGAAGCATGAAATTTTTATGCCACAAAGGGACCACAGACATTAGTGTGTGATAAATTTTAACTTGATATGTCCACCTGTTCCTAAGAAAAAGGGTACTTAACAGTTGACGAACAGTGGGGCTTAATTTTTTATATCGCCAAGGGACCATAGTATCTGACATAAATTTCAACTGTATACCTCTACCTGTTCCTGAGAAAAAGGGACCTTAACGGACAGAGAGACAGACGAATAAAAAATGACATAAAAGTTTTTGTGACACACGAATTAATAGTTTTCTGATTTTTTTTCTTTCACTCGCACTGTGGAATCTTACTTTCTGCCAAATTTCAAGATTCTAGGTCAACAGGAAGTATCCTATAGATTTTGATCAGTGAGTTTGCACGTGACATAAATGGCCATTTCTATAGATTGCATTGACACAGAAGCTTAATTTTTTTACATCATCAAGGGACCATAGCCCTTAGTATATAACATACATTTCAGTTGGGTACGTCTACCTGTTCCTGAAAAAAATTGTTCTTGTAAATACTTCACTTTACAAACATGTGTTTGTGAATGTGCCTCTTGAATGGAGTGATATGTTCGAAAACGACGGAGAAACAAACGTATGCTGTTGCTAAAACGTTAAAAACGCTTTTTTGTATAATCTGGAATATGTATTTCATCTTATTCAAGAGAAAAAATGAAGCATGTATTAAGACGAATTACACCTGAAGATGGACCCACAGTATCCGAAATGCATCGTCTACTGAATAAAACACGAAAAGTTATGACTGAAGACGCTTTTTAATTCATACCTCGAGTGCACTAGATTTTTTCTCTGTCAGTGAGGACAACAGGCAGACTTAGTCAGGGCGACAGAAGTCAAAGAAACAGCCGTAGGCTCTTCCAGGTAAGCATCCGGGCTTCTATAAAAACGTGACCGCTTTGCTTGTGGGCGCAGGCGCTGGCCTCTCGCCATCAAGTCAGCCCACGAAGGTGGCTCAGTCTTTAACAGGACAATGACCAGCGGCCTGCAAAAAAAAATGGTTCAAATGGGTCTGAGCACTATGAGACTCAACTTCTGAGGTCATTAGTCCCCCAGAACTTAGAACTAGTTAAACCTAACTAACCTAAGGACATCACACACACCCATGCCCGAGGCAGGATTCGAACCTGCGACCGTAGCGGTCTCGCGGGTCCAGGCTGCAGCGCCTAGAACTGCACGTCCACTTCGGCTGGAGCGGCCTGCATTACGGCGGTGTATCGTCCACCTCGGATACTGAGTTTTATGATTGCTCTGGGAAGGAAAGTACTGTCCGCCGCAGGTGTAAAATGCAAGCGCATTTCTCTCGCGCACAGTTTAGTGGGGGAGAGCACAGATTTTGGCAGCAAACTTTCTCATTGGCTCAATACCGCTACGCCGTGTCTAGGCGGAAGTTCTGGGGCGGTGTTGTAAGTACCCATTAATGCAATTTTGCAGGCTGCTTGGCCACTGGAGGGAACAAATTTTGGCGACTCCATGTAGATTTGGTGTCAAGATGTGAAGAGAGGAGAGATTTTCGTCGCATTCAGTGGACGTCTACCGTAGAGGATAGTATGGGCAGTTCGGCCGAGATACGCTGTAGGCCTACGCTCGGAAAATTGGCGGAGAGTTGCCACAGAGGCCAATCTTAGTTTTATTCGGCGCGTAAGCCGTGATTCTCGACACATATCGGCGCGATGGTACGCCGGCCTCGGTCTTTGCAGTTACAGCCAGTCTCCACATCACTCGTTGGGCAGTTCAGTGGTGAGCATATCGGTAGCCTGGACCTGTTAGCAGTCTTTCTCTCTGAGGACTCAATCTTCACTGCAGCGAGTCCATCTGATCTGTAGCCCCGTATTTCAACCAATCTATGTTGTACTGAAGTTCAGCTGGCGGTTCACAATCTCGGTCCGCGCCTCACGTACAGTCAGAAAGCATTGTTGCTATTACCTCGAGGGAGGCATCGTTTTCGCCTGACACTCTAACACTTCAATAACTTTGCAAGTCATCAACATCATCTGTCACCATGTATTTTGTTTTATGGTTTTTTTTTTATAGTGATTTGATCTGTAAACTTATTCGGGGAATTGACGTGTGCGCTTTGTAATAAATTAAGTCTGTAAAGACCAATATATCATTTCAGTACCCTACTCGTTGAACCCATATGAATTATAACAGATTTCTTGCGACCTAAGAGTACGTAATAAGGGTATGAAGCCCGCTTGGTTGGCCGTGCGGTCTAACGCACGGCTTTCCGGGCGGGAAGGAGCGCCTGGTCCCCGGCACGAATCCGCCCGGCGGTGTTGTGTCGAGGTCCGGTACACCGGCCACTCTGTGGATGGTTTTTAGGCGGTTTTCCATCTGCCTCGGCGAATCCGGGCTGGTTCCCCTTATTCCGCCTCAGTTACACTATGACGGCGATTGCTGCGCAAACAAATTCTCCACGCACGCGTACACCACCATTACTCTACCACGCTAACATAGGGGTTACACTCGTCTGGTGTGAGAAGTTCCACCGGGGGCAGAACCACACAATAACCCTGCGTTCGGTGTGGAGTGGCGGAGGGGTGAAGTGGACTGCAGTAGTCGTCCAGGGGTTGTGGACGACTGTGGCTGCGGGGTGGACGGAGCCTCTCCGTCGTTTCTAGGTCCACGGTTAACATACAATACAACACAATACAAGGGTATGAAACCTTACAAAGAAACCCGAAAATATCCGCGACCAGCCTCCCACAGTATGTCGATGGAGTTCGGGATCACCGTGTAGAATGTTTGTGAAAGTGTAATCGTTCTTCCCATGTTATTAATTTCGTCGTATTTGTTGTTTCCACAGATGTCGGGCACACTTAAAACCTCGTTCAGAACTTCGGAGATGCTGGAAGCGATGAGACCCTTCATCTCCGTGTGCAAGATGCACGGACTCACTCCGTACAGACTCTCGGCCGGAGGGAAGTCCATCAGCCGCTCCGTAATGCACCTGGTCTACGCGGCTGTGCTGACGCTGCTGCACGTAGCGGCGCTAACCTACCACATCTATCTGATCACGACGACGGAGACGAAGAAGCACGGCAACATCGAAGACCTGACGAGTGTGGTCTCGTGCACGCTGTACGCCATATCCGGCACGGCTGCGCTAATGGACCTGTGCTTCAACAACAAGAACTACCGGAAGATCGTGTCGCTAATGGCGCGCTGCGACGACACGCTGCTGACGCGCTACTGGAGGGGCAAGTGGTCGGCGCGGAGGATCGTGTGGGCGGAGCTGGCGGTCGTGGGCGTCGCCGAGGCCGCCAACGTGGCCGCCTGCTTCCCGGCGCCGAGCGCGCTGGACGCGCTGCTGCTGCTGGCGGACGTCGGCTGCGCCACCGTCGTGTGGCTGTCCACGCTCAAGCTGGTGAACGTGGTGCTGGTGGTCCGCAGCGGCCTCGTCTGCCTCAACGAGCGCCTCCCCAGCCTGCGAGCGCGCTCCGTGCCGGACGACAACGCGATGGACTGCTGGGGCGAGGGGGAGCCGGACGCGAGCGGCCGCGACCAGAGCGAGTGGGTGGCCACCGGCTACCGCAGCCGCGCGGCGGGCGTGCGCGCGCTGCGACGCGCCTACCACGCGCTCAGCGAGCTGGCCGAGGCGGCGGTGGCGGCGCACCAGCTGTGCGCGCTGCTCACGCTGCTCGCCACGCTCGCCAACTCCATCCTGCTGGCGTACCGCGTGTCGCGCGACGGCAGCGAGGTCGCGCTCGGTGTGGTAGCGTCGGCGGCGCACAACCTGGGGCTGTTCCTGGCCCTGGCCGTGCCCGCGCACGCCGCCGCCACCGAGGGCAGCCGCACCGGCCGCCTCGTGTCGCAGCTGCTGCTCGACGAACCGCTGCGCACGCAGCCCGAGGCCGAGATGCGGCTGTTCGCGCACCAAGTCACCAGCACGCGCCCCACCTTCTGCATCTTCGGCACCGTCACTCTCGACCTAAACCTACTGGCTTCTTTCATTTCTACACTCACCACCTATACTGTGCTCCTCCTCACCTTCAAGTACGAGTAGTTGCCCTGTCGACGCCACATTTGTAAGCACGAGTCATTATTCACCCGCATCTGTGAACTTCACAAATGGTTTAACTAAAATCATTCAATTCTATTTCAATAGAGAAACAAAAGGTTATGAACACAAATCTTTGCGTTTTCTTCCTGCAGTCGACGATAACGATCACATTTACAGAGACTTTCATTAACAGGCTATCAGCCACTGCTTTTAACAATTACCAACACCAGCTGAGTGATCACATATAAAAGCACACAAAAATGCTCCACATTAATAGAGAGATTACTGTTGAATAACAAAGCACAGTGAAATCGCTGTAAAACTTCAAAATGTTGGAGCACAGTAGTCCGTTGTCCTTTCCTTTCACGCTTTATTAAAGCAAATCTAGGTTTCGGCTAGTAACTAGCTTTTGTTTCAGAGCTTTAATACATGTCTTAGTACGTCATATTCTAGTACGTTAGTCCCCTGTTGTTCGGGCTCCCGTCACAGTTAATTAAAGACTCTGAAGCTTGAATGAACTGTGACATCCCGCATCTCGTGGTCGTGCGGTAGGGTTCTCGCTTCCCACGCCCGGGTTCCCGGGTTCGATTCCCGGCGGGGTCAGTGATTTTCTCTGCCTCGTGATGACTGGGTGTTGTGTGCTGTCCTTAGGTTAGTTACGTTTAAGTAGTTCTAAGTTCTAGGGGACTAATGACCATAGATGTTAAGTCCCATAGTGCTCAGAGCCAACTGTGACAAAAGCCCGAACAATAGGGGACTGACATTCTAGGATATGTATTAGAACTCTGAAACATCGCATTCATAATGGCTAGTTACTAGCACAAATCTAGATTTGCTTTAATAAAGCCTGAAAGGGAAGGACATCTGATTGCTGTGCTCCGTCATTTTGAAAGTCAATCACATTCCTCATGGAAGGTAACTTTATGTCGCTGTAAAATGTTAATCAACACATTTGTGACAATAATTAATTTGGTAGTGTCAAAAAGGAAGGACTCTCCAATATTTGTTCACGTAATAGCACGACATAATAATTTCGTGCGGCTCAATGGCTGGGTGCATGTTTTGGCGACTTACGCGTCCCTAATCTACCCCAGGTAGCCAATCAGGGAAAGTGGATATACAGTTTAATGCGGAATCCGAACTGTGGGTCGTTGTTGGCGACTCCTTACATCATTGAGAGATGAAGGATAGATTAAAGGCAGAATTAAACTTTCTGTGGTTCGACTACGATTCGATCGTCTGGCGTCTCAGCTTCCAGGCAAATGCTGCACCTCTAGGTCACCTGGCCCGACAGAACATCACATGATTTTGTATGTAGAAACACGTGATGGTTGTGGTGTGATACGACCTGTTCCAACCTGTCCACTCTCTTGCTGTTGCTCCATCTTGCGGCGGAGTCTACAAGTTCTGTCACAGGGCCAAGTGTCACGGTTACAGATAAATCGTTGAATTGCTGAATATACTCAGAAGTATGGTTGGGTATATTATAAGACACTTTGAGGATGAGGATCGCATAGAATCTTCCACACAAAAAGAGCAACCACGCAAGCTAAATGAAAGTGCAATAGGAAACATGAAGCGCAGTTTTCGATTAGGTGCACCCAAAATTACAATCCAGCTGCTGGAAGTAACTGTAGGTGCGAGGTAACTGTAGAAAGGATTGTCAGAGAAGAGGGGTACTATAGAAGAGTGGCAAGGAAATAACCATACGTAAAGAAAGTTAACCGAGGCAAAAGGTTCCACTTTGCAGAGAACTACATTAACAAAAAGACCGGTGGCATAATATTATATTGCCGGCCGGAGTGGCCGTGCGGTTCTGCAGTCTGGAACCGCGCTACCGCTGCGGTCGCAGGTTCGAACCATGCCTCGGGCATGGGTGTTTGTGATGTCCTTAGGTTAGTTAGGTTCAAGTAGTTCTAAGTTCTAGGGGACTGATGACCACAGCAGTTAAGTCCCATAGTGCTCAGAGCCATTTGAACATTAATATTATATTGACTGAAGAGAGCAAATTCAACGTCCTTTCAACGGACGTAAGAACTATGATGTCGCGAAAGTCAAACGACGAGTCGCAAGCTAACAAGAGCAGAAGTATATCAGCATCCTGACGAAATGTTTTCCATACGAGTGAAAAAAAAGTTGAGGTTTAGATTTACATTCAAAATTTTCCAAGCTACTGATCCGAACGGCTTCTTTATAACCGTCCCAAAGTTATTTAGATACCACCTTAGTCGCGATACCCTAACACCATAGTGAATTAACGATACAAAGTTTTCGAAGACCGGGAGAACTACGCTCAACTCGAAAGACGAATTGAAAAAGAAACTCACAGAAGAAATACCGTTTGGGACAACCTCATCTAAGTTGCGCTTAGTGGCGGAAGCACGAAACCCAATTCTGCAACATTTGGCAGGAGATGGAGATGCCCATCTGAGGGTTAAACATTAAAGCATCTGTGAATGTGTTAGAGAGATCCTTCGGAACTTGCGTTGTGCAGTGTTGCACGTGCTCCGTTTCAAAAATGGTTCAAATGGCTCTGAGCACTATGGGACTTAACATATGAGGTCATCAGTCTCCTACAACTTAGAACTACTTAAACCTAACACATCTATGCCCAAGCAGGAATCGAACCTACGACCGTGCTCCGTTTCAAACGGCGCTCATGTCGAGGGAACGTTAAAACTTATGTGTGGTGGCGTTATATACGTCTTGTTCATTGAACAGTACCTACAAAGTACAAGTTTATTCACGTGTATGTCATAGCCTCGACATAATTTCTGAATGTTTAAACCATTTTAAATGTCCACCATAGTTTGTTAAATTCTTTATAAAGATGAAATATATTGCATCACGTATTATAATACATAACTGGCAAGTCGAGACCAGTGGCCAAACATTTACTGGCGAAAGTTTTACAATCATTCCGCCATCTTCTGTGCGCTCCCAAGCAGCAACCTACTGAATCTGTGCAGTGTGGAAGCACGAGGTGGCATGTCAGAGCCTTGTGAGGAGCTTGCTGAGCACAGGTCCTGGCGTTCCCTGTGGTCAGTGCAGTGGCCCCGTCGCAGGATGACATGGTGGCCGTGCATCCCTGCATCACGTATTATAATACATAACTACCTGTGGTCAGTGCAGTGGCCCCGTCGCAGGATGACATGGTGGCCGTGCATCCCTGCATCACGTATTATAATACATAACTGCCTGTGGTCAGTGCAGTGGCCCCGTCGCAGGATGACATGGTGGCGGTGCATCCCTGCAGCCGTGCGTGACTGTGGATGTCCGTCAGAGCCTCAGCGCTCTCGATGAGTGGAGCTGTGCCGAGGCTCCGCCCCAGAAATTTGCATGCCGCTGACGTCGGTTGTCCAGGTGGCGTGAAAGCGAAATTTGCATCCTAAAAGGCGTTCCTATGGTTTCCCTAAGTGAAATTACTATATTTGGCCTCACCACAGTACAGCGTTCCGTCTTTTCGGCTCCGTTGTCAAAATGCTGAATCAGTTGTTTTCGACTTCCCTCCCATAAAGTCTGATGAAATGAGCTCGCAACTTGTTTGTATTTTGGGCCTCCCGTGTTGACATTCGGTTACGACATCATTGCGTCACCGGCAGGAGCGCCCAGCTTAGTGACGATTTTATTCCTTGCACTTACTTACTATTCTACTGTGCAACATTCCCACATCTTTTATAAAATTCATTCCGAGTTTTCACACGGACACCCGGTAAGACGGTACTTTTATTGTCCAAACAGCGCACACACAGGCGCCCAGCGCCCAAGTTGAACAGGTTGCAGATGGGTAGCTCAGCTCTTCATCTACGGAAGATAGGCCTGATCAGATCTTCAGTCAGCCACCACTGCCACTGGTGGGACTGCAGCTTGCAGGCCAGAAGTCTCTTCCGCGGCCGGATGGCTGTGGATTTGCTACAGGGGGTACAAAGTTGGCGACAACTTGTAGACACTTGTTGAATACACCAGAGCACCCTGAAACTTAATAGAATAGGTTTTCCCTTGGTATATGTAATGCTGACGGGATGGTCTTACTCTAAGAATAGCCGGCCGCTGTGGTCGAGCGGTTCTAGGCGCTTCAGTCCGGAACAACGTGGCTGCTACGGTCGCAGGTTCGAATCCTGCCTCGGGCATGGATGTGAGTGATGTCCTTAGGTTAGTTAGGTTTAAGTAGTTCTAAGTCTAGTGGACTGATGACCTCAGATGTTAAGTTCAATAGTGCTCAGAGCCATTTGAACCATTCGAACCATCACTGTGAGAATGAGGCTGAGGAGGGCTGAGGCTTTATAACAGGCCACGATGTGATCCTCCCCCTCGCTTTCTGAGCCTGTCAACGCTCTCGGCTGCTCTAGTATTTAACTTCAGGGCTTAAGAGCGTTCCTTTAAGCGAAATTTGCATCCTAAACGGCGTTCTTATGGTGTCCCTAAGTGAAGTTGCTATATTTAGCCTCACCACAGTACAGCGTTCCGTCTTTTCGGCTCCGTTGTCAAAATGCTGAATCAGTTGTTTTTGACTTCCCTCTCACAAAGTCTGATGACATGAGCTCCCAACTTGTTTGTATTTTGGGCCTCCCGTGTTGACATTCGGTTACGACACCATTGCGTCACCGGCAGACGCGCCCAACTTAGGACGTCTTCGTCGGTTTGTAACAAAATTTTATTCCTGCACTTACTTACTATTCTACTGTGCAACATTCCCACATCTTTTATAAAATTCATTCCGAGTTTTCCCACCTTCCTGCCAGTCTGCATATCTTTATTTAGCCATCCAACAGGGGATATCCTGTTATAAAAAATCGAAATCAAATCCACAATCTTAAGTATATTAAAATACTGTGCTAATTCCTAATCAGTTACTTACTCCTACTTCTTACATCTATGATTCACTATAACTTTACTGTAGTACTTCCTGTCATATTGCCAAACCATCCAATAGGTTACTCATGTATAGGTAATTCTGGATTTTGTACAGTTTTCCTCCTGTAGCAAACGTAAATTACACGAATGGTGACACAGCACTAGTAGCTGAAATGCATAAGTCTATCACCCGATGACGCTGCTTCTCGCAGGACTACTGGATGTGTTGTAACACCTGTTCTGCGGAACTTCTATCTTTCTGCGATACTATTATTTGGTCTACTAAGGAAGGATATCAGTGTTTAGGGTATCATTTAAAGTCTTGGACTGGCAGTATCTCTAACGGTTTCTCTGGTCAAAACAGCAATGGGTGGGTAAACTCAATTACTGTTGTACACGTAACTAAATATTGCTGGTAAATGAAAATTTGTTCCGGCAATATCACAAACATATTAAGCTTTCGCTAATTTTTTAACTCCGTTTTGGACATATCTCGCGGCTTTCCTTTCCAGTCAGGTAGTTTTTTTACTCGCTGTTTCGGTACATCATCTTGGACTTTGTGTTTGAAACAAATGTTCCCTTGCATTTGCTGAAAACACACATCCTTGAAACTACGTTTACACACAAACTACCGCATAGAACATACTGGTCGGTAGTTTGAATTACCTCTCTTATCTTACAGTTATTTACAGGCTGACTACGCCTTGCAGTGCCATTACCTCCATTCACCTCTCCTTTCCAAAACCCACTTCCTTGCCCGCATCTCGTGGTCGTGCGGTAGCGTTCTCGCTTCCCACGCCCTGGTTCCCGAGTACGATTCCCGGCGGGGCCAGGGATTTTCTCTGCCTCGTGATGGCTGGGTGTTGTGTGACGTCCTTAGGTTAGTTAGGTTTAAGTAGTTCTAAGTTCTAGGGGACTGATGACCATAGATGTTAAGTCCCATAGTGCTCAGAGCCATTTGAATCATTTTGAGCCGGCCGCGGTGGTCTAACGGTTCTAGGCGCGCAGTCCGGAACCGTGCGACTGCTACGGTCGCAGGTTCGAATCCTGCCTCGGGCATGGATGTGTGTGATGTCCTTAGGTTAGTTAGGTTTGAGTAGTTCTAAGTTCTAGGGGACTGATGACCACAGCAGTTGAGTCCCATAGTGCTCAGAGCCATTTGAACCATTTTGAACCCACTTCCTTGTTCTCTTCGGCGCTTTGCTGTGTACATTGGATCTTGGTGCTGCCGTACGCAGATTAAGTGGTTCTACTTTCGTGGTATCAGACCGCGAGGTTGTCTCACTTGTAGCTGTCCCCTTCGTCTGAAACCATGTCTCCCCGCGTTTGACTGTGCTTTTAGGAAAAATTAAACGACGTTTTCTCTTACCTTCATTACCTATAACATTGCAAGTATCATCAGATTCACCCTGATCCCGAGGCACATATCGTTGAGAGAATTCAGTCTTGTCGCCTCGATCATTAGCCTCACAGGAATATTTTTCGTTTTTCTTCTCTCTTCTCCCCCCCCCCCCCCCACCCCCCCACCCTCCTTTCGGGCCCTTTTGGAGTAGGTGGCGCCAGCTGAAATGGTGATGAACCTGCGTTCTTCAGAAATTCATAAATAAATGGATCTGCACTTCTTCATCATCCACAACATTCGCAACACAACTAATATCATCAATAGCTTCCTGTGCATTCCCCGTAGTATCAATCATCTGCAACTCCACCCGCATGACGCAAAAATAAAAATCAGTGGCACATGTACTTCCCTGTACATTTGCCCCAGGCTCCACGGTCACAAAACAACAACCACTGTCACCCAAAGGCGTAGATATTACTGCTCCTAATCACCCAAGTTGTTACCCACAGCCCATACTTACTTCTTTCAGCACTATAGATACTTCAGACTCCACATTTTCAGAAGATACTGGAGTTGATACTTCCATACTGCTTTTTTTAAGTATACTAAACCAACTCACATGTATCTGCACAACGGCACTAGCTTCAGCTTCATCTTCTCATACCCTAATCTTACCATTCATCAAATCTACTACCCAGTCGTTCTGTTCTATCCTGCTAACAACCGACACTTGAGTGTTCTTGTCCACCGTGAATACACGTTCCTTATTACTCACTGTGCCAAGCAAGCAATAATCCGTTTGTTCAAATGATTCAAATGGCTCTAAGCACTATGGGCCTTAACATCTGAGGTCATCAGTTCCCTAGACTTAGAACTACTTAAACCTAACTAACCTAAGGACATCACACACATCCATGGCCGAGGCAGGATTCGAACCTGCGACCGTAGCAGGAGCGCGCTTCCGAACTGAAGCGTCTAGAACCGCTCGGTCACAGTGGCCGGCTAATCCGTTTGTGGAGATGTCGTTGCAGTGTACTGTTTTATTGGGAATGACATTTGTAGGTTAAGGCAATCCCGTCGGCGTTTAACGGAAGTTCCTTCTTATTACGCTTCTCCTACTTGCTATTTCCGCAATCACGCACCTTATGTCCAACCTCGCCACCTTCAAAGCACTGTGGCTGGCGAAACTGCCTCTTCACGTGGCCCGTTTGTCCACATCTGTAGCATCTAACATCAGAGGAGAAAACACCTCGGTCATTCCGTTTCCGAGTCGCAAAATCTATTTCCTGTAACGGTGTGACAATTCTGATAGCAGAGGACAAATCACTAGGATTCTCCATTCTTATCCTTCGCGACATATCCGCTGAAATACTACTCACGAATAGTCCAAGTCCCTATTCTCTGCTTCCAGCAATTGGAATCTATCCCCTCAACACAGTGCGTCAATTCATAAGTCTGCGAATTCAGCTTACGAATCCTGTCAGAAAGTGCTTCTACTGTTTCGTTATGTTTGTGCATTAATCCCATGAGCCTTGCTCCGGAATACCTAGCACTAATTCGCTTACGATAGTTTTAGGTTAGTCTTTTAGCCTAAACGTTTGTGCCACACCAATGGTTTCATGGTATGTGACATACGTTTTAGCGTCACGTGTTAACTGTATGCTGCATTGGACCAATTCCCCAACCAAGCTGCTTCCTTAACACCATCCAGAAAAGCCGAATCTTCCTCAGACGTTTTTCCAGAAGAAAAAGGTGTACCGCCCGCCCCCCCCCCCCCCCCCCTCCCCCACCCTACCACCACCACGACCGGTGCTTGCGTCAACTCAGTTGCTGCACGTAAGGCTTCTACTTCCCTTTGCGTTTCTTCGCTAGCCTGACTCTGTTCTGTTTTATCTGGGAGTAAAGTAGCTACCTTCTACATCTGCATCTACATCTACGTGATTACTCTGCTGTTCACAATAAAGTGCCTGGCAGAGGGTTCAATGAACAACCTTCATGCTGTCTCTCTACTGTTCCACTCTCGAACGGCACGCGGGAAAAACAATCACTTAAATTTTTCCGTGCGAGCCCTGATTTCTCTTATTTTTTCCTGATGATCATTTCTCCCTATGCAGGTGGGTGCCAACAGAATGTTTCCGCAATCGGAGGAGAAAACTGGTGATTGAAATTTCATGAGAAGATCCCGTCGCAACCAAAAACGCCTTTGTTTTAATGATTGCCACTCCAATTCATGTATCATGTCTGTGACACTATCTCCCCTATTTCGCGATAATATAAATGAGCTGCCCTTCTTTGTACTTTTCGATGTCATCCGTCGGTCCTACCTGATGCGGATCCCACACCGCACAGCAGTACTCCAGAATAGGGCGGACAAGCGTAGTGTAAGCAGTCTCTTTGGTAGACCTGTTGCACCTTCTAAGTGTACTGCCAATGAATCGCAGTCTTTGGTTTGCTCTACCCGCAATATTATCTATGTGATCCTTCCAGTTCAGGTTATTTGTTATTGTAATCCCTAAGTGTCTAGTTGAATTTACAGCCCTCAGATTTGTGTGACATCGCGTAATCAAAATTTAGATGATTTCTTTTAGTACTTTTCTTTATTCAGGGTCAATTACCACTTTTCGCACCATACAGATATCTTATCTAAATCATTTTGCAAGTCGTTTTGATCATCTGATGACTTTACAAGACGGTAAATGACAGCATCATCTGCAAACAATCTAAGACGGCAAGTCTGATTTTATCCTATGTCGTTAATATAGATCAGGAACAAATTTTCAAAACTTCAGCAGTTTGACTCAAAGATACTCAACGCGTTTCTGATCGTTGTGTAACCTCCACTTCCAACTACACTTCAGAACAAGTGGGATCCCCTTATACTGACACAATATTAATAAGCAAAGATAACTATATTAATTTCTTCACCGCTATCACAGCCCAGCGAGACTCGCCACACTGCCGTGCTTCATGGCCAAATCATCTATAAATTTTACACGGTACTGACACTGCCTTAGTACGTGGTAATTCATGCCCTGATAAATTACAAAACTGGTACGTAGTCGGCTGTAAATGTTCTTCCCTACAGTTACCCCTGAACTATGATAAGTATGCAGATTGTTATGCTCTACACAACGTCACTTCCAAGTTACTATGCAGATCCTTCAGATTCAACATGCTCCAAAACAAAAGAAAAAGAAAACAGGCTAACTGAAATTTGCTGAATCACCGCACCGTGTGATGACGGATGCCGACGACTGCTGATACACAGCTGTGGCTTGTCGACGGGGGCGACAGCCGACCGTCAGCACCTCAGGCGCTCATCGTGTTGTACTGATCAGTTCTCCTGGCACCCCACAGCATGTCAGAACCACGGCCCGTAAGCGCGTGTGGCAAACCGTGCGTCTACGCAGAGAAGTGTGGCGGTGGACTTCTGGCTTAACCTTAGCACTCTCGATGAATGAAGCAGCACTTGGGCTCATTCCCATAGTAGTGCGTGCCCCTGTGGTCGGTTGTCGAGATAGAGTGAAGGGGAAAGAACCAATGGAAACACAAAGGATAGCCCGAGTAGTGGTCTCAGCATACAGCCGGTAAGGCGGTACTTCTACTGCCCCAATGGGGTGACACAGACGCCCAGCGCCGAAGCTGAACTGCTTGTTAATGCGCAGATCGGTCCTTCATCCCCATCTTCAGTCAATGACCGTTGTGACCGGCTGGTCTGCAGTTGGTCTTCCATCGGTACCCGTAATGCAGATGGAATGGCCCCACTCTGAGAATGAGCTTCAGGAGGAGGGAGAAGATTTATAGCACGTGATGATGTGATTCCCCACTTCCCCACCCACTCCACTTCCCCCACTCTGGTGACTGAATGTGCTCTGGTTTTCTGAGCCCGTCAGCGCTTTCGAGGACTCTAGTGTTTAACTTCATGGTTTCAGAGCATTCTATGCGAAGTTTGCACCCTGAAAGGCGTTTTTATGACATCCCTAAGTGAAGTTACTACATTTAGCCTCGTTACAGTAGAGCATTCCATCTATTTCGCACTGTTATCAAAGTACTGAATCAGCTCCTGTAGGTCTAAATTAGAGTCTGGACCAGCTATCAGCATCCATACTGACGCGACAGCCTGAAGACTTGTAACCAGTGTGATAGTCATAATGGCGATAACAGCAGAGCCCAGCTCTAAAAGCGTTGGGGAGTCTTACCCTGTAAAGATGATTGAGGAGCGTATAGTGCCAAAAGTGGTCCGTGGTACGTCAGAAGACAAAATTCGAGACCACAGACTAATGTATAGCATTCGTATGCAGCACATATTATCGCATTGGCGTCTTTTGTATTTGTCATGTATTCTGCAGTGTTAGGTTCAATGTCTTGGAAATATAGGCAGTGGAGAGCTTCGAACAGTTTTGTTTACATTGGGATAAGACTGCCGTGACATTGTATTGAGAGACGACAATTGTATGTACCAGTGGTTTCCCTGGCGAGTATAGGACGCGACAAGATTTAGACTGTGATACTTAGTTAAGGGTTTCAACTCTGACAAACATATAAACTTAGCCCCGTTATTCTAAGTGCATTGGGGGACGGGGGTTCTCGATCTATGCTGCATTTCGAAATGAACCTACTGTAACAGTTTCCTTTTCCCATGAAATATTGCAGTTTCTTTAGACAGCGAAGAGTGAGCATGTGGTTTATGGGCTGTACATGCTGTTGACTGGGTAGAGTACCTGTTCGTCTAATTATAAAACGTACATATTCCATAGATTTTTGGAAGAACTAACATTTCTCACTCTGCAGTTGAGCTTTCGGAACGGAGCGCCGCTAGTGGTTTGATGTGACAAACTTTTGTCATTGGAATCGCTACCAGGGTCGCTGACAGATACAACATTAATTTTCTCCTTTGATAGGGAATTCGTCCATATTACCTGCGTTAATACCAAAAGGCTGACATTACCTGAATACACACTATTTTTGTACAAATAACTAGTGGGTTACACTGTAAAGTTGTCATTCCAAAAAAAAAAAGACTATATTCTCGTGTAAGAACTTCATAAATCATATAACTAGAGTTTTATCAGTGAAGTTACATGAATCGCGATGTGTTGCTCTTTAAGGCTTCTTTATATAATGTCATACGATTAGTATATGAAAAGCGCTAGTTAACATAATACTATTACTAATGTGATGTAAAGACTCAATCGAGAATCTAGGTATTTTTCTTGTAACATTGGCGGCTTTTTGAGTTTGTATCCAGATGTGAAGGTGTAAAAATGGGAAACATTCATACATTCTTAAAGGGACAATCCATTTGCATAAAGAAAGAATGGTGAAAGGCTGAAGAATTTTGAGACTTAATCAAAAGCATTTCATTTGAGTGATACCAGCTTGCCGCGATTTTCATAGGCTTTAGATTTTAATGTCAATCTAATTACATTGCATGCAGGTTCCCAAACATTTAATTTTTTCTTTAAAAATAAATAAAAATGTTGGGCGTCTTCTGGTACATTCTAACACAAAATGAATGAGAAGATTAAAATCAAACTATTCATTAACTACTTTGTAAATTCTCAGATAACTGTAGAGACCTTTATCGGATTTCGTAGATAGTACGTGCATACTAAAACGTTTAACATAATCCATGTACAAAATGTTAAGATGATATTATTGCTGCGGACGAGTTAAGGAATTAGAGCAAAAGAGTGAAAGAAAGAATCTCTATTGGCAGAATTCAAGAAGAATTAACAAATTTACGTTTTATGATAAGATAAACGTCTGTAGGGATGGAAGAATACACATTTGATTCACATGAAGACTATTGTAGTTTACAGAGCTCAGTTAAACAAAATGTTTTTAAAAATTCATCGCTAGGTCTGTTACAGGTTCTGTAAAATTTCGTGAAATAGTCATGTGTCTCTTGATCAAACTGATTGGCATAAAAGACAATAATACGGGAAATACATAGCTGTTGTGCGCATTTACTAATTCCCATCTGAGAGTTGATCACTTATTTTATATTCGTTAATGTATTTATGAAACTTCATATTTTCAGCATCATTTTGTATCCTCATTAGCACGAATATTTCTGTCTCTGCATGTATTTTGCCTAGAAATTGTAGAACTTATTGTTAATACAGTAGAAGCAATGTATTACTGAAAATAAAAAGATTAAAAATCATTTCATGAGAAATTATTATTTTGTGTGTAACACTGTTCGTGTGTCTCGAGTATTTGTGAAAACTATAACAGGATGAAGGTATTTTGAGAAATGCATAGAATTTTGCCGCCATCTGAGCAGAGTCACGCACTAAAACAATGTTAATTAGAGATCAATAAATAATAGTGAATCTCCCAAATTCACAGCATAATTTATAGCAGGAAATTTACTTTCACACTATGTACATTTGACACTGCGACATAACAACCATTTAATGCAAGGGCTATTGTTGAAATATCTTGGAATGTGTGACATAGCAGCATAGGCCAAAAGTGAATGAGCTCAGTACTTGGATAAAATTTTCACAAAGCACACTTCATCGACTAGTATTCGTAAATCTGCAGGTAAGTTCATAGCCTATCATCTCAGTTTACCTCCTAAAAGCATACAGTCCAGGAAACGATTATTAAATATTTTAATCACATAATTTTAGGAGAGCTTTCCCTTGCACCATACACATTTTACTGACTGTCTTGACACAAAATGGAACAATCGGATCCCAGGTCAGATGATGATGATGTTTGGGTTGTGGCGCGCTCAACTGCGAGGTCATCAGCGCCCGTACAAAGTCCCAATTTGTACACAGTCCAATTTTTACACAATCCAATCTAACCCCTGTCACAAATGATGACGATGACGATGATGATGAAATGATGAGAACAACACAAACACCCAATCCCCCATCTCCCAGGTCATTCACTGCATCAAAATTTGTGTATTAGTTCGAAGCCTCATTTTACCAATCAACACACCAAAGGAAAGAGGGAAGGAATATTTGTCTTATGTCTCGTCGATAATGAAGTTTACAGAAACGGAATAGACACCGGAACTGAAAAAAACAAAAACCGAGCAAGATGGCGAATTCATTAAGGCACTGGCATCCTAGTCTTGAGGAGTGGGATTCAAATCCCCGTCCAGCTATTCATATTTAGTTTTTCCTGCGGCTTTCGTAAATCTAACGTGAATACTGTGATGGTACTTATGAATAGGACACGGACGATTTCCTTCCCAAACTTTGTTCTGTCCGAACTTGTGTCCTTTCTTTAATGATGACATCAACAGGACATTAAACCATAATCGTCCTTACTGTTTTTTAACTTGACAACGGTGGCGGAGGAAAGTGGCCGTGTCACACTGGCACTTGCGTTTAACGGTTTAGGAAAATCACAGATAGTTCCATGTTCCACAGATCATTTAAAAGATTCTTTTATCAAAATGACTTGGAAAGGTCAGTTTACAAGATGTGTGTACATGATTAGCGCTAACATTAATAAAAACATTACTTTTTTAGTCCTACTCATGAAACTACATTTAAAAATATTTTGTTTACAGGCTACGAGTTTATAAATAGGAATTCGTACTTGGAATAGAAGGAGTTGGCCAGGAGTATTGATTTTGGGATAGATTTCAAATTAATTCCAACCCATGATGACTGGATATAGATGTGAACTGCATTCTCCCACAATGCGAGCCCAGTGCCTTGGCTCCAATGCAGGTAGAAATTTAACCTCAACTTGGCGCAACAATCATGCGTGAGTGTCTGACCGCACTGATGATTCATCCGTCGCCAGGACGCTCTACTTGCACCTCTAGGGCGGTCTGTCTGAGTTTCAGTTCCTAAACATAGACTTCGTGGAAGCACAAAGGAAAAAAGAAACAAGAAACGTGAAAGTGTGACGAAGACTTTGTAACGCGAACACACAGATACCACGTTTTTGTTAAGATTGTACGTGTTAACCTTTAGGCTAGGGTGTCCGGTGATGAAAATCGGCTGGTTGCTTTCACACAACAGCGCTTTGAATTATCGTGTATTGATGCAAGACAAGCGAGTGCAATTCTCGTTGCTTTGACACTAAACGCGAAGAAAAACTAACAAGTGAACTGTCCAATCCGACATGTCGAAACCAGCCCTGAAATTTTTTATGAGGGAAGAAAACAACGAAAGAAACGTAATGTCAAAATCTTTGGTGCTAAGAAACACTGCAAGTAGTTTTAACAAACTGTTGAAAATTGACAAATTTGTAGCTCGCCAAGCGGCTCGAGAAATGTACATCATGTGATCAAAAGTATCCGGACACTTGGCTGAAAATGACTTACAAGTTCGTAGCGCCCTCCATCGGTAATGCTGGAATTCAGTATGGTGTTGGCCTACCCTTAGCCTTGATGACGGCTTCCACTCTCGCAGGCATACGTTCAATCAGGTGCTGGAAGGTTTCTTGGGGAATGGCAGCCCATTCTGCACGGAGTGCTGCACTGAGGAGGGGTATCGATGTCGGTCCGTGAGGCCTGGCACGAAGTCGGCGTTCCAAAACATCCCCAAAGGTGCTCTATGGGATTCAGGTCAGGACTCTGTGCAGGCCAGTCCATTACAGGGGTGTTATTGTCGTGTAACCACCCCGCCACAGGCCGTGCATTATGAAGAGGTGCTCGATCGTGTTGACAGATGCAATCTCCATCGTAGAACTGCTTTTCATCAGTGGGAAGCAAGAAGGTGCTTAAAACATCAGTGTAGACCTGTGCTCTGATATTGTCACGAAAAACAACAACGGGTGCAAGCCCCCTCCATGAAAAGCCCCACCACACCGTAACACCACCGCCTCCGAACTGAACTGTTGGCACTACACACGCTGCCAGATGACGTTCACCGGGCATTCGACATACCCACACCCTGCCATCGGATCGCCAAATTGTGTACCGTGATTCGTCACTCCACACAACGTTTTTCCACTGTTCAATCGTCCAATGTTTATGCTCCTTACACCAAGCGAGGAGTCGTTTGGCGTTTACCGGCATGATGTATGGCTTATGAGCAGCCGCTCGACCGTGAAATCCAAGTTTTCTCACCTCCCGTCTAACTGTCATAGTACTTGCAGTGGATCCTGATGCAGTATGGAATTCCTATGTGATGGTCTGGATAGATGTCTGCCTACTACACATTACGACCCTCTTCAACTGTCGGCGGACTGTCAGTCAACAGACAAGGTCGGCCTGTACGCTTTTTTGCTGTACGTGTCCCTTCACGTTTCCACTTCACTATCACATCGGAAACAGTGCACCGAGGGATGTTTAGGAGTGTGGAAATCTCGTGTAAGACGTATGACGCAAATGACACTTAATTACCTGACTACGCTCGAAGTCCGTAAGTTCCGGAGAGCGCCCCATTCTGCTCTCTCACAGTGTATAATGACTACTGATGTCGATGATATGGAGTACCTGGCAGTAGGTGCGAGCACAATGCACCTCATATGAAAAACGTATGTTTTTGGGGGTGTCCGGATACTTTTGATCACATAGTGTATCTCCCTGCCGTAGTTGTGGCAGACAGCGCAAGAGCAACACGGCGGGCATGCCTTCTTGGTTGACGGCACATCAGTAAACAGATAACATGGCGCAACGCTATCGTAATTTGTAAAGCGAATTTCAGTTTCTGTTGATAGTTTCTGTGGTATAATTGTTCACAGTAACTACTCACTCGCATTTGCAACTCCTTCAATATCAACAACAATTAGCAGCTGCCTTTGCGGTATCGTTAAGTGTTAACAATGAAGATAATGCTAAAGTAATTTTCTTTCTGATTTTTTTCGTATATGCTCACTAACAGCATCTGACTTTGTGTAGGTTCCAGAGTTTCACAGTAATGCGGAATCCAGTTAATGTTTTCAACCTTGCAAAGACGAAATATGCAGAATGTGATCTGCAATGGAAATCAACTTCTTCTTCTGAAGACCTATATATGTGTCACTAGTTTGTTAATGTTTTGGACAGTCATTCGAATGATAACGACACTTCGTTAGCCTATTGTGGAAACAATAGAGGAGACAGGAAATAATTTAGATGATTCTGTACATTGTGGTACCAACGATGATTACTCTGCTAATTAAAATCCAAAACAAAAACACAGTATCCTCCAAGCCCAAGGAAAACATGTACTGAATAGCTTTCATTGGGGAAAGAAAGGATATGAATGTAGTTTTTAATTAACAGAGGAGGAAAACGCAGTTACTTCCAACAGGATGGAGCAACTGTCCGTATATCTGGCCAAACCTTGGAGCACATTTACACACTCTTCACGCCTGACAGAGTTGTTAATAGAGATCAGTCTGGTTGCAGCCCTAGCTGGCCACCCAGGTCACTTTAAAAAAGGACTGTTTACTTGTAAAAATCTTCTAATCGACTTAGCAAAATTTGGAAAAATACGGGGGAGAATAATTTTCAATTACATATCCGAAATGTCTTCTTGCCGTTTGCCCAAAAGAGTTCATCACTTTTATTGGACTCTTGGCCTGGATATAACGACACTTCCGTCTTTAGAAGGACAACGAATTGATTGTTAATATAACTCAGATTCCACCTAGAACTAATATTGTGATTCAGCTTCTCGATAAATAAATTTTTCAACAGTCAATTTTTTTTTAAATTTTTAGGACAACTGTCGGGCATAGCAATTTCCGTTAGCTCTTTGTTGATTCAGGTTTATTAGCGGAACAGTAACGTCAAACAAGTCATTTCTGTAGTGTCAGATTGCGTCACCAAATTGTAGAATTTGATCAAATATGACCGGCATGCAGCACGATATGCAGAACAATGGCCACGACCATTTTTTACTCTATTCCAGTTCTGTCTAAATAAAACTAGCAGTTACTGCAAAGTGTCTGAATGCATTAATTTTTTAATTATCACGTGTGCCTAGTGTAAGGAAAATGTTTGTTTTCGTCGTCCAATAGCCACAACGAAATCTTGTGATGACTACCGAGAATGAACAAGGAACTGTTTCATTGTTAACAAAATACAAATTATTCAAAAGTTATCATAAGAACTGTGCTATGGAAATTGTTAGCTGGCCGGGGTGGCCGAGCGGTTCTAGACGTTACAGTCCGGAACCACGCGACCGCTACGGTTAGTTAGGTTTAAGTAGTTCTAAGTTCTAGGGGACTGATGACCTCAGCAGTTAAGTCCCATAGTGCTCAGAGCAACTGGAACCATTTTGAAATTGTTACAAAACATTCAATATCAACAAATTAAAGTCTCGATTGATGGAAGTCGTCTGTAATATAACATCATACACTGCATTGATTTTATTTCCTCTGCTAGTCACTTATGTAACAGTTATATCTGCAACAGCTTAGCTGTCGATATCAGCTACAAGTTATTTAAAAAATTAATGAACTGAGACATTTTTTGTATGTTTAAGTGCTTAAAAGTCGCTTGTGTTCACTTTGGACTTCTCGCTACGCGGCACTATGTCATCTTGTCACGGCTGCGTCTGATTATTCGCCGATTCAGCGCTACGCACGATGGGCTGTACAAACCGCTGTTATAAGCGGTTCTTAGTGCGAAAAAACTGAGTAACTTTAACATTTTTTTTAAATATTTGCAGTGCGCCTTAGCAGCTAAAATTTTGACAGTGAATTTCTTTCGGCGTAATCTCTCTGTCTGAAAAGTTTCAGGGTTGGTTTTGCCATGTCGGATGGACTTTTCCTTTGTTAAGTCATCCAGATATACGCCGAGCGGTTACAATGGTCGCTGCTTTGACACAACAGTATCTGGAGAAACTAAATGCTATATAACGAGCAGGTGCAGTAACTGACATAATAATCAGTAAGTTATCCTTATAGTAGGCCACTGAAGCAAGGACAACGCGTACACAGTGAAATGAACCAACTTAGGATACAACCGCTCAGATTTGTTTTTAATGGGTCGCGTAACCAGGACAAGTTAAAGGATCTTAAAATCTAAGTGAGGACTGGGACTGACTTATTTATTTGCTGTAATGATTGACAGAAATCAAAATGAGATTAACGGAGAACAAAGTTCTATATAATTCGAAGTAAATTACAAAATAAGGCATTAAGAACTTGGAACCGCACGACTGCTATGGTCGCAGGTTCGAATCCTGCCTCGGGCATGGATGTGTGTGATGTCCTTAGGTTAGTTAGGTTTAAGTAGTTCTAAGTTCTAGGGGACTGATGACCTCAGATGTTAAGTCCCATAGTGCTCAGAGCCCATTAAGAACTATGGAAGACTGCATGGAGCTGGCGCAACAAGATGTGCGTATCTGGGCAACTCATACTATCAAAGTCAACACTACACAAGAAGCCACAAATATAAAGGGCGATCAAAAAATTTCATTTCGGAGCTCACACTAACCCTATGCCTATACGTCGGTGCTTACTATGTCGCCGCTTATATAGCCGCATCGCAGTTGCAGTGAGTTGCATATAGGCCACCTCGTTCACTGCAGCATCGCCCGCAGACAGAAACCTTTCGAACGCCCCTCATATAACCAAACCAAGCAACACAAGTTGCGTGGCAAAGTAAACAAGTAACGGGCTGCAAAGAATATGGATCGCACTACTGCAATTGTGCTGCTTCATTCCCGTAAACGATTACCCTGCGCCGGCCTGCACCAAACGGTGATCGGTGATGACGCCCTCTCTATTGGCACCGAGCAGAACACTCTCCCCACAACGACTCTCTAAAAAATTCTACACAGAGAGGATTCTGTTGCCAGCGCGATTGGCGTGAATTGTTTCTAAGTTCAAGAAAAAGCAGGAGAAAGCGCGCGCAACCTTTCTCCTTTTGCGTACAAGACGTGCAAGGTTGGAACTCGGTAGAAGCAATGACTTCATGATTAGTTAACCTTACGCACCAAGAACTCTGTCCAAAGCGACGCAATGCTGTTCGCTGAACCAAATTATTTGGCCGTGTCCTACGTGAGCGACATAAGCGAGCGACTTCTGGATACGCCACACTCCAACAACAAGCAGCAGCATCGGGCGACAACCTTGGGTGTCCTGTGTGCGAGCGACCATGTCGTGCTACAAGATGGCTGCTTAGAGCCAACCAGCTGTTTCTATAAAACGGCGTCTTTAACCTGTAGAATACTGCAGCTGGAGAGTAAGCTGGAGAGTAAGGCAACAGAATTAGGTTTACTGAAGAAAATAAAGCGAAAAGGAATGTTGTGCATGAAATTTACAAAGGGAGGAATCTCCATGGACAATTTCATACGTATCGTCAACTAGAATATCACCAGACAAATTATTCGAATACACGTGAAAGAGCAGAGGAGCATTCGACTATCTCACCAATAAAGTTAAATGCAAATGGTTTTTTTTTACATGATGAAGAACTTTTAACAGACAATAAATGTGCAGGAATGACTATTACATGACTGTTGTTGTTGTTGTTGTTGTGGTCTTCAGTCCTGAGACTGGTTTGATGCAGCTCTCCATGCTACTCTATCCTGTGCAAGCTTCTTCATCTCCCAGTACTTACTGCAACCTACATCCTTCTGAATCTGCTTCGTGTATTCATCTCTTGGTCTCCCTCTACGATTTTTACCCTCCACACTGCCCTCCAACGCTAAATTTGTGATCCCTTGATGCCTGAAAACATGTCCTACCAACCAGTCCCTTCTTTTTGTCAAGTTGTGCCACAAACTCCTCTTCTCCCCAATTCTATTCAATACTTCCTCATTAGTTATGTGATCTACCCATCTAATCTTCAGCATTCTTCTGTAGCACCACATTTCGAAAGCTTCTATTCTCTTCTTGTCCAAACTATTTATCATCCATGTATCACTTCCATACATGGCTACACTCCATACAAATACTTTCAGAAATGACTTCCTCACATTTAAATCAATACTCGATGTTAAAAAATTTCGCTTCTTCAGAAACGCTTTCCTTGCCATTGCAAGTCTACATTTTATATCCTCTCTACTTCGACCATCATCAGTTATTTTGCTCCCCAAATAGCAAAACTCCTTTACTACTTTAAGTGTCTCATTTCCTAATCTAATTCCCTCAGCATAACCCGACTTAATTCGACTACATTCCATTATTCTCGTTTTGCTTTTGTTTATGTTCCTCTTATATCCTCCTTTCAAGACACTGTCCATTCAATTCAACTGCTCTTCCAAGTCCTTTGCTGTCTCTGACTGAATTACAATTTCATCGGCGAACCTCAAAGTTTTTATTTCTTCTCCATGGACTTTAATACCTACTCCGAAATTTTGTTTTGTTTCCTTTACTGCTTGCTCAATATGCAGATTGAATAACATCGGGGAGAGGCTACAACCCTGTCTTACTCCCTTCCCAACCACTGCTTCCCTTTCATGTCCCTCGACTCTTATAACTGTCATCTGGTTTCTATACAAATTGTAAATAGCCTTTCCCTCCCTGTATTTTACCCCTGCCACCTTTAGATTTTGAAAGAGAGTAGGTATTAAAGTCCATGGAGGCTCAATCTAGATATAGTAGGGGTCAGTGAAGTGAAGTGGAAGGAAAACAAGGATTTCTGGTCAGATGAGTATCGGGTAATATCAACAGCAGCAGGAAATGGTATAACAGATATAGGATTCGTTATGAATAGTAAGGTAGGGCAGAGGGTGTGTTATTGTGAACAGTTCAGTGACCGGGTTGTTCTAATCAGAATCGACAGCAGACCAACACCGACAACGATAGTTCAGGTATACATGCCGACGTCGCAAGCTGAAGATGAACAGATAGAGAAAGTGTATGCGGATATTGAAAGGGTAATGCAGTATGTAACGGGGGACGAAAATCTAATAGTCATGGGCGACTGGAATGCAGTTGTAGGGGAAGGAGTAGAAGAAAAGGTTACAAGAGAATATGGGCTTGGGACAAGGAATGAAAGGGGAGAAAGGCTAATTGAGTTCTGTAACAAGTTTCAGCTAGTAATAGCGAATACTCTGTTCAAGAATCACAAGAGGAGGAGGTATACTTGGAAAAGGCCGGGAGATACGGGAAGATTTCAATTAGATTACATCATGGTCAGACAGAGATTCCGAAATCAGATACTGGATTGTAAGGCGTACCCAGGAGCAGATATAGACTCAGATCACAATATAGTAGTGATGAAGAATAGGCTGAAGTTCAAGACATTAGTCAGGAAGAATCAATACGCAAAGCAGTGGGATACGGAAGTTCTAAGGAATGACGAGATACGTTTGAAGTTCTCTAAAGCTATAGATACAGCAATAAGGAATAGCGCAGTAGGCAGCACAGTTGAAGAGGAATGGACATCTCTACAAAGGGCCATCACAGAAGTTGGGAAGGAAAACATAGGTACAATGAAGGTAGCTGAGAAGGAACCATGGGTAACAGAAGAAATACTTCAGTTGATTGATGAAAGGAGGAAGTACAAACATGCTCCGGGAAAATCAGGAATTCAGAAATACAAGTCGCTGAGGAATGAAATAAATAGGAAGTGCAGGGAAGCGAAGACGAAATGGCTGCAGGAAAAAGGTGAAGACATCGAAAAAGATATGATTGTCGGAAGGACAGACTCAGCATACAGGAAAGTCAAAACAACCTTTGGTGACATTAAAAGCAACGGTGGTAACATTAAGAGTGCAACGGGAATTCCACTGTTAAATGCAGAGGAGAGAGCAGGTAGGTGGAAAGAATACAATGAAAGCCTCTATGAGGGTGAAGATTTGTCTGATGTGATAGAAGAAGAAACAGGAGTAGATTTAGAATAGATAGGGGATCCAGTATTAGAATCGGAATTTAAAAGAGCTTTGGAGGACTTACGGTCAAATAAGGCAGAAGAGATAGATAACATTCCATCAGAATTTCTAAAATCATTAGGGGAAGTGGCAACAAAACGACTATTCACGTTGGTGTGTAGAATATATGAGTTTGGCGACATACCATCTGACTTTCGAAAAAGCATCATCCACACAATTCCGAAGACGGCAAGAGCTGACAAGTGCGAGAATTATCGCACAATCAGCTTAACAGCTCATGCATCGAAGCTGTTTACAAGAATAATATACAGAAGAATGGAAAAGAAAATTGAGAATGCGCTAGGTGACGATCAGTTTAGCTTTAGGAAAAGTAAAGGCACGAGAGAGGCAATTCTGACGTTACGGCTAATAATGGAAGCACGGCTAAAGAAAAATCAAGACACGTTCATAGGATTTGTCGACCTGGAAAAAGCGTTCGACAATGTGAAATGGTGTAAGCTGTTCGAGATTCTGAAAAAAGTAGGGGTAAGATATAGGGAGAGACGGGTCATATACAATATGTACAACAACCAGGAGGGAATAATAAGAGTGGACGATCAAGAACGAAGTGCTCGTGTTAAGAAGGGTGTAAGACAAGGCTGTAGCCTTTCGCCCCTACTCTTCAATCTGTACATAGAGGAAGCAATGATGGAAATAAAGGAAAGGTTCAGGAGTGAAATTAAAATACAAGGTGAAAGGAGCTCAATGATACGATTCGCTGATGACATTGCTATCCTGAGTGAAAGTGAAGAAGAATTAAATGATCTACTGAACGGAATGAACAGTCTAATGAGTACACATTATGGTTTGAGAGTAAATCGGAAAAAGACGAAGGTAATGAGAAGTAGTAGAAATGAGAACAGCGAGAAACTTAACATCAGGATTGATGGTCACGAAGTCAATGAAGTTAAGGAATTCTGCTACCTAGGCAGTAAAATAACCAATGACGGAGGAGCAAGGAGGACATCAAAAGCAGACTCGCTATGGCAAAAAAGGCATTTCTGGCCAAGAGAAGTCTACTAATATCAAATACCGGCCTTAATTTGAGGAAGAAATTTCTGAGGATGTACGTCTGGAGTGCAGCATTCTATGGTAGTGAAACGTGGACTGTGGGAAAACCGGAACAGAAGAGAATCGAAGCATTTGAGATGTGGTGCTATAGACGAATGTTGAAAATTAGGTGGACTGATAAGGTAAAGATTGAGGAGGTTCTACGCAGAATCGGAGAGGAAAGGAATATGTGGAAAACACTGATAAGGAGAAGGGACAGGATGATAGGACATCTGCTAAGACATGAGGGAATGACTTCCATGGTACTAGAGGGAGCTGTAGAGGGCAAAAACTGTAGAGGAAGACAGAGATTGGAATACGTCAAGCAAATAATTGAGGACGTAGGTTGCAAGTGCTACTCTGAGATGAAGAGGTTAGCACAGGGGAGGAATTCGTGGCGGGCCGCATCAACCCGTCAGTAGCCTGATGAAAAAAAAAAAAAATCTAAGTCTACAAATGTACCAGACGGCTTAGTGCCTCCAGGGTTCTTTCGTGTATACAACCTTTTTTCATGATTCTTCAACCAATTGTTAGCTATGATTAAGTTATGCTCTGTGCAATATTCTCTGTGCAATATCCTCTTTCATTTCTTAGCCCCAATCCATATTCACCTACTATGTTTCCTTCTCTCCCTTTTCCTACTGACGAATTCCAGTCACCCATGACTATTAAATTTTCGTCTCCCTTCACTACCTGAATAATTTGTTTTATCTCATCATACATTTCCTCAATTTCTTCATCATCTGCAGAGCTAGTTGGCATATAAACTTGTACTACTGTAGTAGGCGTGGGCTTTGTGTCTACCTTGGCTACAATAATGCGTTCACTGTGCTGTTTGTAGTAGCTTACCCGCACTCCTATTTTCCTATTCATTATTAAACCTTCTCCTGAATTACCCCTATTTGATTTTGTGTTTATAACCCTGTAGTCACCTGACCAGAAGTCTTGTTCCTCCTGCCACCGAACTTCAATAATTCCCACTATATCTAACTTTAACCTATCCATTTCCCTTTTTAAATTTTCTAACCTACCTGCTCGCTTAAGGGATCTGACATTCCACGCTCCGAGCCGTAGAACGCCAGCTTTCTTTCTCCTGATAACGACGTCCTCTTGAGTAGTCCCCGGCCGGAGATCCGCATGGGGGACTATTTTACCTCCGGAATATTTTACCCAAGAGGACGTCATCATCACTTAATCATACAGTAAAGCTGCATGCCCTCGGGAAAAATTACGGCTGTAGTTTCCCCTTGCTTTCAGCCGTTCGCAGTACCAGCACAGCAAGGCCGTTTTGGTTAATGTTACAAGGCCAGATCAGTCAATCATCCAGACTGTTGCCCCTGCAACTACTGACTACGCTAAATACAAGTATAAGGGTACAATCTGATAGCTGTGACCAAGAGCTAGCTGTGGTGGGGTAGCGTATACGGTTTGTATAATTGTTTCAAGGAGGAGGTCGTTCTTATGTTTTTACTGACTCAGTTACGATTCTGTATACTACGTTCTATTTAACCTGTTTACATTGCATCGCTAAGTATATTTTTAAGGTCTTGCCAAAGAACTTTATCTTCACTCGTATGTCAGTATATCACACACATTTAATTCCTAATAAATTACAATGAACCATGAAATTTTACAGATGTTTCATGTTGCGAACGTAATTCATCAGCAGCCAGTGTTAAGGCCAAGCGTTTAAATTACTCTAAATTGTCTATAAAAGTAAAGCTTCCAATTTTTTTAAAAAGAAAGTCAAACGTTTGTGTAATGATTTGTCTAAAACTATGAAATAAAAAATATTAGGGAAAGGTTTGGTGCACCTCATTTTCTATTCATGATTTCGAGCATCATTGAAAGCACGTAGAACTTTTCTCTAATCTATTTATTTCTTTTACACAAACCATTTCATAAAATATTTGCCTGATTTCCTCCATTTTTGATTTTCAAGTTTTATTCAGAAAGTATGATCTTACTGACTTCTCGTTTGCCTTCCTAATGTACTTGATTCGAATGAAGCCTTTTTGACATTTAAATACTGTACCAATGTATCTTTTTATGTGCAAAATATCTAGATTTTGAACAGATGAAATTTTTGACACTTCATTTATAGCAGCTTTTCGTGAAATACCGGATAAAAATGAAATAATACCGCATTGCGATAAGTGACAGTAATGGACATAGTGGCGGTGACTCAGAGTGTCATTCAAGAAGTTGAATGTTAACAGATGTTATTTTAATATAACTGACAGTGATGAATGTTTATTGCACTACTGTTTCTTATTTTTCAGTGTGTAAATAGAAAAGTGTAAATATGTAAAACGTATGTAAGAAAAGATATAGAACTTTAAGATGCCTGATCACATACTGCACAGGAAATTGTTTTGTAGCGGTTGACTGTTGTCCTTAGGGGACCTGTGTTACGGTGGCGCACTATGTTTGGCGCGCACATCCACTGGACCAGTTCAGAGGTAGCAGTGCCTATGACCGGATGCATCAGATACGCTGTTGCGTCCGAGTCAAGACTTGGCGTATGAGCAATGGAATGCATTATTACTCTTGCTCAGTTCCAATAATTATGGCTTTGGATAAGCGTTACAGTACACATACAGTTTCCTGTAATAAACATAGAAATTGAAAAAATATTGAAAAATTTTGACTTCGTCATATTCAAGATGTAGAGGGTGATTTTTTTCACTGTGTACAAAATCTACAGATTGGTCGATGACAGAATATGGAACGAAAAAGGTCTAATGAACTTATGTCCGGAAATGCATGGTTTCCGTGCCAGTGACGATTTGTTCAAACACATTGTTAGAGACAGTGATCTACTACGCGCCGTACCATGTAGCCACAGTTGCAAAATGTGTCGAAAATAGTTTTCAAGTGCCTCACCACATGTGTGTACACGCCGTAGCATGTTCGGTCTTTTGCATCGGCCAGGCTGCATCCGAACAGTCTCGAAGGGAGCATGAATACACTGCTCTAGAGTAGTGGGACTTATTACTCTTGCTCAGTTCCAATAATTATGGCTTTGCTGTGCTGGTGCATTTTGTTAGTGTGGATTGCCTACATCAGGTGCAGGTATGCACCCAGGGGCAGGCAAACCTATTGTTCTCCTTTGATTGATAGGTACTTAACCTATTGTTCTCCTTTCATTGACAGGTTCTTAACCTATTGTTCTGTTAAGTGGTTTTCCCTGTCACTGCACTTAACCTATTGTTCCTCCACCCCCTCCCACTCCTCTACCCCTGGAAACCTTCCCCTCGCTTTTACAGGTACACTTTCAGGTCTGAGTTATTGGAATAGCCCCTGTCACTACTATTAGTTTCATTGTTCAAATGGCTCTGAGCACTATGGGACTTAACATATGAAGTCCTCAGTCCCCTAGAACTTAGAATTACTTAAACCTAACTAACCTAAGGACATCACACACATCCATGCCTGAGGCAGGATTTGAACCTGCGACCATAGCGGTCGCCCGGATCCAGACTGAAGCGCCTAGAACCGCTCGGCCACACCGGCTGGCCTATTATTTTTATTGACTACTTAATTAACCTCTCCCCCCTGGTAAATCCACTACCATTCCACCCTCTCTTCCTCCCCAGAAAATGGCGGGAAAAAGAGTTAATTGATTGGTCATTTGGAGAAAAATCGATTGCTGTGTATGGAACACTGTTTTAGGGGATTCAAGGTTTTTCAGGTCTGAGTTGTTGGAATACACCCTATCACTACCATCAATTGATTGACTACTTAATTAAGTTGATCAATTACTTAACCTCCCCCTCCCCTCTGGTAAACCCCCTCCTATCCCACCCTCTCCTCCCCAGAAAATGGCGGGAAAAAGAATCAGTTGATCGGTCATTTGGAGGGAAATCGATTGCTCTGTATGGAATATTGCTTAAACAATTTAGGCAATGTATAGAATATATGGAAAGGGTATATTGTTTATTTATTAAAAAAATCAGTTTGTGAGGGTTGGATTTCTCTTGCTCATCATTCTCTGATGTTCGGAAACATCTTGGTCTTGCAAGATGCAATTACATGGGGCAAACATGTGGCATAACCTATTGTTCAGCACTGTACTCTTGGTGTCTTAACATAATGTTATGCCCTTTGTCAGCACTTAACCTATTGTTCCGTTAAGTTGTTTTCCATGTCACCCCCATTTCCTTAAACTATTGTACCACATTAGATGCCAAATTAAGTAATTAGTTATCTCTTCCCACCATTTCCTGGTACACTTTTCGAATTTCACATGTTTTAGAACGCCATTTCTGGCGCATCCTTCTGTGTCAACCACACCCTGAAACTATTCTACTGAGTTTTACATTAATATTATTCAAATTAACTTAGTGTTCCGCACTTAACCAGCTGTTCTCCTGCATGTCACTCACTCACACACAGCCTCGCGTTAACTACTGTACCACTAACACTACATTGATATAAAAAATTTATGCAAATTAATTAACTCGAAATTCTTCACATGTATAGTAAGTTTTGTTTAATTCACTGCAAATTAATTAAATAGATATTCTTCACATGTATGGGGTAGTTTTGTTTAATTCGCAGCATCTCATCAGTCTCAGGGTATTGTTTGTCTGTATGGAGGTTCCCTTACCATTTATGTGTGATTCAAGTGATTCAGAAATCCGAACAAGAACCACAAGATTCGTGACTGGTACATTTAGCCATCGCGAGAGCATTACAAATCTCATTAAAAGTTTAAAGTGGGAAACACTTGCAGATAGACGACATGTTAAATGGAACGGGCTGCTCACTAAATTCCAAAATTCTATCTACGCCGGGGATGTAGAGCATATATTACTACCGCCAACTTTCATATCACGCAATGATCACCATTCAAAGATAAGGGAAATTGCATAGTGCCCTCCACCACACACCGCTGGGTGGCTAGCGGAGAATATATGTAGATGTATATGTAGATGGAATCTAGACTGAACTAATGATTGCTAGTGAACAACTCATCCCGCCACCCGATGCCCGATGCCAACGCCGGAGTTGGGGTGCATCGGCAGTCCCTGCGAAGCTACAACACGATCGTTCAAGTCCCGCAATGATGAGGCACCGACATCTCTTTCATACTTGACGCCTGAGTAATTCCTGTCGAAATATGTATTTACCTAGGTACCATTGCTGGTCTGATGACACATAGGGTCCAGTGCAGAGAGAGAGAGAGAGAGAGAGAGAGAGAGAGAGAGAGAGAGATGTTGCAATACATCCCAGACAGCCCGTCCTCACTGAACTTACCCGTCGAACTGCCATTGCTACAGGTGTGGGAGCACCATCCGCCCGTTCTTTCTGCAGACAAGACTTTCAGCGGCAATATTATTTTACACAGATCGCTGCATTTCACTGACAGTTAAACCCGCAAAAGTTGCCTACAGATCACCAAATTCACACAAGCCTCACAAGAATATTGGAAGCTGGGAACATATTTACCAGTCTAAATACAATTAAATATTACCATTGCTGCTGCAGTCTGAGGCCAATCGACGTACAGGTAATGTCTCCTCTTGACAGTTGTGGTTCTGGAACGAGTCTCATTATCTATAGCGCACATAATCTTCCACATAAAAAAAATCTCTCTCATACCCTCACAGTTATCGATGTACTGAATCTTTACGTCCCTCATGATAGGACACACACTCATCTTCCCTGGTCATGCCACAACATAAGCCACAGTAACTTTACAATGCAATATATACACATTTTACACAAACAGTGCAGTAATCTTTCATATCTGAACAGCACCCAAAAAAATTATGGTATGCCTACACTCACACCGGCTGTATGTCACGATGCTCCTCAGTAATAGGGAAGCACTGCCCACTCTTTCTTTCTTTCTTTGTTTCTTTCTACAGATGTGACATTCAGCGGCAATAAATTATTTTACACTGATAGCCATATTGCACTGACAACTAAACCTCGGAAAGTGCCATGGATATCGACCAATCTTACTCAACTCTTACTCAACTACACTACTCTGCCACTGAGGACAGGAGCGTGAATATTAGAGCATTAAACCGATCTCCAACCCAGCAATCTATCACTGCATAACGTGTTGATGTAGTAAACATACAATTCATATCCACCTACATACAAAATCATCTCTTTTACATCAGAAAGCCGCCAGTGGATCGAAGTCACACTCAGATCTGTTGTGTAGAGACTGGCTCGTTTCCTCCTCGGTAGAAATGCGTTACTTTTTCTGGTCCAGACCTGCCTGCTTGCTTGCGTTTCTACACCCATCTCCAGACTCTGGGATTACAAGAACATATATAATTTCGCCTGGTGTGCACACAGCAGTAGCCTAGCAATTGCTCATGCAACATAATTCTTAAAATATAGACTGGAAATTATTTCTCTACAAACCCAAAACTTTAACTAGTTGGAGCATTCTGTAAGCCACTGACTAACTAGAAACTTGTCAGATCTGCGAAGACATCACCTCGGCAACTCGAAACAAATAGGGGAAACTGATATTTCCACTCTCGAATACCGATGTCGCTGATGTAGT
The DNA here is from genome assembly GCF_023897955.1 of Schistocerca gregaria. Lineage (NCBI taxonomy): Eukaryota > Metazoa > Arthropoda > Insecta > Orthoptera > Acrididae > Schistocerca > Schistocerca gregaria. Next base: position 598,754,082 of record NC_064931.1, on the reverse strand, counting down.
AGATTCCAAATCATCCCTATAATTAACAAGGTCAACTAAAGCGTTTGACATTTCTAGAGAACCGGCAAACATGTCTCCCACATGCTAGATGCACACACCACAATCGATCTTTCCTCAACTAAACAAAGGCACGAAATGTGCAGAAGCAGTCAACCGAACAATTTACGTGGGAGGGAATGACGATCCAGCCCAAACGCACCTCCATATTCAATTTTCTCAAATTTCCACGCAATCACGAAAGCTATTCCACACATACTAAGTATTAGTTCGCTATTCGGTCGTCTAGAGGACAACGAGGTTAATTCATCTACATTCCTACACTCCAACAGACATCTCCAGTCTGACAGCTTCTACCATTAACGGGAAACATGAATCACCCCCACACAGGTCACTGGCGCTGCACGCACAAGTAGAATGTTTATCCTATGAAATTGGTCACATATATATTTTATACCTGTACTTACAACTAAATGTTATGACCACGGTCTCCGTTGAATGACATTCAACAATGAGCGAAGTATCATAAATACACTCTGTTGACGGCTGTGGCTATGGAAATAGAAATATCAGTACCATTCTTATGACCTGACATACTCTTCCCATGCTATCACAGTACTCCACGTCAAATCCATACACTCGTTACGACTGGACATAGTCATTTCCTTTGCACATGTCAGAACACAAACACATACTTTATAAGCCTGATGCTCAACACGAACATATCACACAGCCCCTAATGCTAAGTAAAATACTTTGTCAATAACTGATCGCTGGTGACACAAAATAATAATGAGAGAAACTCAACCATGGGTGGACATGTCTCATAAGTTCTTCTTGCGTGTCCTAAAAAGGGAGACGTAATCGGCCAGATGTTAAAAAAACTCGATCCCAACAACTACTGTATGTTACTGTCACATGTGGTCATGGTTCTACAGGTACGCACAAATATCCATGTTAAAAGCTATACTGTCTTTATAAATCGAGGTACGACATTACCTCTGAATGAGGTGGTTTTTCTGTCCGAACAAATACTGAGATGGTGATCACTGGAGTGTATACTATCAGACCAGCAGCATGCTTACACGTAGCCCACGATGCAACCTCGTGATAAAATCGCGGAATTTTGAAAGTTATTCGGCTAAGGAATGTGGTATGAAACAGGTATTTGCGATGCCCTCACGCCACTAGATATTTATCCAGTATGTGTAACGTATTCTGTCTCGATACCATATCTGAGGTTCTGCTCTATATCCACTAAGTTATAGGCGATGACTGATTGAGAAGGATAACAAACAGTAGTAAATCGTATGCTTATTGACGTCATAAGAGCCGGCCGCGCTGGCCGTGCGGTTCTGGCGCTGCAGTCCGGAACCGCGGGACTGCTACGATCGCATGTTCGAATCCTGTTTCAGGCATGGGTGTGTGTGTGATGTCCTTAGGTTAGTTAGGTTTAAGTAGTTCTAAGTTCTAGGGGACTTATGATCTAAGATGTTGAGTCCCATAGTGCTCAGAGCCATTTGAACCATTTTTTTTTGACGTCATAAGAAATGTACACTAGCTTCTCAGATCTCTAGTGTTACGCTATCTGCTAGAAATGATGTCCATGATTTGGAATCAGGTCTTTCCATTCTAGCACATACCTGCGTTGAATCCTATAGACAATGCCTTTAATGATTAAACCACTACTCAGTCATATTTCTGGTACTCCAATATATCGAAACGAGTCACCTTTCCTGAACCCAGCTGCTACAGAACAATTCCAACGTGGTTTTAGTCACCTCCTACGCATCTTGCAACTGCTCCAATTTCTACAGCTTTCCACGTGTGATTGCTCCAATTAAGCCGGTAATTGAGCAGATGTCAGAGAAAAACATATCCACCACCTTCTGCAACCCATATAGAAACAGAACGACCTGAGTTAGTGCAACAGGACTGTATTTCAACCATTCGGTGGAAATCTGTGCAGTGTGGTATGTCTCGATAATAGATACAGATACTACAGTCTGAAGCAGATCCACATTCATTCAAATCAATCAGACCAACATGCTATCATTGTTATCCTCTACCCCCCCCCCCCCCCCCAACAGAGAAAAATTACGAACTGTAAAAGATCCACTAACTTCATCTGATATAGAAGTCGCCTAGGCACCAATGCTGGCGCAATGACGCATAGCTGTGGGGCGGTCCAGCGTGGAGAATGAGATTGCGTAATGCTTCCCTGAATAGCCCAGCTTGCAGCCCTCCAAGCATTCCTAGTGGTATACCCCCTCCTTCACCGAATTTACACATCACACATCAGACTACTGTTGCTACCGCTGCCTGTGTGGCACGATCCTATTAAATATACAGGCACTGGAGAGGCAACTTTAAAGTTTGATCACCTATTCTCTAGGCGAATGATCGTATCCCACAGACGCCTAAGATGCTCCCTCTGGTCCTGTTTAGGTGTTTGAAACATTGTTTTCTATAACGCTTCTGTACAATGCCAAACATCTTCTTTTTGCTGCCACAACTTCGAGACCTGAGTCAGGTTCTAAACTGACATGAAGATGTTCTGATCCACGGCCTCTCACAGAAAACTAGACATCGTACTGCGTAAATCACGTTGTTACAACAGCTACCATAACACGCTACACACTGGACGATTTTAAATAGAAGACAGTTACAACATAAGGAAACTAGAAGAGTTGGGCAGCATTGTGGAGAGTTTCCAAACTGATGTGTGAAAATGATTGACGACCTCTACATTTAAACTCATCTGTCACAGTGATGGAATAGATGATGGCTTTGCATTCCCTTTCGATTGCAGAATGAGATTTTCACTCTGCAGCGGAGTGTGCGCTGATATGAAACTTCCTGGCAGATTAAAACTGTGTGCCCGACCGAGACTCGAACTCGGGACCTTTGCCTTTTGCGGGCAAGTGCTCTACCATCTGAGCTACCGAAACACGACTCACGCCCGGTCTCACAGCTTTACTTTTGCCAGTGTCTCGTCTCCTACCTTCCAAACTTTACAGAAGCTCTCCTGCGAACCTTGCAGAACTAGCACTCCTGAAAGAAAGGATACTCCGCTGCAGAGTGAAAATCTCATTCTGGAAACGTCCCCCAGGCTGTGGCTAAGCCATGTCTCCGCAGTATCCTTTCTTTCAGGAGTGCTAGTTCTGCAAGGTTCGCAGGAGAGCTTCTGTAAAGTTTGGAAGGTAGAAGACGAGACACTGGCAGAAGTAAAGCTGTGAGACCGGGCGTGAGTCGTGCTTCGGTAGCTCAGATGGTAGAGCACTTGCCCGCGAAAGGCAAAGGTCCCGAGTTCGAGTCTCGGTCGGGCACACAGTTTTAATCTGCCAGGAAGTTTCCCTTTCGATTGATTCCTCATATTACACTCATGTACGCGATCACTGGTTTGGTGCTAGCAACCCCCACAAGGTGTCACCCATCCTCAAAACTCATTCCCCAACTCAAGCAAGCGGTGTCAGTCAATCATTATGTGATAACCAATAGCGCACCAATGCACGGATGGGATGGAAAAGACACCGCCGATGTACTGTAACAATAAGCATCACAGTTTATATTGCGAATAATTTTAGCATTTTTACAGTAATTTCAACACCAGACAATGATATGACAGCATTTTCCCCAATTTCAATATCATAGCTCAACCGCCCCTTCTATACTTTGCGAGCATCAGTGCGAATGCAGATAGATGACTGCAAAGTATGTCCATTCCGTGATAATTCTCGAACACATAAATCATCAAAGTATACCAGGCAGTGCTCTACATATTTCTAACACTTCGAGCACAGTGCTTAATTTACGATCCATCTCTCTGGGTATGAGAGTCACAGAGCATTCTCGCTGTCTTAGTTACCCTCATCACACTGTCATTGACCAACCCGCCCTGCAGCACCGATAACGAATTAACCTGTAACCGATCAGAAGTATACCGCTCCACTCCACGTGTCGTCAATGAATAGAGCTTTCTGGGTCCTCACCCATCCAAGTGCACGAGATTTCTCGAGATGCGCCCATGTCGAGGAGCTTATCACTCCTTATCGAAGTATAGTAACAGATTTCAAAGTGTCATGATGTAATAGCAGATGGTTAAGAAGAACAAGAAACGAATAATTTTTATACGCGATAGATCTCCAGACGGATGGAGTTCGACGCGGAAGGTACTGGTTAGAGAAAACATAAACACACACACTCCTACGGTTACAATGTTCTGCACTTAAAACGGGCTATAATGTTAGATTGCTTGCGCTTCCAACCCATCACCGTATGAAATGTAGCACTGTTAATATTCAAATGTAAGAAATATATTTCAAAAGCAGGACATACATCCTTCTTCTCGGTTTCTCTACGATGAACTATGTTATCGAACCGTAAAACAAAAAAAATCGACTTCATTAAAACATTGGCTCTGTGTGATACTGCACACTTTCCAGAGATGTATAGCGCCCACTGTTCACATCCGATCACGGTTCGGAAATTATACTATACCTGCATCAGCCCTATATAAAATGATCGTTAGTAATGGCGAATAACTCTTACAAGGAAACAGATAAATGCATAGCAGAAGTGTCCGACATGTGAAAATTACGTCATTCCGTCACTCACTCTGTCGGGCAAATGTGCACACGGGGATTGCACTGCCTCACAAGCACCTATTGCTAACTTAGTTATGACGCTGAAGTCTCGATTTTACACCCAAGATGCGACATGGGGATGTAGCAAATTACATAAATCAAATTTTTGTTTAGAGTAATGTGCCACGTTTCACCACACATGAGATGGTAGTCCTCTGATGAGCGACAGGTTTACTGTTAACGATCGCAAGTAGACAGTGCTTTTATTCTGGGAAGCATCGCGAAATCTCTTTCTCCATGCTGGACCGCACTGCAGCTATGCATGATTGCGCCAGCATCGGTGCCTAGGGGACTTCTACATCGGATGAAGTTAGTGGATCTTTTATAGTTCGTAAATTTTCTCTGTTGGGGTGGGGAGAATAACGATGATAGCATGTTGGGCTGATTGATTTGAATGGATGTGGATCTGCTTCGGACTGTAGTAACACTATCTAGTTTGGATGACTTACCACACTGCACACATTTCCACCAAATGGTCAAAACACCGTCCTGTTGCACTAACTCAGGTCGTTCTGTTTCTACACGGATTGCAGAAGGTGGTGGATATGTCTTTGTCCGACATCTGCTCAGTTACGGCCTAAATTGGAACGATCACATGCAGAAACCTGGGTGTAGAAATGTGAGCAAGGAGGCAGGTCCGGACCAGAAAGAGTAACGCATTTGTACCAAGGGTGGGAACGAGCCACTCTTTGCACAACAGTTCTGAGAATGACTTCGATCCACTGACGGCTTTCTGATGTAAAAGGGATGATTTTGTATGGTGGAAGATAATAATTGTATGTCTACCACATCGACATGGTACACGATGATATATTGGTGGGTTGGAGAACGGTTTCACGCTCTAATATTCAAGCTCCTGTCCTCAGTGGGAGAGCAGCGTAATTAAGTAAGAGTCTTTCCATAATTGAAGATATGTATGGCACTTTTCGAGGTTTAGTTGTCAGTGCAATATGGCGATCAGTGTAAAATAATTTATTGCCGCTGAATGTCACGTCTGTAGAAAGAAAGAAAGGGTGGGCAGTGCTTTCCAAGGACTGAGGAGCATCGTGACATATAGCCAGTGTGAGTGTAGGCATACCATAATTTTTTCAGGTGCTGTACAGATATAAAAGATAACTGCACTGCTTGTGTAAAATGTGTATATATTGCATTGTAAAGTTAATGTGGCTTATGTTGTGGCATGACCAGAGAAGATGAGTGTGTGTCCTATCGTAGGTGACATAAGGATTCAGGGCATTGATAAACGTGAGGATATGAGAGACATTTCATTCACGTGGAAATTATGGGCACTATAGATACTGAGACTCGTTCCAGAACCACAGCCGTCAAGAGGAGACATTACCTGTACATCGACCGGTGTCAGACTGCAGCAGTAGTCGTAATATTTAATTGTACTTAGACTGGTAAGTACGTTCCTAGCTTCCAATATTCCTGTGAGTCTTGTATGTATTTGGTGATCAGTAGGCAACTTTTGTGGGTTTAACTGTCAGTGCCATCTAGTGATCTGTGCAATACAATTTTGCCACTGAAAGTCTCGACTGCAGAAAGAAAAAACGGCGTATGGTGCTCCCACACCTGTAGCAGTCCCTGTTCGACGGGTAAGTTCAGTGAGGATGGGCTGTACCATCAGGAATACACCTTGTGCTATTCTGGGAAGTATTGCAACATCTCTATCTCTCCGCGCTGGACCCTATGTGTCATCGCGCCAACAACGGTACCTAGGTGAGTACGTATTTCGACAGGAATTTCTCAGGTGGCGCCTCATCCTTGCGGGACCCGAACCGTCGCATCGTAGCTTCGCGGGAGACTGTAAATTCACCCCAACCCCGGCGATGGCGTCGGGCAGCGAGATGTGTTTTTTTGTTAGCGATCTTTTGTTTATACTATATTCCATCTACATCTACATATATACTCCGCTAGCCACCAAGCGGTGTGTGGTGGAGTGCACTATTCACAGCAAAGTCATATTTCCCGCCCTCTGTTCCACTTGCGAATTGCACGAGGGAAGAAGACTGTCTGAATGCCTCAGTAGAAACTGCAGTTTTCGTTATCTTTGAATGGTGATCATTGCGCGATATGAAAGTTGGTGGTAATAGTATATGCTCTACATCCACGGCAAAGATAGGATAAAGGAATTTAGTGAGCATACCCTTTCATTTAGTGCGCCTGGAAGTGTGTCCCACTTCAAACTTTCAATTTGATATGTAACGCTCTCAGTATGGCTAAATGTACCAGTCATGAATCCTACGGTTCTTCTTTGGACCTTCTCAAACTCTTGAATCAGGCCCAACTGGTAAGTGGCCGCTCATACAGACGAACAATACTCTAAGACCAATAGGATGCCGCGAATTAAACAGAACTATCCCATACATGTGAAGAATATCGATTTAATTAAATTCCATAAAATTTTTGTATCAACATAGTGTTAGCGCTACAATAGTTAAGGGGAGGCAGTGTGTGAGTGGGTGATATGGAGGAGAAAAGCAGGTTAAGTGCAGGACACTAAGTTAATTTGAATAATTTCAATGTAAAACACATTACATTAGATTAAGGATGTGGGTGACACAGAAGGATGTTCCAGAAATAGCGTTCAAAAACATGTGAAATTCGAAAAGTGTACCAGTAAATGGTGGGAGGTTACGTTAAGACACCCAGAGTATAGTGCTGAACATTAGGTTATGCAACATGTTTGCCCCATGTAACTACTTCTTGCAAGACCGAGATGTTTCCAAACAGCAGAGAATGATGAGCAAGAGAAACCCAACCCCCATAAACTGATTTTTTTAATATATAAACACTACACCCTTTCCATATATTCCATACATTGTCTAAATTGTTTAAACAATATTCCATGCAGAGCAGTCGATTTCACTCCAAATGACCGATCAACTGAGTATTTTTCCCATAATTTTCTGGTGAGGAGAGGATGGGTGGGGAGAGGGATTACCAGAGGGGAGGGGGAGGTTAATTAACTGACCAACTTAAATAAGTAGCCAATCAACTGATGGTAGTGATAGGGTGTATTCCAGTAACTCAGACTTGAAAAGCCTAGAATCCCCAAAAACAATGTTCCATACACAGTAATCGATTTCCCTCCAAATGACCAATTAATTGATTCTTTTTCGCGCCATATTCTCGGGGGAGGAAGAGAGGGTGGGAAGGTAGTGGGTTTACCAGAGAAAGAGAGGTTAATTATGTAGTCAATCAAACTAATAGTAGTGCCAAGGGCTATTCCAATAAATCAGATATGAAAGTGTACCTGTAGCAGCGAGGGGAAGGTTTGTGTTGGTTTGGGACCACAGATGAATCTTGGGTGCACTACTATACCCCAGAGACAAAACAACAGTCAAGGCAGTGGAAACATGCTGATTCTCCGCCACAAAAGAAAGCAAAGACAATTACTTCGATGGGTAAGGTCATGGCAGCAGTGTTCTGGGATGTACACAGGATTCTGCTTGTACATTATCTCCCAACTGGGCAAACAAATACTGGAGAATACTATGCTAACCTCCTGGGCAAATTCCAACAAAAGATACGCCAAAGAGACCAGGTTTAGCAAGGAAGAAAGTCATCTTCCATCAATACAATGCGTGCCCTCACACATGCTGTCGCCATGACAAAATTACATGAAGTAAGGTATGAATTACTGCCACACCCGCCATATTAACCTGATGTGGCTCTGTCAGACTTCCATCTCTTCGTAAAACTGAAAATTTTTCTTGGTGGACAAAGAGTCACTTCAAACGAAGAACTGATAACCCGAATTGACAACTATTTTGCAGGCCTGGAGGAAACTCATTTTTTAGATGGGATCAAGGCACTGGAAAATCTTCGGACCAAGTGCATTAATCTACAAGGAGACTACATTGAAAAACAAAAAAAAAAGTTTCAGTGATGTAGGTACCTTTTTCCTATTCTGTTCCGAGAACTTTTCAAACTATATTGATAATGCGGGAAGAAAGCAAAGCGCTGGTAACAAACTATGTACAATGAAGTGATGCTGTAGCGGCTAGTTAGTCAAAACGTAGTAATAACTTCGAAAAACGATAGCCTTTCCATAAATGATTGTCAGTTTACGAAAGCCCACGGTTAATACGCATTGACACTTTGTAAGGGCGGGTACACACTGAGCGCCGGCCGCGGTGGTCTCACGGTTCTAGGCGCGCAGTCCGGAGCCGTGCGACTGCTACGGTCGCAGGTTCGAATCCTGCCTCGGGCATGGATGTGTGTGATGTCCTTAGTTTAGTTAGGTTTAACTATTTCTAAGTTCTAGGGGACTAATGACCACAGCAGTTGAGTCCCATAGTGCTCAGAGCCATTTGAACACACTGAGCGCGCCGCGTCGTGCCTCGCCGCGCTGCTGCAGCCCGCGCACAGCTGTAGCAGAGAGGAGTGCGCCGTCCGCGCCCCGTCGCGCCGCTCCGAGGCGCACTGTGTTCCAGTTGGAGTGCGTGCGTGGTCTGAAGATGGAGCGAGCCGAAGCCCCGTGTAAACTGAGCGCGCGCAAACGCGCCACTTCCTTTGATGTACCGACAACAGCCGGAACACTGCGCGGCACGACGCGGTGCCAAGCGGTTCCCCGTCCACATTGAGCGCGCAGAGTCGCGCACAGCCGTTTTGCACGGCGCGGCGCGGCGCGCTCAGTGTGGACCCGCCTTAATAGGAAGTGCGAAGAGGTTTATTAATGTTTCTGTGTCAGTTCAGAGCAGACATAAAATATACACTACTAGTTAGAGTCAGACTGTTCAAATGAAAATATGTAGTTTAGGTACGTAAGGCAGTTACTGAACGTAGACTTCTCTCTAGCTTTGCATGACCAGCAAATTGTTAAATAATTATTTAAACGAATGTAGTAAGGGAAACTGAATGAAGGCACTGTGAAGACAATGTGTTTATGTCTTTCATACAATTTGCCAATCGTAACATGAATTAAATTCATGCTAACGTCAGGCTGAGTTCTATGGAGGAAATTTAAAATTTCTCGTAAACAGTGGCAAAGGGTGCCATTTTTTATAGGATAGGCAGGGAATTACGAACTTCGAAAAACAAAAAAAGTCTTAAAACAAAAATTTGTAAGACAGAAACACTGTCAAAGTAACTTAGTTACAGTGGCAGCTCCTGATTATACATTCTAGATGTTCACAAATTTTTAGATCCACATAAGTATGAGTGTGTGAAATTAATAGCATCTGGTATATAACAGTTTTGCTTATCAACAAGTGTATACAAATACAGTCACTGCCAATAATAATAACAACAACAACAATAATAATAATAATAATAATAATAATAATAATAATAATAATAATATGCATAACTTTTCAAAAAAGAGAGAATTTTTTGTGGAATTTTCTTGTTTAGTACATAATTAAGTATAGTTTCGGGCAAGAACGAAATAATGTTTAAGCTTTCACTACTCCTCATTCCGCATTTTTGTGCAAGGGGAGTTTTATTTATTTTTTTATTTTCTTGGACAAATGTGAAGAGCCTCAACGTATTTGTTAATCCACGAATTAACTCCTGGGACACTCTTACGTTGCACCTACACAACAACCTGCACTTATTATACACTTGTTCGTTACATGTTCGCTTTGCAGGCACATCTACACAACAGCTTACGCTTATTATACACTTCTTCGTAAATGTTCTCCTGTAGACACACTTACTTGATTTCATCACTTTCTGAGCCAACGGATCTGGTATGGGAGGCCTTAGTTCCTTTGTGACTAACTTATCACGGTAATTTTCTTTTCTGTTAGCACAAACACATTCAACAGAGTTCATGCTGATGCTGCACACGAAAGCCGATTCCCACACCGTAAACAATCAACTCCAAACTTCCGTTTGTGAAAATGATTAAATTCAGATAGTAATGTCCAGCAGCATGGTCACATGACTAGAATCAAATGAGGTGTTGAGAACCAAAAGGGCCAAAAGCACACCGTCATCGATCCCGCATTTATCTGAATATCATACAAACCAGTGAGTCACCTTTTCGTGAATGTTTACATATACAGTGTGGATCTATAGCACATATAAATAGCCGGCCGAGCGGTTCTAGGCGCTATAGTCTGGAACCACGCGACCGCTACGGTCGCAGGTTCGAATCCTGCCTCGGGCACGGGTGTGTGTCATTTCGTTCGGTTAGTTAGGTTTAAGTAGTTCTAAGTTATAGGCGACTGATGACCTCAGAAGTTAAGTACCATAGTGCTCAGAGCCATTTGAACACATAAATCTGACTCACCATAAGATCAACAGACTCCAGAAGGATGAATGTACACTCCTAGAAATTGAAATAAGAACACCGTGAATTCATTGTCCCAGGAAGGGGAAACTTTATTGACACATTCCTGGGGTCAGATACATTACATGATCACACTGACAGAACCACAGGCACATAGACACAGGCAACAGAGCATGCACAATGTCGGCACTAGTACAGTGTATATCCACCTTTCGCAGCAATGCAGGCTGCTATTCTCCCATGGAGACGATCGTACAGATGCTGGATGTAGTCCTGTGGAACGGCTTGCCATGCCATTTCCACCTGGCGCCTCAGTTGGACCAGCGTTCGTGCTGGACGTGCAGACCGCGTGAGACGGCGCTTCATCCATTCCCAAACATGCTCAATGGGGGACAGATCCGGATATCTTGCTGGCAATGGTAGTTGACTTACACCTTCTAGAGCACGTTGGGTGGCACGGGATACATGCGGACGTGCATTGTCCTGTTGGAACAGCAAGTTCCCTTGCCGGTCTAGGAATGGTAGAACGATGGGTTCGATGACGGTTTGGATGTACCGTGCACTATTCAGTGTCCCCTCGACGATCACCAGAGGTGTACGGCCAGTGTAGGAGATCGCTCCCCACACCATGATGCCGGGTGTTGGTCCTGTGTGCCTCGGTCGTATGCAGTCCTGATTGTGGCGCTCACCTGCACGGCGCCAAACACGCATACGACCATCATTGGCACCAACGCAGAAGCGACTCTCATCGCTGAAGACGACACGTCTCCATTCGTCCCACCATTCACGCCTGTCGCGACACCACTGGAGGCGGGCTGCACGATGTTGGGGCGTGAGCGGAAGACGGCCTAACGGTGTGCGGGACCGTAGCCCAGCTTCATGGAGATGGTTGCGAATGGTCCTCGCCGATACCCCAGGAGCAACAGTGTCCCTAATTTGCTGGGAAGTAGCAGTGCGGTCCCCTAAGGCACTGCGTAGGATCCTACGGTCTTGGCGTGCATCCGTGCGTCGCTGCGGTCCGGTCCCAGGTCGACGGGCACGTGCACCTTCCGCCGACCACTGGCGACAACATTGATGTACTGTGGAGACTTCACGCTCCACGTGTTGAGCAATTCGGCGGTACGTCCACCTGGCCTCCCGCATGCCCACTATACGCCCTCGCTCAAAGTCCGTCAACTGCACATACGGTTCACGTCCACGCTGTCGCGGCATGCTACCAGTGTTAAAGGCTGCGATGGAGCTCCGTATGACACGGCAAACTGGCTGACACTGACGGCGGCGGTGCACAAATGCTGCGCAGCTAGCTCCATTCGACGGCCAACACCGCGGTTCCTGGTGTGTCCGCTGTGTCGTGCGTGTGATCATTGCTTGTACAGCCCTCTCGCAGTGTCCAGAGCAAGTATGGTGGGTCTGACACACCGGTGTCAATGTGTTCTTTTTTCCATTTCCAGGAGTGTATATTACTATCTCAGAATCGACGATGATGTGCTTTATAGTTCTCAGCGTCTCAAATGGATTAGTGTATGATAAAATTCAAAACTTAATATACTATAACTCACTCAGAGGTCAACAAAATAGTTTTCTCTGTCAGTATAACTATAACGAATACTCAAATCCGATCTGATTTTAAATATAGCCAGTGAATTGCTATACCTGAAGAGTGTGCTACCATCTAGTGGGATTCATGCCAAGCGAAAGGGGATAAAGTCTGCTTCAGTGTCCTACCACCTGGTGGCATTGATGTAACTTGTAGTTGAGTGATACGGCCAACCTGTGCTGCTGTGAAATGTGCACATTGTATATCAAATCCGTGTGTATTTGGCCCATAAGGCAATTACGTCACGCCAGTTGCGCATGCTTAAAAGCTCCTTAAAATGTGCACAGCTGAAGGTCTGCTCACGACCCTGATGCCAAGTTTCACGAAGATTAGAGGAGTAGCAATGTAGCATAGTGCGGTAGATTTTGTGCTTTGTTTGTCAGGTTAAAGCATCTACGTTACATTTAACAGCATTCGAAAAAAAATAACAAAAAGATCCGGAAGATGTCATACACGGCAGCCACTGTTGCAGTTAGTTACATATTTCTACTAAGATTGGTACTACTACAGAAATTATTATAAGTAAATGCTTAAAAATATTAAACAGCTACACATTTATAAAGAATATAATACATAGTAACTCAGTGCTATATCTTCTTATAAATTAGTTTTATCCTCCTGTCCTTTATCTGGGCGTAAACATAGATGACACGAAGTATGAAATCCTGCCATTTGGTTGAAGATTTCACATTTTCCTTCTCTACAGGCAAAGTTCAACAGCCTGTCATTGTGTCGCGAAAGTAGGTTTTAATGCGCTCGTTTTAATGTAACGTGTGATCAAAAAGTCAGTATAAATTTGACAACTGAATAAATCACGGAATAATGTAGATAGAGAGGTAGAAATTGACACACATGCTTGGAATGACATGGGGTTTTATTAGAACCAAAAAAATACAAAAGTTCAAAAAATATGGACAGATGGCGCTTCATCTAATCAGAATAGCAATAATTAACATAACAAAGTAAGACAAATCAAAGATGATGTTCTTTACAGGAAATGCTCAATATGTCCACCATCATTCCACAACAATAGCTGTAGTCAAGGAATAATGTTGTGAACAGCACTGGAAAGCATGTCCGGAGTTATGGTGAGGCACTGGCGGTGGATGTTGTCTTTCAGCATCCCTAGAGATGTCGGTTGATCACGATACACTTGCGACTTCAGATAACCCCAAAACCAATAATCGCACGGATTGAGGTCTGGGGACCTGGGAGGCCAAGCATGACAAAAGTGGCGGCTGAGCACACGATCGTCACCAAACGACACGCGCAAGAGATCTTTCACCCGTCTAGAAATATGTGGTGGAGCGCCATCCTGCATAAGCATCAGACATTCCAGAAGGTGTTTATTAGGCAGGCTGGTGATGATGTGATTCTGTAACACATCGGCGTACCTCTAACCCTTCACGGTAACAGTTACAAAACCAGAATCACGCATTTCCTCGAAGAAAAAAGGCCCGATAACGGTAGATGTGGTAAATCCAACCCATACCGTGACTTTCTCGTCGTGCAATGGAGTTTCCACGACAGTTCTAGGATTTTAGGTAGCCCAAATTCTGCAGTTGCGGGCGTTGACAGACCCTCGGAGCGTGAAATGAGCTTCGTCGGTCCACAACACGTTACTCGACCAATCGTCATCTTCCGCCATCTTTTGAAACGCCCCCCGCTTCACTAAATCGCCAGGTAGCAATTCATGATGCCGATGGATTTTGTACGGATAGCATCGGAGGGTATGCCTCAGTGCCAACCAAACAGTAGTGTATGGAATGCCGGTGCGACGTGCGACTGCATGAGCGCTGACTTCCCCGTGCATGGACGAACCCGCTACAGTCTCCATTTCTTCCTGAACTGTCTCGGCAGCATTACGCCTTGTGCTCGGTCTGCCACTATGGGGTCTATCGTCTAAACAACTCGTGGCTTCGAACTTCTAAAACATTCTCACCACAGCTGCATTTGTCAATGGACCTTTACCCATTCGAATCCCCTTCCTATGGCGATAGGATCATAACGCCTAACTAGCACATTCCCCATTCTGATAACACAGCTTCACTAAAAGCGCCTTTTCAGGTAACGTCAACACACTCCGACTGCTGGCGCAACTGATTCTCTCTCTCTTTTTTTTTCTTTATTGTTATTTTCAAACCTGTTTACAGGCAGGCCTGCAGCAGCATACTACGCCGCTCTTTGGCCTCAGAGAAACACACAAGATACAAATGAAGACAATGTGAGATAAAAATATGGTGGTCATATAAGTAGAGACAAACACTTTTTAAAATACATGGAGCCATTCACGGGCTGTAGAGTCCAAGATAAAAGTTGTTCAGACACCTGGACACATACATAGACGAAAATCGTCACACGTGAACGTAGGTGCTCAAAACGAATAACACTGAACCACTTAAGCACAAAACGACGGCACACACAGAAACACGAGGCATTGATCTCCGGCGCGTGAATGTTCACTAACCGTGTACGAGTACAGGGATCTGCCAAGAGAGGAGGGGGGGGTCAGAGAGGGAGAGGGGAGAGCAGATGCCATGGGCAGGGGAGAAAGGGGGAGGGGAGGAAGGGGGGAAAGCCCAGGGAAGAGGGGTGGAGGAAGGGGATGGGGGAAAAGGAAAGGGAAGGGAAGGAGGGTGCCTAAAGGTAAGGACACAGGAAGTGGGGCGGGGAGGATCAAAGTTGATAGGAGGGGTAGATGGAGGGGTGGATGACATCATCAGGGAGGGGGAGCTGGCAGAAGCCACCTTGGGAGGTGGAGAGATGGAGACCGGGTGGGACGTGGGAACACAGGCGCGTCAGTGGGCGGGGGTGGGAGAAGATGGGCGAGACAAGCACGTGAGGAGGATCGAGTTTGCGGGAGGTGTACAGGATCCGTATCCTTTCAAGGAAAAGGAGGAGGTGTGGGAATGGAATGAGATCGTACAGGATCCACGTCGGGGAGGGGAGACGGATGCGATAGGTGAGGCGGAGAGCATGGCGTTCAAGGATTTGAAGGGATTTATAAAAGATAGGGGGGGGGGGCGAGATCCAGGCCAGATGGGCGTAACAAAGGATAGGGCGGATGAGGGATTTATAGGTGTGGAGGATGGTGGAGGGGTCCAGACCCCACGTACGGCCCGAAAGGAGCTTGAGTAGACGGAGTTGGGAGCGTGCCTTGGCTTGGATTGTCCTGAGATGGGGGGTCCAGGAGAGGCGACAGTCGAGGGTGACGCCAAAGTACTTGAGGGTGGGGGTGAGGGCGATAGGACGGCCATAGACGGTGAGATAGAAATCAAGGAGGTGGAAGGAAGGGGTGGTTTTGCCTACAATGATCGCCTGGGTTTTGGAGGGATGATTCTCTCTCCCATAACAGCTCCTTTTATACATGATTGTCATGCGTAATGACTGACGTTTTGCTGTCCAGCGCTATCTGTCGGACATTTTGTGAACTTTATTTTTATTTTGTTCTAATAAAACCCAATGTCATTTCAAGCATGTGTGTCAATTTTTACCTCTCTATCTACATTATTCTGTGGTTTATTTAGTTTTCAAATTTATACTGACTTTTTGATCACCCGGTACTCACTCTTCTTTCGCTAGTTGCTAGACCCAACGACAGTAATTTCACACATTCTGAGAACAAGTTTTATAATACACTGTTTATAATGGATGTTTATCCTCGCTGCATTAAATAAACGTAATTTCTAGTTCCAGTTTTTCATTGTCAAAAAAAGGATATATTTTAAGTAGTTTTTCAACTTCACGAATTGGGAAATTGTTGGGCTACTATATCCCGAGAACTTTTTCTCAATTACAAGTTCTGTAAAATCTGTTTCACGAAAGTCCTGGAATCTAGTTTCCATGTTTACTACTATTGAGACAGCTATCTCTATAGTTAGCCTCCTCAGTTCCTGAATACTTGCTTCTGTTTCGTTAAAATTGATTTCAGATACTCCTGCTGAATTTATAAGGCGATCAGCTTCCACTTACACATTTCAGAATAATGTCATCAGATCTTAATATTTCAACAGCGTTAATGCAGTTTACAATTTCGAACTACAGCGTCTTATATCCACAGTTTTCCTTTGCAAGATGTCAAACAAGATACTTGTATGCTCCCCTTACAGCTTCAGTAGAAAAAGAAAAGTCTGATCATCCAGTATACTATTTAGCCCAGTTGTTTGATGTAAAGAATTATCATCTCATCCTTCACTGTTTATCACATCACTAAATGCTGCTTTCAGATCTGCATAGGGAAGAATAATGATTTGTACAGCGCATGAATGAAAATTCATAAGGACGTGGTAGTTTAAATCCCCTTTCCCTCAGAAGTTCACTTCTTTTCCTGTAATGGCTAAAAAATACGTAATATCCTTACAGATTTGCCACAAAAATTTTAAATTGTGTAATTTTTTTTTTGCAAGTGCAGAGAACTATACTCTGTTCATCATAAGAATAAACCTGATGTAAACAAACATAAACGCCATGATTGGGCAGAAGCCATAGCACACATGCACTGGTGTTGTTACAATCTTGGAAGTAGGTCCGTCTTATGTACCATATACCTTATTACTAAGTTACGTTAAACGAAACTTTATGATACTCTAATGCATCGATAGCCATCAATGTTTTTCTTGATCTCGCTTTAGCTATGTAGTTGTTATTTCAAAAATCGTGCACAGTCACAATCTCTGTACTGTTGTGCTCTGAGTGTCGCGCTGTTAATACGCAGTATGAAAGTGGCCGAGGCTGCTTCCGGCTCCGTAGTGAAACACGAGTGTGGAACACGGTTAAAAAGTGCCGAAAAATAAATTGTTCTTAATGTTTATCATAAATTTACAGAAAAAACGGCTCTGAAGTATTTTGAGGTACAGTTGAAATGTAAATACATATCGGATGTATAGCGGAATCGGTTATATAGCAGACAGATAATCAAGATCGGTTCACACATCACTGGTTCAAGTATTGCCCAAGTCACTTTTATTTTCCCGTTTAATTTGAAATACCTACATCCCGTAATTGTAAAATTCATCATCTTTTTTTATGAATAACGTACGTCTTCTTGTTTCTAATTACATATTGCAGGCGAAACTCCATTTCCATTTCAGATATCAATTCATAATTATCGATATATAATGAAATATTATTAATAAAGATTGCTTAAATTAAGGAAATATAACAATTTAATTTTTTAGGGCAAAAACAAAAAGCCAAATACTTTTTATTTGGACTATGTTCATTGTTGAATACCATAGATGTAGTCTCACTCGAACAAGAATTGCAAGTGTCGTAGAAACATAAACAATCATTTTCACAGCATCGAGCACAGCATACATATATTGCACTTTTACATTTGCCACTGTGCCATTACAACATGAACCCAACAGTACTGGTCTGGAGCCAAGTTAAGGGATATGGCCTGAGAAATAACAAGACTGTTAAGCTACCAGATGTACTGGAACTACCATACGCAGCTTTTTCTCATGTCACTACCGAACGCTGGAACCATATACACTCAAGCGCCAAACAAACTAGTACAGGTATTCGTATTCAAATACAGAGATATGTAAACAGGCAGAATACGGCGCTGCGATCAGTAACGTTTACATATGACACGTATCTGGTGCAGTTGTTAAATCATTTACTGCTGCTTCAATGGCAGGTTATCAAGATTAAGTGAGTTTGAACGTGGTGATAAAGTCGGCGCACGAGGGATGGGACACAGCATCTCCGAGGCAGCGATAAAGTGGGGAATTTCCCGTACAACCATATCACGAGTGTACAGTGAATATCAGGAATCCGATAAAATATCAAATCTCTGATATACCTGCAGCCGGAAAAATATCCTACAACAATGTGACCAACGACGACTGAAGAGAATCGTTCAATGTGGCAGAAGAGCAACCCTTCCACAAGCTGCTGCAGATTTTAATGTTGGGCCATCAACAAGTGTCAGTGGGTGAACCATTCAACGAAACATCATCGATATGGGCTCTCGGAGCCGAAGGCCCACTTATGTATACTTGATGGCTGCACGACACAAAGCTTTACGCCTCGCCCGGGTCCGTCAACACCGACATTGGACTGTTGATGACTGGGAACATGTAGCCTGGTCGGCCGAGTCTCGTTTCAAATTGTATCGAGCGGATGGACGTGCAGCGGTATGGAGACAACCTCATGAATCCATGGACCCTCCATGTCAGCAGGAGACTGTTCATGCTGGTGGAGGCTCTTTATTGGCGTGGGGTGTGTGCAGTTGGAGTGATATGAGACCCTTGACACGTTTAGATACCAGTCTGACACGTGACACGTACGTATGCATCCTGTGTGATCACCTGCATCCACTCGTATCCATTGTATATTCCGACGGACTTGGACAATTCCAGCAGGACAATGCGACACCCAACACGTCCAGAGTTGCTACAGAGTGGCTCCATGAACACTCTTCTGAGTTGAAACAATTCCGCTGGTCACCAAACTCCCCAGACATGAACATTATTGAGAATATCTGGGACGCCTTGGAACGTGCTATTCAGATAAGATCTCCACCCCCTCGCTCTCTTACGGATTTTTGGTCACTCCTGCACGATTCATGGCGTCAGCTACCTTCAGCACTACTTCAGACATTAGTTGAGTCCATGCCACGTCGTATTGCGGCACTTCTGCATGCTCACGGGGGCCCTAGACGATATTAGGCAGGTGTGCCAGTTTCTTTGGCTCTTCAGTGTAGAAAGGCATGTCATAAGAAGAGCAGAAAAACGGCGCCTGGGTGCCTTCGTGGGTTCTGTTATTGATCGACAGTTCCGCAAGTGAAATATATTTCTGGGATACAGATGAGGAAAGAGCCAAGAGCCTACCAGACGACCTTCAGTGGCTTCCGTATTCAACAGAATGGTGAAATCCTATAGTATGCTTTTGCATCACACATAGCTTGCTCGGAAAAATTACCCCGTGTTTAAATTAGGAATTTTCATCAGTCTTCTTTGTAATTAGAATACTATGTTAAGCGAGAACGAGAGCATTTTATGGGTTCCGTCTGTTCACCTAAGGAGCGCGCGGTAGTCCTGGAGTTTTGCCGAATATTATATTCTCTTTAAAAATTAAATGACATTCGAAGCTATATTGTTTCTCTGCTCGTTTCTTTTACGTCTGCACTGCAACTGTTTACATTATTGCAGGTTAGTAGGACCAGTTGGCTAGCGAGCTGCCAAAGTTTATTGCACCGTTAAAACCGTTATCCCGTGTTATCGAGTTTAATGCACCGGTAAAGCTGTTGTTCCGCATTATCGCTCAGTCTATGTATGTGTAACACAGCATAAAACGTATCCTTACGTCCGTACTTTACTGTAGTCGACACAGCTTGGCTTCTGCTCCACATGAAACGAAGTCCAGTGAGATTCAAGCAAACGCGAAAGAAACTTGGCGTAATTTTTACATCAGGTTTATTCTTACAATGAACAGAGTATAGATTCAATTGATGTGTGTAGGAGCGGATAAAGAGAGCGTGAGAGTATGTTTCTTTCACAATAGAATGGACACCATAATTGTTCCCTGCCACTGCACTGCAGCCGTCTTATGTTTGCGATACTAATTTGCTTTTATCAACATTCCAACTGCTTAGCACTTGCAACAAAACAGTGGCTATGCCTTATGCACTCCAGTCCTTGGATACGTCATAAAACCCTATGAATCTCTCTCGTATTTCTCCTAATTCGTTGTTTGATAAACGAAAAATTACACTCATTTGACTTGTAGTTGGGACATCCGTTGTTTCGTCGTCTGGTATGATAAAAAAAGGACTATTTTTAACTTCATCTGAAATTTGCTGTCTATCAACATCCGTAATACAAGCTATTAATTCATTCTGTGTGTCAGAGGAAGTGCCTTTAAGTACTCCATCAGATGCTAAATGATCTTTCATATTTGGTTCTTCTCTGTCGAGAAATCCAATAGTTCTAAACAATGTCCTTTATTTACTGACGCCTCAGGTTGGTCATGACCTTTAAGAGCCAAATCTTGCCTCGCTAAAAAGCAGATAGTCGAAATAAGTCTACATTATACTTCTGTTTCGATCAATCATGTTTCAGAGATTCCAGCTGTGTTGCTTCTGAAAGACCATGGTCAATTCTTACTGTACCTAGCTGATTGTACTTAACAGCTACTGTCATATACGAAATGGAACATTCATGTTTTTTTAGCTTTCGAAAGGGAATTTTGGAGGATCTCTTAGCCTGCTCTCCTCTTACGTATTCAAAACCATCATTACCTATTACAAATAGTATAGAGTAAAAACAAAAAAGTTTGATCCTTACAGTGCTACCACTTAACCAAGGTTTTGAATTGTACCATTGTGTCTGGAAGCGTCTTGCGAATACCACGAGTTTATCTTCCAAAGAAAAGCGAGAGAAGAATGCAGGTTTTTCAGTCAATAGATTCAGTGGGTCTTGTGATGAAATAAACGCGTCCTTTGCAGTTTGAGGTAGTCAGAAATGCCATGCATTACAAGATAATGATTTAAATATTAGACAACTTACAGTTTTCCTTTCGATAACACAATGACAAGACAAACTGTCGAAGACGCCTCACACGTGACAGGCCACACCGAAATGTACTTCACTATTGAATTAATCACTACCACTAGTTACTACATGTTAACCATAAAATTCACGTTCTAGGTTTCACCATAACCATGTCTAGCCTATTGATATGAAAACTTACAGACACGCTATGGAACTACCAACGTTTGAAATAAGTGAGGCAACTAAATTTTAATCTGAGGAGTAATGAAGGTACATATGCTGTTTCTTGTCATCTTGCAACAACATTCAACGGCACATTCACTTTTATTTTCTATGAATAATGAATGTCTTCTCGTACTTCGTGTTTCAAAGAAACATTTAGATTAAAGAGTCAATGGTTTCACATTCTGCCCAGTTCGCTGCTAACGTGCTAGAAAGCGCGAAGTAGCGCCATCTGTTAGGGAACTGCTGAATGACTTGCCATTACAGTTAGGCGTGTATCCACCTGCTGGCGACAAGTAGAAACAAATCAAACGCCAGCTTTTAAAAACCTTATCCACTCTGTAGAAACTCCAGTACCGAATTCCGAGCTGCTAGTGGTTCCAAAGCTAGAGGAGTAATGTGCTATACTGAAATATTTGAAAATATTTACGAGGGCACATGATCAGATCGGATAAAATTCAGGTTGGACGAATTATTTCCGAATTTTTTGGATAGGCTCACCTTTAGAGCCTTAATGAATGATTTTCTACTGCTCTTCAGATATATGTAATATTAACATTCCACCAAAATGATTAAACATAATAGAGGGCCAGCACAACTTTTAATATATGAATTGCCATTGGCTGGCCTCCAGGAAAGCAACCATATGTTTTGACAACACCTGTTCCAATATCTGAGATCCAGTTCTTGTGTCTTTCATTTGCCTATAGTTTTCCTGTACTGTTTTGTGATCATTCTTAGAATGAGGTATAATGTCTTATTGTCAGTTATGCCTCATATATGTACAGTGGTGTGTGTCTTGGTGCAGCTACAACCCGGATTCTTTTTTCTATTTTTTATTTTTTATTTTTCTTCTAGAACCAAGGTAAAGATACTCCTGGAAATTGAAATAAGAACACCGTGAATTCATTGTCCCAGGAAGGGGAAACTTTATTGACACATTCCTGGGGTCAGATACATTACATGATCACACTGACAGAACCACAGGCACATAGACACAGGCAACAGAGCATGCACAATGTCGGCACTAGTACACTGTATATCCACCTTTCGCAGCAATGCAGGCTGCTATTCTCCCATGGAGACGATCGTAGAGATGCTGGATGTAGTCCTGTGGAACGGCTTGCCATGCCATTTCCACCTGGCGCCTCAGTTGGACCAGCATTCGTGCTGGACGCGCAGACCGCGTGAGACGACGCTTCATCCAGTCCCAAACATGCTCAATGGAGGACAGATCCGGAGATCTTGCTGGCAAGGGTAGTTGACTTACACCTTCTAGAGCACGTTGGGTGGCACGGGATACATGCGGACGTGCATTGTCCTGTTGGAACAGCAAGTTCCCTTGCCGGTCTAGGAATGGTAGAACGATGGGTTCGATGACGGTTTGGATGTACCGTGCACTATTCAGTGTCCCCTCGACGATCACCAGAGGTGTACGGCCAGTGTAGGAGATCGCTCCCCACACCATGATGCCGGGTGTTGGTCCTGTGTGCCTCGGTCGTATGCAGTCCTGATTGTGGCGCTCACCTGCACGGCGCCAAACACGCATACGACCATCATTGGCACCAACGCAGAAGCGACTCTCATCGCTGAAGACGACACGTCTCCATTCGTCCCTCCATTCACGCCTGTCGCGACACCACTGGAGGCGGGCTGCACGATGTTGGGGCGTGAGCGGAAGACGGCCTAATGGTGTGCGGGACCGTAGCCCAGCTTCATGGAGATGGTTGCGAATGGTCCTCGCCGATACCCCAGGAGCAACAGTGTCCCTAATTTGCTGGGAAGTGGCAGTGCGGTCCCCTAAGGCACTGCGTAGGATCCTACGGTCTTGTCGTGCATCCGTGCGTCGCTGCGGTCCGGTCCCAGGTCGACGGGCACGTGCACCTTCCGCCGACCACTGGCGACAACATTTATGTACTGTGGAGACCTCACGCCCCACGTGTTGAGCAATTCGGCGGTACGTCCACCCGGCCTCCCGCATGCCCACTATACACCCTCGCTCAAAGTCCGTCAACTGCACATACGGATCACGTCCACGATGTCACGGCATGCTACCAGTGTTAAAGACTGCGATGGAGCTCCGTATGCCATGGCAAACTGGCTGACACTGACGGCGGCGATGCCCAAATGCTGCGCAGCTAGCGCCATTCGACGGCCATCACCGCGGTTCCTGGTGTGTCCGCTGTGCCGTGCGTGTGATCATTGCTTGTACAGCCCTCTCGCAGTGTCCGGAGCAAGTATGGTTGTTCTGACGCACCGGTGTCAATGTGTTCTTTTTTCCATTTCCAGGAGTGTATTTCTAACAAGAACATTACAGAAACAAGTAATTTTTTCAGGTTACACAAGTGATATTGAATTCACGAGTACATTTATTATTTTTGTGATGAGATTATAAAAGGAACAGTAGAAGGATATACTGCACTGGAGTGCAAAATGGAACTCGTACAGTATTGCACAAAACGTAATTGAAAGAAATGAGAGCCGCGCGGGGTAGTCGCACCGTCTAGGGCGCGTTGTGGCAGTCCTCGCGACTCGTGGTCGTGCGGTAGCGTTCTCGCTTCCCGCGCCCGGGTTCCCAGGTTCGATTCCCGGCGGGCCAGGGATTTTCTCTGCCTCGTGATGACTGGGCGTTGTGTGATGTCCTTAGGTTAGTTAGGTTCAAATAGTTTTACGTTCTAGGGAACTGATGATCATAGATGTTAAGTCCCATGGAGCTCAGAGCCATTTGAACCATTTTTAACATGCAACATCAAAGGTCCACCACTCCAATGCGTGCTAGTATTGATACATGCAGAGGTGGGGGAAACTATCTGTACTTGAGGCACCACGGTGCGGACAGGACCGCTGACACCTCTGTTCAAACGAGGGCAAGCGGCCGCTTAACCTGCTGCAACGATGTGATACCTGGCTCAAAATACCCGTTTTTCGGACAGCTCTTCCTCAGTGTGTATGTTCGTTCCGTCTGCATCATCAGTCCCAAAGTAATGACAATTTCGCAAGGTATAAGTTAGCTCTGCTGGCGAACCATGATGTGCTGCTTGCCGCCTGTGTCAAGACTTCAACTACGAGAGTGCAGCCTGTCGGCTGTGGGTTGGCTTCCTCGCTCCATGCCGTCGCTCCGAATAGTTTGCAACCGTGACTGATAGAAGATGCAGACCTATGGGGCTTCCCTCTGGTGAAGGACCTAGACTAGGGTAACCAGATTTCTAAAATCAAAATATGGGGCACAAATTAGAAGCTGAAATGAATCGTCGCTTCGTGGAGACTTTCGTTAATAACATACCTACACAATAGATTTGTTTTAAAATACAGTGTTTATGCTGTAACTACATAGATCATCTGTTGAGAGGCTAGAAAAATATGTGTTTCTGAGGAAGGGCAGCAGCCTTTTCACTAGTTGCAGGGGCAACAGTCTGGATGACTGACTGATATGGCCTTGTAACAGCAACCAGAATGGCCTTGCTGGTACTGCGTGCGGCTGAAAACAAGGGGAAACTACAGCCGTAATTTTTCCCGTTGACATGCAGCTCCATTTTATGGTTAAATGGTGATGACGTCCTCTTGGTAAAATATTCTGGAGCTAAAAAAAGGCTCCCATTCGTTTCACCAGGCAGGGATTACTCAGGAGGATGTCGTCATCAGGAGAAACAAAACTGATGTTTTACAGATCAAAGCGGGAAATGTTAGATCCCTTAATTGGGTTGGTAGGTTAGAAAATTTCATAAGGGAAATGGGTAGGTTGAAGTTAAATATAGTGTGAATATGTGACGTTCAGTGGCTCGAGGAACAGGAGTTCTGGTCATGTGAATACAGGGTTATAAATATGATGTCAAATAGGGGTAATGCAGGAGTGATTTTAGTAATGAATAAGAAAACAGGAATGTGGTTTAGCTAATATGAAAAGGACAGTGAACGCATTATTGAAGCCGAGATAAACACCAAGACCATGCCTACCATAGTACTACAAGTTTACATGCCAACTAGCTATGCAGATGGTGAAGATATTGAAGAAATATATATGAGATAAAACAAATTATTCAGATAGTTAAGGAAGACGAAAATTTAATTGTGATGGGGGACTGGAATTCTATAGTAAAAAAAGGAAGAGAAGGAAAAGTAGTAGGTGACTGTGGACTGGGGGGAAAGGAATGAAAGAGGAAGCCGCCTGTAGAATTATGCAAAGAGCATAATTTAATCATCACTGTGTAGCGGGAAATCCTCCTCTAGCATTACATTTCCTCAAAGGTAGTAGACGATACCACTAATATTTTCAGAATTTTGGATAGGTCAATATTATCTCAGCTGTTTTTCTGAAAAATTTCATATAATTTCACACACAATATGTTATATTTCAAGCTAAAATTTACAAAAAGGAATTGCTTTATTCTCGATGTTACAATCGATAGGTATTAATTCTGAATGTGCCAGTTAAAGTTATTATTTTTAGCAAAATTGGAAATTACGAATTATTTGGCACACTTAAAATTTCTGTTATTAATTACCTAATCTAGTACTGTTTATTATATTTATTTCTGGATTCATTTATGAAATAATAATCGAAACTAATAGAAATTCATTTGTTAAGAAAAATTGTAAACCCTTTGGAATATTGTTATTACCGCAGAGTGAATTAGTTGCAAGCATGCCTCTGATGTGATTGTACGTATTTTTATATTTTTGATGAACATTGTAATTTCGGCTTTGTTAATTTGAAAGTTCAAAAGAGTGCATCACAAAAATGTGACAAAATAAATTAACGTGAAAACAAAAGTTCCGCAACGACACTCTTCAAAATATTTTGGGTCAATTGAACCATAAGAACCTAAAATGTGAGTATTTCAGCTTCAAGAATCAGACACCCATACGAGAACAACTGGAGCCAACTCCACAAGAAAGATTAGTAAACTAAAAAGTTTATTGTAATGTTACTCCTGTCAAATCTTCAGAAAAGACCTTGTACATTTTGAACAATAGGAACTAGGAAGGAGAAGGATAGATCACAGGTAACACTCAGTTTACGAATCATGAAAGAAGGCTGTATACATGGAAGAGACCTGGAGACACCAGAAACTTACAGATTGATTAAATAATAGTTAGACAAAGATTTTGGAACCAGTTTTTAAACTGTAAGACATTTTCAGGGGGCGGATGTGAACTTTGACCACAATTTACTGGTTATGAACTACAGTTTGAAACTGAAGAAACTGGAGAAAGGTAGAAAGTTACAGAGATGGGACCTTGATAAATTGAAAGAACCAGAGGTTGTTGAGAGCGTCAAAGTGAACTTAAGGCAACGGTTGACTTGAACAGGAGAAAGGAATTCAGTAGATGACGCATGGGTAGCTTTAAGAGACAAAATAGTCGAATAAGTAATATGACAAGGCTTAGTAGAATATTGCCTAGAGACATTGAATGTAATTGATGAATGGAGAAAACTTCAAAATGCAGCAAATAAAGCATGCGAAAAGGAATACCAACATTTAAAAAATGAGACTGACAGGAAGTGCAAAATCGCTAAACAGGAATGAGTAGAGGACAAATATAAGGATTTAGAAGCATGTTTCACTAATGAAAAGATAGATATTACTTGCAGGAAAATTGAAGAGACCATTGGAGAAAAGAGAAGCAGCTTTAAGAAAACATTAAGAGCTCAGATGGTAAACCAGTCCCAAGCAAAGGAGGGAAAGCTGAAAGGTGGAAGGAGTATACAGAGCAGTAGTGGCCAAGATTTGGGCTAGCAAACAATGCCTGGGCCCCAGGGCTATAGCGCTGTGCCTGGCTGGCACGTTTCTGCTACTGACACAAGGGCTGAGCGCGAAGAGGGGAAGAGGAGAAAACAGTGAATGCATCATATTTAATTGACAGTGGAGTTGCACTGCATGTATCTTGGTTTTATATTTCACATTTATCAACACCATAGGTAACAAACAAAACAAGTTTTCGGTATTAATTAATTATTGTTGGCACGCTGAAGACATAATATATTTTTTATCTGGTACAAAATGTCGGCGTACCGACAGACACAGATAATTTCACTGAGTTCCGCACTCAAGTTGCCACATAATCGCCGGCCGCGGTGGTCTCGCGGTTCTAGGCGCGCAGTCCGGAACCGTGCGACTGCTACGGTCGCAGGTTCGAATCCTGCCTCGGGCATGGATGTGTGTGATGTCCTTAGTTTAGTTAGGTTTAACTATTTCTAAGTTCTAGGGGACTAATGACCACAGCAGTTGAGTCCCATAGTGCTCAGAGCCATTTGAACCATTTTTTTGCCACATAATCATGACTTATTTAGTTTCACAATCTGTAGAAGGTCTTTCATAGAGATATCTCGATCACAGTTTCACAATCTGTAGAAGGTCTTTCATAGAGATATGTCGATCAAAACCACTTTTGCAGACTCTTCATGGCGATTTGGACAAATCTACCTGAAGAGAGTAATGTAAACCTTCTTTACTACCGAGCTAGTGCTATCAGCAAACAGAAATATTTTAGAGTTACCCGTAATACTAGAGGGCGTGTCATTGAAATAAATAAGGAACAGGAGTGGCCCTTACACTGATCCCTAGGGCACACCCCACTTGACTGTACCCTACTCAGACCCCACATCACAGACATTCTCAACATTGTGAATAATGACCTGTTGCTAAAGTAAGAGGTGAACCAATTGTGAGCTACTCCCCACATTCCATAATGGTCCAGCTTCTGGAGCAATATTTTGTAATTCACACAATCAAACACCTTGTTTAAATAAAAAAATGTGCATAGCATTGGAAACCTTTTGTTTAACCCATCCAGTACCTCACAGAGAAAAGAGAATATGTATTTTTCAGTTGTTAAACGACTTCTAAAGCCGAACTGTTCATTTGATATGAAATTCTGTCATATAAAATGATCACTTATCCTTACATACACAGCATTTTCAATAACTTTAGCAAACACTGATGGCTTAGAAATAGGTCTAAAATTATCTACATGATCTCTTTCTCCCTTTTTATAAAGTGGTTTTACTACTGAGTACTTTAATCGTTCAGGAAACTGACCATTCCTGAAGGAAAAATTACAAATATGGCTAAATACAGAGCTAACATGTGCAGCACAATACTTTAATATTCTGCTAGGCACTCCATCATATCCATAAGAGTCCTTAGTCTTCAGTGATTTAATTATTGACTCAATCTTCCTTTTCTGTATCACAGAGGACTATTTCAGACATCAATCTTGGAACAGTATTTGCCAAGAGAGTTATATGATTACCTGTAGAAATTAAATTTTTATTTAATTCACCAGCATTGCACAGAAAATGATTATTAAATACTGTACATATATCTGACTTATCAGTAACAGTAATATTCTTACTACAAACTGACTTTATATAGTCGACCTCGTGTTGCTGACCAGACACTTCCTTCACAACTCAGCATATGGTTTTCGATACTGTAGATTAATGAACATTTTTCTACATAATTTCTCATATTTTTCACTCTATTCAAAATTGGTTTCACTTTTATATGTATGTACGTCGATATTTTGAGATGTTGAAATAGATATAATATCTAGTGTGAATGTCTTTCTACTTATTGTTATCTTTGATGCTGGCTTGTGACATTTGGCGAGGAAGCGTACAGGGTATCCAAGTTTTTGTGTTGAATATGAACAGTCTTGACTTTTTGTTGAAAATGAAAAGATGAGTCTGAGTTGTGGACAATGAAAAATGTTGTGGGTTTTATTAAGAGCAGTGATGGCTGCAAAATTTTATGGTGAAGTAATGTTTTGAACATGTGAAACTATAAAAAGTTTAATAAATGTGTAATTTTGTGAAAAGTGAGTGTCAAGAATTATTTTCAAGTGACCATTGTTTAAAAAAAGTATGAAGCACATTGCAATAAAAAACATAAATCATCAAATTAATCCTCAAAGATTGTCTTCATAAGTACTTCAAGTCAGCATAATTAACATCCATGTGCCTTTCACACCAACAGGGATAGTCATGCTTCCTAGAAAACATTTTTAATTACGAGCCAAAGCCAGAGCTAGATCGTCATTGGATTGCAAATACAAGATAAGTGATATTATTGTTAATTTTCTTCAGTGGCTGTAATCAATTAATGCAGCAATACCTGCCACATTAAATACGTTTTAGTTGTGCAATAAGAAGATCATACTTTGAGTGCGTGACATGATAATTTTTGAACTAATTATATGTTGGTGGAGGTATTGTTATACACTCTAGTTCATTGACAAGGTTTAAAAAACTGTCTACTGCTGTGGATTAACTTTCCTACATAGTTTGTAATTATATGTGACATTTGTTTGAGTACAATAGCCTTTTAGTGTTAAAATTTGTGCATCTTGGTCTGAAAGGCCTTTCACCCTTTTACTAACAGAATGCCCATATAATAATGAAGAATGAATAAAAAATATTGCCTATGGCTGTGCTACTGTTCCTGTGCACCCTAGCTGGAGAAAACAGTCTGCATCAGATAATATGAATTTAAGAGATCTACCAACATCCTTTTTCTTCCACCATCATATACAAAATTTATATTGAAGTCACCACACATAACTCTCTCTAGCTTGAGCAGAAATGCTCTGGAGTCAGAGTTATGGGACGTATAAACAACATCAATTAGAAGTTTAGTTTCATCAAATTAAACTGCCCCTGCACAACACCTGTTTAGTGCAGTGAGTGATACATTTATGGATTCAAATGGAATTCTGTTTTATGTACATAACCACTCCCCACTCCACAAGGTATTCCTTTAAAAAGTCTAAATGGTTTTCGAGATTTATGGAAAAATGCAACAGAAAATGTAAGTTTTTAGGAACAGCTTCTAAAGTTTCAAAAGCCTGTAACTCAAGTAATATAGGTTTAATTTTTTTATTTTTAGTCACTCAGAAGCACCCTGCACCATACTGTATGTCATGCTCTTTATATTTTTCCAGGTTTCTTCTTTTCTTCCTTCTGGACTCATTAGTGGCCAACTCTGCATACTCTGTTTTATCAATGCGAACCTTGTCCATATGTTCAAGTTCTCTGATACAGTTTACTCCAGGATTAATTCCCATATAATGTAGCACTTTCACCCTACCAATGTTACCATCATTAAAAACAATAACAGCATCACTGACATCGCAGTTTAGTGTCTTCATTCCAGCAAAAACATTTTTTAGCAAGTGAGTCTATATAAGATTATTGAACGACTCATTGGGATTTTGAGTCTGACCATGCAGACAATTCTTCATTTACTCAACGTTTGCCAGGTCACTGTAAATAGGTTGTATAATATCCATGCATGCTGCTGGGATGAACTGTTTGAGTACTGGGCATTGTGGTAAATGTACCACAAATCAGGTCCAGGAGGGTGAAGGAGGTGTACTGGTTTCTCATCAGTTCACAGTCTGTGGAAGACTGTAGCCCATACCGCCTGCTTCATTTTCAACAAATTTTCAGTATTATTTCTAATGGCCATCACATAATACTGTTGTAGTTCATCAATCGTTTTGTCTCTCAGCTTGCCTCTTATGGTTTTATCATCAGAAAGTTTCTTATCTCTCAAACTTTGTTTCAACTTCCTCAACCTGGTACCCATCGTCTTCTGGACATGACCAACACATTACAGTTTTGTGATAATCTTCTCACCATAAGGTTGAGCGGCTACAGCACTGTTATATGCTTTTGAGTCTCCACCATCTAAGAACTTAGTGTAACGCTCTCCCCTTTCATTCACAGATCGACTAAAAATTTCATTAGCTGCAGAGGCCTCCATACCACCACTTGACCCTTCATAATTTCTTTCACAGATATGCCCTTCTCATTCCCTGCTTTACACCAATAACAGTGTTTGGTTAAAATCTGGAAATCTATTACTTTTACTTTATCCACAGTGGTCACTGTAGCAACAGAATTCTTAGAACTGTAGTCTCACTTTTGTCAAGTGCCATCAAAAGCTACTGGTATGTCAGTCATACCATCATTTATTTCAACAGCTTCGTTTGCAGCACCCTTCATTGTCTCACATGCAACAGATTCCGCTGCAGCTCCAATAAATCCGGCATACTTGTTGATTTTACAAGGAGGGTGTGGCATATGCATCACGGCACACATTGTTTCTGCTACAGTGTGTCCCTTGCCAATAGCTCTCAATCAAAAGAACCACCTAACATTTACTTCAAAATAATTATCTTTACACTTATGAGAATTCCAAAATGAATGAGTATATTTACAACTGGCACAATTAATGATAAATTTCCTGGATAGTCCATATGATACCTCACTGTCTTTATGTGAACTAACTGGCACTCCACATATTTTAAAACACTCACACATTCACCTAAAACTCTTGTTAGGTTGTGTAAATCTATCAGAATGTAACCTAACGTAACATTTACATCACTTCCGTTTCGAGAAAACTGTGTATCACAACATTGTATTTTAATCTTCGAAGCACTAATAGGTGTTTCTCTAGATACTGACGAGTTTGCCTGTATTTCATTGTCTGTAACTTAACACGTCACATGCTGAACACAGTGTTTCCCTTTATTCGAAAATCTATTACCATGAAACCCACATTTCTTGAAAACAATTCGTTTTGTCATCATACTTTACTTTTTGAGAGATTTATCAATCTATTCGTCACTTTTCCTCGGAAAAACGTTCGCGATTCGACATACGCATGTATACACTATGAAACGATATGATACTGTTTTTGACAGTGCTACCATTACAAACACGTAATTTAACCTTTATAACACAGCAATCCACAGCCTACTTTATGAAAAAATTACGGATTTTATTAGATCTTGAAGTAATGCACATAATAATTTTAACATTTTCAACTGGTGAAGCTTATATTTAAAAAATAAAATAAAATACTTCCCATGATAGTTTATAAGTGATATAATTTTATTCGGAGAATTGCAAATTTCATAATGAGATATTAATCCGAAAAGGTGAAAAAAATTTCCGTTCTAACTCCCCTTTTGATTCGTTTAATGCACAGTGTCCATTACCTGCCAATCCTGTTACCCTACAGGGAGTAATGTTCCAATTTACAAGAAACCATATTAAAACATTTACAGCCACTAATGGAAAAATTTAACGAGCAACAGGTGCCAGATAGTACTATAGGAATCAGTAATAGTTCATGTTGGGCACCTATGGTCCTGGTGCCAAAACAATCAGTGGATGGAACAAAGAAATATTGCTTTTTTTGTGACTATAGACATTTAAATGCATGAACTACCACCAATGATGCCCAATAGTGAATATTACAGAGACACTTAACAATTTAGGCGGATGCAAGTACTTCTCTACAATGGATGTGCATAGTGGATACCATTTGATGGTAGTAGTACCAGAAGATAGACCTAAGACAGCTTTTACAGTCCCATGGAGGTAATTTCAATACTGCCAGAAGCCATTTGGGCTTAAAAATGCGCCAGCCACATTTCAAAAATTGCTAGATGGAGTTTTGCGTGGCCTGAAATCTAGGAAGCGATTGATATATCTTGATGGTATCGTAGTTTTAGTGAAAGATATGGACAAACATGTGAAATGGTTGGAAAAATTTTGCTGCCTGATGTGTTTGACACGTACAGGCTAGGATGATGGTGGCAGTTTCTTTATCCAAACCACGCCAAGAAAGATGTCGGTGGGCCAGCTGTTTGGTGAGGATGATGCCCCAATGGCCAGCTTGATTGGGGGGGGGGGGTTGAGGACACAATGGCGCAACCCATGTGGTGTGACCACCTGGGGCATGTCGGAATCAGTATGCAAAAGGATGATGCCACTACAGAAAACAAGACTGTGCCAATGATCCCAAAAGTGCTGGACCTCTGCATCACAGATGCTAAAACGGCTGATCAGCCAACCCGCAGCGGTTTGGTGGCAGAGAGCTTGCAGTGTCTGATCCTGAGTGGTGACCCATCAGACCACATCGACATCTGACGGAAGTGCATCTGAAGCTGCGTCCACGTCTGATACCACATGAAAACAAACCAAGGGTGAGGCGTCAAACTCATGGTGAGCCCCGGCAGATAGCCAGGACAGCAAATCGGCGTTGGCGAGCCGTTCAGAGGTGCGATAGGCAATATCAAAGTCGAACGTAGCAAGGAGGAGCTCCCAATGCTGGAGCGCCATCCATGTCGGCACTGTAGCATCCGGGTGAAACAAAGAAACCAAAGTTTTGTGGCTGGTCTGCATTGTGAAATGACGACCATAGGCGAAATCATAGAATTTCGTCAGAATGAAAACCAGAGCCAAAGCTTCCCTTTCAGTTTTACTATTTGGTTTAAGCATCAGTCAATTTTTTGGATGCAAAAGCCACTGGCCTCTCAATGCCATCGACCAATTGCGAGAGGAGCACACCTAGGCCATAGTCTGAGGCATTGGTGGCGACAATGAGGAGCAGAGAAGGATCATCAGTGGCCAGACAAGGAGGGCAGGAGAGAGCGGACTTGAGATGTGTGAAAGCATGCTCACACGCCATGCCCCAAAACCAATGCGCACCCTTGTGCAATAACACAGTCAGGGGCACCGAAATCTCGGCGGCATGGGGTATAAAACGCCGATAATAGATGATTTGGCCAAGGACAGATTGCAGTTGCTTCACATTGGTGGGAGGAGGCAGGTTTGAATCACCTCAACATACTCCTTAGAGGTCTGTAGGCCACAGGCATCAATCGTGAACCCGAGATAATTGACCTCTTGCACAAAAAAAAAATCACACTTTTTCTTCCAGCAATGCAGGTTAGTATTGGAAAAAACCCGAAACACCTGATCCAGCTTATCCCTGAGGTCCACCGTAGACGAGACACTGATGATGACGACATCATCCAGATAACTGCCCGCCCTGGGCACCTAGCTGGTGTGGCATTCCAAATAATGTTGGAAAATGGCGGTGGTGCTGGCAATGCCAAACGAGAGACTGTTGCACCAGAGAAAGCCACATAGGGTATTGATGACTAGGATCTGCTGCGATTCCTCGTCCAACGGCAGCTGCAAATAAGCGTTCTGTAAATCAGTTTTGGCGAAAACGGTCGAGCACGAGTAGCGTGTGAGTATGTTATCCACTGGTAGGACAGGATACGCATCGATTACGGACTGAGATTTGGTCATGACCTTAAAATTGCCACAGATGTTTAAAGCACCATTTGGTTTCTAGACTATCAAAATAGGCGTTACCCAGCGACCGTGCTTGACGAGAGAAAGCATGCCTTCGTCTTGTAAGCGGTGAAGTTCCACCTGGAGCTTGTCTTTGAGAGCAAAGGGGACAAGGCGCCCCTTAAGATAAATCGGAACAGCAGAGGGAAGAAGCTTAACATGCTCGGTGAGACCCTTCACATGTGGTGTGGAGGATGAGAACAACATTTCGTATTTGCTGAGCAATGGGGCAAGGAGGGTATCCGATGAGGGAATTGACACAAATTGTACCACATCCTGCACTGGTAAACCCAGACGACCAAAAATGTCCACACCCAGAAGGTTAGTAGCGTCAGGAGATCCGACCACCAAAAACTTAGCGGTGAAGGAACGACCGTTGTAAGAGATTTGTGTGGAAAACACGCCGTAGACTGATATAGAGTGATTACTGACACTGCACAAGGTGCGAGTGTATAGGGATAAAGCCGGCGAGCTCACCATTGGTATGTGGCACCATCCACAATAGAAACGGATGATGCCGTGTCAGTTTGGAAAACCACCAGGCTACACGCGACCTCCAAGGTAAGGAGAAAACGGGCATCCAAATGGGTAATGATGGAGAATACTTGTCCATCAATAGAATGTGGGGCTTTCTGGTCCTGAGGTGACGAGTCGTAACGAGCCTGTGTGTCCGCTGGAAGCGTGGCATCTATATGATGTTTTATGCAAAGCCTGACATACCA
Source organism: Schistocerca gregaria (assembly GCF_023897955.1). Classification (NCBI taxonomy): domain Eukaryota; kingdom Metazoa; phylum Arthropoda; class Insecta; order Orthoptera; family Acrididae; genus Schistocerca; species Schistocerca gregaria. The sequence continues at coordinate 598,718,991 of NC_064931.1, read as the reverse complement.
TGGCGATTTGACCAGCTCGCTTGCAAGCCGTCTATTGGTGAGTCTGGAAACAGTCTGGACAGGATGGAAGCCAGGTGAAAGACTTCCTGTCACGGAATGTACCAACGGATCAATGAGACTCCCACTCAGCGCTAGGCAACTGGCGAGCCATGAAAACAGCTGGATCAAGACATGGTGGTTATAGCTGGTGAGACTGTTCAAACCCACAAATGATTGGCAGACAGCTGTCAGCCCAAAGACCCTCGTCTGGTACGTGAAACACTACCACATCACGAATCAACGAAGAGGCATAAGACTGCTTGCAGGCCACGTTGGCGCACCGGAATTTACAATTGCGGCAGAGACCCTGGAGCATCGTAATCCATTCCCAATTAGTCTAACCTGATGACTTTTGACAAGAAAAGGAAGTCTGACGGGCAGAGGTGATGTGTATTTGTGCGTCAAAGTGTTCAAAAAAGCAGCCCTTGATATGGGTAAATGAGCGATCGCGAGGAGACTGCTCAGGATTCAATTGTTGAATTATACGCTACACCTATGAGCCGACTGTTGCTAAAAAAAAGCCCGTCTTTGATTTTCATCATGGATCCCACGTGCCAGTATGTGTTGTTTCAACTGTTCGACATAATTTGATCATGGTTCGACAGACTTATCGAAAGCCATAAACTTCGGTGGAGCCACATGCAAAGTGTTCAATTTACCTGCGATAGAATCAATTCCATGAGCTACCTCTTGCAACGCTGGCGAGTGAGGGCGAAGTTCTCAATGTGTGTGCGTTGCCTGAATTTGCTGTAGAGCTTCCACTAAGGACTGTGGAAGTTCCTTGGAGGAGACCATTTCGTTTGAAAATGCAAGTTTTATCCTTGTTGCCAATAACTGCAGTGTTTTGCGGTCGGCAGGAAAGAACTAACAGTCAATTTGAACACAATTTATTATAATTAAAAAAATTCACCTTCTTGGCATATACTAAGTTATAAACGCAAGAACAACAAGAAAGCCTCACAACTCTTGTGGAGGAAAACCAGGCAAGGAAACAAGACAATGGAAGAAAATACTGACCAAAATCTACTCTACCAATTACAGAATACAACGTGCTACTTCAATGCTGCGGTGAGTGTATAGAATGCTAGGGCCGACGTAAGAACTGGGCGGAGCTGTTCCTAGCAGGAAGTAAACACTGCCTATCTGACTGTCCAGGCATGCTTATAAAGCCGGATTGGCGGAGTGCTACATGAGTCATATGAGATCCGATTGGTGGAACACTGTCACATGTTGCCATAGAAGTAGTTCCTCGTTTATTGGGAAAACCACTTTGTTTATATCCGCTGGCGATGTTTCTCTGTGCACTTCTGCAAGGAGGTTTGCAACCCATCTTATGTGTTTGTTCTGTGGGCCCTCTAACTGATAAGAGGCCGCTTCGACAATTACTATGGAACAGATGTTCAGGCATATTCAAAATTTTTGAGAACAACATCTCTGGAATGTAATTACTATCAGTGTTTTAACTATTAGTGTAGCTGTGTTTCTTATAGCAACTTGTATGCTCTATGTACACTTTTGGTGTAAAGGTCCCAGCCCTCCAGACTTACCATTACTTCAAATCTCCATGGAATGGCTTCACACCATATGTAAACAACAAGAACTAGGCTTACTTATGGTCACGTTTATTATCAGATTATAATAATTAGAGGTTAAAACTAGATATTAAGGAATGGAATGGTAATGAGCAGTAGACCGACTCTTGTGAGTTGTTACACAATAATAGTAAATATGGTGTATTTATGTGAAGTCGTTCTAGGGTGACACCAACCTAAAATTTGAGGTGAATTTCTTGGAGAAGCACCCTGTTTCCAGGAGTTCTAATGAATTTTCGGAGCTAGTGCAGTAAAAGAACCAAGTAAAACTCTGAACTCGTGTCACCATCGTAATCTAGAGTACGCAAAGACTGTCAGTATTTCAAAAGCAGGGCAAAACACGACTAGCAGAACTATTGCAGGGAGTGGAAATGGTGCTATATTATAACACCCAAAACGTCGTTCTGCAAACTCTACAGTATGGAGTTAAAATATGCAATATCCAAGCTCCACCACTCCAAGACGTGCTAGTACTGATGATGAATGCAGAGGCAGGGAAAACCATCTATACTTGAGACACCACAGTGCAGACCGGATCACTGACACCTCTGTTTAAACGAGAGCAAGTGGCCACCTAACCTGCTACATGGCTGAGATATCTGGCTTTAAATACCCCTGTTTTGGACAGCTCGTCCTCACTGTGTCTGTTCATTCTGTCTGCATCACTGATCCTGATGGAATGTCAGTTTCGCTAATTACAGATTAGATCTGCTGACGAACGATGGTGTGCTGTTTACTGCCTGCCTGAACACTTCAACTATGAAAGTGCAGCCTGCTGGTTGTGGGTGGACTTCGACACTCCATGCCATCGCTCATGACATGTCACAGCCTTGCCTGATATAAGATGCAAACCTACAGGGCCTTTCTCTGGTGAAGAGCCTAGCTGACCAATTGCAAGCTGCCATCTTCTACCTGCTTGGTGGTCATTTGATTGCCACCTCCCAAGCTGTACCTGTACCATCTTCCTGGCTGTACACTACACAAGCTGAGGGAGACCTAGGCTTCCACAGTCACGACAAATGCCATCCAGAAGATGCTGTGGGTACAGGTGTAAGCAAACATCCCTCTTCGAGTGCAGTGAGGCCTTGAAGTTCACCACAGTGCACCCACTGGTCACCATATGAGGTGCCACTGCCACCCTTATGTTGCCTCACTGTCAAGCAGTGTCCCTGACTTGCCGTAAAACTAGGCAAGCTGTTTGAGTATTATGTCCAGCATTTCTCACCGACCCTGGGCGAGCAGTCTGCTCTATTTTCTGAGCACCAAGGAGGATAGTATTTGCTGTAACAAACATGTTAACAAAACATTATTTCAGAAACCGCTGTTTCACTGGCATCTTTGGGTATCAGACTGGAACTCTCACCACAGTTCAGCTTCCAACACACAGTAAAGTCACCACCTCACCTTTACAACATCGTCAGTCCCTGACCATCTGACCCAAAGGGTGACTGTTACAACAGACTGTCGTCATTTTCACAAGTTTCGAAAAGAAAGAACAATGTACTAAATGTGACATCTACTGGCAGAATTATGTACTTGGTGGCCTATCGTTTTCGTTTCAAACTGAGCGGAAGATGTTTTCATCATATTGTATTCCTGATTATGACTTCTTATATGTATCGCATTCTTTGAATTTCATTGTGAATATGTTACTCTTATTCCGCTTATGCAATTCATGCCATAGCTCGGCCTGGACGAAGCCTTGATTTGAATCCTGTTGACCATGTGTGGAATCATCTGAGGTGAAGGGCTCATCAGCACTATTCAGATAGGGAGGACGACGGTTCAATCCCGTGTCCGGCCATCCTGATTTAGGTTTTCCGTGTTTTCCCTAAATCGCTCCAGGCAAATGCCGGGATGGTTCCTTTCAAAGGGCACGGCCGACTTCCTTCCCTGTCCTTCCCTAATCCGATGAGACCGATGACCTTGCTGTCTGGTCTCCTTCCCCAAAACAACCAACAACAACCAACTATTCAGAGACCCTACAGGATCCTGAGAGAATGGGAGATGATTCCTCTAGAGGACATTTCAGCCTTAATCAGGGGCATGCCTTAAGAGATTGAATGCCGTGACTGGTACAAAATGAAGTAATACATACGTTTACATATACAAATAGAAATCTATGGAATACAGTGTGACCTGTTGAAAACCAAAACGAAGCTTCATTAGTTTCATTAGCTTCCTGAAAATTTGCTTGAAGTGTGAATATATTCGTGGTACTTCTTCAGTATCTCTGGATTAATTTTTTTAGGTGTATTTCATCCATTGTTAGGCACCTCTGTGGAAATGTTCCACTATATTTTATCTTCAAATTGTAGATGGGTGTCATAAAAGTGACTGGAATTTAAAAATATATATATTATTTTCAGAAATTAAGTTTGTCTTATCATATACATAGTAAAAACATTCTCTAACACTATTTTTACGAGCACAGGTTTACCTTCAACACAATAATATTATTATTTTCTGTTCAGGGTAGCTGGTGTTCAGGAACACACACACTATTTGCGTAAAATTATTACTCGTAATTCTGGCCCAAAAATATTAAAAGTTAGGCATTTAATAATCTGGTAAGTTATTAATAATAATACGAACAAAAATAAAATAATCTCATGTTTGGTTTAGATCCACTCACAAGGTGTGTTGAAAGACGGCCAGTGGTACCGCAATCAAATGTATCTAGTATTCCACTACAACTACATGCTAAAGATGCGTATGTCTCATAACTTGTTACGCTTCAGTGTTGTACTGCTGTTGTGGTAAACCACACTTAACGACATAGCGTCCCTCGTTGACTGTGCGTGTCCACCACAAAGTACTGAAAATAATTGTATACAGATGTTTCTTTTTGTATGCAAAATTGTCTGTACTGTGTAACAGCTTGGACACGCCTTCTTAATTTCACGTGTCTCATACAACTCTCAAAATAATCGAACGAATAATCATAATGATAATAATAATAAATCTGCCTCTCTCGTACGAAGTGCTATAGCCCCTTGAGTCCTTGACCATATTCATTTTCTTCTTTGCTTGTCGAAAGTTGTTTTCATATCGATTCAAGAAATATATCACAAAATCCGGAATCTAATCGATTGTATATGATGATATGTTTGCGATATATGGCAGGAAATTGAAAGGTGGATATGTTTGCACGAATGTTGCCAAAAAAATTAAATATAAATAAAATGTGGATACAAGTGAAACAGAAGACTATACGATACATGTAATAGATTCTTTAAACTCTCTCATAATGGGACATACCCTTAATATTTGTGATATCATCGTATATCCCAAATATTTGTGAGAAACAATTGCACTTTGCCCCGACAGTGTATTTTTGTTAATCTCCCCTAGAAACAAGCATGAAAATAACCGTTGCGACCTTCAGTGAGGGAAATTGTATCACTGTTGAAATTAACTAATCGTTGTTAAATGTGAGGGCTGTTTGTATTCTGTTATCTGTCGTTATCTTAGTTGCGTGACACAGCATAGAAGAATTAGCACGGATTCGAAAGTAATTGCAACCATGAGGACACAGATATTTCGTGCAGTTATTATGGGAGCCCCTGCATCTGGGAAGGGTACTATTTCTTCAAGGATTGTAAAATACTTCGAAGTGAAACATTTGTCAAGTGGGGACATGTTGCGGACCCACATTCTGAATAACACAGGTAACACTTAAAAGTATTTATCGTAAGAACACACTAACGTAAGACATTTGTTTTGTAACCAGATAGTGGTCAATTTCTCACATTTATGGGCTCGTAAATGATATATCACTATTCGATTGTATTAAGTACCACTGTAGAGTTAAAATATAGCCATTGCTTTGTTAAAACCTCTAACTTGTTTCTAAATGATGGAGCCACGGAAGTGTAACATGAGCCTTCGTTGAACCATTTTGAGGGCAATACAGTCATAAAAATGTAGGTATATAAGCGATCATTGTTTGTTGTGGGAAAAACGTTATAACAAGGCTTCCAAAAGTTCAGTCTAGAGAAGTTTTATTTCCTCATAATTTCGTGATATACAACTGCCAACTGTATCCATTTCCGTGCTGCAATACCACAAATGTGATATGAAATAATATTTATTCTAATGCTTGAATCTAAGAGGAGTAACAATTTTTCTTTCCCCACCACCATTGTATGTGTTGCTTCACAAAATGTGAAAACAATGAAGTATAATATGTTCTTGTAGAAACTGTTATCCTACTTTCATTTTCAAGCATGTGGTGGTATATTCTGTAATAGATTATAAATTTTCGTATTGTAAACATTCATCGTTCCTCTACTATCAGTGTGATCAATGTGAAGTGTGTTTGAACAACACCAGTGTAATAACACAGTATGCCCTTCATTGGCACAGATCTGAATGCACCTTGGAGTAATGCTAGTGGCTAGTTTACTCTATTCAAAATGTTTGGCTCACACACAATACAGCACCACAAATTCAGTCAGACTAGTGATTTATTATCAATGTTAGATGTAGTATTACTTTGCAATCTTTCAGAAATTAAAATTTCCCAGGATAATTTGATAAAGCTGTGCAAAACCCATAACTGACATAAACTACTCACAGGTCATTCACAAAAACAAGAGGGAGTAAACAGGAAGCAAATTCTAACAGTTTTGCTAATGTGTACCTGCTTATAGTGCAATTTTCTGTGCACTGTGTAATTTATCAATGGAAAATGATGCAAAGATAATGATAGAGGACTGATGATTCATGGAATCAATGAAGTAGAATGTGCAGATCAAAGAACCTGTAAGTGATGTTCCTTGCTCTAAGACACCATTTCGTGTAGGTGAAGTTGTGCTAAATAAGGAAGGTTTTTGTAGTAATGTACTGAGCTTGATGGAACAGTGTTAAAGTAAACGATCTTTCATTCAACAGGAACAGGATTCGGTTCCTTGGCCAACCATTCACATGTCAGTTTTTTTTGTAGTCTGTGTAAATCACTTAAGATGAATACTGGATTGTTTTCTTGGAGAGTACACAATTTTTTCCTGTACCCAGTAATGTTCACTCTGACCTTGTTTTCCACCTGTGACTAGGAATATACAACAACCCGCTACCTGTCGCTCTTGTATGGATTGTAAGGACGAGACTGGCATAATTACAGGAGGCATCTGAACAGTCGTTCTCTTCTCCTCATGCTCCATATGTAAATGGAACAAGAAGAAAACTGTGTGTGTGGGAGGAGGAGTTGACAAAGGTTACCCATGAGTTTGATCTTCTCTCCTCCTAGGGGGAATGTCTGTGCCTAGTACTTAAATATTTTCTTGAAAAACTTGCAAGAAATTCACATGGATTGTTAGTAGAAAGAGCGTATTGGGCCTTCCACTTTACTTCCATTTCGTTGTGGTTATTTGTAGGCACATTTCAGTAAAGGAAAATCTGTGATCAATAATTAGTAGACACTGAATGCAGTAGGCATTCTGTTTGAATTGTTCTATGGGAAGCTGTGTGTGTATCACAATCCAGTAGTTACATACCATATAACACGTCTGTAGCATTACATTTGTTAAATAATGTCAAAGAACATTCAATAGATTAAAAATTATTCAGAAATCTCGTTATGAATTTTAGTTTCTTACCAGAATGGAAACAGCAAACAAAAATATAATTCTTACCAATTTTGAACTTCAAAGGTTGATCATCAGGTGACAGTGTGTCTTTTATTTAGTACATTCTACATTTTGATGTTAATAGAGGGATGTTATTTCATTTGGACTGTTTTGTCCTACAGTTGTCAATGTTGTGTGTACTGGTGGTGGATAATGCTAAAGGAAGAAGTTGGAATTTCTTTTATACCTGCCTAGTCACAAACTATAACAATTCTTCATAATTCTTAATGAACAAATGAATTCTTGGGGATGCTACTCAGGTGGAAAATACTTCCCCGTTCCCAAAAGACTGTGTCTGATACTGTGATGTCGAATGAAAATTGGTTACTTCTCAGCACTTACGGAAATACAGTCTCTAGAGCACTGTGTGTGTGTGTGTGTGTGTGTGTGTGTGTGTGTGTGTGTGTGTGTGTGTTGTGTGTGTGACACTAAACAAAGTTTGTTTTTATCCCTGAAGTGATATGAAATGCTGTAGACACCAGTTGTTAGTTTTTCAGAAATATATTTTTTTAAGATTTATGGCACCATAAAACATTGACGTCAGTAACAGAAGAATCCTATTGCGAACCAGCATCAGATTGTCAGCAACAAAATTATATATTCTCTGTATATAATTTGAACTGCCATCTGGTGATGGACCTTTCAAGTTGGAAACCACTAACGATTTTTTTTTAAATAATAAAAGTAAATAATACAGCATGTTGACTGTTTCAGTGTTATTCAAAAAATTCACATGTGGTCACACATCCATAGTCTCATAGTGTGAGTATTCAACAAAACACTTTATTGAAGGAGTTGGTGATTACAATTATTTTTACATTGTGGGTCACTCCACACAACAGTTGCTTATGCTTTCTTATATACATTGGTGTGTATAACTTAAAGAAAGAAATATCTTTAGCATGATGTCACAGCCGAGTGCATGGGTTGATGAAACTTGGACCATACATAGAAAAATCTGCTACAGTTCAGTACAGGACGTAACTGAAGGAAATGTGCAATAAGATGAACAGAAATGATACTTTCATTCAAAGACAATAATTACACTGAAGTTAATGTGATTTGTCATGAACAATCTATGTATTCCAATATAATCTTCTGGGTCTGTTACTTCCCAGTGCAGGGTTGCCCAAGTTCTGGAGATCAGAGAATTTCAAACATGTCAGGGAAATATCAGGAAAATTTGAAAAAAAAAAAAAAACCACTGGAAAAATCTCATTTTTGTCTTAATAGATGAAATTGTTTCTTTCTGAGATGTTATGCACTGTTGCTGGCTGGGCGCAGTTGAATATGTGCGCCACTTCCCTACTCCTGCATTCTTACTGCTTCTCCCTTCCCTACTATTCCCTCAGCTTGCAGTCAGTGCTGCCACCACTTCGTGCCATTAGCCTAGGAGCTGCCAACAGAGGTAGGGAGATGCGAGGAGTGGTTTGTTTGGATCTGATTCTCAGAAACTGTTGAAACAACGGTTGGAGATGGTGATCATGTGTGCACAAGTTGTATTTGAGTGACTGTGTAACAAAGGCTGTGGCCAAAAATTTAGTTGTGATAGTGTGATTGTCTTTTCTTTATGTGCCTGTCTGTGGCTCAGCGATCATTTTTTGGTGAGTTGCTACCTGTCCTCATGAGTATTGATGCTCAGGGTATTCGCACAAGTTATCTATTAGGCGTACATGGATTGATCACAGTGGTCTCATTTCTTCGACATGGTGTCTGTGATATATGAATAGTTGGCCACAATGAATGGACTTCCATGACAGGCCAAAACTGCAGGCCATTTCTGTAGGTATCTCTAAAGGATCGGGCATACCGATCTGAAGCCCATCATTTCCCACTAATGTGCAGGTCCTGTCAATCGGATCTAGCCTCCCCAGTCTGCCCGCAGGCCAGGTCTGTTTATGTGTGACTACTGTGTTGGATTTTCATTGTTTATCCATGGACCCAGGACTGTGGTGCTCCTTGGCAGGCCACGGGCAATGGATTTCAGGAATTGCGGCGCTCTCACCACAAGTAAATTGCAGAGTGCAACATTTGATTTATTCTAGTACATTTTGGCACTTCGAAAGTAGTTTATATATTAGAAAATATGGATAATAATAAGAAGAAAATTGTGGCAGTTTGTACACTATGTACTCACATATTTCTTAAAAGAAAAACCACACAAAATCTGTAAAATAATAGACATGACACAGTGGGTAATAACCAACAATAATGAACATAACAGAATATTGACAGTCACCTATAGTATTGGTTTACACAACTCTTCCCTGCCTTATACACTTCTTTCAAGAGGCTACTTTTTTGTGAGCTTGTGTCTGAAATCAATGAAGGTATTTTAAATCTGTCTTGCGACACAAATGAAATGTATATTTTTGTCACCAAATGTGTTTTGTTGTATTGAAATAAAATAACATCAGTGGTCTTAATGAAACATCTATACCATTTGGCTTGTTTTCTCCATCTAAAAACAGTTAATTACAGAAGATGTTGATTGTAGCACATAAGATTTTTGGTCACACATTTAAAAATACAGAAGTCCCTACATTTTTTTCAACTTGAGTCTTTATTTACACGTGAGGTCTCAAAATTTGTCAGTGAAAAATGCTAAAACTTGTCTGGGAATCAGGGAATTTCACTTGGGAAACTTGTAGCAATCCTGTAATAATACAATTTTCATAAACAGCGGGAAGTTTTCCTCAGTTATATTTTACTTAATTGCAACTACAAAGGAAATTTGTAAACAATCTTGGAGGATTTTCAACATGAATTTCTTTTTTAATTTATTTTTCAATTCTGTTTAACAGTTGTTCCCATCTTCTTGCACTTAACCTAAATATGCATTAATAAAGAGAAATCGTTGCTAGAAATTAAATCTGAGCATTGCATTAAGAAACTGTTTTCTTCTTACTTCATATTTCACATATAAAATTAGCTGGAAAGCTTCTGTATGAAAGAAGTGGCTTCTTGTTCAATTGTCTTGAACAATTAAGTCACCACACTATATTTTATTTCTATGCTGTATGCATAGAGACCTGCTTGCTTTGAAAACTACATCTAGTCACGTAGTTAAGAAGAATCTTTAAGTTTTTAATGTAAGTAATCAAATAACCTGCAAGCTGCATGGTTAATAAATAACTACAGTTTATACTTAACTTTCATATAACCACTCTTTAACTGATAGACTGTTATTTGTATGGTTTAGGAACATAGGTATTCTTGTAATAAAAATTACATTTAGTCATCCATTAACAGGAATCTTCAATTTTTGAATCTAGGCAGTCCAAGTACTCTTTTCTCATGTAATATTGGGATCCAGTTATGAAGAATTACATGTAATGAAGCTCTAGGCCACTCTCAACCCTCCTCCCTTGGCCACCGCCCTTGCCTCCCCCACCCCACTGCCACCCCCCCCCCCCCCTCAGGCCCTCACCAATTCCTGGAACACCCCATTCAGCCCTCTCTGCCTCCTCCCATACCCACACCCTTCTCTTGTCCACTCGCACCCCACTGTGGCCGTACCCCCTCGCAGGTCTACCTCCTCTCACCCCCCCCCCCCCCCCCCAATTCTTGCCCTTGACCCTCCCATGCTCTCAGCCTTCACAATCTCAACCCTCACCCACCCACACTTGGCTCTCTCACTCGGCCCTCGCCCTCCCACACTCGGCCCTCGCCCTCCCACACACTCGGCCCTCGCCCTCCCACACACTCGGCCCTCGCCCTCCCACACACTCGGCCCTCACCCCCACCCTCCCAATCTCGGCCCTCACACGCCAACTCCCGTTCCTCACTCCCCCATCCTGACTCTTGGCTGTCACCTGCCCCTCTATGCCCTTACTCCAAACCCCCCCCCCCCCCACCCCCCCACCCTCAAACGCTTGTCCCTCATCCGTCCTTCACCCCAGACGCTCGGCCCACATCCATCACAACCACGCCCCCCCCCCCCCCCCCGGCGCTCGGTCCTCATTCATCCTCCCTGACCTCCCCCCCTCCACCCGATGCTAAGCTAAGCTAAGCCATCATCTCAGCACTCATCCATCCCCCCCCCCCCCCAACACTCGGCCCTCATCCAACCCCCCCCCTCCCCGAAAACCGTCGCGCCCTGCCCCCGAAAACCGTCGCGCCCTGCCCCCAAATACTGTCGGCCCCTGGGGGCCCCCCCAAGTGTTGCTCCCCCCCCCCCCCCCCAAATTCTGCGTGCCAGTGGCCTTGGCACTCATCCCTAATCCCAGCCCCGAGTCTCGGCTTTCACCCACCCACCCTCTCCCCTCCCCCCACTCTTAGCGCAGATCCTCTACATTATGGCCCCTGCCCCCCCCCCCCCCCCCCCATCCACTTGGCGCAGATCCCCTACACGATGGCCCCTGCCCTCCAACCAGTCAACGCAGATCCCCTACACGATGGCCCCTGCCCTCCAACCAGTCAACGCAGATCCCCTACACGATGGCCCCTGCCCTCCAGCCAGTCAACGCAGATCCCCTACACGTCGGCACCTGCCCCCCAACCAGTGAGTGCAGATCCCCTACCCGTCGGCACCTGCCCCCCAACTAGTTGGTGCAGATCCCCTACACGTCGGCACCTGCCCCCCAACTAGTTGACACAGATTCACTACACGTCGTCAACTGCCCCCCAACCAGTTGACACAGATTCCCTACACGTCGGCACCTGCCCCCCAACTAGTTCACACAGATCCCCTACACGTCGGCACCTGCCCCCCAACTAGTTCACACAGATCCCCTACACGTCGGCACCTGCTCCCCAACCCATTGACACAGATCCCCTACACGTCAGACCCTGCCCCTTAACCAGTCAGTGCAGGGCTCCTACCTGTCGGCCCTGCTCCCGAAAGCCATCGGCCCCTGCCCCCAAAAAACAGTCGCGCCCTGCCCACGAAAACCGTCGCGCCCTGCCCCCGAAAACCGTCGCGCCCTGCCCCCGAAAACCATCGCGCCCTGCCCCCAAATACTGTCGGCCCCTGCCCCCCCCCAAGTGTTGCTCCCCCCCCCCCCCCCCCCAATTCTGCGTGCCAGTGGCCCTGGTCCCAAGGCAACACTTTGGCCCTGCCCAAGCCGTCTGCCCTCCCCATCTGCCTTTTAGAGGGCCGCGCCGCAATTGTTTTGGTACAGATAAAGGAAATCGCTTTAATCACTGAAAAATAGTAGTAAACATTTGCATTATGACTCCGTTGAATAGCTAAAGAAATATGTCATTCGCATTGGATACACGTGCAGTAAAAAGAAAGAGAGGTAAGTACTTAGGGATGACAAGTGTAAAGGGGAAAAAGCACAGATGATTAGGTCTTAATAATGAAATGAATATACTAACCTGTTAAATGAAGAACTTAGCAGAGGAAGAAAAATGACTGCAGGAAATAGCTCATATAAAATAGTAAGTACTCATGAGTTTTTATTTACTGTGAAACCCTTCTGTGAATATATCAACAATTAATAAATAAAATGGTTTTGTGAATTATGGTTGAGAAACATGTAAATTTTTAAGGATTTCTGGTTTGCTTATCAGTACTAATTTTCATATGACAAATAAAAATAAATTTTGTGTGACTAGGGCCTCCCGTCGGGTAGACCATTCGCTGGTTGCAAGTCTTTCGATTTGACACCACCTCGGCGACTTGCATGTCGATGAGGATGAAATGATGATGATTAGTACAACACAACACCCAGTCCTTGAGCGGAGAAAATCTCCGACCCAGCCGGGAATCAAACCCGGGCCCTTAGTATTGTCATTCTGTCTCGCTGATCACTGAGCTACCGGCATTGGACTTATGACAAATGATTCTATATATAAATTGAAGGTGGAGGAGGGCAGAAAGGAAAGGAAATGGAAGGAATTCATTATGTACTTCCCTTTCTCCCTGCTTCCCCCACCACCTTCACTTTACATAATATACATCACTGCTGCAGATCCCATGTGATGTCTGACTTTTCGGATGTGTCCAATATAACAGACTCCACAATTTCAAATAAATAATTCTTTATTAATCAAGAGACAAAGGTTTAAAATTTGCCTTTCAGTTTTCTCGTGTGATGTGTTTAACCTATGTTTTGCTAAAATATTGTTTGGAACTTTCTTGGAACAAATCTCTGTGCAAAAATAATTATTTCTTATTAGTTTCATTCTCAATGGAATATCTTGTTTTTGTAGCTGCATAGTAGGAAGCACATTTCCTCTTTTGTGCCACATGGATGACTGTTTGACTAAAATTACACATTTTCTTTCTATTTCCTATACACACACTAAAATATTTCACTAAGCTTTGCCACATGGAAACATTTTGGGCATGACTTATGTCTTTGTGTATCTATACATTTATTTTTTTAAATGGTGGCTTTTATAATGTTGTGTTGAAAGTTTTCATATTCCACTAGCTCTAGCTTCATTCACAACTGTATACATGTTCACTCTTGCAAGAGAGCATGTTCAAATTGTTGGAATGATTTAAAATTGGCCCTACATCAGTGATCTGTAGTTATTTTAAATGCTAATTTTTAATGAAAATAATTTTGTCTAGGAACTTGTTTTACAAACAGAGTATTTTAATAGATGAAGCTCATGACCTAATTAACTTTTCCTCTTAAAGCAATGATATTTTATTGCAGAAACACTCTCACCAACAATATTGATTTTCTTTTTATAAAATGTTCATTCCTGAGAGTCTTATAAAAGTCATTGAAAATTACATTTCATATATTCACAACAGTCATATTCAGACTGAAAACTAATGTCACAGCACATTCATCACCTCCCAACATTTTGAAGAATGTATGTTTTAAGTTTAATTAATTTACAATCCATGCTCCTTACCATGCAATTTGGTCTGTAGAAAATGATGACAATGTTTGGGACTGGCAATTGGAAATAACTATTACGTGATGATTGTCCTTCCTGTTAGTTAGTTACTTAGTATCCTGTCAGATGAATGATTGTGATGTGTAATGAGGCCTATTACATTCAAAGAACAAACTAATTTGTGAGTATGGCTACATGTTGACCTTTCTTATTTTGATTTACTTATAGCTTATACAAGACAGTCTAATGTCATAATTGCTCAGTTTTGGTTCAGTTCCTGCCATACTAATGCAAAAATGTAGTGAAGGAGTATGTCATTACACTGCCTTTGCAGTTTAGATCTGGTACGGTACATAAATGTAGTGAAGGAGTATGTCATTACACTGCCTTTGCAGTTTAGATATGGTATGGTACATATATCCTTTCGTACCTTCTATGCATAACTGTTTATGTGCCAACACTAACTCAAACAATGTACATGAAAAATAAACATGAAAAGTTTTATCCTGTACACCATTAATAAGATTTACAGTGACATTTGTTTGGAAATTGTCACATGCAGAAAGCTACAACAGAAATTTTCAAAGTGTTATTTTCTCACAAGAAAATGTCACAATTGAAAATGTCTTTAGTTTTGTGCTATAACATAAATCAGAGAAAAATTTTTGACTCCAAATAATTCACCAATAAGGTAAAACATTGTATTACATTAGTTTCACTTAAGAAGTAGCTTTACAGTAAATGTATCACTCTTCATTGTGCACCAAACACAAAGATGTTTGAGGGAACAATTACTAGTTCTGTGTCTGTCTGGATACCATGGAATGACAGGGATTAAAAAGTGAGATATAAACGGTTGTGAATTGGCTTCCTCCTCATGTAGAGTAGTAATGCCACATCTTTAAGAGGTGTTACAATAACAGAAAAATAAAACAAGTACTTTTTTCATTAATTAGCACATAGATACATGTGATAGTGAGCTAATGCTATAAAATGTAAATGCCTGTTGTAATTATATGCAAATTGTTACTAGAAAACTTGCAGGCGTTTTCTTGGTATCCTGATTTTTCAGTATGTTATCTGTCAGGTAATAACCAACAGTTAATAACTGTAGTGAATTCAGTACAGATTTTGTAGTGACTACTGCTTAGAAAATTAACCTGGAAATATGATTTGGCCCATACAGTTTTATATCAATAATTAATCATCCTTCAGGTGTTGTTGAAGGTGGCAGAACCTGTAATGATAATCTTTGCACAGGTGAAGCTAAGAGTGAGCTAGTAAATACATACTTGTTAGTGAATGGACTCGTAGTTCATGTTGCATTTTCAAGTGATAACTAGAAAGGCCTACATCAGGCCATGAGCTGTGAGAGAAAGCTTCTGTTGTTACTATGTATTTTAAATGTAAATTACCTACCATTTAACACTAAACAAGCTGCATTCATACATTTTAAAGCTGATACAGATATTGTAATTGATCCTAGGAGAAATACAGAAGCAAAAGACAATGCAAATAATCATACAGTGTAAGCTTTCATGACTGGTACTGACATAACTTAAAACTGCCAGGTGAGTAGGCCGTGGTCAATGTATAAAACTTTCTCGTAATGATTCCTCTCTGACTGCGGGAGACATCTTCAGCGGTAAAGTGTTGAACTGCAACCAGAACTCGAGGGAGCAATGAGACTCTCTCTGGTAATGCCAACATTCTCAATTGAAAGTAATAAATCGTCACTCTTATGTTGCTACATTCACACCCACCAGGAAGATAAAAGAATGTTTAAGATCAGCAAAAGATGTACAACATCCTTTGGCTACACAGGGCTTAAATAAAATTTCTTGTAGTTGTGGATTGGTTTATATTGGTATCGCAAAAAGAAGTGTTGACACCCATCTGTTTGAACACAAGAGGAATTGCTGTCTAGGACATACAGATAAATCCGCTGTAGCAGAATATCTTTACCAAGAGTGTGATCATGAAATAAAATTCACTGAGATGAGTGTCATATCGAAAATATTGCATTATCATGTGCATATGCACAGAGAGGCTATTGATATTTATAAACACTATAATAATTTTTAATGGAAAAGAGGAAGGGTTAAATTAGATAAAATTTGGATTTCAACATTGCAACAGAAGAGTGATGATCGATTACTTTCAATTGAGAATGTTGGCATTACAGAGATAATCTCATAGCCGACGTCACGGGATGGGCTGTGGTGCCCTCTACACTGCCCGTGTATTTGGCGCTCCTTCAAGTTCTGGTTGCAGTTCTGAAGGTGTCTCCCACAGTTGGAGAGGAAACATGAAAAGAAAGTTTTAGGCATCGAACATGGTCTACTAACCTGGAACTTTTAAGTGATGTTAATGGCTTGATAAAAAGTATTGACTGGTTTTGTATAAATGATCTCTTAAAATTATAAAAAAGGAAAATAAAAAGGTTCAGTTCATGACAAAAGGTTATGACGTCAGTTATAAATTTTGTAGACTGACTAAAGTTAATAAGAAACACAAAAATTAGAATTTAATTTAAAAAAAAAAATGCCCTGAAGCTTTCCAAACAACCCCATTAAGGTAGTTAATGCCTTGTAAATGTCTGAGAGTGAAAATGATTAGTTAAAATACCTTGCTTAGTTTTTCATTATTCCCAAGTAACTCATACTTAAGCAAGAAAATTTTCCTTACAAAAAAGGGTACTGTAAGGATGATATTTTGTTCTCATTCATCATCATTTTGTGGACAACTGTTTAATGAGTTGGGTATTTTAAATATGTCATCACAGTACACTTAGTATATTGATAACTGTAGTGATAGTTTCAGTGTGCAATGCCTTCTCTTCTTAGGAGACTATGGACATAAGTATTCAGGCAACCCAACTAGTTCACTAGCAGTTTGACAGTAAATGGTATAAGATGCAAGCTAAGGTTGATAACGTAATGTATAAGAACCTAGAAGGTCTCAGTGTTAGGTAGGAAGTCATAAGGGCAATGTTTAGTGGTACAGAACTATTTGATTACCAAATATTTTTAGTCAAGTGATAGGGAATAGCCATGTAAAGAAAGATTTATGCTTTGGAAAAAATCATGTTATTATATCTTAGTCTGCAGGCAACAATTTGGACTGTAACCCCAATTAGATGACTCCAGGTTGAGACTCTACTTCTCACTGCTGTGAAGATCACGGCACTCTCTGAATGCTATGACAAGTCATGTATGAAGTATTTTGTGGAAAGTGTTAATACAGAGCTTGGATATGCTTGTGTGTCATCTCTCATTTGTGTCAAATGCAGATTGTTCTACACCAGAATGCTTGTAATAAAGAGGCTACTTGCTTGAATAACTGCTACCAACATCCAGTCTGGTGGTAGCAGTATCCAGCCTGTCTTAATGATTTACAGACTTTTGACTTTTTTTCCTCTCCTCCTCCTCCTCCTCATTTGTCTTCTGTCACCACCACCACCACCACCACCACCTTCTTCTTTCTTCTTCTTCTTCTTCTTCTTCTTCTTCCCTCCAGGTAAATTCTAACAGACAGAGCACCCCCCCCCCCTCCCCTCCCAATGTCTCTCTCATTATCTTCTGGTGAAATGTCGAGATTATGCAGGTAATCTGAGCAACTGAGAGTTAAACAGTAGTTCGCACTCCCCACCACAGTTCACTAGGGCGACGTGATGGTGAGAGACGGCCACTGATCAGGTGTATATGTATGGGATGCCTGCATAATCTTGACATTTTTTCCAGATGATGATGATTATGACACTAATCAAAAGTTCACACAGTTTCAGTGCAGCAACCCAGATGAAAGCTTGAGAGGATATCATCAGCAGTATATGCTGTGAAAATCTACAGTCATCGGAGTAAATCTGAAATAATGTTCATTTAATATTTTCCATAACACATAGCGATCTTTGTAAATAAAAGTGATGAATTTTTAATACAGGGAAACAAAAGTACAAATGCTGCTGTTATGCTTATCAGAATCTCGCTTGCTAATGACTGAAATTGAACAGATACATGTAGGCGGATACAAGGTACTATCATACAATGTGCAGTTAGTAAAATAAGAGGGGAAGTACCCATATATGCACAAATTTATATTATGTTCCAGTGGCTGCAGATTAGTGAATATTATACTGAACAGCTTTTAGACTGACTGGCCCCAACCACCGATTTAAAAACATGTACATGGTAGTACTGACAGTTCCATAAAACAGTTAGAGGGCACCTTGATGGCGTTCTGTAGACTGAACTGGGGACTAGTTATTTGTGGCGACTTTTCTATTAATTTTTGGTTTGGTGGTACTGATGAGCACAGAACTGTTTATGTCCAGCTTTGGATTATTTCCCATAGTGAAGTTCACAACCTAAATTGGAAGTCATAGTGCAGAAGCCATTGACAGTTTTTTCTTAGCAATTGAGATCTAGAAGTGATGATAAATCCTGTATTTGAGTGCTAAGGTCAAATGTTGATGATAGAATATAGGTTAAACTGAAACTAGGGCTCAGTTGCAGTTTTTCACAATAATTTTTGGGAAGGACACGGGAAAGAAATTTAGAAATCAGACAGCAGTGATAAAAATTTAACTTTTTCCTAAACATTCTTTAAGTCCTGCTTTTGCCTCAAACAAAGGTACAATTAAACAGAAGCAGGGAAAAGGGATGGATACCACAAGGGCTTAAAGTATCTTATACCGGTGTGAGAAACCACTTCCTAATTCAGAATACATGTTGTAATCAAGAGAAGAAGTATAATTACCATGTGTGTCATAAAATCCTCCAGTCTGTTGGGGGAGGGGGGGGGGGGGGCATGTATTACACACAAAATATAAAACACCCCAAGCAGAATGCAAAAATGGAGTTACCAGATAATAGCTGTGATATAAATGTTAATTTTATATCATAGGCCACCTCTTTCATTTATTACCTTCTCGTAGAAGTAGCACACATTGTGCTTACTAAGTAACAGCCTTATGTAAATCTTACATTAAATTCATGAGATGATGCTGTTTACACCACCCACTAACATTAATTTCAAAAACCTTTCAGAATATTACAAAAACAAAAAAACAAAAAAAAAAAAAAACATATGTTGCTGAAAAGCAACAATTCTTCAGGATATGGCAGTGGTTCTAGCAGATCATTAATATCTTGAACTGACTTGATAAGATCACATCTACATCGATACTCTGCAAATCACATTTAAGTGCCTGACAGAGGGGTCATCGAACCACCTTCACAATTCTCTATTATTCCAATCTCGTATAGTGTGCAGAAAGAATGAACACCTATATCTTTCAGTACAAGCTCTAATTTCCCTTATTTTATCATGGTGATCATTTCTCCCTATTTAGGTCAGTGTCAACAAAATATTTCTGTATTCGGAGGAGAAAGTTGGTGATCAGAATTTAGTGAGAGGATTCTGTTGCAACGAAAAATGCCTTTCTTTCAATGATGTCCAGGCCAAATCATGCGTAATTTCTGTGACACTCTCTCCCATATTTCGTGATAATAAAAAACGTGCTACTCTGTCAGTCCTATCTGGTAAGGATCCCACACCACGCGGCAGTATTCTAAAAGAGGACGGACAAGCGTAGTGCAGTCAGTCTCCTTAGTAGATCTGTCCTGCCAATAAAATGCAGTCTTTGGTTAGCCTTCCCCACAACATTTTCTATGTGTTCCATCCGATTTAAGTTGTTCATAATTGTAATACCTAGGTATTCAGCTGAATTTACGGCTTTTAGATTAGACCATAGTTGAGTTATTTTCATGGTCAGTCTTTGAGTCAAGGCATATTTCCTAAATAATTTAAATATCCAGCAGTGACATTAATCTATATAAAAAAAAGTAAGTCACCTCTACTTACAGTTCCAGTTCACTTCTCCCAGTATTTAATAGAAAGCAATGTACAATAACATACTAAATCATTTTTCACAGTGTAACTTGCTTATTGCCTCTCAGTTTGGATTTTGTAAGGGATTCTTTACAGATAGCTATATGTGACGTCATAAAGCCCTTAAATGGCTAAACAACAAACTTTATCATGTTGGTATATTTTGTGATTGTGAAAATTAGACCATTGGAATAAAACTAAACTCACAATTTGGTCAACACTTATTCCGAAACTACTTAAAGGACACTCCATTGACTTTAATAGACTATTAAAAAGTGCTGTAAAGTATGCAGAATACACAAGCTTATGAGTCAAAGCACTGGGTCACCTACAACGCATATGTTCAAGAACTGGCTTTAAATGGTGACTTTTAGGAATACACAACTACCCTCTACCTTACAATGGGACCTACTCTCTGTTATGCACCTCACTGTGGTTTGAGGAGTACACTACCAGTTCACAGCAGACAGCTACTAAACTTTATTGAGGTCCAGCTAGGTAACAAGTCAATATGGTGTCAACATTCAGATAAATTAATCAAGAAACTCAATTTGCCATCTTTTTTTGTGTTGACTTGAAGACATTGACGTTGGCTTGTTTAGGGTATTTTCACTCACAGTTGTCTTCTTATATTATTTTCTTGGGTTGTGCATCATAAGTATGTGTTCATCAGATAAAATAAGTTGTAAGGTTACATTGTAAAGTATTATTGATAACCACACTTCTTGCAGAGGTCTACTCAAAGATCTTAGAATTCTTGCATCCATTTCCAAATATATTTTCTCATTGTTGGCATTGATTACTACTAATGAAAATCAGCTGGTGATGAATCATTGTTAACACAAAACTGGAAAGAGAAAAATCTGCAAAGCCTTTACCTCTTTAAAAAAAGAGTTTGGACTGTTTTCTGTATTCTGCTGTGGTGGCCTTCAACAAGCTGACATAAAGCAAGAAATTGAACATTCGTGTAAGTTCAGAAGAAAATCGGAAACATACCTTCTTAGCCTCTGCTAAACAAACTATCTAATTATTAATATTCAAGAACTGAAGATCTCTGTTAGACGTGTGACAAGTGACAATGTTAATTGTAAACAAGTCTCTCTTCTTATAAGTAATGTATAACTGTTGCATGATAAATATCAATTTGGTCATGTAAATACTAAGCTAACAATAAGAAGTAAATAACAGCTGTGAAAGATAACTGAGGAAGCAATAGCTTGTTCCAAATTATTGTAACTCATTTTATTTCATTTGATTAAGCACGAATTATTTACTATAGTTAAATAAAAATCAAATCAACTAAGTCTAGTTAATTACTAATGCAGTTTCAACAGCTACTTAACTTCATTAATGTGTAACCTGAAGCTTTCTACAAGCCTGGAATTTCTCTTTCATTGTGGGATGCACAGAACAGGGTGAATTTAATTATTTATTCATCCAGGTATCATCTCACAATGTTATAGCTTTTTCATCATAATACAAAAAAAAGCTTCAATATATATTCACACAAAATCTGTAAGTACGTTTTATGAGGGCAGGATAGGTAGTTGGCTGTGTCATTGCTAAAGGAACCATCCCAGCATTTCCCTGCAATAATTTAGGAAAACTTCAAAAAACCTAAATTTAGATGGCTGGGCAGAACAAACTCCATCCTCCTGATTATGAAAGCAGTGTCTTGAAAACTGCTCTGCTTGAGTCCTTGATCCCCACTGTAAAATGTTATTTCAATCACTCACAATATCCAATAAGAAATGCAACACATTTTTTTCTTGGCTAATTTCAGTTGACAAAATGCTGAATTTGTTGTGGGGCATTGTTGATTATTTCTACTTTGGCCCCTGTGGTTTCATGAAGTTCCGACAGATGAAGGCATTATACACAGCCTACAAATGGCATCTGTAACAGAGATGTATTCCAAACAGAGAGCGGTCATTGAGTTTCTTTTGGGGAAAACCAGAGCATCACTGATATTCACAGGCACTTCTAGAATGTCTATGGAGATGTGTTAGTAAACAAAAGCTTGGTGAGCTGTTAGATGAAGCATCTTTCATCATCACAGTAAGGTCATGGAAACCTATTCAATTCCCAGGTGTTGGCCAGCTATACATAGCTGTGACTACTACAGTATTGGAACATGTGGACACATTCAATGTGATCCATGGACCACAATCAAACACCTCACTCCTCAACTGGACATCTCTGTTGGTAGTGCCGACCCACATGTCCACTATTTGGGGTACGCAAAGTTGTATGCCTACTGGATTCCTCGCTGTCCAACAGAAGACCAGAAAGGTCAACGACGGACCACCCATGCAGAATTGCTTGTGCGCTATGAGCCTGATTGTGCCAATTACATGAAGTGGCACCACAAATCAATTCTTTGAAGAAAAATTTCAAAGCCACACCATCAGCCGGTGAAGTAATGGCAATGGACTTCTGGGACTCTGAAGGAGTTACTCTGTCTGATGTCCTCCCTTATAGTGCAATGATCATCTCTGAAGTGTATTGTGTTACCCTCAGGTAACTGAAGAATCAACTTCAGCATGCTCATTGTTACAAAAATGCAAACAAAGTTTTCCTTCTCCATGAGAATGCAAGGCCCCTCACAAGTCTGTCCATCCGAGAGGAGCTCGCCAAATTTCACTGGACTGTTCTTCCTCATCCACCCTACAGCCCAGATCTTTCATCTCCCGACTTCATCTGTTTGGTCTAATGAAAGATTCACTCCACAAGAAACAGTACATGGATGATGGAAAGGTTATTGATGCAGCAATATGTTGGCTCTGATCTCAGCTAGGAGAGTGGTAATGCAGGCATACAGGCACCCCCAGTATGGTTGTGTAAAGCTATCACATTGAATGGAGATTATGATGAAAAAATAGGGTTCTGTAAGCAAGAGATTGGGGAATAAAATGGTGTACTGGAATACTGAATAAAAGCAAGCTTCTTTCATTAAAAAATTGTGTTATATTACTTGTGGAACGTACCTTGTACCAGATAATTTGCAATAGAAAACAATGTTTTACACTGCACCACTGCACACACTACGGACACCCACTGATGACTCCAGAACCATGAACAAACATATCTCCATGCCCCACTTCAGTCTGATTGGAAAACGATGTTAGCAGTGGGTCCCCACACCTAGGCGAGAGATATTGAGCTCAGGAGAATGACAAGACATTACTATCATGCACTGTAGATCTCCACACATTTGCTTGTAAAAGTATTACAGGGTGTTGAAGTTGCCTGCTTTTATTATTAACTCCCTTCTCTGAAAAGGGATGCTTGCAGTCCATAAACAATAATAACGCCCCTAATTACATTATTAGTGGGAAAAATACATTGATTACACATTATTGCCACTGGCCTTAGCTCAAGAAAGGGCTAATAAGTCTCCTACCAAACTCTATGGTTACAAATCTGATGACATAAGATGACAGATGGATAGCAAAGATAAATTTAAAAACAATCCGAGCTTGTACTCCACCTCTAATGTCCTTGCCTTTTACATATGTTAAACATTAATCTTTGTTAAACATTAATCTTCCTTCTTTCTTCCTTTGCGGTGTACACTTGCAAGGTAATTTAAACTATGTTTAACAATAGCGTACCAAGAGGTAATCTGTTGTGTCTCATTATTCTGAACATCTGACTCAATTCTGACAGAATTGCAAATCACATTAACACTCTTTTTTTCTGTCTTTTTACATGGAGCTGCTTAATTATTTTATTGTTGGAAAGTAATGGGATTTATGTTCACCAAATTCACTTGGCATTAAACATATAAATTTGGCAGAAAGAGAAACAGTTACCACCAAAGTTCGCTGTTGTGAGGTGGCTTGCTTGTACATTGCAACTATATAGTGTTGTCACAGAGCCAAATAGGAGTAGTCAACAGCTATGGCAAAAATAGATGACAATGCAGATTAGTGGGAAAGTAAAATGATTTACTGAAAGAACTTTTACAGTTCTTAACTGGAGTGTGAAGACTTTATGTGGCATTAGACACTAAAGAGCTCCCACAAGCACACAGAAGTGCTGCAACACAATGTGGCATGAACTTGACTAATGTCTGAAGTAGTGCTGGAACGAACTGACAACATGAATCCTTCAGGACTGTCCATAAATCTGTAAGATTTGCAAGACATCCCAGATGTGCTCAATAATGTTCATGTGTGGGAAGTTTGGTGGCCAGCGGAAGTGTTTAAGCTCAGAAGAGTGTTCCTGGGGCCATTGTGCAGCAATTCTGGATATGTGAGGTGTTGCATTGTCCTGTTGGAATTGCCCAAGTCCATCGGAATGCACAATGGACATGAATAGATGCAGGTGATCAGACAGCATCCTTATGTATGTGTCACCTGTCAGGGCCATGTCTAGACATATCAGGGGCCCAATATCACAACAACTGCACATGCCCCACACCATTGCAGAGCCTCCACCAACTTGAACAGTTTCCTGCTGACACGCAGGGTCCATGGATTCATGAGGTTGTCTCCATACATGTACATGCCCATGCGCTCAATTCAATTTGAAACGAGACTCGTCCGACCAGGCAACAAGTTTCCAGTCAACAACAGTCCAGTATTGGTGTTCATGCGTCCCGGGCGAGGCATAAAGCTTTGTGTTGTGCAGTCATCAAGGGTACGTGAGTGGGCCTTTGACTCTGGAAACCCATATTGATGATGTTTTGCACGCTGACACTTGTTGATTGCCCAGCATTGAGACCTACAGCAATTTGCAGAAGGGTTGCACTTCTGTCACATTGAACGATTCTCTTCAGTCATCATTGGCCCCATTCTTGCAGGATCTTTTTCCAGCCACAGTGATGTCAGAGATTTGATGTTTTACTGTGTTCCTTATGTTCAAAATACACTTGTGAAATGTTCATTCAGGAAAATCCCTACTTTGTCTTTACCTCAGAGATGCTGTGTCCTATAGCTTGTGCGCCGACCTTAACACCACTATAACCAATCTAACAGCTGCGCCAAACACTTGTTGTCTTATATGGGCATTGCCAACTGCAGCACCGTATTCTGCCTGTTTGCATATCTCTGTCTTTGAATATGCATGCCTACACCACTTTTTTTGGTGCTTCAATGTAGATCAGTATTAACTTGCACTGATCTGTCTTATTTAAATACTGGTGTAGTCCTAGATTTGGTGAATGATGGCTAACATCACTTGTACAGTGTCCAGGTCGGCTCTTTTTTATGTTAACTGTGCATGAGTCCTAAGACACTCGATGAGGTCTGGTCGTGTGTTGAGGTACTGTGTGTACATAGTCCTTATAGCATGTGCTCTCTCTCTAGAGTGATTTTAACTATACTGCGCTGTTCTGAATTGTCTGCCCCCCATATCTTCTGGCAGACAGCAGAAATCAATGTGGTTGGTAAGATTCATATGACCATCCAGTCCAATTCAAATATGTATGGAAGTTTTATTGACTGTAGGTAATCAACATGTTGACTGCCACTGGAGGTTTTCCACTTGCAACAGCAGAGCCTGACACCTTGTGCCCACCAGCTACAGCAGTGTCTTCCACCTGACACTATCTGCCTACCGACGGCCACAGTAAAGCCTCAAACCTGACACTGTGGTCTGGTGTGGCAGTGAAACATTCATCACTATGCTTATGGCAGTCAGCATGTTAACTGAAATTGCAATGAAATGAACACCCTTAGCTGCTTACAGGTGTTGACATACGTCAACGGGGACAGATGAAAATGTGTGCCCCGACCGGGACTCGAACTCGGGATCTCCTGCTTAAATGGCAGACGCTCTATCCATTTGAGCCACCGAGGACACAGAGAATATTGCGACTGCAGGGATTAATCTCTGGCACGCCTCCCACGCAACCCAGATTCTCAACATATTGTCCCACACTACATTCGTAGTGCCCCCGCCCATTATACTCATTACTCGTGGTGCATTGCAGATTCCCGTAAGAGTTTGGGCACTGATTGTGCATTCGCACAGAAGAAGAAGATCGTCAAGTGGCCGGTGAGCCTTAACTATGTAAGCAGGAGATCCCGGATTCGAGTCCCGGTCGGGCACACATTTTCATCTATGCCCGTTGACGTATGTCAATGCCTGTAAGCAGCAAAGGGTTTTCATTTCATTGTAATTTCATTCTAACGAGCTGCATGGTCACCGATGGTATCTGTTCTTTCGGACATGCCCAAAAGAACAGATACCATCTTAGTATAAGCATGTTAATTAATGATTTTGACTGTATTCAGTTGTCTTGGTGTAGTACCTTGAAATATACATTGGATGCATATGAAAAACTGTGTGTGTGTACTAGTAAGTCTTAAATTTAAAACAATAACTGACTTTCTTGTAAGTGTGAGAAGAGAGGGATGTGTTCATTTATGAGAGATAGGACTTATGTTGCTCATGTAATACTTTTTTTGGATGACTGTGCAACTATCATGTTTCTCCATCCTCTTTTGTTAAAATGAGAAGTGGCACAAGGATCCAAACTGAGAAGTTACTGTTTTGGAAATGTCTAGATGCAGGTGCATATTATCCTCTGGCATGAGGCATTTTACCTCCTGCCTCTTCATTTGAATTGACAGCAGTACATGGCATTCTTCATAACACAGCTTGAGTCAGTGGAAGCTTCATCTCGTGTTGTCTGTAAGAGATTACGAATGCAACACACTTGAGTGCCTACCCTTTTCAACATTTGTATCACCTGATTAATGTGTTTCATAATCACTGTGTTCAAAGAGATCGTCACATCTGGTGGCTGCAGCGAAGATGCTTGTTCATTCTGGATTCTTTTCCACTTTGTCTAGCATAAATTAAGGCAATTGTGAATATAACTCCAGTCTAAACTTAAGACAGACCAACTTGCTAGGGTAACAGATGCCTGCTTCCAGAATAAGTCAGCATGTAAAATGGAGTCTTCACTGTTTTAAAATTTCCTGGAAGATGCCTGCTCATTTACTCTTGTGATGCAAAAGTCATTTGTTTTCATAATGAGTGCATTGAGATAATCACCTTGAACAAGTAGGATGATTAGGGTTCAACAGTCCAGTGACAAGCCACTGTGAACAATTACTTTTGGTGGTACGTTCTCTGTGAGCATGAGTAGGTGCAGGAAGAAGTATGTTAATTACCTCATAGGAAGTTACTTAGAAAATTTACAAATTTATTTATAAAAATGAAAAACATAATTGTAGCTGTATTATTTGCCTCTATCTTAGGAAGTTGAGAAAATATTGGCTTAATTAAAGCACTGGCAAAATCATTTGAGAATGAGACTGAAATGAGGAATTAGGAATGGTGGTGGAGAAGGAGGAGGACGAGGAGTGGTAGATCAAAGAAAGGGAGAGTGATATCACTGAGACAGCAGTGTTGATGACAACTCATAGACATTGGCCACAGATTGGTGATGGTTCTGTATCCAGTTGAAGAGCTAACTGGTGGCCATTTCATATGCCTGCTTTTACCTATTTCCAAGCCTCTTATTTCGTATGGATATATCTCTGACAGGACCAGAAGGATGTGCTAGGTGGATAAATGGGACAGGTATTGCACCTGGATTATGTGATCATGTCTCACAGCAATGACACATGCATTATTAATAAGAGAGATGGGAGCTGTCCGCAAATATTTATGCAATAATGAAAAGTTGTGGGTGGGCTACACACACTGGAATGATTGTATCTGCTCCCTATATAGACAGGTACATAAACAAAAACTAGAAAATTGTAGCTCAGCATATGAACTTTTGATCTTCTCCAGAGATACAAATACAAAGACAGCCACAGTGCCCTAGCACTTTGGCCAACAATGTTCAGTGGTGGAGAGGCGGAACAAAGCAGACCGAGTATAAATATACATGTTTAGTATCTACAGAGCAAAAGTCAAGTTTAAAACTGAAATATTGTGGCCGTGTTAGAGGTGAAGTATGTTTCTGACAATCAGATTACTAATGATAAACTGGTGCCTCTTAATTATAAAAGAAAGGAAATTATGTTAAAGGACACTGTATTGTATAGGATTGCTGTGAAACAGCACCACAATTATTTCTACAGTTGTTCATTGAAGTTTGCTGCATTTAATAGGCAACCAGGACTTGAAGAATGTTATTAACAACTCATAGTATTTGTTGGCTGATGCACACTGTCTTGTTGCAGAACATTGTTGTGTTTCTTGTGGCAAAAAAATGAATCTGCAGAATAGTTCTGTGTTATTGTTATGCTCTGCATGTCAAATTATGAGAGTCAACAGATAAACAAGAGTCATAGCTTATCACATTACTGATTGTAATTTCCCTTCCCTGTAGCACATGGTCTTTATGAATGAGTGCTGAATTAATGAGCTGTTTCTTTCTATGCCAAATTCTGGTATTAATCATTACTTTCATTGAAGGTAAAGTGCAACTCATCAGTGGAAATTGGATTAAAATTTTATTTCCAGTCCGGTAGTTAATTGCTTAACAGATGATGTGATTGCCAATTGATATCAACAAATCAAATATTGCAGCACAAAGAATGAGAGACCAAATTCATTCAGGTAGTAAAATATGGTGTTGTCAGTCAATTACATACTTCAGGTACCACTTGCATGATTTATAGTTTTGCTGCTAAATTACTTGTGCACAGGTTGTTAATTCATCAGACACCAGTAATTGCCACCCATGTACACGTGGGTAAATACCATACTAGGTGTGTAACCTACTTATTGTTGCTGACCTAAAAATATTCATATGATTCTTTTACACATGCTGCATTATAACTTTATGAATAATAATTAATTTACAAAATGGTGAAGTTGTCAAAATGAAACATGTCAGGCATTTAAAATTATTCAGAAGGTGCTGAAATGTTTTTGTTGCAAGCATAATTTTGAGTCAAATTCATCTCTAACTATGAGTAATAAAGGTAATTTTTCTTTCTAGTCTCTTAACTATAGATATTATAATATGTGATGAATTATTCACTAGACATTTAATTGAAGAATTTATGTATTGCGAGGCTTTAGCTAAAATGCCTAACAACTAATAGAGTTATGTACAGGGTAATTGTGGATGAACACCAAGTGTTATTCATGCTGTACATTTCATACTGTACATTTTTCTATAACAAAAGCTTTGTTTATGAAATCTTAGCTGTCATAATATTTTTCAAAATAATGTTCGATAAAGAATGTAGACAAAGTATACCAGTACTTACTACTGGCCTTTTTCTCCATTGCTTGCAAAGAAGTGATGTGCAAATGTTGTTGCATCTAGCTGCATAATAAGCTTCAGAATGCTTTTATTTTAATTCATATCATTGTAACAACACACTAGTGTACAGTTGTGCGTGCAACTCATCAGCTCTTACAGATGATTTTGCACTGTAGCAGAAAACTGCACTGCAAACTGTATGCATGTGAGGACAAGAGTTTTCTCTGCCACGTACATGGCAAAACCATGCATGTGGTGGTTTTCCATAAAGTACGTTACAGAAAGTGTCCCCAAATCCCAGAGTTCCTAAGCAAATCCCGAGCTGCCCATGCAACAAGTGCAATGGTTTAGTGTTCATTTTGTGTTAAGTGTATGTTCAAGTTATTTCATTATCAGAACTTAACAGATTGCCATAATGCTACCAGATAGGTGTACAACACATGAAGACATCAGTGGTGAGTTGGTTTTATGCATCTATAAAGCGAACAGCATTGCAGGCTCCAGTGACAACTATGGAGAACTGATAGGTTAGATTGACACCATATTTCAACAATCCTAATGATGTTTCTCATATTGTCTCAAAAGAACTGTATAAAATGATCCTCCACAAACCCACTCCTCAGACCAAGCTGCATACTACGGCCAGCACACTGAGTGGCTGCCGGTGTCACGTTATCACGCCACTCGTCTAGTGCCCACCACACTGGACCATGTTTGTGTGCACCAAGTGAATGCCAGTGTCATGTTCCCCCACCACCTAGCTAGCACTTACAACACTGGACCAAGTGTGTAGTACAGCACACTACTCTGCTGTTCCAGGGCTAACACAGTGAGTGAAGCATCACGTTGCAGGGTGAGTCCAATCCTGGCTTACCACTACCTTCAAGTTCAGCCCCAGCCAGTAACCGACCACCCATTCCCTCCTCCCACACTACCCCTCCCCCTGATCTACAAACGCATGTGGCTGGGTCTCACACTTTCCTTAGCCACTGGGCGCAACTCGCAGGAACTGCCACCGCCCCGGCCCACACATCCTCTTCCACCCGGCTGGCATCGCCATCTATCTCCTGCCTTTCATCTCCTGTGAACCCTGTCTGTGATTTGTTTCTGCCGAGACTATATTTGCAGGGTCCTCGATTACCAGCAACTCTACACAGTTCTCCCTAACAGCTGCACCAGTCGAACATTTGTTTGCTGCAGAGGCGCACGACATCATCGCAATCCTGCCATAGTACAGCAGCTTCAGTGCCCTGAAAGACCAGCTTACAGCATAGCTGGCCTAATCAGAAATGCAGTGCATGTGCACACTATTTTCATCAGAAGAATTCACTGACATGTGGCCCTTGCAACTCCTTTAGTACCTCTGTGCACTTGCCAAGCCTGCAATCATTCCAAAAATGCTGTTACTCTCAAATTTGCTTGGTGTCTGCCTGCCACAGTCTGCATGGTGTTAGCTGCACATGAGTGTATGAATGTTGATGTGGCAGCTGTCATAGTGAACAAAGAGGGTCTGCAAAGCCCTCACAACATTGTGATGGCCTGTTGCACAGTCTCCCACATGTAGAGGCTGTACCAGCACCCATGCCCACCACATCCCACCAACCTTCCATAGACATGGTGGAGCTCATAACCAGTATGATTGGTGAGGTGAAAAAGCTAACCTCTGCCCTTGACTACACGAAGCGCCCCCCCCCCCCCCCCCCCTCCAAGCACTTGAGGCATGCCTATCTCCACCCTGTGATGCCTGCAAATGAGACATGCATGCTCACACAGGTGCACACCACTCTGATCAGCTAGTGATCTTGGTGTATAAAACTGAACTGAACTTTAAAATCTCTGAAAATCATTATCTGAACTACTTCTTCTTCCTTTTTGTCATCATAATTGTCCTCTTCATATATAAGATGGTCTTCACTGCCATCAAGAGCATTATTTATGCCACACTTCTTGTGAGATTTAACAATAATGTCTTCTTCTCACTCTACACCATGACTGGTTTATCCACTGACACACTTTTTTGATTGTAGGTCAGTTTAAAGCTCCCTTTGGTGTGAATTCATGTTTGGTTTCACCCAATATCCACGTGTTCCCTTCCTCTCACACATACACTTTAAATGGTTTATTTATTGAGACGTCAAGAGGTTGCAATTGTTGAGTAACTCCTCCCAAAATAACAGCAAGCTCTGTATTTCCCTGTCTCAGTTTCTCTTTCACAGAATTTTAAAATGACTGCTAAGCTGATCTAGCACAAGAAGAGAACTCTTTTTCAATAAATGACCTTTCCTTCTCTCCCACACTTTGTTAACCCATAATTTCATACCAGCCTTGTCCATCTAACGCTTGTCATGTACCTGAACAACACTAGCTGGTATTTCAGAAGGTTTTGGCATTGATTTGCACTTGAAAATAATCATTGGATTAAGTTTAGTACCATCAACATAACATGAATGGACAACAGTGAAGATGCATTTTTTCTTGTCAACTTTCATGGCAACAGTTCTGTTTACTCGGCACGTCAAATGTCAGAGGAGTTTTCATCTATGTTCACTATTTGCCTCAGTTCCACACTGGTTTTCTTTTAATGTTCAATAATAAAGTGATGAAAAAAGAATATTTTCTCTTCATACTCTTGTGGCATTTTCTGAGATATCTTGGTTTTGTTTCGTATGCTAAGTCCATGATGCTTCATAAACCTGTAGCACCAACCAATTCCACCCTTAAAGTCTGTTAAGTTCCACTGTAGCACTAACTTACAAGATTGTATTGGAATCATTTTTGTATTAATTCGAAAGCCATTTTGACACTGTCCTTGAATGCATTTCAATGTGTCATTTTCTAGTTTTTCCCATTTTGCATTCAGTCCTCTATTTGCACATTTATTGTTCCTCATTTTTTTCAATTCTTCTTTAGTAGCCCACAAATTGCAAATGGTATTTTCTGTTGGTGGAGGGCCGAAATGCCACTCAGCTGCTCTGTTTCCATGTTCTGCTACATATGCTATTACTTTCAATTTATAGCCCACATCACATGAATACCTCTTTTTTTTACCATTAGGAAACTAGCTACTAACAAAAATATTATATTGTTACTGATGACAAAAATCACTCTCAGTTCAAGTTCACTGGCACCGTAGACTGCAATGATGCATTATAGGCTAGATAGTGGTCTGGGTTTGTGATGGCTGGGTGGGTGGGAGACAGTATTACCAAGCTTGTGAATCCCCGCAACTCATGTTCATTGTATCGGTGCACTGCTGTGCCAGTTGAATCCGATGTTGCCAGATAGAGAGAGGTTTCCTGTGTCATCGAATACATGACCATTTTTAAGACTGGTGGGAACTTTGAATCAAACATTGGACATTTTTATATTCATTTTGAGTATAAGCTGCACCTCAATTTTGGAGGCAATTTTTTGAAGAAAAAAGTGCATCTTATAGTCTGTAAAAATGTGGTACAGATTTCTCACCCAGTCTACATGGGAGAGTTTGCATGGAACTTTACCATGGCTGATGTTACAGACCCTGTGCTTGGTGCTGACTTCATCACCCACTACGGCCTCCTCTTCAACCTGCCAGAACACCCTATCAGAGATGGCATGTCCCGCCGTTCCATTCCTTGTAGATCCTGCACTGCCATCCATTTCACCATCAAGCAGTTGTCATATTTTGGCTCCTTTGTTGGCCACCTCACCAGATTCCCTCTCTTCATCCACCCTTCCAGCACCCCCGTCCCCCTCCCCCTGGGAGGTACACCATGATATATTGCACTACATTACAATGACATGGGCCCCTGCTGCCTTCTGCTGGGTAAGCAAAGAGCCACAAAAGTCCAAAATCAAGGCATCAGTTTCTATCAATCACTGCCAGTGTGCTCTGCCCCTTAAAGATCCCATGGGCCTCTGCCTTACACCTAGTCCCAAAAACAGATGGCTGTTGGTATCCGTGTGGTGACGTTCAAGCCCTCAGTGCTGAGGTGGTCTCTGACCACTTCCCAGTGCCTCTCTTGCACAGCTACAGCGTCGATCTGTCTGGCACAACTATCTTTAGCAAAGCCAACTGTGTAAAAGCATTTATGTATATTCTGGTCACCCCAGAGAATGTGGAAAAGAGGGCAGTAATCTGTCCCTTCAGTCTTCTAGAAAGGGTATTTATGCCCTTCACACTCTGCTACACTGCCCATATCTGGCAACGCTTTCTCGATTGTGTCCTACATGGCACCTTGTGTTGTTTTGCCTACCTGGATGATATCCTCATCTACTCGTGCAATCTTACAGGGCACCACCGGCGCCTGTAGGAGGTATTTTCCAGACTCCAAGAGATGGAAACTATCATCAGTCTGGAGAAGTGCATCTTTGATGTTGTGGAGATCAACTTACTTGTACACAGAATGTCATCTGTGGGTTTCTGCCCATCGGACGAGAAGGTTCAGGCTGCTTCCAGTTTCCCACACCACAAAGACTTCAGAGAACTCCACAGGTTCCTCAGGATGGCAAGTTTTTTATGGTGCCACCTGAAGAGTGCTGTAAGCCTGCAATCACCACTCACTTCTGCACTCCAGGATGTCTGCACTAAAGGTAGCAGGGCTATTCCCTGGATGATGCATATGACAGAGAGCTTCAAACAAATGAAACATGGCCCCTCACAGGCTGCTCTCCTGGTCCACACCCATCCAACTGCCACATTTGTGATCTTTACTGATGCCAGCCAGTCTGCTCTAGGTGCTGTCCTTAAGCATTGCCCTGAATGTTCCTGGCATTCTGTTCCATGGAGTTTTCTGTGCTGCAGCAGAGCTGGGCTGCGTATGAACATGAACTCCTTGGCATATATGAGATGGTGAGGTACTTTTATCCCTGGATGGAAGGACACCCCTTCAAGATCTTCATCTACCAGTGCCTCCTTACAACAGAGTTTTGCTGAAAGGAAGGCACACAGATTTCCCCTCAGCAGTTCTATCAGCAGGAATAAATAATGCAGTTCACAACTGACATGGAAGGCATAGAGAATATCGTTGCTGGCTGCCTCAGCTGCTGCTGTTTCTCCCCCCCCCCCCCCCCCTCCCTCCTCTTCACTACACAGCCCAGTGAGCTAATCACAATATGAGAACTGATAGAGGTACTCAGGGTACCCTCCGCCACACACTGTCAGGTGGCTTGCGGAGTATGGATGTAGATGTATACGTAGTTGCTAAGACTGTATAATGACCCAAACACCAGCCATAACCTCAAACTGCACATGGTTCCCAGTA
Source organism: Schistocerca gregaria (assembly GCF_023897955.1). Lineage (NCBI taxonomy): Eukaryota > Metazoa > Arthropoda > Insecta > Orthoptera > Acrididae > Schistocerca > Schistocerca gregaria. The sequence goes on along the minus strand of NC_064931.1, from coordinate 598,684,607 downwards.
CTTACTTACACGTCTGGTGCAACTTTTGTGCAAGTTCTGACCACCCAGGTGACTCCACCAAACACATCCACCAATGCCTTCTCCCAGACTTTCAGAAGACAGCATTCACACACCTCCATGGACTGTCCCACTTTGGTGTTTGTTCATCCATGGCTCTGATGCAGGAGTATTTAATCTAGTATGGAATCCAGCACCAACTGGGCCTGCACCTGCCTCCTCTGCCAGTGCTCCAAGATAGGCTACCATGTGCCCACCCCTATCCCTTCTTTTGTTTTGGTGGACCATAATTTTTATCATGTTCATATTGTCAATGTAGACCCCCTTCCATCATCAAACAGCCGCCAGTACATTTTCCCCATCAGTGACAGGTTCATTTGGTAGCCAGAAGTGTGATGATGGACAGCAGATTATAATTCACATCTTGCCTATTTAAAGCTCACACTATATCAGTATACTCATCCATTTTATGACTAATTATCACCCGGCCACTAACGGCATGGTGAAGAGATTCCAGTATACCCTGAAAGCTGCCCTTACCTCTCAATCCATACCTTGGTCTACTACCCAGCCACTTGTTCTCCCAGGCTTGCGGATGGCTCACAAAACTGACTTGGGTGTGTCACCCACCAAAGTCATGTACTGATGTACTGGCAGCTGCTTGCCATCCCAGGCAACTTCTTTGAGGTGCAGTCCTATCGGCCATCACCTGCACACTGGCCTTCATACAGGAGCTGCATGACTGCATGGCGTGACTACACCTAACACTCCTGCAATGCCATGGCGAGGGCATATCCTTTATGCATTGGGGCTTTGCACGTGCATTCATTTAATGTTCTGGTTGGATGCCAGCCAGCCACTGCTCCACCTGCACTCTTCAGACCTATACCTTGTGCTCAAACATGTGGGGAGAAGATCATTTCTGTGTATCTCAATGGGTCTGCCACCACAGTATTCATTGATCAATCAGAATGGCATATATGCTCAACTTCCTCATCACTTGCCTGCCGCCAGTTGTTGACATTGAGGTGACACTAAGCTATGAAAATGGTACTCTGGCCACTGTTGCTGAGCTGGCAGGCAGAGCTTGGGACCCAAGAGGGCAGGCTACCTGCCATTCGCATCGCCGCATGCCCAATCAGAGCTGCCAACATCACCTACCACCTCAAACCCACTGCCAGACCACCCCTATTGCACCCTAGCAGTTAAAAAGCACCAACACCATGCCTTCGACTCCGAGGCACCTGTCACTGCCCCTGTGACATTGGCACAAGCCTCCTTCACAATGCGAGAGCCAGTCTACCAGCAAAAGTGGTAGCAGCGAGCACCTATGGTGACAGCATGTCATGGCAAGGCAAGCTTTATACCATCTGCGTGGTGTGCACTGCACACTAGCTGATTTGCATGACATGTCCAAACTCCAGCACACCATTGAGCCCTCTTCCAGACCCTGCACATGCACTGCAGCACACCCAACTATGCCAAGCATGATGCATTGCTGCCCTTTGCACCTGCTGGTGGTCTGGTGGGATGTTACCCCTTACTCATGATGAGATGCCCTGGAACCCACCATATGCCATACTGTGGCCTCCATATTTGCCAGGGGCCCAAGCATTGCCGATATGTTCTGTTGACTGCGGCAGTCCACTGATCGATACCTGGAGTGGCCACTGCATCCTGCAACTTGCACTCTCCTCCTTGTGGTGGGAGGGAGGGGTGGGGGGTAGGAACTATGTGGTGGTGCTCTACTACTCATTCATGCCTACCACCCATCTGCCCTACCAGATCTCGTGCTGCAGCATGCAGCAGGCGACATATTGCCTGTCATAAAACCACATCGTGAACCTTATGCATCTCAGCCTCTTTGCCACATTGCGTGGGGTTGTTTCTTAAAGCATGTTGCTGGAAATGTCCTCAACTACCTGACTTCCTGCATTGATGCTGAGTTCTCCACGTGAGTCCAGTGATTTAATGTTTCTTTGGTGTTAAGTTTATGTACATTTTATTTCGTTAGCAGAACTTAACGGCTTGCTTTATTGCTACCGGGTAGGTGCACAGTCTATGAAGACATGAATGGGAAGTCAGTTTTATATTTCTGTAAAGCGAACAGCATTGCAGGCTCTCACAATGTCTGTAAAGAAATAGTAGGCGAGATTGCTACCATACTTCAAGAGCATCAATGATGTGTCTCATGTTGTCTAAAGAACTATGTATACTGATTCCTCACACACAGACTGTGGGCACCCATTGTGTGTACGTGTAATGCCTTCATGAACGATGGGGTTTAATGAATTGATTTGATTGAGAATTTTTGTTCATAGACAGTTTTGTGGCAACTTACCTCTCTACAATTAATTGTGCCTGTTAACATTTCGATAAAAGAACTGTTTAGTATTCAGATGTCTTTTGTTACATTGCTCATTTGCTGCATTACCCATTCGTTTTTCCCTCCACACTTTGCAAACTCACAGTATCTGCCTTTCATGTTCAGTGAGGAACACAATTCCATCATCATCCCATACACGCAAAAATTTTGAAGTTTCTTTCTCAAACAGTAACATCCAACCATGTAATAAATTCTTCATTTGTGTGGCCATAGTGTCTGTAGTTGCTTTATAATTCATGATTTTTGATCCATCATTGCAACTACAAAATGCGTGATTTTTTCACCAGACCACTGATGATGCTTTACCTCAATAAAGCGAAAGGCGTCTAGTGAAAAAATCACGCATTTTGTAGTTGCAATGACAGATCAAAAATACCCTCATGAATGTAATAAATTCCTGGTTGCTATTGTAGTTACTAGTATGTGAATATGATGCTGTTCATAAAAAACACATTTTACTGATTAAAAAAAATATATATTTTTTTTTACCATTTCAATTGCTACCATACTACATGTGCTACAAATTTTTAAATTAAATAAGTAATTTCCAAAACACACTAGTACTGTTTTTTGTATTTTAAATGTGTGACTTTTAACATATACTGTTTGAGGAGGAGAAGTATGAGAAGTATGCACTGTCTTCAAACATTGCAGAACCTATTAATGATTTTCCCTCAGCCAGAAAACACTCTTTTGCTTCTTCTTCTTCTTCTTCTTCTTCCTCCTCCTCCTCCTCCTCCTCCTCCTCCTCCTCCTCCTCCTCCTCCCCCCCCCCCCCCCCCAACCTTTCATCTTCATATTCAAGTTCCATTAACTAAATTATTTAAGGTAACATTTGCATGTTTTAAATATTTTATGAATTAGTCTATAAATAGTTTTTGGTACCATAAAGCCCCAGTTTTGTGATCTTCATATTCTACAGCTTTTGGCAGATCACAAAAACTGCTGTATTGAGATATTATTGTACTTTAATCCTGATAATATTTGATGAGTGAATCTGTTACCATTATAAGGTCCAAACTGTGATTTACTGCATATATCATCTGTACTGTAAACAAATCATCAAGTAGGGACTGATTTCTAGAGTATATCACTGTCTAAAAATTTCATTATTCAGACAGGCTGGTGATAATTGTGAATTCTCATGTCACACTTATTGTACTATACCTGAAGAATGGCACATTGCAACATCTCAGATCTTCTGATTCATTGTGAGTGAGGGTTTGTCATGAAACTGTAATCATCACCCCAAAAACTGAAATCATCTAATAAAATTTATATTTGTGTGCAGGTCTATCGCTGCAGTCATGGTAGACACTGGAACCCCCATGTCACAGTACTCTTTGACACTGCTAGAGGAGCCCATTGATAGAGTATCGTTTCATAAGTTAATTCATTTTCCCTTTCATTTGAAGTGGAACAACACAGAAACATTCCCTACTGAGTCAGTAGAAGTGTACATCAACAGTGCGCCATTATATGATACTGTAGTTAGATGGCACATGTGCTTCCAATGTGGTCAGACAAGCCTGAATGATGAAAAACAAACTGGTAGACCATTTGTCTGTCAAGAACGAGGAGTCCTTGGAGAAATGGAGGCCCTGATGCTCAGACACCTGTGTATCACAATTGAGGTATTTGTAGAAAAAATGAAAATCTGGTATGGATCTGTTTTCATCTTGCATGACATTTTGAACATAATAAAGGTCACTGTTTATTGAATTCTGTGACAGCTCACACGCACTGCAGAAGCCTGCCAAACTGAGGCAGCAACAGACATGTCACAGCAATGTCAGGCCAATCTGCATGACTTCTTTGTCCATCTGATCACCTTGAATGAGTGCTAGGTGTATCACTATGATCCTGAGATGAAGGAGCAAAGTAAGCAAAGGCTGCTTCAGCACCACTGGAAAGGGGCCAAAGAACCAACAATCATTTAATAAGATAGTGCTGAGATTTTTTTGAATCTATCTCAGTGTGGTACTTACAAGTTATGCTCATAAGGGCTGTTACAGGAGCATACCCTAAAATCTTCTGACTTGATTACATGAGGTTATCAAGTTGAAGCATCTGGGGAAACTATCCAATTGGTTGTTTTGCTCCATGACAATGCCCTAGCGCATTTTGTACAGGGCACAGTCACACATATTGCTTCTTTGGGCTGCCAAATTTTGCCACAACCACTGAGTTCTCCCAGCACGATACCCAGTGACTTCTTCCTCTTTCCTTGGATGAGTGGGGGTAAGTGAAGTGAAATGGGAAAAAGACAAGGATTTCTGGTCAGATGAGTATAGGGTAATATCAACAGCAGCAGAAAATGGTATAACGGGGGTAGGATTCATTATGAATAAGAAGGTAGGGCAGAGAGTGCATTACTGTGAACAGTATGGTGATAGGGTTGTTCTCAACTGACAGCAAATCAGGACTGACAACAAAAGTTCAGACATACATGCCAACATCTTAAGCAGAAGATGAAGACGTGAGGAAAGTATATGAGGGCTTTGAACAGGTAATTCAGTAAGTAAAGGGAGATGAAAATCTAGTAGTAATGGATGATTGAAATGTGGTTTTAGGGGAAGGAGTAGAAGAAAGGGTTACAGGAGAATATGGGCTAGGGAGTATGAATGAGAGAAGACAAATGCTAATTGAGCTCTGCAACCAATTTCAGGTACTAACAGTAAATATTCTGTTCAAGAATCACAAGCGGATGAGGTATACTTGGATAAGTCTGGGAGGTATGGGAAGATTCTAGTTAGATTACATCACAGTCAGCCAAAGATTCCAAAATCAGATATTGGATTGTAAGGCATACCCATGAACAGATATAGACCCAGATACCAATTAAGTAATGATGAAGAATAGGCGGAAGTTTAAGAGACTATTCAGGAAGAATCTATGCTCAAAGAAGTGGAATATGAAAACATCAAGGAATGAGAGATATGCTCGAAGTTCTTTGAGGTTATACATACAATGATAATGAATAGCTCAATAGACAGTTCAGTTGAAGAGGATTCAACATCTCTAAAAAGGCCAGTCACAGAAGTTGGAAAGAAAACCACAGGTACAATGAAGGTAACTGCAAAGAAACCATGGGTAACAGGAGAAATATTTCATTTGATTGACTAAAGAAAGAAGTACAAAAATGTTCAGGGCAATTCAGGAATGCAGAAATACAGTTCACTTAGGAATGAAATAAATTGGAAGTGTGAGGAAGCTACGACGAATGGGCTGCATGAAAAATGTGATGAAATAGAAAAACAACTGGTTGTTGGAAGGACTGACTCAGCATGTAGGAAATTTAAAACAAACTCCATTATAATTAAAAACAAGGATGGTAACATTAAGAGTGGAATGGAAATTCTACTGTTAAAAACAGAAGAAAGAGTGGGAAGGTAGAAAGAGTACATTGAAAATCTATATGTGGGAGAGGACTTGTCTGCTGATGTGATAGAACAAGAAGAAATATGAGTTGATATGGAAGAGATAGGGGATACAGTATTAGAATCAGAATTTAAAAGAGTTTGGAAGACTTAAGATCAAATAATGCAGAAGGAATAGATTAAATTCCATAAGAATTTCTAAAATTATTGGGGAAAATGGCCACAAAATGACTATTTGTGTTAGTGTGTAGAATGTATGAAACTGTTGGGAAAACATCATCCACACAATTCCAAAAATTACAGGAGCTGACAAGTGCAAGAATTATCGCAGAATCAGCTTGACAGCTCATGCATCTAAGTTGCTCATAAGGATAGTACACAGAAGAATGGAAAATAAAATTGGGGATCTCTTAGACGATGATCAGTTTGGCCTTAGGAAAGGTAAAGGCACTTCTGACACTGCAGCTGAGAATGGAAGCGAGACTGAAGAAAAATCAAGACACATTCATAGTATTTGTCAAGCTGGAAAAAGGATTTGACAATGTGAAATGGTGCAAGATCTCCAAACTTTTGAAAAATAGGACTAAGCTGTTGGGAAAGATGGGTAATATACAATATGTATAAGAACCAAGAGGGAACAATGAGTGGAAGAAGAAGAATGAAGTGCTTGGATTAAAAAGGATGTAGGACAGGGATGTAATCTTTTGCCCCTTCTGTTCAATCTATACACTGAAGAAACAATGATGGAAATGAAAGAAAGGTTCAAGAGTGGGATTAAAATTCAAAGTGGAAGGATGTCAGTGGCAAGATTTGTTAATGACATTGCTATCCTGAGTGAAAGTGATGAGGAATTACAGGATGTTTTGAATGGAATGAACAGTCCAGTGAGAACAGAATATGGATTGAGAATAAGTTGAAGAAAGACAAAAGTAATGATAAGCTGCGGAAATGAGAACAGTGAGAAATTTAACATCAGAATTGGTGATCACAAAGCAGATGAAGTTAAGGAATTCTGCTGCTTAAGCAGCAAAATAACCCATGATAGATGGAACAAGGAAGAAATAAAGACCAGACTAGCACTGGAAAAAAAAGGCATTCCTGGCCAAGAGAAGTCTACTTGTATCAAACATGGGTCTTAATTTGAGGAAGAAATTTCTGAGAATGTGTGTTTGGAGCACAGAATTGTGTGGTGGTGAGACATGGACTATGAGGAAATTGGAACAGAAGAGAATCAAAGCATTTGAGATGTGGTGCTACAGAATTTTGTTGAAAATCAGGTGGACTGATATGGTGAGGAATGAAGAGGTTCTATGCAGAATTGGTGATAAAAGGAATGCACGAAAAATGATGTAAGTAAAAGGAACAGGATGATAGGACATCTATTACATCAGGGAATAACTTCTATGGTACTAAATGGAGCTGTAGAGGGTAAAGACTTCAGAGAAAGACAGAAATTGGAATACATACAGTAAGTACTTGAGGGTGTAGGTTGCAAGTGTGGCTTTGAGATGAGAAGGTTGGCATAGGAGAGGACTTTGTGGTGGACTGTATCAAACCAGTCAGAAGACTGGACTCAAAAATTAAAACTTTGTAACTACCCCTTGCCCCCTGTATTCCAGTTAAGTAGTTACTATCTGAGAATAACAAACAAGTGTGTGTGTGTGTGTGTGTGTGTGTGTGTGTGTGTGTGTGTGTGTGAATTCCTAAGGGACCAAACTGCCAAGGTCATTGGTCAACAAACAAGTATTCTACTGGAAAGACAATCAACACTGTATGGGCTTTTATATGTAAGAAAATAAATAATTTTCTTTTATTCATCAGGGAAGTTGTGATTCTTCAATTTCTCCAGGTGTATTTTATGATGAAATGAATCTCAAATGAACTGCCTGGTATGAGTGGGCATAGGACACACTCTGCCGGAGATGGTGTGAGCTATGTGTACAAGAGTTTTGAGCACGCCATTCTTTTGTGCCGGGTGGTGGCAGCTATCTGCATGTAGGTACAATTCGGTGTGCATCTTCTTCCTATACACGCTGTGGCCCAAAGTGCCTGCCGTCAGCTCAACTTCTAATCAAAACATCTAAGGAAGCATCCCATCCATTTCGATCTCCATAGTGAACTTAATATTCTCGTGTCTGGAGTTGAGATGAGTGAGGAAGTCTGCCAGTTTATTTCTTCCATGTGGCCAAATAACGAATATATCATCTACATATCTAAAGAAACAGGTGGGTTTTAGATGTGCTGTTTCAAGAGCTTCCTCCTCGAAATGTTCCATGTACATATTTGCGACAATGGGTGAGAGTGGACTCCCTATGGCTACTCCTTCTGTCTGCTTGTAGTATTCACTGTCAAATAAGAAGTAATTTGATGTCAGAACATGTCTGAAGAGGTTGGTGGTCTCTTCATCAAATTTCTGGGTGATGACTGCAACAGTCCAGTAAGTCAGCAGGTGCTGAGCATTGCCTGTCGGAACTCCACAGCATGGATTATGACCAAACCAAAGTCGTGAAACAGACTTCCAAATACTGGGACTGTGTCATCAAAGAAGCCATAGAGATCAGAGTAAGGGAGCCACAACTAAATCGTGACAGCAGTTATATCCTTAGCAAGGCGTGGGAGCCCGCGATCACCCGGATTAAGAAGAAAAAGGATATTTCCCAGAGTGTACCAACTTTGGGGGAGGAGGGAAGAATAACGAGAGTGATGTCGGCAGACCCTCCTGAACGAGAAGACCTAGGACGCAGTGCAGGAGAATTGATGCTACACCTGGACCGCGCATGGGGCGTGGACTGCACCGACTCATAGAAAGCGCCTGTGGGAGGATTGTGAGGGGATTGTCCTATATATACATTGTGCCGGCCCACCGCTGGTCAGTACATCAGAGCACCTGATGATGGCAATGTGGTCGATTGCCGAAATATTGTGTCCTATGCACACTCATACCAGGCTGTTCACCCGAGATCATATATGTTTTCCTCTTGTGATTCATAGTGCATGACGTTCTCATTCATCATAAGTGAGATACTGTGTTGGTCTGTGGTACAAGTTACATAATATTTCATCTCTCTGCATTCTGTACTGAGTCTGAACCATTAATTTCTGTCATAACGTGTGAACTTATTGACTTCTCAGTAAATTTTAGCTATTATGTGTTGTGGCATAGTAGGTTGACCACTGGATCTTCATTCAGGTGCAGTGAGAATAAGATCCCCATGCAACCATCCAGATTTAGCTTTTTTGATGCTTCTGTGAATCATTAAACACCAAAACAGTTCCTTCAAAAAGGGCACAACTGATTTTTATGCCATGAATGTCAGTTATGAGCTTGTACTCCATCTTCAATGATGTTGTTGTTGGGGGACATTACATAGTGATGTTTTGTCCTTCTTATATAATGTGCCCTTTTTGAGTAACAAGCTATGTTAATCCATTGAGTGATTTGTAGTTTCAAAAATCCTGTCTCAATGTCAGTCCTAATTACATTGTCAGAGGGTCTGTTTCATTTAGTATTTCTGAATTTGTGTCCTGTTTTTATATATGTGGCAGCTCTTTCTTTGTCCTTATTTACTTTACTTGAAGAAGGTAGGCAGAAAGATTAGGCTTAACTTTAACTGAAGAAGATACCAAGAGCCTGTACATGTCCTGTGAATATGAAAGTCTTGTCTCTAGTCATTCAAGGAGTTCTGTATTTCTGAACATGTGTGTGTATAGACATTAGTCTTAAGACATGGTCAAATAAAGGCAATTGGATGGGGCTAGAAATTAAAAAATGGAGTTTATTTACATCACCTACTATTTGCTGATGATCAAGCAGTTATAGCACAAGATAGGGATGATGAAAAGTATATGTAATCAGTTAGCAATGGAATACAGAAACTGGGGACTGAAGATTAATTATCAGAAAACAGAATACATGACTAATGATCCATATGACTTATACATAGAGGGAAAGAGACTTAAGAAGATCAATACTTTGTGTTATTTGGGATCCATTTAAAGACGGAGGTAAAAGGTGTTCTGTTTTTTCTGAACGTGAGTGTAGATGTTAAATGAAGTTGTTGACATGGAGAAGCTTTTTAGCAGACCCTTGCTTGTTCTAAATTTCTGTGAAAGTGTATTAGCAATTTTCAATTGATGTATATTATGTTTATTTATTTCTTGTCTCACTTTAATTAAAGTACCCTTTATGTTTACCACATATAATTCTCTCCAAATTAGTTTCCTCGGAAGAGTTTCATGTGCTTTTTTTATGTCTATGAAAATTAATTTTGGAGTAACTCATCATTAAGAGAAAAACTATTTATTGCATAAAAGTGTACCATCAGAATAATAGCTGGAGCCCACCTAAGATCACCTTGCAGACATTTAAGGATCTTGGGATATTCAATTAAGAAAACTTATTTTAAACTGACATATTTCCATATCATTACAAAATGTTGTATTTATGATCTAGGGAACAAGTATTAATGTAATAAAGTAATGCAGTCCTAGGTTTTTTGATTTTTCCCTATGGTTCTCTAAGATCTGTCATAATGTGAAAATATGGTCTATTCATGATCTACCAGCAGTGAAGCTACATTGTTATCCCTCATTTATAAAATTTATTTCAAGCTTGTTTTTAATTATTTTCCCAAAAATTCTCATTAATGTGTTTATAACACAAATTCCTTGGTGTTTCGAGCAGCTTGTACAATCTGCTGTCTCAGATATGGCATTAATATATTCTAGCATCATTTCATCGGGTATCGAATCTCCATGTAAAATTTTGTTGAATAACTGTGTTACAAGTTTCCAAATTTTGTCATCATCACATTTTAAGAACTCCAAACAGTTCCTACCTGGTTCAAATGATATATCATACTTCCCTGTTCTTAACCTTACTCACCTCACTTTCTAAAATTTGGATCTCCTTCCCTTCCTGTTCCTTTCCTTCTATTGTTTCTTCTTCCAGATATTCTTCCCTATCCTCATTTAACAATTTCCAGTATTAATGCATATTATGCCGGTTTACGTTACCACTGTTGGTGAATGACACGTCGTCGCTAAATAGAACGCGTGCAAAAAAGCTGTCATCGTCCTGTAATTTCTCTTGTGCCCAGTGGCAGAACTGTACATGACATTCAAAGTCATCTCCATGCAATTCCTGGTGCATAGAAATATGGTACGGGTGCAATCGATGTTGATGAAGCATTCTCAGCACCAACATTTTTCAGATTCCCGATTCTCGTGCAATTTGCCTGCTACTGATGTGCGGACTAGCCGTGACAGCAGCTTAAACACCTACTTGGGCATCATCATTTGTTGCAGGTCGTGGTTGACATTTCACATGTGGCTGAGCACTTCCTGTTTCTTTAAATAACGTAACTATCTGGCGAACGGTCCGGACACTTGGATGATTTAGTCTAGGATACCGAGCAGCATACGTAGCACACACCTGTTAGGCATTTTGATCACAATAGCCATACATCAACACGATATCGACCTTTTCCACAATTGATAAACAGTCCATTTTAACACAAGTAATGTATCATGAAGCAAATACCGTCCGCGCTGGCGGAATGTTACGTGATACCACATACTTACAGAGCCATCTATCACAAAGCGAAAGAAGTGGTCCAACTAAAACATTCATATTTATTTACGTACTACATGAATATGTAATAAAAAATGGGGGTTCCCATTTTAAAAAATGCACTTGATATCCGTTTGACCTATGGCATCACCATCTAGCGGGCCAACCATAGTGCCATCTGGTTTCCCCCTTCAAGCTAGACAAGTTTTGTTCTTTGTAGTTTTTTCGTTTGACGCTTATTTTGTGAGACATTTGGCCCGGTCACGATCAATGGACCACCCTGTATATAACTTTAATCTACCCCTTTCCCTTTTTAAATTTTCTAACCTACGTGTCTGATTAAGGGATCTGACATTCCATACTCTGATCTGTAAAATGCTAGTTTTGTTTCTCTTGATATCAAAATCCTCCTGAGTAGTCCCCACCTAGAGATGTGAATGGGGGATTATTTTACCTGTGTAATATTTTACCCAAGATGATGCCATCTCATTTAACCTTATAGTAGAGCTGCATGCCCTAGGGAAAGATTACGGCTGTAGTTTCGCATTGCTTTCAGCTGTTCACAGTATCAGCACAGCAAGGCCATTTTGGTTGATGTTACAAGGCCAGATCACTCAATCACCCAGACTGTTGCCTCTGCAACTACTGAAAATGCTGCTGCCCCTTCTCAGGAATCACACATTTGTCAGGCCTCTGTACAGATACCCTTCATTGTGGTTGCACCTACAGTACACCTATCTGTATTGCTGAGGCATGCAAGCCTCCCCATCAGTGGAAAGGTTCATGATTCATGGAATATCAATAAAAAAATACATCCGTGTGAAGACAAGGAAATGGAGCAGACTGAGAAAAATTTTAATGAAGGGAATAAAAGTTGCTATGGAAAGAAGAGACAGGTGACAAAATAAGAACTTGTGGTTCTTAGATTGTGACAAGTGACCTATGATCCTGTAAAGGAGGCTGTCTCATACATAGATGTTTGGATAGAATCAAACCAAACAGAGAATGTACTTAAGCTGATCCATGAGATATACAGCATTAATAGAAAATACCATGTGCATAATCATTAGAGATAAAAACTCCTGGCAGATTAAAATTATATGCCATATTGGGACTTTATTCTGGGATTGGTGCATTTCTCAAGCACGGGCACTACTGACTAAACTATCCAAGCATGACTCACGAGCTACCGTCAGAGCTCTACTTCTAGCAGTACCTTTTCTCCTACCCTCCAAACTTCACAGAAGTTCTCTTGGATACATTGCACGACTAACACTTCTAGAAGAAACGTTTTGTAGAGAAAATGGTTTAGCCATAGTCTAGGTTCAAGTGCCATTCTGGCATACAATTTAAATCTACCAGAAGCTTTCAAACCAGTGCACACTTCACCACAAAATGAAAATCCCTTCTGATAGCAAAGTATATTCTAACATGCTGAATAGATAGAATCACTTCAAATTAATCTCATGCAATATTCAGTTGAGTGGGGTAATTACCAGTGCTTAAAAAAAAAAAAAAAAAAAAAAAAAAAGCCACTCTCTCCAGAAGTGATCAAAAAAATCATAATTGAATATTTTTACACATGTATTATTAAACTGTCTTTTATTTATGTCACCATATGTTAACAGTCTATAAATGTGAAGGATATTTTTTAGATGCGTAAGTCAAGTCATATGATGTTGGGCAGAAAAGATTTTATGATTTCATTTTTTGAAGAATATCACACATTGTTAGTTTCACTGTCAAAAATTGTTCTTTATCATATTGCATGTGGTTTTTTCATGTAAGAAGATTTATCTCTGATAAAGAAGTTTTTCACTGAAAATTATTTTTGTTCTAGCACTTGGTGTACGAGTTCAGGGGTTCATCAATGAAGGTCGTCTTGTACCGGATGATGTTATGATGAATCTAGTAAATGAAGAGCTAAAGAAACTTCCTAATGACAACTGGCTTTTAGATGGTCAGTATTGCATGTATGAATGTTATTTATGTTAATGGAGCATTGGTTCTCAATAAAACTTACATGTGAATGATTATCAGCTGTTGTAATTATAGCTATCTTTCACTAATAAGGTAAATTTGTAACTCACTGAGTAACAGGGTTTCTCTGAAACTATCAGGAATATTTGGATTCTCTGCACTAATATTTCTAACAATACTTTCAAGTTAGTCTTTGTTGTAAATATGAGGTAATGTGTTTCCACTCTTTAGTGGAATATATAGTGTGATGAACATTTGTGATTAGTGAGAACTATGTGATAGTGTTGGACTGGGTATTTTTGTTGCCTATTTCAACAATGTGTAACTATTAGATGTAATGGAATGGCCTCCATTGTCAAATTTGATACACTATTCAGTCACCATAGGGCAAATAATGGCACAAAATCAATAACTTAAATTCAAATTTTATTTGGAAATGTAAGTATTAGCGTGGAGTGTTTTGATTTTAATAAAATAACAAAAAACAGGGCATATGAATATATAGATAGTAAATTGCCCTCAGGGTGAGTGGAGGCAATGGGGACCTATAACTTGAAATAAAATGTATGTCGGACACATATGATTCAAACTTTCATAGAAGCCATTTACAACAATATCTACCTGACCTCAGTACTGACACTCCCAGCTTTTTGTTCATTTATTGAAAGCATGGATGTGTGCAGTGCCTTTTTTGATGGTTAAAAAATCATGTTAATTCTTTCCAGTTATGAGAACGTATTATTCACTGCTTACATTTTCTTTCCATGTCATTAAAAGCAGTGTCACAAAAACTGAAGCTGTCTCCAAACACTCACCATGTTTTTGTTTTTAGTGATTGGCAGCATGCCTTTTTGTCTGGGAAAAAAGGACACCATCACAGATTTTTTGGCTCCATCATTGTTTATATAGCTACAGATTTTGGCGCAGGATATAGACCTCCAGGTGAATGCAAGTTCTGTCTCCTCCCAATTAAATGGATTAACACATTTGAAATTAGATGTACCCCCTGCTCTCTATGCATCACAAGCAAGTCTGCACATGTTGCTGGAAGGCACTACCAATGTCACAGTAAATTTCTGCAAAGCTTTCATCTAACCATGTCACTCTGCAAGTGACATTACTGGCACCACTGGCACCATGTATAAAATGTTGATGATTTTAACAGTTTCAACTCATTGAGCACCTAATCAGTTAATCTGTGGTTCACCAAGGCATTTTCAAGGATGTGGATGATGACTTATTTAAAAGTTTTTGAACTTTTTTCACCCTAAATAGTGTGTGTCACTAAAATTCAAGTGGACATTGTCATGAAACTACAGGAAAATCACAGATCTCGATGAATGCAGCCAGTCCCCCATGTTTTGTGTGTGGGGGCATCAAAGCAGGATTAGACAGGTTTGACCGGCAAAGTTTTTTTCTCTCCATTTTGTCTGGATGTCTTTGTTAGTCCTATTCAAGAAACCCAGTGGCTCTTTATATGTATGTGGCAGTTTTGAAGCAGTGAAAGACCTTCTGTTCTTGTTATGTAACTGAGCCCATGACCAGATGATCTATTTTGTAGCATGAAAGTAGGTAAATTTTATTTGGAATTTGGTTTATCAGGAACCTCTTCTCAGTTTCCCATTCCCAGTTGTCACTGGGTGAGAAATCAAAGTAATTTCTAGTCTTTAGGTTGCCATTTGGGGTGACTATTGTCCTAGCTATTTTTCAAAATTCCTGGAACAGATAATTGGTCACTGACATTCACATGCATGTTGTTGCAGAAGAAGCTCAGTAGCACTGCGGTGTAGTGGTTATGATACTGAACTGTTGCACAGAGGGCTGTGAGTTCAAAACTCACCTGAACTGTAAAATTTAAATTTCTATATTCGGTTTGAGTACATTCTAGAAGTATCCACAAATGTCAAGAATCATTGTACTGGAATGTTTGTAGCTGTATATATAGTGTGTGTGTCCTCGCCAGAGGCAGCTCACTACACACTCTTGTATGTGCAAGTGCAGAATAAACCTTTGTTAAGTGAAGTTAGTGTTCATCATTCATCTACTTACACCTTCTTCTATGTGACATTATTCTGGTGTAGGCACTGGGTATTGGATCTTGTGACAGCACACATTATCGATGACACAGGGGCTCCAATCAGCCCATGACAAAGCCGCCATTTACGTGGCGAGAAATCCGAGTTTGAGCCATATTCAACAGATTGCAATCCATCAGAGACAGAAGAAGAAGAAGAGGACATTACGATGACAGCAACTGTGTGCCACCACATGAGACATCTTTCCAGGTTCTCTGGTGACGATGGCCAAGATCCAAACAAGTGGCTGAAGGTATATGAGCGTATAGCCAAATTTAACAAATGGGATTACACTGTGTGTTTGGCTAACATATTTTTCTACTTGGAGGGCACTGCAAAGCAATTGTATGAGAACAACGAGGAGAAGTTCACAAGCTGGGAAGTATTCCAGGCAGAACTGTGCAAGTATTTTGGTGACACACAACGACAGAAGTGCAGGGCTGAAGACAAATTAAAGTGCAGAGCACAGCGTCCATGAGAAACTACAGCATGCTACATTGAAGATGTCTTGGAGCTGTGTAAAATAGTGGATCCTAGAATGAAGGAGGAAGATAAGATTGCATATCTCATAAAGGGTGTTGCAGAGGACAATCAAGCCCTACTCCTGAAGGAGTTTTCAACAGCAGACAACTTCATAAAATGGTGCCAGTACATCAAGACAATGCATCAAGAAAGAATTACATGCAAGAATTTTGAATGGCTCACAGACATCATATCATTGTTTGTGATGCAGGTAGCAACTGATTTCACAAGTGTTCTTCGTCAGATAGTGTGGTAGGAAGTTCAGAAGGCACTTGGATTGCACGGTGAGCAAAAAACCGAGGCACTTCAAGAGGTCATAAGGGAGGAAGTGGAACAGACATTGAACCCAATCTCTCATCCTTCATTTCCCTTTAAGACAGTGAAAAAGTCGAGACCCAGGTGGAGTTACGTTCCTACAATGCCGCATGAGGAACCTGTTTGGGCACCAAGGAAGACTGTTGTTTGGAGGACACAGGATAACCAACCAGTATGTTTCCACTGTGGTGCATTATTGTTGAGAAAGGTGGCAGATATTTGAAGACACCCATGCCAGAAGACAGCAGACTGATCTTATCTGATGCCAGCTCCAGGACAACAAGATAAACAAGATGATGTGGGTGCAGGATGACGTAGGTCACCACCGCGGCAAGCTAGGCACTGGAAAGGATGCTCCCCAACATGCCAATCAAGGTCTCCATTGCTGTTTAGTAGCTCCAGCCAATCACCCAGCCGCCGCAGCCTGGAAAACTAAAGGGTGCGACCTTCCTTGGAGGTGAGGCCTCTGCACATCGATCACTACAAAAATGATAGGAAACTATGTCAACATCCTCATGGGTGGCTGACCAGCCCAAGCTCTTGTGGACTTTGGAGCATTATATTCAGTCATTTCGGAGAAGTATCATCGCCAGTTGCAGAAAACCATATTTGTCAACAATAAAACATCTATGCTGAAGGTGGGTAATGGAACATATGTTAAAGCTACAGGAAGATGTACCATTCAAGTGGGTATAAGTGGCCATACACAGCCCTTAGAATTCATCGTCTTACAAGAGTGTAGTCATGACATCATTCTTGGATGGGACGTTTTGAAAGCTTGTCAGGAAATTATAGATTGTGATCACTCGAAGATTATGCTAGATGAGATGAGATACTGTGGACAGGAAGATGCGCATCTGAGTGTGTGGAGACTACGTGTGCTGGATGAAGTGATCATTCCTGCAGTCAGTGCTAGAAAGGTAACTGTCACATGTCATGCCATGCATCAACCCATGGATCTTGTAGTGGAATGTAAAAGAAGAATATCAGTGAAGAAAAACTTGCTCATCCCAGCGTCTGTCATTTCGTTTAAGAACAGATTCAGTGAATTGTGGATAGTTAACTGTTGGCGAGAACCAAAGATCCTTCCAAGACGCATGTGCGCAGCAAATTCTGAGCCATTAATTGAAGGACAGCTGAGCTATATAGAAACCTCCCATGCTGAGTCTGTGGGTGAAATTGGTGCTACCACTACAAAACAAGATCTTCTAGCTTGACTATCACCAGATCTCAGTAAGGAACAACAGAAGTAGCTACCTGCCATTCTTCAAGAGTTCTCTGAGTGTTTCAATCCACAGGTGAAGAGCAAATTAGACAAATCGATGGTGAAGTGCCGGATTAGCACAGGAGACCATCAACCAATAGATCAGAGAGCATTCCGTGTGTCAACAATGGAATGTCAAATAATTCGCGATGAGGTAGAGAAAATGATGGAGAATGACATGATTTAGCCTTCATAGAGCCCATGCTCATCACCAGTGGTCCTCAACAAGAAGAAGGATGGCAGTTAGCACTTTTGTGTTTATTACAGGAAGCTTAATAAGATAACTAAAAAGGACGTTTACCCTCTTCCATGAATTGATGATATGCTGGATTGTCTGAAGGGGGCCAAGTTTTTCTCAACCATGGACATGTACTCGGGATACTGGCAAATCAAAGTAAAGGAGGCTGATTGTGAGAGAACTGCATTGATCAATCCTGAGGGCCTGTATGAGTTTAAGGTAATGCTGTTTGGTTTGTGTAATGCACCAGCAAATTTCGAGTGGATGATGGATAATCTTCTAAGGCACCTGAAGTGGACAATGTGTCTTTGTTATGTAGATGACATTATAGTGTTCTCAGAGACATTTGATGAACATATAAAAAGGCTGAGTGGCGATCTTAAGTGTTTCCAACAAGCTGGACTGAAACTTAATCCAAGAAAGTGTCTCTTTGGAGTAAAAGAAATTAAAATACTTGGACACCTTGTGCCAAATGAAGGTGAGCAACCAGACCCAGAAAAGCTGAATTTCCTATTCCTAAAAGTATTAGATGTGTGAGAATCTTCCTCAGATTGTGTTCTTATTACCATTGTTTTATCAAAGACTTTTGTATCAAAGCCAGGCCACTCCAAGAGTTGTTAAAAGCTGATGCTAAATTTATCTGGGATGGTGCTCAACAAGATTCTTTTGATGTGCTGCGAAAAGCTCTGATGACTGACCCTGTACTTGGTCTGTAAGATGAGAGACCACGTTCAGAACTACACACAGATGCTAGTGGGTATGGGATTGGTGCCGTTCTGGTACAGATTTTGGATGGAAAAGAGAAGGTTATAGCCTATGCTTCTAGGACACTTACAAAAGGCGAGAGAAACTACTCAACTACAGAAAGAGAATGTCTTGCTGTGATTTGGGCCATGTGCAAATTTCAGCAGTATCTCTGTGGAAGGCCATTCACAGTTGTTACAGACCACCATTCACTTTGTTGATTGACAGGTCTTAAAGATCCAACAGGATGACTCACCAGGTGGGCACTACATCTTCATGAATATGACATTACCATAGTGTACAAAAGTGGAAGAAAACAACAAGATGCTGACCGTCTCTCAAGAAACCCTGTGCAAGACAATCAAGACTTTGATGAAGATAGTGACTGTCTTGCTGCACTCCAGGATCTCTCTGCTGAGCAGAAGGGCGCTAAGATATCTCAAATTATGGTCACCTTAAATTGTTCAGAGGATGTGAAAGGACAATTTAAGGTAGTCAATGGATTACTTTGCAAGAAAAACTTTGCTCTGTTTGGAAAGAGGTGGCTACTAGTGATTCCTAAACATGTGCTGTTAGATGTTCTACAGAAATTCCATGACACACCTGAGGCAAGACATTTAGGATTTATTAAGACATACAATAGAACCCACAAGAGATTTTCCTGGCCAGGTTTATTTAGGAGTGTTCGTCACTATGCATTGCACTGTCGAGAGTGCCAGAGGAGAAGGGCAGTTCCTCAGAAACCACCTGGCTGACTCATACCAATTCCACCAGTTGAAACACCTTTCCAGCGTGTTGGGATTGACCTCCTTGGATGATTTCCAACATCTGCTAGTAGCAATTGATGGGTTATTGTTTGCACTGGTTGTCTGACTCACTATGCCATTACAAAAGCCATGAAAACAACTGAAGCATCCGAGGTAGCCAAATTCATTGTGGAAGACATTGTATTAAAACATGGTGCCCCAAGGTCATTAATTATGGATTGAGGGAAAGTTTTTCAATTGAATCTTGTGACAGAGATAAACTGTCAGTGCAACGTTACTCATCACATGACGATTGCTTATCATCTGCAAACTAATGGGCTTACTGAGCACCTTAATAAGACCTTGGCTGACATGCTATCAATGTTTGTCAATGTTGAGGAGAGGAACTGGGACGAGGTGCTACCTTTTGTGATGTTTGCCTACAACACCGCCAGACGAGACACCACAGGATTTATGGAATTTTTCCTGGTGCCTGGGCATGAGGCAACTATGATGATGGACACTGTGTTTCCATTACATCCTGGTGACATGGAGGATGACTACATCAGCTAGGTGTTAACCAAAGCTGAGGAAGCTAGGAAGATAGCTTTACTCTGCACGCTGCAGACTCAAGAAAATGATCGCCAGAGGTATGACCACCCTGTTGTCCATCACCCTGGCGACCTCGTCTGGATCTTCACTCCTGTAGGGAAGGTTGGTCTCTCTGAGAAGTTCCTCAGACAGCATTACTTTGGAACTTATAAGGTTGTAAGACAGTTGTCTGATGTTACTTATGAAGTTGAAGATTTTGACCCCGACACAAGATGACAGAAGATCAGAGATATGGTCCACGTTCTTCGAATGAATCCCTATAAGGATCCTGCAACCAAAGGTAGATTTGAAGCTGCAGCAACAGGCAACAAGTGGAGAGGTGATGAAGAGTGTAGTGGCAAAAGAAGTTCTAAGAAGATCACCACCAGGGCTTGAATCAGTCATCGGGAGTTGGAGTATGCAGGACCGATGTCTCATTCCTAGACTAGGTGGACATAACACTGAGATGCTGTTCTCTTATGGAGGGAGCAATGTCGCAGGAGAAGCTGAGTAGCACTGCGGTGTAGTGGTTATGATTACTAAGTTGTTCATGGAGGGTCGTGAGTTCAAAACTCACCTGGACGGTACAATTTTAATTTATATATTCAGTTTGAGTACATTCTAGAAGTATCCGTGAATGTCAAGAATCATTGTACTGGAATGTTCTGTAGCTGTACATATACTGTATGTGTTCTGGCTGGAGGCAGTTCCCTCTGCGCTCTTGTATGTGCAAGTGCTGAGTAAACCTTCGTTCAGTGAAGTTAGTGTTCATCATTCATCTACTTACACCTTCTTCTTTGTAACATTGTTATCATCACTGGTACAATAACTTGGGAACACCTTGGATAATCTTTGTATATTGCTCATAGATTGTAACTGGCAGAACTTACATGAGATTTGCCAAAGCATAATTTTTCCAGCATGGTATTAATTAAGTATTCAGTCTTTATTTTTAGCAATAAAACCATATTACCCACTGAATAGTACATCAAGGCAGTTAACTGTATGTATCTTCCTAAGCATCAAACATCTGCGAGTAAAATGAATTACTAAAATAGGTACTCTGGAAGAAAGGGGTGGAGTATGAGTGGACAGTGCTCTGTGACAAAGCATTTTGAGGACTGAATCAAAAATGGTATTCTGATCTTTACCATATTTCTTTTAAGGCATAAACTAGCTCCTCATAACTTCCTTTCATGACCCTGAGGCCTTACTATTTCAGAGAGAAAGTGTTGGAACTGAAAATCCCATCACTTATATTTCAAAGACTCTTACTCTTGCACAGATCAACTAAGCCCAAATGAAGCATGAAGCTGTTGCAATAGTCCATGCAATTTGGGAGTTTCATACTTACTTGTGTGGCAAAAAGTTTGTGTTCATTGCAGATATTGAGTCATTTTTAGACCTGTTTGTGCCTTTTTCAGCATTCCAGACTGGACAGCCTAGTAGTTACATCACTGGACCTCGTCTTTGTGTCAATATCAATAAAAAATTTGTACTAGTCCACAAGTCAGCATGCAAATGCCAGTGCATGTTCCTATCTTCTGGCAAGCCCTGATACGGTTTTTGTTTCTACAGAAGTTGTTTCCTACTGAATGAGAATGGATCTCATACTGGCATTGTGCCTCCACTTCAAAATGCTGTCACTGCTGCATAGAGGACATTGAAGCATTGTTGGTATAAAGGCTATGGCACTCCAACATGCTGCATGGTTTGCAATTGATAGTGATGTCAAGTGCCTGGAGTGCTCCTGCCAGCAATGTGCATCCCATCAAACAACTCCATGACAATGTTTTCTCCCTGGCCTGACATGGCAGAACCATGGAAATGGCTATGTATAAACTGATTCTCAATGAATACAGTTGTGATAATCATAGTGCACACACAAATTCAAAAGATGATATTCACCTCAGCATAGCCCACAATTTCTACGTTGGTGCAGATTTAGACTATCGATGGTCTTTAAAATACTGTGGTGACAAATAGTGGCTCTCAATATGTGTAAGTCAAATTGGCTAGATTTTCTGATCAATGTCACATTCAGCACATACTGACTTCTCCATTTACTCCATTTCACCTTCAGCCAAATGTGTGACAGAAACAATGGTCTGGACTTTTAAGATCCAGATGGAAAAGGGAATTGTATGTATTAACCATGATGCTGCATTAACTGTATTTCTAAACATTACAGATCAGTGTCAGTTGCTGACCACAACCCAGCCAAACATTTGTGTAAGCACCAACCAAGGATGCTGTTCATCCTCTTGACCCTTTCACCATGTCAGCACCACCACAGCTGTTCCACTATCAGTTCATGAGTCTAGATGCAGAGTTTTTACTGACAGTCATATTGGATTATGAGCTCAGTTATCTCTGTTGGGGGGCAACTGATATATCTTGTGGCAGCCCAGAGGCTGTGTTCATTGCCAAACAAAATCCAAATTTATCTCCAAGAGCTGAGAGGATTTCTGCTGCAGTCATCAGTGCCAGACCGGTACCATCATTCATTCCAACCGTCATGATTGCCAGTTCGGGATGTCTCTGGTTTGTTGGAGTTACACATTTATGTTGATTGAATAGCTTTGCTGTCTGTGTACACTGTGCCATCAAAAGATGAGATACCTTCCTCCAACCTTATCCTGGAGATAGTGGGAGGAGAGGTGTCACAATGCCACCTTCCAGGGAGGAGAGGTGTCACAATGCCACCTTCCAGCAGTGGTGGTGTGGTGATTGGCAGGCACACCTGAGGACCAAAACCACTCTGCAAGTAGCAAGGGTGATTGGTGAGTTTAATATGAGACAACACACTCAACAATGACAAGGCCAATAGTTCTGCCATGCTTTGAGTGATGCTTAATGAAGTGACTGAGGCCAGATATTATACAAGAGGCTCAACAAATACACATTGACTAGAAAGGTATTTGATTTTGCCTGGCATGTGTTCAGTATATGGGCTCTGACCTACCAGTACTGGATGCTACTTTGACTTTTTGGAGATTACACATTGTATTTACTAAGCAGTTAGATATTGACTCTTTTGCACTAGAACTGTTCCTTTTCTTCTACTTGTCCAAAGAACTAGAGTCACTGAGAATTAGACTGCCCACCTCCCCCTCCCCCCTCCCAACCCCTTATCCAATGCTGCTGTTTGCTACACCAACCTTCCAGTGGCTGTATTACTGACCTATTTCAGCTACCACACATTCAGGAACTTCCTTCTTGCATACTGCAAACAAATAGTTCAGGCAAACTTAAAATACTGTGTGCAACACTTTGTCCAAAAAACAGAATCAGCCATGTTCAACTTATTGAGTACAAACATTCTTTCACTTGACCCCTATGGTGTCATTTTCCCCCTTCCATAACATTAATGAGAATCAACCCAACATCTATATTAGATTTTGCCTCATGTATTTAGTACCTTCATCCAATCATGGTCCTTTATTCACATCAACTTAACACTCCTACCTGCTCTAGTAATCATTCCAGTATTTAGTACTAGCTTGAGTACTGGCATTGCCCGGCAGTGTACTTGTTCCAAGCTTCTATTAGCCCATCATCTCCTTACCCGTTCTCTACCAATCTCCTCCTTCCCACTTTCTATTGATCTCCTCCTCTCCCTCTCTTTGGCCATCTTCACATCCCCCTCTCACTGTCCATCTCCTCCTCTCTCTGTCCATCTTCTCCTGATCCCTCTTTCTGTCCATCTCCTCCCCTTTCTGTTCATTTTCCCCTCACTCACTCTCTTCCATCTCCTCCTCCCCCCTCCCTGTCTGTCCATCTCCTCCTACTCATCCTTCCTAATCATCCCTTTTCTCTCTGAGTTTGCGCTTGGCTACCATGGGGCCCCAGCCTTTGCAGCATCTTTTCCCTTCCATGCTGCACGTCTATTATCTTGCTGTTCTTTTTCCCCTCCCTTGGGGAATATGTCTGGGCTGGTTTTGGATATGTATTCTGCATTTTTGGTAGTCAATATCAGAATACTCTCCACTGTTTCCGTTCCTTTTTTCTTTCTGCGTTCACTTTCTCCTTCCACTTTGGTGTTTGAGATTCCTCTTTTTCTTCTTCCTTCTTGAGTGCTCCTGAAGGCCAGCCCATGCATCTGATGCATAACAGGTGGCTGGGTAATGTGTAATTCCCAACTCCGGTTCATCAAGTAGGGTTCGTATGTACCCTCTGGTACAGGCCAGGCCCAGGGAGGAGTGATGACCTGAGCCGCTATCTTTTCAGATTTCCAATTGGTCCCTCTGTCAAGTATTCAGGAGCTGTGACCTGAGGTGTAAACAGTCACATAAGGTGGGTGCACCCCGTTCTGAAGGGGGTCCCCAGTTGGAAGGGGCATGCCATTGGAGACGCCGGCAATCATGGGGGATTTTCTCACAATGAGCAAATCATTTTCACAGTCAGTGGTTCCGAAACATAAATGGAATGAGGTTAACAATTCAAAGGTCCTCCCAGCTGCACCATGGTTCCTTATGGTTTCACGTACTGAAATTGGTCAGTCCTTCACTATGGTAAACCCATTTAATATTTAAAAAGGTGTTGATGCAATTGCTGGCCCTGTGAAATCCTGCTCTCATTTATGCAATGGCACTTTGCTTTTTGAGACCACTTCTGATTCTCAAGCACAACAACTGCTTGCAGCTTCGCTCCACATGGGTATCCTGTTTATGTTCAGGCCCATTGAACGTTGAATTCTTCCCAAGGTGTTATTTATTCTAGGCTGCTTGATGGTCTGACCAAGGCAGAAATCCAAATGTACCTTTGTGATCAGGGTATCATTGCCGTCCATCAGGTGATAAAAAAGTAGATGCCCTCTTAGTGCCCACACGCACTCTCTTTCTCACTTTTGATAGAGTGGTTCTTCCATCAACAATCAAAGCAGGTTATGAAGTTATCAGTCAGACCGTATATTCCAAACACAATGAGTTGCTACCAGTGACATCATTACAACTACACCCAAGAGTCATATTGAAACCCAGCCAAATGTCTATCGTGACATGACCATTGTGCCTCCTCCCACGATTGTCCTCTGTATCTCATTGAGAGGACTGCCCAGGAGACCCTGGTGAAGGAAAAAGTGGCTTACCTGGTCACTTGCAAGTTGTTGTCCAGCCAGAAACCCCATGTTCTACCAACTGGCTTCTACAGTATTGTTCTTGCTACATATCTCTCCACAAAGGACATGGCCATGCAGACATGTGACCTCAAATTTAGCACTGTGGTTGTGAAATCACCCAGCACCGTGGTAGCATCCCTGTCTCCTCCTCTAGCTGTGCAACACACCACCAAACGTTTGTCTAATGGGGCAAAGTCACCAGCTCTGCAGCTGGCAGGCTGGAAAGGACAGAAGGAATACTCCCATGATGACTTCCTACATCCCTCCAGCCAGCTCACATTGGAGCCTTGCCAACTGGAAAGGCTCCAAGAAGTCAAACAGAGGCAAACAGTCTTTTTCCAGTGCACACCACCAACTGTTTTTCTGCCTTGGACTCTGTAGGCCGACAGAAGGAGAATGCCAATGCTTCTATAGACCTCACGGAGCAGGATCCTCCTGCCTCTCTGCCCTGTAGCAGCGAGTCTTCAAAGGCTGACAATGGCAGCCACCCAGGTGACACCCCTTCATTTTTTCTTTGTCATGACTGTCCTCCAATGGAATGTTCGTGGTCTTAGAGCCAACAAAGAGGATTTACAGTTGCCCTTCAAATCATAGCGTCCATTGGTTCTCTGCCTTCAGGAGACAAAATTGTGTCCTCATGACTGGTTTGAGCTCTCACAATTTTTTCCTGGTCCATTTTGGCCTTCCCCCCTGAGGATGGAATTCCTCATACGGGATGATGTTCATAGTCAAACCATCTTCCTGACTACCCACCTTCAATCTGTTGCAGTTCCCTTTTCCATCCTCAGTTGGCCTTTCTCTTTGTACTCTTTACATACTTCCATCGTTCGATGTCACCAGGGCAGACCTCCTCCAGATTATTGGGCAACTAGCTCACCCCTTCCTTGGTGACTTTAATGTGCACCATCCCCTTTGGGATTCTACCAGAACCTGTCCAGGAGGTGCCCTCTTAGCTGACCTCCTCAGCTGACCTATTTCCATTTGGACCTATCCTTCTGCACTGCCCAGCTTGCCAATCATCTTGAGTGGTCTGTTCTCTCTGACACATACTTGAGTGACCATCTCCTGTATGCTATCTGTTTGCTGATTCCTATCCCAGCTACATACACATCCAAATGGCAACTTACTAAGGCCAACTGGAGGCTTTACTTCTTCCTGGTAACCTTTGATGAACAACATTTCCCCAGTTGCGATGAACAGATAGAATATCTTACAAATGTTATCCTTACTGCCACAGAACATTCCATTCCTTGCACTTCCTCTTTACCACACTGTATCCCAGTCCCTTGGTGGACTGAGGTGTTCCGCAACACAATCGATGTGCGGAGACATGCTCTCCATGTTTTTAACCATCATCTTATAATGGAAAACTGCATTCATTGTAAATAGTTGTGTGCACAGCGTCATCACGTTCTTTAGGATAGGAAAAAAGCTACTAGCTACTGCCCATTCCTCTCACCAGTTGTGTTTTCAGGGCGAGGCAGTGTATGAGTCATGCCTGGCTGGTATGGCGGCTCAAGTCTTGCAATTTACTAACCACTGCACAATGAGGCTTTCAAGCACAGTGTTTTGCAGTTGTCCATCTTGTCACTTTGTCCATCGATTTCCTGAATGCCTTTCTGTGGAAATCACACACTGTGTCTATGTTTTTGGATTTAGAGAAAGCCTGATGGAGAACTGGTATCCTCCGTGCTCTCTACATGTGGGGCTTCTGAGGCTGCATGCCTCGTTTCCTTCAGGAATTTTTAAAAGACCAAGATTTCAAGGTATGTGTGGATTCTGCCTTGTCAGACACCTTTATCCAGGAAAACAGTGTGCCTTAGGGTTTCATCCTGAACTTCGTCCTCTTTGCTATCTCCATTAACCCTATAATGGACCGTCTCCCACCAGGCATCTCTGGCTCCCTTTTCATTGATAATTTTGCCATCTATTGCAGTTTGATGTGTCTCATTGAGCGGCATCTTCAGCAATGTCTTGATCATCTTTACTCATGGAGTATCAACAATGGCTTTCATTTTTCCACTGACAAAATTGTTTCTATGAGTTTCTGGTGGCACAATTGATTTCTTCCACTGTCTTTACATCTTGGACCTGTTGCTGAAACTACAAAGTGCCTGGATATCCTGGTCGATAGGAAACTTTATTGGTCCTCCTCTGGCAGCCTGCTGTATGTGGTCCTTCAACATCCTATGTGCCCTCAATGGTACTTCTTGGGGAGCAGATCAAACCACCCTCCTCTGTTTGTATTGGTCCCTTGTCCATTTGAATCTAGACTATAGGTGTTTGGTTTATGCATCTACTCATCTGTCCCTCTTATACTGTCTCAATACTATCCTCCATTGTGGCATCCATTTGGTCACTGGCACCTTTTCCACTAGCCCGGTTGAGGGTCTGTCTGCAGAAGCTGCCGAACTACCGCTGTCCTACAGCTGTGACTTTCTCCTCAGCTGATATGCATGCCATTTTTCTGGCATACACTGCCACCCATCATGTACCTCCTTCTTTAATGACTCCTTTGATTGCCAGTACGGTGCATGTCTGTCTTCTCTGTTACCTCCTGGAGTTCACTTTGGACTCTTTCTCCGGCAGATTAACTTCACACTACCTGCAACTTTCCCGGTGGGTGTAAAACCTTCACCACCTTGGCTTTGTGTGGTGGCCTGTGTTCATCTTGGCCTTCATTCACTTCCTATAGGCACTACTTCAGCCTCACTCTATCACCTTTAGTTTCATGGCCTTCACACAGAACTTCACAATAGTACCTTTGTGTATACTAATGGGTCTCAGACTGACTGTGGTGTCTGGTGTGCCTTCATCATTGGCACTGAAGTTTTTCCATATTGGCTTCCAGAACACTGCTCAGTATTTCCAGCAGAGCTGTTTGCCCTGTATCAGGCCACACTGTACATCTGGAGACATGGGCTTTTCAATTGTGTCTTTAGCTCCGAATCTCTCAGTGCCATTCAAATCCTGTGTATGCTGTACACCTTATATCCCTTAGTGCAACAGGCCCAGGAAATGTCTCATATGCTCACTGTTGATGGAGCCAGTGTGATGTTTATGTAGGTCCCTGGTTACGCCAGTCTGACAGGAAATGAGGCCACTGACACTGCTGCCAAGGTTACAGTCCTCATACCTCAGCCAACCAGTTTTTACATTCCCTGCGGTGATCTCTGTGTTGCCATTTGTCAGCAGGTGGTGTCACTTTGGCATCACTACTGTTCCTCCCTTCATGGGAACAAGCTCCAGGTTATTAAGCGTATCCCAGTGGCTCGGACAACCTCCTCTCGGCCCTCATGCCACGAGGAGATCATTTTAACTAGGTTGCGTATTGGGCACCGTCTTTTTAGCCATTCCCATTTGTTAAGTGGTGCTCACCCACCACTTTGTGCACATTGCACTCAGCTTTTGATGGTCTACCATTTCCTGATGGAATGCCCTTGTTTTAATTGCTTACATTATAGTTTGTGTTTGTCGTCTGAGTTATCGGCCATTTTAGTGAACGACGCATAGGCTGCTGACCATGTTTTATTTTTTATCCATTGTAGCACTATGGTGAAGGCCATTTAATTTTTAGTTAATGAATACAGACTAAGCACGTGGTGCATGATTGAAGGAGCTGGTGGGGAGCAGTGTACACTGAAGGTGACATGGGGACATGTAATGAGAGGGTGACAAAATGGTGGAAGGGTAAACTATTGGATGGAAGATGCAGGGACAGTGGGTTACTTGAGACTGAGACTAAGGTGATTGTGGGAGTGGAGGATAAGGACAGCTGGTTGGTAGTTTTACCGACATAAAAAGCTGTACAGTGTTGTAGCAGAGTTGATATACAACAGGGCTCCTTTCACAGGTGGCCTGGCCTCTGATGGTGTAGGATAACCCTGTGACAGGACTGTGTGTTGCTCTCCACCAGTTTCTACAACTGTGCATCACATTCCTAGCCCATAAACCTCCCACCACTCCCTTTCACATTCCTAGCCAGCAAACAACTCCTCGTCTGACATGCATGAGTCTGGCAGGGATACCAAATCTTTCCCCCCTGCGGGTTCGGGGGTACGAATAGGCCCGCGGTATTCCTGCCTGTCGTAAGAGGCGACTAAAAGGAGTCTTCAAAGTTTCGGCCTTATGTGATGGTCCCCACTTGGGTTTGACCTGCCATTTTCAAAATTTCCGTTGTTAGTGCGTGCCATTTGGGGAAGGACGCCTTACGTGGTGTTTTTCTATTGGTCCATCGTGCACCTCCATATTGCATGCTATCTATTGTCGTGTGGAGGGATTTACACCCCATGTCTTCTGGGTTGCCTCCTCGTCTTGTGCGCAATCCCCTTCTTAGCGCCCACGGCAATTGTGGACCCTTTCAACACCTAAAATCCAGCACGGTAGCCAGTCCGTTGTGGTGGGGTCGTCATGTACCCTCTTGGTGGTAGCCCCCTGACCACGCAGGGATCGCACTACAGATGCCAGAGCTGTTTCCTCCCCATGCATGCCAAGGAGTATGTGCCCATCTTGTCTGGGGCACGGGGACTCCGGGCAATGGGATATCGGCCAGGTACCCGTTGCTTTGGCTGGGTGGCGCCCTTGGGGAGAGCCCTCGTTTGGAGTAGGTGGCATCTGGGCGGATGTGGCGCAATGAAGCGCAATAAATCTCAGCAAGCTGGTGGCCGCACTGCCACCAGCGTCTCTAAGCGAGGTAAAATTGAATTCGATGCTGCACAATATGATCCTCAGTCGTTCCCCTCGTTGGCTGCGCCATGGGAGGGACGCAGATCTTTTGCCAAGCAGGAGCCTTATGTACCACAATACCTTGTCTGCAGCAGAAGTGATGGTGACTCCTTTCTTTCGACAAAGCCTATGTTTTTTGTGGAACACCTGGAGGATAAGTTTGGGGAAGTGGCGGGTTTGTCTAAAATGAGGAATGGGTCCATCCTCCTCAAGACGGCCTCCCCAGCCCAGTCACGGGCGTTGCTCTTGTGTGATAAGCTGGGAGATGTCCCTGTTACCGTCACTCCCCACAGTAGCTTAAATATGGTCCAGGGGATTATTTACCATCGCGACCTCTTGTTACAGTCCGATGACGAGCTGAGAGCTGACTTGGAACGACGTGGTGTGCATTTTGTCCGTCGTGTGCACAGAGGACCCAAGACCAACAGGGTGGCCACCGGTGCCTTTATCTTGGCCTTCGAGGGTGCTGTATTGCCTGAGAAGGTCAAGGTAATGGTTTACCGTTGTGACGTCAAGCCATACGTCCCTCCCCCGATGCGGTGCTTCCAGTGCTGGAAGTTTGGGCATATGTCCTCCCGTTGCCCATCCAGTGCCACATGTCGAGATTGCGGACGCCCCTCCCATCCCGATTCTCCATGTGCGCCTCCGCCTGTCTGTGTCAACTGTGGGGAACACCACTCTCCATGCTCGCCGGACTGCCCCGTTCTTCATAAGGAGCGGAAGATTATGGAATTTAAGACCCTGGACCGGCTTACTTATCGCGAGGCAAAACTGAAATTTGAAAGGTTGCATCCTGTCCCTCTTCAAACTTCTTATGCTGCAGCTACGTTATCGTCGCCCTCGCGGGCGGCAGTTGTCGCCTCCTCTGTGCCGCCTTCAGTTGGCCCTCGGGGCCGTCCATCTCTGTCTGCCCCCCTTGTGTCTGGGGGCAAGCCTTCCTCTGTTGCCCCCTTAGCAGTTGGGGGCAAACCCCCTTCTGTCACTCCCCCCGCACATGCTTCAGGAGTGACATCTGCTCCAAAACCAGGGGGCTCGATCCCTCCCCCTCCCCCTTCTCTGCCGGCGTCGTCTCCGCCGGCGTCGTCTCTGCCGGCTCCTCTCTCGCGGAAGGGGTCCCTCGGGGCCCTCCCTTCTTCCGCTTCTTCTGCTACCCCGCCGGATGTCAGCCAGTGGCTGAAGGTTCATCCACCTGCTGGTCGTAGGGCTTCTGCGTCGTCGTCAGCCTCCGACGCTCCTTCAGAGAAACTCTCCCAGCCCTCTAAGCCAAAGGACAGACGCGAGAAGAAGGACCGGAACGTGTCCAAGAAGAAGGACGCTCCGGCAGTTTCAGTACCGCCTGCTGTCAATAGCTCTGGCTCTGGGGATGCGGTGGAGATCCTCGCCTCTGCCGCGGATCTCGCCCTCACGGAACCCTCGGGGACGTCTCCTATGGACACAGCTGACTCTCGCTCGGTGGCGGCCGTTGACTCTGCGGCGCCGTCTGCCTCTTAGTGGACTTAACGCCCTCCCAGTCCCTTCCTGCTTCCATTCTCCAGTGGAATTGCGGCGGTTATTTCCGCCACCTGCCTGAGCTCCGGATGCTTTTGAGTGTTTCCCCTGTTCTGTGCATTGCTCTTCAGGAAACTTGGTTTCCAGCAATGCGGACCCCTGCCCTTCGCGGTTATCGGGGATACTATAAGAACCGCGCTGACTGTCAACGAGCTTCAGGTGGAGTTTGCCTCTTTGTTCACCACTCTGTCTGTAGCTCACCAGTACCCCTTCTGACGCCTTTAGAGGCAGTCGCTGTCAGGATTGAGCTCTCGCCGGCTATTACTGTTTGCTCTGTTTACATTCCTCCGTATGGGCAACTCCCCCGACATGTCTTGGCTGCGCTGCTGGCTCAACTCCCGCCGCCATTGCTGCTTCTGGGCGATTTCAATGCCCACAACCCTCTATGGGGTGGGACTGTCTCCGATGACCGTGGTCGCACTGTGGAGCATGTGTTGGCTCAGCTCGACCTTAGCCTATTGAACACCGGTGCTCCCACGCATTTCAGTGTGGCCCATGGCTCGTTCTCGGCCATCGATCTCTCTCTTTGCAGCCCCGGACTTCTCCCATCCCTTCACTGGAGAGTGCATCCTGACCTGTGTGGTAGTGACCATTTTCCCATCTATTTGTCACTGCCCCAGTGTCATTCTGCTGGTCGCCTGCCCCGCTGGGCTCTCAACAGGGCTGACTGGCCGGCTTTTACTTCCGCTGCCACCATTGCTTCTCTCCCACAGGGTGACATTGACGAGGTGGTCCGTGTCTTGACCTCGTCAATTATTTCTGCGGCCGAGACTGTCATCCCTCGCTCTTCTGGACTCCCTCGGAGGAAGTCTGTCCCCTGGTGGTCGCCGGAGATTGCTGAGGCTATTCGCGACCGTAGGCGGGCTCTCCAGCGTCATAAGCGGCACCCGTCTCTGGAGACCCTCATCGCCTTTAAGAAGCTCCGTGCCTTGGCCCGTCGTCTTATTGCACGGCGTAAGCAGGAATGCTGGGAGAGGTACATTTCATCCTTGGGCTCCCGTGTCTCCCCGTCGCTCGTGTGGTCCCGCATCCGGCGGATTTATGGATACCAGACCCCTATGGGTGTCCCTGGAATCTCCCTGGACGGCGCTGTCTGCACGGACGCTGCCACCATTGCTGACCACCTTGCCACGCACTTTGCTACGAGCTCTGCGACTGCAACTTACCCTCCTGCCTTTCGCTCTCTAAAGGAGCGCGCCGAGCGGACGCCGTTATCGTTCCACACACGTCGTTCTGAAAAATACAATGCTCCTTTCAGCGAGAGGGAATTCCTTGCTGCCCTCGCCAATTGCCCTGATACAGCGCCAGGACCGGACTGCATCCACGCGCAGATGCTGAAGCATCTCTCCAGGGACTGCCAGAGACACATCCTCACCATCTTTAACCGCATTTGGAGCGAGGGCGTGTTCCCGTCGCAATGGCGAGAGGGTGTTATCGTTCCCATCTTGAAGCCCGGTGCGGACCCTCTGGCGGTGGACGGCTATCGCCCCATTACACTAACCAACGTTTTGTGCAAATTGCTCGAACGTATGGTGGGGCGGCGTTTGTGTTGGGTCCTTGAGTCGCGCGGTCTCCTCGCTCCATCCCAGGGTGGCTTCCGTCAGGGCCGGTCTGCTGCGGACAATTTGGTGCGGCTGGAATCTGCTATCCGTACGGCCTTTTCCCGCCGTCAGCATCTCGTTGCTGTATTTTTTGATCTGCGGAAGGCATATGACACAACATGGAGGCATCACATCCTTGCTACGTTGCGCGAGTGGGGTCTTCGTGGTCAGCTTCCAGCTTTTCTTCAAAACTTTTTATTGCGCCGCTCTTTCCGGGTGCAAGTCGGTGCCGCCTCTAGTTCATCTTATATACAGGAAAATGGGGTCCCGCAGGGCTCGGTATTGAGCGTTTCCTTATTTCTAGTGGCCATTAATGGTCTGGCTGCAGCTGTGGGGTCGTCGGTGTCTCCTTCTTTGTATGCCGACGACTTCTGCATCTCATTTAGCTCAACGACTACGGGAGTCGCCGAACGCAGGCTGCAAGCAGCCGTTCGCAAGGCGGCATCATGGGCTCTGACTCATGGATTTCAGTTCTCTGCGGCCAAGACTCGAGTTATGCACTTCTGCAGGCGTCGGACGGTCCACCCTCATCCGGAACTTTACCTCGACAGTCACCTACTTGAAGTGGTGGACACTAGCCGCTTCTTAGGACTCGTCTTTGATGCCCGGCTCACATGGGTTCCTCATATTACTCAGCTGAAGCAAAAGTGCTGGCAGCACCTCAACGCCCTCCGCTGCCTGAGCCATGCGTCTTGGGGTGCAGATCGCAGCACGCTGTTGCGATTGTACAGAGCCCTTGTGCAGTCCAGGCTTGATTATGGGAGCCTGGCCTATGGGTCTGCATCGCCCTCAGTGTTGACGTTGTTGGACCCCATACACCACTGTGGGGTTCGGCTTGCAACTGGTGCTTTCCGTACGAGCCCCGTGGATAGTCTGCTGGTGGAGGCCGGGGTTCCCCCGCTGCGGATTCGCCGCCACCGACTGCTCGCCGACTATGCTGTCCATGTGCATTGCTCACCGGGCCATCCCAATCATTGCCTGCTTTTCCCTGCCAGGGTCCTCCCTCTGCCCGACCGGCGACCTAGGTCTGGGCTTTCCATTGCTGTCCGTGTCCAGTCCCTGCTGTCGGAACTGGGGTCGTTCCCTCTTCTGCCGCCCTTCCGGGCCTGTGCACCCACGCCTCCCTGGTGTATGACCCGTCCGTCCGTCCGCCTGGACTTGGCACGGGAACCCAAGGACTCGGTTCCGCATGTGGCCCTCCGTCACCGTTTTCTTGCGCTCGTCGCCTCGTTTTCAGGCTGTGAGCCTGTCTACACTGATGGTTCCCTGGTGGATGGTCGTCCTGCCTACGCTTTTGCTCACGCTGCCCATGTTGAACAGCGCTCCTTGCCGGCTGGCTGCAGTATTTTTACTGCAGAGCTGGTGGCCATATTGCGCGCTCTTGAGCATATGCGTTCCTGCTCAGGTACGTCCATCGTCATCTGCAGTGACTCCCTGAGCAGCCTCCAGGCTATCGACCGCTGCTATACCTCTTGTCCTCTGGTATCCTTTATTCAGGAGTCTGTTTTTGCCATTACCCGCTCTGGTCGTTCGGTGGTCTTTGTTTGGACGCCAGGTCACGTTGGCATCCCGGGGAATGAACGTGTCGACAGGCTGGCCAAAGGGGCGGTCGACGCCCCCACTTTGGCGATCGGCCTCCCGGCTCGTGATTTGCAGCTGGCGTTGCGCCGTAAGGTGCTTCAGATGTGGCGTGACGAGTGGCGTAGCCTGACTTCTCCGAATAAACTGCGGGCTGTCAAGGAGACGACCGATGTGTGGCAGTCCTCCCTGCGGGCTTCTCGCAGGGACTCTGTCATCCTGTGTCGGCTCCGCATCGGCCATACCTACCTGACACACGGACATCTTTTGCGTCAGGAGGATCCCCCCCTGTGTCAGTGTGGGTCCCGGTTGACGGTCGCCCACATTTTGTTGGAGTGTCCCTGCCTGCGCATCCTCCGGCAGACTTTTAATCTCCCGGGCACGTTGCCTTTGGTTTTATGCGACGATGCCTCCATGGCTGACGACGTTTTAAATTTTATCCGTGGTAGTCCTTTTTATGGTTCCATTTAGGGGGGACCTGTCCCTTTCCCTTTCTGTGTATCTTGTCCTCGAGTGTCTCATTGGTTGCAGATTTTAATGTGTGTATTCGGATGGTTGACTCTTTCCCAATTTTTGTACCCATGGTCAGTCAACCAGTCTCCGACCCTCTTATTTTCTTCCGTTTCTTTCTGTCCAGTGTTCGTCTGTACTCTTCTTGTCTCTAGTGTTCGCTGACACATTGGTGTTCTTTCAGTGACTGGGGGGAGGGGCGTCTCCTCCCCCCTTGGGGTTTTACCTGTTCCGTAAATTTTGTTTCGCCGGTTTTTTTGGAATGGGGGACTGATGACCTTAGCTGTTTAGTCCCCCCTTAAACATCCCAACAACAACATACCAAATCTTTCCTCCCTTAAAGAGGCACATAGACACAAAAATGCTTGGGCTGTGCCAGAGTCACCAAGTCAAGAGATGAGCAGTGACAGTATCTCGACCATGGGTTCTGCCTGGATGCTGTCCGCTGTAAAATCAAGGGTGATTCTGAGGATGGTGATGGATGATGCCATCAGAAGCAGGTGGTTTAGAACCAATGAGGACTGAGGGCAACCTCTACTGGCTATTGCAATTATGCAGGGACATACTCCACCTCCAACAGATCACCCATAGGAAACAGTGTTCCTGTATGCCTTGGGTGAGGGTTCAAATTATATAACAAGCAGTACACAGGCAATGGAAATGTCTGTGATTGTCACTTGGTGCTTGGAGCAAGGGTTGATTGGTCCTTCCCACCTACATGAATGTCTCCTGTATGCTGGAGATGTGGTGCCTGTCATTCGGTTTGACATTGGCGTATGTGATTTGTGTGTTGTGTCAGGCACTGCTGACTCACTGCGACAATGTAAAGTTGTTACCCTTTATGTCCCACCACAATGCCTGAACATGCATACCCAGACAGCAGAACCTTGCTGATATCATGCCACATACTGTGGGGGGTGCAAAGCTCCTGGCACTTCAGATTCCTCCGACATAAATTGGTGATCATTGTCTGAGATAAGGATGTGCAGCAAATCCTTGATATCAAAAATGGCAGCTAAGGCTCGAATTGTAGCATGCAGTATCATAGAAGACAACCTGGGAACCACACACAGCCTATGAGAAGGGGCTGGTGAAATCCACAAGTATTCAGCCCCATGTGAGCTCTGGCAAGGGCCATGGACAAAATTTTTGTGGCAGCGCTGCCTAGTTGTTGGCACTGCAAAGTTCGTATAGTGAGCAGCATCATCCACAGTATCTCACAGAGCCTCTGACACTATCAAAAAGGTCATTCATATACATAAAGAAGAGCACCATATGCTCAATGGTAGAATCAATTTCTGGCCAATGGATGTATCATTGGGCCACTACTTTCATTCAGGACATCTCCCAATGGGATGCATGCAACATATGCAGAATATGTTGTCATGACAATGATGGAATACCAGTGTGGTAATTCTGATCTTTCATAGCCAGCAGTAGGACACTTTCAACAATGTTAAGCCTAACATGAAATTTGAACTATGCCTAGAGTGGTGGGTCTGACCACATGAGAAAACTGTTTTGCCATACCTGAAGGATTGTTGTAATTACTCTGGGCAGGACCAGATCCTTCCTCATAGCTGTTGCAACTACCTGCACTGTCCACAGAAATTTGTTTAGGATTCCTGAAGGTTCTGGCCCAGTGCAACACAGCTTATCAAATTCAACATTGGAACCCACTGATTACCATGACAAAGCATCCACTTTCAAGCACTGTGAGGTGGGCCATTAGTGAATATCACAAGAATAGTTACTCAGAAACAAGGTCAAATACTCTGCCGTTCTGTCCACAAGCTTGGGTCAGGGACCAGAGAGGGAGATGAGTAGGTTATGATCTCCAAGGAGGTTGAACTTAGTGCCATACAAGCACACAGGGAACCTTTTTACACCATGTATGATCGCGAGTGCATCCTTCTCACTCTGGGAGTAAATTTTCTGTGCTGCTGACAAAGTCTTTGAGGTGACTGTAATAAGCTGCTCTGAGTCAGCAGTATTTCTGTGAGTGAGAATGATGCTATTGCTGTGTTTGGATGTATCTGTGTTCAGAGTCAAAGGCTTGTCAGGGATGAACATGGCTAAACACAGAGGGGAATAGAAGTGTTGGTTCAATTTCTGGAATGCTGACTGACATGCCTCTGATCAGTCAGACTTCACTCCTTTCTTACGAATCCGATTCAGTGGGTGTCAAAGGTAAACACCCCAAGGAATGAATTTTGCATAGTAATTTACCTTCACTAAAATGACTGTAACTCCCTAATATTTTAAGAAATGGGTAACATGTTGATGCTGGATCATGCTGTGGCATTGGTACTATACTGTCCTTACTTAACACAGGCCTTAAGTACCACATTCCAGGAGCAAGAAAACTATGTCTCAAACTTGCAGTGCAGCCCACTGTGTAATGGTTGCTGAAAAACTGTCTGCAAATGTTGCAGATGCTGTTGTCTCGGGGAGCCAGTAACCCAAATGTCATCCATATAGTTGATGCAGCTTGGAATGTCTTTGATAAGTTGTGCAAGGAAGTGCTGAACTATTCCTGGAACTGAAGCTACCCCAAATGACAAACAATTAAACTGGTACATCCCACAAGGAATATGTAATATTAAAATCCATCAAGACTTGATGTCTAATGGCAACTACAAGTATGCATCTCTGAGGTCAATTTTTGGAAAAAAACTGACTCTCAGACAACCTGACCAACAAGTCCTCAGGATGTCGTATGAGATAAACATCTATTTTAGATTGTGTGTTGATTGTGTACTTGAAATTGCCATGAAGTCTAACATTGCCACTGGGTTTCTCAACTACAGCCCTGGGGGCGGCCCAATGGCTTGATAAAACCAGTGACATCAACCCTGAGATTCTGCCATCTGTCAAGTTTTGCCTTCACTTTATCTTGCACAGTAAATGCCATGGGGCAGGCTTGACAGAAGTTAGGAGCTGCTGACAATTTCAATGTAATGGGGATCTCAAACTTGGTGGCTTTACTCAGATACTCACAAAAAGTTGATCAAACAA
Organism: Schistocerca gregaria; assembly: GCF_023897955.1. Classification (NCBI taxonomy): domain Eukaryota; kingdom Metazoa; phylum Arthropoda; class Insecta; order Orthoptera; family Acrididae; genus Schistocerca; species Schistocerca gregaria. The sequence continues at coordinate 598,646,698 of NC_064931.1, read as the reverse complement.
CTACAGCATTGTGTCCAAATTCTGAGAGACAATGTTAACTTTATCAACTACTTAAAATTTAAAAATAGTGAAAGCATCAAGTCTGAAAATATTTCTTGTGTATGCTGTTCTGCAGCATCAACAAATTGTATGAAATGCTGTTGCAATATCCACCAGTGTTGCTTTTTTATATTTAATTTGCTGCTACCAGTTTTGAATGGTGGTTCATTCTTAGTGGTACCTAGATAAAATAGTAAAATTTTTTGTTGTATTATAGCTGGCCACTGTGGCCAAGAGGTTCTAGGTGCATCAGTCCAGAACCGCACTGTTGCTATGGTCGCAGGTTTGAATGCTACCTCAGGCATGGATGTGTGTAATATCCTTAGGTTGGTTAGGTTTAAGTAGTTCTAAGTCTAGGGAACTGATGACCTCAGATGTTAAGTCCCATAGTGCTTAGAGCCATTTGAACCATTTTTTGTTTTATTATAATGTTTAACTGTGATATAGGACCTTAAATGTAATTTTCCAGATAGTGTCTACTTGTGTGTGGTAATATTTGTGTGCAGTTCTTACAATATTGATTTATGTGTCAGATATAACATTTGTTGTTAAATTTTTACCTTTGGCCAAAAATGTACTTATATTTTATGTAAAATTTGGTGTTGTCACTTGTTATGAATTATCTATGACCAGTAAGAATTTTGTCAAAATTCTCAATGTATTTATTATTTCTATGTTCTGTTTGTTCACTTAAAATGTTGTTCACATTTTTTAACATATGTGTATAGGTATCTATTTCCTCTGTGCTGTTCATGTAGTTTCCATTTTCAGCTCTACAAAGAATGGAATAATTAGTGGTTACGCCTACGGCAGAGTGTCAATTTTCCCAAAGGTAGACACTGAATGCAGAGAGATTGTTTTCACTTGTGTTTATATGTTCTTTGTATTTTGTCATAAATTTTTAAACTGTTTACCTAACGTAGAACATGTCAGAGTGCTGCATTTAATTATGTATGGAGTGGAAAATAAACTAAAAATGAAGACAATACACAGAACACGCAAAGCTGAAAACTGTGAACCTAAGCCTAACTGAAACTTCATGTAACACCCAGCTATCTCCAAGTCTGACATAATATGGTTTGGCTATAGGCCTACTAATGTGCATGTGGACTTCACTGTGAACATAGGGACATTGTCCCATGGTGGAACTTGCCAACATTTTCCACACACAAGTGCTAAATGCCCTCGTGTATGGCAGCCTCAACAAGTTGCAGAGAAATAGGAACATTGTTTCCTCTCATGTAATGACCATTAATCTGGGCCCAAATCTGCTGTGTCTACAGAGCGAGTCTGGCACTTTAGAATGGTGGTTCTCTGCTCCTGCTGCAAACTCGGAGGCAGGTTCAAGTGGCACTGATGGAGACCAGTCCATTGTGGCAACTGTTACATCTTGCATAGTGAGGTGACAGAATCCTCAAAACACTCAGGAATGAATGTCGAGTACTATGACACATGACACCCTGTGAAAAGCATTGAGTGTAGATCCAGCTGGTGAGCAGAGAGTCTGAAAGTATGATCAGGGTCAAACAGGGAACTAAGAAAGCATGATAGCACAAAAGAATTCATGACATGAATTAAAATGAGTGTAGGCCAAATAAACAAGAATTTGAGCTAGACTAGCACGGAACTGACTCCTAAGTCCACATGGCCGAACCAGGAAAGTTGTGACCTCAGGGGCACTGCCTGCTGTATGCAACAATCACACTGGTTGTGGTGGTGTCAATGGTCACTCTGACTCTCAACCATGAACAATGCCTCATCTGACATGCATGAGACTTGTGGGGATACCAAATGAACTATGGAACATGTAAATTTATAAACTGAACATCTGTGAAATTTTCTGTTTTGACATTTACTTCAGTGATATTTTAATGCTGTTGCAGGTTTCCCGAGAACGAGAAACCAAGCAGAGCTGTTACTGAAAAACCACCCTATCACATGCGTGCTGAATCTTATTGTACCATTTGAAGTGATAGTTAATAGGGTGAAAGGACGATGGATTCACCCAGCAAGTGGGCGAGTTTACAACACAGAATACTCACCTCCAAAAATTGCGGTAAATACTAATTTTCCTTATTTTGTATACTCAGAGCAATATCACTTAAAATTTGTTATTATATTTACATGAGCCATTTCCCTGTGACTCTGCCTGCATGTGCATTTGACATATATGTTTAACTCACCTCTCTCTCTCTCTCTCTCTCTCTCTCTCTCTCTCTCTCTCTCTCTCTCTCTCTCTCTCTCTCACACACACACACACACACACACACACACACACACACACATTCTGTAAACACTAGCACCATCACAAACCAAAGGCAACCAATGTCAGAAGTTATCAGTAGTGAAATCAATAATCAGTGGGTGAGGTACCCAAAACGCTTTCCCTCCATTTTCTAACAAGTGAGAGACTGGGATTCCATGCAGAATTTCAACAAAAACCACCATATCTATGCATAAGGTTACTTTCTAAATGAATTTGAACAGCTTCCTTAATACCAGTATCCAAATAGCTGAATATGCATGCCAGAATCTCAGTGTTGTTATATTCCATAGGATGACCAGTGGCAAGACAATGTTTTGCAATGACAGATTTACTTGGTTGTTGTAAGCGTGTGTGCTACTTATGCTCAGTACACTGGCCCTCCACAGTTCTGATAGTTTGACCAATATACGACATGTCACAACTGCAAGCAATACAGTAGACAGCCGCATGACACAAATCAAAGGAACTTGAGCTTAGATAGTGGTCAAAAAACGGACTTCACATCATATTTCCACAAAATTTAACCAATTCTGTTCAAAATGCTTCTTGCATAAGACAAGAAGGCCATAGACTCGGATGCCTCCTTGGTGTTATCATCACTCACCTGGTGCACAGTTGGTTGAAAACACAATGCATGTCTAATCTGTCTTTCACTATAACCATTCTAATGAAAGGTGACTTTGAGTAACTCAACTGACAAACTCTCAGGAGCCGAGATGACATTGGCCCTGTGACAACCAAGATACAAAGTACCGTTCGTGTTGAGTCGGATGGTGACAACTATCAGTGTGCAGATAAAAGTTAATGTGAGTAGGCTTCCTGTAAACAGCATGTCCCAACATACCATCGATGTTCCTCCTGACCAACACATCAAGGAAGGGAAGACTGCCACCCTTTTCCACTTCCATTGTGAAACGAATTTTCGGTCAGATTGAATTCAGGTATTCTAAAAAGTCATTCAAATTCTCACTGCCATGAGGCCAAACAACAAAAGTATCATCTACATATGTGAAAAAAAGCATGCAGGTGTCAGAGACTCCCAGGGATATTCATCAAAATCTTCCTTAAAGTGGCAATAACAGTTGACAATGGGTTTCCCAACGCAACCCCATGTATCTGCCCATAGTGCTGGTCATTGAATAAAACAGGAGGCTGTTGATATTTCTTTCAACATGTTTTGTGGGGTCAGCATCAATCCTGTGATACTCTGAATCAGACTGAACACTGCATCTTTTGAACATAATTCTGCTTGTCCAAAACAACAGTAGTGTTGCCCTTGTCGACAGGTAAAATAACAATATCCAGGTCAACTTTATGGGAATGTAAAGAAGCCCCCTCAGCCACTGTGATGCTATTCTTGGGTGGACTTGCCCTAGTAAGGATCTATTACACTCGTGTACAGTTGAGCTTTGTTTCCAAGGAATTTTTTTGGATTCATTTAATGTTGGCTTCAATAATTTTGGCTTTTTCCTGGGCTTGGCTGCACAGTGCTTCATAGTTACAATCTGACTGGAAATTTCATTCTGTAACTGCCTGGCATGTGGTGAAGTTTGAAAGTTTTTGTGGCTCAGAGTCTGATACTATAACTTGATGTATTATGATAATCTCACGGAGAAAGTTCTTGATGATACAGCTTTATCCATGCTAGGGAAGGGTTTAAATTTTGAACCAACTCCCAAATGTTTACCAGTGGTTGATTTTATTAGTTCTGTTGAATAGGATGCTTTTAAACTACTTACAGAGGAGGCTAGGAGGGAGGTATGTTGTGTTGACAGGGGCATGTCCACCCCAAAAGAGTAAAATCACAGTTGTTGAGAGGGTTGCTGTATGTTCACTTAGAGTTGATCCAAATATTTTACCAGCAGACAAGGGCAATGTTACCTTTGTTTTGGACAAGCAGAATTACATTGAAAAGCTGGAATGTTCACTGTCTGATTCAGCATATCACAGGATTAGTGTTGACTCCACAAAAAGTGCTAAGAGAAAGACCAACAGCCTCCTGAAGAAAAGTTACTTATCTCAGGGGACTATCAAGAGTTCAGATCTTATTGTGCTATCCTGCCTAGGTTGTATGGCCTTCCTAAGGTCCACAAGGAGGGCATTCCTCTTTGTCAAATTGTGAGAAACATTTGTGCTCTATCATGTAGCAAAACACCTTGCTACTATGTTGAGCCCTGTAGTAGGTCAGTTGAACACCATATTAAGAATTCAGTCAATTTCTTATGTTAATTAGAAGACACGTGTTTGAATTAATCTAATATTGTAGTACATTTTGATGTAGTCCCTCTCTTCACTCATGTTTCTCTGTCTGATTCATTAGGTTGACTGAGGTTTGGTTTTGAGCTGAATTAACAAACCTATTTTGACGTGTGTTGACTTCCACTTGTGTGTTATTCAATGACCAGTGCTATGAGCAGACATGTGGAATTGTGATGGAACGCCCATTTCACCTATTATAGCCAGTTTGTTTATGGAAGATTTTGAGCAACATGCATGGGAGTCAGCGGCTTTGAAACCTGTATTTTTTTTTCAGATATGTAGACAATACTTTTGTTTGGTCTCATAGCAGTGAGAATTTGAATGATTTTTTGTAACACCTGAATTTAGTCCACTCAAAGATTTATTTCATAATGGAGGTGGAAAAGAATGGCTGTCTTCCCTTCCTTGATTTCTGGTCAGGAGGAAGGTGGATGGTACATTGGGACATGCCGTTTACAGGACCCCTACTCACACTGACTTGTATCTGCAGCCTGGTAGATGCGACCATTCAGCTCAATGTGAAGGGGCTATTTAGTACCTTGGATGTCATAGGTCCATGTCATCTCAAACCCTGGGAGTTCGTCAGCTGAGTTAGCCCATCTCAAAGTAACCTTTCTTTAGAATGGTTACAGTGAAAGACAGATTATATGTGTGTGTGTGCACCAGTTGAGTGATAACAATACCAGGGTGACACCAAAGTCTACAGCCTTTTTGCCTTACACAGGGAGCATTTCGAACAGGACTGGTTGTATTTTGTGGAAGTATGATGTGAAGTGACTTTTTAGACCACTATCTATGATCAAGGTCCTTTTAGATTCTATGAAGTATGATCTTGGTTTGTGTAAGGCAGGTGTCTAACATATTCTTTGCATCTGTGGCATGTCATACTGTGGCCAAACTATCAGGACTGTGGAGGACCAGTGTACTGAGCATAAGCGGCACACACGCTTACAACAGCTGAGTAAATCTGCCATTGCAGCATGCTGTCTTTGCACCAGTCATCGTCTGGAATATAGCAACATGGAGATTCTAGCATGTACTGGCACCTGTTGTGATACTGCCATTAAGGAAGCTGTTGAAATTCAATTAGCAAGTAACCTTATGAATAGATATGCTGGTTTTTGTTGTGGTTGGCAGGAGAGCCAACCGTATTTTTCTAAAGGAGGCCGAAATGCACGCGTCTCAGCTCGCGCAGGGTGGCGTGAGGTCTGGAACATGACAAGGGAATTAGAATTGAGAAAAACGGACGTAGCTGGTGGAATACTTAATTTTAATCCATTCATGGAGAACGTCACTCTTTATGGCACATGACTCACAATATCAATAGTACGAATACTGGCGCCTTGCTAGGTTGTAGCAAATAACGTAGCTGAAGGCTATGCTAACTATCCTCTCGGCAAATGAGAGCGTAATTTGTCAGTGAACCATCGCTAGCAAAGTCGGCTGTACAACTGGGGCGAGTGCTAGGAAGTCTCTCTAGATCTGCCGTGTGGCGGCGCTCGGTGTGCAATCACTGATAGTGGTAACATGCGGGTCCGACGTATACTACCAGACCACGGCCGATTTAAAGGCTACCACCTAGCAAGTGTGGTGTCTGGCGGTGACACCACAGTTTTCGTTGAAATTCGGTATGGAATACCACTCTTGCACTTGTTAGAAAATGGATGGTCAAAGTTTTTTCTACCTCACGCATTGGTTGTTAATACCACTATCACAATACCACTATTCACAATACCAAAGATATTCTCAGTTGCATTACATTTTATCAGTCTTTTTCTGTTGCCACAGTCTTCATCAGTAGCTGAAGAATCTTCTATTTAGAAGATAAAATGTCAAGTATGAGGTCATAGAATGCTTGGGCGACATCATAATTTCATACTTATTCCCAGTACTAGAACTCTGTGCCAAATTACATCATTCTCCCAAGCCACAAGAAGGGACATTTTCTACTTTAAAACATGTGAAAATCTATGAAATAGTACATATCAAAACAGGCTGACCAGTTTTTTTCTCCTCTCTCTGCATTGCAGTATTCCAGTTGATCCATAGAATCTAGTGGATCACTGTATCACTTTTCTAAAGTGCTGTGAAATTTTTTTATTTCAATGACAGTAGATTTAGCACAATTCCTCAGAGAGAGAGAGAGAGAGAGAGAGAGAGAGAGAGAGAGAGAGAGAGAGAGAGAGAGAGGAGGGGGGAGAGGAGGCAGGGGGTGAGGAGGCAGGGGGAGGGGGGGGGGGGAGAATAGTAGAGAAAAGTCTTAACCATAGCCTAGGGGCTTTTTTCCAGAAAGAATTTTGTCTCTGGGAACATTCACTGATTTGAAACATCCTGACTGATTATAACTGTGCGCCAGAACATGGCTTGAACCGCCAGGATTTGAATCCTGGCCAGAATTAAAGTTTTAATGTGCAAGGAAGCTTCAAATCACTGCACACTCCAGTGCAAAGTGGAAATTCATTCTGGGATAAAATATCTTATTCTCACTGCAAGCTAACTAGGGAATAATCACTAATAAGTGACATAACAAAGTTTTGGTGGCACCATTAGGAATTTCCACCAATGAATCTTGAGGCAAAAAGGGGGGGGGGGGGGGGGTCTATTTTTGACAGAATAAAATCACTAACCTGATTGAGTTTATGGTGACTTGAATGGAATTTCTACTCATGTTTGCACGACTAATGTTCACTTTTTACAGCTGTTCTCCCAGTGTCATGATTAATATCATCTTCATAGTGCTGTAAAGTGAATTAATATAGTTCTTGACAGAATACTGATGTAGAATACATTAAAAAGGTGTTAGATGGGAGCACTCATGCATCATGCTGTACTGAAATTGTCATACACCTAAATAAGGTTGGTAAGTGATCATTGCCGGCCGGGATGGCCGAACGGTTCTAGGCGCTACAGTCTGGAATCGCGCGACCACTACGGTCGCAGGTTTGAATCCTGCGTCGGGCATGGATGTGTGTGATGTCCTTAGGTTAGTTAGGTTTAAGTAGTTGTAAGTTCTAGGGGACTGATGACCTTAGAAGTTAAGTCCCATAGTGCTCAGAGCCATTTGAATCATTTAAGTGATCATTGCTTAAGCTCTTAAATGTGTTCAATCATACTCAGGGCCAAAATCATTTGACAACTTATAGGAGAGCTAACACAACACTCTTATTTTATTTTTAAAATGGTTCTTTAGATGACACCAGTTAAAAGACATTTATTCTTAAGAAAGTTTCTCTTAGTACAAAAATCTGTTAAGCAGCTCACTGCATTTGTTTCATTAAAAATGGTGGAATTTAGCACCAATGTAGATGAACTGTGATTGGATTTTAAACTTCTATTAGTGTTGAACTACTTTATTGCAGTGTACAAAATATACTCACATAAACACTGACACACTAAAAATTATAACCACCGCCATGACAAGTGAGTGTCTCCTGAACTCTTGCTGAAATGGGTCAGTGAGGAAGGCCCATACAAATCTATAACACAAAACCAAGAATAATCAGTGCAACCTGTGCATCCAAAGTCAAGGGAAAAACAACAAAAATCATAGTCCAGTAATGTAAACCAGTCCCAGGTCCACTGTACTCAAATTTCATCCAGTAGCTGATGTAGATGATGTAAACTCAAAAGTGCCTGAGAGGAGCACTTCATCATTTCATCCCTTATATGCTAAGTGAAGGTCATGTGGTTCACCTATGCTCACCTATATGACCCTTTTCTTGGGACCTGGCCTCACCAGTAGCTCTCTCTCTCTGTAGCTACTATCACACCATGCTGCTAGAAGAATAGTGGCAGATCTCCAGTGTCCGTGAAAAAGCTGGGATTGGACATTGTTCTGTAAGTACCAGTGATGTGGCTGTAAATACCAACAAGCAGTCATCCGTGTTGCCCATTCCCACATGGTGCATGTAATTTTACAGCACCAAAATCCCATGAGGCAATTTGGAATCTGAGCAAAGCACCGTGTGATAGACTAAGATGCACCAATTATAATGATCATATCTCAGGATTGGAGTAAGCCTCCTTCCCAGTTATTGGCAAGACTCGGGAAGCTTTTAAATTTAATTTCTTCCCAATATATTTTGAAAATAACATTTTATGAGATTTTAAAAGAGAATTATGTTTTTTTTTTCATTCAATAGCAGTACAAGTCCATTTTTGTTCATTTTGAGATACAGAGTCCTAAAGTTAAATGAGCGCTGAAAAATCTGCAGTTGAGATTCCAGAAATATTCAAGCACATGGCTTCTTGCTAAAGTTGAACCTTTCTTTCTGTTTTTTTGGATCGTTAATTTCAGAAGCATTGTAGGCAAAAAATTGGAGGTAATGGACTTGTACCACTATTGAAATAAGCCCTTCATATATACACTGGTAAATCTAAGCAGGGGACTGTGTCATTGTTTTCCCTGATCTTCTTCAAGATTTGGGTCCCAGGTGAGTATTCTACCTTTGACATTGTATGTAATGGAATCCTGGAGACACTGAAGCAGTTGGGACACGATCGAGGCATGAAATTCTTCATCTGTTCTGTTTTCCTAAATGCTGTGCATTCCATCCAGCACTTGTACTAAGCACACAAAACTGTCCAAAGAATCCAGGGCACCACTTGCCAGTATAGTACCAAGGGAAGGTAGTGGCACTCCCTGCTGGGTACTTGGGTATGTGAGAATCAAGAGAAATTTAACTGCTGCTGAAGCAGTGAAGGAGGCTTATGGATACTTGACAATAGTGCAGTGTGACATCTCCCTGCATGCTGTTGAGCTGTAAAGAGGTGTGCCAATGGGAAAACATGTGGCTGGGTGTGTGTGGCAATATATGGTGACATGGGCAACTCACAAAAAAGTTATGGGCTACCTCCATTCAACTGCAAAGAAGATATCAAGCTCTTCTTATACATTTGCATATTGCCCACACTCCTTTAACGTGGAGCCTCCTCTATAATATACCGAGCGAGGTGGCGCAGTGGTTAGCACACTGGACTCACATTCGGGAGGACAATGGTTCAATCCCGTCTTCGGCCATCCTGATTTAGGTTTTCCGTGATTTCCCTAAATCGTTTCAGGCAAATGCCAGGATGGTTCCTTTGAAAGGGCACGGCCGATTTCCTTCCCAATCCTTCCCTAACCCGAGCTTGTGCTTCGTCTCTAATGACCTCGTTGTTGACGGGACATTAAACACTAACCACCGCCACCACCTCCTCTATAATATGAGGACCTGTATACTTGTAATATACTCTTTTTCAGTGAATAGCATTTAATCCTACCATTTTTATATGCTGACAGATTTTAATGTGTCACAGAGTGGCTTGATGAACCAGCTACATTTATCTCCATAGTTAATTTTACTCTATATCTGTATAGGGAATGTTCTGTATTTTGTAATATTTTACAAATGTTGCTAAATTAAGATTTTATGTTTGTCTCAGGATTGTATAAGCGTAGTCACACAATCTAAGAGGCAGCTGCAGATAGTTTGTATTTTATTGATTCATCAGGTTAAAGTATTTTATATCATGTGTATTGCTATCATGTTGACATACTATCTCGAAAATTCTACATGTTCTAGACTAGCTCATCAAAAATAGTTTTACACTAGCACTGGTACCCTCAAGATTGAGTGCCCTAAACTCAAGCATTCTCTGCCAATCATACATTACATGTCATTCTTAATTTTCTTTTCTACTCATATTCCCTTTGCCTATCTCATATTCACTGCTGTTCATATTGCGTTCCAATGCCTACCTAACTACTGAACCTTGCCCTTCTCATCACAACCTGCTGTATCCTCATAAGTGTCCTTGAAACAGCCATTAACTCCATCACTGGCTTATCTTTTTTCGGTTACTGGTCTGGTGAAATGATATATTTCTTATGCCATTTTATCACTGTCCAGACTTCTTTATGAACTGATTGCAGAATAGGAGATAGAATAGTATTATGATCTGGTATGCATGGTATGCATAAATGAGCTTCCTTGTCTGCACTATAGTTTTCTAAAATGTGGTTTTAAAGTATAAATAGATTTGCTTCCCTCCAAATCTTTGCATCAGAGTATGCTTCTGCCATTCCAAAACAATTTTTGGTGCCACATACTTTTGTAACCTTTGTTGCAAAACATGTCCTGTGCATTGTACTCCCATTACATACTGCAGTATTGTGACTGATAAGACTAACTTCAATGAAGAAGTGCCACCTGTAAGATTACATGGGCTCCAGATATCAACTTACATGAAAATGCTGTTCGTTTTTCTTCTTTGCAACAGCAACCAAAAAGTTATTGGTAATTCTAAAAGTCTATGATCCATTCATTAGACCCATCACTCATATTAAAACTATGTAAGCAATAATACTTTTTAATTTGATATTGTGAATGCTTCATAATGGTGACTCATGATACTGGCTTCGAAACTGGAAATAACTTTCCGACACGTATTGTTAGACAATAGCAGTGACTCAGTGGTAAAGTGCCAAACTATCAATCCAAAGGTCTCAGATTTGATCCTTAGTCAACCCTAGGATTTTTATCTGTCACTTATCACTTATTTCACCTCTGGTAATGTTTGATGATGTGAAAAATGCTGAGTTGCACCATAGTTCAGAATCCATGTTAAACTGTAAGTTCCTTATAACTGACTGGGTAAGTCAGTTCAGAGACTGGAGTAAGTCAACAGCATATAATCTCCAACCGGACCATGCCTGGTATAGCACTAAGTTAGTGGCTTGCAGCATGCACATAGTGCTTTAGGAAATGACTAGTTGACATAACATGGGGACAAAACTTGATTGCATGTCTTTCAAATGAAAAACACAGGCTCTCCTGATGAAGCTCACTATTGGGAACATTGGTAATACATTGGTGAATATGTTGAAAACCCCACTTAGTGTGAGAAATTGCAACAATTAAAAAATACTAATATGATTTTGTATCATATCATCAGTTTTGACGTAATCTTTCACTGAGAGCAACAGCAGCTAAATGTTAATTAATATTAATAATCAAATCCTTGTCTTAATTCATCCATGTAATTTGCTAATTTTGTGTTCTCTTTTGAAGGGAATTGATGATGTAACAGGGGAACCATTGGTACAGAGAGCTGATGACAATCCAGAAACGGTGAAAAAACGTCTACAAATATATGCATCAACAATTGAGCCTCTGCTTGAGCTATACCAGAAGACTGGTCTCCTTCAGAACTTCCAGGGAAAAACTTCTGATGAAATATGGACTCAAGTTTTTGCATATGTGTCAAACTTTATAAAACCTAAAATGTAAATAGGTACTGGAAGGCTGTGTTCCTTCTGAGTATTTGGGACTAAACACATCGACATAACTAAGCTCAAAACTAAGCACAAGCTTTTCAAAATGTATGCAGCTTACTCAGGTGATAATATTGTAATAAAAGTGGACTTTAACCTGTTTGATAATTTTTGTTAACTGATTATACTGTTAAGTGTGATTTCTTGTAAAACATTTAAAGTATTTATGTGTTCATTTTATGTCATCATATGAGATAGACAATAGGTTTTAGAAGTATATTTGTTGTTCTTATGGTTGTGTTTCTTAGCTGAGAATAGTACAATATTAAAAGTTCCTTCATATAAACTGCAGTGATATTGTATTAAGAACTATGTGGAAATTGATATTATTTTAGCTGAATATTTGGTTGTTAAGAACTAAATTGTAATCTATTGGTATTGTGCATGTACTGTGTAAGAACTAAATGGAACACCATTTGATTTTATACATAATCAAACATCCTGAAGCAATTCACGAAAAGTTATTGTTTAAATTGGTACGAAGTGTACCTTTACATATTAATTTCTGTGCTCGTATCTATAGGATAAAATACTTGCCTTGAAGATTGCTCATATTCAAATTTTTGCACAAGTTTGTATGTAAGAGGAGAGAAAATTCATTTGGTCTATGAACCAGAAAAAATATTGATGATATTAGTATTCCTAGTATGATATTAGTATTCCTAAACAAAAAAGGATGAATGTTGCATAGAATGTAGTTATATAAATTATTCAAAATGTCAGAGGGTATATTTTGTTTAGAAATTATAGTATATTTAGATAAGTGAAAGGGCATTTAAATACATGGAAAACTATATAAATAAAAAATTGTCCACTATAACATGCATTTATAGTGTACCTTCTGTAAGATGTGAAATATGACAAGCATCATTCTTTCTTTTATAGAAAGAACCAAATGCAATGAAAATGCCTACTTGTTAATGAATTTGTTTTGTTTTTGTTGTCAATAAATTTAATTTGTAATAATAATAACAAAATTTATAATAATAACAATAATAAATTTAATTTGTAATGATAATAATAATAATAATAATAATAATAATAATAATAATAATAATAATAATAATAATAATAATAATAATAATCATCAATAGCATTCTTCACCGCAGCACCATTCCCGATGGAGCCATGTCATCAATGAATACAGGCCACCAGACTCTCCCGTGCTCTTTGTGCTTGATCTCCTGCAAGGGAAATTTTAATTTGTGAATAATAAAATTCAACAGCTACCTGTTTATATCAAATCCTGCCAACATGTGTTGGAATGCTTTTTATTGTAGAGAACAGAGTAGTTCACTGCTGCTCATAAGACATATGATGCCAAGTATGGGATCAGTTAGTAATAAGGGCACATGTGGGTGGTGGAGGGGGGATACTGCTTTTGTACCTCCTCATAAACAAATATTACCTGGTAATAATTTTGTTAGATACTTACATTTAATAGTATTGTTTTAAATATTGTTATAATTGAAATGCAAAGTTTGGCATGTTATCACAGACAGAGATGTTTGTTATAGTAGTGTTCAGTTTGATGACTGCTTTGATGCAGCTGTCCATCCTAGTCTATCCTGTGAAAGTCTAATCATCTCCACATAGCTACTGTAACTGACATGCATTTCAATCTATTTACTAGATTCAAGCCTTGGGCTCACTCTGCAGTTTTTACTCCCCACATGTACCTTCATTATCAAATTAACTATTCCCTCATGCCTCAGGATGTGTTCTACCAGTCTATCCCTAAATTTAATCAAATTGTTCAAAATATTTTTCTCCTCAATTTGATTCAGTACCTCTTCATTTGTTAACAAATGTACCCATCTAATCCTTAGCATTCTTGTGTAACATCATGTTTCAGGAGCTATTTATGATACATATGCTATTTCCATATAATTTTACAGTTCACACAAATAATTTCTGAAAAGACTTCCTGCAATGGAAAGGAAAATTAAATGTTAATGTAATGATCTTTCTCAGAAAAGGTGTTCTTGTCACTGCCAGTCCACATTTCACATTATCTTCACTTCTGCCACTGCCAATTATTTTGCTCCCCAAATAGAAAAACATAGTGTACAGGTGTTACTGTTAACATGTCATTCCCCAGTCCAAGCTGACAGTGCATCAGAAGTGCCAAAGTGGAAAATTTTACTCAGGGGATATCATAATTAGTAGTGAAAACTGAAATGGGTTAAAATATATGATGATAGAAGCAAAAAGATTCCAGTCAATACGGGTCCACAAACAAGACACTTGTGAGATAATTGTGAATGTGTGTTTACATGGCACTACTGAACTCAGTAACTAGTATTATGCTAGTTAGCATAAAAGTATTTCAAATATAAACGTTTTGATTAAGTCTTTATCTAACTGGGATCGAATGTCATCCAAGGTTTGCCTTAAAAAGAAATAAAATTCTGTTTCATTATGTTTTCTCATTTAGATACAATACTGCACTTACCTGTGCAGTGAGTTATGAAGAAGTCTTTCAAACATCTCAATTTAATTTATTTATTTATGTTTGTGAACCATTCTGTACAATGGTATTGGATGTGTCATGTTTACATAAAGTTTGTAAAATTAAGAGTTTAAAAATTACACAACTACATGCCTATATCAGTAATGTTTCTTCAAAAATAGCCTCTTACACATAAGAATCTAAATAAATAAATAAATAAGTAAAATTAAAAAAATTACATTAATTTTTTATCTCAAGGTATTCTTCAACACTGTATGGACAAGTTTTAATCAAGTGACATTTTAGTTTATTTTTGAAGACAGACATGTTTTCTATCATGCTTACGTAGTTTGCCAAATTGTTGTATAGAAAGCATCCTGCTTTTTTTCAGGCTCTTTGTCAGTTAATTTGAACCAATTTCCTTCAACAAGATAATCATTTTTATTTCTTGTGATATAGTTAACAATACATAATGATTACTTTTCACATAAATAATTCTTTCATGTATGTATAGTGATGCTACTGTTCCCTGAATTTATTTCTGCAGAACTCCCTAAGAGATAATGTTGATATGCATCTTACAGCCTTCTTTTGTAGCTTAAATACCCTTTGAATGTGCAAATTTGCAGAATTTCCCCAGACCAGGATACCATATGAAATTTGTGAATGAACTACCCCGCAGTACTTTGTCAGCAGTGTTTGTGTGTTTATTGTCCTTGACATTTTTCTCATTAGAAATATATTTGAACTCACTTTATGATAAATATTATTTATATGCTTCTCCTATGTCAAGTACCACTCTTGCACCCCAAAATTTATAAGTTTTTGACTCTTCTAGAACCAAGTCTCCAAACTTGAGAGTAATATTGTTCAAGTTAGGTGATTTGTTTACATTTATTAGCACACATGTGGTTTTATTTATGTTTATAAAAATATTATTTCCTCTGAAACAATTGTTCCCATTTTCCATATTTAGAGAAGATTGCTGTTGTAAGTCATCTTTTGAAACACTATGTGTAACAAATGAAGTGTCATCTGCATACATGGCAGAATTTCCATCTACTATTTTGGGCATATCATTCCCATATAAAATAAAAAGTAGTGGGCCAAGTACTGATCCTTTAGGCACTCTATATTGAACTAATTCAGAATTTGAGTAGACATTTATAGTAGTATTGTTCACATTATGTTAATTTCTACACTGCTTTCCACAAAATGATTTTATGATATCGGCTGCTTTCCCCTTATAACGTAACATTGAAGCCTTTCTAATAATATGTCATGGCATACTCAATCAAAAGCTTTTGAAAGGTCAAGAAATAGGCCACAATTTTTTTTATTGATCTAGTGCCTTATTGGCTCATGTTATATATTCAGCTATTGCTTTTTTGGGGATGTACTCTTCCTAAACCTATGCTGGGCATCAATTGAAGTATTGCGTTTTTCTATAAAATTTACCATTCTGTCTGTAATTACACATTCTGTTATTCTAGGTAAGACAGATGTAATAGTTATAGGTTGGTAATTTCCTGGTTCTTATTTGCTGCCTACTTTGAAAGTAGGGATCACTTTACTCTTTTTTTTAAACCTGTTGGGAATATTCCTTCTTCCATGGTTAAGTTTGTGAGAAGATCAAAGGCTTTATTACCCACTGTAAGCAGAACGTAACTATAGTCTGATTAAAATTACTTGATAGTCCTCATATGCTGTCTTGATAGCACTTGATTGTCTTCATGTGCTGGAGCTGGTTTCCTCCAATCAGAGCTCTGTGTCTCTTCCAAACCATTCACCATTGCCAAGCTGCCACAACAATTAGTCAGTTCACTTTGATTCTGTGTCTGGCATTCAGCAGACTTGATTCAGCATCACATATACTACACTCCTGGAAATTGAAATAAGAACACCGTGCATTCATTGTCCCAGGAAGGGGAAACTTTATTGACATATTCCTGGGGTCAGATACATCACATGATCACACTGACAGAACCACAGGCACATAGACACAGGCAACGGAGCATGCACAATGTCGGCACTAGTACAGTGTATATCCACCTTTCGCAGCAATGCAGGCTGCTATTCTCCCATGGAGACGATCGTACAGATGCTGGATGTAGTCCTGTGGAACGGCTTGCCATGCCATTTCCACCTGGCGCCTCAGTTGGACCAGCATTTGTGCTGGATGTGCAGACCACGTGAGACGATGCTTCATCCAGTCCCAAACATGCTCAATGGGGGACAGATCCGGAGATCTTGCTGGCCAGGGTAGTTGACTTACACCTTCTAGAGCACGTTGGGTGGCACGGGATACATGCAGACGTGCATTGTCCTGTTGGAACAGCAAGATCCCTTGCCGGTCTAGGAATGGTAGAACGATGGGTTCGATGACGGTTTGGATGTACCGTGCACTATTCAGTGTCCCCTCGACGATCACCAAGAGTGTACGGCCAGTGTAGGAGATTGCTCCCCACACCATGATGCCGGGTGTTGGCCCTGTGTGCCTCGGTCGTATGCAGTCCTGATTGTGGCGCTCACCTGCACGGCGCCAAACACGCATACGACCATCATTGGCACCAAGGCAGAAGCGACTCTCATCGCTGAAGACGACACGTCTCCATTCGTCCCTCCATCCACGCCTGTCGCGACACCACTGGAGGCAGGCTGCACGATGTTGGGGCGTGAGCGGAAGACGGCCTAACGGTGTGCGGGACTGTAGCCCAGCTTCATGGAGATAGTTGCGAATGGTCCTCGCCGATACCCCAGGAGCAACAGTGTCCCTAATTTGCTGGGAAGTGGCAGTGCGGTCCCCTACGGCACTGCGTAGGATCCTACGGTCTTGGCGTGCATCCGTGCGTCGCTGCAGTCCGGTCCCAGGTCAACGGGCATGTGTACCTTCCGCCGACCACTGGCGACAACATCGATGTACTGTGGAGACCTCATGCCCCATGTGTTGAGCAATTCGGCGGTACGTCCACCCGGCCTCCCGCATGCCCACTATACGCCCTCGCTCAAAGTCCGTCAACTGCACATACGGTTCATGTCCACGCTGTCACGGCATGCTACCAGTTTTAAAGACTGCGATGGAGCTCCGTATGCCATGGCAAACTGGCTGACACTGACGGCGGCAGTGCGCAAATGCTGCGCAGCTAGCGCCATTCGACGGCCAACACCGCGGTTCCTGGTGTGTCCGCTGTGCCGTGCGTGTGATCATTGCTTGTACAGCCCTCTCGCAGTGTCCGGAGCAAGTATGGTGGGTCTGACACACCGGTGTCAATGTGTTCTTTTTTCCATTTCCAGGAGTGTATTATAATAATCACAAAGATTGGCTTACATTAGATAAGCTTCATACGACGTTGCATGAAGCCGGATTTTTGAAGGCTGCAATTTCAACTTTGCAACTGTAGTATCAGAGTCATAAATATAACAGCTTCCAAAAATTATGGCATAGTGTAATGGTTAGCATATCAACCTTACATGTGGAAGGTCGTGAGTTTGAATCTTAACAAAGGTAGCAATTTTTTTCATTTCTAAGTCTAATCAAAAAAGTTTGATTAATATTTTTATTCAATTAATTGGTTTAAATGTATTTTTTTAAATTTATAATTCATTTTTGTGTCATTTTCATCATCTTATTTTTCTCCCTGTCATTCTTGTTTCATTTGGAATCTGCCAGTGTTGCTTATAATGTGCAACTAACTGCCAATTAGGACTGCTCATCTGTTGGTAACACAGCAGCTCATGTACCTAGTGTAAGAATAGGTTCAAGTTACCATAGATAGCAAGGATTATAGTGTACTTTTAATGCTAAAAATATTTTTTTCTGTTTTGACTTTTGCTCATAGAGGTTAGCTTTAATCACTGTGAACAAGGTGATCATGGCTTTAGTTCTGCCATAGGTTGTTAACTCCTGTTTTCTCAGATGACAGTTGAACATCATGATGTTGTGGTCAGCTTATGACATGAGTTTAAATTCAGAACTACAGAATGCATCATCTGCTGCAGTTCAGTCTGACAGCTAATTCCAGCTTTGCTATGTGTTATTCATTAACAGCATTTGTGAAGTGAACTGCCATATGTGTGTGTTACTAACTGTGTAGTAGCTGGCAGCCAATCTGACAACACTATTTTGGCAAGTGACAGACATCAACTAGAATGAGATTTTCACTCTGCAGCAGTGTGTGCACTGATATGAAACTTCCTAGCAGATTAAAACTGTGCGCCGGACCGAGACTCGAACTCAGCACCTTTGACTTTCATAGGCAAATGCTGCACCATCTGAGCTACCCAAGCACAACTCACGATCCGTCCTCACAGCTTCAGTTCTGCCAGTATGTCATCTCCTACCTTCCAAATTTCACAGAAGCTCTTCTGCTATCCTTGCAGAACTAGCACTCCTGGAAGAAAGGATATGGTAGAGTGCTTACTCACGAAAGGCAAAGGTCCCAATTTTGAGTCTTGGTCCGGCACACAGTTTTAATCTGCCAGGAAGTTTCATATCAGTGCACAGTATGCTGCAGAGTGAAAATCTCATTCTGGAAACATCTGCCAGGCTGTGCCTAAGCCACGTCTCTGCAATATGCATTCTTCCAGGAGTGCTAGTTCTGCAAGGTTCGCAGAAGAGCTTCAGTGAAGTTTGGAAGGTAGGAGACAAATTACTGGCAGAATTGTAGCTGTGAGGATGGATTGTGAGTAGTGCTTGGGTAGCTCAGATGGTAGAGCACTTGCCTGTGAAAGGCAAAGATCTCAAGTTTGAGTGTCAGTCCAGCACACAGCATTCTGCCAGGAAGTTTCAGACATTAACTAACTTTAATTGGACTATGAGGGTTGGAACTTTAATAGTTGGAAATATTTATTTACAGTTTGTACAAAATATATACATGTTTCAAAGTTTTTCTGACTTTCAAAGTAGTCACCAGCATTGTGTATAGCCCGTTGCCAGTGATGTGGAAGTCATCCGATACCCTTAGCAGTGCCAGTTGTGTTGACTGTTTGAGCGGCATGGTCCATTGCCTGACAAATTTGTAGCAGTTGTGAAGTGAATGCCGTGAAGCGTTGCCTTCAGTTTAGAAACTGAGTAGAACTTAAAAGGGCTTAAGTCTGGGGAGTGCAGTAGGTGGTATAACACTTAGGAGCTCCCCCCCCCTCCCCCCTCCCCATCCCCATCAAACAAACCAATAACAGCTTGCACTGTACGTGCTTGAGCATTGTCCATCAAAATAATGGTCATGTCCTGCAGAAAGTGACATCACTTCTGTCTCTAAGCTGGTCGTAGGTTGGTTTCCAAAAACGAACATAGACCATTACACTTGAACTGTCAACACATCTAGCACTGCTAAGAGTATCCTATGCTTCCAAATCACTGGCAATGGGTTATACACAATGCTGGTGACTACTTTGAATCAAATATCATTTTGTACGAGCTGTAAGTAAATAGTTGCCACTATTAAAGTTCCAACCCTCATATATTCTAGTAGATATACAATCTAGTCTCTTGGTATTTTTTGTTTTTAACTGGTGCATTTTTTTTAATAATACAGGTTCATTGTTTTTGAAGAAGAAACAATTTTTTTGTCTTATGAGGAGTACTTTGTATGCATTCTGCATCAGGAAAGCTTTACTTTATTAGTTTGTCTACTACCTCAAAATAATGTCCCTTTAAAATACTACTGTTCCCACTGTTTTTCAGGTCTACACCTTTCTTCTTTTTCTTGATGTGACCATGTTGGTCTTTGTGATATTTTTAGAAGCTATGATTCTGTTTATGTAGTTATTCACTCTGTATATTGAGCAAGCAGTAAAGGAAATAAAAGAAAAATTTGGAGTAAGAATTAAAATCCATAGAGAAGAAATAAAAACATTGAGGTTTGCCAATGACATTGTAATTCTGTCAGAGACTGCAAAGGACCTGAAAGAGCAATTGAATGGAATGGACAGTGTCTTGAAAGGAAGATATAAGGTGAT
This sequence comes from Schistocerca gregaria, assembly GCF_023897955.1. NCBI lineage: Eukaryota > Metazoa > Arthropoda > Insecta > Orthoptera > Acrididae > Schistocerca > Schistocerca gregaria. Next base: position 598,626,409 of record NC_064931.1, on the reverse strand, counting down.
CATCAATAAAAGCAAAACGAGAATAATGGAATGTAGTCAAATTAAATCAGGTGATGCTGAGGGAATCAGATTAGGAAGTGAGACACTTAAAGAAGTAGATGAGTTTTGCTATTTGGGGAGAAAAATAATTGATCATGGTTGAAGTAGAGAGGATATAAAATGTAGACTGGCAATGGCAAGGAAAGCATTTCTGAAGAAGAGAAATATGTTAACATCAAGTATAGATTTAAGTGTCAGAAAGTCTTTTCTGGAAGTATTTGTATGGAGTGTAGCCATGTATAGAAGTGAAACATGGATGATAAATAGTTTGGACAAGAAGAGAATAGAAGCTTTTGAAATGTGGTGCTACAGAAGAATGCTGAAGATTAGATTGGTAGATCACATAACTAATGAGGAGGTACTGAATAGAATTTGGGAGAAAAGGAATTTGTGGCACAACTTGACTAGAAGAAGGGATCAATTGGTAGGACACATTCTGATTCATCAAGGGATCACCAAGTTAGTATCAGAGGGAAGCTTGTAGGGTAAAAATCATAGAGGGAGACCAAAGGATGAATACACTAAACAGATTCAGAGGGATGTAGGTTGCAGTAGTTACTGAGAGATGAAGAAGCTTGCACAGGATAGAGTAGCATGGAGAGCTGCATCAAACCAGCCTCTGGATGGAACACCACAACAACAACAGTAATTGGATTTGGTTTATTTTATCAATTTCTTATATAATCTCTTCTTGTCCCTATAGACATCACAGTTTGCTTGTGTTGGATTTAGCAGAGGTTTCACACACATAGTTTATAGCTACTCTTTCTTTCTTTTTACATCTGCTGTGACCCAGTTTTAATTGCACTTAACATTTGTATGCTTACATAGTAATGGGCATGCAGGTTCCATGTAATAGGAAAATGCTTTGTAGAACGATTCCCATCCCTTATTTACATTTGCTGTTTGGTATAGGTCTATATTGCTTGTCTTTAGACTGCATTGATCTTTGAGCCTCCATATGTTTGTTTGGCGAAACTCTTTAAAAAAATTTTCTGACTTTGTCATCTTATCTGATACTTCTATTAATACACTCTGGTAATCAGCAATGGCTGTGTTTATGAACTGTACCTTTTGTCTGTATTGTGGTGCATTGGTAATTACATGATGTCTCTGCATCTTTACTGTAACTTGTGGGACTATTTACTACTGTATTTAGGTCATAAGTGTTGATTAGATAATTGAAACTCCTTATATAACAGCATACTTTCAGTGTGTTACATTTTCGTCTACTTCCTCCTTCCTTTGTGTAGTAATTCATGTTTATATCTTTTGTATAGCCCTACTTTATATTTCTTCCACCTTCCGGCCTTCACTTTTTGCTTAGTGCTTGTTGCCCATCTGAGCTTTTGATATTGGCACAACTGCTTCTCTTTCCTCTTCTCCAAATGTTTCTTTAATTTTTGTATAGGTGACATCATTCAGTGGAATCATTCTTTCCCATAGTCATACATACTTCTACAACTTTGCATTTCTCCTCTACCTTTCCCATTTTGAATTTCCTGTCAATCTCATTTTTAGACTTCTGTATACCCTGAAGTGCATCTTCATATTTTTACGGTGGAAAGACTGATACATAAAATTTCAGGCATGCAGCCGCATAAATTCGACTTTTTCTTCTAATATTTCGGTTGAATACTGTCCAGCCATCTTCAGAGTGAGCCGAGGTGACTGACGCTCCACCACGTGCTCCGTCCTTTTAAACCTGTGGACTGCATCATTGCGCATGCGGCCACAGATACACATGGCACCAGAGACATTGATTGGTGGCAAAGAGGTATGACATATGCATGGAATTAGATCTATGGCTGTACAGTTGATCTATATGGTGATATCAACATATCACTGCGAGCTGCACCGTTGCAATGTCTTTGTGATTTTATTACAGAAATTGCCGGATTCCATGATTTGTCCAAGATGAAGCTGTTATCTCTGTTAACTAAATTTGTTGCCAACCAAATTGCAATTGCTTCCTTCACTACTGAGTCCTAGAAAGATGAAGTCAAGGCTAACATTTCGGCTTTATCGTACACCATGGATCACCCAGTGTCAATAAAGTGCTCTGCAACTGCAGATTTATTAGGCTGTTGTACCTGCAGTGCTCTGTGCATCTCTCCTTGGCAGTAAGTGTCGTCTGTCTGATGTATGAACAGCACATTCACAGGGGACCTTGTGGACTCCAGGCTTCCAAAGCTCCAAATCATCTTTAACAGAAGCGAGGAGTGCTGCTGTCTATGGTGGAGGGTGAAAAATCACTTTCACTTTGTTCTTACTGAGGATCCATCCTATTTTTGATGATAGGCTTCCCACATAGGTCAGAAGAGCCATTGATTTAAAACTTTCCATGTCTTCTTCTGCTTTTCTCACACCCACATTTGGTTTTATTTGTATTGCCTTACATATGTGCTGTGGACAGTACCCGTTGGCTTCAAAAACTTATCACATGTATAAGCTCAGCCTCCAGACTGCTCTTGTCAGCAATGACGTGTGCTCTGTGCACCAGAGTTCTGAGTAAACTCATCATCTGCGAAGGATGGTGGCAGCTATTTGCACATAAATATAAATCCATATGGGTTGGTTTTCGATATACTGCTTCTCCCAAACTGCCATCATCTTTGCGTTGTACCAACACATCCAAAAATGGAAGGCATCCATCTTTTTCGATTTACATCATGAACTGAATATGTCTGTGGATGGAAAATTCTTTTAACTTGTCTTCACCATGGGGCCACTCTACAAATGTGTCACCAACATACCTCCAAAACACCATGGGCTTTAAGCTAGCAGATTTCAGTGCCTTTTCCTCGAAGTCGTCCATAAAAAAGTTGGCCACCAAAGGTGACAAAGGACTACCCATGGCGACACTGTCAGCCTGTTAATAAAATTCATTATTGAATAAAAAATATGTTGAGGTCAAAATATGTTCAAACAAAGTTGAAATCTCTATATCAAAACTTTTTCCAATGATGAACAATGTTTCAGAAAGAGGAACCTTTGTGAACAGTGACACTACATCGAAACTGATTAACATGTCAGAAATCCTCAGTTTGAATGATCTCAGTTTGCCAATGAAATCCACAGAGTTATGTACGTGATGAGCGCATTTTCCCACTAGAGGCCTTAATAACGACACTAAGTGTGTGTCACAATCATAGGTTGCAGAGCCAATGTACTCACTATCGGATGCAGAGGAACACCATTCTTGTGGATCTTTGGAAGCCTATAAAGCCTTGGTGGCACTGCACGACTTGGTTTCAATCTTCACACAACTTCTGGTGGAAGGGGGGAGGTGTTCAGAAGCGAAGTAGTCTTCCTTACCACCTGGTTGCTGTGGTCTTTACTGATCTTCCAGTATGTGCTGTCACTCCGTAAACTGTTCATTTTATCATGATAGTTGTCACACAACATTAAAACAATGGCGTTACCTTTATCAGCTGAGATAACCACTGTCTCGGCATCCTAGCGAAGTTTACGCAGTGCAGCCCTTTCTGCCAGAGATATGTTACTCCTTTGTGGGCGAGCCTTCATAACGGCTCATCAAGTTTCACGTCTTATTTCTTCTGCTGATTTCATAGAAAGAGAACAAACAGCTTCTTCAACGGCACTGATGAAAGCTGGTATTGGTAAAACCTACGGCATGGCTGCAAAGTTCAGTCCTTTACTTGAAACCATCATCTTTATCTGTCATTTTAATGATGGGGTATCGAAAAACAGTTTGTTGCTGTGCAGACGTCTCAAGCTGGCTGAATTTAGACATCTGATTCAATGTGTCTATCTCACAAACCCAGCCTGACTTGGCCAACGTTATACCATCAATCCAGTTCCATGAATTGTAGGGGAACTCCACAGATATCTTTAGATGCAGGCGGTATAGTTGTTTCCAAACCACATCCAATTTTCAGTGGGTAAAATGGATCTACTTAACAATAGCAGAGCCAGTTTTGCTTAAAATCTTATTCATGGCAGTCAACTTTACAAAATGTACTAACCTGGCAAACATTGGATCTATGCTATGGTCACGGTATCTTAAGGAAAATCTTAAAGATCTCAGTAACCTCGCTCTCGAGTGTCTTAACTTACCAAATCTGCAAACACTCAAAACCATTTCCTCTCTAAAGAGGTACTTGAGCATCTTTGTACTTTTACCACGCATAGGCTGAGCCACAAAATTTTGGGTGTGCAGCCGCATAAATTTGACTTCTTGTAACATTTCAGCTGAATACCATCCAGACATCTTCACAGTGAGCCAAGGTGACTGACACTCCAGCACTTGCTCTGTCCTTTTAAATTCATGGACCACATCACTGCGCATGTGGCCACAGATACACAAGGCGCCAGAGATGTTGATTGGCGGCAAAGAAGTATGACATGTGTATAGTGATTTTATTACAGAAATTGCCGGAGTCGATGATTTTTCCAAGCTGAAACCGCTATCTCTATTAATTAAATTCGTTGCCAACCAAATTTCAATTGCTTTTTTTACTATTGACTTCCTCTTCTTGGCAACCATGCCTCTAAGGGGACCAATAACACGCCTAACATCAGAGCTCTCAATTATCAAAATACCACCCTCTGTGAATGTCCAGATCTTGCAGGCTGAGAGGTTTCCTCTGAAACAAGACAGGTGACAGCATCTGGCTGAGTGACAATATCAGCCACAGACAGCGCCTGAAACCTGTTTGTCAGACTAACTGGGGAGGCCTTATGTGCAGCCGCCTGGGAAGTCTTTCACTGCCTGCTATGCCTTGGGGCAACCTCGCACTGAGCCACTGGTGAGGGGTCAACCTCATTGTGAGCAGTAACTGGGCTGGTCACGGGTGAGGACCAACTGGAGCATTCGGACATGCTAGACGTCAGTTGGTTCCCCACGACCATCCCACAACAGTGGTGCCCATCCACTGCAGCCTCAAGCTGTGTAACCAAAGCCATCACAGCGTGGAGGTGAGAACAAAGTGTCACCAGCTCGGCTCACATCCGCACACAACAATCACAGTCCCTGTCCATACTAAAGACCGTGAAAAACAAAACTATCTGGATAAACGGACTATCAGCACATGCTGTGGAACTCTACTGTAGACACTGAGAAAAATGCAGGACTGTGTCTAATAAATTAGATTGGTATGCAGAGATTCAAAAACCTAACTATTGAAGTGGAACTAAATATTTCGCCCCTGATTAGGAACTTGTAATATGTCATAAAATTGGTTTACTTTCTGAGCCAAATGAAAATGCAAGAACTGTGGCTATTAGATATTAAATTAATATGCACAAACTCAAGAAACTATTAAAGCACACTGATGATATAAAATTCACTCCAGGTTAGGAACTTGTAAAACTCACAAAATTGGTTACTTCCCTGTTTCTGCGTCTGTTCCAGCCGGTTGTTGCTGCCTGACTGCTGCTCAAGCCCATGTAACATGATGCTGGCCTTATGACACAGACAGTTACCCTGCTGGATGATATATTACTGTTGGGGAAAAAATTAGGGATGATGGGATTCAAGTGGTCCACAATAATGTTTACATAGTCTATGGCTATCATGGTGCCTTTGATTACTACCATAGGCCCCCTGGAAGCCCAGGTGAATGTTCCCATAACATAATACTACCCCCATAGACCTGTGTCTGTGGCATGGTATGTTTTGAGCAGCCATTAACCTTAATAATGGCATATCTGGACACAGCCATCGATACTGTGTAACAAGAAATGAGTTTCATCCAACCGGGTGACGTTTCCATTGACCAGAGGTCCACTCTCAAAGATGCTGTGCCCACTGCACTCATAACTGACAATATCATTTGGTTAACATGGGAGCATGTATGGGTCATTTGGTATGGACTCTCATGTTAAACAGTGTGCACTGGACAGTGTGTATCAAATCACTTGTGACTGCACCAGCATCATATTCTACCATCAAATGTTTTACAGCTCTATGCCTATCCTGCTTTCCAGAGCAGGCAAGCTCCCGACCTCCATGTTCTGTAATGATGCATGGACATCTAATACCTTGTCACTACTCATGGTTCCACTGTTCTCCAACTATTTTTCATAGATTTTCACGACAATAGCTTACAACCAAGTATCGTGGTTTCCGAGATGCTCGTTCACAGGTGCCAAGCCAAAACAATCTGCCATTTCTCACAGTCATGTATGTTAGTAGATTTCCCTATTTGTGGCCTGTATCAGCATTAAAATGATTCTCTATTCACACCTGTTGCACTTATATACCTCCGTCACCATGTCAGGTGCCTACAGTGCCACCAGGAGGCACTCTATCCCTCAGTGGGCATTGATTATAATGTTTTGGTTCATCAGTATATTTCATGAGGACTTGCAGCTCCACTGTATTGTTTAATGATGGTGGAATCATCTTGGGAAAATATTCTGAACTTAAAATAGTGGATGTAGATTTATCAACATAAAAACAGATTACGCAGGAGTAGTTAATAATAGGAAAACAGAAATGCAAGTGGGCCACTGTCAAAAGCGTCATCATCACATTATAGTAGGCAAGTTAGACACAAAATAATACTACTAAAGTAGTACAATTTTATATGCCTACTAGCTCCATGAATGATAAAGAAATGGTTAAGAAGGTATAATGAGGAATTGTTCAGATCATTAAGGGAGGTGAAAATTTAATTGAACAAAAGACTGGAAATTGATAACAGGGAGAGGAAAATAAGGAAAAACAATAAGAAACATGGACTGGGGGATGACTTGTGGACTATGATCACATTTTATTGCATGTAAGCTGTGAATTAAAACTGAATAAGTTGCAGAAAACTAGGGAATAAAGGATATGTTGTGCAATCCCAAAACATTGACTACACGCCAGCCAGCACAGCAACCTGAAATGGCACTGAGAAGGTGATGACCCACATGCTAATGAAAAGAGGGGGCAGCACTACATGTCCAGGAAGACAGAGTTCAGCACTCCTGTGAATGTTGATTTAACTGGCTGTCCATTGCTGGTTGGCCCTAATTTGGTTGCAGTCTTTGAGAGCATCTGTATGGAATAATAGGAAGACGTTACTTAGCCTATGATCTGTGAGTAGTAATAGATTTTCAAAGTACTTATTTGTTAGAGGCACAGGAAGCACAGGAATTAAGATAAGTTTATCTTCTTTTTAGAAATAAAGTGTTATACTAATCTTAAAGTATAATGTACAGATCATTTTGGATTCCTGCTACCGGCCATCGCAACTTCTCTCCTTCCTTGTGCCAGTGCTGACTCCTACAGTAGGTGACACAACATACGGCAATGAGAATTCCAGAACAAATTCTGCCTTTGTTCTACACTGATCCATCACAGCATATCACTAATATTTCTCTCTTTTCTTTGATAGATGCATTGCTACTATTTGTGTTAGTTATAATTTGCTGTGGTGTTCCTCTCATTAAACTGGCCTCTTACCCACCTCCTACACCACCTGCACCTATGGCTCCAGCTGCTGCTGGCTTTAATATAATGCAGTTTATTGAGTTTTAGAACCACCAAATGTCACAGTTGATGATGGCCATCAAGCAGCTCATTAATGTACAAGCTGCTACTGCATCAGCTCCACCACAGCAGCTGGCCGCATCCACGGCTCCACATGTGTGCATTTTACCATTATGAGTATTCTATGAACAACAAGAGAAATGGAATGAGTACTACATTAAGTTCAACACTCACTATGTTACACATCAACTGCAAGGTACTGTGAAACTTTCTTATTTCTTTTCAGTGGCCAACTCAAGAGTTTACTGCTTCACTCAGAAGTTATTCCTCACTAGTAGGCCAGAGTTGCCAGTTTTTGAAGATTTAGCTTCCGCCCTCACTAAGTATTAGATTGATCAGGTACAGGTTGCTGCACCTCATTACAAGATATTTTGATTGTGGAAAAAGCCTGAACAGACATACCATCAGTGGGTCCCTGAACTTCAGGGTTTGACACAACAGTGTCATTTTCAATGTAGCTGTGGACAGTACTATAGTGATGCAGTGATTCATGATGCCATTTCATACCATGTGCCAGGCAGTAGGCTTTATGAACAAATTCTTAAAAATTCTGGTCCTATTTGAAACAAGTGTTAAAAATTATTGAACATCAAGGTCCATGTGATAGTGTTGTGGAAAACTTTGAGGTAGCTCCTGTCTGCAATATGATAAAAAGTGACACACAGGTCTGGTCTTGTGACCAACTGCCATGTGCAAATAGTCCACCGCACTTCAGCCAGAATAAATAAGTGTCAGTGCATGTGTCTGCTGTGAAATCATGTCCCCACTGCTTTTCCACACATAAAAGGCAATATTGATAGTGAAAAGCCAGGTCATGTACAGTCTGTGTGCTTGCAACAGAAAAAGAACTCTACCCACGTTCACTCTCATAAGCTCAGAGCACCTTCTCATTCAGTGAATGTAGGTTTTTCTAAACCTACTGTGGTACTAGTAATGACCAAATTCAGGATGTGCCTTCAACCTGGCCAAGTGCTGTGTAACAACAGCCAAACAAACTGTTTGTGAACTTAGTCATTGCCAGATGCTATGTATGACTTCAGCTAGACACTGGCACTTGTGTTACATCGCTTAATCATGCTACTTATGAACAGTTGGGCTTGCTATAGTTGACCAAATGTTGCATGCACCTCACTGCATATACTGATCAGGACATCCCAGTGTCTGGTACATATAGTTTGCCTGCCACATTCCAGTCTCACGCCAGAAGAGTGACATTTGCAATTTTGCATTCGTGAGACTGTGAAAATATTTTTGGGTTAGATTCTTTTGATTTGTTTGGTCTCCATATCCAGGACAATGTACTTTCTGTTTCTCCTTTAAATTGATTGAGGAGTTTCCTGACTTATTTTCTGGGTGACTTGGGAGTCAAATAATTTTGTGGTGCATGTTACAATGAAGGACAATGTGTAACCTGTTTTTCCGGGTGCATCCCATCCCTCATGCACTTAGAGACAAATTTGCAAGTTAACTTAAAGTATGGCAAGACAATGACGTTATTGCTCCTACTCAGGCTAGTCAATGGGTTTTTCTCTTAGTAATCTTGTCCAAGTCTTTTGGAAGACTTCGTCTTTGTGTTGACTTTAAATCCGCTTTGAATTCACAAATAATAATTGATACTTATCCATTGCCTCGCCCTGAGGAATTGATGGACAGGCTTGGTGCAGGGCGCTATTTTTTTATTTACTTTTTATTTTATTTGATGTGTATTTGCAAACTGCACCAGATGAGGAGTCTCAGAAAGTGTTTTTGATCAACACACTTTTGGGTTTTTCAAATCATTGTGCTTCCCCTTTGGCAGCACTTCCACACCTGCCATATTACAATGCTACTTACAACAGCTTACTGTAAAAGTTCCATTCTGTTCAAATTACTTGGAAGATATTGTGGTGTCAGGACATACATTAGAGGAATGTATCAGTAACCTATGTATGCTTTTTCAAGTGCTTTCAGCCACAGGTTTGATGTGTCCCCTGTCCTTTTTGCAGTCTGATATTCAGTACTTACGCTTTGTTCTTAGTAGCCAAGGTGTTCATCCCCTTTGCTCACATTTCCTGGCCATCTGGGACCTCCCTTCCCCATGGACACGACAGAATTGAAGTCACTTCTCAGAAAGTTGACAATTATATTCAGTTTATACACAACACAGTCAAGATCATGGCTTCATTGAATCATTTGCGCCAGAATAATGTGCTTTTTGTTTGGACCAAAGAGTGTCAGGATGCAGTCCAGAAACATAAAAATGCCTTGTTGAGTGACAGATGCCCTATTAATTTCAGTCATACTAAGCTTGTGGTTTTGACAGTGGACACTTCTTCATACGGAATTAGAACTGTGCTCTCACACAGATTAGATTCACAGGACAGGCTTATTCCTTTTGTTTCCTAGCTATTGAGAAAGACTCAATGTAACTATACCCAAATCAAGAAGGAAGTGCTTGCTATTATCTATGGCATGACAAAGTTTCACCATTATCTGTTTGGTCAGAAGTGTTACCTTGTGACAGACCATAAGCCGCTTCAGTCATTGTTTCATCTGTCTTATCCTGTCCTGCCATGCACAGCTCAGATGCTACAAAACTGAGCTTTGTTGTTGTCATAGTATCAGTATCAAATATTGTACCAGCCCACAGTGAAGTATGCAAATGCTGACACCCTTCCTTGCCTTCCTGTTGGCCCGTCGACCTGGGACCGGACCGCAGCGAGGCACGGATGCACGCCAAGACCGTAGGATCTTACGCAGTGTCGTAGGGGTCCGCACCGCCACTTCCCAGCAAATTAGGCACAATGTTGCTCCTGGGGTATCGGCGAGGAGCATTCGCAACCGTCTCCATGAAGCTGGGCTACAGTCCCGCACACCGTTAGGCCGTCTTCCGCTCACGCCCCAACATCGTGCAGCCCGCCTCCAGTGGTGTCGCGACAGGCGTGAATGGAGGGACGAATGGAGACGTGTCGTCTTCAGCGATGAGAGTCGCTTCTGCCTTGGTGCCAATGATGGTCGTATGCGTGTTTGGCGCCGTGCAGGTGAGCGCCACAATCAGGACTGCATACGACCGAGGCACACAGGGCCAACACCCGGCATCATGGTGTAGGGAGCGATCTCCTACACTGGCCGTACACCTCTGGTGATCGTCGAGGGGATACTGAATAGTGCACGGTACATCCAAACTGTTATCGAACCCATCGTTCTACAATTCCTAGACCGGCAAGGGAACTTGCTGTTCCAACAGGACAATGCACGTCTGCATGTATCCCGTGCCACCCAACGTGCTCTAGAAGGTGTAAGTCAACTACCCTGGCCAGCAAGATCTCCGGATCTGTCCCCCATTGAGCATGTTTGGGACTGGATGAAGTGTCGTCTCATGCGGTCTGCACGTCCAACACGAACGCTGGTCCAACTGAGGCGCCAGGTGGAAATGGCATGGCAAGCCGTTCCACAGGACTACATCCAGAATCTGTACGATCGTCTCCATGGGAGAATAGCAGCCTGCATTGCTGCGAAAGGTGGATATACAGTGTACTAGTGCCGACATTGTGCATGCTCTGTTGCCTGTGTCTATGTGCCTGTGGTTCTGTCAGTGTGATCATGTGATGTATCTGACCCCAGGAATGTGTCAATAAAGTTTCCCCTTCCTGGGACAATGAATTCACGGTGTTCTTATTTCAATTTCCAGGAATGTAGAAGACACAGGAAGCACAGGATTCAAGAGAAGTTAAGTTTATCTTCTTTGTAGAAATAAAGTGTTTCTATGAATGTTAAACTTTATAGTACAGATCATTTTGGATTCCTACTACTGGCCATCACAATTTCTCTCCTTCCTTGTTTGTGTTGAGACTGACTCTCACAGTAGCTGACACAACATATGTGACCTCAAAAAGTTGAAAGAAGCGAGAGGTGGGGGGGGGGGGGGGGGGGAGAGGCAGTCAGGAGTTTCAAAGGGAGCATTAGACAGCAACTGCCCGATTGACAGAGAGAAAAAATACAATAGAAGACGACTGTGTAATGGAGAGCTGAGCTAGTGAAGGCAGCAGATGACAAAAATAGGCAAAATGACCAGACCCAGTAGAATTTCATGGATAACACACAAACTTTACTTGATAAGAGGAGAAAATATAAAAATACAGCAAATCACTCAAGCATCAGGGAATACAGTTTCCTGAACGTGAGATTGACAGAAAGTGCAAAATGACAAAGCAGGAATGGCTAGAGGAGAAATGCAAAGATACAGAAGAATGCATGACTATGGAAAGATAGGTGCCATCTATAGGATAATTAAATACACCTATAAAGTAAAGAAATGGGCCTGTATTAATGTTAAGAGATCAGATGAAAGCCAGTACTAAGCGGTGAAGGGAAGGTTAAAGGTGAAAGGAATATATAGAACAGCTATGTGAAAGAATCAAACTTGATGACAATGTTATTCAAAGGGAAGAGGAAGTAGATAAAAATCAGATAGGAAATATGATACTACAAGAAGAATCTGACAGCATGCTGGAAGTCCCTAGTCAAAACAAGCCACATGTAGTTGGAAACATTTGATCAGACTGTTTTAAATACAGTTGTGACGCCGATGAGGTCGACACCAGCATCGATATGCATACGTCTTTGGACCCTGAGCATTGTCTTTGGAGTGTTCTGCCATGTTCAGTTCTTTGTGAGCCTTGCATGTGTTTAGGTGAATAAATGAACTACTGCTAAATGGGTGTAGTTTGGTGTAACCAACCCGAACTTCTCCCTTACTGGTGACCACGAGTTGTAACTTCTTCCGTTTTCGCCATTTTACTGTGTCCACGACCTCTGTGTCAGCTATTTTCGCGTGTATTACATTGATACAGCATTCGACCAATGACTTCGGCCCAGCGCGTAACGCCGGATTTTGTGATGGGCATGCATTGTGTTGTGGGCTATGTACACCCACTATGACTGCAACACGATGCCCCTCACTCGACGATTCTGCCGATTTTGCCAGACGTTTTTGGGCCTGCAACAATAAGTGAGGTTAGGAGTGTGCATGACTCTGGCTATCGAATGCCTTTGTTCCCGCCACATGTGCCCTCTCTCATCGACTGTGCAGTTACCTCTTATGGATCTCCGTGCAGTGCGGGACCAATGCCGATTTCTGCTAATGCTTCGTCGGACAACCTACTACTGCCAGGACAACGATTTGCCACACCGCAATCTGTGCAGTACCACACAGATACCTGCCATGTGGCTGGAACTTTTTCGCTCATAGGTGTACCTCCTCAGCATCCGACCACACCCGCACCTGCCTCGGTTCAGCATCAGCACATGCCTTCCTACTTCAATACCTCGGCCTGCAACAGGAACAATAACTTGTTTCTGTGCCTGACCTCCACCTCCATCCCACTGCTACGCCTCAGTGTTTTGTGCCACGACATTCACCTTATCTGCACACCGTTTTGAGTGGAGTGACTATGAACAGTGAACATTCACACATTCCATCCCATGTTTGACATCATTTCCCACACTGTGCTTCTGGACAGCCCGCACCTCCGCAGCCTCCCTGCAACACAGGTGACCCCGGCTCTAATTATATGTCAAGCTTTCCGTGGACTAACACGCGTTCTCAAACTTTGAACTTTTTCTCATCTGTCGCCCCCATGCCGGCTGCAGTCGAGCTTCCGCTACCATTCTCGGCACATCCTGGTGCCTCATCTGCGTTGGTCTTCTGTGACACTTCAATCCGAACACACCCGCAATGTGTTGAGCTTCCACAACCGCAATCAACACATTACGGTGTCTCACCTGCGTTGACCTTCCGTGTTGTGATGGATCGCGCTCAACCACAACATGTCACCTTCACGCTGCCACCCGAACAGCCGTCGTTGCCTTATCCCCTGGAGGCACACTCTCCTGGAATACTACAGCAACAACAGCTCGATTCAGGCAGTGCCCCAACGAAATCAACTCAAATTGTGGACGAGGTGTTCGACCATTACAAACTCGACGAGTCAACCATGTTTCTGTGCCTCATCACTCACCTGCACGACCAGGAGGACTTGATTGCTGCCCTGGTCGACGCCCTGGACTTATCTCCCCGGTACACTCTAGCCAAAAAGGCAGTTCTAAGTCGGCTTCTACCCTCAACTTACGCAGCAATACGGCAAGTGCTCCAAGTAAAGCAACTAAGTAACGACAAACCTTCCCAGCTCTGGAGACAGCTAAGTGCTCTGGTCAGCGCCGATCTATTCTCTGACACAGCTCTGCTCACCATCTGACCAGATAAACTATCTACTCACATCCGCTTTGCTTTGGCTCAAAGGTCTCCTGAACCTGTCAAGTAAAGAATAACAATTGCTGACAAGCTACACGATGCATCACTGCTGTATTTCGCCAGCCACTGCCCACCTGACAAATCTCAGGATCAGGCTCATCGCCCTGTGGCCGGACGTGGACGGGGCCGTACTGTGCCGACCGTTCCACTCGCTCCGGGAAGCAGTAAACAAGCAACTGGGACGCCACCAGCTCCACGCACGGCCACGCCCCCTCCTGCAACCGAACCTGCTGCGGCCACCGAACCTCGGCCACCGCCACTGGCAACGAACTTTCTGCAAGAAATGCAACCGCAGTACCCTTACTGTTACTTCCACACACGGTTTGGTGAGGCGGCACGGAACTGCAGACCACCTTGCTACTTCCCAAACGTCAATCGCAGGTAGGTCTGGGTGCCGCCTCCTGTGCACATTACAGGCACCCCCCCCCCTCCCCCAGTGCTCCATTCTGTCCAGGAACGACCATATAATTGCGGACGACTTTACATTATAGACATTTCGTCAGGATACCGTTTCCTTGTGGACACAGGCGCTGATTTTTCGCTGCTGCCTACGTCCTTAGTGTCGTCGAACATCTGCCCTCATACTTCACTGCAAGCCGTGAATTCAACTAAACTACAATGCTCGGATTCAACTTCCCACGTCGTCTCACTCTCCGCAAACTCCAGTGGACTTTTTTAGTGTGCGAAATTGACAGACCTATACTAGGCATTGACTTCTTGCGACACGCCAAACTTTCACTGGACCTAGTGCGAAATACCGTGTTTCATCATCCGTCCAAGACTCACTTTGCACTTTGCCCTGTGGTCCTTCGAGCAACCTCCCCCCCCCCCCCCCTTCCCGTGACACATCGGTCCGTGCTCATGTCATCCGTACATGCTCGTCTCTGTCGACGACGTTACAAGAAACCACGCACAAATGCCTTGTCGAGCTTGAACACATCGCTCGCCTATGAAAGGAAAACTTCGGCTCTCCCTCCGGCTCCACAAAACACAGCTCCAGCTATCCGATGCAGCAAAGGAGTTACAGACACTACAGTAAGGACAAAGCTAGGTCAGTAAGTGCGCCGAATCTGCTTGCAATCCCAGCAATCAAGCCTCATTGTGTTTACCTCCCACTACCCCTCACAGCTGTGCTATAAAGACTGCCATAACGTGTACTGACAATTCCGCAGCGCCACAACCTCTTATATGGCAGTGTTTGACACTCGGCCGGACGCAAGTGCGCATTCGCAATGAGCATCACGTGTTCCCAAACTGATGGCTCCTACCCCACCCCTCGGGGA
Organism: Schistocerca gregaria; assembly: GCF_023897955.1. Taxonomy (NCBI): domain Eukaryota; kingdom Metazoa; phylum Arthropoda; class Insecta; order Orthoptera; family Acrididae; genus Schistocerca; species Schistocerca gregaria. The sequence continues at coordinate 598,611,291 of NC_064931.1, read as the reverse complement.
CAGCACCTCAAACTATGCAGCTTTGGCTCCTGTGCGCCGCCCTGCGACCGCCACTGACAACACAAACAGTGCACTTGTGCATCACGTGTTCCCAAACTGACGGCTCCTACCCCACCCCTCGCGGACAGCACCTCAAGCTATGCAACTTTGGCTCCTGTGCGCCGCCGTGCGACCGCCACTGACAACACAAACAGTGCACTTGCGCCAAGTGTTTCGCCCGCAACCGTGCTGCCACAGGCTGCGCCCTCAGACAATGGACTCACTAACGGCTCACGAGCTCTACCGAGCTCACCCAACCATGATGCCACTGCTTTGGGCCGGCGGCCATCTTGTCGCGTCGACTCGTGGGAAACTTTGCCACCTCAGCTCCTGTCGAATCCGCCGAGTAGCTCCGAACACCACGACCACGCCTCGCCTGTCCCTTCCGCCACACATTGTAAACAAACCGCCTTCTGTGCCGCCGGCAACAATTCCGTCGTTACCAACGGCACGGTTCACAAACCTCACCTCACGCCAGGTCCCCCGATCTCCAGGACAAATTTCAGCTACATCAACCCGTTCTCACTTTTCTTGGTTTTCAGGTCTCTGCCGACGGCATTTCACCGTACCCTGAGAAAGTACAAATAATACTAAACCTACCCAGACCTTCGTCACCGAAAGAGCTCCGGCGCTTTCTGGGGATGGTTAATTATTATCGCCGACATCTACCTTGGGCTGCGGAGATTCAGGCTCCACTGACAGATGCCTTGGCAGGCACCAAGACTTCTGGATCTCGGCCCGTTCCATGGACCCCTTCTATGACTGACTCTTTCACTGCCCTCAAAAATCTTCTTACCGAGGCCTGCACCATTGCGCATCCTCATCCCAATGCACAGCTTTTCATCACCACAGACGCTAGTGATACTGCCATCGGCGCTGTCCTTAGCCAGACAATCGACAGCCAAACTTCGACCTTGCAGTTCTTCTCGCACAAACTCACCAATGCACAATGGAAATATTTCGCATTTGACAGGGAGTTGCTCACGGTCTACGAAATGGTTAAGCATTTTAAGACTGAAGTTGAGGGACGTCCTTTCTATGTGTTAACAGACCACAAACACCTGAATGCGGCCATTAAAAACCCGCCAGCTGACCTGCCTCCTCGCCGCTTCAGATACATAGACTTCATGTCTCAGTTCACCACCGATGTCAGACACATAAAGGGTGCTGATAATATAGTTGCTGATTTCCTTTCACGAGTCAACGCCGTCCATTCGCTGTTAGACCTCTCTGAACTGCCTAACCTCCAACCCGCTGACGAGGAAACACAATACCTGATTTCAGACTCTACTTCTTCACTACACTTCGTCCGCACCACCTTCCCTGGCATTTCTGGTGAGATCTGGTGTGATGACAGTACAGGCACGTTACGCCCCTCTCATCCCAACCACACTCCGTCGAGCTGTCTTCAATGCATTGCATAATTTAGCCCACCCTGGTGTTGGTGTGTCTGCCCGCCTCGTACCAGAATGATCGCACGAAATGTCAACAAGGATTGCCATCAATGGGCACGCTCCTGCATCATGTGCCAACGCTGCAAAGTACACAAGGACACCTCGGCCCCCCCTCCCCCCACGGCTCCTTTTCGATCCCTCCTGAGCGCTTCCAGCATATTCATATTGACATTGTCGGCCCTCTCTCCCCCTCTAACGGCTTTCGCTATGTTCTCTCGTCTATCGACCGAACAACTTGCTGGGTCGAGACTGTCTTCCTCCCCAATATTACAGCAGAAACTGTTGCTCGAGCTTTCATCAAGTCATGGGTATCGTGTTTCGGATGTCCATCTATCATCACGACTGACCAGGGCAGAGAGTTTGAGTTGGCCCAGTTCAACGAGATTTGTAACATTTGCGGCATCCGGCGCATCCATACCACAGCATATCACCCGCAAAGTAACGGGCTAGTTGAGCGCTGGCACTGCACTTTCAAGGCGGCTCTTCAATGCCACGACTCTCTATGGACGGAGGCCTTTCCCCTTGTGCTACTCGGCATTCGTGCGATCTATAAGGAAGACCTCAAAAGCACAATAGCTGAGTTCGTATACGGCCGGAACATTGTTATCCCTGGCGAACTTGTGAGCTCTTCCGCTTCTCTCCCTCAGTCTGACTTACCTTCCTTCGTGGACCACGTCAGACGCCACTTCATCAACCTCCATATCCCTCCAGCCGCCAGCCATTCCCACCCTAAGGCTCACGTCCCAAAATCTCTTGACAATTGCGAGTACATCATGCTCCCAGATGACCCTGCCCGTGCTCCCCTCCAACCTCCAAATGCCGGCCTGTACTGAGTTCTCCGGCGCTTAGCCAACACCTATGACATCCAGATGAAAGATTCAGCTGTTACTGTATCTCTCAACAGACTTAAGCCTACTCATGTCGAACCTTCTTCTAACCCCCTTCAGGCCACAACCACCCCACTCACTGTCATGGCTCACGACTTACACACTCGATCGAGTGACTTCCAGCTCCAATCGTCGAGCTCTCCTCTGACCTTGCGCTCCAGTCTCACGCACTCCATTGAGTGACCACATGTTCCCCATGTCGAGCTTACCTACGATCACGCCCTCGCCACCAGGCCCTTCGTCGGTTCCTTCGACCTCTCCACCGTCACCTGCCTCACCCTGTCGAGGTTTCTCACGTCCCTCCCCCTCCCCCCATCTTGAACGTGCCCTCACTTGAGGTGTTTGTGCCTGTCCCCCCCGGACAGAATCCACGACATCTCAATAATACTGCATGATTATACACTGTTCATCATGTGATTCTCTTCCTCCAATGCTCATGACATAACCCCTGCCATTCCCTGTCACCTGGTGAAATGTGTTCCCTTCCTGCGCGACGTCGACCTGGACATGCTTCGTGTGTTTGCCATGTCCACCGGAGACATCATCGTCACCGCTTCGTTCCACCGCAAACCGCCGGCCTACCTGTCGCCGCACGACTATCATGCCTAGTATGAGGCCTGGCTCGCTTCAACGACTTCCATGTTTGGTGGCCGAACCTTCCTTCATGACATGTACCCAAACAGCTGTCCGACGACGCTGTCGAGCTGACCGTAGTCCGGCTCTTGCGGACCACCCCTGCCGATGCATTAGTCACCCCCCCCCCCCCTGGCCTCTCAAGTATACTCTGTACTCCGGGGGGAGGAGGGGGGGCTATGTGGCGCCGATGAGGTCGACACCAGCATCGATATGCATTCATCTTTGGACTCTGAGCATCGTCTTTGGACTCTGAGCACTGTCTTTGGAGTGTTCTGAGTGAATAAATGAACTACTGCTAAATGGGCGTTGTTTGGTGTAACGAAACCGGAATTCTCCCTCACAGTACTTGGGAGAATCAACCATTATAAAACTATTTCATCCAGTATGCAAGATATACGAGATGGGTGGAATACAGTCAGGCATCAAGAAGAATGTAGTAGGTTGGTCTGACAGGTGTGAATAATGCATAACCATGAGTTTAATAAGCCATAGTGTTAAAATAATGACACATAAAGAGATAGGAACACAGTCTATGAAATTCTGTACGTAGTGAAGATAAAATAAATGAGCGATAGAACAGAAATCAAACTGCAGTTATATGTGTCAAAGGACATGAAAGGGAAGCAGTCGTTGAGGAATGATGATGATGATGATATTTGGTTTGTAGGGCACTCAATTGAGAAGTGAGGCAAGACTGTAGCTTACCCCCAATGTTATTCTATTTGTGCATTGAGCAAGCAGGAAAAGAAGCCAAAAAGAAATTTGAAAGAGAAATTAATGTTTAGGGAGAAAAATAAAAACTTTAAGATTTAAGACACAGACTGTGAGTGGGTATTGATTGAAATCAATGGGAAAAGTTGAAAATTTGTGCTGGACTGGGATTCGAACTGGTCTCCTGCTTACTGGGCAGATGCTCTGACAACTAAGCCATCTGGACACAGCAGTCATTGCAACTGCATGGACTACCCTAGCACACCTCACTTCAGACCCAAATTCTCAACTTATCCGCACACTACTAATGTAGTGCCCCTTGCCCATTATCCTCCTTACTCATGGCGCTTTGGTGATTCCTATAGGGGTTCGAGGCTGATGTGCATCTGCTCTGAAGAGATCATTGGGCATCTCACCTGAATTATTTATATAACTTTGAGACTTGCCAATGACATTGTTATCCTGGCAGAGGTGACAAACAATTTGGAAGATTAGCTGAGCCTAATGGTTAGAAGAGAAATGCAAAGGGCCTTGAAAAGAGGTTGTAAGATGAATACCAACATAAATGAAACAAGGGTAATGGAACAGAATGTAGTTGAATTGGAACAGATGATGCTGATCAAATTAGATTATAAATGGGACAGTAAAAGTAGCAGATGAGTTTTTCTATTTGCGCAGCAAAATAACTGATGATGGCCAAAGTAGAGAGAATAGATAATGCAGTCTGACAACCCACAGGAAGCCAGAACATTAAATAGCACAACTATATATTTCTGTGTGCGTTTGTGTTTTTACAACAGAATAACATCGTCAACACTCTACACCCACAGCAAACCATGTATGTGTATGTTTGTTTCAGCATTATCTTTGGCACTTAGTGTTGACATTTGGAGGAAGATTAATAGTTTGTAGATATCTTGGCTGGGTTGGGACTCTGTTTCACAGTTGGATGGTAAGAAAAATAGCAAGCCACACCTGCTGATACCAGCAATAAGATCATATATACACTTGCACATTTACATACTGAATATGGTAAAATATGGAACAATACAGAAACGTAAAAAATGTGAAAAAATTAGTAAAAATGTAAAAAAAAGTTGGGAAAATCCAGATATGACATGATCATACAGAACATCTGTATTTGTACTTAGGATGTAGCCAAAATGTTTTGACATAAGCACTAGATCAAAGTAGCTGGAGATCTCATGGATATTTTCCTGGAAAGCTACAAGGGAGAGAGAACTATTATTATGAAAGGACCATCTGCTCCCAAATTATAAAAAAAGTTGAGAGACAGAGATCACAGACCCGTATGTGCTTTATTAGTGTCAAGTTTGAGAGAGAGAGAGAGAGAGAGAGAGAGAGAGAATATTTGGATGCAATTTAAAGTGATACACATGAATCACATATTCTGAAGCTACTATAGATGAAACCATGAGAAGTTCTCTAATGAAAAGTTTGCATAACACAAATAACATGTATTTTATCTGCATGACTTAGATTAGCATCTGGTACTATTGCTCAGAGTTTGTCTAATTTTTAATACCATTTATCCTACATTAACCATTTTTATTGTTCTCTCGTGTGCTATCAGTTGTGGGAAATTCACTCCTTTTGACACACATACAACTGAACGCTTTGCATGGGAGTGAACGCACAGTGGTGAGGGCTGGTCAAAGATGGCATCAGTGCAGATACTGCTTCATATCTCAATGCCACATTGTGATATGCTACATCTCAGCTGAATCGCCAGGGTCCAGGGTCATCTGATAGTTCCATGCATCCAGCAACCTCCTGTCATCATCCTCTGTTTGACATTTTATCATCATATGTTATTATAATTATTACTTAAATAACCAATTACCCTTGTGGAAGAAAGTGGTCTGGCCGCCTTTAAAGTGAATTTCCTTCATTAGCATGCATTTACAGTAAAAATGTCACACCCACCCTACCCTTGGCCCTGGGGTTCCACATCACAGACATGGACGAAAGAGTGTAGTTACTTCCAAACTTGGAGGATATGACTGAAATGATACTGACTTGAGCTCATGTCGCATCTCATTACTGGACCCTTGTCCCACTTCATGGTTCTGGGCTATACATCAGAAGATCAGTTGACTGGCAGAGTTGTCATCGTGATCTTTACGTTAGGTTTTTGCTGTTATATTGAATCATCATTAGTGAAAAACAGCATTTGCTATTGGTGGGCACATTGCTATGCTAAGGTGCATACCAGTGTTTGTCCTATCCATTCATGGTTACTGAGACTGACACCCAGTCTGAACCATCATCTTCCAGAGACTTAAAGTAAATACTGGTAACTTGTGGGGATGTGCACATATACCAGGTAATCAGTGCTGATAACTGGCTATAAAGCTACATCCAACTTGCCTATAGTTTCAATTATTTAACCTGGGACTCAATTACATGACCTACCAAACAGCAATGCTGATAGTTCTGCTGCACACTATCTCTGGTTTGGATGAATGTCTATTCATCATAAGCAAACAGGTGTTGGATACAATACCTTCCCAGAGTCTATTTTGATGGTGTTAAGAATATGGAAAATTCTAGTGACAGTAAAACTGAGAATGCTATACATCTCTAGATAGGTTGACTCTCCTGCTGGCATAGATATAGAGCAAATTATACCTTCCTGACATGTAAAGGAGGCAATGTGTGACAAGTAGATTTAGGCCATTACCTATTAAAGTTTTTGTATATGTAGTTCTAACATCGTTCTTTAATTTTGTCTGCTCAGATGTAATACTATTTTGTGTGTTGTTGATCATGTGATCATGACGTAATTTCTGGTTATGACTCCGAAACGGTATCCCAGAGACCAGCAAATGGATGACCACGTGTGACATCAGAAAGAGTGGACCTTTACTTGCCAGTAAGGGCACAATGGTGCCGCCTTAGTACTGCACTGCAACTGGCATCTGACCTCAAAGCATCCCCTACAGTGTACAGGAGGCTTCAGAAAATTGGTAATTATTGTTGGAGACCTGCTGCCTGTTTATCTCTGGCGTGTATTTGCAGAAGGGAACGTCTAGAGTAGAACTGTCAACATGTCATTTGGATGATCCAATGGTGGACCAATGTTATTTTCACAGACGAGTTCCAATTTGTTGTGGAGAGTGATTCTCGACGGATTCGTATCTGGAGGGGATGTGGAACACGATTTCGGGACCCAAACACTGTGGAAAGAGACCATTATCGAGGAGGATCACTAATGGTTTGGGCAGGGATTGTGTCGACTGCTGGAACAAGTCTTCATGAAATTGTACAGGTGAATGAGCAAGATTTAACTGTTGTCAGGTACCATGAGAAGATGTTCAGATCTCATTTATGGTTGTTGTGAGGTGCTGAGGGCCCCGACGTTGTACTGATGCATGAAAATGCTCGACCTCATAGACCACAGGTGGTTGATGCTGTTTTGGAAATAGAAGATGTTGTATGCATGGCGTGGGCTGCTCGATCTCCCGATTTGAATACCATAGTGCATGACTGGGATGCACTAGGGAGATGGGTTGGCCACTCTTTAAAACTTGTGAGCAGCTCTGCAGGAAGAATGGGCGCTATTGCCTTATCATGAGATTTATGACATCATTTACAGCATGTCTAGTCGTTGTCAGGCCTGTATTGGTACCAGAGGTGGTCACACCCTATTCTGAGCACATTAACCATTTCTCAGAATGCGTGTGTGAATCGGCTACGTTGGAAAAAAACGAACATTTTTGTTGCTACAACAACGGAAACCTGTATACACCAAGAACAGAGCACCGCGCGTGCGCGAGATGATGGGCAGCGCCTACTGGCGGCAAGTCGACACGCAGCGCGCTGGTGGGAGAAGGCGGCAGAAACGATAAATCGCAACAGCACCAGTTGGAAGAATCCAGTGATCGAAAAGAAGACCGTTGTTGTTTAATGTCATACAAAATCGGATTCCATATATTACTCAGAGGAAAACCTTTATCCCTGTTAATAATATTACTGGATAATCTAATTTCAATGGATTCTTTAAGAACACATTCCCAATAGCCAGAAGCAGGAGATATCAATTGTGTGTTGTCATACATCATACTGTGTCCTTCATTAGATTAGATTAGATTAGATTAGATTAGATTAGATTAGATTAGATTAATACTTGTTCCATAGATCATGAATACGACACTTCGTAATGATGTGGAACGTGTCAGGTTAATGAAAGATGTCTGTACAAGATATTACATTACACAAAATATTGCATGACACTAATGCTTAAGTTAGTTTATTTCCCTCCCTTAATTTATATCTAAAAATTCAGCCAATGAGTAGAAGGAGTTGTCATCTAGAAATTCTTTTAATTTATTTTTAAATGTTGGTTGACTATCTGTCAGGCTGTTTGGTAGGTGACCAAAGACTTTTGTGGCAGCATAATTTACCCCCTTCTGTGCCAAAGTCAGATTTAACCCTGCATAGTGAAGATTATCCTTTCTCCTGGTGTTATAACTATGCACACTGCTATTACTTTTGAACTGGGCTGGATTATTAACAACAAATTTCATAAGTGAATATATATATATCCTTAAATCGATGTCTGCAAGATGACCGTGGGTGGGCTCCAGCAATTATTCTGATTACACGTTTTTGAGCAATGAATACTTTTCTACTCAACGATGAATTACCCCAGAATATGATACCATATGAAAGCAGTGAATGAAAGTAGGCATAGTAAGCTAATTTACTGAGATTCTTATCACCAAAATTTGCAATAACCCTAATAGCATACGTAGCCGAACTCAGACGTTTCAGCAGACCATCAATGTGTTGCTTCCAGTTTAACCTATCATCAATGGACACATCTAAAAATTTTGAAAATTCTACCTTAGCTACGGACTTCTGTTCAAAGTCTATATTTATTACTGGAGTTGTGCCATTTACTGTATGGAACTGTATATACTGTGTTTTATCAAAATTTAAAGAGAATCCGTTCGCTGAGAACCACTTAATAATTTTGTGAAAAACATCATTTACAATTACATAACTTAGTTCTTGGTTTTTGGATGTTATTACTATACTTGTATCATCAGCAAAAAGAACTAACTTTGCATCTTCATCAATATGGAATGGTAAGTCATTAATGTATATCAAGAACAGTAAAGGACCTAAGACTGAACCCTGTGGGACCCCGTGCTTGATAGCCCCCCCCCCCCCCCCCAGTTTAGGAATCAGCTGTTGTATTAACATTACATGAACCACTTATTTCAACTTTCTGCATTCTTCCAGTTAAGTATGAATTAAACCATTTGTGCATTGCCCCCCTCAAACCATAATGATTTAGCTTATCTAAAAGAATTCCATGATTTACGCAGTCAAAGGCCTTTGAGAGATCACAAAAAATACCAGTGGGTGATGTCCGGTTATACAGAGCATTTAATATTTGATCAGTGAAAGCGTATATAGCATTTTCTGTTGAAAAGCCTTTCTGAAAACCAAACTGACATTTTGTTAGTACTTTATTTTTACATATATGGGAGGCTACTCTTGAATACATTACTTTCTCAAAAATTTTTGATAGAGCTGTCAGAAGAGAGATTGGGCGATAGTTGTTGACATCCAACGTATCCCCCTTTTTATGCAATGGTTTTACAATGGCATATTTCAGTCTATCGGGGAAAACACTCTGCTCCAAAGAGGTATTACATACGTGGCTGAGAATCCTACTTATCTGTGGGGAACAAGCTTTAAGTATCTTGCTGGAAATGCCATCAATTCTGTAAGAGCTTTTACTTTTCAGTGAGTTTATTATTTTACTGATTTCAGAGGGAAAGGTTAGTGGAAATACAGTTGTTTCAACTGCAAAGGTATGGCCTCTTCTATTAGAAGTATTGCCTGTTCTAGTGAAGATCTAGATCCTACTTTCTCCACGACATTTAAAAAATGATTATTGAACATATTTCCAATTTCAGATTGTTTGTTAGTACACTTGTCATTCAGTTTTATGGCACTAAAGTCTTCCTGTGCTCTTGGTTGCCCTGTTTCCCTTTCAATAATATTCCATATTGCTTTAATTTTATTATCAGAGTTACTGATCTCAGACATGATACACATGCTTCTGGACTTTTTAATAACTTTTCTTAGTACCGCACAATAGTTTTTATAATATTGAACAATTTCAGGGTCAGTACTCCCTCTTGCTGTTAGATACAGTTCTCTTTTACAGTTGCAAGATATTATTATTCCTTTAGTTAGCCAAGGATTTTTATATGTTTTCTTGGAATTATGTTTCACTGTTTTCTTGGGAAAACAATTTTCAAATACCCTTAAAAATGTATCGTGAAATAAGTTATATTTCAAGTTTGCATTGGGTTCCATATACACTTCATCCCAGTCTAGCTCCTTAGTCTTTCCCTAAAGTTTGCAGTATTTATATTGTTAATTGAACGCACTGCTTTGAAATTCTGATTTGATATACTGCATGGAGCTATGCCATGTACTGTAACTAGCTGTGCACCATGATCTGAAAGACCATTCTCAACAGGATAAGCATTTATGTCCTTAAACTTATCTTGGGCTATAAAAATGTTATCTATCAATGTCCTGCTGTTCTTTGTTATCCGAGTAGGAAATCAATGACGGAGCTCAAATTGAAAGAACTGAGTAATACTACAAGGTCATTCTTCCTATCACACTCTTTCAGGGAATCAACATTGAAATCCCCACAAATGATAATTTGCTTCCATCTGTCTGACAGATAGCACAACAAAGCATCCTAGTTTTCTAGAAATAGCTGGAAATTCCCTGAGGGGGACCTATACACTGTTACAATTATGAAAGTGCCATCATTTAGTTTTGGTTCAGTGGCACATGCTTCCATATGTTGCTCTACACAAATTTTTTTAGTTTCTAGATGTTTTGCATTAAGGCAATGTTCCGCTACTGCCAACTTCTCAGGCTGGAACAACCGAGTGTACCGATGATGTTCCACGCACCGGTCCTGAATAGTTCGAATAGTTTGACCAATATACTTCTTTCCAACAGTGACATGGAATTTCATAAGCCCCGGGCCTCCTCAAGCCCAAATTATCTTTAACTGAGCCAAGAAGGGCTCTAGTCTTGGCCACCGACGTAAAAACACTTTTAATATTATATTGTCTTAAAATTCTTGAAATTTTGGATGACATACTTCAGGAAAAGGGTAAATAAGCAACAGCTTCAAAAGTATCCTCTATTGGCTCGCGTGACGGACCAAACTGAAGAGCACAGCATATTTATTGTTCCTTATATCCATTATGTTTAAAAACAATCTTCAAATGATCAAGTTCTTCTGAAAAATTGTGGAAATATGGATAAATACGTGGAAGTGTGGAAGTATGAGAGTACTTTCATTCCTGCCTGGGTGTGGCTTCTGCCGGTGCCTCAAATGATCCATTGTTACAAGTGTTACTAACAAATAGGTCTCAAGTGATGTGAATTAACTAATGCAGCCTAATCGTCTTCTTGTGGTACCCAGCACCAGAGTGATCCCACCTGATCAAGTGTCTCAGTTATGAATGATGAACATTGGAGACTGGCTGCTTTAATCGAGGGGAGGGGAGGGGAGGGGATGGGGAGAGGGGAGGGATTTGTACTTCCCAGTGTGACCTTGCTCAATTCCCAGTGGTTCCCCAGGAAGTGAGGGGAGTGGGGGAATGGGGTTCGACCAAGATGCCCAGATGTGTAATTTGAATTTTGACACCATAAGTATAACCTGACACCGGATGTGATATGATAGCTATCTGTTCCTGAACTGGCACTAATAACCTACTTACATCTATATCTACATAATTACTCTGCAATTTACAATTAAGCGCCTGGCAGAGGATTCAATGTACCACCTTCAAGTTATTTCTCTACTGTTTCACAATAGAAAAGCATGCGGGGAAAAATGAACACTTAAATCATTCTCTGCGAGTTCTGATTTCTCCTATTTTATAATGACGATCGTCTTTTCCCTATGCAGGCGGATACCAACAAAGTATTTTTACATTCAAAGGAGAAAGTTGTTATTGAAATTTAATGGGAAGATTCTGGCGCAACGGAAAATGACTTTGTTTTAATGATTGCCACCCCAATTTGTGTATCGTATCCGTGACACTATATTTCGCAGTAATACAAAACGAGCGGGTCTTCTCTGAACTTTTTCAGTGTCCTCTGTCAATCCTCTATGATGTGGATCCTACACCATGTAGTAATTCTGCAGAAGAGAACGGACAAATATTATGTAGGCAGGGTCTTCAAATGTTTCAAATGGCTCTGAGCACTATGGGACTTAACAGCTATGGTCATAAGTCCCCTAGAACTTAGAACTACTTAAGCCTAACTAACCTAAGGACATCACACAACACTCAGTCATCACGAGGCAGAGAAAATCCCTGACCGCACCGGGAATTGAACCCGGGAACCCAGGCATGGGAAGCGAGAACGCTACCGCACTACCACGAGCTGCAGACTGGCAGGGTCTTCAGTAGACCTGTTGAATTTTTTAAGTGTTCGGACAATAAATTGCAGTCTTTGGTTCAATTTCCCCTCAAAATTATCTATGTTCGACTTCCAATTTAAGTTATTTGTAATTGTAATCTGTAAGTATTTAGCTGATTTCATAACCTTTAGATTCGTGTGACTTACCGTGTAACCGAAATTTAGCAGATTTCTGTTATTAATCAAGTGGATGGCTTCATAGTTTTCATTATTTAGAGTCAATTGCCACTTTTCGCACTACATCAAAATGGTTTTGGACCCCGCCATCCTTCTTTGTCTTTTATACTCCAAATTGAAATCGCTAGGATCTATACTAGTTTTTTTCTTGTCACCAGCATCCTCATCATCAGCAGCCAATTCAATCATTAAATGATGTGGCCGCTTCGAGTCGTGGACTCAGGTAGGCTTTCAGCAGTCTTTTCCAAGTGGGACGGTCCTGGGCAGTTCTCTGCCAGGTGTTACCAGCGATCTTCTTGATGTCTTTGTCCCATCTGTCTGGTGGTCTTCCTCTAGGCCTCCGGTGCTCTCTTGGACTCCACTCCAGTACTAGCTTCGTCCATCTGTTGTCTTTTCTTCTTACGACATGGCCAGCCCACTGATATTTCAAGGAACTTACTGTCTCTAAGATGTCGTTAACCTTCGTCACAGAGCGGATGTCATCTGCCCTTTTCCTATCCTTTCTAGTATAGCCCAGCATTGATCTCTCCATGGCTCTCTGGGCTGTCCTTAGTTTCTCTTTTGTAAATGAGTTCAGTGACCATGTCTCGCAGCCATACGTCATCACAGGAAGAATACATTGATCAAATACTGCTTCAGATTTACTGGAATTTTTGATCTCAATACTGTTGAATTCTCCCCTAATGCTTGCCAGCCAAGCTTGATGCGTCGATAGATTTCTGGCGTTATGTCTCCCTTCATATTTATAATATGGCCAAGATAGACATATTCACTGACCTCTACTAATAGACTGTCCTTGACCTTCACGTCTCCAGCTTTGACCCATTTGTTGCATTACTTTTGTTTTGGAAACGTTCATGTTCAAGCCAACCAGCTGGCATTCCGATGCAAGACCTGTAACTCAGTTTTGCAGCTCTGCGAAGTCTTTGGCCAATAAGGCAATATCATTAGAAAATCTCAAGCTGGTAAGCCTTCTTCCATTAATTCTAATTCCATTACCTTCCCAGCTCAGCTTTCACATAGCCATTTCCAATGCAGCAGAGATCAGTTTTGGGGAGATGGGATCGCCTTGCCTGACACCCCTCATGATGCGGAATTCTAGAGTTGATTCGCCGATGTTAACATAAGCTGAAGAATTCTCGTAGATTTTCCTGAGCACTTCAATGTATGCTGCTCCCACTCCTTGCTCACTCAAAGCTTGGAGGACATCTACATGGCTAACGGAGTCAAATGCCTTTTCAAAGTCAACAAAGGCAATGCAGAGAGAGGCAGTTGGTATTCATTTGCTCTGCTTATCACTTCACTAACGGTCAGAATGTGGTCAATAGTGCTAAAATTGCTTCGGAATCCTGCTTGTTCTATGTGTTGGGCTGAGTCTAGGGTGGAACTAATTCGGTTTAACAAGATCTTTGTGAAAATTTTGTACAAAATTGAGAGCAAGCTGATAGGACGGTAGTTTTTAATAGTGTGAATACTTCCTTTCTTGTGTATCAAAATAATCTTAGCCTTGTTCCACGATAGTGGGATTGAAGCATAGTGCAGGCAGGAAGTAAATACTTTTGCCAATTGATTTATTGTTACCTCTCCTGGCAGTTTGAGGATGTCCATACTGAGCTCATCATCACCTGGCTCTGTTCCCTTCTTCATGCTATCTAGAGCACACTTGACTTCCGATGGGAGTATATCTCGAACCTCAGGTACATCACTTAATTTAGATACACTCAAATTTTCCCTTGGATTGCTATACAAATTGCTATAAAAGTCTCTGGTGAACTTCAAAACCACCTCCTTTTCAGTGATTCGACTGTCATTTCCATCGAGTGCGATAATCTGCGTTTTACCGAATGTGAGTTTGCGTTTGGCTGACTTTAAACTTGTCTTGTTCTCCAAGCTTACTCGTAAGGTGTCTTCAGTGAATTCCTGTATGTTAGTTTTCATTTCTCTTCGCACTGCCTTACATAGTTCGGAATACGCTGCAATGTTACGATCGGTTTGGATTTTCATTTCTCTCCTCTGTTGTGAAAGGGTTTCAGTTTTGGCACTGAATTTCTTTGGTTGTTTATTTTTTTGGCATAGGCTACCGACGTCTTGTGCACTTGAAACAACGATTTCCACCAAATCACCATCTTTAGTTACGTGGAACTTGCTTTGGAGGACTTCTTGGAATTTCGAGGAATGTTCTTCCAGGTTTTTGAGGTTGATTACCCTTCTTTTCCCTTTCATAAGTTTATTCCTTTCATTTCTTACATTGAGTTCGACCCTTGCTCTCACAAGACGGTGATCACTGCCAGTGTTGAACTAATTTAGCACTGATACGTCTTTTACAATCTGCGGAATGTTTGACAGAATAAAGTCTATCTCATTTTTGACACTGAAATTTGGGCTTCTCCAAGTCCATTTTCAGTCAGGGTGCTTTTTAAAGAACGTATTCATGATGGACATATTGGTGTACTCCGTGAACTGGATTAATCTCTCACCTCTATCGTTTCGGTCGTTAATCCCATAGTTGCCCACCGCTGTGTCGCCTAGTTTTTTGGTGCCAACTTTTGCATTGAAATCGCCAATCGCATTGTCATAGTGTTATTATTCCCAAAACTTTTGATAGTAGAATACATTATCTGAGCACACATTACATAAATTTACAAAATAATTTAAATTTATTTACCCTATAAAATCCATTTAGTGATATTATGCAATTCATTATTCTGAATGTTCTATATTAATTAATTTTTGTGGAAATGATGTATTTAAAAAATATTATGTTTCAAAGCTTTCGATCTGCAAGGCGTCCATAAAAATCCCGTGAGCTAATAAATAGATTCAGAAAAGTATATTACTTCTCATTTGTAGACCAAGTTTTGCTCATTTCCAAGACATATTTGTTTTAGCTCAAACCTAATAAATTCAGGGGATAATTAATTAAAGATTTCAACCACTCCAGACTTCCAGTTTTTATTGTGACCAAACCACTACAAATTTATGGAATATGTTAACATAGTTATTATAGGCTAAATTTTCTGAACCGTACGACACCAATGACAAATATGTAAGTGCTGTAATTAAGAATTGCATAATTTTTAATATCCAAAGTTTAATAATCAATATGGATGCCATACCTAAAAGTCGGGAATTCCCATAGTGTGAGAAATAACTGGTTCTGTATATTTTAACAGCTACTACTCATATCGGTAATTTGATAAACAAAGTATTATTACATCTATTTAAAAAGGAAAAATTTGACGTAGGGAAATTTCAGATAATGATCAAATGACCAGAATCACACAATATTCTCGTGCGCGCCTATATAAGGGTGAAGCGTGCACAATTCCATAACTATGCTTCAAGTAAAAATTGGAGTTAAATCTTAGTCAGGATGTAACTTGCTCCGGGATTTCAGTATTTTCTACACTGTGTGCTCCAGTGTTATTGTTTGAACTAGCCTCAGAGTTGTGTGAGGATTTGAGCAGTGACTATTAGAATCAGCGATAGACTTAACAAGTAGCATTCCTAAAAATGCCACTGTACCTTAACGAACCATTATCATTATTCCGTGTGCCTTGTAGACAATTTGTTAATCTGCTGTAGGAAAATAATTTTGTGCGCCAGTTAATTCATGAGTCTTATCCTTTTGGCGAACTCATGAAACATGGACGATAAACAGCTTAGACAAGAAGAGAATAGAAGATTTTGAAATGTGGTGCTACAGAAGAATGCTGAAGATTAGATGGGTGGACCACGTAACGAAAGAGGAGGTACTAAATAGACTTGGGGAGAAGAGGAATTTGTGGCACAACTTGACCAGAAGAAGGGATAGATTTGTAGGACACGTTCTGAGACATCAAGGGATTGGAGGGAAGCGTGGAGGGTAAAAGAAGACCAAGAGATGAACACACAAAGCAGATTCAGAAGGATGTAGGTTTAGCATATGGTATCTACCACTATTAAATCTCCTCACCGAGCTGCGGCGCGAACCATTACGTGTGGCCGAGAAACACATCGTTGGCCACACTTCTCCGTGCGTGGCCCGCTGCTAACATCGCTGACCGCCTTAGCGCGCGCGCGTTTCAAACAACAGCGATTGACCACCCATAATACTCAGCTATTGGCTTCCCAGAATATACAGCGACCCCAATTCCCGGCTCCGTTAACTGTTGAACCTTATGTAATGCCGCTACTGACGTCGGCAAGGCAGTTCTTACCGTTCTGTGTCCTACTCCACAACTCGGAAGTGCTACGCTGCGGTGGACCTGCTGTTCAATATTGATTTGGTTGCGCCTGGACTTAGAATCCGAATGCTGTACTGGAACTTGGACTTCAACGTTCACTAGGCTTAGTGTGTCAACGAACTTGTGATTTCCGCCGGAATTCTGCATTTCACTTGCACTTCCTGGACATTGGTGTAACAACCATCAGTTTATATAACTTCCTGTTAAGTGCTCATCTACAACTTGGCGCTTGGTAACAGAATTATTTGTATCAGTATTGTGTCAATAAACCATATAATGGTGATATATTTATTGTGTTATTCATGGTTATAACACAATAAAATGGCGACGAGCCAGCAACCATCTACATTGGAAGCTCTACACATGCAACTTATTCATTAGCAGGACGAGAACCAGAGGCTGCTACTGAACACCCTCCAACCACTTCTTCAAAGCTTACTGCAAATGCAAGCAACACAGAAAGTGCCAGCTTTACCTTCTTTTGATCAGGCTTTAGAGGATTGGGAAGCCTACGAATCAAGATTAATGGAGCATTTTCCTGCATTCAAGGTAACCGACACCAGCCTCGTGAAATCTTTGTTTTTGACTTCGTCAAAACCTGAGATTTGCTGCTGAATGTGCAAATTGCCCCCCCCCCCCCTACCTAAACTTTCAGTGCTCACCTTTTCAAATATTCGTTCGTTGCTGACTAAATATTACCAATCGCATACCAATGTTATATCCTCCCAGGAAGCACTTTACCAGTGCAAGAAATAGCCAAAGGAGACTCGTACACAATGGGCCGCAGAGTTCCTAGGTTTAGGGCGAAAATGTCATTTTGTTACCCCTAAAAGCAAGGAGTCCTATGCAGAAGAAATGATCAGGGCACGATCATGCAAGGTACTCCGAACAGGGCTTTCCAGCACAAGACACTTCAACTCGAAGACCTATTAGTAGACGAAGTTTTGGACTTAGCATGGAGCTTCAAAGTGACCCGAGCAGCAGGAAAGAAACTGGAGTCGTGGATCGACATAGCAGCCGTTAATGTAAACACATCCGAGCCTGCAGCCAATGGCCACAGTAATGGCGATTTGGATATAGCAACAGTACAGGCAGGATGCTGTACCATTATCCAACAACGTCCTCCATCCCACTCGAGCCAATGAAACCGGTATTAGGTACAGAAACGATTGGAGTCACGTGTGGATTGTTATGAAAAACATCAACGTGAAGACTATCCTAACAGATGGGCCTATTGCAAAACTGGTCTGCCAACGGCCATATAGCTTCAGTATGTCGTAAGTCCCATAAGGCAAGACAGCTTGCTACCCACCAGGTAATTTCATCTGGTAGCCACTACAGACCATCCAGAGACCTCCAATAAGCTTTTCGTAGTAGTGCAAATTGCAGAGAAACCATCTCAATTACAAGTAGACACCGGGTTAGCCATGATAATTATGAATTACGGTACGTATTTGAAACTTGGAGTACCTCCCTTGCAAGAAACAAAGAGGCGTTTAACGGCACATAATAAACATGCCATCCCAGTATGTGGACAAGTCGAACTGCCAACGACATATAATGTCACCCACCACATTATCTTCCCAGTCTTTAACAGTGATTCCGCTGAGAACTTGTTTGGACTTGACTCTTTTCAGAATTTGGGATTTTCAGTAGATGACTTTGTGAATTTGGTATCCGAAGACGTTCTGTATTCGAAGGTAGGGATTATAAGGACCTGTTCACCCTGGAACTCGGGACTGCAAAGGATTTTCGGGCGCACATCGAACTGAAATATATTGCACAGCCTCGGCGCTTTCAAGCCTGCGCCATTCCGTTAGCTCTCAGAGACCAAGTAGAGGAAGAACTGGATCACCTAATTGCAACTGGAGTTGTAGAACCTATTCCTTCTAGTCAACGGACTACCGCATTAGTCATAGAGTGAAAACCATCGGGGAATATACGCCCGTACGGCGATTTTAAAGTAACTCTGAACGCCCGATCAGAGATTGAAACATATCTCGTTATGAAGCCGGAAGAATTACTGTCAAAATTAGAAAGTGGAAACTTCTCTAAAATAGACTTAGCGGATGCGTACCCCCAATTTCCCTTGTTGCACAATCTCAACAGTTTCTTACACTTAACACGACGCACGGACTTCATCGTTTGAAACGCCTAATGTCTGGTCTAGCAAATGTCCCCACCATTTTTCAATGGTTGTTGGAACAATTAATACTCAAATTGGTGGATGCATTAAGTATTTAGACGGCATCATTGTAACGTGGAGAACCACGGAGAAACACCTTCACAGTCTGAAATATTTATTCAGCATGTTAAGGGAGGCTAGCCTGAAATGAAGAAAAGAAAAATGTTGTTTATCTTGGACACATAATTTCCAGCTCTGGCATTCGTTCTCTGGATAAACATGTCGAAACCGTAGTCAAACTTCCCAGACCAACAACACTTAAGCAACTTCATTCCAATCTGGGAAAGATATAGTATTACCGAAAGTTGTTACACGCAAGAGCAACAGAAGCCGTACCCTTGTCCCAGTTATACAAAAAAGGGGTGCCTTTCCAGTGGACTCTAGTTCGTGAGAGCGCCTTCCGCAGGTTGAAATCCCAGTTGTTGATGGGTCTATGCCTTGCACGTTTTGATCCAATAAAGCACGTAGTACGAAATTAGAATTGTATATTAATACCTTCAGCTGCTGACAGCTGATATATTGATCCAATAAAGCACGTAGTACGAAATTAGAATTGTATATTAATACCTTCAGCTGCTGACAGCTGATATATATCAACGGGAACTCGAACCCGGGATCTCCAGTTTACATGGCAGTCGCTCTGACCATCTGAGCCACCGAGGGCACAGAGGATAGTGCGACTGCAGAGACTATCTCGCGCACGCCTCCCGCGAGACCCACATTCTCACCTTATATGTCCACACTACATTCGTAGTGTCCCTACCCAACACACTCATTACTCGTGGAAGACATTCTTATCAAGTCCGGTAAGAGATCGGGTATTATGTGTGCATCCGCACAGCAGAAGAAGGTCATGGCTGGTATTGAGACACCATATCCATATAAGTATAAACCAGGTAGTTACTGCAACAGATGCATCCGATTCAGGCGTTGGAGTGGTCCTTGTACACACAGAGGCGAATAGCTCTGAGCACCCTGTGGCCTATGCATCGAAAACATTGAG
This sequence comes from Schistocerca gregaria, assembly GCF_023897955.1. Taxonomy (NCBI): domain Eukaryota; kingdom Metazoa; phylum Arthropoda; class Insecta; order Orthoptera; family Acrididae; genus Schistocerca; species Schistocerca gregaria. Next base: position 598,591,468 of record NC_064931.1, on the reverse strand, counting down.
TGACACCCAACGTAGGTACTCCCATATAGAGAAAGAAGCGCTGCCCATAATCTTTGCATTAAAGAAATGCCACGTGTTTGCTTATGGCACAAAGTTTCACCCCATCACAGACCATAAACTGCTGATCTCCTTATTCGTTCCAGCAGCAAAGATTCCAGACAGGACAGGTCACCACCTCCAATGCTGGGCTTTATTTTTGGTGCGCTACTAGCATGAGATTCACTTCCGCAACACGACCGACCATGCCAACACTGATGCCCTACCCCACCTTCTATGGAGAAGCGACCCACGGTTCGACAAAGAAGAAATTCTGTGCTTACACATCAATGAAGAAGCAGAAGCAACCATAGATTCTTTTCCCATTACCAGCTCCCAGGTCGCAGACACAATCAATAACGACGAGGTACTCCAACAAGTCCAGAGTCACATACATCATGGATGGCTTGAATGGCAACCTCCCAAGACCTCTGTGGCAGTCTGTTAGTTCTTTATTGCCCGCCATCAGCTCGTGTTGATCGATGGAATAATTTTACTCATATCAAATGAGGGATAACCATGAGTAGCCATTTCTTATTCTTTGTCAGCATGTCCTGTAACTATTGCACCAAGTTCACTGTAGGTTATCGCAAACTAAACTCCTGGCTCACAGGTTCACTTACTGGCCAGGCATGACTAGAATAATGAATGACTCACCCAAACATGTTCATTATGCCAAAGTCAGCAGGCAGCCCAATGATGTTTATTTGCTTCTTGGCCACCATGTGCTCTCCCTTGGGAGTGGGCACACATTGATTTTGCTGGGCCAGTGCTTAACGACATGTTCTAGATAGTGGTTGATGCTTATTCCCTATTTCCCTACACTGTCCAACGCAGTGCCACATCAACAACCGCCATCACAGCCTTAGAAAAAAAATTTGCGATTGAAGGTCTGTCGGAAGTGCTCGTAACTGACAATGGTCCACAATTCTGTAGTGAAGAGTTTCGAGGTTTCTGTGCCCAGCATGACATTCGCCACATTCCAACGCCCCCTTTCCATCCATAATCTAATGGAGAAGCCAAGAGGATGGTCTGCACTTTCAAAACTCAGATGAAGAAATACCTCCAGGATCACTCCACTGATGCATCACTAACTTTCTCGTTGAGCAGTTACAGGTCCACACCCATCCGAGACAAAAGTCCTGCAGAACTTGTCCATGGACGACAGCCCCGGACCCCATTGAGCCTGCTCATGCCAACACCATGGTCAGCTCCACCACTGCCTGCTTCCAAGTTCCGTCCTGGGACCTTGCTGTGGAGGAAAGGATTTGGCCAGCAACCAGCCTGGGCTCTGCGAACTATCATCCAGAATTGGGGCCAGAAGGTCTTTAGGGTGCAGCTTACAGACCAGGAGGTTGTGGGACATGCCAAACAACTTTGTCCTGAATTAGTTTCCCAACAGTTTTTCCCGACCCCCTCTCTGCACCACCATTACTAGTCACCTACGCCACACCACTCAGCCAGTGTAACACCAGATTTATACACGTCTTTTGCCCACAAGCAGCTGACCAACACCACACTCCAACAAGAGCGACTTATGCTAGATGTCGCCCAGACCCAGGGCTGCCCTTCCTGGACTATGAGTTGTTGCCCAGACATCAACCACAAAGAATTCCGGATGAAGATGAAGAGATGCCGCTGGCTCCTCCTGCTTCACCTGCTCTGCTGTCGAGGTCCATACCATACAACCTTCACTCCCAGATGGGGCGTTTTAGCCCGTATGCTCCTGTGCCCCGACTCACCAATGCCGTTGAGGACTCAGAGGAGCACTCCATGGATGTGGCTTTCATTTACAGCAGATCCCTCCTCAGATCCCCAATGGGGAAGGGGTGTGTATCCACCACTGTTAAATCTCCGCACTGAGCATCGCCGTGCTCCATTACGCGCGGCTGGGAAATGCATCATTGGCTTCACTTCTCTGAGCGCAGACTGCTGCGAACATTGCATGCCACCTTTCAAGCACACTTCAAACCATAGCAACTGACCAACCATAATACTCAGCTATTGGCTGCCAAGAATATACAGTGACCCCAGCCACCAGTTCCATTAACTATGGAGCTTTATTTAAACTGCTACTGACGTCTACAAGCCAGTTTTCATCGTTCTGTGTCCTACTCGACAACACAGAAGTGCTATGCTGTGACCTGCTGTTCGATGTTGATTTGGCTGTGCTCTGATCTTAGAATCAGAATGCTATAGTGGAACTTGGATTGCAATGTTCACTAGGCTTAGAGTATCAATGGACTTGTGATTTCCGCCGGATTTCTGCATTTCATTTGAACTTCCTGGACATTTGTGTAACCACCATCAATTTATATAATTTTCCATAGAGCGTTCAGATACAACTTGGCGCTCAGTAACAGATTTATTCGTATCAGTGTTGTGTCAATAAACTGTGAAATGGTGTTATATTTATTGTGTTATTCCTGGTTATAATGGTCTTTAGCGATAGGAATCAAACTCCATAAATAAATATGCTAAGTGATTTCGTGAGAACATTTGAAAAGAACTATTTATTAAGAGATACAATCCTATCACAAACATTTCAAGGAATAATATCAGACTTGATATAGTGTTTATGAAGAAGTGAGTGCTGAGAACATAATGTAAGGAAGTGACTCTTAGTGGAATATTAATGGAAGCTTACATTAATAATTTATAGTGTAAGGAACATTTTGCTAAGGTACTTTAGATGGGAACAAAACATTAAAGTGACTCATCGCTTAACACTTCCGGGCTGAGCTGCCGTGGTCCATACATAAGCCTCTTCCCTGACGTTTTGCCTTCGACTATGGAAGGCATCCTCCGAGGACAATCGGTGAACTGCAACGAGAGCGCGAGTGAGCGCCGTATACAGGGTGTTACAAAAAGGTACTGCCAAACGTTAAGGAAACGTTCCTCACACACAAATAAAGAAAAGATGTTATGTGGACACGTCCACATAACATATTTTCTTTCTTTGTGTGTGAGAAATGTTTCCTGAAAGTTTGGCCGTACCTTTTTGTAACACCCTGTATACAAGCCATCCAGAGGGCGCCGCTGTCAATCACGTGACGTCGGCTGTGCTATGATCTCTGATATTGCCAACTTCTTAAGTTGAAATAAATCGACTGTCACGCTTTTGCTGCAATGTTGACATCTATACCTTATCCAGCGTAATGCCTTCGTCTTTTCTATTAAAATTATTGCAGTGTTTTGCAATCTCATTGGCCTCTCTGTACATTCGCGCATAATAATGCGACGTCTTTGCTATGACGGTCGTCTCACTAAACTTTATTTCAATTCAGAAAGTTGGCAATATCAGAGATCATAGCACAGCCGATGTCACGTGATTGCCAGGGGCGCCCTCTGGATGGCTTATATATACGGAGCCCACTTGCGCTCTCGTTGCAGTTCGGCGATTGTCCTTGGAGCATGCCTTCTGCAGTCGAAGGCGAAACGTCAGGGGAGAGTCTTATGTATTGACCACGGCATCTCAGCCGGGAAGTGTTAAGTGACGACAACACCTGCCGTGAAAGCCTTCATTCTATGATTAAACTGACTGTTAGTGGAGTGTACACCCATATAGAGAACAAGAACGTGACTGAGTAAACTGTGGAGTAGCTGATAAAAAAAATTTCCAGGCAAGTGACTGTTTTGACATATAACTGGACAGAACAACAGACGAGGACAACGGTAATTATGAATAACTGAGCCGGTCTATAGAAGAAGGAACGCTGGATACTGGAATGGCTGAGAGGACAACCATCTTGATAACTGGACCAATCCTGTGTTTCATGTGCTGTAGCAGGTGGCGTAGCAGATGATACCAGATAGTGCCAAATGGATCTGGAGGTGGCGTCGCTAAACTCATCAGGTAAATATATTTAAAGTCTGCAAGTAATTGCAGTAATTTGTTCAATCAATTGTTCCAATTTAATTCTATAAAAATGGCTGGTGAGAAAAAAACTGTCAATGGAAAGAAAATTGTTGCTGATAATAAAGGCAATTGAGCCGATAGTGTAGTGGTTGTACCTAATTTTCCCATTAAGGCAGAAATTTTAAATGATACTGAGGTAGATAATGAAAACGTTTTGATGATGATCAAATTTTGGAAGAAATGGCAAGGGATTCACCCACTAATGGTAAAAATGTAAATAATGTTGAAAGTAGCTAAGAACCGATACAACACTATAATGTGAAACAAGGAACTGTCAGATACCACTTGTTGTTTGATAGAGGTCAAACAGAACAAAATGGTGGTATGCATCATAGCATGGCAAAACTAATAGCTATGCTTGATAATTTAAATACAAATATGAATGACGTGAAAGGAAATATGAATTCAAACACAGTTGAATCAAAAGAGGATGTTCGCAATATAAAGGAAGAGCTGGGAGCTGTAAACGAAAATTTAACAAAATTTGACCAGAGAACTACTGAAGCTGAAAGTAATTGTGAGAGCCAGTTGAGTGAGGCTCATGTAGAAAAAGATTCTAAACTGGAGGAAATAGCCAATCATTGTGAAGTTGGAAAAGAAAATGTAAAACTATGTAATGATCTGTTGGAAGCAATAAAAGCTAATTGTCAAAGTTCATAAGGATATCAAAACTTATTGTGATAAAAATAAAGATGGTTTAAAAACACAGTTAGAATAGACAAAAGAAGCAGTGAACGGTTAAATTATAAATCTGGAAAGTAAAGTAGAAGGCAAATGTACTACTATATTTAAGGACAGTGTGTTGGGAGTTAATGAAATCGTGTATTTCAATTTACTTAAATTAAAAATAAGGTGAATAAAAGTGTTGGTGGAAGTGATCACCGTTGTATCACATGGTTCATTTTTCACTAGTTGTCAAAAATTTAACAATGTAGAACCTTTTGACAATGTACGTACATCCAATGGACTATATTAGAGAATTCGATGATTTACCCAAAGGATGGAGTGAAAGAGAGAAAATGTCTTTTGTAAGAGGTTTTATGAAAGAGGATGTTTATGTTTGGGCAGTAGAAGTAGCAGGTAAATGTTCTTCTTGGGAAGAATTCAGGGCGGGCCGCTGTGGCCGAGCGATTCTAGGTACTTCAGTCCGGAACCGCGCTGCTGCTACGTTCGCAGGTTCGAATCCTGTATCGGGCATGGATGTGTGTTATGTCCTTAGGTTAGTTAGGTTTAAGTAGTTCTAAATCTGGGTGGCTGATGACCTCAGATGTTAAGTCCCATAGTGCTTAGAGCCATTTGAACCATTTTATTTGAAGAATTCAGGAAGATCTTCCTAGAAGTATATTGGTCCAAGGTAGAACAACAGAACATCTCGAGTGAATTTTGTGGTGGAGAAATACACAATAAGAGAGGCACAGTAAAATGTTTTGTCAATACTGAATAAACAAACTCAAATATCTTGATCAGAATTTGATCAGTGAAACCATTATCTTGGGGATAGAAAACAAACTGCCTCAAAGAGTGAAAGAATTGCCGGAGGTGGGAAGAGTAGAAAGAGTTATACCTAATTGTGGGGAGCATGAACCCACTTCAGTATGGGAGAATGGGAGTAGAAATAATTACCAAATGAATGGGACTGGTAGCTCAGATGACCAAAATAATCACAGGGATAAATGGTGAAGTAATTGTAGCAGATGAGATAGGGATGAAGGTAGAAGCTCAGGTAACTTGAATGGAAGGCGAAGTGCTCACATAAATCAGGATCAGGGAAACTAAGATTTCGGATCGAACTTGGGCAAAAGGTTGCAAAGGGCCATGCAATTTCAAGTATAACACTGTTTACGTACCAAAAAGTAGTGGAATTAAGCATTTTTATAAAGATAAGGACAATATACTCCCTGAGAATTATAAATATGGTAAGACTGTGCCTTGTACACCAGAAATGGAAATGGGGGGAATCAAATTCTATGCTAAATCAGTATGAAAATGAATCAGTAGAGGTAAATAACACAGAAGGAGTAAACAGCATTAGAGCAGAAACTAGGAATTCTTGTTTGTAATTAAACTGAGCACTTTTCAGTTGTAGTAGTGGTGGTGGTGGTAGTAGTAGTGGTAGTAGTAATAGTGGTAGTAGCCGTAGTGCACAAAATTCATTTGAAAATTTGCCTGATTAAACGTGTGAAACTGAAAGCGAAACTACTATTCCACTGTTATAAATTGAAAACAATGGCAGTGAAGAGGAGATTCAGCAGCTGGTGTGGTCTCTCCTGGACCTCTTATGTTAATGACCCCAAACGATTTGCCCATTGATTTAAAGTGACTTCATGTCCCAGTCGGGCAACGGCCTTGCTGCAGTGCATATGCTGGTTCTCGACGGATCAACAAAGTTAAGCGCTTGTGGGCGTGGCCAGCACTTGGATGGGTGACCGTCCAGGTCACCATGCGTTGTTGCCATTTTTCTGGATGCGCTCAGCCTCGTGATGTCAATTGAGGTGCTCCTCTACCAAATAGTAGCGTCTCCGGTAAAAAAAAAAAAAAAAAAAAAACATCATAACGACCGGGAGAGCGGTGTGCTAATTACACGCCCCTTCTATCCGCATCCTCAGCTGAGGATGACGCGGCTGTCGGATGGTCTCGATAGGCCACTTGTGGCCTGAAGACGGAGTGCGTTTCCAAATCGAGGTTTCATTTGCAGCAATAATAAACAAGGCTCAAGGTCAGAGGGAGAGGGAAGAACAGATGGACAGAAAGGGGGAGTGGTCGAAAACGGACAGAGAGAGGGGGAAGGAGGAACTGTACAAAGAGAGGGTTGGGGAGGAGATGGAGAGAGAGAGAGAGAGAGAGAGAGAGAGAGAGAGAGAGATTGGATGAAGGGGTGATGCACAGCGAGAGGGGGTAGGAGGAGCAGGTGGACAGAGAGGAGGTCGAAGAAAATAGAAGCTATATACAGTTCTCATATACAATGAAGAGCCAGAGAAACTGGTAAACCTGTCTAATATCGTGTAGAGGCCCTGTGAGCACGCAGAAGTGGCGAAACACGACGTGGCATGGACTCGACTAAAGTCTGAAGTAGTGGTGGAGGGAACTGACACCATGAATCCTGCAGGGCTGTCCATAAATCCGTAAGAGTACAAGGGGGTGGAGATCTCTTCTGCAAAGCACGTTGAAAGGCTTCCCAGATATGCTCAAAAATGTTCACGTCTGGGGAGTCTAGTGGCCAGCGGAAGTGTTTAAACTCAGGAAAGTGTTCCTGGAGCCACTCTTTAGCAATTTTGGTCTTGTGGGGTGTCGCATTGTCCTGCTGGAATTGTTCAAGTCCGTCGGAATGCACAATGAACATTAACGGACGCAAGTGGTCAGACAGGATGCTTACGTACGTTTCACCTGTCAGAGTCGTATCTAGACGTATCAGGAGTGTCATATCGCCCCAACTACACACGCCTCACACCATTACAGAGCCTCCACCAGCTTGAATAGTCCTCTACTGACATACAGGATCCATAGTTTCATGAGGTTGTCTCCATACCCGTAGCAGAATTTCTTGCGAATGAAGCTGTGCTCTGCAACAACTTTCCAACTAGGTCTCCGGAACAAGTCTCGGATAGACGGGGGATACAACAGCAGCTTTTAAACGACCACCAGGGGCTGCATGACTTGGGCGCAGCTCTTTCTCTGGAATAGGGTCAACTCCCGAAATAACTATTTAGTCACCCATAAGAAAGATGCCAGGTCGCTGGTAAGCTTGTAAGACAGGCATGAGTCATCGTATATTATATTATTGCAGAAAAATATCTTCTGAGTATGTCACGTTTTTCTACTTATGAGTTTTGGATACTGATGCATGTCAAATATGTTCTGATTAAGCTGTATTACATTCTATAACCTTCGAGTTTTCGTTTGGGGAAATGTGCTTTAACTTGTCAACTGTGCTTCGGTTTTGGATAGTATTGTATTGCTATAATTTAGTTGCAGTTGTCACTTGTGCTGCTTATGCATCTGGAAATCATAAGATCACTCGACAAAATATTAGTCATACCTTTAAAGAAGCATACTCGTTGCCATGCAGTGCTCTAGAAGGTGTAGGACTGGTACCATGCTGTCATATGCCACCCCTCTCCTCCCCCCCTCCACCGCTGACGTAAGTCATCGCGTTGAAGTGTTGTGTATGTACCTGTCTGTTGTATGGAATCAGTGGAGACAGTGCAGTAAAACGATTGACGTGGAGACGTGGAAGAAAGAAAAATCTTGTTTGGACGTACCCATTACCACACCATGAATGAAGCTGCCCAGTTTTCTAGTGTAACAACGCCGTCTGTCCATCATGTCTACACCGAATGAGATACCACTCAGCCATGTGACATGGCGTAACAACAGTGATCGTAAAAAGATCCTGATCGACAGGGATCTTCGGCGGGTGTCATTCTTTGTCAATAACAAAAGATACACCATCCAATGAAAAGTATCTGGAAACCTGTTAGTGGACGTTAACGTGGGGTGTGTCCTCCCTTGGCCTTTATGACGGCTTGATCTCTGCTGGTGACACTTTCAATGAGGCATCTGAATGTATGTGGAAGAAAGGTGGCCCGTTCTTCCTCCGCAACTAGAGCCGCAACAAGATCTGCTGATGTTGAACGCTGCGGTCTGGAGCGAATTCGACGTTCTAACTCATCTGAAAGGTGTTACGTTGGTTTCCGGTCGAGATCCTGGGCAGGCCAGTGCGTTTCAGGTATGCAATAAAATTACTCTGAACGTAAAAAAAAAGAAATGCCATGTGTTGTGTTGGCAGAAGAGCAAACACCATGTTACGAGAGGAGGCCGAAATGCACGCGTTTTAGCTCACGCAGGCTGGCTTGAAGAGGGAAGAACTATACTGACGTGAGGTCTGGAACATGACAAGGAATGAGAATTCAGAAAGCGGACATAATTAGTTTGATACTTAACTTTAATCCATTAATGATGAACGTCGCTCTTGACGGTACATGATTCACAATATTATCTGTTCAGATTATAGTAACTGAATATGGCGCGTTGCTAAACTGTCGTCTCTGTAAACGAGAACGTATGTAGACAGTGTACCATCGCTAGCAAAGTTGGCTGTACAACTGGGCGAGTGCTAGGGAGTCTCTCTAGACTAGACGTGCCGTGTGGCGGCGCTCGGTCTGCAATCACTGATAGTGGCGGCACGCGGGTCCGACGTATACTACCGGACCGCGGCCGATTTAAAGGCTACCACCTAGCAAGTGTTGTGTCTGGCGGTGACACCACACCATGAATTTCAGTTTGAAGAGGGAAAATGATACTGTGAAATTAAATGTTGATGGCACTTCCATAAACTGCGTAACAAGCACAAAATTTTTTTGAATGAATATTAGTTCCCAGTTGTGATGGTGTCAATACACAGAGATACTTGCGAACAGAATGTTGTCAGAAGAGTTCTGTTATCAGTGTGCAACAGCCAGTGTCTTTTAGTTGTATGCTAGTAAGTCACCGATTCTTTAAAGAATAGAACTCCCATGTATAAAACAGCTTCAGACGTCTGATAACATTACAATTGAGTTACTGTGTTAAATATTTGACGACAAGCATTTGAGCGAGAAAAAGTGTAGAAAAGTGTTGACATTATGTTTGGAGTTTGTTGGAAATCGTTAAGTGCTCTCATTCGCAACTACTGGATGTAGGAAGGCTGAGTAAACCGCGCGCTCTGAGCTACACTATCTCAAGAAAATGGTTCAAATAGCTCTGAGCACTATGGGACATAACTTCTGAGGGCATCAGTCCCCTAGAACTTAGAACTACTTAAACCTAACTAACCTAAGGACATCACACACACCCATGCCCGAGACAGGATTCGAACCTGCGACCGTAGCGGTTGCGAGGTTCCAGACTTTAGCGTCTATAACCGCTCGGCCACCCTGGCCGGCATTTCGCTGTTGTGTCGAGAGACACACACTCAGTAATATAAACATGTTACAAAGCACTTTCTGGTGAAGAGAAACAACAGGCAGTAGCCAGATCCTCCCAAGAAACCACAAACACAAACATACACACATATCTATGGGTGTAACGGGTATAAGTGAAGATATTTCTACTGTGACGAGGAATGTGTACTGTACAACACTACTTCGCTATTTACTTCAGTTGCAGTCTAATAATTGTAGCTATTAGAAGTAGTATATTTTTAGGTTGTCGGTATCTGCAAGCACATGTTGCAAGGGTAAACCATTGCCGGCCGGAGTGGCCGAGCGGTTCTAGGCGCTTCAGTTCGGAATCGCGCAGCTGCTACGGTCGCAGGTTCGAATCCTGCCTCGGTCATGGATGTGTGTGGTGTCCTTAGGTTAGTTAGGTTTAATTAGTTCTAAGTTCTAGGGGACTGATGATCTCAGATGTTAAGTCCCATAGTGCTCAGAGCCATTTTTTTGGTAAACCATTAATCCTGATCTGCTGCCTAGTGGAAAATATTCCACTAGGCAGCAGATCAGGTGTTGAAGCTTGGGCGCAAAACGTTTAGTCTATAGTGACAGGCACAGTCCACTTAGTGGTGCAGTTACGATCGTACAGGAAACATCAGGTTCGTGTTGTGTTTATGGGATCGCACGGTTCCAGACTGTAGCGCCTAGAATCGCTCGGCCACCGCGGCCGGCACTATCTCAAGACATTAACGCGCTTTCCAACTGTATTACCTGTCTTTGCTACGTAAAACTTTTAACATCAGATTATACGTCTCACGAAGTAGATTATGACAGCATTTTAAATTTTTGAATTTGGTTAATAATTATACGAAACTTTGAAAAGCAAGGAACACAGTATACAAACTACCGTATAGGGCTGTAGGAATAATAACCAAAAATAGTAGTAGAACACACTGTAAAGATTTGTTCAAAAGACGGACGATTTTATGTGCACCATATGAGTATGTGTACCAATCAGTCGTACACATAAAAAAATAACATTGATTATTTCTGCGCAAGTAGTAATGCCCATGTAACAAGAGCTAGAGTAAGCTTACATTTGCCAAAAAAGAATAAACATAAAACTCAGAAAATCATTTTCTACCAAGAAATAAAACTGTACAATAAATGGCCCAGCCAGATTAAAGAGATTACTAAACAAACTCCTTTAAAAATAAAGTCAAGAAATTCCGCTTGAGGAATACATTCCGTGTCTACTCGTCATCGCCGATCAAGTCTAAATTTAGTGGATATGGAGAACTTGTCCAGAAATGTAAATGACAAGAGTGCGAGCTCCAGATAGTCATGCGTTTAGAAAAAAATAGCAAATTTGGTGCGGGCCGAGCAGGAACGAGCCATTTACGTTAACGTAATTTCCAGACAAACGTTGGCGCATCAGAAGGTGTACAGAACCGTAATCCGAAGGTCGCTGAGTTCGCGTGTCTCAGTGAAAAGATTTTTTTATTATTTTTTTTATTTTTCATCGGTTCTAGGCTCTTCAGTCCGGAACCGCGCGACTGCTACAGTCGCAGGTTCGAATCCTGCCTCGGGCATGGATGTGAGTGATGTCCTTAGGTTAGTTAGGTTTAAGTAGTTCTAAAGTTCTAGGAGACTGATGACCTCCGATGTTAAGTCCTATAGTGCTCAGAGCCATTTGAACCATTTTCAGTTTTTACGTTACTTACAATTCAAATAAACTGAAACAATGCTCACTATATCAAATTTATTAATATTTTCATAAAAAGCATAAAAAGGAAAGGCAAAGGAAAATTTGGGATTACAAATAAATCTCAAGGAAAGGATTGAAAGGCGTACACGAGAGCTTCGTGCATAAAAGTGTATACTTTCATTATTTTGCAATTGATTATTTATAAGTGCTTGGGCAATATTCTTCGTAAAATCAGGAAAAGCAGTAATTTGCTCGGCACCTTGCACACGTTATAAACGCAGCATGTTTACATTTACATAATTGTTTCAAAGTTTCTGTACAAAAACAGACTTGGTTTACGTTTATAAAAGGTTCCCCCTTATCCTACAGTTTGGCAGAAAACCACACGTAACGCATCATGTTGCCAAACATAGGCGCGGATAGTTTGTAATGTACAGCGGAACGTATTTCGGAGCAATCTTCTCGGGCTGTGATGTTCTTTTCTCTCTCCACGAGATAAGAGAACTTATGAAAATCTTTGATCAAATTCTTTAGCTGAAGACAAAAACATAGATATCTCAGGGTTGCACTAGCAGTGAGCATTTGGTAGGAATCAGTGTACTACTACATGGTGGCAGTCGTTCATCTTGAAAAATCTCGTCTTATGACTGTGAATTTGCTTGTCCTCCCAAGAATGAATTAACAGAAGAAATTAGTTCACCTGTACATAGGATTTCATCACATCGAGTACAATATATTGAGCAATATCTCGGCTTATTTGTCGTGTAAGCAACGTAAAACTCCTAAAAACTGAAATAAAACTTTCTGCAGAGGGACTCAAACCCACGACCTTCGGATTACGCTTCTGCACTCTTTCCGCCACACCATCCGCTACCTGGAAACATCGCTAACATAATTGGCTCATACCTCACCCGAGCCGCTCCATAAGGCAATTTTTTCTAAACGCTTGGCCACTTCCGCGACTTTCATTTCTGGCCAAGTCCTGCGCATAAGATAAATTTGGACGAAACCGGTGATGACCAGTAGGAGCGGGCCCCTTGTCAGATAACACAGACTAGGTCTTCGGTAAAAAATGTAACACATACATATACTAACGACAATAAAAAGTATATAATTTCATGTAACACTTTCACACTGTGTATTTTCCTTTTTTTCTCTTTACTGGAAAAATTTACTCCCAAAGCTTTGCATTGTGTAATACTAACAACTTATCCTTTTCTAGGCTCAATATTTCACTCGTTATAGAGGGATGCTAACTCAGTCTTTCGGGCTAGCCAATGGGAAGGTACTGTACCCAAAATGGAAACTATAGACGTCGTCGCTATGGTCCTGACATTAGCTGATGGTGTGTGTGTTTTGTGTACCAATGTGTGTATAACGTGTGCGGTGACTGGGAGTGAGACATGGCTGAGCAACACAGTAGTAGCCTTTTACATTATGAAATAACTTCTTTGTAAAACACTATTTTACAATAAATCGAATGATCTACCACTGTTTTAAACAGACGGGCCATGCATTCAAGAGGCTGGAGGTTGCTGTCTTGTTCCGGCCATCATGATTTAGATTTGTGTGGGTCCCATGAATTACTTCAGGCAAATGCCTGGATGGTTCCTACTGTAAGTCCACGGCCGATTACCTGTCCCATCCTTCTCAAACTAGTGCTTTATTTAAGTAAATGCCTGTTTATGTGAATCACATTATCTTTGTTGTTCTTAAATTAGAATACCAAGACATGTTGCAAGAACCCCCACTCGTATTAAACCTCCAGAAAGGCCTCAGCTTAGCCGGTGATTCCGTAGATGGTGGTATAAAGGATGTACAGTATAACTAACCACCGATTCCCATCCGAGTATTGCGACAGTTAAGCCAGTACGTCCTTGAACTGAGTTAGTGAGCCGCCGCGTAGGAATTCTTCCTACCTGTAATGTGGAGATGCTTTCGTAGTTTTATGGTCCCTTGCAGAGCCAAAGCAGCGCCGTCGAATTCTGAAAGTACAATACTACTGTCTATGTTCTACGTAACGAAGCGTGAAGAAGTATTTTTGTGCAAATAATTTTAACACTAGATGCCATTATGTTGCGTTTATTTAAGAAAAACCGTAAAATGAACTTGTTCACACTGATTATAGGCTAACTGTAAATGGTCTACCGCGTGACTAGATGGAAAGGCATCCATCGACGACTGCGTGCTATGCCACACAGTTTGTAACTTGAGCGTATAATCGGTATAGTTCTTATATGATCGAACATCTTCGGTTATGCCAAAGCTATTAATTTATTTATTAACATCAACGTTTTCTGGCATTTCAAAATTACTGAAAGATAGCATTTATGACCTATAGACTACTCCTAATGTCTGAGTGGCAAAAGGCAACTTTTGCTAGCCAATATTTATGAACAACAATTACTTGATTCGCGCCAGAATAAATGTACTTTACCTACGTATCACTTTGTTGACGTCACGAGCGATTTCTGCCCAATGGCTCTGAAAGCGCCAGATGGCCAGCCGCCTCTGCTAGCCAGAGTGCGAACCCACCGCTCGCTCCTTACTCCCTATGTACTACAGCGCTGATACATTCACTTCATGTATGTGAAATAGCAAAACTGGAAATAAAGAGAAATGCCCTCTTATCTGCGAATAAGAGATACTTACAATGTCAAATATCAATCTGCAAGCGAGATACGTATGAATAAAACTACTACCACTATTACTACTACTACTATTATAAATAAACCATTGCCTCACAAATGCTGCTTTATGACAAACTGCTGTGTCATGTTGATACAAATAACCATCGTCCGTGAACTGTACCCCTACACTACGCGGTACAGAATGCATAAAAAATTGATCACATGCTTCAGTATTTAGGGCTTTTAAAAGCACAATAAGGGAACTAAACGCTAACCAAAAAAACACACACCCAGACCGTAATACCACCTTCTTGTACTTCACTGTTGGTATGACATATGATACCAGGTAACGATCTCCAGACATTGGCCAAGCCCAAACCCTTCCTTCGTATTACCATGGTGTATAGTGTGACTCATCACTAAAAAATCACTCGTTTCCAGTCATCCATTGTTCAGCGGTGACGCTCTTTACATCACCTCAAACGTCGATTAGCATTCTTTGAAAGATATCATTAACAATATCTTCAGCTGCATTTTCTGGAATGGGATTTATTATAACACTTGTGTCATCTGCAAAAAGTACTAGTTCCGCTTGCTGAACGTTAAGTGTGAGGTCATTCACATGAGTAAGGAACAGCAGAGGACCTAAAATTGAACCCTGTGGGACTCCCTTTGTGATAACTCCCCAGTCACTAGAATTTACCAACCTCCCAACATTATCTGTGCTATCATGCACAACGTTTTGCTTTCTGTTCATTAAGTATCACTATCTGATTCATTCCTTTCCACTGCTGCTGTCTTTTCTCATAGTCATTGTCTCTCTCTTCCTTGTTGTCATTTTCGTAGAGCCTGTCTCTCATTATGACTAGCTCTCACCTACTTCCACTTTCTTCTTCTCTTTATTCCTCTCCCAATCGAACTGTCCCCTTCACTCTTTTCCTAGTACTGTTTCTTCGACGTCGACTATGTTCCACTGCCACTATGTCCGTCTCTTTTCACACTGCTATCGTCTCCGTCGCTATTTTTATACAACAATCACTGTCTACTGTCTTCCAGTATTTCTTACTTTTCTGTCTCTTTCCAACTGCCACTGTCTCCTCCTCTCTAGGGATAAAAAAGCGAAAACATGTGCGCATGCTAATAATTTTGGGAAAATGTTAATGGTGCTGAGGGAGGTAGAATGAGGTAGCTGATACCTCACTTTTCAGTCTGAGTCTTTTAAAACAGGGGAAATTAGCCTTTTCCGAACTCGGAAGGAGCATTTTTCTGCTCAATTCCAGTAGGGTGTGTCCCTCATATGAAAAGAACTTCACGGCTCAGTAAAATTTCGATAGTTTACTTACCTGGAATTGAAACAAAGCAATATTAATTTTACACCGCAGACCTTATTTTACGCGCACAGAAATTTTGCATGTGCTTCATTGCTACAACAATGGAGTGCCAGGAACCCTGTTGATGATACACAAGACACTTCACAGCATATTTCTCCGTGCGGCGTCACTTTATATACTACGGTTTTGCCTCACACCGGATAATACATGCGTATTTTAGGTGTACAAGCAGGATAAATTAACCTCGGTATTTCGTAAACGGATAAAGATATCAAGAAAAGTTTCAAGTCTGTTCGAGATCGGTATATTAGGAATATACCTTAGAAATTATAGCCATTTGCAAAGCATAGCCGTCTTGAAATTCGCGGCTCGGTTTTGGTACACAAAACTTAGGTTTTGGGATGTTTAGCCGGCCGGTGTGGCCGAGCGGTTCTAGGCGCTGCAGTATGGAACCGCGCGACCGCTACGGTCGCAGGTTCGAATCCTGCCTCGGGCATGGACGTGTGTGATGTCCTTAGGGTAATTAGGTTTAAGTAGCTCTCTATCTGCTCGAAGTAATTTTCAGACAAGACACAAAAACTACTGTCCCATGAACCTCACAAGTCCCTGGCACCAGATTTGGTCGCATGACTCTCTCATTCTAGAGCTAACAAATTGAAGTCTCCCTCTATCACAATAGCGTGATCAGAAAACTTATTCACGTTCTTCTGAAAGTTCTCTCTATAGCGCTCTTCCAGTACTGCTCCTGCGCAGGTGGTCTATGAAAGCATCTGGTTATCACGTTTCACCCATCTTTGATGTGTAACTTCACCAGATTATTTCATTTTCTGTATCCGTAATAATCTCACTATATATTATCGAATTCTTTAACGCAATTAATACGGCGCCACTAGTGGCCTCTAACCTGTCGGTGTGCTTATCGTTGCTGCTTCTGGTTTCAACTACCTTTCTGTTCTTAATACTATCTGGACATTATTGTCCAAGATAAGTGATACTAACTCTGGGACCTTATAATTGATGCTCCTGGAGTTTACTAATATCATAAGTCTTTTATATTTCCAGATTGTGAGGGCAAACGTTCTGTGATAACAATGTGGCTAACAATAGTGGTCAGAGCCATTTGAACCATTTTTGGGATGGTTCTCGATAACAGACAACTGTTTTAGAAATCGGAAAGGTGATACTTCTAGATAAATGCCTAGGGAATATGTAGTTAAAATTTCAGAAATTTACTGATGTTATTTATTACTTAGATTTCGAATCACACTGGCTTTTACGTGCGTATGTTAAGTGTACATGTAGGGTAACTGAGCGTGTGTATCTCAGACACTGATGAAAATATCAAGAAAATTTTCATAATTATTGGAGATCGGTATCTTAGGATTATATCGTAGTAATTTCGATAGTTTACTTACCTGGAATTGAAATAAAGCAGTATTAATTTTACACCGCAGTCCTTATTTTGCGTGCAGTTGTTCTTCCCGCCAACCATACGCGACTGGAACAGGAAAGGGAAGTATTGACAGTGACACGTAAAGTGTCCTCCGCCACACACCGTTGAGTAGCCTGCGGAGTATAAATGTAGAAGTAGATGTAGACTTTCCTGGGCATAGCCGTTTTGGTAGCCAAAAACGATGCTTTACGATTTTTTAGGAACCGTCCATTAACTTAATGGTACCTCCACAAGCACGTTAAGGCCCACCATAGATCACGTATAATGCAACAAAGAAGGTGCCTTACAAAACACTCGTTCGACCTATACTTGAGTATTGCTCATCAGTGTGGGATCCGTACCAGGTCGGGTGACAGAGGAGATAGAGAAGACCCAAAGAACAGCGGCGCGTTATTTGGTAAGCGTGATAGCGTTACGGAGATGTTTAGTAAACTCAAGTGGCAGACTCTTCAAGAGAGGCGCTCTGCATCGCGGTGTAGCTTGCTGTCCAGGTTTCGAGGGGGTGCGTTTCTGGATGAGGTATCGAATATGTTGCTTTCCCCTACTTACACCTCCCGAGGAGATCACGAATGTAAAATTAGAGAGATTCGAACGCGCACGGAGGCTTTCCGGCAGTCGTTTTCTCGCGAACCATACGTGAGTTGAACAGGAAAGGGAGGTAATTACAGTGGCACGTAAAGTGCTCTCCGCCACACATCGTTGAATGACTTGCGGAGTATAAATGTAGATAGAACTCTTTCCACGTCCCTGATTTTAGCTGTCTTCTCTTGCGTCTATTGGGATTGACGTGTGATCGTTTTTTAACTCCTCTGTCTTCTTGTTCTATAGTTTTGACTTAGACGCATGTTACCTCAGTTGTTTTTGCGCTCTAAAACAAAAAAGGAGTTGAAAGTGTAATGATTTCATGTGTGTTCCACCATCACTGGTAGCAGTTACTTCTGTAAAATATCTGGGAGTCTGCGTACGGAACGATTTGAAGTGGAATGATCATATAACATTAATTGTTGGTAAGGCGGGTGCCAGGGTGAGATTCATTGGGAGAGTCCTTAGAAAATGTAGTCCATCAACAAAGGAGGTGGCTCACAAAATACCCGTTCGACCTATACTTGAGTATTGCTCATCAGTGTGGGATCCGTACCAAGTCGGGTTAAGAGAGGAGATAGAGAAGATCCAAAGAAGAGCAGCGCGTTTCGTCACAGGGTTATTTGGTAAGCGTGATGGCGTTACGGAGATGTTTAGTAAACTCAAGTGGCAGACTCTGCAAGAGGGGCGCTCTGCATCGCGGTGTAGCTTGCTGTCCAGGTTTCGAGAGGGTGCGTTTCTGGATGAGGTATCGAATATATTGCTTCTTCCTACTCATACCTCCCGAGGAGATCACGAATGTAAAATTAGAGAGATTCGAGCGCGCACGGAGGCTTTCCGGCAGTCGTTTTTCTCGCGAACCATACGTGAGTTGAACAGGAAAGGGAGGTAATGACAGTGGCACGTAAAGTGCCCTCCGCCACTCACCGTTGAGTGGCTTGCGGAGTATAAATGTAGATGTTAATGTAGACATTTCCTGGGCATAGCCGTTTTGGTAGCCAAAAACCATGCTTTACGATTTTTTAGGAACCGTCCATTCACTTAATGGTGCCTACATAAGCACATTAAGGCCCACCATGGCTAACGTATAATGCAAAAAGGACCAACCGATTTGATCGATCTGCCTAGGCTGGAGGAAGTGTGTAGTATTCAAAATTTGACCCTTTACTATAGAATAGTTACAGTAAGACGATTCCTCCGCTGGGTATACAAATGATCCGTAGCTCAAGGTCTGTCCGGAAAACTTGACCCTATCTTTCTGTCACCAACAGAAACCGAGGTATGAGCCCCAGAAAAAGTCCAGTTTTTATGCGCTGCGTTTTGGAACACGTTACCTAGCGCATGCCGTCGGTTTGTCATTTGCCAGCATCTGCGATTGTAGCTGTCATTCGGGTGAGCCGCGAGCAGCTGGTAATGCGGTGACGTCTGTAGGAAGCGGCGGAAGGAGCGCCGAGGGCGCTGCGGAAGACGCACGGGCGGCGCATGTCAAGCAGAGGCAGCGGCGGGGGCCTCCTTAATAAAGACCGCGAGGTGGGGGGCGCGGCTCGCGGCCGGCGCTGGCAGTGCGGCCCCGGCGCGCGGCCCGCAGACATGGACGACTCCGCGCTGCTGCGCCTGCTCGCGGGTGAGTCACGCTACACGTGCGCCCACATTTCCTTCTCTCTCTCACCTTCTCAGCGTGCCAAACCGTCTCGGACATAGCTCTCACTGCGACGAAAAGGCATCAGCGGTGAAGCGTTTATTACTGTGTAAAGCGCTTCATCCGCAACAGACTGTCAAACCACTGTGTGTATCGTAAAATTACTCATCTCTTCGTCATATATACACGGTGAAACGGGTATTAGTGCACTTATTTTTGCATGTGGTACCTTTATACGTACACACATCAGTGTGCTGGTTGTTTAATCTTTGCGTGTAACTGTCTTCCCATAAACACAACACGAACTTTACGACCTGATGTTTCCTGTACGATCGTAACTGCACCACTAAGTGGACTGTGCCTGTCACTATAGACTAAACGTTTTGCGCCCAAGCTTCAACACCTGATCTGCTGCCTAGGGGAAAATAAGGATTAATGGTTTACCAAAAAAATGGCTCTGAGCACTATGGGACTTAACATCTGAGATCATCAGTCCCCTAGAACTTAGAACTAATTAAACCTAACTAACCTAAGGACACCACACACATCCATGACCGAGGCAGGATTCGAACCTGCGACCGTAGCAGCAGCGCGGTTCCGAACTGAAGCGCCTAGAACCGCTCGGCCACTGCGGCCGGCAATGGTTTACCCTTGCAACGTGTGCTTGCAGATACCGACAACCTAAAAATATACTACTTCTAATAGCTACAGTTATTAGACTGCAACTGAAGTAAATAGCGGAGTAGTGTTGTACAGTACACATTCCTCGTCACAGTAGAAATATCTTCGCTTATACCCGTTACACCCGTAGATATGTGTGTGTTTTTGGTTTCTTGGGAGGATCTGGCTACTGCCTGTTGTTTCTCTTCACCAGAAAGTGCTTTGTAACATGTTTATATTACTGAGTGTGTGTCTCTCGACACAACAGCGAAATGCCGGCCAGGGTGGCCGAGCGGTTATAGACGCTAAAGTCTGGAACCTCGCAACCGCTACGGTCGCAGGTTCAAATCCTGCCTCGGGCATGGATGTGTGTGATGTCCTTAGGTTAGTTAGGTTTAAGTAGTTCTAAGTTCTAGGAGACTGATGACCTCAGATGTTAAGTCCCATAGTTCTCAGAGCCATTTGAACCATTTGAGCAACAGCGAAATGGAATAGACTGTTTCTAAGGCTAATGATGAATTTGTTTTAGGCGACGCTCACTATCTACTGTTTTACTATAGACTGTGACCAGTTTCGAAAGTGAAACTGCCAACGCCAGATGGCAATGCTCCCCCCTTGCTCCCCGCCTTCTCTGCGACTCATATGCAATTAACCCTAGATCACACTACTCTCGTAAAATTTACGATTGCAGTTGTACCTGTTCGCGGCCCTCGCCAGTCTGGTATTATCAGTATATGGGGTAAAACAGGGCATTTTGTACTTATTTTTGAGTGCGTATACCACTGGAGACTTTGTAATTAACTAGTAAATAAACTATAAATTATGACTTTCTTTATTTAAAATACGGAATAGTGAAATTTACGATAGTTTTGAAACACTGTAAATCCTCCCCCCCTTTTTTGTTCTAGGCCTAAAACCCTGTGAAAGAACGGCTAGCAGTGTCATAAACACTCTGTTTTATGTAATAGTTCTGAATTATAAACTATCAATTGCCTTAAAACAGAAGAATAACGAATCCTTTAATAAAAATCTATATACAAACGTTGTTTTCGTGGTAGTTAGCAGGTCCAGTAAACTCACGTTACTGTTGGAGAGCGAGGACTGTTGCCTGATGCAGAGATTTATCTTCGAGAAACGATGTTAGTTTCCCGCCGCTACATGCTCCATTGATTTCGTATGTGTTTCTGATCGCCCATTTTCGTCCAAACCTTACGATACACATCGAAATCGAAGAGCGGAACGGGGTGCTGTTGGTTCTGAGGAGAAACGTGTAACTAGACATCTCTCATATATTGCAGGAATCTTCGACGTGTATAGTTTCATGACTACGGATACACTGTGAAATATAGATGGCCAGACAAAATTTCTACTTCGAGCAGTATTGTTTCATGTGTAGTCGACGATCACTAATTTCTATGCAGATGCTTCAATCCCTTGGATGTAACATTTTTTTAGGCCCTCTTCTCAGTGATCATATTAGGAGAAAAAATTATTAGCCACTTGAGAAACGTTTATAGATTTCACATATATAGGATAGACGCAAAAAACCAAATAATGAAGACGAATTATATTGCACTAAGTAGTAATAGGGCTTGAGAGCTCAATAGTTACACACCAGACAACATACGCGTTTCGACTATAGCATAGCATGCAATCCTGGATTTCCGGAAGGCTTTTGACACTGTACCACACAAGCGGCTAGTAGTGAAATTGTGTGCTTATGAAATATCATCTCAGTTATGTGACTGAATTTGCGATTTCCTGTTAGTGGTCACAGTTCGTAGTAATTGACGGAAAGTCATCGAGTAAATCAAAAGTGATTTCAGGCGTTCCCCAAGGTAGTGTTATAGGCACTTTGCTGTTCCTTATCTATATAAACGATTTGAGAGACAATCTGAGCAGCCGTCTTCGGTTTTTTGCAGATGACATTATCGTTTATCGACAAATAAAGTCATCAGAAGGTCAAAACAAACTGCAAAACGATTTAGAAAAGATATCTGAATGGTGAGAAAAGTGTGAGGTCATCCACATGAGTGCTAAAAGGAAGTCGTTACACTTCGGTTACACGATAAATCAGTCTAATCTAAAAGCCGTAAAGTCAACTATATTCCCAGGTATTACGATTACGAACAACTTAAATCGGAAAGAACACACAGAAAATGTTGTGGGGAAGGCTAACCAAAGGCTGCGTTTTATTGGCAGGACACTTAGAAAATGTAACAGACCTACTAAGGAGACTGCATACACTACACTTGTCCGTCATCTTTTAGAATACTGCTGCACGGTGTGGGATCCTTACCAGATAGGACTGACGGAGTACATCGAAAAAGTTCAAAGAAAGGCAGCACGTTTTGTATTATCGCGAAATATGGGAAAGAGTGTGACAGAAATGATACAGATGATGTGCTGGAAATCATTAAAAGAAAGGAGTTTTTCGTTGCAACGGAATCTCCTCACGAAATTCCAATCACCAAATTTCTCCTCCGAATGCGAAAATATTTTGTTGACACCGACCTACATAGGGCGGAACGATCACCACGATAAAATAAGGGAAATCAGAGCTCGTGCGGAAAGATATAGGTGTTCATTCTTTCCGCGCGCTATACGAGATTGGAACAATAGAGAATTGTGAAGGTGGTTGGATGAACCCTCTGCCAGGCACTTAAATGTGATTTGCAGAGGAGCCATGTATATGTAGATAGCGCTTAACCCAACTTCCACTTAGGGCATTTCTTCTTTAGCACGTTAGGAATAATAGGTAACGCCATGCACCAAGAGTAAGAAACGTTTTAATGTGTGTCGCATAAGGAATAATTCAGGGAAACACTGTGGTTACGAATATGAAGAATTTATTTGTACCTATTAAGCAAGGCAAAGCTAGCAGATTGTATTAGGAAAAAGTAGTTCATATGGCCCTATAGCCGATACTCTTTGTTGTAGTTTGTCCTCTTCGATCATCCCATATGTAAGTTAATTATCAGACTGTAGTTATCGATGTCCGTTTCCTGTGTGATACAAATGGGCTGCGACACTAGCAGGTGAAACACACAGAATTTGCGAATCGTCGTTGGGTTGTTGAGGGCAGCGGTCGGCGGTTGGGCCTGGGTGTGCTGCCAGGCAGCGCCCGTCGCCTCGCTTAATTAAGGAGACCGGCGCATGACGTATCCGACCCGTGCGCCGCAGCTTCGGCCGAGCGTCGTGTCGGCAGTCCGCAGCCGGCGCACGCCGCGGTCTCACGCAGCTCCACTGCCCGCCACGGACTCTGCTGCTCGCCCCGTTCCCCGCTACAACGCACGATATCTCCCCTCCTACTTTTGTTTGTGAGCAACATCTGCAAGCCCGGAGTTCTTATCCGCTACTGCCACGAGCAAATTTTCAAAACAACCTAGCGTCAGTCATCATCGTTAAGGATTGGGTCTTTTCGTCCTCTCCGAATCCTTCAAAACTGTCCAAGCCATCTCTTCATTGGTCTCCCTTAACATCTTTTTCCTCTTTGTCTATATTATTGGTTTAGTGGTTCTTGCATCTGAGGTAAGGTTTATACGTTCTATCCATCTTAACTGATATTGTTTTATTGTATCAGTTATTTATTACGTATTCAGTTGAACTCGGATGTCATTTCTCTTTCTATCCATTAAAGTATATCCAGTCACGTATCTAAGGAATGTCGTTTCACACAATGTTCTGCTTATAGTTCCACGGAAATAATCAAACAGGTGTAACCTAATTTATATTTCATTATTTGCACCATATGTAATGCTGTACCCTGAATATTTAAATGTATTAACTTGCTCTGTGATTTGCTTGTCAATTTCGAACTTAACTTGGGTGGGCAGGTGTCATAAAAATGCCACTTTTTTTCTCTTCGTAACGGAGAAGTTCAGATTGTAATATCTGATTATTATACCTAAACAAACAACAGTTTCTTGTAGGACATTTTACTGGTTTTGGCAACAGAAAGAAGTTGTTTGGTATCTAAACCACAAGCGGAAGGACCGCAGAATTGTTTCAAATTTCAGGTGCGAAAATATTAGACACTGAACTACGGAAGCACTACCACCAGACTAACCAACATGTGATGTTTTCACCACACTGCTCGGAACTTGGAAATGGCCCCATACTCTGCAGATAACTGGAACGATTATGTCGCAGGATGCTTTTCATGAGCTCGATATAGCACTATATGCCAGTTTCATTCAGTTTCGAAACGCGAGAAGCTCACTGTCTATATTCGAGACCACCCATTAAATTAAACTAACCTCATCCCTCCCTATCGGATTGTAGTTACAGAACGTTGTTAGCTCACTGGTAACCAGCACTCAAAATATTTTAAAGTAGACCTCTGTGGTCCGCCCCGGTAGCTGAGTGGTCAGCGTGGCGGTCTGTCACGCCAAGGGGCCCGGGTTCTATTCCCGGCTGGGTTGCAGATTTTCTCCGCTCAGGGACTGGGTGTTGTGTTGTTCTCATTATCATTTCATCATCGTCAGTGGAAGGCAATGGGAAACCACCACAGGAATCACTTCCCTAGACGCTCATGCGGTGGACCTATCTGACGAGGCTTCCCCCGTGACAAGACCTACTGTAAGGCAGAACACAAAGTTAAACTTAGACCTTTAATATTTGTGACGTTCTCTTGTGATTTGAAAACCAGCGAAGGATGGCAGTGGTTAAGACATAGGGCTCAAAGAAAGAGCAACCGGTTGAAACCGCCTCATGGCATTCCTGATTTAGATTTTCCGTGGTTTCATTAAATGACTTCAAAGAAACGAAGGGAGATTAACATTTAACGCCCCGTCGACGTAGAGATCATTTGAGACCGAGCACAAAGTGGAAATGGACAGTAAGTGAAATGAACACATTGCCTTACAAAGGAACTAACCCGATGTTCGATTTATTCTTAAGAAAACCAAGGAAAAACTTGGTCTAGACGGCAATTTTAACTTCGTTCCTTCCTAATAGGAGTTGGCTGGTGCCTTAACTACTACGCCACCTCTCGTCTTAGGCGAATGGCGAAATGGTTCTTTGATAACTACTTTAGGACAAACTCCAAAAGCACATTGCCAATATTCTTCCAGTATCCTATTAATGAAACGACGACAACCACTTTTTAAACTTATATGATGGTTCAGTCTATTATCTACGCACATTGTTACTGAGATATACATACGTGCGTGGGTGTAGAGCAATATTTTAGTTTTCTACATGTAAATCTAGTTGTTCACTGGTCTAAAATTATTTCGAAGCCTTACAGGATACTGACACAGTTTAATTGGGATTATTACACTGCTGAAAAAAATGCAACACCAACAAGAACTGTGTTCAGTTGCACCCGGGTATAATACACTGAGGTAACAGAAGTGGTGGGATAGCGATATGCACATATGCAGAGAGGGCAGTATAGCGTACACAAGGTATAAAAGGGCAGTGCGTTGGTGGGGCTGTCATTTATGCCCAGGTGATCCACGCGATTATGGTCGCAGGGCGCGAATTAAGACTTCGAACGTGGAATGATATTTGGAGCTAGCTGTATCGGGCATTCAGTTTCGAAAATCGTTAGGGAATTCAATATTTGGAGATTCTCTGTCTCAAGAGTGTGCCGAGAATAACAAATTTCAGGCGTTACCTCTAATTACGGACAACGCAGTGGCCGACGGCCTTTACTTTACCGAGAACATAGGCCTTTGCGTAGAGTTGTCAGTCTTAACACACAAGCAACATTGCGTGAAATAACCACAGAAATCAACGTGGGACGTACGACGAAAGTATCCGTTAGGACAGTGCGGCGGAATCTGGTGTTAATGGACTATGGCAGCAGATGACCGACGCGAGTGCCTTTGCAACAGCACGACATTGCTCCCAGCGTCTTTCCTGGGTTCGTAACGATATCGGGTGGATCCCAGACGACTGGAAAACCGGCGGCTGGTCAGAGTACTCATTTAATTTGGTAAGAGCTGATGGCAGGGTTAGTGTGTGGCACAGACCCCACGAATCCATGGAACCAAGTTGTCAACAAGGAGCTGTGCATGCCGGTGGTGACACTATAATGGTATGGGCTGTGTTTACATGGTGTGGATTGGGTCCTCTGGTCCAACTGAACCTATCGTTGACTGGAAATAATTATGTTTGGCTACTTGGAGACCATTTGCAGCCTTTCATGTACTTAATGTTCCTAAACAATGATGGAATTTTTATGGATGACAATGTGCCACGTCACCGGGCCGCAGTTGTTTACGACTGATTTGAAGAACTTTCTTGACAGTTCGATCGATTGACATGGCTACCCATATCTCTCGACATGAACCGCATCGAACATTTATGGGGCATAATCGAGAGGTCAGTTCGTGCACGAAATCCTGCACCGGCAACTCTTTAGCAATCATTGACAGCTGTAAAGGCAACAGGGTCAATATTTCTGCAGTGGGCTTTCAACGACTTTTTGAGTCCATGCCGCATAAAGTTGCTGCACTACGCCGGGCAGGAGGGGTCCGACAGGATGTTTGGAGGTATCCCATGACTTCTGTCACCTCAGTTTGTGTGGATGTTGAGGGGCTGTAGTGTTAGTGACTGATTTGTCACGACCATCGACGATAAGATGGCACTCAGGAGGCCTGTCTGTGCACCCTCTGCGATGAATCTGCAGGCAACAACGGCACTGAGTTTAATGATAAACAGCGTTTGTAACATTTTATGTAGAATACAACCATGCCCCACTGGAGAGTACATACTCCTGTTGAAGAGGTTCAGCCGTGTGAAAGGGATCGCACTGTGGGTCTGCAGGATGCTGGATGGACGTATCGATGGATTGCTGTACAGTATACCGATGTGTGTCGTTGCTTTCAGTAGTTGTCGGTGGAACATTCCCACACCTGTAGACCTGATTCTCGATGTCCACGTAGTGTAGATACACATAAAATCGACGCATTATGCGAACAGCGATCGACGACTAAACGTCATCCAGGGACGAAATCTGGGCACATCCTGTATCATCAAGAACCATTTGGAACCGCCTGCTTGCAGCTGGATGACATGTCTCTGGCGAAGCTGCCACTGACACCACGACGCCGCCAAGCATGGCTACTCTGGAGTCGTGAAAGAGTTGACTGGACAGTCGAATGGCACTTCGTCGTCTTCAGTGACAAGGTTCTGTCTGTAAGCCACTGATGGACATACAAGTGTATGGCGTAGACCTGGCGAACCTGTTTCAGAGTGCCTTCGCCCACAACACACAGGTACCATCTCAGGCTTCGTGGTGTGGGGGACCATCAGTTACAACTCGCAGTCACTTTCGGTATTTCATCAGGGCAAAGTGACCAGAGCCCATTACAATGCACAGGTGCTCACCGTGCTACTGCCAGTTTCTTGGCAGGAAGTTGACGTACTTTTTCTAGAGGTCAGAGCACCTCCACATACGTCTGCTGCAACTCAACGTTCTCTTTGTGGTACACAAAAGCTGCCCTGGCCAGCAAGATCACCAGATATGTCACCAGCTGAACACGTACGAGAATGCTGAAGCGGAAACTTACACGTTCTCCAGGGCCTGTAAAAACAAAGATGTTTGGGGCAATCTACGGCAGAATGCCATTCGGCAGCTTTCTGATCGTTTCCATGGGGAAATACAAGCCAGCCTTGCCGTATACTGGCTCTTGGTGCGACCGTTTGGACACCCTTTATTGAGACATGAGTGTCTCATTTGGTCTGAATTTATCATATACTTCTACAGTGATGAACTGCCTGTCACCTCACTTATCGATGAAACGACCTTACCCTCTGAGGCTCGCCTTTATCTGAATATATAATATACATATCTCCTCCGTCTGGTGGGACTGGTAGGCTGCTACACTTGAAGTTCACATTTGACTACAGCGCTGGTGAAGGAATCCAGCGGACTGAAAGGTAAGAAATACTGAAACACAAGAGGCCTATTTGTAACCAACGAGCACACAGATTTTGAGTGTAGAGTTCAGGAGGTCGTTTTTTGCGAATTTTTCTCTAAATTTCATCTGACTATTTTCCATTCAAGAATCTGATAATGCAATTTTCAGTTTAACTTCGACTCCATACATGCATTGGGGGGCTGCTTGTCATATCACTTCTTATTTGTTCTAAAACTAGCGTAATGGTCTGCCCGAGAATGAGGGATCTGGTTCATGTCGACGAATTCATGATGACCTTTGCAGGGGAACGTTCGACCATGTGAACACATGAGGGAGGTGAATCTGTGGTTAAGGCATTAGACTGCAGTCGAGGGGAGCGAAGTTCAAACAAATTTTCAGAATTATGTTTTCTGTGATTTTTAAATGTTTTCGCTATTTGAATTCCTACTGCGGTAGTAGGCCCGATAGCAGCAACCAAGTCACCGCTCTGCGTTTACAAATTGAAAAAGAATACAAAAGCACATTTTAAGACGAAAAACGGTGATAGGCGTTAATCAATGTTACTGATGTGCCATTTTATCAGTAATGGTAGTGGTAGTGCTATCGAGGACGGAAACTGTACTTTAGGAATACATGTGTGGAAATTATTGGAGAGGAAGGAATAGACTGTTGAGGCATAGCAATTAGGAGATGAGGAGGAATTCATTTCGGTAAGATGAGGGTGGGTAGAACCTTCGTTACATTCGGAACAGGTTCGACACTAATGGAATGAGTGATCCCAAATTTACTTCATCGTCTGAGAGAGCCAGGAGATTAAACCTGGGAAATGGAGTGTTTGAAGATGAGAGGCAGACGAGGTATACTGACAAATGCACAACAGCAGAATGGGTTCTCAACGATGAGGGATACGATGATGCGTGGGACTCAAGTCTATGGGAGACGTAGGACAGGCGAAGAAGCCCTAGCGTTTGAGGTGGTCTCGGAACTTTTTGAACTGATAAAAGATAGAGATGCGAAAAGATAGTCCAATACAGAAGCGTATTGGAGATGGTCTGGAGTGAGAGTTAGAACTTGGGAGGACTAGAGGTCGTTCACTTGTGTGAGAGTGAAGCGCATGAGGGTCTTGTGTATATGGATGATCGTTACACCATTTGTTAGTTTTAGGGCAATTTGGGGTTGCATTTATATCGTTAGTGGATAGGACCCCAAGTTACTTTTTGATCAATTGTTAGTGTTAGGTATTTTAGCTCTTTCATTTAGTGGACTGCACAGTTAAGACTCTTAGGTAAGGTATGTAGGATGGAGTGCACTTGCAATTTTTCTATGATTGGTACCTGAGTTTTACCGAGGTTTTCAACGTTCCCATAACTCAAGGCAAATAGAATGAGCTTTCTTAGAAAGGCCACAGCTGATTTCTTATTGATTCATTGTTCAATCTGAGTTTCTGTCCAGTATATAAGGATCCTGTTGTCGATGGGACTTTAAATACTAAAATAGGGTACGGCTAGCAGAACTAAGCCTGCCTTAAGCTCTGTTTCGCTGCTATCTGGCTAATGCCGCAGTAGATTCATTGACTGTTATCTACGTCTACATCTACAGCTACACTGCGTTAGCGACCCTACGTGTGTGACGGAGAGTACTTCTGGTACCACTGTCTCATCCCCCCCTCCCCTGTTCCATTGGCAAATGGTGCGTGGTGTCTGTCGGTAAGCCTCAGTATTTGCTCTAATTCCTCGGATATTCTGGTTGTGGTTATTTCGCGTGACGTATGCGATAGGAAATAATTTGTTTCCCAACTCTTCCCAGAACATGATCTCTCGAAATTTCGGCAGTAAACCTCTCCGTGATACATAACGCCTCTCTTGTACCGTTTGCCACTCGGGTTTGTTGAACATCTCCGCAACGCTCTCAAACCAACTAAACGACCCCGTGACGAAGCGAGTCGCTCTTCGTTGGATCTTGTATATCTGCTCTACTTATCCAGTCTAGTGCGGCTTCCAGACTGATTAGCTATACTCAATAATCGGTCGAACAAACATTTTCTAAGCCACTTCTCTCTTGTATAAGTTACAGTTTCTTAAGATTATTCTCATGCATCTCATTCTGGCATCTGCTTTTCTTACTACTTGTTTCATGTTGTCACTTCAGTGTAGCTCGCTTCGGATGGTTACTGCTACGTATTTCATGGCGGTTATTGTTTCCAGTGATTTGTCACAAATAGTGTAGTTGTATATCAGTGAATATCTTCTCCAGTTTATGCGCAAAATGTTACATTTCTTTACGGTTAGGGCAACTTCCAGCCCCTGCACGCCTTGCTGCAGTTCACTGCTTACAGACCACCGCATCATCTGAAAACAGTCTCGTGAAGCTTCCGACGTTACCCGATGGATTATTTATATTTTGTCTATAAACCGTAACAACCTATCACCCTTCTTTTGGGTACTCCTGCAATTACCTTGACATCTGTCGATTTTGTTCCGTTAAACGTGATCTGTTAAGTTCTATCTATAAAAAGTTTTGAATCAAGTCACATATCTTGTTCGGCATGCGATAAACTCGTATTTTTTTCACGAAACGACGTATGGAACTGTACCAGATACCTTTCTGAAGTCTGGGAACATTACCTCAACCTGAGCCCCGATATCTACAGCGCTCTGGAACTCGTGGAGGAACAGAGCGAGCCGAGTTTCGCAAGATCTGTAATGCAGAGTACATGTTGATTATTATACAAGAGATTTTCGTACGCAAAAAACTGCATAAAATTTGAGCACAAAAGATGTTCAACAGTTTCATGACAGATTGACGTCTGAAATAAAGGCCAATATTTATGTGAGTCTGTCCTACGACCCTTCTTGAAAATGGCAACGACATGGGCCTCTTTTTAGTCGCTAGGTACCCTTCGTTGCTCCAGCGACCTACGATCAATTGCTGCTAGAAGGGAACATTATCTTTTGCATAACCTCTGTAGAATCTAACAGGCATCTCAACCTGATGCAGATGCCTTTCCACTAATTTTAGATTGAAATTGCTTTTTTATTCCGATATCGGTTATCTCAAGATTTGCTATTCCGGCGCGCGTGTGGTGATTGAAAGGGGAAAGACCAGTTTCAGTAATTCGCCCTTCTCTCTGTAGTCTTCCGTTTCGGTGCTTGTATAATCAATGAGTGACTGAATAGACGATCAGCTTACTGATTTTACGTAAGACCAAAATTTATTAAGGTTATTACTCAGATCGGTTTGCTAAATTTTGCATTCAAATTCATTGAAAGCTTCTCTCATTGCTCTCCTTACGCTCTTTTCCACTTCGTTCAGCTTTTGTTTGTAACCTAGGTTTTGGTTTAAATGGTTCAAATGGTTCTGAGCACTATGGGACTTAACATCTGTGGTTATCAGTCCCCTAGAACTTAGAACTACTTAAACGTAACTAACCTAAGGACTTCACACACATCCATGCCCGAGGCAGGATTCGAACCTGCGACCGTAGCAGTCGCGCGGTTCCGGACTGTGCGCCTAGAACCGCTGGACCACGGCGGCCGGCCCTAGGTTTTGACTTTACTTAAATCTGTGATGAAGCTCTCTCTGCTTTCGTAGAAACTTTCTATTACGGCTATTAAATCACGGTTAGTTTTTCCTGCCACTTAAAAATTGTTCAGAAAACACTTGTTTAAGGCATATTGAAAGATGGTTTTGAATTTTACCCATTTGTGCCGCGCAGAGTGGCCGCGCGGTTTGAGGCGTCCTGTCACGGTCTGCGCGGCCCCTCCCGCCGGAGGTTCGAGTCCTCCCTCGGACCTGGGCGTGTGTGTTGTTCTTAGAGTAAGTTAGTTTAATTAGTGTGTAAGTCTAGGGACGATGACCTATGCAGTTTGGTCTCTTAGGAATTCACACACATTTAATTTACCCAGATGTGCTCCAAATATTTGTCATTAGAACTGAGTATTTGATGTTGATCACTCATATACTCTGAAATTTGTTTCCTGTCACTCTTGCTAAACAAATGTTTTCCTAATTTCTCAGCATTCCTTATAACATCCACACACGTAGTTGTTGATGCTATAATAGCTTTATGATCACTGATGCCGTCCTCTACGTTAACTCATTCGGGGTCTAAGACATTACTCTCAAAATATAGCTCTCTATCTGCTCAAAGTAATTTTCAGACAAGACACAAAAACTACTGTCCCATGAACCTCACAAGTCCCTGGTACCAGATTTGATCGCATGACTCTCCCATTCTAGAGCTAACAAATTGAAGTCTCCTTCTATCACAATAACGTGATCAGAAAACTTATTCACGTTATTCTGAAAGTTATCTCTGAAGCGCTCTTCCACTACTGCTCATGCGCACGTGGCCTATAAAAGCATCTGGTTATCATGTTTCACCCGTCTTTGACGTGTTACTTCACCAGATTATTTCATTTTCTGTATCCGTGATAATCTCACTAGATATTATCGAATTCTTTAATACGGCGCCAGTAGTGGCTTCTAACCTATCGGTGTGGTGATCGTTGCTGCCTCTGGTTTCAACCACCTTTCTATTCTCAATACTATCTGGATATTATTGTCCAAGATAAGTGATACTAACTCTGGGACCTTATAATTGATGCTCCTGGAGTTTCCTAATATCATAACTCTTTTATATTTCCAGCTTGTGAGGACAAACGTTCTGTCATAACAATGTGGCTGATCTGCCTCAGAATTTGGCAGAAAATTCATCACTGATCCCAAGGGAAAAAGGGGAGTGGTCCTCTAATCTAACAAGTCCCTTGTACTCGCCACACGTACTCCGCTACTACAGAATCCGCTTCCTGCACGTTGTGCGCACCTGACCCATTGAAGGATGCTCTACTGTTTTCTGCCCAATGACGGAGGTCTAGAAATGCACAACCGATATCGTCACAGAATCATCTGAGAGTTTGGTTTAGACATTCCACAAACCAGAGAACTCGGCTCTGGGTACGATGCTACTGATAGCGAGCTGAGCTTGCACCCCGTGTGTGATGCTAACTGTCTTCACCAAATCAGTCAACACCAGAAGGCTGCGGAGGATGGCCTCATGTTCCAAGCGGCAGAATCATTCTTGTTGATTTCAGCCACGAACTGCAACCGGGTGCATCTACTGCTTTCGATAACAGCCGGCAGAGCCTCTTCCATGTCCCGGATGAGACACTTCCGCAAAAATACCCAGTGCACAACTGCATTCTTTCCCAGCCTGCCTGCTATTTCCCTTAGGGCCTCTATTACGCACCTAACGTTGGAAGTCCCAAATGACTAGCGTACTCACACACTGCACTTGTCTGGCCTGGACAGAAAAATCGGAGACTGGCCCAACTGGAGAGGCATCCCGTGCTGGCTAAATTGTGTTGTCAACACTGGGTCGCACCTGGTACTTGTTATTAAGTTGTGAGGAGGCAGCCATGCGTCTATTTCGCTTCGCACTTACACCGTCTGCTCAAAGACACGAGAACCCACCACTGGCCTTAATCACCCTCGAGAGAATACAGCGCGGCCTGAAACTGCGTATCGGAAGATGCAGTGACAACGTGATTTACAGTGGATTCCAACGACACCACAGGTGTTTCAGCTTTAGCCAGTGGTACCTCAGTGTTGTTGCAGCTTTGAGCAGTAGCCCGAAGCCTCTCGGCTGTGGCCAACGCAGTTTCCAGCTGTTTCCCAGCAGCGGTCAATTCTCCTTGTGTTCACACACATAAGCACAGTCCCTGTCAGTTCCGTACTGTTTAAAAAAATGTAAAATATAAACAAAGGGCTCAGGACTAATTGAGAAAGAACAGAGACGTCAGAAAGACATAACATTACATGACTGCAGATCTACTCAGGTTCGGATGCGTGATAAAAACACTAGCTCTAAAATCTGCCCTACAAATTTCTGACTGCACGAAGCTCCCAAAACCCGCAAGCCCTCCCTTAAAACAAAAATAAATGACCCGCACATAGACATACGTTAACTAACACAAAAGCTAATACAAGAAAAAAAATACGCAAGCACTTTTGAGAAGTACACTCATCGTCATAAAAACAGCTGCACCTAAAAGGATATGACCGATCCACAGCAAACTGGGTGATGTAAGTTGTACACCGTAGCTATGCCAATGAATACTTTTCCAGGTTCGGCTGTGCTGTGGGGGAACGTGAGTGGTGCCATGATGTCGTGACCATCGGTTGATATTCGAGGATTATTCGGAAAGTAAGCTCCGATCGGTCGCGAAATGGAAACCACAGAGAAAATGAAAAAGTTTTATTTGCAACAGTTTACTACATCTTCCAGCTACTTCTCTACATAGTCGCTACTCCGACTTGGACATTTGTCGTAGCGATGTACCAACTTTCCAGTAGCCTCGTAATAAAAGACAGCCGCCTATGCTTTCCGCCACTTCTATACGGTGGCTTGCAGTTAGCTCTCTGTGCCAAAACGTTGTCTTCACGGCCAGCGGTTCATGTGAGATGAGATGAACATGAGAGGGCGCCAAGTCCAGGCTGTATGGTGGGTGATCAAACACTACCCATCGAAAACTCTGCAGGGGTGTCCTCCTTTCCCCTGGAGTGTGCGGCCGAGAATTGTTATGAAGAATGAAATGCATGACAGGTACTTTATCTGAGGTTGCATGAAATCAGACGAACCTCGCAACGGGCACCCATACTTGGAGGGAACTCTATTGTTCTAGGCATATTTACGTTCTCACTGTTTGCCCAGAACTGAAAACAGTGAAGTGACGCGGTCGTCAGGAATACTAGAGACACTGCCCAACACTTCTATGCAAAGCTTCAGCGGATTTTCACTGTCGTTTCCATTTCACGACCCATCGGACCTTCCTTTCTGAATAGCCCTCGTAAGAGAGCCCCAAGCGGTCGTGCTGATCAGTACGACAGCGGGTACCGCTACTAGAGCTTCACCTCAACTTGTGCTACGCCCAGGAGACAGACGTTTCCCAAGCTAGAAGAGTTTCAGAGGAACCGTGTTGTGAGACAGAGGTGGGCTGTGCGGCCCTGTCGTATTGTGCGCCACACCGTTCGTACGGATACCATCATTACCCATTGTTGGCGGCTACGGATACAGGAGGGCATGCATGCACGACATGTAGGATCAGGACGTCTGTTATACAAGGTGAGTCACTAACTATTGCCACCAAGAATAACTCGGAAACTGTGATAGCAGCTGAAAAGTTTGTGGGACAAATTTGCACGGGACAACGGAGGCGATAATATGACGTTGGTTTTTGTTGCTAGGTGGGGTCGCTTCAGAAACATGAAGCTCAACTTTGTTTTTTTAAATGAGGTGTTATAGATTGGTACTTTTTCCTGATAGCGACTGTCGAGACGAATCCAATGATGTGTAACAGTAAGGTCTTTGAAGTTCAACGAAGGTCAAAAAATTGGCATGAACGTCCACTTACAGAAGGTGTTCGAAGTGATGACTATTGGTATCAATGTAGTGCTGCAATATTCTTATCATGGGTTGAGTGGTATCCCTTACTACTTCGGCACTTATCGAAGCACATGCTATGACAATTCTCTCTCGTATATCGTGCAAAATCTAAATATTCGCCGAATACGGCGTATCCAACTAACGTGACATTGACATGTAAACACCATTCGACGGTTTCGCAATACAACACTAATAGGAACGGTAAGACTAGTATCGTCGAATTGGGCGAATGCGAATGATGTATTCCTTCGAAGAACAAGTCGATATGATTCTTATTTACGGAGAACGCCAACGAAATTCAGTGAGAGCTAGAGACTTATACGCTGAAAGATGTCCTCAACGTACTCGCCCTACACGTTGTACATTTAAATATGTGTATGATAAATTGAGAACAACTGGATCTTTAACGCATCCGAAACATATCCGGCAAAGGAAAGTTACTAATGAGAAAATGGAAACTGGTACTCCTACCACTGTGATTCGAGATCCTTGCGTTAGTTCGCGTCAAATTGTATGGGAATCTGGCATGAGCCAGAGTAGTGTTGCTCGTGTTCTGCATCGCCAGAAATACCATCCTTATCATATCAGTCTCCATCAAGATTTAACTGATACTGACTGTATGCGTCGCATTGAATTCTGCCGATGGGTTCAACTTCGGATTCAGAGAGA
This sequence comes from Schistocerca gregaria, assembly GCF_023897955.1. Classification (NCBI taxonomy): domain Eukaryota; kingdom Metazoa; phylum Arthropoda; class Insecta; order Orthoptera; family Acrididae; genus Schistocerca; species Schistocerca gregaria. Next base: position 598,555,614 of record NC_064931.1, on the reverse strand, counting down.
TGACACATTTATTAATTTGATTTGATTTTCCGACGAGGGTACATTCACGAACCATGGAAATGTTAATTTGCGTAACATGCATTACTGGGCAACTGAAAATCCGTGTTGGCTGTGGCAAGTTGCACATCAAAACCCGTGGTCGTTGAATGTATGGTGTGGGATTTTGGAGGACAGAATCATAGGCCCCTATTTTATCGAAAGATATCTTAATGGTAGGAAGTATGCCACATTCCTGCAAGAAACATTAAGTCTGTTATTGGAAGAAATACCTTTAGGAACAAGGAACAGAATGTGGTATCAACGTGATGGGTGTCCGGCACATTTCGCTGATGGCTAGAAATGAGTTGCAGAGATAATTCCAAAATCGTTGGATTGGGCGCAGAGGAGATGTGTCGTGGCCGGTTTGTTCGCCAGACTCGACATCTCTGGATTTTTTCTTGTGGGGCTTCGTAAAACACATTATTTATAAAGATGTTCCAACTACAACTGAATTTATGTTAGAGGGAATAGTCAGAGCATGTGCTTCGATAAGTGCCGACGTGATAAATAATACCACTCAGTTCATGATAAGAAGATTGCAGCACTGCACTGATACCAATGGTCATTGCTTCGAACACCTTCCGTAAATGGACGTCCATGCCACCTTTTTGACCTTCGTTAACCGTCAGAGACGTTACTGTTACACATCATTGGATTCCCCTCGATAGCCGCTATCAGAAAAAAGTGCCAAACTATAGCATTCCATTTGAAAAAACACAGTTGACCATATTTCTGACGCGACCTCACCTATAAACAAAAAACTAACGACAGATTATGGCTCCTGTTGTCCCATGCAACTTTTGTCCTACAAACTTTTCAGCTACTATCGGAGTTATTCTGGTAGCAATAGTTAGTGACTCAGCCTGTCGGTAACAATACGACCATTCAGTGGGATGTCCTGCCTTGTATAGAACATCCTATAAGTACAAATACCATTAGCAGGTGGTTGTATGGCGTAGGACTCGCCGCATACCGACCGTGATGACGCATGCCACTCACACCCTGATAGAGTCGCGCCCGACTCGCGCGGTGTCGCCGACGACGGACATAGACCTGCAGACTGGCAACGGGTCGTCTTTCGGACGAGTCTTGCGACTGCCGTGGAGGCGAAAACCACCGGATCCGCGCCTGAGGCGCAGTGGAGAGGGCCAGTACAAGGGATAAGTCCCTGCAGTCGCGCTATACATCTGTGTCCTTGGTGGCTCAGATGGATAGAGCGTCTGCCATGTAAGCAGGAGATCCCGGGTCGGGGTACACATTTTCAGCTGTCCACATCGAGGTATATCAACAACACCCGTCGGCAGCTGAGGGTTTCAGTTAGTCATTATTTATTCCAGGGAAAAGCTGCACGGTCATCAACAGTATTCTGTTCTTTCGAGAACAGTTACTGTCTTCATATATGTATGAGCTTGTTTGAGGATCTTCTTAAAGATCCACCAGTTTCTTGTGATATTGTATCTCTTTGGAAGCTTTGAGAGCAATGTCTGTCTATATTAATTACACATAACTCATTTTCAAAGAATTTTGTAACCGCTAGTTTAATCTTTCGACCACGAACCTTCCCTTTATACCGCCTAATGACACTGTATCGGCTCGTCCGCTGTATTTCTTATCTCAGCATCGCCTGTTTCAGGCCAAGACTGCTGCGGAATGTTTTGTTTCTCTCCTGATTGAATCAGCTGTCGGCGTTGGCTGAGGATGACAATTCAAATCCGAGGTCGCGGATCCCGAATGGGCAGAGGTCGGTGGACTTCCAGGGAGAAAATTTGTCGTGCTACATGAAGGACAGTAACAGCAACATATGCACAGACTGCCAGTGTTAAGTGTTGCGCAGCTTTAGGAACAAACTGAAATCCTTACTGGACACAGAACAGACGCTGTTACTGCAATGTTGACACATATCTAGAACGGTAAAAGGCTACTCTCTCTCTCTCTCTCTCTCTCTTTCTCTCTCTCTCTCTCTCTCTCTCTCTCTCTCACACACACACACACACACACACACACACACACATGACGGTAACATTAATGACATTTGTCCTATACAAGGGCACGCCGAATTTAACGAAAAACAGCGTTTGCGGGCAGGTCGCTGTAGTGAAAATTTGGTTGCTATCACAGTTTTCTCAATCGGAAAATTTAGATAAACTAACAACAACTGTACAGGGTGGTCCATAGGTGTGAAACAACTCTTCTAAAACAAAAAGAGCTGGACAAACAGGAACTGAAAGTCAAGTATAGTGAGTGAGAGAGAGAGAGTGATTGAGGAGAGTGAGTGAGAGAGAGAGAGAGAGAGAGAGAGAGAGAGAGAGAGAGAGAAGGGTGGGAGGGACTTACAAGACTGTCAACAAGACGTCCATTCTCAAAACAGCCACCTTGGAGACAACTCGTAATTTTCATACAGAAAGTGGATTACATGACATCAGACAGATAGAGAATTACACGAGAAAAACAATGCTATATTTCATTTGAGAAGAGCTTTATTCATTCTCGAGTTACGTCACATTTTGTTCGGAAAAAATACAAATGCTGGTTATAACACGTAACGGGTAAAGGATGTGTTTGACGTGTTGTCCAGCACGTTGTAAGCTTGTTGTTGTCCGTTTCATCCATTTCTCATAGACCTTAACCGACACATGTTCTGCAATGCGAGCAGAATTATTAACAATCCTCTCTCTGACGTACGCTAGGTTTTTTATTTTCACCGCATACACAACTGACTTCACAACTATAAATTAAATGAAGTCATATTCGGGGAACGTCGTGGCCACTCCACTGGATCTCTATCGACTTATCCATCTCCGCGGCACTTGATATTTGGGTATGCCCGGACATCTAGCCCATAATGAGGTGGGCGCCATCTTGCCGAAAGAATGTTGGAAAAGCCCCATCTTCAGACAGCAGTCATGGCAGTGCATCATCGTCTAACAACTGAATATAAGGGGTTGTTGTTAGTGTACCCTGAATGAAGAAGGGTGCAACAATACGAGAACACCATATTCCATTCCAAACCATCACTTTCGATGCGTCAACTTCTTTCGTTGGATCCATCCAGTGAGGCTGACATCTGACCAATATCTACACCACCCAGTCTGGATATAATTGCACATGTTTTCCCGTGGCCATTAGCAGATGCACCCGATGATGTTACAGTGGTGACTTAGGAAAGCGCATCGCACTGTGAATGACCTCAAGACAGTTGTGCATGTACTATCAAATAGTTCTGCATTTCCTTGTGAAATACCACGATGGAAACTCACGATAAACCGGGCGAAGCGCCCTCACTCCCAGGTGCATTAACTTTGTGGTTGTCTAATCATTCTGTTTACTTACCTCTTACTCCACAGAGAAATAAGCTTCAGCCATAAACAGTGCGTCATAGGTGAAATGACGGTTTCCGTCCAGATTGCTGCGTGTCACCGACTCTGCAAACTGTATGGGCTCTCTTAATCGTCCGCGCTGAGATATTGTAACCTTTGCGACGTGTAAGGATACCATTTATCTGCGGCCAAAATTCTCATGTTATGTTCTGTCGAACGAGGCTTAGAATATGGGATGGTGCGCCACCGTAGGAGATAGGTGTAAGAACTATGTCTGGCAACCACTTCACGGTCAGAGAACTAACGAGGGAACCCCCCCCCCCCCCTTCAATTGCACCCCCCTCAGATAGTGGATAGGCCTTGAAAAACTGAACACAAATCAATCGAGAAAACAGGAAGAAGTTATGTGGAACTATGAAAAAAATAAGCAAAATATACAAACTGAGTAGTCCATGCGCAAGACAGGCAACATCAAGGACAGTTTGAGCTGAGAAGCGCCGTGTTCCCGTGGTTAGCGTGCGCAGCTGCGGTATGAGAGGTCCTTGGTTCACGTTTTCCCTCGAGTGAAAAGTTTAATTTTTTATTTTCAGTTCATGTGACAAACCCTTATGTTTTCATCACTTTTTTGGGAGTGATTACCACATCCACATGAAAACCTAAATCAGCAAGGTAGAAGAATCTTTTTACCATTCACCAAGTGTATAAGTTAGTTGGGCCGACAACACATTCCTGTCATGTGATGCACATGCCGTCACCAGTGTCGTATAGAAAATATCAGACGTGCTTTCCTATGGAGGAATCGGTTGACCTATGACCTTGCGATCAAATGTTTTCGGTTCCCATCGGAGAGGCACGTCCTTTCGTCTACTAATCGCACGGTTTTGCGGTGCGGTCGCAAAACACAGACACTAAACTTATTACAGTGAACGGAGACGTCAATGAACGAACGGACAGATCATAAATTTGCGAAAATAAAGACAGAAAACTTTTTACTCTAGGGAAGATTTGAACCAAGGACCTCTCGTTCCGCAGGTGCTCACGCTAACCACGGGACCACGGCTCTCCTCAAAAATGGTTCAAATGGCTCTGAGCACTATGGGACTCAACATCTTTGGTCATAAGTCCCCTAGAACTTAGAACTACTTAAACCTAACTAACCTAAGGACATCACAGACACCCATGCTCGAGGCAGGATTCGAACCTGCGACCGTAGCAGCCCCGCGGTTCCGGACTGCAGCGCCAGAACCGCACGGCCGCCACGGACGGCGCTCCTCAACTTACACTGTCCTTGATGTTGCCTATCTTGCGCATGGACCACTCACTTTGTATATTTTGCTTATTTTTGTTCATAGTTCCACACAACTTCTTCCTGTTTTCTCGACTGATCTGTGTTAAGTTTGTCAAGGCCTATCCACTGTGCCAACTTATAACTAAACCTGAGAGAGGTGCGATGGGGAGGTTCCCTTGTAAGTACAGAGGCAAACGCAATCCATAAGAAATGAACAGTGAACGTCAACAGGAAGAGAGTCTACTCTCTGAGCACTGGCGTTCTGGACACAAGTGAAATGTCTCGTATCTTAAAAGTATTTGTTTGTCGGCATCTCTTTATAAGGAAATTTTTTCTAGTTTTGGCTACTGCGACATTCTGCACAAATATTGGGTATTAACTTTTTTAAACGTGGTGTATGCGGTTATGCGACATCACATCTTCCAGGAAAGATACGCCCAGGGAAGACGACTAATTTTAATGAATGATCTCTGAGCATGTAATATACTGTGTTCTTTTATTATTTACGCGCTTTGCAATTTTTTTGTGTTGAATGTCAGAGACATGTCTTTGAAACCAGCGCTGATCATCCCCACATCTACCTGTATTTCAGAACTATTTTGTAAAAGCGTCATCTCCTGATGCACCACTGCGTCGTCTGTGGTTAGCCGCAGAGAGGTACAAACGTTATCAGGCAACTCATTTGTATAGAATTTTTCCGTGATGACACAAGCTTTCAGGAATGATGGAGAAGGGTAAAAATATCAACATCTGAACTATAGGAAGTCTACTGTGGAAACAAATGACTTGGAATATAGGAAGTCAATGGTTTTGTGGGATAACTAACCAGCGGAACAGGACAACTTACGAAGTGTTGTCTGTACGATGAAACAAAGTAATTTACTATACACCGTCCGTCGAAAAGTTCCTGGACTGATTTTATTACTGGCATATAAGTGGCATCAACGAAGTAACAACGTTTGGAGTTTAAACCAACTGCAGAGAATGATGTGCTTTCGACCAGTCAGTTCTGATCAAGCAGTGTTCGATAGTGGTCGAGCGACCGTTGTTTCACAAACCGCAATGGAGCAACGTCTCTAAATAAAATGTTCAAGACTTTCTCTAGAAAACTTTGAAGAAGAGAAAAGGTGTGCAAAGTCTGTACCGCGCACCTTGACTCTCGAACAAAAACGGCTCCAGGGCTCCTGTCGCGACTTGACTGAAAGGCAAAACGTCGATAATTATTTTCTGAAAAGAAAACGTCATACGTGACGAGACTTGCTGTTCCTATATGAACCTACCATCAAACGACAAAGTGCACAAATTCACATGAAGAGTATACGCTTTGCCGACATAACCAACGTTGAAGCCATGTGATGTGCGAATAGAACAACATAATACAGAAGGACTTTTCTGACAGTTTCACGTAAGTGTATGAACGTTCTATGCGTTGTACTCAGGTCGGGGTTCGAAGCACTAAAACCACCATCTTAACTTTTCACTGTTTTTTTTTATCAGTCCAGTCTCTAAACTTTTTGAACTTTCACATCTCCACTAGTGCACTGCAAATGGCGGGATGTACGGGTTAGTTATAATTAAACTTTCGCTGCTTGATCCAGTGTAGACGCATAACTACACACACGGTACGCCACATTTTAACGTCCTGTCCGAATTTTAATACACTACGCATTGATCTTGGCCAACCTGTACTCTGGATGTTAGCGGATGACCCAGGAGCAGCTACTCGCATTCTTCGTTTTATCCACTTGACAAACCTATCTAAGTACATTTGATTCTGCTGATTTCTTTTAATTCCTTGCCTGTTAATGTACCTTTTGTAGTGTTGTCCTTTTTAGTTACTGTTTTAACATTGTGCCTCGCAGTGCATTCATAATTTAGTCTGGGCGCTAATGACCACTGTAGCTGTGCGCCCTAAAACCACAAAAAAATCGTAACTACACTACTGGCCATTAAAATTGCTACACCAAGAAGAAATGCAGATGATAAACGGGTATTCATTGGACAAATACATTATACTAGAACTGACATGTGATTACATTTTCACCCGATTTGGGTGCGTAGATTCTGAGAAATCAGTACCCAGAACAACCACCTCTGGCCGTAATAACGGCCTTGATACGCCTGGGCATTGAGTCAAACAGAGCTTGGATGGCGTATACAGGTACAGCTGCCCATGCAACTACAACACGATACCACATTTCATCAAGAGTAGTGACTGGCGTATTGTGACGAGCCATTTGCTCGGCCACCATTGACCAGAAGTTTGCAATTGGTGAGAGATCTGGAGAATGTGCTGGCCAGGGCAACAGTCGAACATTTTCTGTATCCAGAAAGGCCCGTACTGGAACTGCAACATGGGGCAGTGCGTTATCCTGCTGAAACGTAGGGTTTCGCAGGGATCTAATGAAGGGTAGAGCCACGGGTCGTAACACATCTGAAATGTAACGTCCACTGTTCAAATTGCCGTCAATGCGAACAAGAAGGGGCCGAGACGTGTAACCAATGGCACCCCATACCATCATGCCGGGTGATACGCCAGTATGGCGATGACGAATACACGCTTCCAATGTGCGTTCACCGCGATGTGGCCAAACACGGCTGCGACCATCATCATGCTGTGAACAGAACCTGGATTCATCCGAAAAAATGACGTTTTGCCATTCATGCATCCAGGTTCGTCGTTGAGTACACCATCGCACTCGCTCCTGTCTGTGATGCAGCGTCAAGGGTAACGGCAGCCATGGTCTCCGAGCTGATAATCGATGTTGCTGCAAACGTCGTCGAACTGTTGGTGCAGATGGTTGTTGTCGTGCAAATGTCCCCATCTATTGACTCAGGGATCGAGACGTGGCTGCACCATCCGTTACAGCCATGCGGATAAGATGCCTGTCATCTCGACTGCTAGTGATACGAGGCCGCTGGGATCCAGCACAGCAATCCGTATTACCCTCCTGAACCCACCGATTCCACATTCCGGTAACAGTCATTAGATCTCGACCAACGCGAGCAGCAATGTCGCGATACGATAAACCGCAGTCGCGATAGGCTACTATCCGACCTTTATCAAAGTCGGAAACGTGATGGGACGCATTTCTCCTCCTTACACGAGGTATCACAACAACGTTTCACCAGGCAACGCCGGTCAAATGCTATTTGTGTATGAGAAATCGGTTGGAAACTTCCCTCATGTCAGCACGTTGTAGGTGTCACCACCGGCGCCAACCTTGTATAAATGCTCTGAAAAGCTAATCATTTGCATATCACAGCATCTTCTTCCTGTCGGTTAAATTTCTCGTCTGTAGCACATCATCTTCGTGGTGTAGCAATTTTAATGGCCAGTATATTTACCATGTCGGTACCGAACACTGCAGGATTGATGTTCAGAATCTGCACTGCAGGATTTGCTTGTTAGTAGTATTAATGTTGTGTTTTGCCGTTAGGTGCCGGTACTGGCTGTGCGTGCTATCCCAGGATTGGCCTGACGTACTGTTGCCGATGCAATACAAATCATGTCCACTAATTTATCATAGGACGAATGAAATATCGATCGTGGCAATTCCATGAAAACATAAAACTTTACAATTCCGTGTAGCGCTACACCAAGCAGGCGCATTGCTGCGATGATTCGACCGCTGATTTCATATGCTTTTTTTATAAACTTACTACTTGGTATAACAACCTCTGAGCAGTTTGGACAAGCAGTAATTATTGTGAATAAATGAATGCACGGTGTTTGTTCTTTCGGACCTAGATGGTTCCATAGGATTTACATCAGGCGAACTTGATCCCCGAGACATCTACGTGAGTTTGCTCCCAACCAGCCTGCGTCCGTAGCGCACTTCACGTTTCTAACCGTCGTTCACCTCGATGACGTCGTTTGTGGAGATGACTATCTAGCTAGTGTAGCAAAAATGTGATTCACCCAAAGAGCCAACAGCTTCTCATTGATCGACTTGGGCGTGCACCAGGATTTTTCTCTTGCGACAGAGATGCCACAGATCACCATCTATCCTTCGTTACGGAGCAGACAAGCCTCCGAACTCCATCTCCTGTGAAGAATAGTGGACGTCCAACCATTTAGCGTCTAATAGTAGTTTCACTGTCCTGTCTTTTTCCATAGGTGCCCACCCCAGTAGCACGTGAACATTCGACCAGCTTCGCCATTTTCGAGATACTCGTTCACAGGCTCTGCGTAATAATAATCCGCCCTTCGCCGTGTCGGCTCCGCTTACATACTTTTGTTACAGCGTTACGTGCCCGCAACGCCACCAGGCGACATCCGGCGTTGCGGTGGGCAGTGGTCATAATGTTTTGTCTGCTCAGTGTACAATGCTATAGCTCAATCTGTAATTCACATCAAAATCTTTATCATTGCCTTCCAGTTTCTTAGGAGAGGCACTGACTCCTTCCGAACTGCTCTCAGCCTCAAATCTATTCTTCGGACGCTTTGATGACATATTGCCTCGACACCGCGTTGGATACGATACTTTGGTACCTTTTGTGCCCGATTGCACTTTCTTACTTGAAATTCGCAACTGTATTCTGCAAGAGCACAAACTATCCAAAGTCAACATGGCACACAAAAATCAAGATTCAAAGTGTAACAATGTCATTTTTCGTACACGTACTGACACTTGCTGACACCAAGCTAACGTATTATTGTTTTGAAATGCTTCTAACTGTACCAACACATGACAGACGGTATCGAATTGGCGCAGGTAGGCCGTTTCGGGTCATCCGAGGTGCTAGAAGAGCAGCTCGGAATTATGTAGACATTTTTTTTTTAGATTAGATTTTTGGCCTCAAATTTTAGAAGGTTCAAAGTATCTTCTAGGGCAATAAAATGATTTTTGAAAATCCTACATTATTTTTATCTCTTAAAGGAATAAGAGTGTCCTCTTTCCGCACTGGGGTTGAAGAACGTCATTCGGAAGTTCGATTTAACTGCCAATTTAGGAACTGCTCTTGGGAGAGGCCAACGGCCAATTGCTTCACAAATAGTTGAAGTTAGTGTTGCTATGGCTGAGTGTGCTGGGCGCAATATGCGATCTTCAAACAGTGAACGAACTGTGTCACGACAGCTGAACGTTCTTTGGCCCACCGTTCGAAATGTGCTGCAAAAAACCGTGAAATGTCGTCTCTAGTGCGGTTCCAAACTGTCGTGGATATTGTGTCTCACTGTTTAGAGGCACAAAACGCGTGGGTGTTTTCAGCTCGTTAGTAAATGCAAATAAGTAGGAGGCCGTTGATAGGAGCTGAAAAAGTCCAGGTTGCAATAATATGCGGTACGGCACACTGTTAGAGAGAAGGATTATTATTCAAGAAACACATAGTACAATGAAATTACTTATCTTCAGTAGTTTGTACGACTGCAGCTGCGGCTATGAACTGACAACCTTGTAACATGGAATACCATGAACTAATATAACATATTCTCAGGGACCAAGGCTGATGGGCCCTCCTCAGAGAATCAATGCAAACATTACAGAACTGGCTGAGGGCCGATTATGAAAGTGCGTCTGCCTAGGTTGAAATCTAGCTAAGAAGTGAACGAGGCATACTCCAGTTCCGTCGAGCTGCACAGCCCACTAGAGTGCGCTGTGCTCTGCAGACGACGGGCTGCCAACCTTGTGTTGGCGCGGCGTTGTAGTAGTATCTGTGGCAATGATACTACAGTGAATGCAGATGGTCGTCAAAATGAGCAACGTTCGCAACCTAGGACGCAAATATGATAAACTTTTAACAAATGATACTCTCATATGGATATCAAAACCGTTTCTTTCAATGGTCTATTCATTTGTTCTCTTCCGCATGACCGACCGAGGTGGCGCAGTGATTAGCACACTGGACTCGCATTCGGGAGGACGACGGTTCAATCCCGTCTCCGGCCATCCTGATTTAGGTTTTCCGTGATTTCCCTAAATCGTTTCAGGCAAATGCCGGGATGGTTCCTTTGAAAGGGCACGGCCGATTTCCTTCTCAATCCTTCCCTAACCAGAGCTTCTGCTCCGTCTCTAATGACCTCGTTGTCGACGGGACGTTAAACACTAACCACCACCACCATCACTTCCGCATGCCCTTAAAAATGTTCCCACAAAATTTCATTCTCCTACGATCATTCGTTTTTCATGGGGCTCTGTCAAGTAGCGAAAGTTTAATTATAACCACCCTGTATATTCTGACATTGTCAGCCCTGATGGAACGGTCTTTAAGACTAGTCGGCTAACTCTATTGAATGGCGCTGTGCGTGTTTACGGAGTTATTAGACAATATTTTCGTGTATGGACAAGAAAATGTAAACTGTAAGGAAGTTGACTGGTTTCTCACAGAGGATACACGCGGTACAGGCCTTTTCCAACAATTAGTTAAAGAAGAATCGGTGGTATCACAATAGACAGTGCTTGTTCGTGTGGATGAGGAGCCCTCATTCAATACTCGGTGAGTTGCACGTGGAATGGATGTCGCAAGGAGTACTATGTCGAAAGTAATGTAAGTAATACTATGTCGAAAGTAATGTAAGTAATACGGGATCAGCAGCTACAGCCTACCACTTAACAGGAAAGTGCATGTCTTATCTCCTGATGACTGGCGCTGTGTTGACCCTATAGGGTGCTGCAGCGCTGTATGCTTGCCACTCACTTTCATGCCTAGCCACGAAACGTTATATAAGCGAAACGTGGTTAAGAATCCCTACGTTAAAGCCTTGTAGAGCCAGGAACAAAGTAATGCAGTGAGCTTTTAAGTTGACGTAGTTGGTTAATAGGCCCTACCTGCTTTGTCCCAACTTAAATGCAACAGTGTATGTTCTGTTTGGAGAAAAATGTTCTCCGCGTAGTTGAAAGATACTTTACTTCATCTTCTTGCAGGTATATGGTGCCAACTTGCTGGAGCCTGAACTCACTTCTGCAAATCTTGCTCGCCAGACGATATCTGTTAGGTAGCTAGGAAGAAGAGGTCCTTTTTCGTGGCAGCTCTTTCTCTTGATATAACCCCATTCTATTCTTTTCTTGTGGGGTTATGTGAAAAGTCTTGTAATTGAAACACTGCCGAGGCTAAAAGAGTTTCCTCCTGGCTGCCCCGATAGTTTCTAGTGAGTTTTATCACATTAATTAAACAGAAATACCTTCCTGCCCCCCTTAACTCTTCATTCAACACGAGTGATCACTGATGCTACAAGCTTGTGGTCGCTGCTTTAAGATTACAGGTTCATTGACAGTAATATTTCAGGTCAGTGTGTATCTATGTTTGTTCCACCTTTGATGTTTATATTAATCCACTATATCGCACATTCTATTTATCTCATTTAAATTACTGAATTTTTTTACGGCTGTAAATACTTCATCAATGGTGCACAGATTATCTTGCTGATACATACTCTAATCGGAATTTAAAATTGCGCTGCTGTTACATGTTGTAGCCAGCTTTCTGTTCCAAGGATTGTGCGCGCGCTACTGCGATTAATAAGTGAGTAGTCCTGAGAGCTTATCCTTAACGCTTTTGCTGCAAAGCAGTATTAGATTCCTATGTCCTGTCCTGGCTTGGCAGTGTGCATTTACCTTCGTAACAAATGCAAGTGATTTACTCATGGCTCTGAACTGACCTTCACCCAACTACTCATTGGGACTACACAGAGATTACGTTCTTCTTATTTTCTTCTTCTTCTTCTTCGAAAACTGACTGAGGTACTGAAGAGGGATGTTTTTGTTCGCAAAACACAGTGGAGTTCCAGAGCTACGTGTTGTCCCCTTATTTGGGGCCAGCTAAAAGGTACAGAGAACTACTTGGTGCCCTTGGACAGCTGAGGCATACATACGGAACACAGCTAATCGCGTAGCATTGCACATGCGCCATGCCTCTCGGTACTAGTATTTGTGACCTACTTGACGGCGATTTGTTTCTCGGATATGTCATCAGTCTCAGTAGAGACGTAGAGAGGAACAGACTGTTCCGATGCCAGACTTCACTCTCTGCCTTGCACATCACAAATAATTGACAAGAAAGCATCATAACCACCTACATTGAAATACCTGATACGTTGGCCTTCGAAGCGTCAAAAGATCAAAGGCTTAAAGGGTGTTGTGAGACAAACGATATTATTATTTTTGTTGGTAGTGTCGGATGGAGATTCCTCCCGTTCGGGAACTGCGTAACTAATTGATAGTCTTGCCGAAGTTATTGTATTAAATCTGTGATACGTGCAATTTCTTACTTAATGTTTAGCAGTTAGATTGAGGAACAAAACAACAACAGAACCAACAACATTTTGTCTTGAGTGGGATTACGCGTAGAAATAGCGTCTCCGTACTGGGAAATACTTAAGAGGAAAGGTCAGACAGGAGTATAGCGAGGGAGGAGAGGAGAAAGTGAAATTATGATAATAAATATAAAATATTAGCGAAAGAACGCTCTGGATGATACCACAATATGGGTGAAGCATAGATGCACAAAAAGATAGAAATTTCTGTTATTAGCAGAACAGATCTGATGTTGGAACATTTGTAGATGAAGTTTCAGAGACACTACTGATTATCTAGAACTAAGGAATTTCAAAATTTCGCAACAAAGAATTTGCGTTTTTCGCGACCTACAACCTGGGGCTCTAAACAAGGAAGCTAATCAAAAAGCGGAGGATCGATCAATAATGTACACACTACTTACGATGCAGCCCGACTAATGGATATGTGAGCTACCAAGTAGAACGTTGCCGTCTGGAAGTATTTGAGGTATATTGTACCCTTGGCGACTTTTTGCTATTACTTTATGTTCGTTCTTCAGAGAGGCAAAATACAAAATGGAATAAGGTCATAAAGTTTTATACAATGTAACCAGTCAATAGTGACTGTCAATTTATTCGCGTAAACACTTTGTAAAGCAACAATCAAGGACCAGGTCGCCAATCATGGGCATAGGGAAAGGTTGTAATTAGTATTTAGATTTTCATACGTTCGTATAGTTCTCCTGGCTGCAGTTTCCACTGTCTGAAATGTTTGTCACTAGCTTCTGAAGGATTTGAGTGTGCCAATTAGTCCACAGTACTCATTCAGAAATTGAATTTCAGTACTATACAGGCAAATATGAGGATATGATGAGGAAACTGCAGTTCGTTAAACGCTTAACTTCACAGATTTTGTATGGTTATTTAGATAATCGAAATTACTTGATGAGGGCCGCGCGGGATTAGCCGAGCGGTCTGGGGCGCTGCAGTCATGGACTGTACGGCTGGTCGCGGCGGAGGTTCGAGTCCTCCCTGGGGTATGGGTGTATGTGTTTGTCCTTAGGATAATTTAGGTTAAGTAGTGTGTAAGCTTAGCAGTTAAGTCCCATAAGATTTCACACACATTTGAACATTTGAACTTGATGAGGAATTGTTCAGTGTTATTTTGAGCACTAATCCATCTTCTTCGTCGTACACACAATTTTGGAGCGTACGTTATTGCTGCTGAGCCATTAAGTCTGTTGTAGATGCCCCCTATCCGATCTCAGTCTGTTACATTTATTCCACATCGCTCAGTGGCACCTTCAACAGCCTGGTTTTGCGTGCCAGGAGACTGTGTAACAGATTGTCTCATCAGACTTGTTCAGTTGCTCCCACTTCTGAAGACATTCTGAAGATATCTTCAGTTTTCACTGTGTCAGGACCTGCAGCATGTTCCAATATAAGCCGATTCCAGGTTGTCTGTTACTCTTTCCACCTGTGTCACTCTGTAATACCTGTCATCCATACAAGCAAGGTCACATTGCAGTATTTATCCTTATTCTGCCTGCATGTTTTCAGATGATTTTTATAGCCGTGAAGAGTTTCTTTATTGAGTTGAGATGTATTTTATTTACCGATTCGCCAAATTAAGTAATGAAATTTTATATAACAAGTTTCTTGCAGTGACCTCCTTCCAGAATAGCTTCATAACTATTCGTTTGCAGGTAAAATGCCTCTTACGCTCTGTAGTGTTAATATATGTTACCTTTAATGTGAAAGATATCGTCAGTGGTTGTTAGTTACCTGGGCAGGTACTTTCGTGCTTTACTCCAGATGACCACAAATTGAAAGTAGCACTTGAATTTCACTTGCTAATAGTTTCGCCATATTAACGTCGATATTGTTTTCTTGCCCTGTGTAACTTGAAAACTTCATCGACGATGTGACCACCAGTTCACACGTTTACCATGAGAACTGTTGTAGCCGCGCGGAGTGGCCGCGCGGTTTGAGGCGCCATGTTCCGGACTGGACGTTCGAGTCGTCCCTCGGGCTTGGGTGTGTGTGTGTGTGTTATTCTTAGCATAAGTTAGTTTAAGTAGTGTGTAAGTCTAGGGACCGCTGACCTTAGCAGTTTGGTTCCTTAGGAATTCACACACATTTGAAAATTTAGAACTATTGTAGACTCTAGTGCATATCTGCACTATATTACGGAGAGTATAATGAATGAAATCTATTTATTAATTTTGATGTCGCTGCAATAAGAAGCAAACATTATGAAGCCCAGTGACAACTTGTAACTTAATTTCCAAGTTTATGGGTTTCCAGCCGAGTTAGTTGTTTTCAATTCACAATATTTTGACCACGTTCCTGGCTATCACCTCTCGGACAGTTATGTCAATCTTGCTGTTCGCCTGAACAGGCTTGATTGCCCCACACCAGCATTCATCTCATACGTCGATTTTGCGAAATTCAGCTGTATCATTTTCTGACGCAGAAATAAACAGCCATATTACGTTGTTTTCTAATATATCTCGGCGGGTGATTATTCTTGATAACTGGGAGGTATTTCTTCTTTTGCACACATTGGTGCCTTTTCTTTTCATTGCCTGAGTGATGAACTAGAGAAATGCCGTGTTTTTAAATCTGAGTTATTTCTTATACATAGCGGTTAATCTGTCCATATGTACAAATAGAAAACAATAATTGCAGATTTGTATAGGCCGTTCTCCATCTGACTGATATGGTAAACCATAAGGGCTTGTCTCGGAGTGGTAAGTGGCCACTAGCGCAAGTGCATATTCAACAATAAACGACGATAAAAACAACTATCTGCTACGTCGCAAAAAAAAAAAAAAAACCAACCTTGTAGTGTCGTTTCGGTATCGCAGAGTAGAGGCACTATTACCAAATGTAGAAAATACCAGAGAAGCTGCACTGTAACTTACATATCGAAATAAGAACATCTATAGATGTTGAGTTGTAAGTGAATCTGTTTCTTGTAGTCCATATAGCTTGTAATCTTCTCTTGATGCTGATGATGACAAAGTGACAAAGGAAAAGCGTGAGGACCGGTCCCGACTGACAGAATCCTTCTATATGAGATCACCACGGGTTATCGAGCTTAAGGCCCCTACCGACAGATGTCACCAACAACAGTGTAGCACATTCTCACTTCATTAGACACGGTAAAGTGGTTTGGGAGTCAGCCCATGACTTTGGACTATAGTATGGAGGTTAGGAACTGATCATCCCCATCTGTTTTCGCTTGCTGGCTAAATAGTGACGTTGAAAATTTTCGATTGGTTCTACATTAATGACCTCGGCAATGAATCCAGGTCTTTCATTTCTGCTGGTCTATCTTTCTAATGTTTTAAGAGATATACAGCATTGTGTAGTTCACATTCTTAGCGTGAATGAAACTTCGAGTGCAAGAACATGAAGCAACTTTTAAAATACAGGTTCCTGTGATGATTCTACAAATGTCCCAAAACGGATAATATATTTCCCTTTCACTATTATCTGCAGCTTACATGCTACGCAGTTTTCTACTCACTCTGGATTTACAAAATGGCTCTGAGCACTATGCGACTTAACTTCTGAGGTCATCAGTCGCCTAGAAATTAGAACTAATTAAACCTAACTAACCTAAGGACATCACCCTACATCGATTTAGGAAAATCACGGAAATCCTAAATCAGGATGGCCGGGATTGAACCGTCGTCCTCCCGAATGCGACCCCAGTGTGCTAAGCAGTGCGCCACCTCGCTCGGTGGACAGATTTGACACCACGTATAGCGAAGTTCTACTAATTCGCCATCGCGTACATAACTGCATCTAGAGTTGCACATAAGCCACAGTAGGATGTCCGGCAGAGAGCACATGCTTACTTCGCACTCATTTAATTAAAATTACGAATGGAGAGCTGAAAGAATGACAGTCGGTACGTCTCTGTACTGGCACAAGTTTCTTTAATGTAATCGTCATGGTCGTTATGTGATGTGTGTGTCTAAATCAGTAATACACTCCTGAAAATGGAAAAAAGAACACATTGACACCGGTGTGTCAGACCCACCATACTTGCTCCGGACACTGCGAGAGGACTGTACAAGCAATGATCACACGTACGGCACAGCGGACACACCAGGAACCGCGGTGTTGGCCGTCGAATGGCGCTAGCTGCGCAGCATTTGTGCACCGCCGCCGTCAGTGTCAGCCAGTTTGCCGTGGCATACGGAGCTCCATCGCAGTCTTTAACACTGGTAGCATGCCGCGACAGCGTGGACGTGAACCGTATGTGCAGTTGACGGACTTTGAGCGAGGGCGTATAGTGGGCATGCGCGAGGCCGGGTGGACGTACCGCCGAATTGCTCAACACGTGGGGCGTGAGGTCTCCACAGTACATCGATGTTGTCGCCAGTGGTCGGCGGAAGGTGCACGTGCCCGTCGACCTGGGACCGGACCGCAGCGACGCACGGATGCACGCCAAGACCGTAGGATCCTACGCAGTGCCGTAGGGGACCGCACCGCCACTTCCCAGCAAATTAGGGACACTGTTGCTCCTGGGGTATCGGCGAGGACCATTCGCAACCGTCTCCATGAAGCTGGGCTACGGTCCCGCACACCGTTAGGCCATCTTCCGCTCACGCCCCAACATCGTGCAGCCCGCCTCCAGTGGTGTCGCGACAGGCGTGAATGGAGGGACGAATGGAGACGTGTCGTCTTCAGCGATGAGAGTCGCTTCTGCCTTGGTGCCAATGATAGTCGTATGCGTGTTTGGCGCCGTGCAGGTGAGCGCCACAATCAGGACTGCATACGACCGAGGCACACAGGGCCAACACCTGGCATCATGGTGTGGGGAGCGATCTCCTACACTGGCCGTACACCTCTGGTGATCGTCGAGGGGACACTGAATAGTGCACGGTACATCCAAACCGTCATCGAACCCATCGTTCTACCATTCCTAGACCGGCAAGGGAACTTGCTGTTCCAACAGAACAATGCACGTCCGCATGTATCCCGTGCCACCCAACGTGCTCTAGAAGGCTTAAGTGAACTACCCTGGCCAGCAAGATCTCCGGATCTGTCCCCCATTGAGCATGTTTGGGACTGGATGAAGCATCGTCTCACGTGGTCTGCACGTCCAGCACGAACGGTGGTCCAACTGAGGCGCCAGGTGGAAATGGCATGGCAAGCCGTTCCACAGGACTACATCCAGCATCTCTACGATCGTCTCCATGGGAGAATAACAGCCTGCATTGCTGCGAAAGGTGGATATACACTGTACTAGTGCCGACATTGTGCATGCTCTGTTGCCTGTGTCTATGTGCCTGTGGTTCTGTCAGTGTGATCATGTGATGTATCTGACCCCAGGAATGTGTCAATAAAGTTTCCCCTTCCTGGGACAATGAATTCATGGTGTTCTGATTTCAATTTCCAGGAGTGTATATTTACAGACTAACCTCTCAAGAAGAGGAAAAAAATCAGTTGTGCTCTTTCAAAGGTTGGTTCAAATGGCTCTGAGCACTATAAGACTTAACATCTGCGATCATCAGTCTCCTAGAACGTAGAATTACTTAAACCTAACTAACCTAAGGACATCACACACATCCATGTCTGAGGCAGGATTCGAACCTGCGACCGCTGCAGCAGCGCGGTTCCGGACTTAAGAGCCTAGAACCGCTCGGCCACAGAGGCCGGCCCAAGCGAAGCACTGCATGCAGCCAGGCCAGAAGGGGTGCAATGTCATACTGATAAGTGGGCTCACACTGCGAAGTTCCTTGAAAATTTGACTCGATACTATAATCATTGAAATAACACCACATAGTCTCTCAACCAATGAACTTTCGTTTCGTTTCCTCTTCTGGGTGCTTCATATTTTCTTGTCAGGCAGTGTTCCTGGCTGAACGGTTTAGCTGAATCACCTTGTTCCTTAGATGAACGTTTTC
The DNA here is from genome assembly GCF_023897955.1 of Schistocerca gregaria. Classification (NCBI taxonomy): domain Eukaryota; kingdom Metazoa; phylum Arthropoda; class Insecta; order Orthoptera; family Acrididae; genus Schistocerca; species Schistocerca gregaria. Next base: position 598,536,828 of record NC_064931.1, on the reverse strand, counting down.
AAGATCTTCTGCCGCATAATTCTTCATATTAAGCAACTGGTCTTGAACTATAGGCAGTGGTAAATACGTACACACATCACGTAAGATAGCGTCAGCAACATGGATGTAACATGCTGCCATTTGTTACGAATCGCAACCAGTTGACATATCTGTGCCTCGCTTGTGTTGCTCATTCAAGAGCTCGTGTCACCTGATTAAATCATTTACGAATACTGATTGCCTGTTTCAAAATCCTCAGTTTGAGGGCCCTAGCATTTGTATAATTCTGATAGTTAAAGGCATAAGTTAACCGTATTCACAGAAGTTCTGAGAGAGACTTCACCACCATTCTTCGACGTATAATGTCAAACGTCTATATGTATCACGTATGCGGCTGTGATGAATGTTAGTGCAGTATAGTTTTGTGTGTGACTTGTAATGCATCACGAAGGAATGAAAACAAGGAAGAGGGCGGTATCTGGAGCTACCACACAGAACAATCTTGTAAAATAGTAATAAGGAGGTTACCGTGCTTAACATCTCCAACCTACGGAAGACTCATTATCAGTAGTGTTTATTCCGTCACTCAAGGCAAAGAAATGTGGGATCTAATGCAGGAAGTTGGCGCACTCTTATATTAGGCATTGTATACTACCACGACTCCTTACCTCTCTGGCCAAATCCCGGTAGCAAGACTCTCTTACAGCTTCTGATCTAAACTGTGCTAGCGGGATTTAGCTTTCTCGACGACTTCTCACGCAGGAAGGGCTGTTGCACACAAAACACTCTACTTCGCCACTGATTTAACATGTGTATTAATTAACATAGCTGGAGAAAAAAATTATTTTTTACCATTTTTATTTTAACAGAAATATTTGATACGAAGAGTCTAGGACAACGAAAATGTGAATGACTTTAAACTAGAGCTAGTTATTCTGTTAACAAGTAGTTCGTCGCTTGTGATCTACCGGTTTGCATAGCTGCATCTAGATCGTAATGTCTCGGCTTCGGTTCCCGGCTGAATCGAAGATTTTCTTCGCTCAGGGACTAATTGTTTAGGACTAATTATTTCATCTCATCTTCAGTGACGTGCAAGTCACCGAAGTGGCGTTAGATAAATTGATTACACCAGGCGGTCGAACAACCCTAGACCAGATCACCTGGCTGATAATGCCATATAATCATTCCACTTGTTAACAAGTACTGCATGTTTATTACACTATAGACAGCGCCATGCCCAGTTATAAAGTCAACCGTGTTCCTGTGCTATGTGGAGCATGTCAGTTTTGCAGCTGTAGAGGCTCTAAGGTCGTACGACTATTCAGAAGCACTTCAGCAGAAATAATAGGCAACTATGTGTTGCTTGAGATTATCACAGATGCTTAGAGATATAATTTGTTTATACAGCACTCAGATAGCTAGACGAGTTTTATGGACAATGAGAGAATGGGCTTTGGATACTTCCAGGTGACAGCAACGGTGTTTGCATACGCAAATTTCGCTCAGTACGAATGATAAACATTTTTTTAGTGACTGGAACAATAGGGGGCACCATACCTGACGGCTTCCCTTATATTATTGTGGGAACGTCTAAAACGGGAGTTTATGCGTTCCATTCGTTCCTCCTAACTCCACCAGCGAAGAAAAACTAAAGACCTCTAGGTGCTGTCACAACAAATATGAACAAAGATAGTATAACAGTTACTATTTCGGTATAATATAACAAATATGAACTGACTAGCAATAACGGTTAGCCAGACGATAATAAAGGGGATTTTCACAACAAACTTTTTTTCACAGAGAAGTTTTCAGTTTGTTACCAAAGAATTGCAGGTGAAATTCGGGTAGTGGGGTAAAATTTTGATAGATAATATTTCTCGGCTCCTACCTTCCAAACTTTACAGAAGCTCTCCTGCGAACCTTGCAGAACTAGCACACCTGAAAGTTCCCGAGTTCGAGTCTCGGTCTGGCACACAGTTTTAATCTGCCAGGAAGTTTCATATCAGCGCACACTCCGCTGCGGAGTGAATATCTCATTCTGGAAACATCCCCCAGGCTGTGGCTAAGCCATGTCTCCGCAATATCCTTTCTTTCAGGAGTGCTAGTTCTGCAAGGTTCGCAGGAGAACTTCTGTAAAGTTTGTAAATTAGGAGACGAGTCACTGGCAGAAGTAAAGCTGTGAGGGCAGGACGTGAGTCGTGCTTGGGTAGCTCAGATGGGCATATGAAACGTCAACTATGCCGGCACGGTAGCTCAGCGTGTTCGGTCAGAGGGCTACGTGCCCTCTGTAGTAATAATAATAATAATTGTAAAGAAACTGAGTCAAGGAATGAACGATGAACTTGAACGAATGTCTTGTGACGTCCGCCCAGACCAAACGCAACGAACAATAACGAACAAAATGATTTTTTAAAAAAAAGGTTGGTAGAGCACTTGCCCGCGAAGGGATAGGTCCAAGGTTCGAGTCTCGGTCTGGCACACAGTTTTAATCTGCCAGGAAGTTTCATAAACCCATTACTTTCCAAAACTTTATTAGCTTATTTCTTGCAAACATTTTTAAGTTAATATGATACCTTGAGTGACAAATGAAAGAGAAAGCGGTTTTCCAAAATTTCGGTATATTAGAACAACATTATAGACTGTCCCATTTAAGGGATATTGAAAAAAATCATGTTATCTTCATCGGGTGGAATAATAACGCACTCTGTCATCAACTTCATTTTCACTTACTTCATTGTGTTCCAGTTAAGGTAGAATTGCTTCAACTGTTAGACCACATCCTGTTAGAATCGTAAAATTTGAATAAGGGGAAAGCCTTATACAACATAAAGAAAGCAGGTCTCACGAATGTAAACAGTAATTTTGTTATATAAGAATGTATACGACAACAGGACACATCTGCGAAAGATTGATAATATAACATGTCATTGTCCCATTATTGGGACACACAAAATAAATTGATATTGTACTTACTTCAGAAAATCTAAAATATACTGAATCTTACATTGACATCCGTATGTTCATAACACACACTCAGACAACTAAATCAGAGTTCATTGTTGCACAAGAGCTAGTAGGAGACACAGAGTGTAGCCGAGTATGAAGACAGAAAATAGACAAATTAATACCTTTCCTAAATAAACTAATTGGAGAAAACTATTTATTTCGAATTTGCAGGCTTTATAACAGTCAGTTCATTCCTCAGGTACAACAATCTAAGCTAAAAGTTTGATTGCTTAGGTAGAAATAAATAAAATCCAGAAAGAGATTTTCACTCTGCAGCGGAGTTTGTACTGATAAATAAGTAAATAAATAAATAAATAAAATATTTTGTCCCAAAAAGGGACAATGGTAATTAAAGGGTTAACGGCACATATACAGCAACATATACAGGCACATTAAGACACTTGTCCTTAATGTTGAGGTCTTGAAACCTTGGACAGAACTGTAACGGTAGTCTACACGTTCGTTCTTTTTTACCCCACCACCAGAAATGTGAAAATCTTATTGTACCACTGATGCTGTAGTCGGAATTCTTGGAACTACTGTTGGACGACCAGACCTTCATCCTTACCCTTGGATACGTCATTGTTTCAGCTCGAAGATATTTAAGCGTCCGTCCTTCAGTCGAGATTTTTCACTGAGCGTCTTACACCGTTGGCGAATAGAAGAAAGGCAATGAAGACATCAGGTCTACTGCAGACGGCGATTCTTGTTAAGAGTAGGATTGTGTTTGTGCAATCTGTCTCAGGACTTCCACGAGGAAGAGACTGACCCAGCTCGTCAACAGCTTTCACATGTCAGCCGTTACGTAGTATTTCCCACTAAATATTCCTTCAACTATACGTTTCTGATAACTAACAAATTTTCATAACTTTCCCGGCAACTAACAAGTTGTCATTAGACTGGAAAATGAGCCTGGTTACTTCATACCCGGATTAAATCTATCAATTACGTCAAATTCGTTTGTATGACAGTTTCTACAATGTCAGCTTGTGTGGTTTTAACAGGAATGAGCATCTGAAAATGGGCCTTTGGCCTTGGCAATAGTGTGACTAATAAATAAAATAGTGTGTGCAGACCGACGCTCTGAATAAAACGTCATAAATGACTGTTTGTTTACGAGAGGATTCGCAAAATGAGAGGAATTTCTAAATATTATAAGAGAACGAAATTGTTGTTCGTGCATAGTAATTACACATCATTTCATTCGGTGAAAACAATATTTGCTGTTGCAATCACACAAAGTGATAGCAGCGTGTACACACTTTTACAGATTTTCCCATAGTGTTAGTAGCATATATGAGAGGCCAGTCTTACAATTTTTGCTCCTTCATTCTTGATGATACATAGATTTTTAAATGAAGTTAGTAAAAAAAGCAGAGCGGATGTTACAATTAATTTTGTGGGCACAGTGAAGTTCCGTCTCTTACTTCCTTTCCCTGTTTCTCGTCCTGCTGAACAGTGAGGGTTTTTTATTGTAACTACACTGACTGGTTGACCATATTAATAATGAGTTTCTGAGCCTAACATTATTATAAACACCTTTTAAAGCAACATGTGGATCATATAATTCTTTTTGGGAATGTTATGTTACATTTTAATGTTTAATATTGGTGTTTACACATATGGGAGATATATACATATGCTTATAATCATCATTAATAAGTTATCAAAAACTAAATTTGGGATGAAAAAACAGGAATCTATTAAAGTAAACTAATGTTAATTAGTTGTTGGATGAAACTGCAGTACTTGCCATGTCCATTATAGAAAAAATTACTCGTTCTAATGTTCTTGATATTTGTATAATGAAATGTACACAAAAAATAAGTAAATCAAGTTTTACAACAATTGTATATCTAGATTCAGTATTTCTGTCATAAAATTAGGTATAAAATGCATTTAATAATCAAGTATGTCTTTCTAAGTACTGCATAAGTTTTGTTTTCAAATATTATTAAGAATATTTCAGGTGTTAAATTACAATCATTTACATAAGATAAAAAATCAGTATTAATACATTCATGTCCAAAGGAAAACATAAGTGAGTAACAGGTTATTCCATTGATCACATACCCCTAAAGGCCATAATAATGATAGGTAATGAAACATTTTCAGTAGAATTATATATATAAATTGTATGACTTGTGTAAAATATCTTGCATTAACATGAAGAGTGGAAAGAAAAACATCCTAAGTGCTTTTTTTAGAGCTATTGTGTGCTTGGTACTCTGATACCCTGATCCATGTGCCTAGACTTGTTCCAAGAGTCAAATCATGGAGACAGTATTTCAAGCTTTCATTACTGGAAGGGATACGGTTTTTGTGCCAAGCAGTACTTTCCTCAGGAGTTGCAGCTGCCATTACTATGCATACAACCGACTTCCTTGATTTTAAAGATGCTGCTGAAACATTGTTGTCAATGCAGACTTGTAAGATCTCTAAATGCAGTATGATCAAAGTGTCACATACTCATTTCCCTCAAATAGATAATAAAAATTTTAATTCTGAAAAAGAAGAACGGAAAAATATAATGTATTCAAAAACGATGAGACAAAGTATGCCATGCTATACTTCACCTGAAAGATCAACCCTGTTTATCAGTTGCAATACAGAAAGATCTGTCGATGATGTTACTATATCTTCCTCATAGCATAGGGAGTTTACTGTAAACCTTTTTGACAGCTGATCCCAAAAATGAAGCTGTGTAAAAAATCGAACTCAACACTGAGAAATTTTCATGAATTTAATTTTGTTCTTTTCTTGTAAAAATGTAAAAAAAATGAGATAGTATTTCAGAGTGCAGATCTACTATTTAAAATATTTCTGCTCTGTTTCTGTACATGTATTTCCACAAATAAAACACATCATATCTGTATTAATGGCATTTGGAACAAAAACTTCCTTATTGGCAATGAAAAACATTCAGTTTCATAGTACAGAGCTTAGAACATACTTAATACATTATTTAATTTCTTATTTGTTTAATTATTTTGATGTGATGAGGGGGTGGGTAGCATCGTTCTGTGGTATCAGTGTGCCACCTCAGTTTTTTTATGCAAATAAGTTATGCATAGAAAGATGTATATTATTCCTTGATTCTCCTAGAAAATGTAATATTTCTTACTTAAAACATTTCCCACTTTCACTCTTCATATTATCATAATCTGTATTATCTTCTTCAAACTGTAAATTCATGTTATATTACCATATTTCTAATTGAATTTTGTCTGAACTTCAGTTTTCCTTGACGATACTACACAACAAGATTTAATTTGTTTTTATACCCAATTTGGCAGTATGTCATCTAGTGTTCATTAAATGATTGTGAACTAGAGTAGCCAGATCTTTTGAATGCAATGTGAGACATGAAGGCGCAAAAGGTATTGCGTTATTGACGAAAGTAGAATGTGAAGGTCAAAATGTAAAATATTATGTAAGTCGTCATGATCTGGTGTAGGATCGAAGCTTGTGAGCTAAAATTTAAAATTATTTTGGTTTTTTATTCCAGAATGTAATCAACTTGCATAATGTACACGCCAATGCCAGTAATTGTCTTGAACTTTGCCACATATCTCTGAGAAACAAACATGTGGCAATACCTCTACATCCTACTAAATATAATCATAAAAATTTGGACAAGTTACAACTTTGAAAGTGTTTTTTAGTATGATATTGCCTTTCGTTGAGTTCTTAGTGTTATTATAAAATAAATTTCAAACGAACAGTAGATTTTGTTCACAAAACTGGTCTGGGTTGTGTATTGTTTACAACATATCACTTCAACAATTACATTAACTTTTTCACTCAAAAACTGAAAATAGTTTTGAACATCAGTTTTCGAGCTGTTTAAATTGAAACACGTATGATTAAAAACTTAGAAGTTTAAAAAATTGTACTCTTGAATTTAAGTATTCAACCCATTTTAATGGACTGTAACTGGATCTTAAACCAAATTGGTGCACAGAATGCCTCCCTAGACTCAGTAGTGTGACAGAAGTGGAAGAAAAATATGTAAATATTGATTTCAAACATGAAAGCCCATGTAGCAATGTGAAGCTGAAGTACTCTCTGACAAGGAAACATAACACAAGGTATGTGATTTTTGTCATAGTACATGAAAGATAACATAGTAGTAGCTACCAAAAGCATTGAGAAACATGCAATAATAAAAATTTTTGTAGGTGCAACAGCTATTTGAAATCTGTTGAAAATAAAGAAAAAGAAATCCAAGTTCAGTTGTTACATTTCATCCAGATGTTAATATGCTCATCCTTGTTAAACGATACTAGCAGCCATTGTAATAACTGGCACACAAATGAATCTGACAACATTGATGGATGTAATCATAGTAAGAAGTCAACAGGCTCTAAGGAGTCAGTTTCCAAAGTGTTAATGGAAACTCATGGTTTTTATTAAAATCCTTAAATTGTTGCTTACATGTTTTGGATTTTTTAGAAGTGTCAGTGCACTATGTTAAAATCGCATAACCTCTTAAATAAATGAATATATACATGATATTATGTATTTACATACATAGAAGAGAGTCCATTTAATAAAAACCCTTTTCATCCATCCTGGGGACAGTATTCGTTGTATTCATATCCAGAAAGAGGAAAAACAGATGGAATATGTGTTAGGGAACATAGCTGTTCCATTGTATGATGTATGATATGACCATAAAGTTTTACTATAGGGCATGTGAACTTCCATTTCTAATGGAATTATTCAATAGACAAATGTGAAAGTGGACCTGGACATTATGACTTCAGAGACGGCTAAATTAATACACAAACGGGTAGAAATAGTTTACACAAGAGTTTCTTGAAGTAAGGTTTTGTTTTGTTTGAAAGGTAAAGTTCACAGTCAGTGTATGTTTCTCGTTATGGCAGTGGGACACGGACTTTTAATGTGAAGACTATTAAAAAACCGAGGGTTGATCTGTGGGTGAAAGAAAAATGTGTCTTTGGAATTATTAGGACTGACAAGAAAACAAACAGATGAGGAAGAAAACTGAACTGGAAACTGTAATTACAGCAATAATGAAAATCTAATGTGGCTGGACATACAATATAGCAGGGTGAAGTGATAGTAGATCGACCACAACTTATCAATGCTGGATTCCAAAAGATAATAAAACACAAAGGTGATAACCCAAAGGGAAGAGGTGTTGGTGACTTAACCAAAATGTTGGATATGAGAAACATATTTGAGTATAGCTGAGTTTATCTTATCAGTTGGTCTTTGTAGCATTAATAAGACAAGCTTTTATATACATATCTGCATGATCCACAGATTTCATGTCAGCAGTGAGAGTATTGTATCAGAAGTTAAGGATACTACAGAAACTCTGATTACTCTTTCTTTGTTTTTATTTACTGAGCATGATGTAGGATTATCTTTAGATAAGTCAATTCAGGAATTCTCTATTCATATTGAAATTCAGGGAGGGATAAATAAAAGTGGCCCAGAGAACAGAGTTTCAGGGTACAAAGAAACACACTAGAGGAAAGGAAATACAGTACTAACCCGACGATAGCAGATATTCAAGTAACCATCATTTATCTCTTGGCACTTTCGCCATGATAATCAAGTTGCTGATGGATCGAAGCTGGATTGCCGGAATTGCTGCAGTCTCATCTGTAATGTTCTGTTGTAGTGCTTGAGGACTAAGAGGGTTGTTGCGATATATCTTAGACTTGTGGGCTCCCCACACAAAGTAATCGCACACTGACAGATTAGGTGACCTGGATGGACAACTAGGGCTGTGACCACACTTACCTCTGACAACAACTCTGTCAGGTATGAAAATTTTGTAAATGTGCTCCAAGATTTGGCCAGCTGTATGGGTAGTTGCTCCATCCTCTTGGAAACAGCTGTATGGATTTTCCCTCCTCTGTCAACGCTGCCACAAATGGTAATCCAATCTTATACACTCCTCAGAGCCAGTCTTATTTGCCCCACCCTGTACATGTTCTTTATGAGCTTCATGTTGAAAATTTGAATCTAGAACCTTATTCTTTTACACAAGCAACAACGAAATATTGTTTACATAGTTTTTTCTAATTTAAAAAACTTCATATTAATAAGACATATAAAGCCATTGACTTTCAAATAACAGGTACAAAATCTGAAAAAAATCATTGGTGTCTCCTAGACGTTAAATATAAATCAACTGAAACTTGATATTACATTCATTATACGTATTTTGCACTTTAAGACTACCTGTATTTCTTTATATCATTCAGCCTGAGAATAAATTTTTTGCTATAGTATGAGTGTTATGTCATGTCCATATTGTGGGGATTTCTGGAGTAGAAAGAATGTTAAGTGTCTCGCCAGAGTTCCCATAGCCAAAGTCAGAACCAATGGCGTCCACTGAAAATTTTTATAAGCCAGTGTGACAGTCTCTGCCGCTATAAAGGAACATTCGTTTGTTATTGCACTTCATCGATGGACTATTCGTGAAGCTGTAGAAGAGAGGGAGGGGAGTATAACGTTCTGCCACAGTCTAGACTGAGTGTAGTCATCTGACAGTACAAAAGGCAACACTCCATAATCTGCTGTGGATTGTGGGCACACTACAAACAAATTTTGCCATTTATTTTAAAACTTCTTGTCACTGTATCGAGTAAGCTGTAAAAACATAACTGTTGTAGACAGTAAAACTTTCTTTGTATCTCTAGCAATTTAGGTGGTCTATTTGACATGCCTTTGTATGTGTACAAAGACGAGGAAGGATAGAATTGATAAAGGGCAAAGAATGCCCCTAGTTGTATAAAGCATGGAATTTATTCATGTTCAAATTTTTCTAGTGGGAAACGTAGAATAATGTATAAGTCTCCCACTTTTGAGAGGAAATTTTGATACCATGAACTTTTTTACCATGAGGTACAGTGTGGGAAAGCAAGCACTGTGGGAATATAGCAATGGTGGGGAGCGAGTGAGATTGGGACTTTCCCATTGCTTGGTCCAAGGCCAAACCGGCTGCACCTCACGTGTGCACTGGTAATCAAAGAACTGCTCCATGATCTAAAGTGAAATTCAGTATTAAAATAATGTCATAACACACAGACGACGTAAAAGAATACCAATGTTGCATATTTTGAGTTTTGGAGTGATCCGCTGATTAGTTTCCACAAAATCCGCCTTTTATGGAATTTTGAAAGCACATAATATTCATGATAGCAAGTTTTACTTTCTCTTTCAATTTTCGAGTTATTAAGCAAAAACTTATTTTTGTACTAAAAGTAGTAAATTCATGATAGATTAACTTGCCTTTAGAAATAAGCTAGGATGATGATACTACAGTACTATGTTTATAAGAAGTAATGATGGGGGTATTCCTAATTAAAAGATAATCGTGTAATTTTACAGAGGTACAGACAGTGAAATAGACAATTTAGAGGTCACAGTCTACACTCAGTTCCGATGAAAAAACTCTGAAAGTCGTAGTTTGAGTTATCTAACTGATATATTTATATAACACACACATAGTATTGCTCACAGTGAAATTTATATACGTTTTAGCCTTCAGCTGACAATGATGCGTGAGATTTTGTAGTCAGAAAGGTTTTCATGTGAGCACTGCTGCAGATACGTAAGGGGTTCTGACTCTGCATGCTCTGTCCAGTCCAGAGCAGCTCCAAGGATATAAAAGTACCCCGAGATAGCTGTATATGCAGATTACTCTATCGTCATCAATCGCCTGTTAATGTATATCACTGCGCTTCAGAATGTGCCATAATCCTGTACATGAGCATGTTCGCAAGGCCTTGGATGGCGCTGAAGACAAATTCACTTCAGTGGGTTTCGATCGGATTAGTTATTTCTCTTATTTTACGAACAATTGTACGAGCAAACTTTCATGGGTTAATAATTTTCTGGAAAGCCTATGTTTCGGTTTCCATGTTTTGTGAACCAGACACATAGTGTTGTAGAAAACCACTTGGCAAGTGGTGTCGCTTATTCACTACTTTGAAGATGAGCAATTAATTATACTTACTTAAAAGGCAGAGCAATAATTAGCAATACTTCGCATATTTTAAGTAGAAATCGTCTTTGAACTTTACGGAGTGCTGATTGATAGGAAACCTTTAATGACTCATGAAACTATCAACTGTGTGTGCGAGCTTTACTTGAATGTACTGATTTGTTAAAAAACACTACGCTTTCATTTGTTGTCGTAGTTCTTGACACATCTGAATTATACATAGAGAGTTACAACATTTTATTCCAATTTTGCCGAGCTGAGTTATGAATTTGTAGACTGGAGATTATGGGCAGCATGTTTTTATCGCTTTTTGGCTGTCCACACAAATAATTTTCAGGCTCTTGTAAGCGGCAGTGGTATTCAAAAAATCGCACTACTAAACAACTTTCACCAAATTGAAATTTAACAGAGAAAGACAATAAACTATCTGAATAACAAAATAAGAAATCTGTTGCAACCTACCACCCCACAAGAGGCGTAAATACATAATTTACAATGGACCATTTGTCCATGATAAGTATTAAATAAGGCACAAACATTTCATGTAATTAAAGATAATATCAGGATTATTTGTGCGATTATTCGCCTCCTGAACAGGTAGTGCAATTGTGGAAATATCACTAGGTCATAAGAACTGAACGCATTGTTCATCAGGAGCATTAGACAAAGAGAAAGCATTCAAAACAAACAAACGAACATACGGTATAAGTAAATTTTATACGAAACATGTAAACGTAGTGAATAATTACAGATACAGTAAAAGAAAGAAATACAAGTAAATCCTTTGTCGGAAAGAACCACAAGAGCATTTGATAGTTTTTAACGAAGTTAATGCTTCGAAAACCAGTTTGAGATTAGAGGAACATAATCAATGTGGTATGCAGATATTTATGAGACATTTCATTTTAATTGTTCTTTCCCTTAAAATACCTTGAAGTACAACATACATATTTCCAGTTGATATCACAAAGGATAAGAAAATGAAATTTGAATAAACTGCTACCAGTTGGTTCACATACGTACACAACCAAGAATTTGAATAAAATCACAAAAAAAGAACATCAGAAATAAATGATGCTCCACAGTACTTGACTGGTGGACCTGATGCTTTTTAGGCTGTTAAACGACAACTTTTCTTGCCAGTAGATCCCTGAAAACTAGCCAAAAATTCACTGTGCAAAACTGTGACTCCAAGGTTCGATTCCTGGCCGGACTGAGGATTTTTCTTTTAAATTTTAAATTGCCTATTATTCATTACGTGTGGTTATATGATACCAAAGACAAAAACAATTAATAAAATGTAATATATATGTATATATATATATATATATATATATATATATATATATAATTTTGTGTGTGTAGTAGTTCGCATCATAGTTGGTTGACCAAGGCCAAATACACTACACAAGAAAACTAAAAAACAATTATTGCATTTTATATAATATTTTGCATGTTGGAAATGAGAAGATTTAAAGTGGTGTAAAATAATTGCTGCAAAATTCGTGGTATATTTCCAAAATCGATATCCACTCATATTAAATATATCATTAAAATTAATAGTATTTTAAGCTACCAAACGTTGTACAGTGTGAAATGAATATAGGAAAGATTGGCTAAATTTAGATGCTGTAGTTTCATTTATTGTTAATGCGTTTTTTAGGTCTAGTAAAAGAGAAATGGAAGTTTGATACGAATCACGGTTCAGGGAAGACAAAATATTACAATAAATATCCAGAATGTCGTTAATAATCAACAAATATTACTGCACATTTCAGAGAAAGCCCTGTGCTTATTGTACATAAAATTTCTTAGTTACGTAGTAAGAGGCAGAGATTGGTTTGCGGTTGGGTGAATATGAGAACTACTTAATTACGTCAGACAGTAGAGCTAAAATTCCCTGCATAATGCCGATGTACCTTACTGTTGTCTAGAGCAAGTGTTTTATATATCACGGTATGATACTGAGTCACAGTCACAACCATGCTGTCTGGTTCATATCAGTGGATGATAATTAGCACTAGTAATTCACATGCTAGAATTAATCGTTGATATTAAAACATGTTATGCTTCTAGACCGCCCAGTCTGAGTTTACAAATATAGCGCTCAAAGTAATATCTGCTTTCCAGCTTTTTGCATGTCCATTTGGTACTATAGATCAAATCATCAACTGTGTCGTAGTATCCAAGACAAGTTAAAACTGTGTGTTGGACTCTAACTTGAACCCAGTTCTCCACCTTCCCCTGTCAGTGATCTAGCATCGTCCGGGCACACTTCGCGAACCGACTCAAAGATTCAGTTTGCTATGATTCTCTCTGTAATCACCATACTGCACAGAGAATTGTCTCATGGTGCTGGGGAATTAGCATATCTGAAAGAGAAGTGTATATAGAAAGTGAGAAGAGGAACCAACGATTAGTTGAAGCTTTGAGTTGGGCCTTGCCTGGCCTCGGGTAGCGCAAGTCATAGCGCACTGTTAGCGAAAAGAAGGAACCTGGGTCAACTTTAGTTCATCACAGGTGTTCATTACAGCGTATAGTCAACCAAAGTGTAAGAATGTTTGACGTCAGTCTTATGAATGAGTATTCGTGGAATTAATCGTCGATCCAGCAAGAAACGGTGTTCCAGGTGAACTCCCTTTTTTACAAAAGAGGCGTGCAAACAATCTTTACACCTTTCCTCTCTGGACAATATACAGGGAGTAATATACAGTAAATATTTTTGAAATTGACAGGACAGACTAATTCGAATAAAGCATTCTATTTAACATACATCCAGGTTTTATTGGTTACAAAGATTCAGCTGGTTACAGAGAAAAGTTTTCATTTCGTGTGTTCGTATTCCAGTTGCTACGTGTTATTTATAGAGTGTTTTTTTTTTTACTGAAGTTTTCAACTGTGAATGTAATTGTGATATGTTAGTCAATTTTTTGTTTCGTTTAAGCATGTCGTACGGATTTACAAATGCTAAGGGTGCTGATATGATATTTGCGTGCAGGTTACGTAATGAAAACGCTGCTGCTTCTAAAGAATATGTTAGAAGATTTCCTAACTTCAGAGAAAGAGATTCAGTAATTCTTGCTCGTGTTTTGACTAAACTGAGTGAGACCGGGGCAGTATCGAGCGGTCATATTTCACCTGAACATACAAATGAACAAATTGTGGATGAAGTAGAAGACATTATTCGGTGGGCAGAAGGCAGTTATTCGACCAGCCCATGCAGAATTACTGTACGTATCGGTATCTTCTACCCTCATCATTTACAACGGACTTAACACGTCGAGGAGATGAAGATAGACAGCTGGAATTTCGTTTTGGTTAACTGCAAATCGTCGAGTAATAAATTTTACTGATAAAGTCACTTTCATTGGTGACCATATCAAAAGAAACTCGTAATCAACATCGTTGATACAATGGAAACGTATATACTTTAGTGGAGACACATCTTCAAGGACGTTTCTCTGAAAATGTATGGTGTGGTATGAAAGATAATGAGTTGATTGGGCCTGTTGATAACGACTCATCTTATATGGCCCTGTTACCTAAACTTTCTTGAAAACAAACTTTCAGCATTTTTGAAAGAATCTCCTTTCGTTACAAGGAAGGGTATGTTTTGTCCACCATGACGGGGCCACTGTAGGTTCTAATTGTCAGGTGACACATCATGTAAACGTAACACTCCTCGGAAGATGGACCGGCAGAAATAGTAACCGTTCTTGGCGACCAAGGTCTCTGGTCTTTATCTCTATAGATTTTTGCCTGTGGGGATAGTTGAACGGTAAATTCTACAAAAAAAGTAGACACAAGAGAGAGATTGATCGTTTGGATTGTGAATAGAGCTGCACTAATATAGTAAGCCGAGATGGCCTCTGTAGAGCTACACGTGGTGTTAAGAGGATTCAAAAGAAGCATCGAGTCAGAGGCGTAATTCACGAAAATCAACTTCGAGCTCAATCATTTGCCTTTGATCAACACCTTCTGCAAGAATTATTTTGGGTTAGATTCTAACAACTGTATCAATGTAATCAATAAAAATTGTAAGCATATAATATGCAAAGTTTAATTCGAATTAGTCTACATTACGACCTCGTAAAATATGTACTATTCCTCCTTAGACACCCCGTTTGTGCATTTCGTTTCCACTTGATACGTGAGAGCTACAGCAATATAATGTAGTTGCTTGTCCCAAAAATACTGACTTTCGATGTTCATTTTACTAAGGTTTGAAGCTCCACTTTTCTTTCTTCCGTGTTTGCGTTTTAAAAACTGGGTTGTATTGGAAATCAGCCTTATGCAAACACAATTAGTTTATTTTTATATTTATAATTAATTGTGTTTGCATAAGGCTGATTTCCAAAGCAAACCACTGACTTTCGAATTAGAAACTAGCCACTTGACGAGTCTGACCGTGCAACTTGTTTATAGCCATTGCGAAAGACAACTTTTACTGGTAAGCATTATACTTTTACTGATATACATTGTAGGGTTTCAAATGAAAAATGACCTATATATACTAAATTTTAAAGTTACGGTTGCCGCGCGAGGTAGCCGCGCGGTCTTGGGCGTCTTGTTACGGTCAGCATGGCCCCCCCGTCGGAAATTCGAGTCCTCCCTCCAGTGTGTGTGTGTGTGTGTGTGTGTGTGTGTGTGTGTAGTTCAAGTTAGATTAAGCAGTACTTGAGCTTAGGGAGCGATGACCTCAATAGTTTGGTCCCATAATACCTTACCACAAATTTCCAAAGTTACAGTCATGTATGCCGCCACGCCCCCTTTATTTCTGTTACAAAAAACCAGTATTATTTCGAAAAGAACTGTGAAATGCGAACTATGCCACGCATCAAGAAATTCAATAAAAGGAAATTCAGTGGTAACCAGTTCACAAACAAAGCAAGCCACACTGTTGAAAGTAACCTATGTATCAGTTCTTCAGGAAAGAAACTCCCACATGATAAGCTACTTGGTGATTCAAATTATTGTTTCAACAATGACGCTGTTTGTAGTGGATTTGTTGTTATTGATGTGGGCATCTTATCTTCTTTTATAAAGGAAGTGACGCGAGATGTATACAATGCGATGGCGTAGGTTGTCTGGAAATATCTGAACAACAAAGTAGCAGAGAGGGTTTAACGACAAAATTAGTTGTTCTGTGTAGATCCAGCAAGAAATCTACCTCGAAAATGACTTCGAACATTGTGAATAATTCATATGATGTGAATTTGAAGTTAGTGTATGCAATGCATACAATAGGAAAAGCAAAAAAGACTGCTCAAACGTTTTCTGGTTTGATGGACTTCCCTCCTCCTCCCAGTAAGTTCAGCAAGCACATAAAAATACTTTCAGGTGCCTTGGCGGTTGTGTCTAAAGCATCTATGAAACGAGCAGAAACTGTAAATATTAGCGGAAGCAGGGGCATTGCTGTTGCACTTGATGGGACATGGCAACGTCGAGGACATCGTTCCTTGAATGGTGTTGTAAGTGCTACTTCTCTGGAGAATGGAAAAGATGTTGATGTTGATTGCTTATCTAAGTACTGCCACACCTGCCATGGTAACACTGAAGGACATAAAGAACATCAGTGTTCTAAGAATTATAATGGTTACAGTGGAGGTATGGAGTGAGATGGGAGCTCTAAAAATATTTCAGAGTTCGGCGCCCGGTTATATCGTTAGATATACGAAGTACCTAGCCGATGGGGACTCTAAAGCTTTCAATATGATTAATGAGTTCAATGTTTATGATGATGCCTTGGTAACAAAACTGGAGTGTTGTGGACATGTGCAAAAGAGGATGGGCGCTAGATTGAGGAAGCTACAAAGAGAAACGAAATCAAAGTTACTATCTGATGGCAAATCTCTGTCTGGCCGAGGCAGATTGACAGAAACTGAAATAGACCTTTTTCAGAGTTATTATGGACTGGCCATTAGACGAACTGCACCTCTGAATGATGTTACAGCAATGAAGAAAGCTGTATCGACCACCTACCTTCATAAGTTGTCAACAGATGGCCACCCTGTTCACGGACTTTGCCCTAAAGGAGCAGATTCTTGGCGTGGTTACCAAAAAGCAAAAGAAAGTGGTCAAATATACCATCATAAGCATCCTCTTCCTGAGCCTGTTATTAATGAAATAAAACCAATTCTTAGAGACCTGAGTGACCCTGTTTTGCTTAGTAAATGTCTTCATGGGGGCAAACGGAATACTAATGAAAGTTTCAAACATTTTATATGGGAAAAATTACCCAAGAATGTTTTTGTAGGACTAAATGCATTAAAAGTTGGTGTACTAGATGCAGAGATATGTTTCAACGATGGAGTGATAGGAAGGTTGGAAGTCATGAGAAATTTAGGCATAATAATATTGAAGATCAATACCTTGCATGTGACAGACAACAGGTGCATGAAGCTGAAAGATTCGCTCTTCCAGTTACCAAAGAAGCAAGAAGTGCTAAAAGGAATGCCAAGAGGAAGCTTGAAGATAAAGAAATGCTGCAGGATGAAGACTATGCTTCAGGAATTTTCTGAGGCACAGTTTAATTGGACTCACATCTTAATTCCCAGTTTCCCGCAAATTGTATTTTTCAGAACTGAGGTACAAATATTTCCTAAAGCTTATAAATCATTGCTCCAATTTTTGTTCTGTAACTTGCAATAGTCCATACTTCAGTAGTAGACCTGAGCTTTATTGCAGAATCAACTAAATTATAGAAAAAATAATAATTTCACTAGGAAATTATAAAAATTAAAATGTAAGCTGTGATGTATTTTTATCCTTGTAATATACACAATAATAAAAATTTGGTCTCCTTCAAATGTATAACACTATTAAATGGTACCTTAAATTGAGGAAGCATTTTGGGGAAAAAATTGAATCAATTACACTGTAATTCTTTAATAACCCCAAGCAGCTTCAAAAATATTCAAAATACTTCTTATTTGTTTAGAAAATGTGCTGCATTACCTGATATCAACAAAAATCTGTAAAACATATACATTATAAGCAGTGCCTGAAAGGAATAGGTGTTGATTTTTACACAATACTGAGCCGGAAAAAGTACCCTGCAGCCTTAACAGAGGGATACATGTGGAGAGGCCAGACAAATACATGTATCCTGAGGTGGGGCAGCAGCATTTTCAGTAGTTGCGGTGGCAACAGTCTGGATGATTGACTAATCTGGCTACGTAACATCAGCCAACATGGCGTTTCTGTGCTGGTCCTAAATGGTGCAAATGGCTCTAAGCACTTTGGGACTTTACATCTGAGGTCATCAGTCCCCTAGACTTAGAACTAATTAAACCTAACTAACCTAAGGACAGCACACACATCCATACCCGAGGCAGGATTCGAACCTGCGACTGTAGCAGCAGCGCGGTTCCGGACTGAAGCGCCTAGAACCGCTCGGCCACACGGGCCGGCCTGCTGGTCGTGAGAATGGCTGAAAGCAAGGGGAAACTGCAGCCGTTACTTTTCCCAACGACTTGCAGATGTACAGCTTGGTTAAATGGTTTCATCATGTTGGGTAAAACATTCTGGAGGTAAAACAGTCCCCCACTCGGATCTTCAGGTGGGGTCTATCCAGGTGAAGCGTAGGATGTTAGATTTCTTAATCGGGTAAGTAGGTTAGAAAATTTAAAAAGGGAAATGGACAGGTAGAAGTTAGGTTTAGTGGGCACTCGTGAATTTCAGTGACAGGATGAACATGAGTTCTGGTCAGCTGAGTACGGGGCTATTATTACAAAATCAAATAGAGGATATGCACGATTAGGTCTAATAGTGAATAAAAAAATAGGAATGTTGTTAAGTTACTACGAACAGTATAGTGAGTGAATAGCCAAGACAGGCATAAAGCCAACGCCAACCGTAATAATACAAGTATATATACTCCGCAGATAACGAGAAATTGGAAAAAAATGTGTGGTGAGATAAAGGAAATTATTCAGATAGTTAAAGGAGAAGAAAATTTAATTGTAATGGAGACTGGAAGTAGGTAGTAGGAAGATGAAGATAAGGAAAAATAGTAGGAGAATATAGACTGGGTGAAAGGAATGAAAGAGGAAGGAGCCTGGTAGAATTTTGTAGAGAGCTTCATTTAATCATTGATAACATTTTGCTTAAGAATTATGAAACACGGCTGTACACGTGAAGTGACCTGGAGACACTGGAAGCTTTCAACTGATTACATAATGATAAGATAGACATTTCGGAACCAGATATTAAATTGTAAGACATTTCCAAGGGCAGATTTGGACTCCGACCACAATTTATTATTTATGAATTGTAAATTAAAACTGAAAAATTTAGGAAAAGGAAGGCCATCGAGGAGATCAGACCCCTCTAAGCTGAAAGAACCAGAGTTTGTTGAGAGTTGCAAAGGGAACATTAGGCAACGATTGACTGAAACAGGGGAATGATTACAGTAGAAATGGAATGGGTAGCCGTGAGAGACGAAATAGCGAGAGCAGCAAAGGAAAAACTGGTAAGTAATGAGGAAGTACTGAACAGAATTGTGGAGACAAGAACTTGGTGGCATAACCTTACTAGAAGAAGGGTTGCGTTGATAGGACACATTCTGAGACATCAAGGGATCACCAGTTTAGTATTAGAGGGAAGTGTGGGGCGTAAAAACTGTAGAGAGAGACCAAAGGACGAGCACAGTAAGCAGATTCAGACGGACGTAGGTTTCAGTAGCTATTCGCAGATGAAGAGGCTTGCATAGGCAGAGTATCGTGGAGAGCTGCATAAGAAGTCCTCGAATTCAAGACCACAATAACAGCAAACACAACACATATTAACTATGTTCATGCAACATAGTCGATTCAGCAGTTTAGGTGTAGTTGAGTAACACACACATAGACACCACCTCTTTATTGTGTATAAGAGTAGATACTGAGTGTTGACCTGAAGGATTCAGCCATACGCGGATGAGTTAAAAATCACTAAGGTTTTGGAGAAAGATTGTCACAAAGCTGCTTTTATGTCATCACTGTTACCTACCCTTTTTCTGTCTATTCTTGAATATTATACGTCTTCTTTTGATCGACAAATTTTGTCTCCGACCTCTTTCGAAACGTCATGGTCAAACCATTCACCTACTGTTCGCCACGTAACGTCAGCTTCTCTGTGAAAACGGGCACTCAGTAATCACTCTCACAAACTTTTGAAGCAAATGGTGATCCCATCTGGAAACGTATTATTAAATGATTGAGAGTCAGTAATGAAATAGAAGACGAAATGATGCGTGAAGATTCAAATATGGTTGGAAGTTCTTTTATCTCCCTATGCGCGGTCTGTGGTACCAATGGGATTGAAACTGAATGACGCTCTTTGTAAGTTCTCCCTGTCGCGCTTTTAGTAGTACACTGCAAGGCCACTTAATACTGTACTCAAAATTGAAGTATAAATGTAGTCGCGCGCCGTGAGCGTACTATCAAACACCAACACCTTGTGTAGCACACCTTAAGGTTGAACCTTGTGTAGCACACCTTAAGGTTGAAGCATCTGCTAATGTGGCAGAACGTTTTCACTGTACTGGTCTGATCTGTGATGAAAACCTTTTCGTGACGCAGAGAACTTCCGTCTGGGTCACTGTGCAAAAAGTGCAACTGTAGTTTGCATCTTCTCAGTGATTCCAGTAACTCGATCATCATGTTGTCACTCATCTAACGGTGCTGAAGTGATACTGAATGCAATGGTGCAAACGTAGGTTTCTAGACTTTATCATTCAAGAGTCAATTTTTAAAGATAAATCTTTCTACACATTTCCATATGTAAACTGCTGCACTGAAAGTACACGTTTCTGTACTCAGTCTGTTGAGTGCTGTCCTTAGGTTAGTTAGGTTTAAGTAGTTCTAAGTTCTAGAGGACTGATGACCATAGATATTGAGTCCCATAGTGCTCAGAGCCATTTGAACCATTTTTTTGTACTCAGACAGCGCAATTTAGACTGTCGCTTTCACGGAAAACATGCATATCAGATATGAAGCTTCCCTTCACCAATTTGAAGACATAACAATTCCAGTATTGGTTAGATGGTTCTAATGGAATGAAAGGAGAGTGGAATGTAGGTCTTTAGTGCTGGGAAGGCAGCCAGGTTGTGCAGTACAATGTGCAGCACGAGCCTTTATTTTTAGACAGTGTGTGGGGGCCAAAGGCCACGACTAAAACTACGAACCGATGTCTCGTATCTAGAGGGATACCAACTGTTAATTTACCTTTACGTGTTTTGAAACGAGTGTTTTTGAATACCTGGTTGTACAGCATCTGCTGTCGTACAGCTTAGTTTTCGACGGGTGTCCACAACAGAGGCTTTTCACAGGCACCCGAGCTCATCGTTACAGCTGTTCGTCAAGAGAAGCTACCTATAAATTACAGTGTCTTTCTTGAGAATTTCAGGCATGAGAAAACGAGATGTAGCAGTCTCCATCGAGATATACGTTCCAATTATAATACACTGACGGCAAAAAATAGCAACACGCATAAATAATGTAGAGTAGTGAAATTTAGGAACTACATTTGTGTAGGTAAAACATTTAAGTTATTAACATTGCAACATCACAGGTTAATGTAAGCGCAAGATAAGCCATTGAAAATGTGAAATACTGATACATTAACAACCAGTGTAACCGTCAGAATGTTGAATGCAAGCATGCAAACATTCATCCATTGTGTTGTACATGTGCCGGATGTCAGTTTGTGGGACGGAGTTGCATGGCTGTTGCAGATGGTCGGTCAATACAGCGACGGTTATTGCTGTTTGTAGATAATGCTGGAGTTGTCCGATGATGTCCCATATGTGCTAGGCTGGTGACAGAACGGATGACTGAGCTGGCCAAGGCAACATGTCATCACTCTGTAGAACATGTTAGGTTAGAACAGCGGTATGTGGGAGAGTGTTATCGTGTTGGAAAACACCCCCTGGAATGCTATTCATAAAAGGCAGCACAACAAGTCGAATCACCAGACTGACGTATAAATTTTCAGTTATGGTGCGTGGGATGACCAAGAGAGTGATCCTGCTGACATACGCTATCGCATCCTAGATCATAACTCCAGATGTAAATCCAGTGGGTCTAGCAAGCAGGCAGGTTGTTTGCAGGCCTCTTCCTAACTGACAGACGGCCATCATTGTTAACGAGACAGAACCAGCTTTCATCAGAAAACACTACAGCCCTCCTCCCTGCCCTCCAATGAGCTCTCGCTTGTCATCACTGAAGTCACAAATGGCGGTGGTTTTGGGGTCCAGTGGAATGCGATCTACAGGACGTCTGGCTCAGAGCTGTCCTTCAAGTAACTGATATGTAGCAGTTCATTGTGTCACTATGGTACCATCTGATATTCGAATTGCTGCTGCAGATGCAGTACGATGTGCCAGAGCCATACGCCTAACACGATTGTCTTCCCTCTCGGTAGTGGCACGTGGCCTGTCCAGAGCCCGGTCTTCTTGCTATCGTACATTCTCCTTACCACATCTACGAGCAACGGTGGCTACATACCTGCCAAGTCTTTCTGCAGTATCGCAGAAGGAACATCCAGGTTCTTGTAGCCCAGTTACATGACCTCGTTCAAACTCAGTGAGCCGTTAACGGCGTCCTTGTCGCCTTAAAGGCATTTTTGACGAATATCAACTCACCAAGTCTAGTCTCAAAGGTACCTACCGCTTACGACCGTTACAGCGTGTATTTAAAGTAAATCTGATTTGCATCCTCACACTGGCGCTATCAGCGCTACTATTATGCGACTGGGTGAAATTTGAAGGCATCATCTTTCAGATATAGAAACACCCCTACCAATTTTCGTTTATATCGCACAGCTTCTTCATGGTGTTGCGATTTTTTTCCCTCTAGTGTAAATAGGATGTTTGACAATCCCTACTGCTGGCTTGTAATGATTGTGGAGGACACATAATAGATACAGTTTTAGTAAGGAACCACTGTACGGAAATGTACCGTTTGGATGTGTGAGAAGATTGGGCCACTTTCAAATCTCACGCTGCGCAGTACGCATACAACGGATAGACTAAGCTCCGACCCGTGTGCTCTGTAGGAGCCCATGTATGGGAGGTGTACAGTGTGTTCGTCGTCGTATTCACTTCTACTTGACAAAGGACAACCGCTTCATGGTCGAGAGTTCGACTCATACTTCGAATAACGCAGTCAGGCTTCCTAGTTGCGAACGTACCAGTTCCTCGCAGCCGTTGTTCGAGTCGGACAAAAATGGTATGTGATGGGATCATTACAAACAGAGATTGGCACCCTCTTCTCAATTTTTATGCACCACGTGAAGTGGAAAATTTAAAAGTGATCAGGTACTTATTTCATATCCAAATATTATTTATTATATATACATCGCATCAGATCCAGGCGACAGAATTACATGCGTCTTCTGCAATACAACTGGTTAATCTGCCGGTGAAGGCACATATAACACGGACGAAAGCTGTTTGCACGCAAAATACATACAACTCAGGAATAATTTATTCCAGAGGCACCCTCAGTTTCTTTGGAGCTAACATGTGGATAATGCACAAACTTAGTGCATACTACTCAGTTCTTCTCTTCGCGTTCCTTCTGCATTCTCCATAAAGACGTAGCATATCTAGTTTGTCTTGTTTCATAGACGACATTTATTTTTTCAAACTAAATGGCACCCGACATATGGGATCGACACAGACAGAATGAAAGCTACATTCTACGTTGTCTCTTTTATACCGGTACCACGGCGGTGGCGCATTGGTTCCTCCTCATCCGATGTGACGTATATCCTTATTTATGTATGACATCACGAACTTCCGCTTAAGACAGCAATATGTTTCATGTTGAAAACAGATAAATCCTAAGTGCTAAATATTGTAATTACTCCGAAACTACTGACTGGGTTTTCAAGAATGAAACGCCGTTGAGTTAATCTCGTTTAGAACTAAGACATCAAGAGCAGAAATTACTACAGTTTTATTTGAAAAAAGCGAATTATATTTTGTGTAAGCGTGTGTGCGTGCATGCGTGCGCGCGCGTGCGCCCGAAATCCAAAATTTGCGCACTCGGACGTGGAGTAACTTTTCATATAACTTTGAGGGTTGGAGTGAAACTAATGAAAAGGAAACAATGCCGAAAATGAACGGAAAGCAAGGAAGAGTGTAGTGGACGGAAAGGAACATTGTAAACGTTGCAGAGCAAAGTACGTCTTTAAAAGTGGAACAATAAAAGGATTATACTCTCATTTCTGTATTAGTATGAAATAATTCGACTTTTTTGTATAAGGTCTTTCGTGGTTACTGTATAACTTTTGAGAAGCCAGATATAATATCTCACAGTCTAAAATTTAAAAAAATGAAAGACAACAATTACAACAAGACCCGGAATCCAACCCCAGTGTTCGACCGCAAAACAACCCACTGCACCTGCTGTGCAGCACAGCTACATCGGAGCAAATGAGTGTATTTGTTGATAAAGAGAATGTAATGTTGCCAGATTTTCTATCAATAATATCCATGCGACGAAATTTTGTTACGAGCATTTTTTAACTGTTAGTGTGCAAAGACCAAAAGGAAAATGAAAAATTACATCTCGTCGTGTGTCGGTGAAACGTGTGAATAGCACTTGCACTGGTTTGCTATGAGGTAAGAGGCTACCAGCTCGGCATTCGCTTGCATCTACGTCTACATATACCGATGAGTCAACATATTGTGGCCACCTGGTGAATAGTAGATTTTCCACCTTTGGAAAACAATACAACAAGTTCTTGGTAGGTTGCTGGAGACAGGTGTCGTCGTGTCTACGTACAGTCCAGGTAATTCCCATAAATTACGGGCCGGTTATTTGTGGGCTTGGTGGAGTGCCCGGTTGCCTCAAACTGCTGTAATGCGTTTTTGGTCTTGTGACTTGGACAGCTATCCTGCTGGAAAATGCCATCGCCGTTGGGAAGACATAAAGCATGAAGAGCTGCAGGTGGTCCATAGTAATATTAACTTTGTCATAGTGCCCTCGACTACTACCACCGATCCCATGGAAGCAAAGTTGAATGCACCCCCTCCCCCCCCCCCCCCCTATGAAGGTACTGCCCCACCGACCTGCTTCCGTTGCGTGGTGCATGTTTCGAGCAGGCGTTCACTTGGGTGTGAGCGTATCCAGACACGACTGTCGGCGTGGTGTGACAGGAAACGTGAGTCATCCGACAAGGCGACTCGTTTCCGCTGATCCATGGCCGAAACTCGATGATTCCGTGCCCACTGCTAGCGTAATTGATGATGTCGTTGAGTGAACATTGGAACACTTGGGGGTCGTCTGCTCTGGAGTCCCATACTCAAGAATGTGCGCTGTATGGTGTATTCCGGAACTCTTTCCCAGCACAAAAATCGTACTCTGTCGTCAGATCTGCCACAGATCACCGCCTATCTTGCGTTACAGAGTGGGCAAGCCTCCAATCTCCACGTATCGTGACGGAACATGAATGTCGAACACCTTGTCGCCTACTCGTGGTTTCACTGTCCTTCAACCACCTTCCATAGACGATCACAATTGTAGCACGCGAAGGACCGACCAGCTTCTTCGTCTCCGAGATGCTCGTTTCTCGACTCTGGGCCATGACAGTCTATCCTTCGCCTTTTTTCAATGGATTTCCCCATATGCAGCCTGCTGAGTCGCTGGAATGATTCCCCATTCGTCTCTGCTCCGCTTATACAAGGTGAACCAGAACTCCACCGACAAACCTTCAGATGTTCAGCGATACCTTCTGAGTTTTTGGTGTAAAAGACTAACGGTCTTCAGCGGATCATTACAGAGTTACTGCATTTTGTATGGTTTCTCGCGCCAGTTTGCTTTGTTCCGTAGTGCACTGAAAATAATGCTCAACAGTACAAATCTACATCTACATCTACATACATACTCCTCGTACCACAACTAGCATCTTCTCTCTCTGTTACACTCCCAAACAGAACGAGGGAAAAATGACTGCCTATATGCCTCTGTACGAGCCCTAATCTCTCTTATATTATCTTTGTGGTCTTTCCGCGAAATATAAGTTGGCGGCAGTAAAATTGTACTGCAGGCAGCCTCAAATGCTGGTTCTCTAAATTTCCTCAGTAGCGATTCACGAAAAGAACGCCTCCTTTCCTCTAGAGACTCCCACCCTAGTTCCTGAAGCATTTCCGTAACACTCGCGTGATGATCAAACCTACCAGTAACAAATATAGCAGCCCGCCTCTGAAATGTTTCTGTGTCCTCCCGCAATCTGACCTGATAGCGATCCCAAACGCTTGAGTAGTACTCAAGAATAGGTCGTATTAGTGTTCTATAAGCGGTCTCCTTTACAGATGAACAACATCTTCCCAAAATTCTACCAATGAAGCGAAGACGACTATCCGCCTTCCCCACAACTGCCATTGCATGCTTGTCCAACTTCATATCGCTCTGCA
The DNA here is from genome assembly GCF_023897955.1 of Schistocerca gregaria. Lineage (NCBI taxonomy): Eukaryota > Metazoa > Arthropoda > Insecta > Orthoptera > Acrididae > Schistocerca > Schistocerca gregaria. The sequence goes on along the minus strand of NC_064931.1, from coordinate 598,510,447 downwards.
ATGTTACACCCAAATATTTAATCGACGTGACTGTGTCAAGCGCTACACTACTAATGGAGTATTCAAACATTACGGTATTTTTTTTCCTATCCATCTGAATTTATTTACATTTATCTATATTTAGAGTTAGCTGCCATTCTTTACACCAATCACAAAACCTGTCCAAGTCATCTTGTATCCTCCTACAGTCACTCAACTACGACACCTTCCCGTACACCACAGCATCATCAGCAAACAGCCGCACATTGCTATCCACCCTATCCAAAACATCATTTATGTAGACAGAGAACAACAGCAGACCTACCACACTTCCCTGGGGCACTCCAGATGATACCCTCACCTCCGATGAACACTCACCATCAAGGACAACGTACTGGGTTCTATTACTTAAGAAGTCTTCGAGCCTCTCACATATTTGGGAACCAATCCCATATGCTCGTGCCTTAGTTAGTACTGCAGTGGGGCACCGAGTCAAACGCTTTCCGGAAGTCAAGGAATATGGCATCCGTCTGATAATCTTCATCCATGGTTCGCAAGATATCATGTGAAAAAAGGGCGAGCTGCTTTTCGCAGGAGCGGTGCTTTCTAAAGCCGTGCTGATGCATGACTGCAACTTCTCTGTCTCAAGGAAATTCATAGTATTCGAACTGAGAATATGTTCGAGAATCCTGCAACAAACCGATGTTAAGGATTTTGGTCTGTAATTTTGTGGATCCGTCCTTCTGCCCTTCTTATATACAGGCGACAACTGCGCTTTTTTCCAGTCGCTCGGGACTTTAAGTTGGGCAAGAGATTCGCGATAAATGCAAGTAAGGAGCCAATGCAGTAGAGTACTCTCTGTAAAGCCGAATGGGAATGCCATCAGGACCTGGCGATTTATTTATTTTTAACCCATTCAGCTGCTTCACAACCCCAGGGATGTCTATCACTATGTCCTCCATACGGGAATCTGTACGAGACTCAAACGGCGGTATATTTGTACGATCCTCCTGCGTGAAAGATATCTCAAATGCTAAATTTAAAATTTTAGCTTTCGTTTTGCTGTCTTCTGTTGCCCGGCCAGACTGATCAGTGAGTGACTGTGTGGAAGCCTTCGACCCGCTTACCGATTTTACGTAAGACCATAATTTCCTTGGGTTTTCAGCAAGATCTTTTGCTAAGGTATGACTGTGGTAGTGGTTGTATGCTTCGCGCATCGCACTTTTTACAGCAGCACGAATCTCTACTAAGTTTTGCCTGTACTCATTCTCCCGATCTTTCTTGTACCGTGAGTGCAACTGTCTTTGCTTCCTGAGCATTCTCCGAATTGCGCTGTAAACCACAGTGGGTCTTTTCCGTCCGTAGCCCAACTTTTCGGAACATACTTGTCCAATGCGTGATTTACAATGTGTTTAAAATTTGCCCATAATGCTTCCACGTCCATCGTACCGGAAGTAAATGAAGTCGATTCATTTACTAAGAGGGATGCTAACAACTGCTTATCTGCTCTTTCTAGTAATAATACTCTCCTAGCCCTCTTGACCGACATTTTAACTTTCGTAACCAAAGTCGTAATGACAACATCATGAGCACTAATCCCTGTCTCAACACTGACACCGTCGATGAGGTCTGGTCTGTTCGTGGCTACCGGATCTAAAATATTTCCATTACGCGTTGGCTGTCGATTTAGCTGCTCAAGACAGTTTTCGACGATATACACTGTGTCTTGTTTGGAAACCAACTTTTCCACTTCACTGACGGTACATTGTTGACCCTAATAATGTCCACTTCACTGCTATACTGCACTGTACTGTTACGGGTTGTTTTCCGGCGCCTGTCTCTGTGGCCGACCGGTTCTAGACGCTTCAGTTTGGAACCACGCGACCGCTACGGTTGCAGGTTCGAATCCTACCTGGGGCATGGATGTGTGTGATGTCCTTGGGTTAGTTAGGTTTAAGTAGTTCTAAGTTCTAGGGGACTAATGACCTCAGATGTTAAGTCCCATAGTGCTCAGAGCTATGTGAACCATTTTTGTTTTCCGGCACTGTTAGTTGTATGTTAACAGCGATAAACAGGAGCATTGGTAAGATTACTGATGAAGAGCTGACCTCTTCGCACTTCGCGTATGGTTTCACTGAATGCAGAGGAAGGCCTGCACAACGACGCTTACTCTGAACTGTTTCCGCACTGGCGATGACAGCCACATCATACAATATTGCAGTGTGTATATTGTTAAGAAGGATGTAATGTCAAGTTACTTTTCATTAGGAATGTGGGTGTAGCCAACGACTTTGATATGACTTTCAAACGACAGCGCACAGCAATTAGTCGTCCTTTTCTTTTAGGTTATTGGGCAAATATAGATTTCGGCTAGTTTCTAGCCGTTATCAATGTACTATTTCATGGTATCAGTGCATGTCCTAGTACATCAGACCCTGGTGTTCGGGCTACTGTCACAGTTAGTTCAAGACTTTTGAAACAGTTGAACCAGTGCCGCCTAACGAGACTAAAGAAGGAGCCGTTCAATTTGTAATTTTTTCATAAACTGTGCACTAGCAGGCTGCAAGTAATCTGCTGTACAGCATAGAGCGTCAAGCAAAACCAGACCTTAGAACCGTGGTACTCTCCTCTACCACCGATCGTCGAGGGTTATTAAAAAATGAGTTTGTAGAAAAAAATACTGTCCCATAAAGATGTTGCAACATAAATTCGCTTAATGAATTATTGGTACGTTGGGAAATTTCAATGGAAAGAAGTCGCAAAATATGAGAGGAATATTGTTGTTGTGGTCTTCAATCCAGAGACTGGTTTGATACCTCTTTCCGTGCTACTCAATCCTGTGGAAGCTTCATCATCTCTAGGTACCTACAGCAACCGACATCCTTGTGAATGTGCTTAGTGTATTCATCTCTTAGTCTCCCTCTACAATTTTTACCCTCCACGCTGCCCTCCAATACTAAATTCGTGATCCCTTGATGCCTCAGAACATGTCCTACCAACCGAGGCCTTCTCCTAGTCAAGTTGTGCCACTAACTCTTCTTCTCCCCAGTTGTATTCAAAACCTCTTCATTAGTTATGTGATCTACCCATCCAATCTTCAGCATTCTACTGAAGCACCACATTTTGAAACCTTCTATTCTCTTCTTGTCTAAACTATTTATCGTCCATGTTTCACTTTCGTAACTAACTACACTCCATACAAATTCTTCAAGGAAAGACTTCCTGGCACTTAAATCCATACTTGATGTTAACAAACTTCTCCTCTTCAGAATCGCTTTCCTTGCCATTGCCAGTCTACATTTTATATCCTATCTACTTCGACGATTATCAGTTATTTTGCTCCCCAAATAGCAAAACTAATTACAACTTTAAGTATATCATTTCCTAATCTAATTCCCTCAGCATCACCTGATTTAATTCCACTACATTCTATTATCCTCGTTTTGATTTTGTTGACGTTCATCTTACATCCTCCTTTCAAGACACTGTCCATTCCGTTCAATTGCTCTTCCAGGTCCTTTGCTGTCTCTGACAGAATTACTATGACATCGGAAAACCTCAAAGTTTTTATTTCTTCTTCATGGATTGTAATTCCTAGTCAAAATTTTTCTTTTGTTTCCTTTACTGCTTGCTCAACCTATAGATTGAATAACATCGGGGATAGGCTACAACCCTGTACCACTCCCTTCCCAACCACTGCTTCCCCTTCATGCCCCTCGACTCTTATAACCGCCATCTGGTTTCTGTACAAATTGTAAGCAGCCTTTCAAATGGTTCAGATGGCTCTGAGTACTATGGGACTTAACTTCTGAGGTCATCGGTCCCCTAGACCTTAGAACTACTTAAACCTAACTAATCTAAGGTCATCCCACACATCCATGCCCGAGGCAGGATTCTAAGCTGCGCCCGTAGCAGCCGCGCGGTTCCGGACTGAAGCGCCTAGAACCGCTCGGCCACCGCAGCCGCAAGCAGCCTTTCACTCCCTGTATTTGACCCCTGCCATCTTCAGAATTTGATGTGTTCACTTATGAAAATTGTCATTAATAACCCATCCCAATTCAAATATAACAGCTAAGCGCACAGCTACAATACAGAAGAAAGGGCGATTTTCACTATTCTGGATTAAAACTCACTTTGGCACAGAAATGGGTTAAATATGCTGCCACAAAAATCTATGGTCATTTGCCAAAGTTTGACAGATAGCCAACCAACATCTAAAAGCAAATTGAAGGAATTTCTGAATGACAGCTCCTTTTACTCAATAGTTGAATTCTTAGATATGAAGCAGTAACTGTAAAAAAAATTAAGTATTTTGTACAAAGAAAACTTACGTTAAAGTGACACGTTCGACATCATTACGAAATGTCGTATTCATGATCTATAGAATAAGGATTAATGTAATGTAATGTACTGAAAGAGATTATTCCAGTCAACATTGTCAAAAGCTTTCTCGAAGTCTACAAATGCCAGAAATGTAGGTTTGCCTTTCCTTAATTTATCTTCTAAGATCAGTCGTAGGGTTAGTATTACCTCACGTGTTTCAACATTTCTACGGAATCCAAACTGATCGTTCCCCAAGGTCGGCTTCTACCAGTTTTTCCACTCGTATGTAAAGAATTCGTGTTAGTATTTTGCAGCCGTGACTTATTGAACTGATAGTTCGGTAATTTTCACACCTGTCAACACATGCTTTCTATGGGATTGGAATTATTACGTTCTTGTTAAAGTCTGATAGTACTTCGCCTGTTTCATACATCTTGCTCACCAGATGATAGAGTTTTATCGTGGCTGGCTCTCCCAAGGCTATCAGTAGTTGTAATGGAATGTTGTCCACTGTCGGGGCCTTGTTTCGACTGAGGTATTTCAGTGCTCTGTCAAACTCTTCACGCAGTATCATATCTCCCATTTCATCTTCATCCACGTGTTTTACCATCTCCACAATATTGCCCTAAAGTACATCGCCCTTGTATTAATCCTCTATATACTCCTTCCACCTTTATGCTTTCCCTTCTTTGCTTAGTACTAGTTTCCCATCTGAGCTCTTGATATTCAAACAAGTGGTTCTCTTTTCTCCAAAGGTCTCCTTAAATTTCCTGTAGGCAGTATGTATCTTACCACTAGTGATCTATGCCTCTACATCCTTACATTTATCCTCTAGCCATTCCTGCTTAGCCATTTTGCACTTCCTGTCGATCTAATTTTTGAGACGTTTATATTCCTTTTTGCCTGCTTCATTTACTGCATTTTTATATTTTCTCCTTTCATCAATTAAATACAATATTTCTTCTGTTACCCAAGGATTTCTACTAGCCCTCGTCTTTTTACCTACTTGATCCTCTGCTGTCTTCATTATTTCATCTCTCAGAGCTACCCATTCTTCTTCTACTGTATTTCTTTCCCCTGTTCTTGTCAGTCATTCCCTAATGCTCTCTCTGAAACACTCTACAACCTCTGGTTCTTTCCGTTTATCCAGGTCTCATCTTCTTAAATTCCCGCCTTTTTCCAGTTTCTGAAGTTTTAATCTACAGTTCATAACCAACAGATTGTGATCAGAGTCTACATCTGCCCCTGTTAATGTCTTACAGTTTAAAACCTGGTTCCTAAATCTGTCTTAAAGTTATATAAGCTATCTGAAACCTTCCAGTGTCTCCAGACCTCTTCCACGTATACAACCTTCTTTCACGATTCTTAAACCAAGTGTTAGCTATGATTAAGTTATGCTCTGTGCAAAATTTTACTAGGTGGTTTCCTCTTTAATTCCTTACCCCAATTACATATTCACCTACTACGTTTCCTTCTCTTCCTTTTCCTACTATCTAATTCCAGTCCCCCATGACTATTTAATTTTTTTCTCCCTTTATTATCTTAATAATTTCTTTTATCTCATCACACATTTCTGCAATCTCTTCGTCATCTGCGAAGGTAGATGGCATATATACTTGTACTAATGTGGTAGGCGTGGGCTTCGTGTCTATCTTGGCTGCAATGATGCGTTCACTATGCTGTTCGTAGTAGCTTACCCGCGCTCCTATTTTTTTATTCATTATTAAACTTTCTCCTGCATTACCCCTATTTGATTTTGTATTTATAACCCTGTATTCAACTGACCAGAAGTCTTGTTCCTCCTTTCACCGAACTTCACTAATTCCCACTATATCTAAGTTTAATCTATCCATTTCCCTTTTTAAATTTTCTAACCTTCCTAGACCGAGCGAGGTGGCGCAGTGGTTAGCACACTGGACTCGCATTCGGGAGGACGACGGTTCAATCCCGTCTCCGGCCATCCTGATTTAGGTTTTCCGTGATTTCCCTAAATAGATTCAGGCAAATGCCGGGATGGTTCCTTTGAAAGGGCACGGCCGATTTCCTTCCCCATCCTTCCCTCACCCGAGCTTCCGCTCCGTCTCTAATGACCTCGTTGTCGACGGGATGTTAAACACTAATCTCCTCCTCCTCCTCCTCTAACCTTCCTATCCGGTTAACGAATCTGACATTCCCCGCTCCGATCCGTAGAACGCCAGTTTTGTTTCTCACGATAACGACGTCCTCCTGAGTACTCCCAGCCCGGAGATCCGAGTGGGGGACTATTTTACCTCCGGAATATTTTACCCAAGAGGACGCCATCATTTAACCATACAGTAAAGTTGTATGACCTCGGGAAAAGTTACGGCTTTAGTTTCCCCTTGCTTTCAGCCGTTCTCAGAACCAACACATTAAGGCCGTTTTGGTTTGTGTTACAAGGAGAGAGCATCAAAAAATGGTTCAAATGGCTCTGGGCACTATGGGACTTAACATCTGTGGTCATCAGTCCCCTAGAACTTATAACTACTTAAACCTAACTAACCTAAGGACATCACACACATCCATGCCCGAGGCAGGATTCGAACCTGCGACCGTAGCAGTCGCGCGGTTCCGGACTGCGCGCCTAGAACCGCTAGACCACGGTGGCCGGCGACAGAGTATCAATCATCCAGACTGTTGCCGCTGCAACTACTGAAAAGGCTGCTGCTCCTCTTCACTAACCACGCGTTGTCTAGCCTCTCAACAGATATCCCTCCGTTGTGGTTGCACCTACGGTGCAGCTATCTGTATCGCTGAGGCACGCAAGGTCCATGGTTCATGGGGGGAGGATGGGAGAAATACGCAAAGAAAAACAAAAGTTTATTGACAATATACGCTAAAATTGTGAACATCGCGTGGCGTTAAATAAAAAAAATGCACTTGCAGCTAATTAAGAAAACGAAAACAATTCCTGTGCCATAAAGTTATTTGGCCGCTTTCGTCCACAAGGCAACAGGTAAGCAGATCATAAGCTCCTTGTGTTAAACCGCTAAGGAAACATCGTTACTTATTGGTACAGTTCAAATCCGCCATGAAAAGAGACGCTGAAGAAGCAAATCTTAGACCCAGTCTCAAAAACGCTGTCGTATCACTTGCAGGGCACCTAGTAGTCGTCCATATTAGTGATCACCAGGGCCCCGCAACCTAACCAACTATCCCGTCTCTATGGCATCTGCTTCCTGGGCGCCGGCAGCAAGTGCGCTTGCAGGACTGACTGGGCAGCCACGCTGCGTGATAAGGCTGCATCCGTTTCCTGCACTCAAGATTTGCGCTGGCGGAGTTCCTCTTTCCTGTCCGCTGCTTTTCTCCTTTCCTTCATAAAACGGAATGCAGTTTCAGCAGTTTAGATGTAGACAGTCGACTTTTCTGTATTTCTTAAGGAATATTTCTTTCTGACCCTCTGAGTTGTTGTTGTTGTGGTCTTCAGTCCTGAGACTGGTTTGATGCAGCTCTCCATGCTACTCTATCCAGTGCAACCTCCTTCCATTATCGTGTGTAAAGCTATGTAGCGTGCCGCGGTATGCAGAGACACTAAAAGCACCATAGTAGAACACAGAAGAAGCTTCTGAGTTAATGTACCTACTGCAACCTACATCCTTTTGAATCTGCTTGGTGTATTCATCTCTTGGTCTCCCTCTACGATTTTTACCCTCCACGCTGCCCTCCAATGCTAAATTTGTGATCCCTTGATGCCTCAGAACATGTCCTACCAACCGATCCCTTCTTCTGGTCAAGTTGTGCCACAATCTTCTCTTCTCTCCAATCCTATTCAACACTTCCTCATTAGTTATGTTATCTACCCATCTAATCTACAGCAACGCTCTGAGATAGAGTTGAATTTCAAGTCTTGCGCCGGCAGTCGTGGCCGAGCGGTTCTAGGCGCTTTAGTCCGAAACCGCGCTGCTGCTACGGTCGCAGGTTCGAATCCTGCCTCGGGCATGGATGTGTGTGTGGTGTCCTTAGGTTAGTCAGGTTTAAGTAGTTCTAAGTTCTAGGGGACTGATGACCTCAAATGTTAAGTCCCATAGTGCTCAGAGCCATTTGAACCATTCGAACCGAATCTGACAGTCAGGATGAGACGAAGAACGGTAGATTCAATGGCCGTGATAAAGCGGAAAATCAAAGTAGCAAACGGAGTCCTGCGACCGGCGTCAATGGAGATAATATTCAAGCAGTCCGTGGAGATGTGAAAGGTGATAGCGGTATTACTGTTGCTCAGATTGCATTACAGATGGGGAAACAGACAAACAAAAAGTGTTTCATCAGGAGAACCCACAATATCAAGTCCGTAGCTCGTGGTCGTGCGGTATCGTTCTCGCTTCCCGCGCCCGGGTTCCCGGGTTCGATTCCCCGCGGGGTCAGTGATTTTCTCTGCCTCGTGATGACTGGGTGTTGTGTGATGTCCTTAGGTTAGTTAGGATTAAGAAGTTCTAAGTTGTAGGGGACTGATGATCATAGATGTTGAGTCCCATCGTGCTTAGAGCCATTTTTTGAACCACAATTTCATATTGTTTCACGTATACGTAGACCAAGACACACTTGAATACCTAAAAATATCGGCAAGACGAGTTCCACTATTCTTACCAAGGGGCAAAAGGACGCATAGAAAGATATACCAACGCTTCCAGACTCGCTTTGGAGGAGGAGAGGCTTTTCTTTTCCTTATTGTGGAAATATGGATCCATCACCACATCCTAGAGAGCAAGAGGACGAGTACTGAATGGAAAGAAGGGATTAAATTAGAGCCTAAATGTGACTGTTAGTCGCGAAAGTAGTGGCAACTGTGTTCTGAGACTCAAAAGGTGTAGTGCTCATTGAGTGCATTCATGGGTGAAGGACGGTGAATGTGACCTATTACTGCAAACTGCTCGATGATGCCAAGAGTGCTTATCGCAACAAACGACGCTCGCAACCGATTTGCAATGTCCTCCTACTGTAAGACAACGTATGACTGCATACAGCAGTTCTGACTGGTGAAAACTTCACTAAACTACACTGGAAAACTCTTTAACATCCGCTATAGAGTCCAAACTTGTATCGATGTGACAACTACGTGTTTGATCAACTGGAGAAGGTACTAGGTGGTGAACGTTTCGAAGATGACATTGCAGTCGAGTAGTAAGTGTGCAGTTGGTTACTAGGACAGTCAACTCCTTTTCTCCATGAAAGAATCACAACATTTCTTATCCGATGGAGTAAATGCTTTCTGTTGAAGAAAACTTTGTAAGAAATAAGGCACTCAATTTGTTTTAATTTGTATCACCAGCAAAACTGTGTTACCATTTATTTCGGTGTTTATTTATCTGACACTCGTACCGACTGAGCTACCCGGACATACATCCCACACGAAGCAAAGTTTCTTTCTCCTTTCTGAAACTTCAAAATCACCCCTCCAGCCTCCTCTTCACACATCCGTCGCTTTCTTCGAGATCAGCATGCCTGCAGTTGGTGATATAGTGTATGTTTCTGTTTCTTTTCCTTTTCTAGTATTATTTGTATCCAAGAGCCCTTTTTCTACTGTAGTTATCACAGATTCTCATAAACGTTATCATCAGGTTCATTGGAATCCAGCCACAGGTCTTCTATCTGCCTCGGTGGGAAGGTGCACTTAATATGAAAGAAATGACAGACGAGGTTGCTAAAGAGTATGGTCGAGCGGTTTTAGGTGCTCCATGCCGGAATCACACGGCTGCTACGGTCGCAGGTTTGTATTCTGCCTCGGGCATGGATGTGTGTTGATGTCCTTAGGTTAGTTATGTTTAAGTAGTTCTAAGTCTAGAGGACTGATGGCCTCAGATGTTAAGTCCCATAGTGTTTAGAGCCATTTGAACCATTTTTTCTAAAGAATAGAAGTCCTGAAAATACTGATGCGAGTCAGATATTCACGAGTTAGTTTATGGTGGAGATACTTGGAGGCATTAGCCTACTAGAAATTACTGCAGAATAATCTAGTCAGTACTACAGTGAAAAGACACGACAGCTTTTCTTCAGACTCACACCACGTTAAAACTGGATAGAACATATACAGAGCTCAAACGTAAATATTTATCTCTAACAGTATGACTGCCTTCATGCCAACCAGCATGGATTCCAAAGTCATCGATCATGTGAAACCCGACTTGAAATTTCCTCATATGACGTACTGAAAGCGGTCAGGTACTTCTCGATTTCCGAAAAGCCTTGTATACAGTGCCACACCTGCGTTTATTATGAAAAGTGCGACCATACGGGGGTCTCCAGTGAAATTTTGGTAGGGGTGGGGGGTAGCAAATTATTTGAGATGGAGATTGCTCAACAGATGTAAAAGTAACTTCGGATGTGCCCCTGGGAAGTGTGTTAGGACCCGAGTTGATCATGTTTTATATTAATGATCTTGCGGGCAATGTTAACAGTAGCTTCAAATGATGCAGTCATCTACAATGAAATAAGCTGCACGAGTATTCAGTCGGATCTTCATAAGATCTCAAAGTTGAGCAAAGATTGGTAACTTGCTTCAAATGTTCAGAAACGCAAAATTGCACTTGACAAGAAGAAAAAAAAGTGGTATCCTACGACTGTAATAAGAGTGACAGCTGGAATCAGTCAACTCACACATATACATGGGTGTAACAATTCGTAGGAATACGAAATAACACGATCAGTACACTCAGTCATAGGGAAAGCAGGTGGCAGACTGCAGCTCATTGATAGGATACTGGGGAAATGAAGTCTGCAATGAAGAACGTTTCGTAAAAGAAAAGACTCTCGTGTGACCCAGCCTAGAATACTGCTAATGTATGAGGGTCCCGCACCATATAGGACTAACTACTGAAGGAATAATGGAAATGAAATGAGCGTTTGGTGTCATTGGCCGGTAGGCCCCTAACGGGGCAAGTCCGGCCGCCTTGGTGCAGGTCTTATTACATTCGAAGCCACATTGGGCGACCTGCGCGCCGGATGGGGATGAAATGATGATGAAGACAGCACAACATCCAGTCCCTGAGCGGAGAAAATCCCCGACGCAGCCGGGAATCAAACCCGGGCCCGTAGGACGGCAATCCGTCACGTTGACCACATTCAAGGGATACAAAGGAGGACAACACGATTGGTCGCAGTATTGTTTGACCCTTGGGTAAGTGTCACGCAGATACTGAAAGGACTGAACTGGCAGACGCTTGAAGATAATCACAAACCATCCCGTGAAAACATTCTTAACTTCAAGTGATGAATCTAAGAATATAGTACAAGGCTTTTGACACTGTATCAAACAAGCGGCTCTTAGTGAAATTGCGTGCTTATGGAATATCGTCTCAGTTATGTGACTGGATTTGTAATTTCCTGTCAGAGAGATCACAGAACGTAGTAATTGATGGAAAGTCATCGAGTAAAACAGGAGTGATTTCTGGTGTTCCCCAAGGTAGTGTTACAGGCCCTTTGCTCTTCCTTGTCTATATAAACAATTTGGGAGACAATCTGAGCAGCCGTCTTCGGTTGTTTGCAGATGACGCTGTCGTTTATGGACTAATAAAGTCATCAGAAGATCAAAACAAGCTGCAAAACGATTTAGAAAAGATATATGAATGGTGAGAAAAGTGTGAGGTCATCCACATGAGTGCTAAAAGGAACTCGTTAAACTTCGGTTACACGATAAATTAGTCTAATATAAAAGCCACAAATTCAGCTAAATACCTAGGTATTACAATTACGAACAACTTAAATTGGAAGGAACACATAGAAAATGTTGTGGGGGAAGGATAACCAAAGACTGCGTTTTATTGGCATGACACTTTGAAAAAGTAACAGACCTACTAAGGAGACTGCCTACACTACGCTTGTCCATCCTCTTTTAGAATACTGCCGCGCGGTGTGGGATCCTTACCAGATAGGGCTGACGGAGTACATAGAAAAAGTTCAAAGAAAGGCAGCAAGTTTTGTACTATCGCGAAATATGGGGGGGAGTGTCACAGAAATGATACAGGATTTGGGCTGGAAATCATTAAATGGTTCAAATGGCTCTGAGCACTATGGGACTTAACTTCTGAGGTCAGCAGTCCCCTAGAACTTAGAACTACTTAAACCTAACTAACGTAAGGACATCACACACATCCATGCCCGAGGCAGGATTCGAACCTGCGACCGTAGCGGTCTCGTGGTTCCAGACTGTAGCTTCTAGAACACCTCGGCCGGCAGGAAATCATTAAAAGAAAGGCGTTTTTCATTGCGATGGAATCTTCTCACGAAATTTTAATCACCAACTTTCTCCTCAGAATGCGAAAATATTTTGTTGACATTGACCTACATAGGGGGAAAGATCACCACGATAAAACAAGTGAAATCGGAGCTCGTGCGGAAAGATATATGTGTTCATTCTTTCCGCGCGCTATACGAGATTGGAATAATAGAGAACTGTGAAGGTGGTTCGACGAGCCCTCTGCCAGGCAGTTGAAAGTGAATTCCAGAATATCCATGTAGATGTAGATAAAACGATCTACATATCGGCTCCCAGAGGGATCGCGAATACAAGATTAGAGTAAATACAGCGCGCATAGACACGTTCAAGCAATCATCCTTCCTGTGCTCCGTACGTGAACGGAAATGGAAAAAGTCCAAATAACTGGCAAATGGGACGTACCCTCCGTCATATACTCCACAGATGTCGTAGATGTAGAAATAGAAGAGGGAGAAGTCTCGCGGGTAGTGTTTATAACTAGTTCCTCTATGTCCAGCCTTTCAGTTCAGAGGGTTAAGATTCGGTTCAGTTTTAACTCACTCGTTTCCTTGATTATTGTCTGCATTATACTACTTGATTTACTTACTTCGATTAAGATGATGTGACGTCTTGACGTCTTTCATTAAATTCCAGCCGATCACTAACGCTACAGTAAACGTGTTTTCGATCTCAATAAGTCCGGCAGTTTGAATACACTACCAACGCTGCAGGTAACAGTACTTTGTTCAAGAAGTTTTCTGTGTCTCGAGCAGTTGGTTACTCTGCGTGTCAGAGTTGCAGTGCAGCTAGTGTACAAAATACACACACTTAAATCCAAAGTTCGCGGCCATTCTTCTGAAATACTTTCATACTGAATTTTTTCCGTATATTACACATCCACTGAGATGACAAAAGTCATGGGATAAATCCTGATATCGTTTCGGACCTCTTTTTGCTCGGCGTAATGCAACAACTCGACCTGGTATGGTCTCAACAAGTTATTTTAAGTCCCCTGCAGAAATATTGAGACATGCTGCCTCTAAGACCATCCCTACTTGCAGAAGTGTTGCCGGTACATGGTTCTGTGCACGAACTGATCTCTCAATTATGTCCCATAAATGTTCGATGGCATTCATGTCGGGTGATTTGGGAGGTCTAATCATTCCCTCGACCGGCCCCAATGTTCAAGCCTATCACGAACAACTGTGGCCCAGTGACATGGTGTGTAGTCGTTCATAAAGATTCCATCGTTGTTTGGGAACATGAAGTCCATGAATGGCTAATGGTCTCAAAGTAGCTGAAAATAACCGTTTCCACTGAATGATCGGTTCAGCTGGACCAGAGGACACAGCCCACAGTATTATGGAGCCAGCACCAGCTTGTACAGTGCCTTGTCGACAACATGGGTCCATGAGTTCGTGGGGTCTGTGCCACGTTCGAACCCTACCATCAGCTCTTACCAACTGAAATCGGGACCCATCTGATCTGACCACTGTTTTCTGGTCGTCCAACCGGTATTGTTCCGAGCCTAGGAGAAGCTCTGCAGGGCATGTCGTGCTGTTAGCAAAAGCCACTCGCGTCGGTCGTCTGCTGCCATAGCCCATCAACGCCAAATTTCGACGCACTGCCCTAACGGATACGTTCGTCGTACGTCCCACATTGGTTTCAACGTTTATTTCACGCAGTATTGATTGCCTGTTACCACTGACAACTCTATGCAAACTGCGCTGCTTTCGGCCGTTAAGTTGTCCGTGCTGAGTGGTAATGCCTGAAATTTGACACTGTTGATCTCGGTATATTGAGTTCCCCAACGATTACCGAAATGGAATACTCCTAACGTCTACCTCAAACTACCATTCCGTGTTCAAAGTCTGTAAATTTCTGTCGTGCGGCCATAACCACGTCGAAAACCTGTCCACATGAATCACCTGAGTACAAATGACAGCTCTGCCAATGCACTGCCGTTTTCTACCTTCTATATGCGATATTAGCACCATCTGCATATGTGCATATCACTACTTCATGACTTTTGTCACCTCAGTGTATGTGTCGAACGAAACATTATAGTAGTTTGTTCCACTTTATTGTACACCGTTAGTAGTAGTTCCGTTCAAAAATGTGTTAGTAACGAAGTTGTTGGCGGCTGTCCACCTCTGGATAGTTCGTGCTCCACAGTTCCCCTAAGACTTGCATCAAGGTAACGCAAGACGGCTGTAGTCAACAGGTTTTTTAATATCGCAGCGACCATCTCTACTCCAAGTGCTAGCTACTGCCTATCGTTGTGGCATATAAAAAGAGTATTATTGTTGTATGTTTTTCCACAGATATGTCTACGATAAACCGGATGGAAATCGCGCAGGACAAATCTGATCGGGACGTATACGGGTCGTCCACTTCAGAGATTCATGAGTGGACCCACGAAGGATACAAGCTGGTCGAAAGTGATATAACAGCTACTCAACTAGATTTATCTAGGATTGCTACTTTCCAAAGCTACCTAGTTCAGTACACAGTACTAGTCTCAGCGACGATTATCAATCAGTTTATGGAATGGAATTGTAAAACTGCAAAAGAACGAGCAATATGACTGACATTCGTCACCTTGAAGAGTTGCTATCAGCTTAAGCCGCTCTATGGAGTGTAAGTTATTTATATCAATAAAAAAAATCAAATATTCATTTCGGACCATGAGTTCAAGTCAAAAATAAACAGTTTCGAATCCTCTATTTTCTTTATATGAGGGTAATCCCAAAAGTAAGGTCTCCTATTTTTTATAAGTACATAGACCTGTTTATTTCTACGATGGTTTAAATCAGTTTACAGCTTGAAAATTTAGCTATTTTCGACATAATCACCATTTCTGTCGATGCATTTTTGTAGACGCTGTGGCAGTTTTTGTGTTCGCATGTCATACCAGCTCGCCGCCATGCTGTTCAGTAAGTTATGAACTGGCGTGATGATTGGTTGGTCTCAGATGTAAAGTGGTATGCTCAGGTTTCGTCGCCCTTGACAATTGAGTCCAGAAAGTTGTCCTGTTCGGCTGCAAGGCGGTGAAGATTCGCGCGGGAATCATCAACTTGTTGCCGCATGTGGTCCTCAGTCAGTATGCGTGGCACCCATCTTGCGCACACCTTCCGGTAGTTCAAAGTTTCCGTTAAAATTCTGTGAGCGGTGCTTCAGGAAACCTCAGGAACTAACGTGCAGAGATCATCCAGGGTGATTCGCTGATTTTCACGCTTGCTTTGCTCAATCTTCAACACTGTCTCCTCGGAAATTGACGGCCTCACGCTCCTCTGTTTGTCGTGAATTTCGGTCCGACCAGCTGCAGACTCTCTACACCACTTACGAACTTTTTTGACATCCATGCACGACTCACCATACACTTCCGTCAATTGCCGATAGTTTTCAATCGGCGCAGTGCTCTTTGCGTTCAAAAACCGAATAACTGCGCGCAATTCGCACTTGGCGGTAACATCCAACGGGAGCTCCTTTGTCAACGGCTGCCAAGCCAAGATTGAGCGGCTCAGCGCGGCGTGCGCATGTTTACTCACAGCGCGTGAAGCACTCTTCATAACAGTGCGACCAACTGCCACACAGAGTTCTGTACTTATAAAACATTTTGGAGACCTTACTTTTGGGATTAACCTCGTAACTTCGCCATGAATGTTATGGGCACCAGCACTAAGTATTTGCTAGCTAAGCAGAAGGAGTTAAAAATTCACTTTTAAGAGTAGCACTTCGTACAATTCAATGTCAAAAGAAAAAAGTAACTAGACAAAAAATGCGTAGACACCATGATCGATAAAAGAGTTTGCAGGATGTTCCTTAATTTTCGACTTCTTACTCTTGAATAAATGTGTCAACTGTCTTCCTAAAATGTTCTTCACTGCTTAGTACATCTATATCTGCACTCTGCAAGGCACTTTGCGGTGTGTAGCTGAGGATACTTTGTGTACCACTGTCAGCTTCCCCTTCGCTGTTCCAGTCGCGAATAATTTGAGGGAAGAAAAATTGCGTGCAAGCCTCCGTATGGACTCGAATCTCTCTAACTTTACCTTCATGGTCTTTTCGTGAGATTTACATAGGAGGATGCAACATATTTGTTGACTCTACTAATAACGTAGGCTCTCGATACTTTAACAATAAACCACACCGTGAACCACAACGCTTCTCTTGCAGCGTCTGCCACTGGGATTGGTTGGTCATCTCTTTGACGCTCTCGTGCTTACTAAATGAACGTGTAAAGAAACGCGCTGCTCTTCTTTGCATCTTCTCTATTTCCTCTAACAGTCATAGCTGGTAAGTGACATACAAAAAAGATGGAAGACATACTTTTCACAACTTCTCAACTGCAGTTACCCACACTCTTGCTTTAAATTGGAAGAACGTGATGCAATTGATACAGCTGATACAGTTACTACCCCATCAGTAAATGAAATGCAGCAAGCAATAAAGAAATTAAAGAATAACAAGGCTTGTGGCGAAGACAAGATATACGCTGAGTTATTAAAGAATGGAGGCCCACAAGTGGAATTAGAAATACAGGGGTTAATAGAAACAATTTGGGAGACAGAAACCATTCCTGCAGATTGAAAAACTGCAATTGTGTGCCCCATATTTAAGAAGAATAATCCACTTGTTTCTGATAACTACAGAGGAATTGCCTTACTAGATGTCACCTACAAAATCTTACCGAGCTGCCTATTAAACAATCTGATACCAATAACAGAAGAACTGATTGGGGACTACCAATGCGGTTTCCGCAGAAACAAATCCACATTAGATCACTTCTTCACCCTAAGACAAGTAACTGAGAAGGCGTGGGAATTCAGTGTAGATGTCCACATACACTCCTGGAAATTGAAATAAGAACACCGTGAATTCATTGTCCCAGGAAGGGGAAACTTTATTGACACATTCCTGGGGTCAGATACATCACATGATCACACTGACAGAACCACAGGCACATAGACACAGGCAACAGAGCATGCACAATGTCGGCACCAGTACAGTGTATATCCACCTTTCGCAGCAATGCAGGCTGCTATTCTCCCATGGAGACGATCGTAGAGATGCTGGATGTAGTCCTGTGGAACGGCTTGCCATAAGATTTCCTCCTGACGCCTCAGTTGGACCTGCGTTCGTGCTGGACGTGCCGACCGCGTGAGACGACGCTTCATCCAGTCCCAAACATGCTCAATGGGGGACAGATCCGGAGATCTTGCTGGCCAGGGTAGTTGACTTACACCTTCTAGAGCACGTTGGGTGGCACGGGATACATGCGGACGTGCATTGTCCTGTTGGAACAGCAAGTTCCCTTGCCGGTCTAGGAATGGTAGAACGATAGGTTCGATGACAGTTTGGATGTACCGTGCACTATTCAGTGTCCCCTCGACGATCACCAGAGGTGTACGGCCAGTGTAGGAGATCGCTCCCCACACCATGATGCCGGGTGTTGGCCCTGTGTGCCTCGGTAGTATGCAGTCCTGATTATGGCGCTCACCTGCACGTCGCCAAACACGCATACGACCATCATTGGCACCAAGGCAGAAGCGACTCTCATCGCTGAAGACGACACGTCTCCATTCGTCCCTCCATTCACGCCTGTCGCGACACCACTGGAGGCGGGCTGCACGATGTTGGGGCGTGAGCGGAAGACGGCCTAACGGTGTGCGGGACCGTAGCCCAGCTTCATGGAGACGGTTGCGAATGGTCCTCGCCGATACCCCAGGAGCAACAGTGTCCCTAATTTGGTGGGAAGTGGCGGCGCGGTCCCCTACGGCACTGCGTAGGATCCTACGGTCTTGGCGTGCATCCGTGCGTCGCTGCGGTCCGGTCCCAGGTCGACGGGCACGTGCACCTTCCGCCGACCACTGGCGACAACATCGATGTACTGTGGAGACCTCACGCCCAACGTGTTGAGCAATTAGGCGGTACGTCCACCCGGCCTCCCGCATGCCCACTATACGCCCTCGCTCAAAGTCCGTCAACTGCACATACGGTTCACGTCCACGCTGTCGTGGCATGCTACCAGTGTTAAAGATTGCGATGGAGCTCCGTATGCATCGGCAAACTGGCTGACACTGACGGCGGCGGTGCACAAATGCTGCGCAGCTAGCGCCATTCGACGGCCAACACCACGGTTCCTGGTGTGTCCGCTGTGCCGTGCGTGTGATCATTGCTCGTACAGCCCTCTCGCAGTGTCCGGAGCAAGTATGGTGGGTCTGACACACCGGTGTCAATGTGTTCTTTTTTCCATTTCCAGGAGTGTATTATTCATAGATTTTAAAAAGGCCTATGATAGCATACACTGACACACTCCTAAATATAATGAAGGAATTTAAAATACCATCAAAATTAATCAGATTAGTTAAAATGTGTATAGATGAAACTTTATGTCACATAAAGACACAGGTAAGAGAAGCTGAAGATTTTAAGGTGTACACTGGATTGAGACAAGGGGATGCAATTTCTCCTATTTTATTTAACCTTGTCCTAGAGAATATCGATAGAGAATTTTCTAAAACCAGTCCACAAGGGATCCAGCTACAGGATGTGAATATTACAAGACTTGCCTACGCAGATGATGTAGCACTAATAAGTAGTTCCAAAAGAGAATTAATCGGAATGATGCAAAATTACTACAAAATTGCTAAGAAAGCAGGATTACTGGTTAATGAAGAAAAGACAGATTACCTGCCCATAAGTAAAAAAAACAGAAAAAGATGCACCTCTGTTTGTAGATGGATTCAATTTCAAGACTGTTGACCACTACAAGTACCTAGGAAGTCTTTTTAGTTATAACAACAGAACAGATATAGAAACAGATGCCCGTTTATCAACAGCAAACAAGACCCTTCTTAGTTTCATCAAAATTCTAAGAAAAAGATCACTTAGCAGTAACTTCAAAATCCATTTATATCAGTCGACCATTATACCTGTGATGTTATATGGGTGTGAAACATAATATTTAGAAAGGAAAATGAATAAAAACTGTTAATATTCGAAAGAAATGTACTAAGGAAAATTTTAGGACCTGTATACAACGAAAATAACATGGAATAGAGAATAAGAAGAAATGAAGAATTAAGAGGGCTGTACAAACACCGTAACATCGTCAAAGTGCTCAAGAGGAGAAGGTTGAATTGGGCAAGCCATATAGCAAGAATGACAGAGAGTAGACGACCTAGAATGGCATTCAGCAGCACAATAGATGGAACGAGAGGAAGAGGGAGACCCAGAATCAGATGTCGGGATAACATTCGGGAGGACACAACTAGGATGAACAGCAAAAGCAACTGGACAAGCAGTGCATTGTACAGGCAGGAGTGGAAGAGGCTCATAGAGCAGGCGTATGGTCAATAAAGTCCTTGCCACATGTAAATTAAAAAAAAAAGTAAGTCCTTCTGGTACGGATCGCATACTGACGAGCAATATTCAGTATTGGTCGAATAAGTGTTTTGTACGGTACTTCCTATGTTGATGGACTACGTTTCCTGAGGATTCTTCCAATGAATCTGTCTGGCCTTTGTCTTACTAGTGATTAATAGTTTGTGGTCGTTCCACTTCAAATCACTCCGTACACGTACTGCTGGATATCTCATGTAAGTGACTCCTTCCACTGATTGTTCTGCGATTGTGTAACGGTACAATAAAGCATCTTTCTTTGTATTCACAATACGTTACATTAGTTTCCGATAAGGTTCAAATACCAGTCCCTGCACCAAGCGTCGATCCTCTGCAATCTTCCTGCATTGCGCAACAATTTTCTAGCGTCGCTACTTGTTTGCATACAACAGCACAATCCGCAAAAGCCTCATGGAACTTCCGACAATATCTACTAAGCCTTTATATGTATTATGAAAAGTAATAGTCCTGTAACACTCCTCTGTGAGCACGACCCAAGTTACTTGTACGTCTGAAGACTTCTCTCCGTTCAGAATAACATGTCGTGTTCTGTTTGCTAGAAGCTCTTCAATCCTGTCACACAGTTTGTCTTATATTCCGTACACTTGCTCGTATTTTCATTAGGCGACAATTCGGAACCGTATCGAATGCCGTCCGAAAGTCAAGGAACAGGGCATCAACCTGGACACCTGTATCTATTTTTTGAGTCTCGGGAACGAACAGAGCGATCTGGGTTTCACACGATCGTTGTTATTGGAACCCATGTTGGTAGGCAAAAAATGATGGAGATGGGTTTTTTATGAGGTAACTCATTGAAATTTACGATCTCGTGGTAATGAATGAAGGGCCTCTTACGATGGGCCTTAACCCCTTCCATAAACAATCTACTCTAGGTATTACAATGTGCTCTGCTCATTTAAGACAATTAACACACTGGGGACTTAAGCCATATTCATCACTTTGATATAACCTCTTTGTAGAGATTACAAGATTAAAATATTCACTTGTATGGTGTGTCCAAGTAGCAAATGGAGGGTGTAAGGCGCCAATTAGATTCTATGGAAAAGTACCCGTTAAGCGTTAATAAAATATTTAAACTCGTGAACAACTGACTAGATATACGAGGATCGTTCAATAAGTGACGTCCCACATTAAAAAAACACTAATATATATAGACAAACGTCCTAGTTGATGCTTCACATTTCATGTTTTTTCTGTGCGCCGGTGAAGTTTCGAAGCGTTGTGGCAGATGACAGCCGTAGTACAGCGTCAAAATTTCGTCTACATACGACTAGGGTTACAAGTAGCGTAGTGTTATTGATTTCTTGTGCGCTGGAACCGTGGTGAACATCCATAAACATTTGTGTGCGGTGTATGCAGTTGATAATACAGTTGGGCGATGGGTAAAGAAAGTTACAGCTTCAGGAAATGCAGAAACAGAGTTCCATGAACAGTCACGCTCTGGTCGTCCTGTCACAGCCACTGCTCCAGACATGCCGAATCGTGCAGATGCCATTATTCGTGCCAACCGGCGCATCACAACTCGACAATTGGCTCTACAGTTGTCGGTCAGCATTGGAAGTGCGTTTGCAATGATTGAAACTCTCGGATATTCTAAGAAGTGCTCACGATAGGTCGACGAATGCTCACAGCGTACCACAAGATTCAAAGAAAGGCTATTTCATCTGAATTTTTGGATCGTTTTGAGACCGACGGAGAAATCTTTGTCACGGATCGTTACGGGGGACGAAAGCTGGATGCAGCACTTCGCGCTGAAAACAAAAAGGGAGTCCATGGAGTGGTTCATCCTCATTCACCACAAAAGAAGAAATGCAAGACAACCCCTTCTGCCGTAAAAGTCATGGTGACAGCCTTCTGGGATTGTGATGGTGTCATTCTCTAGGATGTGATATCAAGAGAGCCAACCATCAATCGAAAGGCATGCGTGAAGACTCTGAATAAATTCAAGAGCCGTTTCGGAGATATTCGACCGGACAAGAATCCAGCAGAAATCTTGATCCAACACGATAATGCGTGACCACACATAAGTATGAGCACCTGGGAACACATCGCTAAGTTAGGTTGGACATCATTGTCTCATCCACCCTACAGTCCAGAGCTGATACCCTCGGACTTCCATCTCTTTGGGCATCTTAAAGATTTTCTTCGAGGAACACGCTTTGAAGATGACGAGAGTGTCAGTCATACAGTGAAAACATGGCTACGCCTGCAGCAAAAGAGCTTTTACCAGCAGTATGGGTGTCATCTGCGAATTTGATAACAGATTGGTTGTGGATCCCCGACGCATGCGACACTATGGACCGGCAGTACACCCGTGGACTATTCGTGCAAGAAATACGCCGGGAGAAACTGAAGAATCACAATAGTTTCTTGTTGTTTCTTCACCCAGACATGTTTTTGTGATTTTACACCATCGTCAGTGAGCTTGCTGATCTTTCAACGAAAGTGCCAGGCATTGAGTTAAGATATTTATCTCGAGGTGATGATATATTATGACAGCTCAATATTTGTGTACATGTTTGATTTAACAGTAAATATGTTTTGAAGCATTTGCCTTGAATAAAAGCGTACAAGTTTTGTAGATACTTTACCATCGTCAGTGAGTTTCCAGTTTTTTTCTCTACGCTATCCAAATGTATGATTGAGCAAATATCACCAATTGACGCAGACTGGTCGGAGGTGGGTTAAAGCACACACTTCCCGGTCTATGACGTTCCATACGTACTTAAGATGATTAAAGACAGGGGAACTGGGTAGTCACACAAGCGTCCCCTTGCCTGTGGACTAGCTCTCAGTCCATTTTGGCATTTTGGAGCAGTAGCCTGGTGTATTTCTAACTCTATGTGAGAAAATGGATGTATACGGTCAAAATTAAGTTACTGTAGCGTTTGCCGGCGAGAGACAATGACAGATGTAACTCATCCAAAAACCTGCCCACACGAGAATACCTTCACTTCCTACGTGAAAGGTGTCCCATTGACAAACATAATGCATTGTATGAATTGGTTTTCGATCTATTGGGATTCTGCCATGGACGTGCACCGACATATAAAGCAACTCATCAGTAGAAACAACCATTCTTGGAGTTACCAATGTGTGAGGCGGTAGTTTCTACATCCAGTGGCAAGGAGATAACTGTGGATGGTATGTGTGCTCAATAGACGCCAGTGTCCCAGTGACCGCAACCCGCGGGCGCGGACTGCGGAGAGGGCGCCTCGCGAGGGGAGGAAATTTAATACTGCCGCCCGCCCTCAGTTCGTCATCGCATCTGACGATGGCGACAGGTCTGATCGCGGAAATATTGTGCCCTTTGGAAACTACGGACCGGCAGTACATCCGTGGTCTGTTCGAACAAGAAACTGTTTAACTGAAGGCAGTATTTTTGACTCTTCAAAGCTTTCTGTGTTTGGTTGAGTTATTCTCACGTCGCTTCGCAACTATTATCACTTTGGAAGGCAGTACTACAGTTGCACCTGCCTCGGCAGCCTGTCCGCTGTCACTTATCTCTGACGTTCCCGGTTCGAGCTCTTCTGGTTGAAGAAGCAACTGGAGGAGGGGTGGTGGCGTAACGTTCCTTATCATCACCCTTTTCGCAATGTCTTCTATTAAATTTCAAGCCTCTCCACAGTGACACTTTTCATCGTGTTCCATACGTCTGTCAAATGGAGACGTTGAACTCTGAGGTCACCTTGGTACCATTAGAGAAGAGCAGACTACGTATGAGAACCGGGTTCCACCATCTCGCTACCACGCTATGTGCTCGAAAGTATCCGGACACCTGTCCGAAAATGACTTATAAGTTCGTGGCGCCCTCCATCGGTAATGCTGGAATTCAATACGGTGTTGGCCCACCCTTAGCCTTTATGACAGCTTCCACTCTCAGAGGTATACATTCAGTCAGGTGCTGGAAAGTTTCTTTGGGAATGGCAGCCCATTCTTCACGGAGTGCTGCGCTGAGGAGAGGTATTGATGTCGGTCGGTGAGACCTGGCACGAAGTCGGCGTTCCAAAACATCCCAAAGGTCTTCTATAGGATTCAGATCTGGACTTTCTTCAGGCCAGTCCATATGTCATTGTCGTGTAACCACAGGCCGTGCATTAGGAACAGGTACTCGATCGTGTTGAAACGTGCTATCGCCATCCCCGAATTGCTCTTCAACAGTGGTAAGCAAGATGGTGCTTAAAACATCAATGTACGCCTGTGCTGTGATAGTGCCACGCAAAACAACAAGAGGTGCAAGCCCCCTCCATGAAAAAGACGACCACACCATAACAACACCACCGCCTCCGAATTTTACTGTTGGCACTACATACGCTGCCAGATGACGTTCACCGTGCATTCACCATACCCACATCCTGCCATCGGATTGCCATATTGTGTACCGTGATTCGTTACTCCCCACAACGTTTTTCCACTGTTCAATCGTCGAATGTTTACGCTCCTTACACCAAGCGAGGCGTCGTTTGGCGTTTACCGGCGTGATGTGTGGCTTATGAGCAGCCGCTCGACCATGAAGTCCAAGTTCTCTCACCTCTCGCCTAACTGTCGTAGTATTTGCAGTGGATCCTGATGCATTTTGGAATTCCCGTGTAATGGTCTGGATAGATGTCTGCCTATTACACATTACGACCATCTTCAACTGTCGGCGGTCTCTGTGACCAGGTCAGCCGGTACGCTTTTGTACTATACGTGTCCCTTCACGTTTCCACTTAACTATCACATCGGAAACAATGGACCTAGGGATGTTTAGGAGTGTGGAAATCTCGCGTACAGACGTGTGACACAAGTGACACCCAATCACCTGACCACGTTCGAAGTCCGTGAGTTCCGTAGAGCACCCCATTCTGCTCTCTCACGATGTATGACTACTGAAGTCGCTGATATGGAGTACCTGACAGTAGGTGGCAGCACAATGCACCTAATATGAGAAACGTATGTTTCTGGGGGTGTCCGGATACTTTTGATCACATAGTGTATTTTCATCATACAACACAAATATGACACTACATTACATCTACACGCAATAGATACAGTTAAGACATAATTTTCAAACTTCGCTGTGAAAGATGCCAGTGTTCTGGGAGAAGTAACCCTTTCAGATTAGCGACTGAACTTGCACCCCCTCCCCCTAGAAGAGGGGAGGGACGGAGACGTTCTCCCCCCAACAATGCCATATTACTCTTTACTTTTCATTTGCTACAACTGCTAGGTAACTGACTAATTATCTAATTCTCTAGCTTATGACTGACACAGTTTTGGACCAATAGCCTGGAGTATTGTCTAACTGAAGAGACTGATCGCCCACGGGTTGCTGTACGCGTCGAAGCGGATGCATATGATCATAAATAGGTTTACTGCTTCGTCCGCCGGTGAGAGACTATAGCAGACATAACTTATGTAAAAACCTCCATACGCGAAAGTACCTCCACATCTTACGTAAAAGGAGCCCCATTGACAAACCGAATACATTCTCTCAGTTCGTTTTCGACCTGTTCGATCCAAAACGACCATTTTCGACACTGTTACCTACCCTCTTATTGCGAGAGGCGGAACATATTTATTGTTAAACACGATCGCAAAGAGTGAGCTACCATAATACAGTAGCATGCCTGGAATTTCAATTACAATAACGGTAAGCCCACTGAAGATGGTGAAACAACTCAGAAACGCATCTCGGTGTATCCAGGAGCATTGTAGAACATGATAGTTTTGAGGGTCCAGTTGTTATGGTGTGGAGGGACATAATGCTGACAATGCTGCATGGGCGACTGTCCTCCACATCTTTGAACACTTGCACTCGCCAGTCAACGTTGCTGTGACACTGCACTCCTTCCCCATATGCGTCTTTTCAGGCGTGCATTCGGCCCTGACTCTTTTTTTATGGATAATGTTGCGCGACCGCATCGAGCAGCGTAGGTGGAGGCGCTCTTGGAACAAGAGAACCTTCGGTGAGTGGACTGATCTGTCCGTTACCTAGAGTTAAATCTCATCGATTGCGAGTGGCATGTATTGGGGAGACGAACTGCTTCACGTCCACAAGCACCAACGACCATTCAGCAGGTGTCAACCACGCTGGTGGAGGAATGGAACGCCCTCCCACAAGGACTCAATGCCAACCTTGTAACCAACATGCGAGCACGTAGTAGAGGATGAACTGCCGTTCGTGTTGATAACAGACCTTACTAAGATACGTGTCCCAACTTCTGTAATGTCCATGTGACTTCGGTGTAATAACTGACTTTCATTCAAAGTGTCATTACTATTTGTCTTATTGCGTATTTCTTTGTTGCCTTCTGTGCTATAATGTAGCAGATCTTTCTGTGTATTGTCAAAGCTTCATAGAGCTATGTTTTTTGATAGTGACACGTCATGTGAGCGTTACTTTCGCCATTAAGGTTTGCACACCGGTGTAATAATGTCTTAGTAGCTAAAATGAGTTAGCGATTGTTTTCCAGACTGTGTTTTTCAAACAGGACATCTTTCGTCTTCGTGTAGCCATGATGTGAAGCTATGTCGAAATGGAAATGAAGAAACGACAAAGCAGATAGTAGATAAAAATATGAGAGTGCTGTCACAATTCCAGGAAGATTGTCTGCCGCTCCCTTATCAGCTCTGTTCGCATGAGAGCACAATGTACTAGATAGTGCTCATGTGCCTGTAACTTCCACGTTTTTGCTTTGAAGCTCTCAATTTATCAATAAATGTTTTGAAAACATAACAGTATCACATGGCCATACAGCCAGCTCATATTATTGACATATTCACAACGAAGAGCCAAAGAAACTGATACACCTGCCTAATGTCGTGTAGGGTCCCCACTAGCACGCATGAAGTACCGCAGCACGACATGGCATGGACTCGACTAATATGTTAAGTAGTGCTGGAGGGAACTGAAACCATGAATTGTGCAGGGCTCTCCATTAATCGGTAAGAGTACGAGAGGCTGGAAACTTATTCTGAACAACACACTGCAAGCCATCCCAGATATGCTCAATAATGTTCATGTCTGGGGAGTTTGGTGGCCATCGGAAGTGTTTAAGCTCAGAAGAGTGTTCCTGGAGCCACTCTGTAGCAACTCTGAACGTGTGGGGTGTCGCATTGTCCTGCTGGAATTATCTAAGTCCGCCGGAATGCACAATGGAAATAAATGGATATGCAGGTGATCAAACAAGATGTTTACGTACGTTTCACCTGTCAGAGTCGTATCTAGACCTGTCAGGGGTCCCATATCACTCCAGCTGCACACGTCCCACATCATTACAGAGCCCCCCCCCCCCCCCCCAGCTTGAACAGTCCCCTGCTTACATACACGGTCCATGGGTTCATGAGGTTGTCTCCATGCCCGTACACATCCATTCCCTCGATACAATTTGAAACGAGACTCGTCCGACCAGGCTACATATTTCCACTCATCAACAGTCCAATATGCGCATTGACGGACCCAGGCGATGCGTAAAGCTTTGGGTCGTGCAGCCATCAAGGGTACACGAGTGGGCCTTCGGCTCCGAAAGTCCATATCGATAATGTTTCGTAGAATGGTGCCACTTGTTGATGGCCCAGCACTGAAATCTTCAGCAACATGCTGAGGGGTTGCACTTCTGTCACGTTGAACGATTCTCTTCAGTCGTGATTAGTTCCGTTCTTGCAGGATCTTTTCCCGACCGCAGCGATGTCGGAGATTTGATGTTTTACCCCATTCCTGATATTCACGGTACACTAATGATATGATCGTACGGGAAAAATCTCCATTTCATCGCTACCTCGGAGATGCTGTGTCCCATCGCTCGTGCGCCGACTATAACACCACGCTAAAACTCACTTAAATCTTGAAAACCTGCCATTCTAGCAGCAGTAACAGGCGTTGCCGACCGCAGTGCGGTATTCTGCCCCTTTTATATACCTCTGTATTTCAATACGCATGCCTATACCAGTTTCTTTGGCGCCTCATTGTAGTTGTACTGTCTTATGTTTTTCAGAGATACAAATATAAGACATCTGCTGTGATTATTTACTGTCACGGAAGAATGAAAACAGTAACAGCTAAGTTGAAACCCACATCCATGTCCGAGATGGAAATGGAATTTTCGGCCTCTATTTTACGAAACGCCGACGCTACTTCAGCACCACGCAGGTTGGCGGCACCTACTTCTGACCATTTTCGACTATTCTTTGCTCTACAGCATCCTACAATGTTTTGACTGCATCGCCAGGTCAATGCATGCTCTAGTTTTCCTTATCATTTCTTCGTTCTCATTGTTTATTTCTTCTCAACATTGCGTTGAGATGGCTCAAATGGCTCTGAGCACTATGGGACTTAACTTTTGAGGTCATCAGTCCCCTAGAACTTAGAACTACTTAAACCTAACTAACCTAAGGACATCACACACACCCATGCCCGAGGCAGGATTCGAACTTGCGACTGTAGCGGTCGCGCGGGTAAAGACTGTAGCGCCTAGAGCCGCTCGGCCACCTCGGCCGGCGCGTTGAGATGATCACACAGATAAGCTTTTAGCTAGCTCTGACAAACAGGGTAGGAGATGGTTAATAGTGCAAGATGTTTCGACATGACGAGAAACCTGAATCTAAATAATAAGGACAACGATTTGAACTATGCTCCACCAGAACATAAATTCCATGTCTTAACGAGGTGCCACCTTGCTTGGCCTATACATGGTTAGTCAGTCAGACTGTTGCACGCGCAAGCTCGAGAGGCCCGCCAGATGCAATTAGTGACATTTGCTGTCATACTGTAGATGACAGCGCACTACGTTTTCTCTGTTCATGCAGTAAAACTACCACTTGAAGATTGATGTTTTAATTTATTACTTCTTTACTTCTACATGTATTCGTTCAAATGGTTCTAATGGCCCTGATCACTATGGGACTCAACATCTGAGGTCATCAGTCCCATAGAACTTAGAACTACTTAAACCTAACTAACCTAAGGACATCACACACATCCATGTCCCAGGCAGGAATCGAATCTGCGACCGTAGCGATCGCGCGGCTCCAGACTGAAGCGCCTAGAACCGCTCGGCCACAGCGGCCGGCGACATGTATTCGTGAAACATTTTTTTAATACATTGTAGACACCACTGAATATACCAGAAAAATTACATTATTATACGAATCTTAGTTCAGGAGATATGACGTCATAAACACTGAGATGCGTGCGAAAGCTATCGCATCATGCAAGACGTTTAAATTTATTACTTCGTTGCTACTCACTCTATTCACAAGATATTGTGCAGACAGTATCCATATATGTTGCTGAATGAAACTACAAAAACTCAACACAGCTCAGGAGATTTGACGTGAAGTGCTGACATGCGTGAGAAACTGAGGCATCATGTACGACGTTTTAATGTATTACTTTTTTACTACTAACTCTATTCACAATGCTTTTCGCAGACAGTAGGCACACATACCACTGCACGTACCTGGAAAATTGTATCATTGTACATCACATAGTTCAACAGATATGACAACATAAACATGGATCTGCTTGGAAATGAAACTGCAGGGCGAAACTCACTAAAAGTACAGGTGAAATACGTATACAGATACACGTGAAATACGTTAAATAAATGTGAAATATGTTTGACATGTGCGTATGCGGGCAAAGCCACGGGTAAAACGCTCATCCTAAACCACTGGAACAATTTCGGTCAAATTTGGTACACGAATTATTTACAATCTGGAAAAAAATACTGTAAGGGGAAGAACCACCAGCCTCCTATTGTGATGAGTGTGATAATGAGGAGGGAGAAGAGAAGGGAGGTCGAGGAGAAGGGTAGACAGCGAGGGGGAAGGAGGAGGTAGACACAGGTAGAGGGTGAGGAGGTGTACAGAGATAGGGGAGAGGGAAACGGGGAGAGAGGGTCGAGAGGAAGAGATGGACAAGAAAGAGGGGAAGACGGAGAGAGAGAGAGAGAGAGAGAGAGAGAGAGAGATTGAGAGAGAGAGAGAGAGAGAGAGAGAGAGAGAGAGAGGAACACAGAAAGGAAATGGGAGGAGATAAACATGGAGAGTGGGGAGGAGATGGACAAAGATAGGTGGAGGAGAAGATTGGCAAAGAGAGGAGGAGGTGGTGGAGGAGGAGGAGGAGATAGAATTAGCGGGGGAAGGAGGAAGTTGGACAGTGGGGAAGGGTGCAGATGAACAGAGGGATGGAGCAGATTGATAGAGAAAGGGAGCAGGAGGAGATAGACAGAGGATGGGGGTGGAGATCGTGGATAGAAAGACGGTATGGTGGAGACAGATAGAAAGAAGCTGGAGGAGATAGACACAGGGAGGGAGAAGGAGGTGATGCGCTAATAGATGGTTGAAATACACTCCTGGAAATGGAAAAAAGAACACATTGGCACCGGTGTGTCAGACCCACCATACTTGCTCCGGACACTGTGAGAGGGCTGTACAAGCAATGATCACACGCACGGCACAGCGGACACACCAGGAACCGCGGTGTTGGCCGTCGAATGGCGCTAGCTGCGCAGCATTTGTGCACCGCCGCCGTCAGTGTCAGCCAGTTTGCCGTGGCATACGGAGCTCTATCGCAGTCTTTAACACTGGTAGCATGCCGCGACAGTGTGGACGTGAACCGTATGTGCAGTTGACGGACTTTGAGCGAGGGCGTATAGTGGGCATGCGGGAGGCCGGGTGGACATACCGCCGAATTGCTCAACACGTGGGGCGTGAGGTCTCCACAGTACATCGATGTTGTCGCCAGTGGTTGGCGGAAGGTGCACGTGCCCGTCGACCTGGGACCGGACCGCAGCGACGCACGGATGCACGCCAAGACCGTAGGATCCTACGCAGTGCCGTAGGGGACCGCACCGCCACTTCCCAGCAAATTAGGGACACTGTTGCTCCTGGGGTATCGGCGAGGACCATTCGCAACCGTCTCCATGAAGCTGGGCTACGGTCCCGCACACCGTTAGGCCGTCTTCCGCTCACGCCCCAACATCGTGCAGCCCGCCTCCAGTGGTGTCGCGACAGGCGTGAATGGAGGGACGAATGGAGACGTGTCGTCTTCAGCGATGAGAGTCGCTTCTGCCTTGGTGCCAATGATGGTCGTATGCGTGTTTGGCGCCGTGCAGGCGAGCGCCACAATCAGGACTGCATACGACCGAGGCACACAGGGCCAACACCCGGCATCATGGTGTGGGGAGAGATCTCCTACACTGGCCGTACACCTCTGGTGATCGTCGAGGGGACACTGAATAGTGCACGGTACATCCAAACCGTCATCGAACTCATCGTTCTACCATTCCTAGACCGGCAAGGGAACTTGCTGTTCCAACAGGACAATGCACGTCCGCATGTATCCCGTGCCACCCAACGTGCTCTAGAAGGTGTAAGTCAACTACCCTGGCCAGCAAGATCTCCGGATCTGTCCCCCATTGAGCATGTTTGGGACTGGATGAAGCGTCGTCTCACGCGGTCTGCACGTCCAGCACGAACGCTGGTCCAACTGAGGCGCCAGGTGGAAATGGCATGGCAAGCCGTTCCACAGGACTACATCCAGCATCTCTACGATCGTCTCCATGGGAGAATACCAGCCTGCATTGCTGCGAAAGGTGGATGTACACTGTACTAGTGCTGACATTGTGCATGCTCTGTTGCCTGTGTCTATGTGCCTGTGGTTCTGTCAGTGTGATCATGTGATGTATCTGACCCCAGGAATGTGCCAATAAAGTTTCCCCTTCCTGGGACAATGAATTCACGGTGTTCTTATTTCAATTTCCAGGAATGTAAATACGTAACCAGAGGCGCCAGACACTCAGCCAGTAATATATGTCGTATGGTAACCAGGGACCTAGAAACGATGGAGAGGCTCCGACCCGCCGCAGTCGCAGTAGTCCACAACCCTACGACGACCACCGCAGTCCACTTCACCCCTCCGACGCCCCACACCGAACCCAGGGTTATTGTGCGGTTCGGCCCCCTATGGACCCCCTCCCCCCCAGGAAACGTCTCACACCAGACGAGTGTAACACCTGTGTTTGCGTGGTAGAGTAATAGTGGTGTACGCGTACATGGAGAACTTGTTTGCCGAGCAATCGCCGACATAGCTTAGTTGAGGCGGAATAAGGGGAACCAGCTCGCATTTGCAGAGGCAGATGGAAAACCGCCTAAAATCCATCCACAGACTGGCCGCGCGGATTCGTGCCAGGGACTAGGCGATCCTTTCCGCTCCGGAAAGCCGTGCGTTAGACCGCTCGGCTAACTGGGCGGGCCAGCCAGTAATAGAAGTAGAGAATAAAACTGGAAAAAAATGGAAATTTGTGATAAGGTCGAACAAAGTCATCGGTCCTTAAGCCTACACACTACTTAAACTAACTTACGCTATGGACAACACACACACACACACACACACACACACACACACACACACACACACATGTCCGAGGGAGGACTCGAACCGCCCCGACGGGGGGAGCCGCACGGACCGTGACAATTCGCCTGAGACCGTGCAGCTACCCCGCGCGGCCAGTAAAACTGATAGTAACATCTAACAGGCAATATAAACTGTCCACTCACAGTAAAGTGACAGTCTGTCAAAAGCCTGAATAATCAGCTGCTGCAGCGTGAACCGCTGCGAGACCTATAGGAAGATAGGCAATCATGTTCTGGAAAGTACCGACAGGAGTGTGGAGCCATACCAATCCATTGCCGTGGGCAGCTGCGCTAGATTCCTCCCCTGAGGTTCAATGGAGCGAACAGCCGATCTACGTGGACCTACAGATTCTCGATGGGGTTTACAAATTCAAATGGCTCTGAGCACTAAGCGACTTAACTCCTGAGGTCATCAGTCACCTAGAACTTAGAACTAACCAAACTTACCTAAGGAAATCACACACATCCATGCCCAAGGCAGGATTCGAACCTGCGACCGTAGCGGTCACTCGGCTCCAGACTGTAGCGCCTAGAACCGCACGGCCACTCCAGCCGGCGATGTGGTTTGCATCCGGCGAGTTCGGAGGTCAGGGTAGTACGGTAAACTCATCCTGAATCTCTTCGAATCATGCACGTACATTGCAAGCTGTGTTACACGTTGCATTGTCCAACTGTAGAGGCCATCGTGCCGAGGAAAAACGAACTGCATGTAAGGAAGGACATGGTCCCCAAGGATAGATGAATGCTTGTGTTGATCCATTATGCCTTCCAGAATAACGGGATCACCTGGGAAATGACACGAAAACGTTCCCCAGAGCATACTCGTAGGGCATGCAGGGTGTTTGCTTTCAGACTTTTAGCGCATGCAGGGTGTTTGCTTTCAGACTTTTAGCGCATGCAGGGTGTTTGCTTTCAGACTTTTCATGCCGTACACGTCAACTTCTATCTGTCAGATGCAGCATAAAATGTTATTCATCTAGAAACGCCACCTGTCGCCTCTCAGCGGATGTCCAGTTGGGGTATTGCCGTGCAAATTCCGCCCCACGTCATCGATGAACTGCAGTCAGCATGGATGCATGAACAAAACGCTTGTTGCGGAGGCCCATACGCAACAACGTTCGCTGAACGGTCATTGAGAAGACATTGTTGTTAGTGGGGTCAGTTCCTCAACAGTTGCACGTTATTCACCCGTACACATATCCGCAGCTGTCGTTCACCCTCGTTATCTAGGGTCCGTTGTGTATCATTGTTACCTCAGCGCTGGTTTTGGATAGCGCCATTTGGCCATGCCTTGTATATTTCAACCACGGACGGCATGCGAACAGTATACAAATTTAGCTGTTTCGGAAATGGTTCCACGTTTGTCCCGAAAGCCAATGAACATCTCCTTTTGGACGTCAGACAATTATCTCTGTTTCCACATTACGACAACTACTGCAGTGTTATCAGCGTGCCCCCGATACGCTTCATGTACCCTCAACTAGCGCTGTCACCTACCGTCTGTAAGTGGTTATTGCACGCCGACGTCGAAAACATAGGCAGAGATCAATTAATGTGACTGGACCGTGTATATTCCCTGTCGTTTCTGTAAGTCGTACCAGGTGAATTACTAGAGAAAAGGAAGAAAATTTAGGGTTTAATATCTTGTCAACTACATTATCGTTGAAGGCGGAGCATGAGCTCAGATTGGATAAGCGTTGGGAAGGAAATTGGCAATATATTTTTCAAAGAAATTCCAGTAACTAGCCACTCCTAAAATGTCGATGCAAACTTGGGGAGTGGTAGCAATGTTATATGCTGGCACATAGCTCCGCTTTCAGCTGCCATGGCTCCAACGGTCGCAGTAAACACATAAAGTGGGGCTGGCCCTTTACTGTAAATAAAGTACTCGGCCCTGAGGGTAGTTTGGCAGTTTCTATCTCGTCACTAAAGCTTCCGTTACGGCGGTTATCGAATACAATTTTCTGGTCCTGGATTTTGACTTGTATCTCAATGTGAGTGCGTTGCTGTTTATGATGACTTTGTTCATCGGTGCTGATTTGAGCTCACGTTATTTACAGTTTTAATTTTTGCCCTTTACTGGGTTTTCGGCCATCTGTTTAGCGTCGATCTTCGTTTGACACGTTACGTGGTTTGTGGGTGTGACCTGCCTACTTCGTTTTAGGCTACAGCACAAAAGCAGCCATCCCGCTATTCCGCTTAAGGGAAATCATGGAAAACATTAATCTGGGCAATAAGGACGGGGATTTGAATCTCGCTCCGCCGCAGCATGAATACCATGCCTTAACCAGAGTCCCATCTTGCTTGGCCTGTGTTTTACAGTATGCTGCCACAAGTAAACCTGCGGCCGACTCCAGTTCATATCCTTATGCAGCTCAGTCACTACTATGCCTGCACTGTCCTTCCTCCTTTATTGCCTTCCTTCCTATTGAGTTAAGAGAAAATCCAAGATAAATTCAGCTATAGTGTCAGTCGTCGGCCTGTCACTGAAATTATTTTTATTTTTGTGGATTTGAAACGGGCAGATGGTACTTAATTTTCCGGTGAGTAGTATTACGACCCAGGCATCTCTTAGAGTTCCCAATTCTATTACACGTAAGGAATAAGTTTTCAACGTCGCAAATTAGCATGATAATAGTCCACTGGCCAAAGGTTTTCCTTTTAAAAATATCTGAACGACATTTTCCCGTTTATGGCTATTGCAACTATTCTTGATATCCTGATAACGATGGGTAAAACCAATAATCAGAGTTACTCACAATTTTGAATTGATATTACTTCAGCGTACAAAGCGCACATGGTCGAGACAGGTTGGACAAAATGGGTGCGTTGTGCGGTTATTCTGTAAACAGTTTCCTTTGCAGGTGAAGTATAGTTTCGCTGAATGTTACACGGAACCTGTTTTACGCAGTTTCTTATCTAAACGATAACGCCACTGAAGGTTCGAGGTGAGGCGATGTAGACGGGCATGAACGTCCTTGTCACAAAACCGCCGTATTTTTCTTTCGTTTTACTGTGTAACCTAGCAGCTGCTCTCTACAAATAAAACAGTAAAACTGAAAATTGCTTCCATATAATGCACTGCGTAACAGAAGTTTAAGAAGTTCATACTAATTTTCTCTAACAATGATTCTTTGAGGCAGGATCAGAATAGACGGAACAATTTTCAAATTTTGTCTTGCGATGCTAGCTGAGTATTCTGTTATAACAGACCAATGGTCTCATCTAACTTATCACATAATACGATATTGCAGTGCCTGTTCTATTCTGATTACCATACATGTCCACTGCAGTCTAAGCGAAGATTGCTTTCGTAAAGTCTAACGTAAGGGAGAATGAGCAAGTGGTATTCCGGGACTTTTTGCTCGAGGGAAGCGTTACTCGCTCGCGGAAGGACTAGCAGCTTCCGGTGTGGAAACCACAGTGCGTTATCTGGGAGCGGCGGAAGGGGCAACCGGCCTCCGCCCAGAACTTCGGAGACTTGCGCTTGTCAATTTCAGCCGCTCATTTTCCAAAATCGCTAAATCCTGAAAATGTGCAAATAAAAACTGTAGGTGCCTCGTGTTTTAGTTTTCACTATAAAATTGCCTTGCACCAGCTCTATTTCTGTTAGCTTTCATTTTCCGTACCATCATTCATTTCAGCTCAGTAAGGTCTGATAACTGAGGTCTTTATCGATTTAATGGGCATTTTCTTTCCATGCTCTGCCGCACCACCTCTCTCCTTCTACTCTCTCCTCCTTTAACTACACCTTTGATGTGGAATGCAATAGTCCGCAGTATTTAAGAATGTCACACGACCAGAAGCCATGTCATATGGTGCATTAGTAATGTGCTCATTAGCCCATACAGAAATAAGACATTTGCCAGTAATACTATATCTCATTGGCGACAGTTGCCTTTGACGTTCATATCACGCCTCCATATATCATAGCCGGCCGAGCGATTCTAGGCGCTTCAGTCTGGAACCGAGCGACCGCTACGGTCGCAGGTTCGAATCCTGCCTCGGGCATGGATGTGTGTGATGTCCTTAGGTTAGTTAGGTTTAAGTAGTTCTAAGTTCTAGGGGACTGATGACCACAGCTGTTAAGTCCCATATTCCTCAGAGCCATTTGAACTAAATTGGGGATCCCTTGATGCCTCAGAATACGCCCTACCAACCGATCCCTTCTTCTAGTCAAGTTGTGCCACAAATTTCTCTTCTCTCCAATTCTATTCAATACCTCCTCATTAGTTATGTGATCTACCCATATAATCTTCAGCATTCATCTTTAGCACCACATCTGGAAAGCTTCTATTCTCTTCTCGTCTAAACTATTTATCGTCCACGTTTCACTTCCATACATAGCTACACTCCATACAAATACTTTCAGAAACGTCTTCCTGACACTTAAATCTATACTCAATGTTAACAAATTTCTCTTCTTCAGACACGCTTTCCTTACCACTGCCAGTCTACATTTTATATCCTCTCTACTTCGACCATCATCAGTTATTTTGCTCCCGAAATAGCAAAACTCATTTACTACTTTAAGTGTCTCATTTCCTATTCCAGTTCCCTCAGCATCACCCAACTTAATTCGACTACATTCCATTATCCTCGTTTTGCTTTTGTTGATGTTCATCTTATATCCTCTTTTCCAGACACTGCCCATTCCGTTCAGCTGCTTTCCAGGTCCTTTGCTGTCTCTGAGGGAATTACAATGCCATCGTCGAACCTCAGAGTTTTTATTTCTTCTCCATGGATTTTAATTCCAACTCCGAATATTTCTTTTGTTGCCTTTACTGCTTGCTTAATATGCACACTGAATAACATCGGGGAGAGGCTACAACCCTGTGTCACTTCCTTCCCAACCACTGCTTCCCTTTCATGACCCTCGACTCTTACAACTGCCTTCTGGTTTCTGTACAAATTGTAAATAGTCTTTCGCTCCCTGTATTTTACCCCTGAAACCTTTAGAATTTGAAAGAGCGTATTCCAGTCAACATTGTCAAAAGCTTTCTCTAAGTCTACAATTGCTAGAAACGTAGGTTTACCTTTCCTTAATCTAGTTTCTAAGATAAAACCAAAACTAATAATTTGAAAATTCTCTACAGTTCTTCGTTTCATCCCTTTCTCATCAAGATAGATCAATTACTTAATAGATTTTTGTATAAACTTGTAGGATAGAAAGGAATAAACTGCAGTGCAGAAAGTAAAGTAAAGGAAACAACAGTGCTACAGCTTGTGGCCTTGTGCTTGTACATATTCAAATGATAGGTTTGGATCACGCAAAGTTTCTTCTCATGTAATATTTCTTGGACAAAGTTTGCATGTTGTATACTTATTGCAATTCACATCTTTTCAGATTTTTGAAATATTACATAATATGCATTCGTGTGAAGAACACCGTCTATTAAACGAAACTTTGCAAATATGAAAGAATCTTGAAATACAAAATTCAATTTGCGCAAAATCGATACCCTCCTTGTTCGAACAATTCATTCTATTCTAAAAATAATTTGCAGTAATTCCCCAAGTACTGTGACTTTCATTACAATACGTTATCACAGTCGTCCTAATTTCCTCCCGTAACGTTCAGCTAGGTTAGGCATGAGATTATAAACTGATATCTACTTTCCAGGGTGAATATTTCACCTTCTAGTTCCAAAACAGTGCACATTCCAAAGTAAAGTGAAAGATTCATTCTGGAAACAGTCCCCAGACTGTAGCGAAGCCGTGTCACGTCGATATCCTTTCTTCCACGAGTGCTTGCTGATCTATAAGTAGAAGAGATATATGACTTTTAGGATGTCAGAATGGAAATTGGGGAGGCATGTCATGAGTCGTGAATGGATGGTTAAGTTAGTAGTGCACTCAGAATGAAGGTTGATTTTTATATCCATCACATAACTGGCTATGCGCAGCCATTTCCTGTGGTCAAAGGAGTGTTGAGAAAGAGGTTTATCATAGTAATTTAAAAAAAGCAAATATTGAGTATCGCATCAAACTTTTAATTGCACACACTGCTGGTAAAAACATTGCCTATGAAAGGCAGTGCTATACATATAAATTCCACCCCACGTTACTACTATCCACGTTTCCATCCTTTTTAAACGTATTATGATTCACTGTTAGATAATATTGCCGTTGTCGTCTGCCCGCCGTAGCTGAGTGGTCAGCGTGACAGAATGTCAATCCTAAGGGCCCAGGTTCGATTCCCGGCTGGGTCGGAGATTTCCTCCGCTCACAGTCTAAATATTCATGGCGGTGTCTGTTTGTTCTATATCGTGTCTCCCTACCACTTTCGCGCAACGACGCTTTTTTTTTTTTTTTTTTTTAAGAATTGACTAGTTTGAGCCTGGGATCTGTTGCTGATAAGGAGACATCAGACCACACATGACATGTAGAATTCAAAAGAGTTCAGTAAGACTAGCGATGATAATATAACCAAATACTAAATGCTCTCAGCGTCAGCTCCACTGCACTCCCTGTAAAAGAATCTTAATACTAACTAAATTTAGTGGAAGGGGTTCAAGGCTTTCCTATTTTTAATTAGCTGGTAAAATAACGTCGAAAACGCAGTTAACTTTACCATTGGAAGTTTTATTCTACTCACAAAACATTGTTTATAAATGGCACTATTGATAAAAGGAAATGTTTCAATACAGGATGGTAAAAACCAACTGCGTTCAACAAAAATGTGAACGAATATTCCCTCAATGGGTTTCCAAGTTCTACAATGGATCGAAGGATGACCTATGCCATATCCCATCTATAATCTAGGTATAAATTAAGTTTCACAAAAGAGAAAAACTATCAAAATGGTCTACAGTGACTCTCAATTATCTTTAATAACTTATCTAACTTGTCGTAAATTACAGTGGCTGATGTGGCTTCTCAATAACTATATAACAGAAAAATCATCGCGTTTCATATTTTTACTTCAAGTGGCAAATGTGAACACCATGAGCTTTAATTTACGAACGACATTAGTATTACGCAAAAAGGGGGTGTAACAGATGAGACTTCTGCAGTTCTGAGTGAAGCCTTATGCGCTCAAAAATGCGGCATCGCGTGCGTTCATTACCTTGTCGGTGTTTAGGCAGCGTCAGGGTGGCAGCGGCCGGCGCAGCAGCCATCCAGCTCGCCGTCTCGGAACTAACTCTCTCCTAACTTCTCCTTAATACAATTTACCGAAGTTGGTTTAAAAAAAAAACCTATCTGGCTGTATTTTAATCTGACCAATCTGGGTCTCAATGATAACCTTAAGCTCCGCCTACAAAAATTCTGTCTATCCAATTAGAAACGTTATACTTTTCGTGGTGGGGCAATGTTTTCAAAGTTTGCAACGTAACAGAGACGCGAAAACGTCTCACGCTAAAACTTGCACCTGGTGTGGTCCTTTTAACGTTATCGTAAGATATATACTGTTCTTCTGCAGGGCTGTAGCTTTTAACATGGGCTGGGGGTGGTCCTTGACGTTACAGAGACGCGAAATAGCCTAACGCTAAAACTTGCGGGTGGTAGTGGCCCTTTTTGTGTTATCGTAAGATCTATACTGTTTTTCTGCAGGGCTCTAGCTTTTAACATGGGCTGTGGGGTGGTCTTTGGCGTAACAGAGACGCGAAAAAGTCTCACGCTAAAACGTGCGGGTGGTGTGGTCTTAGCGGTAGGCTGGCGACGTGGGTGTCCAGTCCGTCGCTTATTGTAGGGCCTTCTAGCTTAACACGGTTCTGCTCTCGGCTTCTGTTCTCGTTTCTCCCCTTGGAACTGCGTCTGTCTCACGGTGGGAAGGTACGACATGCATTTAGGCATTCTTGTGTTAGTCTGTGGTATTCCATTTGCTCACTCGTTACTCGTATTACTTTGGTTAATTTAATGTCACGATTTATTCGGATCTATGTGTCATACTACTGGATTTGGTTATCATGTCAGGGTTTTCATGGAAGGTGTTGGATTTGCCTGACGTCTTACATATCACCACCCTTCGAACTTAATTTTTGCACTGAATTTAGGCAATGATTGAATCGCTGTCTAAGTCAGTCAAAAATTTTCTAATTTATCTCAATTTTGTTGCGTATTGTTGAGCTACGTTATTCTGTTCGATGCTAGTTTGTATTACTAATTTATATTTTTATATTCTTCCACATTATAATTAAAAATGACAAGAGAAGAATATTTTTATACTATTATTAATTTTTAATTATTTTCTTTCTTTATTGAAGTGTGAAGTTTGTTTTTTAAGAAGTTTGGTATCGAAAGTGAGGAGTCTTTCACATCTATTTTCTTAGAAGTATTGTTTTTATAAATGTAGTAATTAAATAAAATCTATTCCTAATACATTTCTAAATATCATGAACAAGTAAAATGTTTTTGTTTTTAGACAGTTATTTCAACATTGTTACACTAACAAATAAGAATTATTTCCAAGAATTGCTTTGACAAAGAAATATACATACACAAGTATTGAGATATTATCCTAACAAATGGTACAAATGTTAAAAAAAGGGAAAACATCCAACAAGATTATTTTTTATTCTTTGTTTTTATAAGGAGAATATAAGTAAAATATAAATATTCTTTAATTCTTATGAGGGGAAAATAAGTGGTATACTGTTTCTTTATATACTGTCCATTTCAGAACTTATGACTTTTTTTATCGATAGTCTATTTTTTACTTAAGTCCATAGTCAATGACTTTTATTTTTTAGTTTATTAGCTGTCTGGTGTGCTTAACTTATTTAGTTTTCTCACACTTTTTTTGCACAATTCCTACATCACATAATTTGATTTCACACATTCACACAATCCTATGAATGTTTAAGCATGAGGTTGGCGAATGTTTTTGCACGAAGGTGATGGATTTGAGCGAGATGGATGTGGGCAGGTATTTGGTGTACAGCTTCGTTCGTCGTTCCTTGTTCGCTTTGCAAGTGTGTGTTGCTGTTGTGGAGGTCCCATAATGGAATGGAACTGTGAGTGCAGAATCTCCTGATTTACTGGCTTTGTATGCGTGAAAGTCATTGTTATGTGTTGCTGAAAGCGGTCGTTTTTCGGTGTAATACTTCGCAGACGACTAGTTTACAATAGGTTAGGGATTTGGGAAGGTATGTCGTCTATTCTTCACCCATCTTTTTTCTTGGTCTCAATCTTGCGAATCTTCAGCTTCTGTTCTTCGTGCTTTTTCTCTGCTTCTTACTTGATTCTTGGTTCTTCTCTGGGCAGGATATGGAAATATTTATTGATAACTAGTCGCTTTGAAGTTCTCCTCCTAGTAACAGTTTGATAAATTGTTTGGCCATGTCATTTTTAATTTGGGGAAGTTCTTCTTCAGTTTCGTGCATCAGCGTGCTGTTTAATAGCAGTAGTGTCACTTTTACATATATTTTTTGCCAGCGGTGTCTTGCCCAAGCGGTCTTCTCTCCGCTGAGTCGGGGGCGCCCCGGGGTTTACGAGCGGCGTCTGCTTGTCTGTCTGTGCACCAGTCCCTTCTGACGTTCGGCGTCCCATCGCATCTCCTCTGCAGGGCTCTGTCACTGTGCAACTCAGTGTTTCATCCCAGCAGGGTTCCACCTAGCGGGCAAATTTATTGCCCACTTTCTATACAAGGGCCTTCTGTTGGTCCTACTTCTACCTTGTAGGAATCGTGTCTTGCTAATTACGTCCTTTTCTTTCTTGATACTTCTCGTGTTCCAACTTGTGGGTCGTTGCATCTCTTCCTTGCTGGAGTTTTTACAATGGTTCTTACAAAAAGTTTTACTTATAATCATCTAACATATGTCTAGTACGTACATTGTTTTGCGCCTTCTTAAAAAGCTTTACAAATTTCGGCGCCCTTTCCATGTTACAATTCTAAGATATTTTGAGTCTTATCGTCTACTCAAGAATCCTCACATTCGTTTTTTATTTTTGTGTAGTGTCGTGGTGTATAGCATTTTAGTATTTCATACTGTTAGACTATCTATGCTTTATCCCTTCACCTTAATCTATGGTACTATTGGTGTTATTATTGAAACTACTTTCTTTTTCCCACCTTTCTCTCTCTTCATTCTTCTTTCTCCTGACGATCTTATCTGCAACATAATCTTGAAATATTGTGCTGATTATTTGCCAGTAATAAAATTAATCTTCAAACTTGTACTCTAAGTGTTTAATACTGCCAGTCTTAGGTAAAAATAACTCTGCTTTATCTCGTAAAATATCCTCTAATTCTCTTTTACTGTGTTCCGAAATACCTTGAACTTCTTGCAATTTTTCGTCGATTTCTTTATGGACTTCTAACACGAGTTGAGGCGATTCCCTCTTTTGTGCATACCATTCTAATTCTTCATCCTCTTTATCTCGCATCATTCTTAATTGTTTGTTTATAACTGGTATTTCTTCTAATTTTAGCTTTTGCGAAAAGAGAAGTGTGACATTCCCGAATGTTACGCTACCTTTCCCCATATCTATTATCTCTCGTCTCTCATTTAAAAAAATCTGCACCTATAACCAAATCTACAGTTAGTTTAGATATAATCACAAAGTTGGCTTCGATCTTTTGACCTTGGCACGAAAGAGTTAACCTTGTTTGTCTCGTAACTTCCGCAGCATTGTTTCTAATAGGACCTCTTACTTTAATCTTATGTGTTTTCATAACTGGCAATTCCTCATTGGCATTACACTGCATGAATAAATTTTCTGAGATCGCAGTCAGTTCACTTCTGCTATCAATTACAATATTGACTGGGATATGCTTTACCATGGCCTTCACAATTGGTTGAATTTGAAAGGGTTGGTTCTGTTCTTCTTCTTCTTCTTGCATCAACGAATCCTCCACTGAATCATACATGAGTCTTTTTAGGAATTTCCCTTGTGAATTCGAACTTTCTGTAGGATAAGCTTCGACTGCTACTTCTCTCTCTTTTATTTCCTCTTCCCTATTTCTTCCTTCATTTACGCTTTCTTCTACATCCTCTACTTTTTCCTCATCCTCATCTATCTTCTCCTTCT
This sequence comes from Schistocerca gregaria, assembly GCF_023897955.1. NCBI lineage: Eukaryota > Metazoa > Arthropoda > Insecta > Orthoptera > Acrididae > Schistocerca > Schistocerca gregaria. Next base: position 598,467,138 of record NC_064931.1, on the reverse strand, counting down.
TCGTCGCTACTTCCACATAATCGCATCTAAATGCACTAATTATCACTTCCTAACTTCCTTCATTATATACATTGGGTTGTGTGCCCACTTGTAACTTATTTTCAACTTCTGTCGACTGCGCATTATCCTCATTGAATTTGCTTATCCTGGTTTCCATCTCAAATAAATCTGCAATACACATTACTTCGTCCTTTCCTCTTACATTCGTTGTGCATGCCTCTGGTAATTCACTTTCCTCGTCAGTGTTCTCCCAATTAATTTCGTCCCAACACGATAATGTTATTTTATTGTCTTCGTTTTCATCTGGTCCCTGCGGATTTGTTTCTTCCTTCTTCTCTTCTCGTAATAAGATTTTTACTTCTCTGTTCAAGGTGTTGCAATTGTCCTGGGTTGGTGCGTCATTCTCTTTGGCATGGGCACTTAGCTGTCAATTCGAACGTTTATCGGGGTTTGGTGGTCTTATCTCCACCTCTTCTACCTGTATTCGTTTTTCTTGTTCAGCTTGTTGATATGGTTTCTTTGTTGATAATTTGTCGGTCTATTGGTTCTCCAGTACCCGTTCCGGTTGTCGTTATTCCCTCTGTAATGGTTGTTGCCGTTCCTGGGTGAATTTTAGTTATTGACATATTCTCTAAATCCATAACCGGTTCTTTCTTGAAATCTATTGTCGTTTCTTGGTGCGAAGTTATCACATGGTTCGTAATTATTGTTTCTTCGTACTGTGTCTTGTGGATTCCATTGCTTTTTGCTTTCGTTTTCATGTGCACTTCGTCTTTTTCTTGCGCCATCTTCCGAAAATATGAACTCTAGTTCCCTTAGAATACCTTTAAATGCTTCGACGTCATTGCCTCCGCGACCTACTAATGATGGCTGGTATTTCAATGGTAGCTTCATCGCGCATAATTTAATCAACTCTCCGTCACTGTATGGTACATCTAAGCATTGATTTTTCTTTGCCATTAATTCGAAAAATTTCACGGGACTCTTCTCTCCTGAATTTTCAAAATATGGGTTCTGCAATAATTCGTACTTCACTCTGTTCTGTGCTTCGCTGGACCAATATAGTGAGAGACTTCTCTCTGAAATCTTCGTACGATCGGCATGTCGCTATAACATTCTGCATGGTTTCTGCGACTGTTCCTGACATGTGTGCACATATAAAGTCTAATTTGTGTGCTAGCGTCCACTGTTCTGGTAATCCCACTCGGAATTGATCAATAAATATTCGTGGATGTAATGAGTTTCCTTCTCGAAAGTGTTGAAATTTTCTGACTGTGAGGAAATGATCGTTGTCGTACTTCGTTATAGTTCCATATGAAATTCGCGATTCTTCGCCACTTTTGTTTCTGATCATTTCTCCCATCGTTCTTTCCGGTTGTGGTAGATCCATTGGATATTGTCCACTGTAACTTTCGCCTACCCTTGCGTAGTATCGTTGGAGTGGTACGCAATCATTTTCTTCCATCGGTTGTGAACGTGTAGCTGAATGCATTGCACTATACTCTTCGCGACCTGGCTTTCCATTGTCACGTATGTTGCTTTCCGCTTGTGATTGGAATCGCAAATGCGTAATATCTTCGTTAATTGCTTGTTTTTCCGGTGCTGTTACAGATACGGATGTGGTTGCAGACTCTGTGCTTGTTCGATCCTGTTCACTACGCTCTTCAATGGTTTGCAACAACTCTGTTCGCAATTTCTGAAATTGTCGCTTCGTTTGCGCTTCTATTTTGACTATGCGGTTATCATATCTTTTCAGCGCTGCTTTTGTGATACGTTTGTGTAACACACTGTCTTCAACAATTTCACGCGCTGTACCTGCTGCTTGTCCAGTAATTTCGTTTATCTGTTTCTTTAGTTTCTTGACTTCTCCCTGGGTGTTGTTACGTAATGTTTTGATCTCGTCCTGAGTGTCATTACGCAATGTTTGTACGTCCACTTGTAACTTGTCAATGCCTGTTCGCAATTGATTGTAACCTGATATTAAGTTTCCTATCACTTCTCGAGATTCTTTTGCCTCGTCTTCAATATGACTTAGGTGTAATTGAATTTTTTTGTTTTGTTCTTTAATCTCACGCATTTGTCTCGTGGTTTCTGCATTTTGTTTCATCATTTCTGCATTCTGAAGTTTAATTTGGTTCGCAGTTTCTTTATTTTGTCTTGTCATGGTTTCCGTCATTAATTGTAATAATTCTGCCAGATTGGTGGGCCCTATTGCGTTTTCTTCCGACGTCCTACGCTCTGTGTCTTCGGCCAATTGTTGGTTCGCAACCGATTGCATTGAACTGTGCTCTGACACGTTTCTGCTCGCATTCCTTTTACTCTGTGGTGAGGGAGCTCTAATTACTTGTACTATGGGTTCTACGTATTCAAGACGCAAGTTGGAGTCCTCATCGACTGTCTCACTACTTTCTTGCTCCTCTGTCGTACGCTGACTTAGGTTTTCTGTGCCTTGGCGTACATTATCCTCGTTATGGTGCGTTATCTGTCCTGTTTCTCGCGATACTGCATCGTATGTTGTACTGTCCTCTTCCCTCTGTCCATTTTCATGCTGGGTCTCTACCTCAGTTCGGTCAAGGTCTCGATCTGCCATTGCTAATCTTTCCGAATCCCTTATTTTCTGTTTTAAAAGCAATTCACGCGTCCTACTTCGCGTCAACATACGCTCATACGATCTCACGCGTTTCATAAACTTTTTGTTTACACGACTTGACAAACCATTCACTTACTTGTTGGGTCAGAACCAACTTGTCATCGATGTATCCGTCACCTGTGCGCTTGCATTGGAGAGAAAAGTTAATTCTAACAATATTAAAATTCATAACTTAATTATGCTATTGTTTCTGCTAGAATGTCTTTCTCGAGTACTTTTTTTTATTATCTATCGTTGCAGCTACTGTTTTCGACTATGTATGACTTTAGAAAAAAAAATTACTACGAAAATTTTTCAGCAGGATATTTTTCTGACCTAGTTAGGCATATGGTTGACCTTCAATCATGGTATTTTACCATCCTGGTAGAGTCGCCATTTTCTAACCATTCATGGTGGTGTCTGTTTGTTCTATATCGTGTCTCCCTACCACTTTCGCGCAACGACGCTCTGAGCGTGTTTTTTTTAGGGAATTGACTAGTTTGAACCTGGGACCGGTTGCTGGTAAGGAGACGCCAGACCACACATGACATGTAGAATTCAGAAGAGTTCAGTGATACTAGCGATGGTATTACCAAATACTAAATGATCTCAGCGTCAGCTCCACTGCACTCCCTGTAAAAGAATCTTAATACTAACTAAATTTAGTGGAAGGGTTTCAAGGCTTTCCTATTTTTAGTTAGCTGGTAAAATAACGTCGAAAAAGCAGTTAAGTTTACCACTGGAAATTTTATTCTACTCACAAAACATTGTTTATAAATGGCACTATTGATAAAAGGAAATGTTTCAATACAGGATGGTAAAAACCAACTGCGTTCAACAAAAATGTGAACGAATATTCCCTGAATGGGTTTCCAAGTTCTACAATGGATCGAGGGATAACCTATGCCATATCCCATCTATAATCTAGGTATAAATTAAGTTTCACAAAAGAGAAAAACTATCAAAATGGTCTACAGTGACCCTCAATTATCTTTAATAACTTACCTAACTTGTCGTAAATTACAGTGGCTGATGTGGCTTCTCAATAACTATATAACAGAAAAATCATCGCGTTTCATATTTTTACTTCAAGTGGCAAATGTGAACACCATGAGCTTTAATTTACGAACGACACTAGTATTACGCAAAAAGGGGATGTAACAGATGAGACTTCTGCAGTTCTGAGTGAAGCCTATGCGCTCAAAAATGCGGCATCGCGTGCGTTCATTACCTTGTCGGTGTTTAGGCAGCGTCAGGGTGGCAGCGGCCGGCGCAGCAGCCATCCAGCTCGCCGTCTCGGAACTAACTCTCTCCTAACTTCTCCTTAATACAATTTACCGAAGTTGGTTTAAAAAAAAAACCTATCTGGCTGTATTTTAATCTGACCAATCTGGGTCTCAATGATAACCTTAAGCTCCGCCTACAAAAATTCTGTCTATCCAATGAGAAACGTTATACTTTTCGTGGTGGGGCAATGTTTTTAAAGTTTGCAACGTAACAGAGACGCGAAAACGTCTCACGCTAAAACTTGCGGGTGGTAGTGGCCCTTTTTCTGTTATCGTAAGATCTATACTGTTTTTCTGTAGGGCTCTAGCTTTTAACATGGGCTGGGGGGTGGTCCTTGGCGTAACAGAGACGCGTAAAAGTCTCACGCTAAAACGTGCGGGTGGTGTGGTCTTAGCGGTAGACTGGCGACGTAGGTGTCCAGTCCGTCCCTTATCGTAGGGCCTTCTAGGTTAACACGGTTCTGCTCTCGGCTTCTGTTCTCGTTTCTCCCCTCGGAACTGCGTCTGTCTCACGGTGGAAAGGTACAACATGCATTTAGGCATTCTTGTGTTAGTCTGTGGTATTCCATTTGCTCAGTCGTTACTCGTATTACTTTGGTTAATTTAATGTCACGATTTATTCGGAGCTATGTGACATACTACTGGATTTGCTTACCATGTCAGGGTTTTCATGGAAGGTGTTGGATTTGCTGACACCTTACAACAGGCTGGGTGTTGTGTTGTCCTTATCATCATTATTTCATCCCCATCGACGCGCAGGTAGCCGAAGTGGCGGAAGTTCCATGCGGCTTTTCGCGGATGATGCTGTAGTATACAGGGAAGTTGCAGCATTAGAAAATTGCAGCGAAATGCAGGAAGATCGGCAGCGGATAGGCACTTGGTGCAGGGAGTGGCAACTGACCCTTAACATATAAACATGTAATGTATTGCGAATACATAGAAAGAAGGATCCTTTATTGTATGGTTATATGATAGCGGAATAGCAAATACTTCTGTAAAATATCTGGGAGCATGCGTAAGGAACGATTTGAAGTGGAATGATCATATAAAATTAATTGTTGGTAAGGCGGGTGCCAGGCTTAGATTCATTAGGAGAGTCCTTAGAAAATGTAGTCCATCAACAAAGGAGTTGGCTTACAAAACACTCGTTCTACCTATACTTGAGTATTGCTCATCAATGTGGGATCCGTACCAGGTCGGGTTGACAGAGGAGATAGAGAAGATCCAAAGAAGAGCGGCGCGTTTCGTCACAGGGTTATTTGGTAAGCGTGATAGCGTTACGGAGATGTTTAGCAGATTCTGCAAGAGAGGCGCTCTGCATCGCGGTGTAGCTTACTGTCCAGGTTTCGAGAGGGTGCGTTTCTGGATGAGGTATCGAATATATTGGTAGCCCCTACTTGTACCTCCCGATGAGATCACGAATGTAAAATTAGAGAGATTCGAGCGCGCACGGAGGCTTTCCGTCAGTCGTTCTTCCTGCGAACCATGCGCGACTGGAACAGAAAAGGGAGGTAATGACAGTGGTGCGTAAAGTGCCCTCCGCCACACGCCGTTGGGTGGCTTGAGAAGTATAAATGTAGATGTAGATGTAGAAATCGAAAGACCTGGACCTGGCGAATGGTATACCCGACGGGAGGCCGTAGCCACACGACATTTACATTATTTACCCTTCTCTTCGAAACTTTTTTAAAAATTACCTTTGATCATCTTTCCACAGATTGATTCATCAGTTACATTTGTCAAAGGCCTTAATTTAATAAATAGCACAAATAATTTTACTGATAACAAGACGTAACAGAAACGTTTAGTCTTGTTGTTAAGGATTCAAAATATCAACTACTTCCACCTAATATGCATAATTTATAAAATTGATCTCATTTTAGAGATTTTCATCATTTATCTGCAAAGGCGTATTATTGAAGATGACTACTTCCAGCACATTTTCCAACCAATGCTCCATCCCACAGTGCCTTTAGCTTAACTGAATGAAACCATTAAGATTTCTCAAATGTTTTCGTGATTAGCACGTCTTTTAAGCATCATAAGACTCTTCATTTCTTCCAAACAGTATCCCGTTCCAAATTCTGTGTTATTTTGGTAATTCTTTATCCCGTATACCAATAAACTAAGAAGTCAAAGAAGCAGCAAAAATACACTTACACACATAGGTTTTCACTACAGAATAAAAGGATTTTTCCCAGTTTGTCGAAAGTAATAAGAGCGTGTATACCCTTCCGTATTCTTTGCCTATAACATCCATATCTATAATGTTCATAATAAATAATATATGTGAGTTGCGACATCCCACCGTGAAGGTAACGAAAAATGGGAAAGCTTTTGAAAACTTCAAGAAGGCGTATGGCTGTATTCGTTTGTAAAACTTCATGAAGCACCTGATCAAGATCGGAATATATTAGAAAGTCACTGTTCCCTGATTGATCATCATTTTCTATAAGTGTATGTAGATAATTTTTTACTAATGTAGAAAAGATAAGAAAATACAAGAAACATAGCAATAAAGTAAAGAAATTAAAAAGCAATTTTCATCGTATCCATCGTGAATGATTTTACCAATGACAACATACTGGTTACTCTATGAACCATCAATATCAAAGCAAACGTTATGTTGACGCGAGCGGGTTACACACATTCTGAAGAAAATATTGCATGTTCCTCAGCTATTTACGAACCTGATCGTTTCCTATATGATGAAGTACATGTCTCACCGTTCCCTATTCCTCTAATAGTTTCTCAGCTCCGCATAGTTCAAGGAAAATTTACGGCAACGGGTACAACTAGGTAGTCTGTGCCGCGAAAAATCTAGAAAAGTATCACAGTGTCTTAGCAGAAACAAGCCTCTCTGCAGTATCAAACTCGAGCAGAGAACAGCCTAGGAAACAGGTAAAAATGGTTCAAATGGCTCTGAGCACTATGGGACTTAACATCTGTGGTCATCAGTCCCCTAGAATTTAGAACTACTTAAACCTAACTAACCTAAGGGCATCACACACATCCATGCCCGAGGCACGATTCGAACCTGCGACCGTAGCGGTCACGCGGTTCCAGACTGAAGCGCCTAGAACCGCACTGCCACAGCGGCCGGCGAAACAGGTAAACAGTTCGAGATTGTTGCAGTTCGAATGCAAAGGGAATTCAAGACTAAATTTAACAAGAGCCCATGAAAAACCCTCGCTCCCCCCTTCTTCCCCGTTTGGACTGATGAAATTTCAAACGATCCTTTTTTCAGAGAAAATGGTAACAGCATAATTTATCTCTTTTTGATATGTCAGACTATTGCGAGGATTATCATAAATATAGAAGCACTCGTCATTGCGAAAAATATTTTTTTCTGCTGCTCTCCCGTAATGACGTAGGCTAACGGAGCGGCATTAACCTGACAGGGCCGCATTCTTGATAATCTCCTTCACCACTCTGCCGAACGGCAGATGCGTCAACGACGGATGGTCCTTCAACCTGTGGTATTGTTCTGCTAAACCGATATCACCGTATCTTGGACGATTTCCAGCGCTGCGTTCGGCCTTGATTTTAATGAACCTGTGCGCTGCCGACTGAATGTGCCGATCGTGTGTCTTTGTGTTTCCCAGTTTCATCGACGAATATTTTATTGATCCTTCCTACCACTTAGAAGATCTTTATTTACATTTTTGGCACTTTTTAGGTATCCAACTTTATGCGAATTCATCTAGAAATCAATTTATTTCGGCTCTACACCATTTTATTTTTACCTTTAATTTTGTTAGAACTCACAGACCCGTCAAGATCAAAATTCCTTCACGGGAAGCAATAATTTACTTTGAAGGTGCTGTGGAACCAATTGAGCGGGACATCATCTATAAAGCTAAGTTGACATTTACCTGATTTAATTGCAACAGGCTTGGTTCAAATGGCTCTGAGCACTATGGGACTCAACTTTCGAAGGTCATCAGTCCCCTAGAACTTACAACTACTTAAACCGAACTAATCTAAGGACAGCATACACATCCATGCTCGAGGCAGGATTCGAACCTGCGACCGTAGCGGTCGCGCGGTTCCAGAATGTAGCGCCTAGAACCGCTCGGCCACCCCGGCCGGCTGCAACAGGCCACGCGGGATAGCCGCGCAGTCTAGGGCGCCTTGTCACGGTCCGTGCGGCTGTCCCCGTCGGCCATGGGTGTGTGTATTGTCCATTGTGTAAGTCAGTTTAACTTAGATTAAGTGGTGTGTAGACTCAGGGACCGATGACCTCAGCAGTTTGGTCCCATAAGACCTTACCACAAACTAAAAAAAAAATTGTAACAGAGTCCACAACCGCGATAAACTTCTGTAAAGAAATTAATTTCCTACATTGGCTGTAATTAATTTTCATTTTATTTTTATTTTCTGTACTACGACGTTTCGGCTCCGTATCCATTTTCAGGCTAATTGTTTGACCCATTAATTAGATATGTATCGGGTTACAGTTTTATAATTTTATGGGCAGTCCGTGATTGGTGTTAAAGTTCGACACGTTTATTTCACAAATGAACGCAGTTCTCGTAAGCTCGCTCCTCAAGCTACGATTCTCTCTTATAAACAAGGCTGAGCAGCTTTATCTACCGTCAACGTACAATTCTAAAGACGCCGACTATAATTATGTACATGTAACTGGCATGAATAAAACTTGTGATGGTTGACGTCATGCGTAGCAATAGTCGTCGAACACTCGTCTTCTTTCTCTGCTGTAGCGTACGTGTCCAGCGCGTTCACAGTGAATACATACCGGCGTGTTGTTCTCCGTCCTTCAAATATGTGAATGTCTTATTTCAATAGTGGTACAAGTCCATTTTTGTTCATATTGAGATACAGAGTCCTAAAGTTAATGTGCACTGAAAAATCTGCAGTTGAGATACCAGAAATATTCAAGCATATGGTTCCTTGCTAGAGATGAACCTTTCTTTCGGTTTGTTTGGCTCATTAATTTCAGAAGCATTATAGACAGAAAAGTGGAGGTAATGGACATGTACCACTATTGACATAAGCCCTTCATATGTTCTTGTGCAGGGCATTATACGACGGCGAACTGAATAGCAAAACCTCCGAATTTTTTATGCAAAAACTTTCAAGGCTTTTGAAATAAAAGAAACGTTAATAATATTTTACATGTTTATTCTTCATGTCTACATATTTGCAGCCCTCTACCGCTAGAGGGCTCCAAATTCTACTGTGTAACATGGTGGTGTCTAACGTATCTTGGAGGGTGAGAAATAGCGTGCTGTAATCGATTTACTAATTTGAAGAGTTCGTCCAAATACGGAGCACCCTCTCCTTCAGCATGACAATTCCAGATCACACACGAGCGTTGCGACACCTGCAGTTACCGGACTCTTTGGGTCCCCTGTCATCTATCATCCTCCACACAGTCCCGACTTGGCCCCGTCCGATTTCCGTCTGTTTCCAATTCTTAAATAACACCTTACGGAACTTGCGAGCTAACATCCCAAAAATTTTCTGGCTCATATGCGGTTCCTCTTCGTCGAAATGTCTTGGCTCAAACTCGTCTAGGAGTTGAAACGCACGTGTCGCATTACACGCTCTAAATTAGACACTTGTGACCCTTTGGTTAAAATGTATAGCTGATGGCAAGTTTGCGAAATTGTATGAAACATGCAAAGTTAATATTACATTTAATAACACTAATAATAATATCGGGAACTAAATTAACGACCCATAAATGCTGTAAGTCACAGATTTGCGATTTGATTAGAATAATGTTAATTCAGAAAGCAAACTAATAGCGAAAGTGGTCGTATTTCGAGCTACTGTTACACTCGAGCGCATATCCATTTGACACACAATCTCATTGCGAAATACAAGTCCAATACTCCACCTCGTTATCTACGCGAAAGTTCACATCAAGCGTGCGCCTGCTCCCCACTGAGAGACTAAGTCCCGCGATACCACACAACGCGAAATTTTCTAAGTCGTTTCACTTCCTAGCTCTCTAAAGACCGCCTGTCAGCTTTTGCGTCTACGCCAGCACTGCCCCGTTGGTGTTTGGACCAGAACCGTCCACTCTCCAGCCGAGCTGTCCCTCTGCCCGTTTCCGGCCGCGTCTCTCGCGTGCCGAACATCATCGCTCAACTCACTAGTGCAGTTCTCTTCCCTGAAGCCGTCCATATAATTGGTTACAGCTTCTTCTACATTATTTTACATTTTAATATATTTAAAGAGCCGAAGCCTGATCACTTTCACTTTCTAAATAAAGTAACAATAATATCCATTACATAATCAACGTTAAATTCTTTCACATAAAACCAATGCAATTTCCTTCTTAACTTTGAATTGCACGGCCAGTATCCTTGCACCAATGTGCTTTGTGGTGAATAAATAAAGAACAAAGTCACCATTACGCACTAAACTTTACAAAAAATATTCTATTACCTTATAATTCAATAAGGTGTCATGGTGTCATCATTCGATGTGTTTTGTGTGGAGGAAATGATGATCTGATGCTTATTTGAAAATACTGATAATTTAAATTTGCTATATGTTTTAAACAAATAAAGTTACAGAGTTGATATTTACAACGTTTGTCATTTTAATGATGCGCTTCTATATGAAATTTCGATCGTTCAGATCGACCAAGGTGTTCAGATTTTAGCATTCAGGTCTTTGTTACAAAACTTGTTGATTTCACTTTAACAGTAAACCCTAAACTATTTTAGATATGGTTAATATTCAAGTTTTATTGGGATCACTATGAAAATTTCAGAAAGATGGTAGATTAAAATTACTGTGGCTTAATTCCCTGTGTTACTACAGAATTAAATAGTTTTCATTAATGTTTCCCTTTATGGCCGGTCTTGGGTCCACCATATTTAACACTGCTAAGTCTCCGTGGGCACGAACAGCTCCTACGGGGTTTCTCTATGACGTAGGTTCTCGTCTGTGTCACTCGCAGACTACAGTGCTTAGGCCCGATCAGCCTTGCCTCATTCAGCACAATAGACATCTGTGCATTTCCCCATCTCGTGGAGAATCTGCGCTCTTTGTGCCGCACGGTCCTGGACGACAGAATTCGTTTCATAATTCCTGGAAGGCTGTCCCTTTCGGCCATATACCTAAATGAGAGCAAAATGCTCGTTAACTCACAAGCTTCACATTGATAGTAATGAAGCGGCACAAACTGAGGCGAGGCTGTGGCTTCATCAACAGACACAAACATTTTACAGCGACGGTATCAACAAAATGGTCTCTCACTGAGTGAAATGTTTTCATCGCCAGGATGACTATGTTGAGAAATAAGTATGGAGACGTGAAGAATCACGATGTAGAATGTTAGTAAAGTTTTTTTAATTTAAAATGCTGTAAGTCTTATCACATAAATTCGGAGTCATTATTTTTCAGCACACCCGCTTATTTGGCAGTGAATGAATGAATGTCGTGTGACTAGAGCCTCCCGTCGGGTAGACCGTTCACCGGGGCAAGTCGTTCGATTTGACGCCACTTCGGCGACTTGCGCGTCGATGGCGATGAAATGAGCGGAGACAATCTCCGACCCAGCCGGGAATCGAACCCGGGCCCTTAGGATTGACATTCTGTCCCGCTGACCATTCAGCTACCGGGGGCGGACATTTGGCGATGGAGTTGGTTGTACCTGCGTCTGTCGGAAGCTGAGATGTCGTGTAATGACTGCAGCGTAAGTCCGGGTTGGCCGACTCCAATCTTCATGGCGTTTGCTTGGTGAAGGAGACTGTTGCTAAAGGTCGATGCAGCCCTTGTTCAACATTTTATATTACCTCCTGATCTATAAGATCGACATTCATAGGCAAGGGCTGCAATGTTTTGTCTAATCAAATCGTGAACTGTCACGGCTTCTTTTCGGGTATGCTGGAGGTTGCTTTTATATCTGACGTTCCGAACCTTTAGTGTCGAATATACCAACCCGGCATTATCCCAGTTTGGAACACGACGTGCTGAATTCTACCTGCTAGGAAACCCTTAACTCAGTCACAAAGCTGATGAGATATTCCACAAGCTAGTACTGTATTTAACAGCTGCCGGTGCTGAATCGCGTGGAATGAATTCCACAAGTGAAGGGACACAGTATCTGCATTGGCGCTATTGTTTGCTTCTGATTGACTTCGCTGATACCGGTATACAGTTATGTACCTCTGTCTAACGACTCTCCTTGAAAATGGGAATTTTCTGCGCCAGTGTCCAATCGAATGGAGCGAAAAAAATGGTTCAAATGGCTCTGAGCACTATGCGACTTAACTTCTGAGGTCATCAGTCGCCTAGAACTTAGAACTAATTAAACCTAACTAACCTAAGGACATCACGAACATCCATGCCCGAGGCAGGATTCGAACCTGCGAACGTAGCGGTCGCTCGGCTCCAGATTGTAGCGCCTAGAACCGCACGGCCGATTGGAACGCTACATTGCTACAGCGTCCTACGAGAACCTGCTGGTAAAAGGAAGTACGTTCTTTCGTATAATCGGTACGAAATATGAAAGAAAATTAGGACGACAATGGCATTAAGAACGGAGCAGAAGCTCGGATATGGGAGGAAAGGAAGGAAATCGATCTTGTACTTTTCGAAGGAACTATTCTGTTATTTACGTAAGAATGTTAGGTAAGCCACGGAAAGCTTTAATATGGGTGCCTGGACTGGGGTTTGAAAGGTTGAATATACCCATTTAGTAAAACATCGTGTACTGCTGCGTCAGGAAGTCCGTAATTGCCTGCGACACATCCTAATCCGACAGGAATTGTCAGCCCTTTGAGGCCTTCTTAGGTGGACTGTTAACGTTATAATTGTCTGGGGAGTCATCAGGACAATAAGGCGGGTGCTCTAGTGTGTCCGCTTGAGTTGTCGTAACTTCTGCGTTACGACACTTGTGTTGTGGGGATATGAGTTGTTATGAAGCAGCAGCACCCCTCGTCTCACGCCATTTCGCAACGGTGGTTTTCGACAGACATGCTGCCCCACATTCATTCTTCATTCTCCGATGGATATCTCCCTATGAGTGATCTGCGGAAACCAAGAAAAAATAACAGCACGTTGATCCTGTTTGAACGCATTTGATAATGAAAAAATGAAATGTCGTGTGGCTAGGGCCTCCCGTCGGGTAGACCGTTCGCCTGAAATCCGCCATAGTTCACGTTTCAGCATTTACCGCATGCAATGACACGAATGTCACACAGTTCCCTTGAGTAAACGTCGAGGCTTACATACCCACATCGCTGTCGCGCTACGTTGAATCTACGCTCCAGTAAACGAAAACTTTTCTATCGCCTCTTATAGTTCTTTTGCACAATAGTATAGCCAAAAATCTCCGGAAACTCCAGTTCAAGCATTCAATACAACACCAGGCTGTGCATTCTGTGATACATACCGCTGGCTGTTAAATTGCAGCACCGTCAGGGAGGCATGCATTGACAAAATGGCATCAAGTTTGCTAAATGCTTCGACATGCAATGACAAAGATTTTTAGCGCAACCTCACTAAGCAGGCAGGAGTACCACCACCTACACTCAGTGAGATTAGGCAGCGGGTTCTTTATCAGAAATAGCATATGAATGATGTTCGTTTTTGAGAATATCGAATTACACCTTTTCTACGAAGGAGAAACGTCTGCTAACACGTGTCGGAATTAGAGAGCAGCACTATCGTTGTCTATTGAAAATGCAGTTCATTATGTCGCTCCTCGCATAGGTCGTAATCTCACGATTACGAATCTGAAATCGGTGAGGTCGGAGGACCATACTCAACGCCGTGACAAGCGCCTGAGAGGACAGAACTATTTTTCGCTCGGCCACGAATGATCGCAATTCCACGTCGCTAACCTAAAGTAAGGATATGAGGCTGTTTTGCAGGAAGAGAGGCATCCCTACGGCCAGTGCGACGGCGTCTGGAGTACCACGGACTGTCATTACATCGACCATTGTTGCGACTTCCGTTTACACACAGACAGAGAAGGGTGTGCTGACAGTGATGCGCTCCGAGACAACAATGGATACAGGAATGGCAACGTATCATCTTTCCAGACGACTCCTGGTCTTGCGTACAGCACACCACGGACATATTCTCGTGTGAAAGCTCCGACGAGAGCGAACATTGCCAAATTACATTAGTCATCATGATATGGACGCAGCGCATGCCGTGATGGTACTGGGTGCCATTGTGTATACAACGAGGTCCCCTCTAGATCGCACAATCGGTTGACAGCAGACGTTACATTTCAGCGGTTTTATGGCCAGTGGGTGTGCCGTTACTTCAAACACTCCGTGACTTCCTACAAGATAAAGCAAGACCGCCTGTTTCCTATGCAGTTTTGCCCTACCTCGATACAGAGGGTGTTACTGTTGCTCTGCTCAACACGTTCTCCAGCTCTCCCACCTACTGAAAAATTTTAGTAATGAGTTACCCAGGAAATGGCACTAACTACCCGCCAGCCACTACGCTTGGTGAAATCTGGCATAGAGTGGAAGCAGTGTGGAATGACGTCATATAAACTCATTTCGACTTGATGTCTAACTGGATCAGAACCATTGTTTGTGTCGGAGGGGGCAGTTCTGTATACTGAATTTCGCGCTCTGCACACCCTTAGTCACCTTAAAATTCAATAATTTATTCTTCCTAATATACTGCACACGTCGAACAAATAAATTTTTTTTCCGTGCCTTATGGTGTCGTAATTTTCGTAGCCAGCAGTATATTAGTGTAAACACAACCAGTAAAAACCATAGACAAGGCGTCAACGACATGAACCAATTGAGTTCAAACTGGACACTGTTATAAGAGCCCAGGAGATCGGGAGTAAAAAGCAGAAAGTTTCCACAGTGGCTCGCTTATTCACATTGTCACTCATATTGTTGTCAAAGATGCATGAAATCCTATAATCGTCAGCAGTACCCCTAATAATTCAAATTATAGCGATCACTGAGGTATAAAACGTGTTTCATGAACCAGTCCTTAGATATCCTTGTCAGCTATTGCAGATGAACGCCGTTAGAGTTCAAGTATAGATTTCAGAGGCCTTACATATTCAGACAACTGCCCAGAAGCCACTGATCATATGAACGGATAAGCGGTGATACTTGGTATATTCGTCCTTTTGAGTGTTAGAAGGAATACTGCAAAATCAGTATCTAACGTGTCTAACATCCCCGTCGTCGAAGACACACCAAACCCCAATCTTCTATACTTTTTTTACAGAGTTCGCCGTTTGTCGAAGGCGATATTATTATATACAGAGAACAGTGGACGAGAATAGGGCAGGAAATAAACTGCGAAATTTTCAAACGGACCATTCTGTAATTGGCTTGAAATCTTTACGGGAAACTGCGAAAATCGAAAATCAGATGGCCTTAATAGGATTTAAATCCTACTCTCCTTCAAAATCTTGATGGAACTGTGAAAGAAAGTTTTATGGAGTCATTAATCAAGTGTATGATGTAGCAGCACTAATACAGGTTCGTGTGGACGTGAGAGATGCGTAAGGAATGTAATTCACCTGCGTTGTTTAGGGAACAATAAAACTAAGTGGGGGTAGTATGATGCTCTGCAGCTGAGTTTATGGTTTTTGTCTCAGATCATTAGTTTCGCTCACGAGTGTAGTTGTTTATGAGACCATATCACACAGTAGCACTGTCAGAGCATGTTTTGGGCCCGCCCATATGTTGCCATGGTTATTTCGAGTACGCTGCAGAAGTTTCGCTGGGAAGCCGTTACACATCCTCCATACAGTCTCGATCTCCCCCGATGCGATTGACACATTTTTGGACCATTGAAGAAAGATAATCACAGGCGTATATTTGCTTCGTACGAAGAGGTGTACGCCTGGGTGCAATCATGGATCCACAGGGACCGCAAACATTTTTTCATGACGGACTACCCGTCTTGTCTCACAGTGGAATAAATGTATTAACAGTTATGGCGATTACTTTTGAAATAATAAATAGTTTACTATTTTTTCCATCTGTCGTTTTTTCATTTGAGTGCCCCGTACACTACGATGGTGATAAGTGCGTAGAAGAATTTGTTACGTAATTTGGGGGGGGGGGGGGGGGGGAGGCGATCGGCATGTTACCACAATATATGACAACTCTAGTCATCCTTACATAGGCCTAACAAGACACTGTTTCGTCCACACTGTTAACCCAACGCTGGAGTAGTCGAACAGGTGTGGACCTGTTTGTGTCGATAGCTTGATGTCGGCTGCTGTGGTCTGGACTGGAAGTAAGCATGTCATGCGTCGATTTACGTTGTTGCATGCGACAAGTTAATGATTCTTTATTATGTTGAGTGGTAACATGTGTTGTTTCCGGACGTAGACTGCTTTAACTTCGTCTATAGTGATGACTGCATTCGTGTTAGACGTTAGCGTAGTGACAGCCACGAGACATCCTACATTGTTGAATGGCTTAATGTACAAATTCTAGATATGCAGCGCCGTTGGATACAACATGCGATCCCCACTCTCATGTAATGGCAACAGAACTTTTTGCGAGGGATGTGCAAACCGTCTTCAGAAGATGACAGGTACAACTGCTGACGTAGACTACATGTTCTACTATTGGTTATGTCAGTGTGTACATCATCTGCAGTATGTGCCGTACCGAAACGATATGAAACGGAACGAACTCCTAAGGTCGGTAGCAGGAAAGGCGAATGGTAGACTTAGGATTATTGCCAGAATTTTAGGGTAGTTTAGCTCATCTACAAAGGAGACCACGTATAGAAAACTAGTACGACCCATTCTTGAGTATTGCCCGGGTGTTCGGGATCCCCAAAAGGTGTGATTAAAGGAAGACGAAGCAATTGAGACGCGTGCTGCTAGATATGTTGTTAGAGGCAGGTTCGACCAACGCGCGAGACGTACAGAAATGATTCGTCAACTCAAATCGGAATCCATGGAGGGAGGACGATGTTCTTTTCGCGAAACACCGTTGAGAAAATTTAGAGAACTGGCATTTTTGAGTAACAGCAGAAAGATTCTGCTACCGCCAACATACATTTCGCATAAGGACCACGAAAATAAGATAAGAGAAACTAGGGCTCTTACGGTGGGATATAGACAGTCATTTTTCCCTTGCTCCGTCTGGAGTAGAGCAGGAAAGGAATGACTAGTAGTGGTGCTAGATAGATCGCGGAGTATGTGTGTAGATGTAGACCTTCGTCTGCCATTGTTGACATTTGGAAAATCGCATACAAACTGCGTGGATATATATTCCCTAGGGACCTATCCAGGCTTCATTAATTCTATACCACGACGTTTAGGTGCTCTGATTACAGAACGTGGTGAACCAAACCATACTGAGTTCTCAAAGACCGATGATGTGCAATATCCTCAAGCAAGTAAACTGCGGCATAAAGTTGGTTTCATTGACATATATACAATTTGATGTATCAATTTTCACAAGCGTTAGCATATGACGAACTAGGGAAACTTTTAAGGAATAAAGCTTCTAAAAAGTACTTTCCATCAACAAGATCCAGAATGGATAAAGTAACACTAGTAAGCTGTTCTCTATGCAGTTCAAAGATTGTCAGCCAATTCAGCTATCACATTCTTCGTCTGATATTCGTCTTCGTTTGAATTCTGTTTCGCGACAGTTGGTATTTTCTCAATTTTATTTCTGTAGTTTGGATGAAAATTTAACCACTATGATTAAAGTCATTTATTCCACGAAAAAACAATATTTAAATAACTTTTTTCGCGATGACAATTTTTGTCGTTCTACCTACTCACTATGTTTCATTATTTTGCTATAGGTAGTCTTGTTGGTTCAATTTCAATTTTCTTGCTACTAACTGACAGTGAATTTTGCTTTTCCAGAATCCTGTAACGATAGTATAGCTATTTGGAAAAATAAGGGCAGTAGGTGTTAGTTATTTATGGTTATGTTGTCAGTTTCTCACAATAGGTGTTGGACTGTGAAACTAATAGCTCCGGGTTCAGTTTCGTCACAGTCCTTGTATCTCTTCTAACATTTACGTGTTTTTTTTTTCATTTCTAGTAGTGCTTTCTGTATGGGAAAAGTTCAGAGTTATAAAGACAGTTTTCTTTCACTTTAAAATATCTGTAGATCTACATACAGCTGGCGCGGTTACCACTTAAAAGACCAAAGGTAATAAACAACCAACCACTTTAAGAGGATCCTAGATTATAAACCGTTGCGATTTTCAAATCAACATATGTTGACGATTGTTTCCTTAATTTATTCACAAACTTCAGCAAATTCTTTGTACTAAATTTCGCGTGTCATTGCTGTTGCATACAGACTCATCCTATAAATCAGGAAAAAAGGTGTAAAAAAAACTCAAGAAAAGGTAATGCAGTTTACGAGAAAATGCTTTGCATTTTAGCCATAACTGTGCGGCTGAAAAGCATAATATGCACACCATCGCCGGCCGCGATGGCCGAGTGGTTGTAGGCGCTTCAGTCTGGAACCGCGCGACTACTACGGTCGTAGGTTAGAATCCTGCCTCGGGCATGGATGTGTGTGATATCCTTAGGTTAGTTAGGTTTAAGTAGTTCTAAGTTCTAGGGAACTGATGACCTCAGCCCCCTAGTGCTCAGAGCTATTTGCACACCATCGGTCACATCGAACCGGTAAATACACTACCTGACAAAAAAAGTTGAAGCAATCGGAAGACTTGGTCGCATGTCTATGTATATTTGTACACGTACACACCATCGGCGAATCCATAAAAGATTGGAGATGGAATCCGCTGTGACAGGTAGAACGGCCACCAGAGTGCATTAGTCTCGTCCGTGTTTAGCAATCTTTCCAGGTCTCATACGCGTGTGAGACAGCGTAACCAGCGAGTTTAAAAGATGCCTATTGTGGATTTCCATTTGACCAGGTGGTCGAGTCGTGAAGTATTCAGATTTGTGGTTCATTTGGATGTGACAGTGGCCCTATGTTGGACTTCGTAGGAACGTATGGGTAGGCATACCCGTTGTCGAGGTTATGGTGGACCACAACTGACCACCACAAGTGAGGATCGCTGTATTGCGCACCAGGCACTTCATAGCCCCTTCATATCTGCAACTGTCGCCTAGGCACAAGTAATTAACTCCCTGCGACATTATGCGTCATCCCACAGCGTTGATCGAAGACTAGCAGCAGCCGTGTCCCATGCGAAGGTTGCTGTTAACATCACACGACAGGAGGCTGCGTTTTGAGTGGTGCCGTGACCAGGAAGCATGAACTATTCATTAATGAATATCTTCATAGTCAGCTCCAAGCATTCACCGTGGGACACAAAGATACTGAGTATCTTTGCTCGGAATTTAGAGGTATTGCCCACCACGTGCTAGAGAAGTATTTGCCTAGCAAAAATTTTGGGTAAGGGAAAGGATCCACCTTGGTACAAAAAACGTATTAGGAAGTTGCTGAGAAGGCAGAGAATTTTGCACAGTCGTTTCAAGCGTATTCACTGCCCCACTGACAAACAGAAATTATGCGAAATGAAAGCAGCTGTCAGAAGGTCAATGAGAGAGTCTTTTAACGAATTTGAAAGCAATATTTTATCTTCAGATTCTAAAAATAACTATAAAAAAATTTGGTCTTACGTAAAATCTATGAGCGCTACAAATAATTCAATAGCTTCGCTTGCTGACAGTACGGGTAATGTAACGGATGATGATAAACCCACACCTAGCTTTCAAAAACTCGTTTACGGTAGGGGACTGCAGCACCATTTCCCCTCTCAACTATCGAACAAACGCAAGGTTGGCTGGCATAGTGATTAGTGTATCTGGGATTGTAAAACAGTTAAGATCCTTAGAAGCCAGGAAGGCATCTGGCCCAGACGGTATCCCCATAAGATTATATGTTGACTATGCTACAAATATAACACCATTCTTATCCATCATCTATCAGAGATCATTGGAACAGCGGAAAGTTCCACAGGACTGGAAGAAGGCCCAGGTCATAGCAATCTATGAAAAGGGTAGAAAATAGGATGCACATAATTACCAGCCAATTTCACTGACGCCGATTTGTTGTAGAATCATGGAACATATTTTGTGTTCAGACGTAATGACCTTTCTAGACTCTGAGAAGCTCTTCTGCGGAAACCAGCACGGTTTTAAGAAACAGCGGTCATGCGATACACAGCTGGCCCTCTTTGTGCATGACATACAACAGGCTCTAGATACCGGCTCCCATGTTGATGCCATATTTCTTGACTTTCGAAAGGCGTTCGACTCAGTTCCACACTGTCGCTTGCTCCAAAAAGTGCGCGCTTACGGTCTATCCGATAACATATGCGGTTGGATAGAAAATTTTCTAGCAGATAGAGAGCAGTATGGCGTCCGGAATGGGGTGACTTCAACAGAAACAAGCGTAACATCAGGTGTGCCCCACGGCAGCATGATAGGTCAGCAGCATTTTACGATTTACATAAACGATCTGGTTAATGGTATTGACAGTGGCATTAAACTGTTTGCCGATGATGCTGTAGTCTACAGGAAAGTAGTATAACATGAAAGCTGTGAACAAATCAATGAGGATTTACAGAAAGTAAATGCGTGATGTAATGACTGGCAGTTATCTCTCAACATTAGAAAGTGTAACCTACTGCGTATAACAAGGCGACAATCCCCACTGATGTATGAGTACAAAATAAATGCCCAGTCTTTGGAAGTGGTAACATCCGTTAAGTATTTGGGTATGACTATTCGAAATGACCTCAAATAGAATGATCAGATTACACAAGTAATGGGCAAGGTGAACTCTAGATTGCGATTTATTGGTAGAGTCCTGAAGCGCTCCAGTCCTTCAGCAAAGGAAATTGCTTACAATACGTTAGTTCGTCCAGTCTAGAGTATTGTTCGTCTGTATGGGACCCTTACCAGTTGGGTCTGACTGAAGAGATCGAGAAGGTCGAAAGAAGAGCGGCAAGATTCGTGACTGGTACATTTAGCCGTCGCGAGAGCTTTACAAATCTCATTGCAAATTTGTTGGGACACACTTGCAGATAGACGACGCGCTAAACGGAAGGGGCTGCTCACTAAATTTCGAAATCCGATTTTTGCCGAGGATGTAGAGCATATATTGTTACCACCAACTTTCAAATCGCGCAATGATCACCATGCAAAGGCGTTCAGACAGTCGTTTTTCCCTCGCGTGATCCTCAAGTGGAACAAAGGGGGGGGAATATGACTTTGGCGCGAATTGTGCCCTCCGCCACACACCGCTTGGTGGCTAGCGGAGTATATGTGTAGATGTAGAATAGCATGCCACTGTGTTCAGGGAGGAATCGCAGTTCTGCAGTAGCCCGGATGTCTATCGTCTGCGAGTATGATGGCGTTCTGGGGAGATACTCTATCATTCCAGTGGTTAGGAGAGGCACAGCGGTGTCATGTTGTGGGGGCCATCCACTATAACTTCAAGTCACGGCTTGCAATAATTAAGGGAACTATGACGGAACAACGGTATCTCATGGACATCTTGAATCTTCATGTGTTACCTCTCAAGCACTAGAATCGTGTTGCCATTTTTCAACAGAACAATGCTCGCCTACGCGCGTTATGCGTGTCTATGAACTACCTCCACGATGATGAGGTACAGTACACGAAGACTTCCTTCCACAAGATGATAATGCTCAACCACAAGTTTCTTTATGAATATTTTTGAAACGTTACACACCGGCGCTTTCTGTAGCCGCGTTGTTGCTCGCAGTTTTCTTCCCCAAATACTATGTTCGGTGAGAACAGATTTACAGAAAGAAAGCCATTCGCTACCTGTAGATCTCACAAGCTCTAAAATTAACAGCACTATACGTTAGTGAATGTGTTTTATTGCTGCTCTGTTTAATCACACTCTACATAACGGTACTTGCTTAACAGCGAATAGACATAATCTTTTCTTAACATTTTAAACATTTTTTAGTTTAGTGTACATTAATTTTATCACAATAAAATTGAAATTTGTTTAATTTTCATTACATTCAGCGCTTGATTTTTATTTGAGGAATCCAGTATATTTGGAAAGATGTGTCTGCTGCACTACTCCCATTCTCGGTTTACGGTCTGTCTACTACATAAGCTTAATGAAGCCACTATTACATTCAGAAATAACTGAAACATAGTTCGTGGAATATTCAGCCGAGTTCTCTTTCCATCGTCCATTAACGTGTTGGGATTTCTTGTGCGTTTTGACTGATGCGGCTTTTTAGATTTTATGCAATAAAAAGATTCGTATTTTGCTCGTATTTGAATTTTTTATATCCTTCATATACACTCACGACAGCTCATAGTTTTTAAAGTATGCTGGTGACGGAAAGTAACAAAGACATAGCTAAGAACATAAATGTGAAAAATAATTTGCAAGAAAAGTAGATGAGGGATTTTTAGGAGTTGCCACAAATGCCTTCGATGTGATAAAAGGCAGAGAAATTGTTCCTTTTGTAAGATAGTTAAACGTGTATTGTTTGCCGCAACGTAAGTCATCCTGCATTTACTATGAATTTTGTCAAGTCACCCTCAAAGTGGCCGTACGTCCATACATTTTTTTGTGCTTCGCATTCTCATATAGTGATAAAGTAAGCGAAGCGAGTGAAGGATTTCTGTATGTAAAAGCCAGATTGTACCCCTAAAAGTATCGTTTAAATTGTTACATCGTTCAGCTGTTCAAACACTGTACGGAAGTGAAATAATGAGTTCCGATGTCAGTCCTAAATTCCATCTCATGCATACGGGACAAGTTGCGATACGGTAGGATGTATCAGAAGTCCGTAGAACCAAACATTAAAAGGCTAGCGTGGCTGGCGTGGCAGTGTTGTTGTTCGTCAGCTGTGGAGATGTGGCGGCTCCCGGCTCCAGATTCCTCTGCCGCGATGCGGGAGGTGGCGCGCTATTTGGGGCGCCCTGCTTCTCAGAGCACTTCCCTGCTTACACGGATCGTCTGTTTCATGTATCAGCCGCATTCATGCCTTTATTTCGTCAACCAGATTTATAAAAAAAATTGGTGCTTTTTCATTAATTAGGCTGCATCTGAACTGAGAGCTGATACTGAATAAGGTGGTGCAGTACAAAAATCACTAGACGAGAGAGCTTAAGTTCCCATCCGGTGTTTGTAATTTAGGCTTTTTGTGGTTCCAAACTACCTTCAGGCGAATGAAGGTATAGGGAGATGGTTTCTTGAAAGAAAACACGATCGATTTTCTCCTGGACCACGTACTACCGAACTACTGCCCGTCTCTAATGACCTTGTAGACAATCGGGCGTTAGCACTATCTTTTTTTCTTCTTCCTAGTACTAGCACTATTCACGTAACGTTAAGAGCCTCTTGTGAAATCTCACTTCATCTTTAAGAGTATAGAAATAACACTCCGTGACGCGAATATAGCTCTGTGTTTAAGAATATGAGCTCTACACTTTCTTTTCAGTGTTATGTAATGATGTAGATGGCTGAACACTCATGGTCACAGCGATAAAAATACTAGGTCCATTTGATTTCAGTTGCTACGGATGCGTGTGGAGATTTTCGTGGGCATTTCATATGACTAACGTTACATTCCTCCATCATGTAATTGGCAAACTGGAGAATACCTAGAACAGAACAGAAATATTTTTACGATAAGTACCACTTTCCGAGTCACATCGAAAGCTAAAATACACTACTGGCCATTAAAATTCCTGCACCACGAAGATGATGTGCTGCAGACGCAAAATTTAACCGACAGGAAAAAGATGCTGTAATGTGCAAATGATTAGCTTTTCAGAGCATTCACACAAGGTTGGCGCCGGTAGCGATACCTACAACGTGCTGACATGAGGAAAGCTTCCAACCGATTCCTCATACACAAACAGCAATTGACCGGCGTTGCCTGGTGAAACGTTGTTATGATGCCTCGTATAAGGTCGGATTGTAGCCTACCGTGATTGCGGTTTATCGTATCGCGACATTGCTGCTCGCGTTGGTCGAGATCCAATGGCTGTTAGCAGAATATGGAATCGGTGGGTTCAGGAGGGTAATACGGAACGCCGTGCTGGATCCCAACGGCCTCGTATCACTAGCAGTCGAGATGACAGGCATCTTATCCGCAAGGTTGTAACGGATCGTGCAGCCACGTCTCGATCCCTGAGTCAGCAGATGGGAACGTTTGCAAGACAACAACCATCTGCACGAACAGTTCGTCGACGTTTGCAGCAGCATGGACTACCAGCTCGGAGACCATGGCTGCGGTTACCCTTGACGCTGCATCATAGACAGGAGCGCCTGCGATGATGTACTCAATGACGACCCTGGGTGCACGAATGGAAAAACGCCATTTTTTCGAATGAATCCAGGTTCTGTTTACAGCATCATGATAGTCGCATCCGTGTTTGGCGACATCGCGGTGAACGCACATTGGAAGCGTGTGTTCGTCATCGCCATACTGGCGTATCACCCGGCGTGATGGTTTGGGGTGCCATTGGTTACACGTCTTGGTCACCTCTTGTTCGCATTGACGGCACTTTGAACAGTGGACGTTACATTTTAGATGTGTTACGACCCGTGGCTCTACCCTTCATTCGATCCCTGCGAAACCCTACTTTTCAGCAGGATCATGCACGACCGCATGTTGCAAGTCCAGTGCGGGCCTTTCTGGATACAGAAAATGTTCGACTGCTGCCCTGTCCAGCACATTCCTGAGATCTCTCATCAACTGAAAACGTCTGGTCAATGGTGGCCGAGCAACTGGCTCGTCACAATACGGCAATCACTACTCTTGATGAACTTTGGTATCGTGTTGAATCTGCATGGGCAGCTGCACCTGTATACGTCATCCAAGCTCTGTTTGACTCAATGCCCAGGCGTATCAAGGCCGTTATTACGGAAAGAGATGGTTGTTCTGGGTACTGATTTCTCAGGATCTATGCACCCAAATTACGTGAAAATGTAATCACATGTCAGTTCTAGTAAAATATATTAGTCCAATGAATACCCGTTTATCATCTGAATTTCTTCTTGGTTTAGCAATTTTAATGGCCGGTAGTGTATATAGAGGAGGAGAGCGCCAGATATCCTACGCATCATCTGGAAGAAAACAAATATCAAGAGACAAGCACATAACCGCTGTCTGCATTAGGTGCAATTTACCGAGAAACGGGGCTACAATTAACGTAAACTTCCGTGAGATTAAGGGATAATAATATTCAGTTACTTATTTGCTGTTCAAAATGGCTCTGAGCACTATGGGACTCAACTTCTGAGGTCATTAGCCCCATAGAACGTAGAACTAGTTTAACCTAACTAACCTACGGACATCACACACATCCATGCCCGAGGCAGGATTCGAACCTGCAACCGTAGCGGTCTCGTGGTTCCAGACTGCAGCGCCTAGAACCGCACGGCCACTTCGGCCGGTTTATTTGTTGTCTCAAGACATGTTTTGTGTAGACGTAATGTCATGCAATACATGCATTGTGCAGATATTATTCTATGCCATATTGTATTTATTATTATATCTAATAATAGCAATCGCTCCAGGCAAATGCTGAGATGGTTCCTTTTAAAGGGCACGGTTTATTTCCTCCCCATCCTTGACACAATCCGAATTTGTGCTCCGTCTGTAATGACCTCGATGTCGACGAGACGTTGTACCCTTTTTCTGCGTAATAAAAGGTGAATTATAGGTAAAGCTTATGGCACGATCCTGTGATTGGGCTATTGATTTTGACAGTAGGAACCGTACAGTCTTTTCTTCGCCACAGAATTAGGAAGGAGTTAGTGGTGAGCCCAGCACCCGGGCTGCCTTGAAAAATCCCCTCCCCTATTCGGGACTTAACCCAAAACCTACAAGGCTTGAGTCTAGTGTTCTTCCCGCTAGACCAGCATGGTCATATATTATATTAAAAACAGTAATACAGAATATTAATAAATAAAAAGCAGCTGTGTAATACGTACACATTTTGTCGGTAAAGAATCATTTCATTGACCGTTTCTTCTGGAAGGTAGTAATGAATATGACAAACATAAAATGCTTTGTCACCAGTGGAGTGTTCTCTACTACAAACTTTCCCTAAGAATTAAAACTGTTTTTCTATCTATAAGTAGATATGAAATCAGTCGCGTTTTACAAGCAATTTTGTGGGAAAAGATGTTGTGTTGTGAGAAAGCCACTCTCCAGCACTCCTGACTGCTAGCGGTGTTTGTCCACCAAGGCATGCAGCAGAGCCTCTCTGGGGTATGCAGAAGCAGGCACAGTTGACGTAGTGAGCCGTGCTCGGATTACTCAATTTGTAGTGCGTTCTTCTCGAAGGGCAACTATCCAGGTTCACATCATTAGGCTGCACACGATTTTAATGTCTGGAAATTTCAGAATAAACAAACTTTGGTCGATCACATCCGCCGTGGCTGCAGAGATGCACGGATCGACCACAATGTCTATCTGTGGTTGTGAATGGAATATTAGTCTCTTTCTAACCTTGATGAATTGTCATAGGTCGTCTTAAGGTAGCTGCTGCTTGCTAATTTTGGCTATGTAATCATAGAGACGCAATATTTTTCTATTCGTTAACGCACTTTTCCTAAAAACTGAAGACCCTAGCGGAGCCGGCCGGGGTGGTCGAGCGGTTCTAGGCGCTACAGTCTGGAATCGCGCGACTGCTACGGTTGCAGGTTCGAATCCTGTCTCGGGCATGGCTGTGTGTGATGTCCTTAGGTTAGTTAGGTTTAAGTAGTTCTAAGTTCTAGGGGACTGATGAACTCAGAAGTTAAGTCTCATAGTGCTCAGAGCCATTTGAACCATTTTTGAACTCTAGCGGAAGATGGCGAGTTCTGTGGACACGCTGGAACCCTTTCCAGGTGATTGTGAAAGTAGCAGAAACAAATATATTTTGGAACACAGGATATTTGTGAGATAATAACAATGATCGTTGGACGTGCCATTGTTGATTGTCTTTACACGAACTGAAGTTCGTCTTCATTAAACTAGGACCGAGCGAGGTCACCGAGGAAAGTGGCACTGTGGTCCAGGAGTCAGTGATAAAAAGTACAAGTTTTTTTATATTACTTGGAGTTCCAATACGTTGTAATTGACGGTTTAACAAACAAAAGCTTAATATCAAAAAGATTGGATTCTGGGACATGCGACGCCCACTCACTTCAAAATATATCGTAAAATCTAATGTCCGAAAATTACCTAGTAAGAGCTGAAACTTATTCTTTATGGATTGGCCGTATAAATCGTTGATAGAAAAAGTCAGAAAGCTGTATACTTCTCAAATAATATGCATAGTAATATCAATATTGTATTGTAAATGTTGAAAAATAAACTTATATTAATAATACGTCAGTCTATTGTCATAAGCATTTTAAACAAACTTAAAAAATTGCTCGGTAAATAAATACTGACGGTTTACTCCACCCGAACCACCCACCCCCGTCATTCAAACAATCCGAGCTTGTGTACCGACGTCAACGGCACGTTAAATCCTATCCTCTTTCCTTTCGAGCGAGGTGGCACAGAGGTAAGACATTGGACTCTTATTCGTGGAAGCCGGTTCAAATTCCTGTCCTGCCATCTAAATTTAGGTTTTACTTTATTTCCCTAAATCATTTAAGGAGAATGGCATAGTGATTCATCTGAAAGGGAACGACCGATTTTCTTCCTATCCTTCTGTAATCAGAGCTTGTGCACTGTCACTATTGACCCTGGATCCGACAAGACATTAAACCCTGATCCTCGTTCCTCCTTCCATTACTCTCTAGGTGGTACAATAATTGTTCATCTACACAAATAGTCCAGTAAAAATGATGGGATACGGAAATCGATTGCGACGTTCGACGAGGGCATGTAGTTGGAGAGCGTTTATTTGGAATAAAACTAAGAGTGCCATTGTGCTGGACGAGTCAAGCGAAACAGCGTTCAGCCTATGACACGATGTTATCGGCGAACGTTACTAGCGGATGAACAGCGGTCCTCAGGATCAGGAACACTGGCGGCCTTTCTCATAAAGCATCCTGGGTGTAATAGGACACAACTGATGTAAACAATGAATCAGTTGAAGAAGCTGAAGAACCGAGGCTAGCTGGCTATTTCCAAACCTTTTATCACGACCGCGATGCAAAAATTTCTGAGTCCAAATATGACTGGAGGAGAGTGGTATGGTCTGTTATTCTTTTTCCTGTCCGTTAGAATGTGTCATATTTATGTAGTCCTGATCTTATAATCGTACCACCTATTAAAACAGGTAGTGTAGGTCGTAGCTTCATGGTAGTCCGTAGGTCCTATAAATACTTTTAAAGGACTAATTAAGGTTTATGTGGTGCTATTGTCTCCCCAAGGAGTAATTACGACTTAAATACTTTTACAGCAAATCTCCATGTATAAATTACGCTTAATGTAACACTATGTTTGTTCTCCAAAGACCTTTTACGACTGTGGTATGTAGAAATTTTACATGGCCAAGCGAATTGTATGGTGCATTTCATTTTGTTTGACAAGAGAGGAACCTTCGATAAATGGAAATATTATAATTCATCTAGCTAGCTCTATTCAGGTTTTGTTTTACATACATATCAGTTAACAGTGGTAAATGCCTTATATATGGTTCACATCAATATTACGTGACATAAACTATCCTCGTCCAAGGATATAATTCCAAGTGGACTGCAAAATCTAACTTCCAAATATATTGTGCCCAGAGTCACAGAACTGCTTCTGCGGTGGTATGGACCCTGTACGGTCAAAATTATGTAGAGCACATATAAAGAGAAGATGCCCTAATAGTCATTTATTTATTCAGTTAATTTAACCTCCACGAGGTGTACCCTATTTAATCTTAAACTAACAAATAAAATTTCGATAGCTGTTTCAAAATGGTTCAAATGGCTCTGAGCACTATGGGACTTCACGTCTGAGGTCATCAGTCCCCTAGACTTAGAACTGCTTAAACCTAACTAACCTAAGGACATCACACGCATCCATGCCCGAGACAGGATTCGAACCTACGACCGTAGCAGCAGCGCGGTTCCGGACTGAAGCCCCTAGAACCGCTCGGCCACAGCGGCCGGCAATAGCTGTTTCCATTACTCTCTGTTTCTGTCTTTATTATTTTATCTAAAGCATCCTAACAATGGAATCAGATATTTTTGTGGTGTGTCCAGCAGTTGTGTAATCGTAATTATAATCATTTATTCACTTACTATAAACCTGTCACATGGAATTGGAACAGCAGGAATCAACACTTTTAAAAAAATCCTTCCACCGAAAGTCATATAATAGGTGCGATAAATCTGTATTAATGTTAAATTGTGCCTGGAATCAAGTAAATACTCCGTAAATACTTTTTGCGCATGTGACTCCGACGTCATAGTGTTGTATACCGTAACGTGTCGCCCACTTTAGATAGTGACCGAAAGACTGATTTACAGAACATGCCGAAGTAATCACGCACTGGAAAAGTTAAATCGGAGGTGACAACGGCTGTGGAACCCTAAACGGACATTCAGAACTTTCACATGTCCTCCTACGTTTAGTAGATGACCATGACAACATTAACTTGATTCCACTTGAAATATCGCAAGAAATTAAAAAATCAACAATATGGGAGCGAGTTTTTCGTGGTGAAATTTATTTCACTTTTCCGCCATTTTGTTGCTGCTATTTTGTCTGCTATTTTGTTATAAGCCCAAGGATGATGACTATTCCAAATCGATATAGAAACGAATTGTCTGCGACAATTTTGTGGCAGAGGTCGCCTATCCGTCTCTAACACCTACCGTTTACCAGCAGTTTCATCCACTTCCGACACATAGTTGCGGCAGGAAGTGAACTTCCGACAAGTTACGCTGTTTGAATTATACTAGTTCCCAGGTATACGACTATCGCTATCTGTTCTGCGTCAAAGCACTGTAATTAAGCCAGCAGCTCTACCAATCCCCTACACATGGAATCCATCAATGGTTTCTCTATATTCACTGTACCCGTCACGTGCTGTCTTCCATTCATGAATAAAAAACTACAAAAATTGCGATAGTTCCATACATTTTCAGATAAAAGCAACTTTAGCCAAATAACAACTGACTCGCGACAAAGAGTCCGAAAATTTATGAAGTATGCAAATTGATGAAAAAGTTTGGTATTCGACAAATAAAACCAATAAGCAGTTTGGGTACCAAATGGAGCAATGCATCACGAGTAGGGATGTGAACATTGTTCTGGCAAAACGACTCTCGGCGCAGCAAGAATATGGAGAGAACTATAAGAAACAACACACTTCCAGCCGAGCGGTGTGGCCGTCCAGTTCTAAGCGCGTCAGTCTGGAACCGCGTGACCGCTACGGTCGTAGGTTTGAATCCTGCCTGGGGCATGGATGTGTGTGATGTCCTTAGGTTAGTTACGTTTAAGTAGTTCTAAGTTCTAGGGGACTGGTGACCACAGATGTTGAGTCCCATAGTGCTCAGAGCCATTTGAACCAACACACTTCCAGACGGCGACCCAAGGCTGCTCGGAAGATCAAGATGGTCACTAAGTAAGATGAATTGTTTGCTTTTGAACTCCTCATTCCGCAAGACAAGCTGTGTATAATCGAGCATTGTCGTCCTGAAGGATGGGACCGTTGTTTATTGCACCGTGGTAAGGGTATTGCTATGCATCAAGATGTCATCTCTACAAATCTGCACAGTCACAGTAATAAGTCTTGTTTTTAAATGAAGTTGCATGAGTATTACAAAAAATGTTCATTAAATTTTTATTATTATCGCCATGTCTTAGGAATCACGAAGCTTTTGTTGTCTTCAGATCTGGCACCGCAAAATGCAGTTTGTCAACAGCTATGTAAAACTCAACTGTTGACAAACTCCGCTTTGGGGCGCCAGCTCTGAAGATGATCTGCAACGCAGATTGAAACCGGTAGTCGGTGAATAAAAAGTTGTGATCCCGACGTTGTTTGTGTATTTATTGTTCAAAAATGTTCAAATGGTTCTGAGCACTATGGGAACTAGTTAAACCTAACTAACCTAAGGACAGCACACAACACCCAGCCATCACGAGGCAGACAAAATCCCTGACCCCGCCGGGAATCGAACTATTTATTGTTCTTTAAATGTTAACACTAATCATGTATACGTATACTATAAACTGATTCGTTCCACATCATTTCTATAAAATAATTATTCAGAACATCGGTAGAACATGTAGCTAACTAACTGACTAATTTGGTGTGAAGATCAATGCGTAGACCGAAGAATATACGAGACCAGAAACAGTGCTTCGTCTGAAGGAACCACTTTCACGGTCTTTTTTGTTTTATAATGGGTTTCGGATTATCTCAGAATGTGAACAAGCCAGATGTTATTTTGCAAGTTAAACTGGCCTTCACCCGTGAGGATAACGGTGCTACATTGAGCTGCAGTCCACTGTGCAGTGCAAAAGATTTCAGCTCTGATGGGCGGAGAAGCGTATACAGGTGACTGGTACCATCGCATGCATACCACCTTCCGGAAGCTTCGTACACATATTATCTCTCTGGTGGTTGTAGAAAGGTCAGATTGTGTTTGGGATGGGGTCGAAGTTCTATTCCTTCGAGTAGGTCAGAAAAAAATATCGGTTTGTCGGAGCGGCGACGTTCCACTTCGCTGTCCTTGTCTGAATACTCGAGGATGCCAAACTTGTGTTCAGGAAGTGTTTGCACAGAACATGGACAATAAAAAATGGTTCAAATGGCTCTGAGCACTATGGGACTTAACAGCTGATGTCATCAGTTCCCTAGAACGTAGAACTACTTAAACCTAACTAACCTAAGGACATCACACACATCCATGCCCGAGGCAGGATTCGAACCTGCGACCGTAGCGGTCGCGCAGTTCCAGACGGTAGCGCCTAGAACCGTACGGCCACTCCGGCCGGCTATCTTGTACAGTTTTGAAGGATCATTAACAGTTTGATAGTATTCATTTCGTTTTGGGAACTCTCTGTTTACAGTTTAGTCTATCCTATAAAATTCCTTTCAGTTGTTCGCGGTAATGTCTGCTGGCAAATTCTTAAACATATCTATGAATTTCTTTTATATTATAACAAAGCGCCCATTTCTTCTTACATGAGATTCTGATGTCATTATTTATTCAAATTGGTTTTTTATTAGAGCTGCATTTCCGCTTGCAAATAGTTACTTTTAAGGAACCCTCAACTGTAAATATGACGGTTTGTATAAATGCGTTATATTTGTCATTCAATTTGTCTGTAGTGGTAACTTCTTGCCAAACGTGCCTATCGAGTTTGGTCTGAAGTTATGCATTGTATCTGGAACCCTACTACTAAATCTTTAATTTACCGTTTTCGTGTAATCCTTTCTGTATTAATCCATTGCTCCTATTAAAATTTCGACAGTATTAAGGTAGTATGTAACAAATGTAAAGTTCGCATGAACTTTATTACATGTTTGGATATGCAAATGAGTGGCATTTTACCACAACCGCACGAAGTAGGCAGAGGTAATACCATTACTTTATATGTGTAAGGAAAGGTTACGCAACGGCTTTCTCATTCAGGGATTGCGTTAGAATGTTCGTGAAAACATCATGTTATTGCTCGTGTAAGGAGAAACGTGTACCAATACGTACAGGAATTCGACAGCGGGAGGATCATGGTCTATCGACGCTGCGATTTGTCTTTCCGTGACACTGCTGCTCACGTTTGTCGGGATCCTACGACTGCCGTGCAGGAATTGTATCTGTGTGTTCAGCGGAGCCATTCACAATTCCATGCAGGATCTCAACGGCCCCACGCATCATTACTGCAGACACGAAGCGCAACTCACAACTGGCAGCAGCCCGTACGTTATTTACTTCCTGCAGAGGGTGCTTCCCACCTCGAATGAAATTTCCCATGCACCATACTCAATTTGCGCAGGGCTTCCTTCCTGACTTGTCTACTATTTTTATGCTGGGCTTAATCGCCCACCAAACAGTGGAACTTCATATAATGTGCAGTCCTTCCCGCTGTGCAAGTCTCTACTTTGGAATGGCTGTTTCTCAATATTATGAGATGCGGTAATTCGTGCTGCCTCAAGCATTTCATCAACAAGCGTCCGTCTCGTATTTTTTGTTGAGGTGTGTGGCTGCGGTCGAACCACAAGTACATAGATTCACCTTCACTGCAGTTTGTCCGATAAATGATGTCTGGATGCAGTTGGAAGAAGCTGGCCATCCTAGATGTTTTCTGCCATTGTAGTAGCACCAACTGCTTTCCTAACACACACTTGTGTTACACGTACAAATGTTGGAAACAGATTCCAGTGGCGCTGGTTTTTATGTGGTACTTTGGATAACACAACTATGGTATCAATGTAACCAATAATTTTTGCCATATCTTCTAGAGCTATTGAGTGTTTTTTATTTTTCTCTAGTTTATGGAAACCAGTTTTTTTCTGTAATATCACATCTTGTCTGACCAACGTAATACATATTTATTTGAACCTCTCTAAAGATGTGTCGTAATGTTCTCACTCCTAAGAATTCTTCATAGATTGCAATAGAAAGTAAACTAAGAATAGTTTTAGAAACATTGGTTACCAGTAATGAAATTTTCATCGAAATTAATAAATGGTTCCTAGTGAGTTCAGCACTAAACGTTGAAAAGACGCATTATATGCAGTTCGGAAGTTCTAAGACGTTTCCTCCCAGCAATATCTAAAATGTGATGGCAGGCAGATAGCAGAGGTTGACAGTGTTATGTTCTTGCGATTACAACTCGATAATAAATTCAGTTTTGAGGAGTGTACCACAGAACTGTTGAAGAGCCTAAACATATCTTTATTTGGGATGTGGAGGTTGTCAGACACATACCATATAAATTTCAAAACACTGACATACTTCGCTTACCTTCACTGAATTGTGCCATCTGAGAAATTTTCTGGGGCAAGCTGAAGTTTTCCGAGTCCAAAAGCATGTAATATGAATTATTTGCGATGTGAATTCAAGAAAGCCCTGCAGTGGTCTGTTCAAGTAACCACCGCATCATGACATCCGCTAGGAGCAATTGTGAGCATCTGCATTTACATTTCCTCTTACGTCCAGAAACTACAAATAAACGCTGTATTTTTTCTCAGACAAAAGAGCTCATGCCCCACCGAAGGTTCGAGTCCTCCCTCGAGTGTGTGTGTGTGTTTTGTTCTTAGTTTAAGTAGTGTGTAAGTCTAGGGACCGATGACCTTAGCAGTTTGGTCCCTTAGGAATCCACACACACACACACACACACACACACACACACAGAAGAGCTCATGTTTCCTTCTATGCAAGATTACGACAATTGATGCACGTAATCATTTTCTTTAGCTCAGCCAAACCAAGTTCAATCATGTAGTTTCTTTGCATCATCACGGTTTTACCAAAACTGGGTCCTCAGAATTTAGTTTACACTGTTCTTGAGGTTAAGGTTATTTCAGTTCTCATAGAAACACACAGTTTTGAAATTACAGTAATCTGTGTGCAAGGATAGCTGGCAGAGTCAAACTAATTGAAGTTCAGTGATTACTTTCAATAAAGTTTTATTTAATTCTGAGCTGGCTTAAGAATTGTAAAACAATCATCACCGTTCCAAGAGCAGGAAAATCATAGAGGCACTTAAGGTTTTTAGGAATTGCAGCATGTTTCATCTTTGCTCCTATTACTGACTGGCTTTACTTAACAAATTCCTCGTTTGGTCAGTACATGAGTATTTGTGTGGCAAAATACATACATGCAACAGCCACGTTTTGTCTTGACTTTAGCTTCTCGTATTATTTAGGTAAGTTTCTTTCCGCAGGACGATAGGAATATAAACTATTAGAGAATCGATGCCAAAGCAGTGAATTCCACAACAAGTATTTGTCGAAAACGTCCTTAGCATCAAACCCAGAACGAGTAGATTAATACATGTACATTTTTTCTGGACAACTATAGGTTGTCCATGATGGTATAAGCCACAAGCGGTTTTGTGCTCTATAGAAGTGTAGTGTTCCTCTTGCTGCAATTGATAAAACAAACTTCTTCCGCTTAATGTTATCAAAGCTACTTCCTCTTGTATACAACAGCTGTTACTTGACAAGAGACATACACGCTCCTCATAACTTCTGTTAGCTTCAGAATGCCGTATTCCTATCCCAGTAAACCTGATTAGTGGCACTACATACTAAAACGTCTGCTAATTTGCAATTTACTGTACTGTCTGAATGTCAGTGCACTCAAGCTCTTTCAACTGGTAACTCTGTATCAAACATTTTGCTGTTTTTTCGTTGTCATATTTAGATCCCTACAATATTTATTCCATATGTTGGTTCTGACTATTACAGAAAACATAAAATATTAACACTTTGATAATCTCTTTCACAGAAATTTCTAACTTCTGGACATTATGAATTATTAACCTTTAAACCTACTTTTACTCATGTCGACCAGTCAACGATCAGATGCTACTTCTTCGTCCAAAGGTTGATACAAGCACCCTAACACACGGCCTTCATTGACGTGTTAGACAAAGGACATCCCTGTTTGCGAGAGAGCCTGAATCTCGGCGGAATAGTCTGAGCACAAGCGTGAGTGCTTCTAAATAGCAGAACCTGGTATCAAGACGACTAATGTCCATGCTGATCACATACTAACAGAGCCCTAACTGTCATACACTCAAGATTTTTTCCATTTGCCTTCCCAATAAAATCTTAAAGTTTTCACCATCACTACTTGATCACATTGTAATAAAAAAAGCTCATTTTTACCAGATATCTTTGTTTTATTTTAGTTAAGTGACAATCAGTTTTCTGCAAGCCACGAGCTTATGTTAACCGCAAATCCGTTTCCTAAATCAGTTATATTGTGTGTCATTTGTCTCACAACAACACTTGTATGTTCTACAAGTAAAAAAATTATTATGATCTGTGTCTTAAACAGATTCAGATTTGCTATTTACAGAGAACAACTTCGGCTTGCTAGTTTTTAAGTCTGAAAGGAACTACTAGTAACATATTACCGCTACTTCCATGATGTTGAAACTTACCACCATCTACTCACAATCACATGTTTGTATTACATCAGAGAACCTATCTGCAAGCAAAAAATTCCATCCTCGCAAATAATAAAGTGAATTTTTTGTTAATGTTTCTTCCCTGCAGCTAAGCTGCTAGCCTGGCAGAACTTACCTGTAAACAGGGTGGTCCATTGATAGTGACCGCGCCAAATATCTCACGAAATAAGCATCAAACGAAAAAACTACAAAGAACGAAACTCGTCTAGCTTGAAGGGGGAAACCAAATGGAGCTATGGTTGGTCCGCTAGATGGCGCTGCCATAGGTCAAACAGGTATCAATCGCGTTTTTTTAAAAAATAGGAACTCCCACTTTTCATTACATATTCGTGTAGCACGTAAAGAAATATGAATGTTTTAGTTAAACCACTTTTTTCGCTTTTTGATGGCGCTGTAACAGTCAGAAACGTAGAAGTACATGTTCATACAGCAGCTAATTAGGACAGCAGTCGTTCCATTTCTGGCGTGCCCATCTTCGAGGTCTTCGCGAAGTTATCTTTCTATAAGATAACGGAAGATCACTGTTTCCCATACCGTTCTGGCCTACTTTGACACCGACAGTGATTTACTGATGCCTTGCGTAGCTCGTTCTCCAGCCCTCTCACCCATTGAAAATATTTTGTCATCGGTTGCCGAGAGACTGACAAGCGACTACTATTGGTGAAGCATGGAAGCATCGAATGACATACCTGTATCTGTGCTCGAAGCTAAATGGACTAGATGCCCATATGGATTAGAGCCAATGTCGCTGCCAGGGGTGGCAGCTCCAGTGTACTAAATACCACACCCTGTGTACCTACAGAACACCTACAAATTTAATGATGGGTTCTACCAACTTTACTCTATACACACAGTAAACAAAGTTTCGTTATTTCCTGCCCTTCCAGGTGTAATTTTAATGGGCAACAGTGATATTTGTGCTTCATATTCTGAAACGTCTTATTTTCACCCAATGTTGCATACACTCCCGGAAATAATTATTAACTTTTCATCTGTACTCCAGTGGGAAAGTATGTTTTTGTCATTCATCTTCTCCGATCGATTTATCCCTGTATACCTCAAAGGATTGTTCACTTTCAGCCCAAGGAGATAAATCCATCGCACTATTTATCATAACATTCCATGGTATTTAGTATCTGATTTGGGCATCTTTTTCCTGTAAATCTGTTACCCTCATTTCTTAACCCCCTTTTGCCTCCACAGTTTTCATCCGATTCTATGGTTGTCAGACTAACTTGCCTCAATCATGTTATTTTGATTTTCGGAGGATGAAGTCATTATAAAGGCTTAAAAAGGTTTACTACCACATTTCACGTGTACACACATTGTGGCATGAAGGATGACAGTTTGGTTTATTTTTGAGTTCTTACGTTTTCCAACGTTTACGATTCGTCTTCAGTCAGCAGACGTTAAGTTTCAAATTAAAAACGTTCGCCAACGAATGAAGATTGTCATGATGCTCCGAAAACTTTCCCAATATTCATAGTACCATTTTCTCGATTACTGTGAAAGAGAAGATTGATTGTGATGTCGCCGTTACGTAGAGCGTATCTGGGAGAACGACTGTGTTGTAGTAGCCAAATTTTACTATGGTGGTAATGGATTCCATTTATAGAAAGTCGAGGTGATTGTGTAAGTTTTATGCAATTTTCCTTCCTGAATTTTATGGCTTCCTCTTTTGTCAGCGTTCCCGATAATTTCACCTAAATATTCTAAGTGTGTTATCTGAGTATTGTTGCCATATGATGTCATGAGAGATCCCAAGTATTCGTCGTTTGGTCCCTTGCTCACTGAAGCGTGTAGATCTTGTTGGCGCATATAACTACGAGGAAAAGGTGTCCTGGAGGCGGTAGGAGCCTACGATTCAGCCGCTTTTCAGAAATATAACGTGATTATAAAAATATAGTAAAGTAGTAAACAAACTGTATATAAGGGATGTAGTGTTTCAGTATTTCCAGTATGCCAAAGGGAAGTCTAACAATACTTGACTTATGAAGAGTATTCTCTTAGACATACTACACTTCAAATATTTCATCCAACTTCTCTTCAGCAGTTCATGTGAGACCGAAGGCCCATTTCACAATCTACAGCCACGCGGGATTAGCCGAGCGCTATAAGGCGCTGCAGTCATGGACTGTGCGGCTGGTCCCGGCGGAGGTTCGAGTCCTCCCTCGGGCATGGATGCGTCTGTTTGTCCTTAGGATAATTTAGCTTAAGTAACGTGTAAGCTTAGGGACTGATGACCTTAGCAGTTAAGTCTCATAAGATTTCACACACTTTTTTTGGACAATCTATATGCTTATTTCTGAAACAAGGCACCTGTCGAGACAACTCTAAAAGACCTTTGGTGTAGATCATCAATGATTTGATATTGATATTAAGACGTCATCTTTAGGTTCCGATAAAGTTGTTTTAAAGAGCTGGCTAATATTTTGTGCTAGGGTTTTTGATTCGTTTCTTATCAGATTAAATGCTAACATTATATGAGATCTGGAAATAAACAAGCAACAAATTCTTCGAAATACCTCATAAATTTCGCTTGATCTCTTGGGCTAGAAGGGACTGAACAGATGAAAAGTAGCTACCCAGTAATAAAGTTTATTTTTATTAACATAGCTAAAAATTCGTAAATTGTTACAGATGTCAACCACTTTTTGTCCGAGACGCTCGCAGAAGAAGAACTTTCAGCTGCAGCTGAGGAGGAAAAGGAATCTCTGATACGTGAGATAACAACACACCTATCCCCACCAGCGCCACCAATGACACCACCACCATATTTGGACATGAACGGAGGCTCAAGGAGTAAGTGAAAACTAATTGTAGTAATCATACTTACGTGTATCACTCGGATAATAAATAAGAATACAGATAGCCGGCCAGAGTGACCGAGCGGTTCTAGGCGCTACAGTCTGGAACCGGGCGACCGCTACGGTCGCAGGTTCCAATCCTGCCTCGGGCATAAATGAAAAATTAGTAAATAAAGCGTTTCTTAGGCAGAACGTTGGTTTGAACAACTCATTGCCTTATGAGGCATGATCCTATTGAAGTGGTTAGGCCCTCGTTCGTTCTTACTCTTACCCTTGAACGGACTTACCCAGCCAGTCATAGGAGAACCTATAGTTCAATGAGTACCGAGATCCCTGATGCAACCTGGCATTATTGACAAAAAAATCATTTACAAACATGAATAACGGAATCAGTGACACAAAAATTCCTAGAACCGAGTGTAGATCGAGTCCTGGGTCTTTGGAGCCTGCCATTTGCTTAGTGTTTTTCAGTTTACTTCTCATTTTCTCTTTAAAAGTTGAGTCTTTCATACACTGCTGTACTCCGACCCTTCACTTACCATTTTAGTGTTTAGCGGCGTAGGCACTTAGGACATCTATTCCTACCATTAATGGCTCTAGAATCTTTCCTCGCCGGGAAAAAATCTCTTAAAAATATTTTTGATACTCGGAAACAAATATGAAAACGACAATACTTGCCTTTTGCAGACTATAATCTTTAGATGAAAATTAAATTTTATTCTCGTAAAAATATATTTTTCTCCTTGGGAACTGAAAATTATTCGTCCCGTAAAACAAATTTTTTTTTCCTTAAACCTAAAATTCTTCTTACTTTAAAACTTAAAATTTTCCTGCTCTAAAATTAGAATCCTATTTTTCATTAAATTTTACTTTCTTATCTTGTCTACTAGTGACTTGAAGAATGTTAAATTAGCCTACAAATAAAGCTTGTACTGAAATATCTGGGTTTGATTTTTTGTTTTGTTTAAAACTTGCTCTTCTTATTACGTGAAACATATCATAAAATTGGCAAGGGGACCGTACGTACTTGCCGTTACTGTTTTGATTCAGGTTGACAGGGAGTGTAGAACAGGCAAGGACTTCAACTTTTGTAAAGAGGAAGTCGCAACTCTGAACAGTTTTCGAGAAAATAGAGTATCATAGTTTTAAGGATGCGTATACAGGTTGGTCCATTGAGCGTGACCGGGCCAAATATCTCACGAAATAAGCGTCAAACGAAAAAACTACAACAGGGACGGCCAAGAACGCTCCCTTATGACGTCACACGTCCCCCACTACCACACCAGCTGACTGCGCGCGCATGCGCGGAACTACGAACACGCCGCACGCGACAGTGCATTCGCGTAAGGAACACCGCCCTGCTAGCATGTGGCTTAGTTTCATATTACGACATTTGATAATATTAAGCTCTGTACAACACAGCATGTTGAGCAATACTGAATCTTTGTTGGCTGTTCGTACACCTACAGAAAAATAACAATACCGCTGGGTTTGGAACTGCATTACACCAACAATTTCGTGCTTCTCACATCGTCACTCGTAAAATTCTTACAACATTTAAGCTGAGAAATAGAAACAGACTTGAAAGTAGTCTACAGCATGCAGTATGATGTGGAATAAGTGATTCCAACTACATGTGAAACAAGCAAATTTTATATACTGGAACTACTGTACAAAATTTGCAATAACTACAATTCTCAACAAAACATATGATAAATACAACAAAATTATCACCAATAATTTAATTATTTTTGGTTCACTGTAGACATAATAAAGTAGGCATCCGGCACAAACTGACCGTACACGGACGAACGCAGACAGTTTCTCATATTTTCGTCACTCAGATTGCCACGTAATCCTGACTTATTTAGTTTCATAATCGAAATAAACCTTTCGCACACGTATGTCGATCCAAACACTGATATAACTTTTGTAGCCTCATTGTGGAGACGGGGAAACTCTTTCCGAGGAAAACCTTCGTAAAATTCCTGGACAGTTTTTACGCAAAAAAAATTTGTCCTTTGAACGGGAATTACACCGCAGATCGATCAATTCCATTTGAAAATGCACTGGAGTACTTTCAACTGAAACGGCAAAGGGTGTAGAAAATAGTTCAAAAACAGATGTCAGACTGGCAGTGTCCTGAAAACGTTTAGAAAATTGTGCCTGTAGTTCCTCCAACACAGAAACGAATTCGTCAGAAGTTGCGTTCTCTCTGACTAGAGAGCGTAGGACAATGGGCGGTATTCATTTTCATGATTTGTTCCTTCCACAATGCGAATTTCTTATTAAACGGATCCACTTTTTTCATCAGATCAGAAATAAGCTGCTACTCACCTTGCAAAGTCTTATCGAGAGCGTTCAAGTGTGCAGTCAGATCAATTAAAAAGGCGAGGTCTGCAATCCATTTGGGATCTTCTAATTTTGGCTCTGCCTTTCCTTTTCCCTTCAGGAACTCAACAATAGCGAGTCTTCAGTTGAAAAATCTTTCGAGGCATGATCCTCGACTTAACCAACGTATTTCCCAGAGGTAAATAACATCTCCGTACTCTTCGTTCATTTCCATGAGAAACTGTTGAAACTGACGGTATACTAAGCCATGCGACTTCAAAAAATGTACTACGGTGACTACCAACTTCATCACGTGCTCCAAATTTGCATACTTAGCACAAAGAGCTTCTTGGTGTACAAAACAATGAATTCCGTACAAATCTTCTGTCGATCGTCCTAGTATTTTACGCAACAATGCCACAAGCCCATTTTGAGCACCTCGAATTGCTGGCGCTCCATCCGTGGTGACTGAAACTAAAATTTTTCCAATTCAGGCCAACGGCTTCAACTGCCTCTTCAACTGCTTTTAGCAAGTCGGTACCCCTCGTTGTGTGTTTCATTGGTGCTAAATCTAACAGTTCTTCCGTCACGTGCAAATTTGTGTCGACTCCACCAACATAAATCGCTAGTTGTGCTGTGTCCGAAATGTCGGTCGACTCGTCCAACGCAATCGAGAATGCAATAAACTTGCAGGCACTATCAATTAACTGCCTAGAGACATCCGCTGCCATACCAGCTATGCGGCGAGCTATTCCCTGTCTGGAAAGACTAATTTCACTAAACTTGTTTACTTCCAGTGGCGTCAAGAGTTCCGCCGCCTCAACAATACACTCCTTGATGAAACCACCATCACTGAAAGGCTTATTCGCTCTTGCAATTTTGAGCGCCAT
Organism: Schistocerca gregaria; assembly: GCF_023897955.1. Classification (NCBI taxonomy): domain Eukaryota; kingdom Metazoa; phylum Arthropoda; class Insecta; order Orthoptera; family Acrididae; genus Schistocerca; species Schistocerca gregaria. The sequence continues at coordinate 598,425,206 of NC_064931.1, read as the reverse complement.
TTTGTAGCTTGTTCTTAAAGAAAGGTCGCTACGTTCGGTTGCAGGCTAAAAAAAGGAAACAAAAAATTGAGTGAACTCTAAATTCGAATTCTAACGACAAATATGTACAAATATAAACATCAGAAAAACAAAGATTTGTAAGTGGTACTCGCGTTCGGTCCGTCTCGCTGCATAACACTACGTCTTCTTAATTCCGCCAACTTGTTTGATCTATCAAACCAACTAAATCATTAAGTCCTTTGTGTGTGGTGTTATAATACCGTTCTATTGCAAATTTGCGGTGCCCGGAGAGTATGCGACTGGATAATAGACATTGAGAATTTTCATCCTTCTCTTCGAAAAAATATTGCAATTCCCATTCAGCTCTGAAGGTTCGTGACGTTGTGTCACTACCCCGCCTCTTTTTGAGCGTGTGTTCCATTGCAACAACCACTGTACAGTACTTATAAACTTCCTACGAATCGCTAACAAATGGCGAGGATAAACATGGCTGCCACTACGAATCAACTAATGCACCCTATGCCGGATGAGAAGATGTCGCATCGTACAGCTAGTCTAACGTCGCGCCGTGCCGAGCAGTGCCGCGAAAGACCGAGGAAAGCCGAGTAGTGGCGAGGCGTACCGAGCCCTGGACGGCACGCGTGCAGCACATCTGTACACGCGTGCAGTTTGCCGCGCCATGGCCGTCCCTGAACTTCAAAGAACGAAACTTGTCTAGCTTGTAGGGGGAAACCATATGGCGCTATGGTTTGCCCGCTAGATGGCGCTGCCATAGGTCAAACGGATATCAACTGCGTTTTTTAAAATAGGAACCCCCATTTTTATTATATATTCGTGTAGTACGTAAAGAAATATCAATGTTTTAGTTGGACCACTTTTTCGCTTTGTGATAGATGGCGCTGTAATAGTCACAAACATATGGCTCACTATTTTAGACGAACACATGGTAACACGTAGGTTTTTTAAATTAAAATACAGAACGTAGATACGTTTGAACATTTTATTTCTGTTGTTCCAATGTAATACATGTACCTTTGTGAACTTATCATTTCTGAGAACGCATGCTGTTACAGCGTGATTACCTGTAAATACCACATTAATCCAATAAATGCTCAAAATGATGTCCGTCACCCTCAATGCATTCGGCAATACGTTAACGACATTCTTCTCAACAGCGAGCAGTTCGCCTTCCGTAATGTTCGCACAAGCATTTAGACTGCGCTGACGCATGTTGTCAGGCGTTGACGGTGGATCACGATAGCAACTATCCTTCAACTTTCCCCACAGAATGAAATCCGGGGACGTCAGGTCCGGTGAACGTGCGGGCCATGGTTTGGTGCTTCGAGGACCAATCCACCTGTCATGAAATATGATATTCAATCCCGCTTCAACCGCACGCGAGCCATGTGCCGGACATCCATCGTGATGGAAGTACATCGCCATTGTGTCAGGCAGTGAAACATCTTGTAGTAACATCGGTAGAACATTACCTAGGAAATCAGCATACATTGCTCCATTTAGATCGCCATCGATAAAATGGGGGTCAATTATCCTTCCTCCCATAATGTTGCACCATACATTAACCCGCCAAAGTCGTTTATATTCCACTTGTCGCAGCCATCGTGTATTTTCTGTTGCCGAATAGTGCATATTATGCCCGTTTACGTTACCGCTGTTGGTGAATGACGCTTCGTCGCTAAATAGAACGCGTGTAAAAAATCTGTCATCGTCACGTAATTTCTCTTGTGCCCAGTGGCAGAACTGTACACGACGTTCAAAGTCGTCGCCATGCAATTCCTGGTGCATAGAAGTATGGTACGGTTGCAGTCGATGTTGATGTAGCATTCTCAACACCGACGTTTTTGAGATTCCCGATTCTCGCGCTATTTGTCTGCTACTGATGTACGGATTAGCCGCGACAGCAGCTAAAACAGCTACTTGGGCATCATCATTTGTTGCAGGTAGTGATTGACATTTCATGTGGCTAAACACTTCCTGTCTCCTCAAATAACGTAACCATCCTACGCACGGTCCGGACACATCAACGATGTCGTCCAGGATTCCGAGCAGCATACATAGCACAATAGCCATACATCAACACTATATCGACCTTTTCCGCAATTGGTAAACGGTCCATTTTAACACGGGTAATGTATCACGAAACAAATACCGTCCACACTGGCGGAATGTTACGTGATACCACGTACTTATACGTTTGTGACTATTACAGCGCCATCTATCACAAAGCGAAAAAAGTGGTGCAACTAAAACATTGATATTTCTTTACGTACTGCACGAATATGTAATAAAAATGGGGGTTCCTATTTTAAAAAAACGCAGTTGATATTCGTTTGACCTATGGCAGCGCCATCTAGCGGGCCAACCATAGCGCCATCTAGTTTCCCCCTTCAAGCTAGACGAGTTTCGTTCTTTGTAGTTTTTTCGTTAGATGCTCGTTTCGTGAGATATTTGGCCCGATCACTATCAATGGACCACCCTGTATATACTATTGTTCGGTGGCTAACAAAAAAGTGGTTCAAATGGCTCTGAACACTATGGGACTCAACTGCTGTGGTCATCAGTCCCCTAGAACTTAGAACTACTTAAACCTAACTAACCTAAGGACATCACACACATCCATGCCCGAGGCAGGATTCGAACCTGCGACCGTAGCAGTCGCACGGTTCCGGACTGCGCGCCTAGAACCCCGAGACCACCGCGGCCGGCAGGTGGCTAACAGGCCAGGATTCTGCAGCCTAGTGGTTAAGTGCTTAGTTTGATAAGTACAAGATCTCTGGATTGAATCTCGCTGCTCGTACCTTCTTTTTTTATTCTCACGTTACTGTAACAACAGATTTATTATTAATGTCCAAATTAACATTGTTTAATGATTCACTTATCATTTGCATAATATGCATCCTGAGAAGTAAGAAAACAAAATAAGAGTGTTTTTGTAAGGACATTGAAAATAAATGTAAATCAAATCAGTATATTTTTTTTTATTGACATTATTGTACCGACACTTGTGTCACGTATTGAGGACTGCACTAATCAGAAAGATACTAATAGAAGAAACATGTTAAACAATAATTATTGTGGCATACAACACACGTAATGAACGCAGAGTTTTTGCATGGGCATGATTTTTTCAATGTTTCTACTGCAAAACAAACTTTGTTTACGTTCGTAAACGGTCCACGTTCATCACACAGTTTCGCAGCATACCACACATATATGATCATATTACCGAATATTGTTGCAGATAACTGATGGCTTACGACTGATTAAAATTTTTTGCCGTCTTCTCTTGAAGCTCTCTCTTGATTGTGATCGATTATGTACGAGCAATTTAGTAGTCACTTTATGAGGTTTTTCACCTGCATGTAAAAATATACGTCGCATTGCTGCACTAACGGAGTACATTTTGGAGGAATTACTAATACTTTAATATTGTACGTTGACACACCTTCTCTATCCTGAAAAATTTCGTCGTACAATCCCGGGTTCTTTTGCCTTCCCCATGAATGGAGAGGATCAAAAGAAATTGCTCTTCTCTCAGATATGGCTTCAAGACGTTTATTAGAAATTCCCTGTATAGTACTGTTGAGAGTTTGCCGAACTCTGAGGATGTCATGACAACGTTTATGTATTTGTGTACGTAATCATCAGCTGCTTTTTCCATCCTTGGTCAAAATGAGCCAGTGGTCCCTTGCAAGCAAACGAAAACGGTTGACAGTAATTTTCCAGATAAGGTGGCTGCATATTGTGCAGTGTACAAATGTGTGACATTGTGCATATGCTTTCGGTGCAGAACAACTACCTTGTTCCGCGTTCGGCGAGGGTTCTATCATAAGTTAATTGATATTTGCACCCTAGTACAAACATTACAAATTAGCATCGTATAGTCTATAAGAATATTGCAACTGACGTAAATGAATCACGCACTGTTTGATCAGTATTAATAACAAAATCCTTGTCGTGTTTGATGTGAGGGTTCGGGTTTGCATTTGGAAATTTGCTGCTCCATCAAGTACTTGCTGCGGTGAAGCGCTTTCCCTCTTGGATACAAAGCTGATTATTTTTCTCTTACAAATCCGATGTCTTCGTTTGAAGAGAGCGGCACACGAGTCAGAAGCTTGACAATTTATATCAGGAAACTGGTCAGCAGCAACACGAGCTCATTGCTGCAGACTTCTCGTTGTCACCTGCTGATTACATTCACGAGCTTCTACGAAACGATTATAGGTCCACGAATCAATTGTTTTAAGTTGTTTGTGCCTTGTTCCGTCTTGTTTTATATGTTCTTCCCACCTTTTCGAAAGTTTCATGCTTTTGAGGCGTGAAGCTCTCGTCCTACCAAGAGTGGCCAAACTCCATCCTGAACACCTCTCCCTAGACTGACGGCTCTGAGCGCTACGAGACTTAACTTCTGAGGTCATCAGTCCCTAGAACTTAGAATTACTTAAACCTAACTAACCTAAGAACATCACTCACATCCATGCCCGAGGCAGGATTAGAACCTGCGACCATAGCGGTCGCGCGGTTCCAGACTGAAGCGCCTAGAACCGCTTGGCCACTCCGGCCGGCGCTAGATTGACGTCCCTATATTGCAACACTATGGAACGTAAACGCTGTCCGTTTTTGACTGCTACTCTTCGGTGTCATTATCATCTGATGCAGATGAAGCAAGTCCCTCAGTTTCTTCAAACACTCCCACTTGGTCGGCAATGAGTTCCTCTTGTACCAAGATTTGTTTCTCCTCTAGCACTTCGAAAATTCTGCGACATACTCCTTCCCCAATTTCCATGTGTTTTTGTGTCATTACTGCAGAAGATTTCGAAGCAATAAGATTGTTTGTAGAATGAGCGGTTCACTGTGCACAAGTGTCGTTTTAATAGTATTTTTTGAAAGTTCATTGTAAAACCCGTCTCCCATGAACCATGGACCTTGCTGTTGGTAGGGAGGCTTCGTGCCTCAGCGGTACAGACAGCCGTACCGTAAGTGCAACCACAACGGAGGGGTATCTGTTGAGAGGCCAGACAAACGTGTGGTTGCTGAAGAGGGGCAGAAGCCTTTTCAGTAGTTGCAAGGGCAACAGTCCGGATGATTGACTGATCTGGCCTTGTAACAATAACCAAAACGGCCTTGCTGTGCTGGTACTGCGAACTGCTAAAAGCAAGGGGAAACTACGGCCGTAATTATTCCCGAGGGCATGCAGCTTTACTATATGATTAAATGATGATGGCGTCCTCTTGGGTAAAATATTCCGGAGGTAAAATAGTCCCCCATTCGGATCACCGGGTGGGGACTACTCAAGAGAATATCATTATCAGGAGAAAGAAAACTGGCGTTCCATGGATCGGAGCGTGGAATGTCAGATCACTTAATCGGGCAGGTAGGTTAGAAAATTTAAAATGGGAAATGGATAGGTTAAAGTTAGATATAGTGGGAATTAGCGAAGTTCGGTGGCAGGAGGAACAAGACTTTTGGTCAGGTGACTACAGGGTTATAAGCACAAAATCAAATAGGGGTAATGCAGGAGTAGGTTTAATAATGAATAGGAAAATAGGAATGCGGGTACGCTACTACAAACAGCATAGTGACCGCATTATTGTGTCCAAGATAGACACGAAGCCCACACCTACTTCAGTAGTACAAGTTTATATGCCAACTAGCTCTGCAGATGACGAAGAAATTGAATAAATGTATGATCAAATAAAAGAAATTATTCAGATAGTGAAGGGTGACGAAAATTTGATAGTCATGGGTGACTGGAATTCGGTAGTAGGAAAAGGGAAAGAAGGAAACGTAGTAGGTGAATATGGAATGGGGCTAAGAAATGAAAGAGGAAGCCGCCTGGTAGAATTTTGCACAGAGCACAACTTAATCATAGCTAACACTTGGTTTAAAAATCATGAAAGAAGGTTGTATACATGGAAGAACCCTGGCGATACTAAAAGGTATCAGATAGATTATATAATGGTAAGACAGAGATTTAGGAACCAGGTTTTAAATTGTCGACATTTCCAGGGGCAGATGTGGACTCTGACCACAATCTATTGGTTATGACCTGTAGATTAAAACTGAAGAAGCTGCAAAAAGGTTGGAATTGAAGGAGATGGGACCTGGATAAACTGAAAGAACCAGAGGTTGTACAGAGTTTCAGGGAGAGCATAAGGGAACAATTGACAGGATTGGGGGAAACAAACACAGTAGAAGAAGAATGGGTAGCTTTGAGGCATGAAGTAGTAAAGGCAGCAGAGGATCAAGAAGTTAAAAAGACTAGGGCTAGGAGAAATCCTTCGGTAACAGAAGAAATATTGAATTTAATTGATGAAAGGAGAAAATATAAAAATGCAGTAAATGAAGCAGGCAAAAAGGAATACAAACGTCTCAAAAATGAGATCGACAGGAAGTGCAAAATGGCTAAGCAGGGATGGCTAGAGGACAAATGTAAGTATGTTGAGGCTTGTCTCACCAGGGGTAAGATAGATAATGCCTACAGGAAAATTAAAGAGACCTTTGGAGAGAAGAGAACCACTTGTATGAATATCAAGAGCTCAGATGGAAACCCAGTTCTAAGCAAAGAAGGGAAAGCAGAAAGGTGGAAGGAGTATATAGAGGGTCTATACTAGGGCGATGTATTTGAGGACAATATTATGGAAATGGAAGAGGATGTAGATGAAGATTAAATGGGAGATACGATACTGCGTGAAGAGTTTGACAGAGCACTGAAAGACCTGAGTCGAAACAAGGCTCCCGGAGTAGACAACATTCCATTGGAACTACTGACGGCCTTGGGAAAGCCAGTCCTGACAAAACTGTACCATCTGGTGAGCAAGATGTATGAAACAGGCGAAATACCCTCAGACTTCAAGAAGAATATAATAATTCCAATCCCAAAGAAAGGAGGCGTTGACAGATATGAAAATTACTGAGCTATCAGTTTAATAAGCCACAGCTGCAAAATACTAACACGAATTCTTTACAGACGAATGGAAAAACTAGTAGAAGCCGACCTCGGGGAAGATCAGTTTGGATTCCGTAGAAACACTGGAACACGTGAGGCAATACTGACCTTACGACTTATCTTAGAAGAATGATTAAGGAAAAGCAAACCTACGTGTCTAGTATTTGTAGACTTAGAGAAAGCTTTTGACAATGTTGACTGGAATACTCTCTTTCAAATTCTAAAGGTGGCAGGGGTAAAATACAGGGAGCGAAAGGCTATTTACAATTTGTACAGAAACCAGATGGCAGTTATAAGAGTCGAGGGGTATGAAAGGGAAGCAGTGGTTGGGAAGGGAATGAGACAGGGTTGTAGCCTCTCCCCAATGTTATTCAATCTGTATATTCAGCAAGCAGTAAAGGAAACAAAAGAAAAATTCGGAGTAGGTATTAAAATCCATGGAGAAGAAATAAAAACTTTGAGGTTCACCGATGACATTGTAATTCTGTTAGAGACAGCATAGGACTTGGAAGAGCAATTGAACGGAATGTACAGTGTCTTGAAAGGAGGATATAAGATGAACATCAACAAAAGCAAAACGAGGATAATGGAATGTAGTCAAATTAAATCGGGTGATGCTGAGGGAATTAGATTAGGAAATGAGACACTTAAAGTAGTAAAGGAGTTTTGCTATTTAGGGAGTAAAATAACTGATGATGGTCGAAATAGAAAGGATATAAAATGTAGACTGGCAATGGCAAGGAAAGCGTTTCTGAAGAAGAGAAATTTATAACATCGAATATAGATTTAAGTATCAGGAAGTCATTTCTGAAAGTATTTGTATGGAGTGTAGCCATGCATGGAAGTAAAACATGGACGATACATAGTTTGGACAAGAAGAGAATAGAAACTTTCGAAATGTGGTGCTACAGAAGAATGCTGGAGATTAGATGGGTAGATCACATAACTAATGAGGAAGTATTGAATAGGATTGGGGAGGAGAGAAGTTTGTGGCACAGCTTGACCAGAAGAAGGGATAGGTTGGTGGGACATGTTCTGAGGCATCAAGGGATCACCAATTTAGTATTTGAGGGCAGGATAAAAATCGTAGAGGGAAGCCAAGAGACGAATACACTAAGCAGATTCAGAAGGATGTAGGTTGCAGTAGGTACTGGGAGACTAAGAAGCTTGCACAGGATGGAGTAGCATGGAGAGCTGCATCAAACCAGTCTCAGGACTGAAGACCACAACAACAACAACAACAACATTATAAAACGATTCTGCTACACATTCACGTTCACGTTCTCTTGCTGTCGAAATACCAGACACATCACTACATTTACTCGAAACAAAGGACATCTTGGAGCGTTGACATATAATAACCTCGGGGACTAACATTAAAATGAAGTATTTTTTGTGTCTGTAAACGCTGTTCTCTTTCTCCCTCCACTAACCGAAAGTTTGTCGCTAAGCTGGTCGTAGGCTGTGTTCCAAAAATGAACACAGCATAGGGACAGAAGTGATGACACTTTTTGCAGGACCTGACCATCATTTTGCAGGACAATGCTCAAGCACGCACAGTGCAAGCTGTTACCGATTTATTTGACTGATGGGGCTGTTAGGTGCTATACCACCTACTGCTCTCCCCTGACCTACTGCTCTCCCCTGACTTAAGCCCTCGTGAGTTCAACTCGATTTCTAAACTGAAGGAAACACTTCACGGCATTCACTTCAGAACTGCTACAAATTCGCAGGGCACTAGATCACACCGCTCGAACTGTCAACGCAACTGTCACTGCTAAGAGTATCCTACGACTTCCACATCGCTGGCAACGGGTTATACATAATGCTGGTGATTACTTTGAAGGTCAGTAAAACTTTGAAACACGTATCTATTTTGTAAGAGCTGTAAGTAAATAGTTGCCACTATTTAAGTTTCAACCCTCGTACTTGATTATAACAAACTTTCTTTCATACGCCTCTTATGTGAGGTGAACGTTATTTAACCTGTTTAGGAGGCCCGGAAAGCAGCAGTTTCATATTTTAAAGGGTGGTTCGAAGCTACATTCAGAACTGAATCGTAGTAGACTCCTTTCTATAAATGTCTAACTCGACCTTGCCGCCATTTAAGGTGATCTTCAATTCTAAATATGGCAAGGTCCTGTTAATCTGATATTGAGCACACAAAGAAGTCTTTCTATGGAATGTATTAAGTCGGCTATGTAGATTATCACAATCTTTCTTGCTGCATCCCTAAAGAACAAAATAGTCATCAACATAACGTTTCCGACATATCACCTTAGTGCCCTTTTTCGGACACTTCTTAAAAAATTCCTATTCGAAATGAGACATAAAAACATTCGCTAAAATGCAAGCTACGGGGCAACCCGTGGCCAGATCCTGTTGCTGCCTGTACACTTGGCCACAAAATTTAAAATAAATTAAAACGTAGGATTCAAGTTAAAATATCAACAATCTCCTTGATTTGTCCTATGGCCTGCAGCAAAATCTGCTGAGGTTTTCAAGGGTGATGCATCAGTTGTACAAGTCTATTTTGAAAAATGAAGAAACCGCAGAACAGTTGCTTAGTTCGCGAACTTTTATTATGTGCACGACTGGTTTCGGAACACTTAGACTTGTATCGAACTCTTTGCGCATTTACGCCCAACAAGGCAAAAGGAGCGTTTTACAGACTATATCATTATAACGTAAAGTTAGCGAACATTTGTGCCAATATAAGATTCAAGAAAATTGTCTTCGTCATGAAGTGATTCCTAATTATATGATTAATATATTTGTTAAAACCAATCGCCATACCGCTAAGTACGTTACGTATTCTAATGTTGAATGTATTAACGGTGAAATTAGGGCCCAGTATAAGAAGGAAATTTTGAATAGGGCTTTGTACCTGCCACAAGGTTGTAAGTCAAGGTTGTAAGTGCTATCAAATTTGATAAAATGTACTGTCATATTCTCGAGGCCGTCGACAACTATAAAGAGATCATCAATTCTAGACGCCTGTCAAGACTGTTCAAACTATGTAATAGGTCTAGGCCAAATGGAGCCGTCTCATCTCCTAAATGTACTTAGAATTCCACCCTAGATTTGTTAATAAGACAGCTATTGCTTCTAATGATGACGAGGGTAGTCTGTTAAACATGGGTTTATCATGTAATCTAAGAGAGAATATCTCTGAAGAACAAGAATCTGTGACAATTGCTCATACAACAGAGGCTTTAGAAAGCGCTGACGTTCCAGTTCCTGTTAAAAATTAGGCATCTTAGCAAACAAACAGCATTGTAAAAGATAATAGGGGTTTTAGAACTAATCGCAGCGGAGAATGGCAGATATTGAAGTCACTTCATAAAAACTTACAGATAACGATGTCTTAGTCGTCTGTGCTGACATAAGGAAAACGGCTGTTGCCCTTTCTTAGCAGGAGCATGAGGAAAAGTTGAGCAGTTTTTTGTTAAAATGGTTCAAATGGCTCTGAGAACTATGGGACTTAACATCCCAGGTCATCAGTCCCCTAGAACTTAGAAGTACTTAAACCTAACTAATACAAGGACATCACATACATCCACTCCCGAGGCAGGATTCGAACCTGCGACAGTAGCGGTCGCGCGGTTCCAGACTGAAGCCCCTAGAATCGCTCACCCACACCGGCCGGCTTTATTGTTACTAGTGACATTGTTAACCGCTGAGACCAGACACAAACGCACTCTGGTGGCGTCGGGGAAGTACTATAAGATACTACTACTTTTCCGGATGAGAAGCGGAAGAAATAAGTTATAATGATTAAACCTAACGCACCTAGGCTCGGGGCGACATGAACTTTACCATTCGGCGAGACCGATTGTTAACGCATGGGGTGATTTGGGTTACAAACTTGAGAAATCTGTTGGGGGTTTTCTTAACATAACATTTTTCCTTCAGGATTAGATTAGATTAGATTAGATTAATACTTGTTCCATAGATCATGAATAAGACACTTCGTAATGATGTGGAACCTGTCAGGTTAATGAAATATGTCTGTACAAGATATTACATTACACAAAATATTGCATGACACTAATGCTTAAGTTAGTTATTTTTCCCTCCCTTAATTTATATCTAAAAATTCAGCCAATGAGTAGAAGGAGTTGTCATCTAGAAATTCTTTTAATTTATTTTTAAATGTTGGTTGACTATCTGTCAGGCTTTTGATGCTGTTTGGTAGGTGACCAAAGACTTTTGTGGCAGCATGATTTACCCCCTTCTGTGCCAAAGTCAGATTTCATCCTGCATAGTGAAGATCATCCTTTCTCCTGGTGATATATCTATGCACACTGCTATTACTTTTGAACTGGACTGGATTATTAACAACAAATTTCATAAGTGAATATATATACTGTAAGGTTACTGTGAGGATCCCTAGGTCCTTAAATAGATGTCTGCAGGATGACCGTGGGTGGGCTCCAGCAATTATTCTGATTACACGTTTTTGAGCAATGAATACTTTTCTACTCAACGATGAATTGCCCTAGAATATGATACCATACGAAAGCAGTGAATGAAAGTAGGCATAGTAAGCTAATTTACTGAGATTCTTATCACCAAAATTTGCAATAACCCTAATAGCATACGTAGCCGAACTCAGACGTTTCAGCAGACCATCAATGTGTTGCTTCCAGTTTAACCTCTCATCAATGGACACACCTAAAAATTTTGAAAATTCTACCTTAGCTACAGACTTCTGTTCAAAGTCTATATTTATTACTGGAGTTGTGGCATTTACTGTATGGAACTGTATATACTGTGTTTTATTAAAATTTAAAGAGAGTCCGTTTGCTGAGAACCACTTAATAATTTTGTGAAAAACATCATTTACAATTACATCACTTAGTTCTTGGTTTTTGGATGTTATTACTATACTTGTATCATCAGCAAAAAGAACTAACTTTGCATCTTCATCAATATGGAATGGTAAGTCATTAATGTATATCAAGAACAGTAAAGGACCTAAGACCGAACCCTGTGGGACCCCGTACTTGATAGCCCCCCAGTTTGAGGAATCAGCTGTTGTATTAATATTACATGAACCACTTATTTCAAATTTCTGCATTCTTCCAGTTAAGTATGAATTAAACCATTTGTGCACTGCCCCACTCAAACCATAATGATTTAGCTTATCTAAAAGAATTCCATGATTCACACAGGGAGTGCAGAGTGATAAAAACAGGGAAGATCTAATTACAATTCTTAAAATACCAACTTACCACAAGGACCCACATGGCTACCTTTGACATCAGCAATATGTATACTAATATACCTACAGATGAAACATGTGGCATCGTTCTTGAGATCTTCAGCATATTAAGCGGCAGGTCATCGGACGAAGTCAAGGGTGTTGTTAATATTTTAAGTTTGACCCTACGTTTTAATTTTTTTTAATTTGTTAGCCAAGTGTACAGACAGCAACAGGATCTGGCCATGGTCCCCCTAGCTTGCATTTTAGCGAATATCTTTATGTCTTATTTCGAGTATGAGTATTTAAAGTAATATACGGAGGAGGCCGCTAAGGTGGTATGCTGGAAACGCTGTGTTCTTTCTCTATTCACCAACAGATTAACGGGACCTTGCCATTAGATTTAAAGATCACTTTAAATAGTGGCAAGGTAGGTTGGCATCTATAGAAAGATGTCTACCACTGGTTTAAATATGAAACTGCTGCCTTCCGGTCCCTCCTACACAGGTTAAATAATGTTGGGGAGAGGATGATCTCAGATATTTAAGTGATTTTATTTGTAGGTAACGTTCTGTTTACGCTTTTAATTTCTTGTAAATAAGAAACTTTAGCCGCATAGTTTCTTACCTGATATTTCAGACTTGATGATCTCCTCTCATTCGAGTTTAACAGAATATTTTTATTATTTCAGTTTACATCAGATGATGTATCTTTAAGTGTTCCTAAACCGGTCACGTACACTGTAAAAGATTGTGGATTAAGCAACTGTTCTGCGGTTTCTTCATTTTTCAAAATGGACTTGCACAGTTGCGGCTGCCCTGTAAGAAATACTCTGTGAGTGCATCCTTCATTGGACCAATTAGATGGATGTCGAAAGATGCGAGATGAAGAACAACAGTCCAACGAAGTTTTTCGAAATCATCTCGGGTGCGCAGACTTACGTGAGGCCTTGCGTTGCTATGAGAAGTTCGTTTGAATTCTTGTGGTTACGAACATGCTGTATTCATATCTTCAATTTCCTGAGGGTGGCACAGATGCGTGTAGCTGGACATTGCACCATGAGGGAGGACATCAAACAGAATAAACTCTTCACTGCTTCAGTAGACCGTTGCCATGAGTTTATCGGCTGAGGGTGAGCTTTAATGTCTTCTTCGGGGAAAAGATGGTATGACGCTATACCATGGGTTGCCGTTTACTTTCCGGTTCGAAGTGAAGAGCCTGTGTTTCGTCACCTGTGACGGCGTACGACAAAAAATCGTCACGATCAGCCTGGTAACGTGCCAGTAATTCCTCACGGATGATTCTTCGTTGCTATTTATGGTCTTGTGTTAGGCCACAAGGAACCCGTCTGGCACACCGCTTTGAGTACCCCAACTGGTAGACGAGTGTGTCAACACTACTCTAACAGAGATGTCCAGTTAAGCAGATAGGTGTCTGATTGTGAACCGTCGATCACCTCGAATGAGACTGTCCGCACGTTCCAACATCGCAGGATTCACAGCCGTGAGCGGCCGAACGGAACGTTGGAGATCGGATAGGTTTACGTGAACGTGTTGCGCTGATGATGACTGACGCATCGCCTAACGACTCACCGTTCTTTTGTTCACTGCCGTGTCTACGTAGACACTCTGCAAGCTCCTATGAATATCTGCAATGCTCTGGTTTTCCGTCGAAAGAAACTCAATGACAGCTATCTGCTTGAAACTCACATTCGTTACAAATGCCATTTTGAAGGCCGCGTATAGCACCGCCACCTGCCGGAACTTAATGAAACCGTACGGGCTGCATCGTAAATAATCCATGTCTTACAACAAATTCCGCACTTTTTTCAGCCGAAAGTGACCGAGAAAGAAATGTGTTGCATACTTACTAAACGCCCTTCGCAGTTTAGCGACATTCGCCATAAACGATATTAACTTTTTCGGCTGTCGTACACGTTGTGAATGTCTCAATAGCTTTAAGAGGAAGTTATCTGTTTGTTACACCAGCAGAAGACAGACTGATGGACTTGAAGTACACAGGTATGTATATGAATCGTACCTGAGTTTCGTGTTTGCTTAGATTTGGTATAATAAGGCAGACGTTTGTGGAGCCTCTTGTCCTGATGGCTGGACAATAGTTTGTGTCGCTGTTATCTTAGCACATGTTATGTCGTTGAAGTTCCTTGGAAGTTTCTTTCACATTCCATAGGAAATATGATATAGTTACATTAGGAAAAAACCAAGTCGGTTTCTTAATTAGGTCACTATAAACGATAAAAATTACTTTCAAAAGTCCGCAAATTCACCATCTTGTCCGTTATAACTTTCGAAAACCGTATCTCAATATACTTATTCATTCTCGCTGTATTTGGGGTGGTCTGTCTTAGCTGTCTCACACTGTATGGTCTATCCTATTTCAGTTCGGCAGCAGGAAACCTTGCATTTTTCGGGTGATTCAATTTTCTATCATCTAAACTAGATGGTAAGATAATATCTTTGGCAAACTCGTAGCTGTGATATACAAATGCTTTCGGGATTTTTAATGGTCAAACCGTAATTTACGAAAATCATGCGACTCTGGGACTTGTAGCTCAAAAAGTATTCGAAATAAAATTTTCAAACAAAATTGAGTTTGAGGTGACGTTAATAGGGTATTTTTATAACACAAATATTATGTAATTTTCACCATGTTTCAAATTGTTACTGAAATACGCCATTTTAAATGGGATAGAAATATGGACTAAACGTGCAACATTTGATTTTTAAAAAAAATTACTAAAAATTTTCAAAATCTTCAATGGGGAAACGCAAAGAAAAAAAAAGAAATATAAAGAGGAACAGCTGTAAACCCCACGGGATGCGCTACGTCTTGGTATACAACACTCATGAAGTGATATGGTAAGACCGTGAATGTTAGTTCTTTGCTAGATGTGGCTGTGATACGGATTGTTTACCGTATGAAGTTATAAAGGTTTTTTTGAGTGTATAATAGTCTTTCGTTAATTTCACATGCCAGCGACTATTTTGAGAAAAGCAAAGCTCCATGTCGCTGTAAAATCAGTTGCTAGATGAAAATTTTAAGTGGTATAATAAACGACCTCTCCTTCCATCACTGCTATATACAATTCAATTCGTACTTCACAGGTTGTGTAAAATGGATGAAAAAGTTACGCAATCCACCGTCGCTTCAATCAGTTGCCAGTTAAGGCCACAAATTATGTTAAAGTACGATATCCCACACCGATACAAAGCAATTGTCAAATTTGACAAAAACTTAGAGATATTGTGTCGCACAAGTAGCAGTACTAATTCTAAGTAAATGTGCAACCTAGTTCTAGTGTTAATGTAAATGCTGAGAGTAGTGGTAGCGGTAGTGAAAAGAATCCTTCGGACTGTTCGACTAAACTGATAAGGGAAACTACAGTACCAGGATTAAACAAAACTCTTGTCTTGCTAGGTTAAACGAAAAAGCTTTCACAGAACATATATGGAAAAGTCAAAACTAGAAAAACAGCAGCTGCATTAAAAGCTGAAGTTTTCCAGTACACAGACACGGATGACTCACAAGTACCGGAACCTACTCAAGAATTTTAGAAAACCTAATCAAATCATTTATTCTGTCAAGATACAAACTTTAAAATTCAGATCCTTTCTACTTCCGCTACATTGGTCAACTGCAAAAACTCAAAATCATTTTAAAGCTACAAAATACACGTTTTCAGTGGCAAAAGATTTGGCATCAAAGGAATTATTAATGTGTACACCGGGAATCAAGACAGGTCATAACCTTCCAGCGAAAAGTATAAATATAGTTGCTGCATTTTACCAGTCAGAAGAAGTTAGCTGAAAAATGCCTGAAAAGTATAGGTTACAGTTAGAAAACACGGAAAAAGAGCAAAAGCAGAAAAAACTAATACTATGCAATCTAGAGAAACTCCATCGTCATTTCAAGGACACATATCGTACCAGTAAGATAGTATTCTCAAAATTTGCACAACTTCGACGTCACCGTTGTGTTTTAGCGGGATCTTTTGGCACTGTGTGTGTGTGTGTGTGTGTGTGTTTGTGTGTCACCACCGTTGTGTTTTAGCGGGATCTTTTGGCATTGTGTGTGTGTGTGTGTGTGTGTGTGTGTGTGTGTGTGTGTGTGTGTGTGTGTGTGTGTTTTATGCATCATCAAAACGTTGACCTTAAGATGTACGGCTCATCAGGAATAACTTCACTTAAAAACGTACCACCATTGCATAGCAAGAATCATTTGTAATCCACCTAAGCCATTGTAGATTTTTAATAAATGTTTAGTTTGTCCTGGGCTGTCAGAACTATAGGATCATATTGAATCTGTTTTCCAATGTGCTTTGTTGAACACAGTAATCTACAACACCGGATTGCGACTGAAAGTGCTAATTAGAGCGTGGAGATAGTTAAAAATGACTTTCTTGACGTCTTGTTCGAGAAACTGATAATACTGAAAAAAAAAACACGCGTTGAAAGCGTCATACGATATTTATGCTACTAGGAAAAAAGCAGCAAGAAAACAACAGAAATTCCGGTTTTAACGTATATTTCGAACTACTCATGTGTCATTCAAGATGAGGTTTTCGTGTTTCAGTGGAAGAAAAACTAGACCACGCTACATCCTTTTCTTATCTACTACAATGCTGCTGGTTCTGTCAATTGTGTGTCGCTCGTTGCTATTTTCGATTGTTTGAAGCATGAAATTTGAGTTCACTTGTTTCAGTGATATGTAGTGAAATTCGTCAAAGATAATAAGTTTTTGGAATAATTGCAGAATGGCAATTCCTTGCAACACCTCATGGAAAGGGCCATGCGATGGCATTGGGGAACTGTCAAGAGACTAGCAGCTCGAGCAAGTATCCACCGTCGAAGAAAAGTTCCAATAACCCGCACCTTATGAACTGCATCAGTGGGCAGCATCGAGTTTGACAACTGTAGTATTCTGTTTTGCTCTGAAGGAGGAATACAAACTTGAAGAACAAGTGCTTCGTCCTTGGTTCGAAGGCGGACGCGTAGTGCCAGGGACCCTAACAAAACATGCGTGTATTCCACTTCCGAAGTAAAAAATGTCAAAGACATATTTATTTGTAACAAAGGGTGCGGGGACAACGATATGTAAGCAGACGAAACAAATCAGTTCTTGATGCTTGCAGATGACCTTGATTAGCTGCGAGGTGTGTCTATGATGAGCGGCAGATGGCAACCCATCGGAACGTAAGTACAGCGCGAGCATCAATATTTATCACTTAATTTTTTTTCGCGTTTCAGAAAAGGGGCACCATGAAATTTAAGACAGGACCAATGAGTAATAAAGAGTGGTTCAAACCCAGGTATGTTTAATAGTTATGAAAACGGCGTTAATGTTCATTACAAGAATGAAATGTTTCTAAAAACGGTATTAATTACTGTCATGTTATGGTCGTATACCTTCAACAACAACGGACATTCAACTTCAAAACGAATCGTAGTTCACTGAGGTTCATTAGTTACACGGCATACAGATTGTCGCGTTCGGAAAATAACGCAAACTTTACCGATTTATGACAGTAAATCTAGTAAAACATTTAACATACAACTTTTTCTTACAGTGATTGACACACATAAGGAATGTTAACGATTCTGAAAAATGCGAGGTCAGTTCTCTTCTTTTTGGTCCGAGATGGAAGCCTGTATACTGGAAGCAAATAGGGATGTCAGGTGACGTACGATGTATCGCCTGTACAGTCGTAAGCATTGCTGACTTTTGTGTATTAACGCCCACCTTGCTGTTTTGCTGATACGTGTTTATAATATATTTGAGAGCTTGTACATATTGATTGTTGTTAATTAAGAAACTGAAGTCATTTGCATACGCATGTCTTAAGCCCATAAAGTGAAATTCATAAATAGGTATGATGTAGCTTCCTGAGGAATAGATCCGCTGGACTGAAAACACGTAAAAAATTTTAAAAACATTTATTACTGAATAAGGTACACTATGTGATCAAAAGTATCTGGACACCCCCAAAAACATACGTTGTTCATATGAGGTGCATTGTGCTGCCACCTACTGCCAGGAAATCAATGTCTACGACCTCAGTAGTCATTAGACATAATGAGAGAGCAGAATGTGTCGCTCCGTGGGACTCACGGACTTCGAACGTGGTCAGGTGATCGGGTGTCACTTGTGTCATACGTCTGTACGCGAGATTTCCACACTCGTAAACATCCCTAAGTACACTGTTTCCGGTTTGATAGTGAAGTGGAAACGAGAAGGGAGACGTGCAGAACAAAAGCGTTCAGGTCGACCTCATCTGTTGACTAACAGAAGAGGGTCGGAATGTGTAATAGGCAGACATCTATCCAAAACATCACACAGGAATTCCAAACTGCATCAGGATCCACTGCAAGTACTATGAGACTTAGGCGGGAAATGAGAAAACTTGGGTTTCACGGTCGAGCAGCTGCTCATATGCCACACATCACTCCGGTAAATGCCAAACGACTCCTCGCTTGGTGTAACGAGCGTAAACATTGGACGATTGGACAATGGAAAAACGTTGAGTGGACTCCCGAATACGGTACAGAATGTGGCGATCCGATGGCAGGGTGTGGGTTTGGCGAATGCCCGGTGAACGTCATCTACCAGCATGTTTAGTGCCAACAGTAGAATTCGGAGGCGGTGGTGTTATGATGTGGTCGTTTTTTTTCATGGAGGAGGCTTGAAACCGTTGTTGTTTTGCGTGGCACTATCGTAGCACAGGCCTAAGCTGATGTTTTATGCACCTTCTTGCTTCCTACTGTTGAAGAGGAGCTAGGGGATTGCGATTGCATCTTTCAACACGATCGAGCAACTGTTTATAATGCACGGCCTGTGGTTGAGTGGTTACACGACAATAACATCCCTGTAATGGACTGGCCTGATTCCTATAGAACATCTTTGGTATGTTTTGGAACGCCGACTTCGTGCCAGGCCTCACCGACAGACACCGATACCTTTCCTCAGTGCTGCACTTCGTGAAGAATGGGCTGCTACTCCCCAAGAAACATTCCAGCACCTGATTGAACTCAATATTGAATTCCAGCATTACCGATGGAGGGCGCCACGAACTTGGAAGTCATTTTCAGCCAGTTGTCCAGATACTTTTGATCTCATAGTGTGTGTACGTTACTTAACTCTCTTCTAAAGAGCGGTGGTCGTGCGCTTCTAGGTGCTACAGTCTGGAACCGCGGGACCGCTACGGTCGCAGGTTCGAATCCTGCCTCGGGCATGGATGTGTGTGATGTCCTTAGGTTACTTAGTTGTAAGTAGTTCTATGTTCTAGGGGACTGATGACCTTAGAAGTTAAATCCCATAGTGCTCAGAGCCATTTGAACCATTTGAACCATAAAGAGCGGTGACGTTAAACAGAAATTAGACTAGTAATCACTTTGTATCAAAGACCTCATCAGGTTAATTTACGCTTCCAATAAGTTTTAATCCCATTCGCTGAAAATTGGATCTGGTGGGCGAAATGTGACCTACGAGGATTCATGATGGCAGTCGCCGTACTGGCTGGCAGCACATCAGCCCCGGAAGTAGACCCGCTTACTCTCCAGTTGAACTCCAGGTTCACTGCTGTCGTCGACGACGACGCGAGCATCAGCACTGGAAACTCTGAATTTCTAGTATAACATGAAGCTTTAATACTTGGGAGTTTTACCTTCAATTTTCTAACTTGGTTTTGTGTCTGGTGGCTCTGTTGTCGTCGGGCCGTTTAGCCGCACTAAATACCGATGGAGAAAGGATAATGAGCTAAGCTCTAACACCGCCAAGGTGACCCGCGCAGAAAAATGGTGCTACAAAGCGACGCTCTCTGTACGCCACACCGGTACTGTAGTGTTGTTCCGTCGCATACGCCTGCAATGCAGGCCACCTCCCAGACCTTCATGTGACGCTCGAAGCTCCCGTGCCTCGTAGATACAGCAAGATCAATAGCTTTTGCGTATAAAGCTTCCTTTGCAACCAAGTGAACATAACCGAACGTGCAACAGCCAACGAAAATTCTGTCTAGTGTAAACGCTAGACGTGTGTGCGCAAATGGAATTTGGTCGTACCCGTGTCGCATTCGCAGGTGTTCGCTTGCGATCCGTTGGTTGTCGGGTTTTTAGCGAACCATCAAAGGAAGTTCGTGTCCTCTCCACTTCAGCGCTGGCAGTAGAGAAAGGTCTCGTCTAATATCTTGCCTGTTTTTGTGATTGCTGACATGCGTTGCCTGATCGATGAGTGGGCTGGAGAGAAAGTGACGTTCTCGATATAAGAATGCAGGTATTATACGTGCATCTGTGATCGAAGAGGTAGTTCAGATGCCGAAAGAGAAGAAATACGATTGGTAGAAAATTGCCGAAACACACAAAAGTCCAACTGAAGACGTCAGAAATATAATAAATCCACTATATCGTTGTATCAGGTGGGAACGGAGTGAATAATCACAAGCTTCGTAATTCCTTTTATTAAAAATGGAAAGCACAATAAATTGCCATGAAAGTAAACAAGTGCGAACACATATCTATTATGCTGATTAAAATTAAAAACCTAAGAAACGGTCCCCTTGCTTATGTTCGTGCCATCTGTAACTACATGGCTGTTGCATCACTGTTAGCGATTTTTGATGGTAAATACGAGGTACGTCCACAAAGTAAGTTCTGTTTGGTTATATAAAACAAACGTGTACAGATACAGAAAAAATATTTATTGTACAAAAATCTACAACTGTTAAACTACTATTATACATAGCTTCAGAAATTTTGTAGGCACTTGTCATAGCGTGGCACAAGTTTTTGTATGCCTTCTTCGTAGAAGACAACCAAGTGGTAACATGTTCTTTCAGCTCGTCATCATAGTTGAAGTGTTGACCACCAGGGACAGATGTTAGGTGTAGAAGAGATTAAAGTCACTAGAAGCGAGCTGTACGGAGGATGATCAAACACGTCCCAGTAAAATTCCCATAAGAGTTGTTTGGTCACATTCGCCTTGTGAGGTCGGGCATTATTGTGAAAGAAATCAACACCTTTTGACAGTAATCCTCGGCGGTTGTTCTGAATTGCGCGGCGCAATTTCTTAATGGTCCCACAGTAACCATGTGCATTGATTGTTTGGCCTCGTGGTAAGAAATCAATCAACGAAATGCCTTTTCTGTCCCAAAAAACTTTGCACATGACTTTTCGAGATGTCAACATTTGCTTAGGCTTAACCTTCGTTGTGGATGAAGTGTGCTTCCATTCCATTGATGGCCGTTGAAGCGTCCCCTTAGAAAAATTATGAATGACTTTACTAGTAAACTTCTATGTTATTTGATCTTCAAACAGCTGAGCAAAACTCAACGCACTCAAACAATTTTTTGTTTACTTATTCTGATCATCACTAAACTGACACACACTATTTTTAGCGCAACGCAATCTGTCATTCAAAAACCCCTACAAAAGAATGGCTCTGACTATCAATAACATATACCTTTCATGAATCACTTACCTCACAAAAATCTTCGTTACTCGAACTACTGCAATACAGAGAGCGCCAATACTGCCACCTAAATAAAAGATTCTAACTACTAGAGGCACTAACTATTGATAGGCACAGTTAGCAAATGAAAGATTTTGATAGAGAAAAAGCAATGTATTTACCTTAATAGTGTTCAAAAGTCATCATATATGTATCTATCAATTCATGACATCCATCTTTACAAATTTCCTTTTTCTGGCGGACACACGTCGAGATCGTCTGCTTCTTATAGCAACCTCTCAAAACTCGGGCATCTCTCTCTCCACATCCACCACTGCTGGCGGCTCACCTCCAACTGCCCAACACTACAATAGTGAATATTTCAACAATGAGTCCAACCAGTCGCAGACTGCACACAGAGCAGTCAGTGATATTAATACGGAGCACTACTTGTCGTTACCAACATAAAAACCTAAACAGCCCACTTACACCGTTTTGTTTCAGGGGTGTCGTACGATACCCAAGTTTCATCCCCCGTTACTATCCGAGAAAGAAAATCATCCCCTTCTTGATTGTAGGGTGTCAAAAACTGTTGCGCACTGCGATCCGTTGTTTTTTGCGTTGTTCAGTAACAATTTTGGGTACCCAACATGAGCAAAGTTTTCGAAATTTCAGGTTTTCAGTAACGATTTCATGAATTAGTGATTGTGAAATTTGCGGAACTTCCATAGCAAGGTCACTAAGTGTAAGCTTACGATTGTGCTTAATCTTCTTTTCAGTTGTGTGAACCAGTTCACCAGTAACCACAGACGGGTGTCCACTTCGATCTTCATCGTGCACTTGATCACGTCCGTCATTGAACAGTCTGACCCATCTTCTAATCACTGAATCACTCATAGCATTTTATCCGTAAACCTCGCACATTTGCCGATGAATTTCCTTTGGTTAACTTTCTTTGCATTTAGAAAACGAACCATAGATATAATTTCACATACGGAAGCATTTTCAATTACGGCTGACATTACAAAGAAACACTACAAACCACATGTCGGCAGCAGCGATCTGAAAATGGCGTACATGTCTTCTCCTTGAGTAAGGGTAACTGCCGCCCATGCTTGGAACTGCGATCGTAGCGCTGCCGCGGATAGAAATAGAAACGGAACTTACTCTGTGGACGACCCTAGTAAGAATGGTTTACCCGGGGTCACGTTATGTGCCCTCCTAACAAATTACATAGCAGATTTTATAAAGTACCCCATGTGACAGGTCATGTGTATATTTCACACTTCATTAATCATATTTTATTGATACTATCTTCCTTATATGTACTTTAATAAATTCCTTTAAGTGCTTCACATATATCACCACAGCGTTCTGCAGGCCATTGTCAGTTTTCGTGACCAGGGTCGCTACTTCTCAATCAAGTAGCCTCTCAATTTGCTCACAAGCGCTGATTGAACCCCGCTTGCCAACAGCGCTCGGCGGACCTGGCTGGTCACCCATGCAAGTGTTAGCGAAATGTGTTAGACTTCTGTGATATGACGGGAAATGGTATTACCACTGTGGCAAGCCCGTTGGCACCTGATACACTATGTGATCAAAAATATCCGGACAACTGGCTGAAAATTACTTACAAGTTCGTGGCGCCCTCCATCGGTAATGCTGGAATTCAATATAGTATTGGCCCACCCTTTGCCTTGATGGCAACTTCCACTCTTGCAGGCGTGCGTCCAATCAGTTGCTGGAAGGGTTCTTAGGGAATGTCAGCCCCTTCTTCAAGGAGTGCTGCCCTGAGGAGAAGTATCGATGTCGGTCGGTGAGCCTGGTACGAAGTCGGCGTTCCAAAACATCCCAAAGGTGTTCTACAGGATTTAGGTCAGGACTCTGTGCAGGACAGACCATTACAGGGATGTTATTGTCTTGTAACCACTCCGTCACAGGCCTCGCATTATGAACAGGTGCTCGATTATGTTGAAAGATGCAGTCGCCACCCCGAATTGCTCTTCAACAGTGGGAAGCAAGAAGGTGCTTAAAAGATCAGTGCCTGTGCTGTGATACTGTCACGAAAACCAACAAGGGGTGCAAGCGCCCTCCGTTAAGAACACTACCCCGTAATTTTACTGTTGGCACTAAAAACTCTGCCAGATGACCTCCATCGGGCATTCGCCATACCCACAACCTGCCATCGCATCGCCACATTGTGTACCGTGATTCGTCACTCCACATAACGTTTCTCCACTGTTTAATTGTCCAATGTTTACGCTCCTTAAATCCAGCGAGGCGTCGTGTGGCATTTACCGGTGTGATGAGTGGCTTATGAGCAGCTGCTAGACCGTAAATTCCAAGTTTTCTCACGTCCCGCCTCCTGTCATAGTACATGCAGTGGATCGTGATGCAGTCTGGAATTCCTGTGTGGTTGTCTGGATAGACGTCGTCTGCCTTATTACATATTACGACCCTCTCCAACTGTCGGCGGTCTCTGTCAGTCAACAGACGAGGCCGACCTGTACGCTTTTGTGCTGTACGTGTCCCTTCACGTTTCCAATTTTTTTTTCACTATCGCATAGGAAACAGTGGACCTAGGGATGTTTAGGAGTGTGAAAATCTCGCGTACAGACGTATGAGACGTGTGACACCCAATCACCTGACCACGTTCGAAGTCCGCAAGTTCCGCGGAGCGCCCCATTCTGCTCTCTCACCATGTCTAATGACTACTGCAGTCGCTGATACGGAGTACCTGGCAGTATGTGGCAGCACAATGCACCTAATATCAAAAACGTGTATTTTGGGGCGTCCGGATACTTTTGATCACATAGTGTATACAGCAGTTACTGAAATGTGAAACAATCACTAACGTAATTGTCATCGGTTGCTAATAACCAGTGTGTTAGTGCTAGTCTTTCTTCAGGTTATGTTGGTTGTTGGTAATTAGTGTTCTTCTTTTAACCCAAGAACAATGAAGGGGGACGAAATGTTACCTTTTTGCTAAACCATCGTAAAATTTTTCTTGACCATCTTTTATTCAAAACACGTCATAATTTATAATTTATGCTCTAGCTAATTACAATTATAAGGTCTTCATTGTTGTGTGTTATACAAAACACGTACAAAATTTCCTGTGTTACACCCTATACTGGCACTACCAGAATGGCGGGAACCGCGAACTGGTACCAAGTGCAATCATATATTTTAAGAGGGTTTAGTAATCTAGGGTTTAATTTCCTCTTCATTTCTAATGAGAAGCTAGCAAAAAGTGTCGACCTGTGAATTTGACTTAGTTTAGGCCAGTGCTAAGGAAAACCGGAACTGTAATGCAGTGTTAAGCGCATTACCTCCACGAACTTCACGTTTAAGTATATTTCCCTACACTTTTGCGGAACAAACCGTACTAAAAATGACGCATATTAGATATATTTTTAAAGCCACATGTCACTAAAACTGCGTATTTTTGTAATACGCTATTATAAATAGGAAAAATCACCAAATATGGCATTTTAGCTTCGCATACACTGAAATAAACATGTCGACTGCTCGGCTATCTCTTGTTCTCTTCCGCTTGCACCAATGTAACTACCAATTGGCAGGTGAAAGTATGCATGGTACTCACTAGCGAATCTTCGCACATTTTCTCGCGAATGTGCATTCGCTAGTGTTCGCTTGTGGTCGCTTGTAAAGCGGTTTCGTAAGCGTTTCATCTATTTTGATAATAGTAATTGTTCCCTGAACACAACGCGTGATACTGATGACACAACTACGGTGAAACACAACTGACGACATGCCCATGTCATTTTGATAAGGTCTCCGTACTGAACCAGAACATCTGTTACTAAAGGGACCATTATGAAACATAAAATATATGGCAAAATTAGTTTTTTCACAGTTCAATAATGTAATGATACCGTATGTAAAGTTTATTGTTTTGAGGAATTAAAACAGTGATTCTCTTGGAAGCTCACTGCAGCGGGTCACTCTGAAAAAAATTCGTCGTACATTGTCATTAGTTTAATCCCCTAACATGAGGCAATATCGTGTACAGAATTCAGCCCGGAAGCCGTCAACAGTGGGTTCGTTTCATGTAGAAGTTTGTTCTTGATGGAAGCAACCGCAGCTCTTGATTTTGAGACAGCGTTACGGATTCGATGCGTGCACAGCTTCGAAGACGTATGCCGAAGTTTGGCAGGTTGGTACTCGTGTTAGTATAAATATCCAAGTAATATTCGGTGATATAGGTCTGTATCTCTGAATGGCTAGTATAAAGGGTCCTCCACAAGTTTCGTATTTAGTCAATTAGTAATAGGTTTTCCCGACGGAGTACCTGAATTATATAGCGAACAGAGGAGATTGTAGACACGGGATCTGTGATGTAACGGGTGCGAATTCGATATACTGCTGATGATTTGCATGTGGTACTGATGACTTCTGCATTGAGACATCTCACTGCGTGAACAATTCCTAATAAATGTGTTGTGCTACTGCACTCCTATCGTAGAACTGTGAAATAAAACTGTCTGGGCCGCCTTTCCTAGTAATCTTGATACTTCGAGTGAGCTTTGATGTACTTCGTTAGGTTTTCCTGGTGTATTGCGACCACCAAAATATGCGTGACTGTTATATTGGCATGACTGACACTACTTTTTGCCACGTGGTACTGATTTCTTGTATCAAGTTAATTTCTTGCGTCATTCTGCAGTTTAAGTTCCACAACTCGCTACCTCTATGTATCTTTTGTAGTGTGCGTCTCATTCAAATTTGGTCGGCTACGTGGTCAAAATAGATAATGTGTTTGTACTGACAGGCGTTAATATGTGGTACGATATTTTACTATACCTTAAATCTGTCCTATTTTCAGAGCGTCCTATTACAAGAGTATAAGCAGCAAGGTTTCAAGGTAGTATGTGTAAGGTATCCGCTAGGTTCAAAATGGTTCAGATGGCTCTGAGCACTATGGGACTTAACATCTGAGGTCATCAGTCCCCTAGAACTTAGAACTACGTAAACCTAACTAACCTAAGGACATCACACACATCCATGCCCGAGGCAGGATTCGAACCTGCGACCGTAGCAGTCACGCGATTACGGCTATCAGCTAGGTATAGTTCCTGTAGTAACAGTGTGAAATTGATAGCAATAGATGTAGTTAGCTACCTCGTCTTCTTTTCAGATGATGCATTTAAAATCTAACACCAGACATGATCGTCGTGAGTGAAGTCATGGAATATTTCTTTCTGCTCTAGGTTGAGGGCCTGGAAATGCGTAAATACACTCCTGGAAATGGAAAAAAGAACACATTGGCACCGGTGTGTCAGACCCACCATACTTGCTCCGGACACTGCGAGAGGGCTGTACAAGCAATGATCACACGCACGGCACAGCGGACACACCAGGAACCGCGGTGTTGGCCGTCGAATGGCTGCGCAGCATTTGTGCACCGCCGCCGTCAGTGTCAGCCAGTTTGCCGTGGCATACGGAGCTCCATCGCAGTCTTTAACACTGGTAGCATGCCGCGACAGCGTGGACGTGAACCGTATGTGCAGTTGACGGACTTTGAGCGAGGGCGTATAGTGGGCATGCGGGATGCCGGGTGGACGTACCGCCGAATTGCTCAACACGTGGGGCGTGAGGTCTCCACAGTACATCGATGTTGTCGCCAGTGGTCGGCGGAAGGTGCACGTGCCCGTCGACCTGGGACCGGACCGCAGCGACGCACGGATGCACGCCAAGACCTTAGGATCCTAGGCAGTGCCGTAGGGGACCGCACCGCCACTTCCCAGCAAATTAGGGACACTGTTGCTCCTGGGGTATTGGCGAGGACCATTCGCAACCGTCTCCATGAAGCTGGGCTACGGTCCCGCACACAGTTAGGCCGTCTTCCGCTCACGCCCCAACATCGTGCAGCCCGCCTCCAGTGGTGTCGCGACAGGCGTGAATGGAGGGACGAATGGAGACGTGTCGTCTTCAGCGATGAGAGTCGCTTCTGCCTTGGTGCCAATGATGGTCGTATGCGTGTTTGGCGCCGTGCAGGTGAGCGCCACAATCAGGACTGCATACGACCGAGGCACACAGGGCCAACACCCGGCATCATGGTGTGGGGAGCGATCTCCTACACTGGCCGTACACCTCTGGTGATCGTCGAGGGGACACTGAATAGTGCACGATACATCCAAACCGTCATCGAACCCATCGTTCTACCATTCCTAGACCGGCAAGGGAACTTGCTGTTCCAACAGGACAATGCACGTCCGCATGTATCCCGTGCCACCCAACGTGCTCTAGAAGGTGTAAGTCAACTACCCTGCCAGCAAGATCTCCGGATCTGTCCCCCATTGAGCATGTTTGGGACTGGATGAAGCGTCGTCTCACGCGGTCTGCACGTCCAGCAGGAACGCTGGTCCAACTGAGGCGCCAGGTGGAAATGGCATGGCAAGCCATTCCACAGGACTACATCCAGCATCTCTACGATCGTCTCCATGGAAGAATAGCAGCCTGCATTGCTGCGAAAGGTGGATATACACTGTACTAGTGCCGACATTGTGCATGCTCTGTTGCCTGTGTCTATGTGCCTGTGGTTCTGTCAGTGTGATCATGTGATGTATCTGACCCCAGGAATGTGCCAATAAAGTTTCCCCTTCCTGGGACAATGAATTCACGGTGTTCTTATTTCAATTTCCAGGAGTGTATTTGGAGCACTGCGTTCTACAGGATGTTGAGACGAACGCTAGCACAAGTTTCATGCACATGGCACGTCAACATATTGTAAGCCAAAGCACGATCATGCGTATCCTCCATAACAACCTCTACTATACCTATCACCTGCAACGAGTGCAAGGATTATCAGCAGCAGATTTCCTTCTGCGGGAAGGATTTTTTAGATAGTTTTTGCACCAGACCATCGCAATTATGGGATTTCTGTCATCAGTCCTGTTTGCCGACGAAGCAACCTTTATTAGAACTGACCTCATCAATCTGCATGATCGTCATCTTTGGGCTACAGACAATCCTCTGTGAATGATTGAGGCGTCTTATCAGCATCTGTTCAGCATCAATGTGTTGGCAAGGATTATTGCAGACCACGTACCTGGATCAGTTATTATTCCACCTGAACTTTCTGTGGAATATTCTGTCTGCGCTGCTTGTGAATGTGCCTTTGGGAGTACGACAGTTTATGTGGTTTCTGCATGACTGAGCTCCAAGCCATTTCCTCATCACATTTCGCCGACACCTCAACGTCGTCTTCCCTGGTCGTTAGATAGGACATGGAGGTCCTGCAGCGTGGCCTGGTAATAACCGGACTTAAACCCTCTAGATTTTTTACCTCTTGGGGCACCTGAAGTATTGTGTATGCTGAACCAGTTCCTGATGCGCAGACCCTTCAACAGCGTGGTCACAACGCCTGTAATGCTATTCGGAGAGAGGTCAGAACGTGCGAACGAGAGCGGCACTCCATGATGTACCGTGTGGACGTGTGCATTCCATCCTACGGAGGCCATTCTGAATATCTGTTGTGACGTGGATAGGATGCAGCTCTGTAACTGTATTCCACGACTATCTATTGTCGTTGCACGCACACAGTCCATTTCGGGGCGTATGTTCATAGGATCTTCTTTCATCAATTTCCAGTGATGATTCTGTTTGATTAATGCTCACCCTGTGGACTGATTTGATTATGTATGGTTTATGTCTGTAAGATACAGACACGTTTCGGCATAGCCGTATCTATTAGGAAGCACTACTGCATCGTAGTGCACGTATGTCATACTAGAACTCCGAATCACGTATCTGCTCGCTACCGCCCATTTACATGTACATCGTTACTCTCCAATTCACCCTTAAGTGCCTGGCAGAGGGTTCATGGAACCATTTTCATACTACTTCTCTACCATTCCACTCTCGAATGGAATCTTTCCGTTCGAGCTCTGATTTCGCTTATTTTATTATGGTAATCATTTCTCCCTACGTAGGTGTGTCTCAACAAAATATTTTTGCATTCGGAAGAGAAAGTTGGTGATTGAAATTTCGTAAATAGATCTCGCCGCAAAGAAAACCGCCTTTGTTTCAGTGACTGCCACCCCAAATTGGTTCAAATGGCTCTGAGCACTATGGGACTTAACATCTGAGGTCATCAGTTCCCTAGAACATAGAACTACTTACAACTAAGTAACCTAAGGATATCACACACATCCATGCCGGAGGCAAGATTCGAAGCTGCGACCGTAGCGGTCGCGCGGTTCCAGACTGAAGCGCCTAGAACCGCTCGGCCATTGCTGCCGGCCTACCACCCCAACTCGCGTATAATATCAGCGACACACTCACTCCTATTACGCGATAACACGATACGAGCTGCCCTTCTTTGCACTTTTTCGATGTCCTCCGTCAATCCTACCTGTGTAAGGATCCCACACCGTGCAGCAATATTCCAGCAGAGGACGGACAAATGTAATGTACGCTGTCTCTTTAGTGAGTTTCTCGCATCTTCCAACAAGGAAACCTCCCCATCGCACCCCCCTCAGATTTAATTATAAGTTGGCACAGTGGACAGGCCTTGAAAAGCTGAACACAGATCACTCGAGAAAACTGGAAGAAGTTGTGTCGAACTACGAAAAAAAAAAGCAAAATATAAAAACTGAGTAGTCCATGCGCAAGATAGGCAACGTAAAGGAAGCTCTGAGCTCAAGAGGGTCGTGGTCCCGTGGGTAGCGTGAGCAGCTGCGGTACGAGAGGTCCTGGGATCAAATCTTCCCTCGAGTGAAAAGTTTACTTTCCTTATTTTTGCAAAGTTATGATCTGTCCGTTCGTTCATTGACATCTC
The DNA here is from genome assembly GCF_023897955.1 of Schistocerca gregaria. Taxonomy (NCBI): domain Eukaryota; kingdom Metazoa; phylum Arthropoda; class Insecta; order Orthoptera; family Acrididae; genus Schistocerca; species Schistocerca gregaria. The sequence goes on along the minus strand of NC_064931.1, from coordinate 598,394,765 downwards.
TGTGCACTGTAATAAGTTTAGTGTTTGTGTTTTGCGACCGTACCGCAAAACCGTGCGATTAGTAGACGAAAGGACGTGGCTCTCCAAAGGAAAACACGTCTGATATATTCTATACGACACTGGTGACGGCATGCGCTTCACATGACAGGAATATGGTTTTTTTTAAATCTCATTTAGTTCCCTTGTGTTCGTTGTATCTGCTCGGGGCGGACGTCGTATACAGAGGGCAGCTAACCCTCTGACCGAACTCGCTGAGCTACCGTGCCGGTATGTTGTCGACCCACCTAACTTGTACACTTGGCGAATGGGTAAAAAGATTCTTTTACCTTTGCCGGCACGGTAGCTCAGCGGATTCGGTCAGAGGGCTGTGTGCTCTCTGTAATAAAAAAACGGAGTCAAGGCATCAAACATCAACTTGAACGGATGTCTTGTGACGTCCGCCCAGACCAAACGCAACGAAGTATATCGAATAAAATGAAAAAGAAAAAAATAGAAAATTCTACCTTGCCCGATTTAAGTTTTCTTGTGGATGTGATAACCACTCCCAAAAAAGTGATGAAAACATACGAGTTTGTCACATAAACTGCAACAAATGGCCGGCCGTGGTGGTCTCGCGGTTCTAGGCGCGCAGTCCGGAACTGTGCGACTGCTACGGTCGCAGGTTCGAATCCTGCCTCGGGCATGGATGTGTGTGATGTCCTTAGGTTAGTTAGGTTTAAGTAGTTCTAAGTTCTAGGGGACTAATGACCACAGCAGTTGAGTCCCATAGTGCTCAGAGCCATTTGAACCATTTGCAACAAATGAATGCAATAGTTTCACAGTCGCACTGTTTTTCCTGTGCTCTGTCAAAACATATGTTTTTAACGTTTTCAAATTTTTCCGTGTGTAGACCCTCAAATCCTGCATATGTCCAAGCAAATCTGAACATGTCCTGGAATTTCGGAGAGCGAAGTTGATTATGTGTGAGTGCCTGAACTTTGATAATTGACACACGATCACGTAAACAATACTTCTCTGTGTAGCTTCGCATAATAATTGTCTGAAAATAAAAAAAAATGGAACTTTTCACTCGAGGGAAGATTTGAATCCAGGACCTCTCGTTCCGCAGATGTTCACGCTAACCACCGCACCATGGCGCTCCTGAGCTCACAGCTTCCTTGATGTTGCTTATCTTGCGCATGGACTACTCAGTGTATATTTTGCTTATTTTTTTCATATCTCGGCACAACTTCTTTCTGTTTTCTCGAGTGATCTGTGTTCAGTTTTTCAAGGCCTATCCGCTGTGCCAACTTATAACTAAATCTGAGCGGGGTGCGATGAGGACTTTCCCTTGTAAGTGTTCTGCCAACAAAGCGCAGTCTTTGTTTCGCCTTCCCCACAATATTATCTATGTGGTCTTTCGAATTTAAGTTGCTCGTAATTGTAATTCCTAAGTATTTAGTCGAATTGACAGCCCTTAGATTTGTGCGGTTTATTGTATACCCAAAATTTTTGGATTTCTTTTAGTAACCATGTGGATGACGTCGCACTTTTCTTTGTTTAGCGCCAATTGCCACTTTTCGCACCATACAGAATTTCTCTCTAGATCATTTTGTAATTGAAATTGATCATCTGATGATTTTTTTTAAAATTCTTTATTTCATAATAATAATAATTGTACAAAATGACCCACCAACTTAATGATTAGTGGGTCCTATGTTTCTAGTTTTATAATAGCAGCTTCTACATTCTACTTGACTACAGACAGTACTATGTTTATTACTAGGCAGACTACTTCTAATTTTACTAGTGTTAGCATAATTTCTAGTTTCTACAAAAGGTTAGTGTTAACTGCCTGCAGCGATACAGTTGTGCCAGTGTTAATAATATAAACCTACTTGGATGCCTCGCTCATAGAGCTAATCCCTATGAGCATGCCCCTGGCACAGGGCAGGCAAGAAGTTATTTATCGCTGCAGGTTCCTAACTTACTATCCTATTCTAATGGACTAAAATCTACTTCCTCTTCTACGTCATAATCGGTGCGTTGTCTCAGTTCAGGATCACCCCAGTCCCCCTGGTCCTGCACGTGGCGGATTCCAACTGTGGAGTCGACCTATCCACGAACAGGCGGTACACGATTGGGGCAGTAGTCACAATCGGTGATTTCTATTTATCTAGTCACGAAGGCCTCTCACAAAAGTTATTAATACTTTTTGTGATACCTCGTTGGCTAGCGTGTTTAGTCTCTGAAAGGTCTCCTCTTGTCTTAGAAGGTCATAAGTGTTTGTACTTGGTAGCTGTCGTCTTAGTGTGTCGGCTACATCATCGAAAAGGGGGCACTCGTAAACCACATGGTCAGGAGTACCCTCCGATGCGCCACAGTCGCACGCGGGCGTCGCCCTTTTCCCAAACCGACATAGATAAGTCGGATAGGGGCCATAACCAGTGAGAAAGTGGAACAATCCGCGAGTTGGCTCGAAGTACTTCATTTTCATTCTTTCCTTAACATCTGGTAGGAGCTGAAAGGTTCTTCTACCAGTTTCATCTGACTCCCATATCTCCTGCCATAGATCTTCACCCCTTCCCCATATCTCCCCTTTTTCCCTAACTGGTGCCCCCATAATTTCCTCTACTTTGGTGATATTATCTTTCTTAGCCCAGTACCATGCGGCCTGTTCCCTTATCTTTATATCCAGGGGACAGAGCCCCATTATGATTAACAAGGCTCCTCCCGGAGATGTTCTGTATGCTCCCACGGACCTTAGTAACATGTTCCTTTGTACTCTTCTCACCGTCACGGCGGGCACCACCCTCGTGAACCTGTGAGCCCAGACTTCCTAGCCGTAACCCACTATTGACGTCAGTATACTATTATGATATAGATTAATTAGATGAGGCGGAAGGTGAAATCTCTCATGTCCGATGGAAATCAGGTTATTTAGTAGTTGTAGACCTTTCTCGGTTACGGTTTCAATGTGCCTTGCGAAGTTCCACCTTTCATCGATGATGATTCCCAAGTAGCGCGTTTCTTGTCTCCGAAGAACCGGCGTATTACTAGACGGTAAATTATATCGTCATCTGCAAACGATCTAAGGGGGCTGCTCAGATTATCACCTAGATCATTAATGTAAATGAGGCGCGGTACAAAGCGCTGCACGGAACACTTTCGTAATGTGTGTTATTGCTGGGTCCGGCAGGTGGCGGGATGGCGGTGGAGGAGTACGTGGACTCCGATGCGACGGGCGCGCTCGAGGACACGGCGTGCTACGAGGAGTTCCCCAGCGAGGTGGACGGCGGCGGCGGCGGCGACTGCGGGCGCGTGAGCGGGCCGCTGGTGCGCTGGGAGCGCCGCTTCCTGCTGGGCCACGCGCAGCGCTGCTGGGCCTCGCTGGCCGGCGGCCGCCTGCTGCTGTACCCGGGCCGCGCCGCCGCCAGCGCCAAGCCCGGCCTCGCGCTCTGCCTGCGCGGCTACCGCGCGCGCCCCGCCTGCTCCAGCCTCGTGCGCGCCTCCAGGAAGCGAGACACCCACTTCGAGATCGTCTGTCCTGGCAAGAAGACTTACCAGGTGAAACTCGTCAGCTGTACACCCTTTCAACTACATCCATACTGGCAAACCAAATCATTATGACCACTGCCCGTCGCGACGTTAGATGACACGTGGTGGATTTGCGGGCACGTAACGCTGTAACGAAGTACCGGGTGATCAAAAAGTCAGTATAAATTTGAAAACTGAATAAATCACGGAATAATGTAGATAGAGAGGTACAAATTGACACCCATGCTTGGAATGACATGGGGTTTTATTAGAACCAAAAAAATGCAAAAGTTCGAAAAATGTCCGACAGATGGCGCTTAATCTGATCAGAATAGCAATAATTAGCATAACGAAGTAAGACAAAGCAAAGATGATGTTCTTTACAGCAAATGCTCAATATGTCCACCATCATTCCTCAACAATAGCTGTAGTCGAGGAATAATGTTGTGAACAGCACTGTAAAGCATGTCCGGAGCTATGGTGAGGCATTGGCGTCGGATGCTGTCTTTCAGCATCCCTAGAGATGTCGGTCGATCACGATACACTTGCGACTTCAGGTAACCCCAAAGCCAATAATCGCACGGACTGAGGTCTGGGGACCTGGGAGGCCAAGCATGACGAAAGTGGCGGCTGAGCACACGATCATCACCAAACGACGCGCGCAAGACATCTTTCAAGCGTCTAGCATTTTTTTTCGGTTCTAATAAAAACCCCTGTCATTCCAAGCATGTGTGTCAACTTTTACCTCTCTATCCACATTATTCCGTGGTTTATTAAATTTTCAAATTTATACTGACTTTTTGATCACCCGGTATATGAGCAGAACAGACACTGACACGGATCACCGTAACGCAGATATGGGCTGCAAATGGGGAAATCCATTGACATAAGCGACTTTGACAAAGTGCAGAACCTGTGAACGAGTATCTAGAAAACGGCGAAGCTGGTCGAACGTTCACGTGCTACTGCCACGAGCATCTACAGAAAGAGGTAGGACAGTGTAACTACCACTAGGAATTAAATGATTGGACGCCCACGACTCCTCACAGAACGTGGGGTTTGGAGGCTTGTCTGCTCTGTAAAGTAGGATAGATGGAGATCCGTGGCATATCTGTCAAAAGAGCACAATGCTGTTGCACGCACAAGTGTTTTGGAGAACACTGCTCCTCGTACGTGAACGTGGAACTCCTCAGCAGACCACTACTACCTGTTCACACTTTAACCCAACGACATTGTCAGTTAAGATAGCAGTGATCACTTGACCATTGGCATTCGATCATCGATCAGTGGAAACGTGCCGGCTCTTTGGGTGCATTTTTGGTACACTAGGTCGATGGCTGCCTCCACAAAACGACGTCATTGAAGTGAATGGCGGCTCGAAACGTGCAGCAGGCCACGGACGCAGGCTAGTGATAGCAGTATTCTGCTGTGGGAGACATTTTACTGCGCTTGCTTTCGATGTGTGGTAGTAATCGAGACACGCTGACAGCTGCGAACCACCTTCGTCCCTTGATGCTTGATGTCTTCCCCGACGGCGATGTCATCTTTCAGCAGTATGATTGTCCGTGTCTTGGAACCAGAACCGTGCTACAGTAGTTTGTGGAGCATTATAGTGAACTCACGTTGATATCTCGGCGACCAAGCTCGCCTGATGTAAATCCTATGGAACCCGTCGGGGTCGCTATCGGGCGCCATCATCGCGTACGCAAACCAGCGGCCCGTACTTTACTCGAATTACCACCTGTGCGTAGACATCTAATGGCACGTACCTCCACAAACCTACCAACAAACTGTCGGATCCCTCATACACAAAATTAGTGGTGTATTTCGCTCCAAAGAGGGGCAAACAAGCTATTAAGCAAGTGCTCAGAATGTTTTGGCTCATCAGTGTGTAGCTACAGGAGAACATCGTGACTGAACATACAGTGTCCAGAAACATTAATGTGACCACTTGTCAAAAACCTGAAGAACCACCTTTTGCATAGGGGACCGCTGCGAACCGTACAGAAAGAGAGCCAATGAGCATCTGGAAGGTATCGACAGGGATGTTGAGCCCCGCCAAACCCAAGTTTTGCGGCTGATGATCCACAGTGTGGACAGTTCGATCGACGTGGTCTTACAGATTCCTAACTGGATTTTAATCAGGGAAGTTCGGTAGCCAGGGAAGTACAAGAAACTCATCCAGATGCTTTCCGAACCACACACGGACATTGCCATTGTGTGACACGCTGCATTATCTTGCTGGTGGATTCCATTGTGCGAGAAAAAACACATAACATGTAGGGGTGGGTATGGTTCCCAAGGATAGAGGCCTGTTTGTATTGATTCACTGAGCCTTCGGGAGTGACGAGATCACCCAAAGAATGCCAGGAAAACAGACCTTAACGATCCCTTCTCCGGCCTGAAGCCTCCCGACGATTACTGTAGGGTGTTTGCTTCCAGGCATTTCACACTATACACGCCAACGGCCGTCTTTCTGATAGAGCATAAAACGTGATTCATCTGAGAAGAGCACCTGTCGCTACTCAGTGGACGCCCAGTTTCTGTATTGCTGTCCAAATTCCAGCCTTCGTAGCTGATTAACAGCAGTCAGTATGGGTGTGTGACTTAGACGACTACTGAGGAGGCCTATACGCAGCAACGTTCACTTTACCGCCGCTGAGGGGACACTGTTGGTAGCCCCTTGGTTCATCTGGGCAGTCAGTTGTTGAACAGTTGGACTTCTGTTTGCCCGTACACATCTCTGCAGCCGTCGCTCACCCCTGTAATCTATAACCTCTGGCGTACCCTAATTGGTTGCTGAGAGGTCTTGCGGGTTGTATGGCCGTGGTCCATGGAACTCTTGTTCCATAATGACATCAGATGTTAAGTCCCATAGTGGACAGAGTCATTTGAACCACTTGAACAACTGAAACGTCCCCTTAGAACAATTTATACAAGACTGTGCTTAAACTGACACACAATAGTTTTTTGCGCAACGCAATCTGACTTCCAAAAATCCCTACGAAAGAATGGCCCTGACTAACATTAACCTATACGTTTCACAAATCACTTACCTCACAAAAATCTTCGTTACTCAAGCTACTGCAATACAGCGAGCGCCACTACTGCCAGCTAAATAAAAGATTCAAACTACGGAAGGCATTAACTACTGATAGGTATAGTTAGCAAATGAAAGATTTTAATAGAGAACAAAAAATGTATTTACCTTAGTAGTCATTATATATATATCACTTCATGACACCAATTCTTACAAATTTCAAAACTCCGCCATCTCTCTCCCCACGTCCACCACTGCTGGCGGCTCACCTCCAACTGCCCAACGCTACGCTCTGTTCACATCCAGCTGCCGCTGCCCAACACTACAATGGCGAGTATTACAACAATGCCAACCAGCCACTGACTGCACACGGTACAGCCAGTGATTTTCATACAGAGCGCTACGTGGCGGCGGCGTTACCAATAAAAAAACCTAAACAGCCTACTTACACAACTACAGCTACAGTAAGACTTGTCAGGCATCACGTACTGTCAGACAGAACCGTCAAGCAATGCGGCATATGGTAATTGTAAAAATTGCATGAAATTAGCGGAAGGACTCACTCATGAGTTCAAAGTTCCGCAAGTAATCCACCTAGCACAATGATTGTGCGTAGGGAGTTAAAAATAAAGGGGTAAGTGTTCTAGCAGGTCCCTCTAAACTACAAATTTCTGAAGTCAGTGATAAGCAACGCTTGATGGGGTGTAAAGAGCGACGCCACTGGACTGTGAATGATTGGAATCGACTTATTTGGAGTGATGAATCACGCTATACCCTCAGGCAATCCCATGGAAGGGCCTGGATTTGCTGAATGCTTGGAGAATATTAACTCTTCATCACACGTAGTGCTAACAGTGTACTGAGGGCGTGATGTTACGATGTGGCATGGAGGTTGTTTTCGTATTTGGGCTCTGGTCTTGACGTTGAACTTAATAAGTCGTAAATGCGGATGGAATGAACACATTTTACAATATTGTGTACTGCGTATAGTAGAGCAACAGATGATTGTCAGTATGATAACGGGCACTGTCAAAAAGCACCATCGGTGGGGCAATGACTTGTGGGCGGTAACATTCCCATAATGCACTGAGGCCAGAAAAGTCATGGGATACCTCCTAATATCGAGCCAGACGTCTTTTTTCCCGGCGTAGTGCAGCAGCTGGACATGGCAAGGACTCAACATGTCTTTGGAAGCCCCCTGAAGAAATAATGAGCCGTGCTGCCTCTCTAGCCGTCCATAATTACGAAAGTGTTGCCGGTGCAGGAATTTACTAACAAACTGACCTCTCCATTATGTCCCATAAATGTTCGATGGAATTCATGTGGGGTGATCTGGGTGGCCAAATCATCCGCTCGAATTGTCCAGAATGTTCTGCAAAACCAATTGCGAACAATTGTGGCCTGGTGGCATGGCGCATTGTTACCATGAAAATTCCATCGATGTTTGGGAACATGAAGTCAATGAATGATTGCTAATGGTCTCCACGTAGTCGAACATAGCTATTTGCAGTCAATTATCAGCTCAGTTGGACCAGAGGTCCCAGTCCACTCCGTGTAAACACAACCCACGCCATTGTGGAGCTTCCACCAGCTTGACAACATCTATCTGTTGACAATTTGGGTCCATGGATTCTTGAGGTCTGCGCCACACTCGAACCCTACCATCACCTGTTACCAACTGATATCAGAACTCACGTGACCAGGCTACTGTTTTCCAGTTATCGAGGGTCCAACTGATATGGTCACGAGCCCAGGAGAGGCGCTGCAGGTGATATCGTACTGTTAGCAAAGGCACTCGCTTCGCTCGTCTGCTGCTTAACGGATATGCTCGTTGTACTTCCCATATTGATCTCTGCCGTTATTTGACGCAGTATTGGTTGTTCGTTAGCACTGGAAACTTTACGCAAAAGCCGCTGCTCTCGGTCGTTAAGTGAAGGCCGTCCACCACTGCATTGTCCATGATGAGAGATAATGCCTGAAATGTGGTATTATCGGCACACTCCTGACACAGTGGATCTCGGAATATTGACTTCCCTAACTACTTTCTAAATGGAATGTCCCACGCGTCTAGTTCCAACTACCATTCCGCATTCAAGTCTGTTAACTCCCGTCGTGATGCTATGATTACGTTGGACACCTTTTCACATGAATCACAAGGCATAAATCGTGCTCTTGCGTTGTCAATTCTGCACGAGCAATTACTTTATCCGTATCGCTTAGGGTAAAGCGAGAGATGAGGCTTATTTAGAAAATATTGCCTAAATCCTGTAAAGGTGCCAGTGTAAAAAAAATAAATGCTTGCCAAATGTTTGGCGCACATTTCCTGTCTTTGACAAAAAGTTCGCTTTTAAAAACACATAAATGAAATTGGAATTTTAAACAGTGTCTAAAAAGACTGTATTTTGTCATCTCTCCTCCTAGGGTAGATAAGATAATTATTATAAACGCGTGTGGTAACTGATACAAACATAGAAACTGAATGAAATTGTTCATAGATAGGTGCCTAAAGAAAAAAAGAAATTACGTGAAAGAAAGAATTTAACTAATTTTTGTATAGCTGTAACTTTTGCTGCTTTTTCATTTCTAGCACAAAGTGCAAATATTTTGTTGTAAATTAAACAATCATCACGCAAACAACGTTTGCACACAACACATTGTAGCCAATCAGCTACAGATAGAGTTTCAGGTTGAAGTTCCAGACATTCCACACATTCGCCTTGATTGAATTCCTCTGACTGATCACCGCAGTGAAGAACCATTTCCTGGTCGTTATTATTAACTGATGACTCTAATTCCAATCCTCTCTGTACCTTCTTGGGAACTCCTTCACGTTGCATTGACAACCTAGATTCACTTCTCTGTGTTTTATGTGGAACATTTGGCAGGCCTTTTGCTATTTTTTCCTTGTTCTCTTCTTTAGTTTTCTGTTTGGAAATTTAAGGTGGATCAGTTATGTTAACAACACTTTCTTTCCTTTATGAACCAAATAGCTTTAAGTCTGGTAGTTCTTAGAGCCTTGGATGGTGTTAATTGCGCATTCTGGCTGTTGTTAAATACAGATAATGCAAATACGGATTGATTTACTAATGACTCATTACCAGAACTTAATGTGCTTGCACCTCCCTAAGGAAAAATGCGATCAGGAACATGAGATGAGGAATCCACATTAGGGGAAGGCACTGAAGTACTTGAACCTGTTTAACTAAAGATGAAACAGAAACACGAGATGAGTAGGGTCCGATTGGAGAAGAATGATCAGAATGGTTTTGGTCACAGGATGAAAAATAAGCGGTATCTGGAATTGCGTCCATATTATGACCATCGATACCGCTCCAAATGCTGAAACGCTATTATGCCATTCTGAACATTAGCAAATCAAAACCATACTGAATTCAATAATTCCCCAAAATGATATCTGGAAATACTATTGATGCCTTTGTTCACCCTCATGAACTTCTACCAAGCGTCTTTCCAATATGTCTTTAATAGTTTGAAAGCAACATGGACCACTCAGTGGCTGAAGATAATGTGTTGTATGACTCGGCAGGCAGACTACCCTGATGTGATCATCTCTCGCTACTTCTAGCAAATTGGCGCTTTTCATATGCGAAGCATGGCTCTCAAAGGCGATAAGAAACGGTTTAGTAACCAATCCACGCACAAGTCTACCTTAATGTAGGCTGACTGAGGCCACATTTTGATAACTATCCCCGGAGGTGCCTTACTCTGAAATTCTGGTTTGCTGTACACACGCCTTCTTCATGCAGTACGGGGGTGAAAAATAGCCTTCCGCATTACAACAAGCTAAAAAAGTAACTCCCTCTGCTTTATCTCACAGTGTTGCAAGTTAAACATCTTTTCTACTCTTAACAGCAATCACTTGTCCAGAAACATTGTTCATCTAAAGTCCAGTTTCATCAGCGTTCCGTATCAACCCAGGTTTGTCAAGATTGTTTACCGTCAACACTTTTGGTCATATCCAATGTAATCAGATACTTCTTTCCTGCTCATGCGTTCTGCTCTTGGCAGAAACAACCTCCACTTTCCGTATACAGGGCTCAGGGTTTCTTCTTAAAAAGGAACTATTCTCGTCATTTTCTCATCTCCATTAAATGTGGTTTTTAAACGTAATAGGTTTGGCATATTGTAGGCTATCTCCCTAACATCATTGATGGAGCAACTCCTGTAGTCTGGAGCTCAAGAATACGATTTACCACTCTTTCCTCGGCATCAGGTTGTAGTTGTGATGGAAATCTGGGACTTCCTATACTGAAATAATTATTTTTCTATTTTTAATTTTTTAAATTCTAGTACTTAGTTATCTCATGTATACTGAACTGCCCGCAATGAAAGTTTTATTCACTACAACGTTGACCGCGTTTCTCAAATCATCTTCACTCCAAGAAGCTCGATTCGTTATCCGATTATACGTATTTGGTATGATGTATTTTACCAGCAAGCACAAAACAGGTGATTTAGACAAACTACACTACCCTGTAAGCTCTAAACTATAGCACAATAAATTGATACCCTATTTACGTTCGCGTCTTGTCTCCTACTGCCTTCATGCGTCAACTGTCCTAAGCGCTAGTGAAGAAGACGCATCTTGCCTTTCCGGTGTAAAGATGTCTCACAAATATTAAACATTCCACATTCCGTTACCATTAATATATCTACCCCTTATATCGTTCTTTTTTCGTTAATTCCTTTGCACTCCAATTATTTAACAATACTGCACTTAGTGAAATTTCATTTGCCCCACCCAGGCAATGAGAAAATTCCCTCCTAAAACTTTGGAATATACTCACAATTTCTACAGGATTTGCAGCACACCTTTCTTCTACAGCTTCTAAGTTGCTACTAACAGACTGGTGCTTCCACACACCGGCAAGTATGAAAACAGAAATGCGAAATGCGTCTTCCCTCCTACCCGCGTCAACTCTGCTAGCTTTACCTTACGGCCTGTGTGCTGTGGAAGTCTTCAGGCCATGGTTACAATTTGCATTTTATTTACGGATGAAGTGGGTTTTACCCAGAATGGGATGTCCGCAGCTTGTGGTCTAGTGGCTAGCGTTGCTGCCTCTGGATCACAGGATCCCAGATTCGCTTCCCGGCCGGGTTGGCGATTTTCTCTGCCTGGGGACTGGTTGTTTGTGTTTTCATCATCATCATTTGTGACTGTGGCTAGATTGGACTGTGTAAAAAATTAGACTGTGTAAAAATTGCGATTTTTTTCGGGCGCAGATGAGCGTCCCCCCAAACCTAACATCATCATCATCATCATCATCATCATCATCATCATCATCATCATCACCCAGAATGAGATACTAAATTACCACAATGAACACGAATTGTCAGATGTAAATTCTCGAGAGATCATGCCAGTAAGGCTTTAGGCTCACTTTAGTATTAATATATGCACAGGAAGTGTGGGTGATCAGCTGATTGGACAATACACTTTACTAGACAAAATTGCATTTGCTGTTCATTACCAATTTCTGCTTGACGAGTTATCCACACTATTGGAGAAAGAAAACGGATGCTATTTATTCGTGGTGGGGCATCACCCCATTTTCTATTCCTCATATTAGATACGACAACACGCAACGCAAATTTTTACTGAGCAGTAGGTCGGCCGAGGAAGACCAGCAGCATAGCCTCGCCGTTCACATGATCATAAGCCCTTGGATTTCTACTTGTGACGAAATCTAAAGGCACTTTCATATTCCACACCTATATATAATATGTACATGTTGCAAGAACATGTTTCCCATAGTTGTGACCAAAACATCTTAGAGCAGCTAGTTGTTTTCGAGTAAGTTTGAATAAATGCGTCGCTGATCTCATGCCACGCCAGATTTCTATGTAAGCTCAAGCTTTGAGAAGGTGGCTGAAAGACGTACAAGAATGAATAGTTACCACATTGAACATCATCAGTAGTGTCAACAGGTAGATTGTAAACATAGGACAGAATTCCCCATATCTCAAGAAATATTTATTCATGGACATGTAATTTTAGGATTTTGTTTCTAGTTTTGACCAGTTCTGTATCCTGTAAGAAATTGGAAAACACTTTTGAATACCATGTATATAAAAATCTGTAGTTTTAAGAATCATTGAAATAAATTTTACTTCAAATAATTAGTGGTGGCAACACAGCACTTTATCTGTTAACTGCCTAAGCAATGCATGGAGCTGTTGATAGTAAAGGATTTTACGCATAAAAATAATGATTTAATAGTTTTTGTTAATCACAGCAGAGATTAAGCAGAAGTTACATTTTCAGTATTATATTTTTCTTTTCCAGTGAATGGAAATATTATAAGGAAAGAAATCGAGTTATAGGCGCGCAGTCCGGAACCGTGCGACTGCTACGGTCGCAGGTTCGAATCCTGCCTCGGGCATGGATGTGTGTGATGTCCTTAGGTTAGTTAGGTTTAAGTAGTTCTAAGTTCTACGGGACTGATGACCACAGCTGTTAAGTCCCATAGTGCTCAGAGCCATTTGAACCATTTTTTTTTTTTTGGAATCGAAAAACATTGATTTAATAATGGCACTAAAATTAGAAACAAGAGAAGGTGTATATATAATTCAAAGTCAGTTATATTTCATTAAAGAGTGATAGAAGAGTTGATAGGTAATGTTATATTAGTGTATTTCATGTTTTGGTAATCCGTATTTCGAGCAGTTATTGTGGTATACGACATAGGAGATCGTTAATACAGGCTTTGTGGTTTTGTGTCAGCTATTTGAACCTATGTATCATTGTAAGAAATGAATGCAATGAACTAATATATAAAATAACTTGCAATGAGATTGAAATGGGAAATTATATTGCACCGACTGAGGTGGCACAATGGTGAAGACACTGCCTTCGCATTTTGAACGATTGCATTATATATCCCTCTCTAGCCTTGCAGATTTAACTTTCCAATTTGTACATGCAACGTATCCCGGTTTTCATTACATTGTTCTGAATCAATTATTATGTAAGTTTTCATGTGTACTATTTTAATCTTTCTCTTACGCGTTATAAATTGTGAACTTGAAAAACAGTGTCCCTCAGAATTGTAGATCTATTTTATTGCTGATGTGCATATAACTGCTTAGACGATAGTATCTTCACATATTCATGGCGGTACGCCTTGAATAGTTGTTAAAAATATCCTCCATGTATCACAGGCTTAACAGTTGGTATTACTAATGAAAGTATGAAAAAAAAAACGTTTTGTGAGGTTTTAGTGAGTGCTTTTCTATGTATCAGTGTTTAAAGAGTTTTAATGTTTTTAGTTCATTTCGCTTTCAAGAAATATGCAATAATTAATTTTTTATTTATTTATGCGTTTATTTTCGCACTGTTTACAGTTCATTGCTCCAAGTGCCAAGGAAATGGAACAGTGGGTAACTGCGATATGCCTGGCTGGGGAGCAGGAGCAGTCTTCAGTTTCTCCACTCAGCGCTGACCAGGAGCTGTATGATGATGTAAATGCAAAGCCCGCAAATAACCACGAGCAAGAAGAAATCTATCACGTTATTTCAGACATCTCTGGTAGTGACAGTGTTACAGTCCCATCGAGGAAACCAGTGCCTTTACCAACATGTCGATCCCCTGAACAAAATTCAGTTTATGACGATGTCTCTTTCCGTTCGGAGGAATCGACATATTACAATCTTGTGGGCCAAGGCTTTAGAGACAGTGGTCCTTATGAAGAAGAGATTTATGATGATATTGGTAACTTTGAAAGAGTGGGAAGTGTGAGACCTTCTCCTACAAAAGAGACAAGTAAAGTGGAAAGTTCGAAAGCTTCTCCTACTAAGGAGACAAACAGTGGTAGCCAAATTCAACAACTGATACAAAAAATGGAAAAATCTTTCAGTAATAGGAAACTTCCGTTAATGAAACAGCAAATTTTTCACCCGGTGAAGCTACCATCAGAGGGTGATACAGGCGGAGAGCTGTACGAACCTGTGGAACACATAGACAACCAGACCACTAGTCAATTTGCCCCACAGTTACCTCCAAGATCTCATTCCGCCTATACTTAACGAGGCCTCAGGCAAACTACCTGTGTATGAACACACAACATTTCAATAATACTTACCCTTAAAAATGGTGCCAAAAATTTATCTTATTCTCATATTTTTTACACGCTCCAAAATGCTCATTCAAATGGACTAGATATCTCCATTATTATATTTTCTAAGCCTCATGCTTGTCTGAAAATTTTAGAATAATTATAATGTCCCATTCTTCGCTTACGAAGAAAACAGGACTTAAATATTTAATATTGAGACAGTAAGCCTTTATTTATGTGAAGTAGTATTAATGTGAACCGTTTTAAATCTTTTTTATGTATTTTACTGTAAGTATTTTTTTTCAAACTGAAAAACTGTGTTTCTGTTTGTGATTTCTACAAATGTATCTGTAGAAGAACTGGAAAAATACTCTGTCTACGGAAACATCATTATATAGTACACAATATATTTAAACAGAGGAATAATTTGGATTTTTCAGTTCATTTTTATTTTTGTAAGTATTGTCCATAGTTCGTTTGTAGTAATTTATTTTATTTACATAGTTTTTGTGTTGCCCTAGATTAAGGATAAAGAAATGTACAATACAGGTTACATAACTGAGAAACTATTAAATATTTTTGTATCATAAAAGTGTGTAATGGTGTCTTTACAGTCCTCGTAATTACTTACTACTTCTGACACACAAAAGTCATCTGCAAAAGTCTGGAATTGTAGAAAACACTAACTATTAAGTTATTAATTTACAAGCGAAATAACACCAGTCACTGCTGTGTAAAAAATTCCTGAGTCACATTTATAGCATTTCTATGTCTGTAGATGAATTTGCACTGATGTCCAAAATTAAAACAATAAACCGAAATTTTGCAAGGTTGCGTGCGTTCATTTTGCCACAAAACAATATAATTAGGTAATAAAAAAGCAGAAATAATATAAGGAATTCAGAACGTAAATAACTGCAACATGCATAACGGCAGACAAAAATCCTCTTCGCTTTTTCCAACTTAACGGATTTACACAGACATTCCGACAACTGTTAATGCGCTCAATATGGGGCGTTACCATCTCTGGCAGCAATACAGGCCTGACAAACGACGGGGCATACTGTGAATAAACTCATCAGTCTCATGTTGAGACAATAACGCCCATTCTTCCTGCAGCACTGCTCGCAAGTCTTGGAGAGTGGTTGGTGGATCCTGACGTGGTGCAACCTGTGTCCCTAGTGCATCCGATGTACTGTAAGGGATTCGATTCGGGAGAGCGATCAGGCCGTGGCATGAGTGCAATATCTTCAGTTTCCAAGAAAACGTCGAAAAGGTCGAGCATTATCGCCCAGCAATACGAAGTCTGGGCCCACAGCACCTGGCAACAACCGCACATGAGGTCCCAAGATCTCTTCACGATAACGTGACAGCAGCTAAACCTTGCCGACTTAACCGTACAATTTCGTGAAGAGTGGTCAACACAGTCCCTGCCCACAACGTTAGGAATCATCCTCTCGGTATCAGTCTCTTTCCGCAACGGCTGGGTTCCGAAATCGTGTTCCACGTTCCCTCCAGACGCGAATCCGTCGAGAATCGCTGTCCAAAAAATGGTTCAAATGGCTCTGAGCACTATGGGACTTAACATCTGAGGTCATCAGTCCCCTAGAACTTAGAACTACTTAAACTTAACTAACCTAAGGACAGCACACACACCCATGCCCGAGGCAGGATTCGAACCTGCGACCGGAGCGGTCGCTCGGTTCCAGACTGAAGCGCCTAGAACCGCACGGCCACACCGGCCGGCAATCACTGTCCAGACTAAATCGGGGCTCATCTGTGAAAACAACAGTGACCCACTGTTTGACCGGCCAGGTGACCTGTTGACAGCTCCACTCTAGACGTTCCCTTCTGTGGAGTCGCGTCAGAGGTATACATACAGCACGTCTCTGACAATAAAGGCCACCCTGCCGAAGCCTCTGTACACCGTTTGCTGCGCTGCAACCCGTCCAGTGGCTGATGCTACGCGGTCAGATGCCAGTTGCCGTGGAGTACTAAGGCGGTGCCGTCTTGCCCTTGCAGCCAAATAACGGTTCTCTTTCTGATGTTCCACGCGGTCGGCCCCACCCTGGTCTTCGGGATACAGTTTCGATCTCTCTAAGCTGTCGCCACATCCGAAAAATAACAGAACGATTCACATTAAGCCATCGGCCGACATCAGTTTGCGACTGTTCTGCTTCCATTCTTCCCATGGCACTCCACCGATGAGAGCCTCGTAGGTGTCTTCTCTGTGCCATACTGCACCATCTGTGACTGTATACAACGATTGTGGATGCGGTACTACCCGTGAAACACTATAAAGTTTGATAAATGCCCTGACGTCACCGTTGGCTTAGCTGCCCGTTGACCAGAATGCCATCTTCTGTCCAGAACACGA
This sequence comes from Schistocerca gregaria, assembly GCF_023897955.1. Classification (NCBI taxonomy): domain Eukaryota; kingdom Metazoa; phylum Arthropoda; class Insecta; order Orthoptera; family Acrididae; genus Schistocerca; species Schistocerca gregaria. Next base: position 598,377,757 of record NC_064931.1, on the reverse strand, counting down.
TCGCACGGACATATGTTGTCAGTTTGAATGATTATATCATGAATTAGACACAGGGCAGGGAAACAGTGGTTTGTTGCTTTAATTTTGGACATAATCGTACATTCAAGATAACGTGTTACATCGTGCCTTAAAAGAAGTGCCCTTCTGTCGTAACCCATTCTAGGTAATCAGTAAAAACATATTTTTTCAGGGGGCGTCGGAGTGGTACTGAATCTTAAGAGTTACGAAAATCTAGATACAACATATCAACCTGGTTACCTACCCTGTGACACTTAGGGTGTCATATCTGGAGGATACGAGTTATACACTCCTGGAAATGGAAAAAAGAACACATTGACACCGGTGTGTCAGACCCACCATACTTGCTCTGGACACTGCGAGAGGGCTGAACAAGCAATGATCACACGCACGGCACAGCGGACACACCAGGAACCGCGGTGTTGGCCGTCGAATGGCGCTAGCTGCGCAGCATTTGTGCACCGCCGCCGTCAGTGTCAGCCAGTTTGCCGTGGCATACGGAGCTCCATCGCAGTCTTTAACACTGGTAGCATGCCGCGACAGCGTGGACGTGAACCGTATGTCCAGTTGACGGACTTTGAGCGAGGGCGTATAGTGGGCATGCGGGAGGCCGGGTGGACGTACCGCCAAATTGCTCAACACGTGGGGCGTGAGGTCTCCACAGTACATCGATGTTGTCGCCAGTGGTCGGCGGAAGGTGCACGTGCCCGTCGACCTGGGACCGGACCGCAGCGACGCACGGATGCACGCCAAGACCGTAGGATCCTACGCAGTGCCGTAGGGGACCGCACCGCCACTTCCCAGCAAATTAGGGACACTGTTGCTCCTGGGGTATCGGCGAGGACCATTCGCAACCGTCTCCATGAAGCTGGGCTACGGTCCCGCACACCGTTAGGCCGTCTTCCGCTCACGCCCCAACATCGTGCAGCCCGCCTCCAGTGGTGTCGCGACAGGCGTGAATGGAGGGACGAATGGAGACGTGTCGTCTTCAGCGATGAGAGTCGCTTCTGCCTTGGTGCCAATGATGGTCGTATGCGTGTTTGGCGCCGTGCAGGTGAGCGCCACAATCAGGACTGCATACGACCGAGGCACACAGGGCCAACACCCGGCATCATGGTGTGGGGAGCGATCTCCTACACTGTCCGTACACCTCTGGTGATCGCCGAGGGGACACTGAATAGTGCACGGTACATCCAAACCGTCATCGAACCCATCGTTCTACCATTCCTAGACCGGCAAGGGAACTTGCTGTTCCAACAGGACAATGCACGTCCGCATGTATCTCGTGCCACCCAGCGTGCTCTAGAAGGTGTAAGTCAACTACCCTGGCCAGCAAGATCTCCGGATCTGTCCCCCATTGAGCATGTTTGGGACTGGATGAAGCGTCGTCTCACGCGGTCTGCACGTCCAGCACGAACGCTGGTCCAACTGAGGCGACAGGTGGAAATGGCATGGCAAGCCATTCCACAGGACTACATCCAGCATCTCTACGATCGTCTCCATGGAAGAATAGCAGCCTGCATTGCTGCGAAAGGTGGATATACACTGTACTAGTGCCGACATTGTGCATGCTCTGTTGCCTGTGTCTATGTGCCTGTGGTTATGTCAGTGTGATCATGTGATGTATCTGACCCCAGGAATGTGTCAATAAAGTTTCCCCTTCCTGGGACAATGAACTCAGGGTGTTCTTATTTCAATTTCCAGGAGTGTATTTTACATAATCAGTTATTCCAGGATACATGCTGACGACCACGGAAAAGACAATATTGTTGTTCTAAGTAGGCCATTATGTTTGACATCAATATATAGTGCTGATACAAATAGAGATGAGTGATACAGAATGGAAGATCTGCGGCTCACTTTTCCTGCCTTTTGTGTATGTTTGTGAGAATTGTTCTCTTCCCAGTCGCTGGGAATAGAGCACCATTCAAAGAATCATCGGTAAATTTTGATTGAGAATGAAGGTATCCCGCTCAAAAATCCTGAACTGAAACTGACGTTGTCGAATTTTAGTGATTCCAGCAACACGGATAGTATACATAATTACATCACTCATCATTTCAGTGTTACGGCAAACTGACTGATGACAACATTCGATGATTCTGTTTTTTCAAGATACGTTTGACACGAGAATTCAGCATTTCGCCATTTGTTTTGCAACTGTTTATTTTGCTCTTGTGTCGTCAACGAGTGTCTGGACACTATTGTTGTGCTACTGACAAGTGACACTCTTTACATTTGATCGGAATTTCTGAGGATCTTGCGATTTTATTTTGTTTTGGTAATTGTTTTCTGTTATCCAAACGTGTTTCGAGTTACCTTTACCTGCCCGTTGCTTCCTCATGTGCTTTGTTGCCTACATAGTGCACATGGAGGAGTTGTTTCCTAAACAGTTGCCTAATGTCGTTAGTACTGAGTACCAGGAGCAATGTCTGCTCTTACTACTTGGTGTGTTAAGTATACAGTAGTTTGCTCTAGTGCTCGAACTTAAACCACACTTTTTCTACATATTCATGACCTAAATGAAATTACATTACATTATATTAGTTATTGTTCCATAGATCATGGATACCACCTTTCGTGATGATGTGGAACGTGTCAGTTTAACATAAGTTTTCATTACACATTTTTTTTTATACAGTCACTACTTCATATCTAAATACGGTTCTCATATGTGTATGAGAAGCAAAATGAAGTTTCGCTGACTAATTTACCGAAAATGCTGTTTTCCTACTTTTTTGTTATAACAATCTGAAAGATGGTGATCATTGTTGCTACAACCGTTTCATAATTACTAATCGCACACTGTAAGGGAACATCTTGAAAGAGGTTATGTTTGTTTCTCAACAACAATTGCAGCTCAAATAACTTCCTGGCAGGTTTAAACTTTGTGCTAGATCGAGGTGCAATTTTGCAGGCAACGGAGAAATTATACAGGCACGACTCACGACCCTCCTCACATGTGTTATCCAAACTTCTCAGCAACTTTCGTTCACACGTCAATGCAAAAAAGGATAGGCAAAGGTTCGCGTTCGAGTCCATTTACATCACACAACTTCAATGTTACAAAAGTTCCATAAAGGCGCAAAATCCGCAGTAGAGTTGAAGTTTCATTCTGGTAACAGTCCTCAGAATGTGGCTGAGCCATTTCTCTGAGACATCTTTTCTTCGAGAACGAGTAGTCCAGCAACGTGTGCATGTGAACTGTGAGGTTTGCTGAGCAGGACACAATTATTGAATTGAAGTTGTGGAGTCGGGTCGTCAGTAGTGACTGCTGCCTGGTTGGCTCAGTCAGTGAAAGGTAAGAGCCTTGGTTCGAGTTCCGATGTCGTCGAGAATTTGAAGGTGTAGAGAAGTTCCACAATACATCCCACCGATGCGTGTAAGAATTATTCTGAAACTGTAACGTATTTCCATCATAGCTGAATTGGTGAAGTACCTGTTCTTTTTTGTAGTTTTTGGAGAAAGGTTTCAGAATAGTTTCACAGCAAGTCCCCTTCTTGTCCTTTCCTTATAAAAATATATTTCTTTTCAATATAATGCGCGGTGTACAATAATCTCCTGGAACTACAACAAAATGAATGGCGAATATTTGTGTTAGTGAGCTACGGTTTCCTATTGAGTTTTCAGTTAACTCTTCAGATGAGTCAGATGAGATAAAACAAACGCGTCGCTTTCGCAGATATTTCATTTATTTCAGAACATATCTCCCTACTATCAACTCCAATATGTAATTCCAACTGCACTTCAGATATGCTTTAAACTCTCGTTGTTTTCAGTGAATACTTCTGCAGTTTACAACTAATGTTTTACTGTTGTCACGAGTTGCGGACGTTCTCTAAGCTCTCTCCCAGTATTACACTATAAAAGTCTGTGCCTTGGTCACATATTAACTTATTTATATCTAAAAATTACAACAGCGACTAGTAGGCGGGTAGTCAGTACGTAAAAGAATAAGCACGTAAATGTCGCTGCTGTCATTTTTAGATCTGATGATGCCAAATTTTAGAAATCCTTGTAATCATATAGTTAATAGTTGTTTGCTGAATCTTCCGTCCATTCTTGTTAGAACATTACAATAAATGAAAAGCGCTAGTAATGTCTGATAATGGCCTTGTAAGCCGAAAACCGAGTAAACATATTAAATTAATACTGTTGAACACAAGCAAACGAGCGCTTTTCATTAATTATAGCATTGGCAACATTTGTGAAAAATATTAAAACAATTTGTGAAGTTCTATCACATTCGCCAAATTATGGTAGGTGTCCGCAATGGGTATCGATCAGTCACAAAACAATTTAAAAAAAAAATTATGTAGCAATTTTTCAGTACCACACAAGACCAGTGTTACACATGACTTAGGTTGGTGCAGAACTTCGTAGCGTTTTCCATAAGTTTAATAAATACAACAGATACACGCAACACAGACATTAGTCACCACTGATATGTTCTCGTTCACTATTTACAGCAATCTACCAATGCTTCCGTAACTTTTCGATTCCGCGACTGTAGAAATCACGTTCTTTGATGCGAAGAGCTCGTCGAGCCATATTCGGAATGCGTTTTCATCCAGAAAGGAAGTTCCTTGAAGGTTGTTCCATAGAGAGCAGTAAATCTGAAAGTCTGAGGACACAAGATTAGGCGAATAAGGTGGATGTGGAATGACTTCCCAACCCAACTCCTGTAGACTGTTTTTTGTCGTCTAGCAGAATGCAGGCGGGCGTTATCGTGGTGTACGAACACTTTACGCAATCTTCGTAGTCGTTTTCTTGAACTACATCTGCAAGACATCTCAGTTGTTCATAGCAAATGTCAGCAGTGATGGTTACACCTTGGGGAAGCAATTAATAGTACACCACGCCGCCCCTGTTCCACCAGATGCATAACATTATCTTTTATGGCTGCGATCAGGTCTTTGTATGTGGAGCTGCTGCTTTGTTTGGTCTCAACCATTCCTTACGTTAGCATAAAGGCACCATTATTGCCATCAGTGACGATACAGGATAGGAATGGTCGGTGTTGTTCCCGAGCCAGTTTATGACGAGCACGCAGGGATGCACGATGGCCATGCGCAGATTTTTGTAATTTTGGTTTAAAGCATGCGGTACCCATACATATGATTTTTGAACCTTCCCCATTGCATGAAAATGTTCACGATGGTGGAATGATCACAGTTCGTTACATCTGTCAGTGCTCCTATACACTGATGTGGATCATTGTGCGTTTAAACGATCTTCATCAAACCCCGAAGATCTTCCTCAACGTAGAGAGTTACTAATGTCAAAACGATCCACCTCAAAATGGCAAAACTATTCTCTTGCCGTGCTCTGTCCACTGCCATTTTCCCAGTACACGGTTCAAATGTTTCTGGCTGCCTCAGCTGCTGTCAACCCTCTATTGAACTTAAACAGAAAAGTATGTGGGAAATGTTTGGATTTCTCCACTTGGAACTCCATTTTCTAGCGCCTACAGCTCCATTCATTATCTCCAAACGACAAAATGATAATACGTAAATTAACTAAAACAGCAATGGTGAACTACAAATAAAAATGACAATCGATAAATAAACCCATAGCAGTCGGAATACCCAAAACGAAAAGCCCACGAACTTATGCACAAACTCAATAATTCAACGCTTTTGTATTACTACTACCAACTGCATTCCATGACGCTGAGCAAGAATTTACAAGCTATCGAGATCACTGGTTATGACACTATCAGACATGGTTATAAAAGTGTTACTAAGTCGAAAACAATGTTATACAAATGATTGATGAACTAGATGATGATGAGATAGGAGATGTGACACTTAAGAAGAATTTTTAACAGACCTAAGTTGAAATAAGGCTCTTGCAGTTGACAACATTCTCTTAGAATTATTAAGATTCTTGAGAAAACATACCATGACAACATCATTTCAGCTACAATGTAAGATACATAATACAGCTGAAATACCTTCTAATAATTCCTATTCCAAAAGCAGGTGCTGACAGGTGTTAATGTTACTGAACTGTCAGTTTAATCAGTCACAGTTCCAAAATATTGACGTGAATTATTTACAGAACAATGGAAAACTGGTAGAGGCCAACCTTAGTGAAGATTAGTTAAGGTTCTGCAGAACCTGTGTATGCATGAAAGGCAATTCTGCCCCTAAAATGTATATTAAAAGATAGATTAAATAAAAGAAAACCTATAATTACTGTATTTGTAGGTTTACTGAAAGCTGTAGACAATGTTGACTGGAATGCACTCTTTAAATTCTAAAGATAGCAAGTAAAAAATGCTGGACATTTAAGGTTATCTGCAGCTTGTTCAAAGACGGTACTGCAATTGTGAGAGTCAAAGAACATGGAGGGGATCAGTGGTTGAGAATGGAATGAGACAGGTTTATAGCTTCTCACTCTTGTTATTCAATATGTACAATGACCAACCTGTAAAGGAAACCAAAGAAAAATTTGGAAATTAACTTCAGGGAGAAAAAATAAAAACTTTGAGGTTTGCGAATGTCATTGTAATTTCATCAGAAGTGGCCAAGGACTTGGACGAGGAGTGGATACCATCTTGAATAGAGGATATACACTCCTGGAAACTGAAATAAGAACACCGTGAATTCATTGTCCCAGGAAGGGGAAACTTTATTGACACATTCCTGGGGTCAGATACATCACATGATCACACTGACAGAACCACAGGCACATAGACACAGGCAACAGAGCATGCACAATGTCGGCACTAGTACAGTGTATATCCACCTTTCGCAGCAATGCAGGCTGCTATTCTACCATGGAGACGATCGCAGAGATTCTGGATGTAGTCCTGTGGAACGGCTTGCCATGCCATTTCCACCTGGCGCCTCAGTTGGACCAGCGTTCGTGCTGGACGTGCAGACCGCGTGAGACGACGCTTCATCCAGTCCCAAACATGCTCAATGGGGGACAGATCCGGAGATCTTGCTGGCCAGGGTAGTTGACTTACACCTTCTAGAGCACGTTGGGTGGCACGGGATACATGCGGACGTGCATTGTCCTGTTGGAACAGCAAGTTCCCTTGCCGGTCTAGGAATGGTAGAACGATGGGTTCGATGACGGTTTGGATGTACCGTGTACTATTCAGTGTCCCCTCGACGATCACCAGAGGTGTACGGACAGTGTAGGAGATCGCTCCCCACACCATGATGCCGGGTGTTGGCCCTGTGTGCCTCGGTCGTATGCAGTCCTGATTGTGGCGCTCACCTGCACGGCGCCAAACACGCATACGACCATCATTGGCACCAAGGCAGAAGCGACTCTCATCGCTGAAGACGACACGTCTCCATTCGTCCCTCCATTCTCGCCTGTCGCGACACCACTGGAGGCGGGCTGCACGATGTTGGGGCGTTAGCGGAAGACGGCCTAACGGTGTGCGGGACCGTAGCCCAGCTTCATGGAGACGGTTGCGAATGGTCCTCGCCGATACCCCAGGAGCAACAGTGTCCCTAATTTGCTGGGAAGTGGCGGTGCGGTCCCCTGCGGCACTGCGTAGGATCCTACGATCTTGGCGTGCATCCGTGCGTCGCTGCGGTCCGGTCCCAGGTCGACGGGCACGTGCACCTTCCGCCGACCACTGGCGACAACATCGATGTACTGTGGAGACCTCACGCCCCACGTGTTGAGCAATTCGGCGATACGTCCACCCGGCCTCCCGCATGCCCACTATACGCCCTCGCTCAAAGTCCGTCAACTGCACATACGGTTCACGTCCACGCTGTCGCGGCATGCTACCAGTGTTAAAGACTGCGATGGAGTTCCGTATGCCACGGCAAACTGGCTGACACTGACGGCGGCGGTGCACAAATGCTGCGCAGCTAGCGCCATTCGACGGCCAACACCGCGGTTCCTGGTGTATCCGCTGTGCCGTGCGTGTGATCATTGCTTGTACAGCCCTCTCGCAGTGTCCGGAGCAAGTATGGTGGGTCTGACACACCGGTGTCAATGTGTTCTTTTTTCCATTTCCAGGAGTGTATGTTGGACAGTGACAAAAATGAAACAACAGTAATGGTACACTACGTGGTCAAAAGTATCCAGACACCCTCAGAAACATACGTTTTTCATTTTAAGTGCATTGTGCTACCACCTACTGCCAGGTACTCCATATCAGCGACATCAGTAGTCATTAGACATTGTGAGAGAGGAGAATGAGACACTCCACAGAACTCACAGACTTCGAACGTGGTTAGGTAATTGGGTATCACTAGGTCCACTGTTTCTGATGTGATAGTGAAGTGGAAACATGAAGCGACATGTACAGCACAAAAGTGTTGACTGACAGAGACCGCAGACAGTTGAAGAGGGTCATGAAATGTAATAGGCAGATGTCTATCCAGACCATCACACAGGAATCCCAAACTGCATCAGGATCCACTGCAAGTACTATGACAGTAGGTGGGAAGTGAGAAAACTTGGATTTCATGGTTGAGCAGCTGCTCTTAAGCCACACATCATGCCTGTGAATGCCAAACCACGTCTCGCTTGGTTTAAGGAGGGTAAACATTGAATGATTGGACAGTGGAAAAATGTTATGTGGAGTGACAAATCATGGTACACAATGTGGCGATCCAATGGCAGGGTGTGGTTATGGCAAATGCCTGGTGAACATCATCTGCCAGTGTGTGTGAGAGAACAGTAAAATTTGTTGTTTGTGTGGAGGGGCCTTGCATTTATTGTTGTTTTACATGCTACTATCACAGAACAGGTCTACACTGATGCTTCAAACACCTTCTTACTCCCCACTGTTGAAGAGCAATTCGGGGATGAGAATTGCATCTTTCAACATGATTAAGCACCTATTCATAATGCACGGCCTGTGGCAGAGTGGTTCCATGACAATAACATCCTGGTAAAGGACTGACCTGCACAGAGTCCTGACCTGAATCCTACAGAACATCTTTGGGATGTTTTGGAACGCCGACTTCATGCCAGGCTTCACTGACCAACACCAATACCTCTCCTCAATGCAGCACTGTGTGAAGAATGGGCTGCCATTCCCCAAGAAATCTTCCAGCACCTGATTGAACGTATGCCTGTGAGAGTGCAAGCTGTCATCAACACTACGGGTGGGCCAACACCACATTGAATTCCAGCATTACCAATGGAGGGCACCACAAACGTGTAAGTCATTTTCAGCCAGGTGTCCGGGTACTTTTGATCACATAATGTATGTAGTCAGATTAAATCACATGATGCTGAAGAAATTAGATTAAGAAATGAGACACTGATAGCAGTAGATGAGTTTTGTTGTTTTGGCAGCAAACTACCTGACGATGGCAGCAGCAGAGAGGAGGAGAAAACATCGCTCATGCGAAACTCAGCTTGCCCTTTTCTGACATGATACCTTTAAAAAAAAGGGGGATAGAGGGCTACAAGTAGATTCCATGTTCCTAGAATTCTGGATAGGTTTGGTTATGGTGCCCCACTGCAGACTGAGCATACAGATTTGATTCAAAAATACGTGAGTGGCTCAAAGAGTTGTTAAGTAATTTTCCTTGATGATGAGTGTTCATCAGAGACAAGGGTATCATCAGGAGTGCTTCAGGGAAGTGTGATAGGACTACTCTTATTCTCTATATATAGATGATATGACACACAGGGTGAGCAGCAATTTACGATTGTTTGCTGATGATGCTGAAGTGTACAGGAAGGTGTCATTGTTGCTCCAAGGTTACTTAGAAAGAATTTCTAGTTGATATGATGAATGGCAGTTTGCTTTAAATGTAGAAAAATGTAAGATGTTGCAGATGAGTAGAAAAAACAATCCTGTAACATTCAAATACATTGTTAGTTGTGGGCTGCTTGATACGGACAAATCAATTAAATATCTATGCGTAACATTGCAAAGTAATATGAAATGGTGTAAGCACATCAGATTGGTAGTAAGGAAGGCAAATCCTCAACTTCGTTTTATTGGGAGAATTTTGCGAAAGTGTAGCTCATCTATAAAGGAAATTGTATATAGAAACTGGTGCAGCCCATTCTTGCGTACTGCTTGAATGTCTGGGATCCCCACCAGGTCAGATTAAAGGAAGACATTGAAGCAATTTAGAGGTGTGCCACTACATTTGTTCCCACTATGTTTGATTAGCATGCAAATGTTAAGGAGAGTCTTTGTGAGCTCAAATTGGAATCTCTGGAGGAAGATGATGCTATCTTCATGAGATAATATTGCGGTAATTTTGAGAACAAGTTCTTGAGGCTGGCTGCAGATCAATTCTACTGCTGCCAACAAATATTTTGCATGACTTGTGGAGTATTATTTGAGAACTCACGGGGATGTTTGTGTGAATAAGCATTGCACCATTTAGCAGGCCCTGGAGGATACTGGTCTTCAGTTCTGAGTAGTATAATTGTTTGTGGTAATCAAGAAGTGATGTCTGATGTCACACTTGGAGTAAATGTCTGGGTAAGGGGGCCACAGATGCCTGGGAATTTAAAAGAGGTAGGCCCACTGGTTCTCCATGATTATGTGAGTAACCAGGAATGATTGTGCTGTATAGACACACTAAGCCGAATTATCTGTATGAGGTCTTTTGAATGCTTGTATACCTATCAAGGAGCACTGTGCTGGAAGCCATTAAGTTCTGTTACCACATGTCTACACACTGCACAAATCACTCAGCGACCATATCTGAGATGTCACTTGCTCTATGTCTGTGTGGGAAGTTTTGGTCATGGAGTAAAGGCTTCTAGGCACAAAAAGGTGGTCAGGGAGAACATCCACACCATGCTAGGGTGCTCACTATATACAAACAGATTAGTTTCTACCCACATGAATTCTGCTGTAACATTTGTGTTGTCTGCTTGAGCAAACAAGTGGCAGGGATGAATGTTGGGGAGCATGTCACCATACAGTTCTCCCCTTGTGAGAGGGAAAGGGTGAATTGTATTGTAGATTGAAGGGTTGCTCCTAGTGTCAATCAGTGGATTGGGGTGTATGGCAACACATCATCAGCGGAACCAAGGCCAATAGTGAAGACCTGTGGCCCGATGGTGCAACAGTGGAGGTAGTTATGTTGTATCCTGTGGCCTTGGACACATGCAGTGAGCTCAGTGCAGTGGTGATATCCCACTGCAGTGCCAGGTAAGGTTGGGATTGGCAATGTCCTGTGGCCAGTAGGTGTGGGAGGGTGGTTGGTGGCACAGTGATGGGGTCTTGTGGGGAATGGAGTGTTGTGCTAGTGCCCAGGCTGACCATTTATGTGTACCAGAGCACTTTGAGACCAGTGCATGTGGCGTAGCATGCATTGGCATGCACTGGCACCATTGGTAGCTGCTGGCATTGCACCTTGCTAGAGGATCTGAGCCCATACGACCACAGATTTGTGTGCTGGCGTTGAATTTTGGGTGTTTACAGATGCAACTGACACTGTGAAAAAGTTGGTTGGTCCACTGGTATTGAAGGTGCAAGCAGAACGATTGTGTCTGGGTCTGATGGTGGGGGTGAGGTGGTGGACACTGCAGTGACTCCTCTAGAGAATGGTAGGGTGACCTTGTTACCTAGGTCCCAGGTGCTGGTCACTGGGTCGGTGATGCCAGTGGGGGTGGTGGTGTCAGCAGGGCAGTTAGCATTAGCTGGGGTGTCATTATCATCATTTAGTGACAGCTTGACCTCAATCACAGGACGTGTGCAGTGGTTGGGGATGCTGAGAGGGTATGGTGGTTTAAGCCAGCCTAAGGTGAGTGTGGTCACGGAACCATAGCAGCACAGAAAGGTTTTTTCCATGTGCTTGAGAACCATGTGAGGACTTGAGTAATGCAGGAGGAGCGGTGGTTGGCAGGTATCTATGCAGGGCACTACAATCAAAATTTCTGTTGGTCTCTGTGGGTGAATGAATCAAGTTGTCGGGCATAAGCAGGGCATGCAGTTGTTGCATGAAGGCAGGGACTGTGGCTCAATGAAATCATCTGGCATGATGAGTGGCTGCCCCTACACTACTTCAGTGGCAGATGCCCCCCAGGTTGGCCTTACAGGTTGCAAGCAAACCTAGGAGAATGAGTTGGAGTGCAGCAGATCACATGACAGTTGGGCAGGAGAGGGTGACTTTTGAAGTCCTGTGAAATTGCTCCACCGTGCTGTTGGTGGCGGAAAGGTAGCTTGTGGTGAAGTGAACTAAGATGCTGGAAGTCTCAGGGAGTGTTTTGGAAAGGCAGGATGTAAATTGTCAACCACTGTGCAAAGTTACGTGAAGAAGGCAACCGAAATATGGAACCCATGTGTTGATTAAAGCCTTGCCAACAGTGTTTGTGTATTGGTAGCCTTTTAATGACAGAAGAGAGCCCACAATGACAATGTGCATTTGTGAGAACTAATGTTCCACTGGAGGGAAAACACCAATTCGAATGTGCACATGATGGCCTACCTTGGTGTGCTGGCATGGGATGCAGGCCCAGTTGCTACGTTGCTGCTGAATCACAGGCGAAAAAAAGAGCTCCTGCATGAGGGCCACAGACCACAGGATGTGTCAGATCATGGAGGTGATCAAAGGATGGTTTGGAGAAGTTAGGGGGAAGGTTGGGATGGATATGGTCTGCCAAGCCATCTGGGTGGTCAAGGTCTGTAAGAAGGTCGCACCAGACGTGAAGGTCAGTGCTGGCAACTTTGTGTGGTGAACAAGACTCATGTTCATATTATTCTGTAGCTTGTGTAAGTAAGGGTCAGAGGATTGGGCAGAGACCAGAGACATTAGTCTAGATGGGAGGTAAGGGCACAAGAGCATCTGAGGTAGTTATTATCGATGCCAAGTATGTAATAGATGTCTGTCATGAATAGCACCATGTACTTTTGCTGGTGGAACTTTATGGGGTATATCTGGGTGCCTTCCTTTTCACAAAACCTTGTAAGAGGTTGGTCAAGACAATGAAGGAGCATCTTCATACTAAGGCCTAGAAGTATTTTACTGCCTCATAAATGATGAGGAGCTAGCAGTTGTACGTGGACAATTTTTGCAGTGGGTCAGGTTGCTCTGCTGAGGAAAGGCCAGTGGCTACCAGCTGTCTCTAACATATTGCTGGAGGATGGCACCTAAAGCAGACTGGTTGTCATTAGTGTTGATAGTGAGTAGAATGGTAGGGTGGGGAGGGGCCAGAAGGGTGGTATCTGACAGGTTGCACTTCATCCACTTGAAACTGTCCATCATTAGGACAGTCCAGAGCATAGGCTTGTTTCTTTTTTTTGCAGTCATCTTGTAGTGTAGTAGTGAGGGGCTCCTGTATGCTTGCAGCATCTTTTAGATGGTGCCTGAAAATATTCATCACTCTGAGGAACTGGAAGAGTTCCTTGAAGGTCATGGGACACAGGAAATTGGTTATTGTATGAACTGTCTCAGCAAGTGGTTGGTAGCATGTGGAGGAAATAGAGTGTCCCAGAAATTCAATCTCCAGAGAATGCCAGTTTGCTGTCCTGGCTAGTGTTAATTTTGGTGGTAATTGGGAAGCAACATCTAATGCCACACCTAAAATAACTGTCTGGGTAATATTTCCACAGGTGCATGGTTAATTAAAAGAGATAAACCTACTGGTTCTCCAAATAGTGTGAGTGGCCTGCAGCATTCATGCTGTGGAGTCACACAAAGCCGACTTACTGGTATGTGGTCTTCTCACACACCCATCTGGAAACACTATGCAACAAACCATTAAATTATTAATTAAACCATTACATCCTGCACAACTCACTCAGTGACAGTATCTGTGGTGTCACTTGCTTGGCGTCCACATGGGAAGTGTTGGTCATGGGGTAAAGGCTTTCAGCAAGACTTTCTAACTGGAGAAACCTGCATATGGCAAAACAGTAGCAGGGGAGAGAATCCATGCTCTGCTAAGGTGCTTGCTATATGCAAATGGTTTGGCAAATGCCCACATGTATTTTGCTGTAGAGTCTGTGCCGTCTGATTGAGCAGATGAGTGGCAGGCATAAACATTGGGGAGTGCCTTGCCTGATTGGCATTTGGTTCATTATACATTTCATCCCAGGTCATCCACTGTAAACAAGTCTTAAAAAACATTTGTATTGAAGACATTAATTATTTTAACTGATTTGCACTGTGGAATATCCATAATGTAAAGCACTATCATACTGCTCCTATCTGACTGGTATTGTGCTTATGTACCTCATTGTTCCTTCTTACCTCCTTAAAAAGATGTCTACGAGATGATCATGGGTGAGTGTCAGTAAAGTAGTGAGTATTGAACAGCAACTCTTAAATAAAATGAATATATCACATTGGAGGGCTACTACGATACTGTAAATATCTCCTAGCTGGCAACCACTCAAGAACAGTTTGCTGGTGTCCACTTTGTAAATAAACAAAAATGAAGAATTTTCCATACTTCTTGGTGTATGATGGGGAGAGCAAGGGATAGAGCATACAACAAGGAATAAAGCAATTATAAAAAGGTCTGAAATGAAGAATTTTCCATACTTCTTAGTGTATGACGGGTAGATGGAGTGGGAGAGCATACAACAAGGGATAAAGCAATTATGAAAAGGTCTGTCCACAATCTTATTTACATGAATCAGAAACTGATTTTTTTCAAGCTCTAATTATAACTCTTGACAATTTATTTTGTTTATGTTTTTTTTTTTGGGGGGGGGGGGGAGGGGGGCAGCAAATTTCTACTATACCATGTAGGTTAGTACTAGTGTTTGCTATTGCTGAGGCCCCTGTGGGGAAAGGCTACAATATTTTGCAACAAAACTTTTTCAAATGTCTGAAACCACGTCTGCAGGAGTGCAAGCTGTAATAAACATGTACGTGACTAGAAGTTTCCAGATGACATGAACACAAGAACTGCTATTGTACTAGATAGTTTCCAATATACTGTTTACCATTGCCCTACGTAGATCCATTCTGGCTAGTGCCCAAGAAACAGAATTCATCTTTCAGTGTCTGGGCAGCAAATGTGAAGCACATGACATACTTTTTTTAAAGATATACAGGATGATGTGAAATTTGTGCACTTGGGCTTTGCAACTTGACTCCACACATGCCAGTGATAAAAAAATGTCCGTGACAAAATTTCATCTGGTGAGTACATCCAGCAGAAAAAGGACATTAAAGAGTGACAATCTGGCAACACTCTAACCACATGTATGGTAACTACCTCTCTCAGCACATATTAATTGTGCTGTACAGTTGGTGCAGTGGATAGAGTTTTGGGTTATCATGCAGGAGGTTGGGGGTTCACTCCTGTGTTGAGGCTTTTTGTTTATTTGGTAAATGCAATCCAGGGGGAATGGTATCTGGCATCTTAATCATCAACAGTGATTGCAGTGTGTCCTCTAGAAAACATTTGCACTTGCATACTACAATCGTAGAAATGGAAGACTGGTCAGCTTTGAAAGAAGTGCTTTCCACATTGTGGGAGTGAATTTATTTGCGCTACTTCATCTACTAGATGCTAAACCTGTTTTGCTTGTACACTCCTCCAATAGTCCCATAGATTAGTACCAACTACTATTCCTGTCTTCTTCAGGTCCGTTACATTTTGTTAGCAGCTTATGTTACCAGTAGGATGAGAAACGTGCTTTGCGAATAATGTGCAAACTTGGTTACTATTCATACGTGTCATCACCATGGCCCCATTAATTATGCCTTTCAAAATTGAGACTGGTAATCACATGCTGTTTAGTATGTATCTCAAAGTATTATTATTATTATTATTATTATTATTATTATTATTATTATTATTATTATATTGAAGGGATTGTGGAAACATCATATCCATTACCATTATAGGAACAGCATAATTTGAAACCAAACTTTTCACAATTAGTGGTGTTGGGATAAATCATGCAGAACAATATCTGTTAGAGGGGTAATGTGCATTAGGTGGGACAGTGCCCAGGACTGATGGTGTGTTTATTCTGTATGTGCTATCCACCAGACAGGGACTAGTTGCAAGCAGAGTAACACACTTATTACAGACTACAGTGTACATGTGTACACATATTGAATTTTCTCATTGTAAACCTCTAAACCAGTGTGGCAGATGTATGCCATACACAAACAATGAATTTGTGCTTATGCTTCTAGTCCTTGGTGCATCTAATAACTGGACTGGTGTTGCCTTTCATGAATATGCTGCTATATATCCTGATTGATGCCATCCAGACAAAAATGTGTTGTGTCATCTAAAGCTGTGCCTTTGGGAATCAGGTTCTCTCCTTCAACCATTGCATGACAAAGGTTGTCCATGGACTCGCCATACTCCAGCTACTGAGGAAGCTATTCTGGAGGCCATACACCAAAAACCTCTGTGAAGTACATGTAGTGTAGCAATGCAGCTGTGTGTCTTGCAATGCACAGTCGTTAACGTGTTGCATGAGCATTGGCTGCACCCCTATCATTATGCTCTCACACAACACCTGCATCCTGCAGATCGCCATCAGTGGATGCAATTTTGTGAGTTCTGTGAACCAGGAAGCCAACAATGACCTCATGAATACTGTAATATTGTCGGATGAAGCACCATTCACTAGTGAGAGTGTCTTCAATATGCACAATGTCCACCGATAGATCTGTACCTACAGATTGGAAAATTGCGCAGGTCGCACCAGAGTTCAAGAAGGGTAGTAGGAGTAATCCATTTAACTACAGACCTATATCATTGACGTCGGTTTGCAGTAGGGTTTTGGAGCATATACTGTATTCAAACATTATGAATCACCTCGAAGGGAACGATCTATTGACACGTAATCAGCATGGCTTCAGAAAACATCGCTCTTGTGCAACGCAGCTAGCTCTTTATTCGCACGAAGTAATGGCCGCTATCGACAGGGGATCTCAAGTTGATTCCGTATTTCTAGATTTCCGGAAAGCTTTTGACACCGTTCCTCACAAGCGACTTCTAATCAAGCTGCGGAGCTATGGGGTATCGTCTCAGTTGTGCGACTGGATTCGTGATTTCCTGTCAGGAAGGTTGCAGTTCGTAGTAATAGACGGAAAATCATCGAGTAAAACTGAAGTGATATCAGGTGTTCCCCAGGGAAGCGTCCTGGGACCTCTACTGTTCCTGATCTATATAAATGACCTGGGTGACAATCTGAGCAGTTCTCTTAGGTTGTTCGCAGATGATGCTGTAATTTACCGTCTAGTAAGGTCATCCGAAGACCAGTATCAGCTGCAAAGCGATTTAGAAAAGATTGCTGTATGGTGTGTCAGGTGGCAGTTGACGCTAAATAACGAAAAGTGTGAGATGATCCACATGAGTTCGAAAAGAAATCCGTTGGAATTCGATTACTCGATAAATAGTACAATTCTCAAGGTTGTCAATTCAACTAAGTACCTGGGTGTTAAAATTATGAACAACTTCAGTTGGAAGGACCACATAGATAATATTGTCGGGAAGGCGAGCCAAAGGTTGCGTTTCATTGGCAGGACACTTAGAAGATGCAACAAGTCCACTAAAGAGACAGCTTACACTGTACTCGTTCGTCCTCTGTTAGAATATTGCTGCGCGGTGTGGGATCCTTACCAGGTGGGATTGACGGAGGACATCGAGAGGGTGCAAAGAAGGGCAGCTCGTTTTGTATTATCGCGTTATAGGGGAGAGAGTGTGGCAGATATGATACACGAGTTGGGATGGAAGTCATTACAGCATAGACGTTTTTCGTCGCGGCGAGAGCTTTTTACGAAATTTCAGTCACCAACTTTCTCTTCCGAATGCGAAAATATTTTGTTGAGCCCAACCTACATAGGTAGGAATGATCATCAAAATAAAATAAGAGAAATCAGAGCTCGAACAGAAAGGTTTAGGTGTTCGTTTTTCCCGCTCGCTGTTCGGAAGTGGAATAGTAGAGAGATAGTATGATTGTGGTTCGATGAACCCTCTGCCAAGCACTTAAATGTGAATTGCAGAGTAGTCATGTAGATGTAGAGGTTAATCCACATGTCACCCACAACTGTGGATATCAAATTTGCTTTGGTATCAACATCTGGGCCGGAATTTTGGGTGACACGTGTTTGGATCCCTACATGTTGTCTTACAGGTTGACTACACAAAGGTATCATGAATTCCTCTCAGACTATCTAACTGATGTGCTGGAAGATGTTCCACTACATGCTTGGCAGAGGATAAGGTTCCAATATGATGGTGCACCTCCACATTCTGAAATTAATGTGTGACAGTATTTGGACAGAACATTTCCAGAGAAATTGCTCAGATATGGAGGTCCAGTTGTATGGCCAACATGTCCACCTGACCTAAATCTGCTGGATTTCTTCCTGTGGGGACAAGTGAAGGAGCACATGTACTCTAACCTGTTGACAAATGTGGAAGAATTTGTTGTGTGTGTTTGTGTTGTTCTTGTTACTATGGATGCAGCTTTGCTGCAAAGGGTCCAGAGCTGTATGATCTGACAGGTTGTGCAATTTTTGGACTTGCAGGGGGGTTGTTTTGAGCATCTGTTGCTCTGAGGACAACATATTCTGTTGTGAAGGTCATGCAATCATTAATATGGGCTTTAATATTGTCACTGGTTGCTAATCTGCATCATCTGAGTGTTTATATTATGTGTAGTATAATTGACAAATAGATGTTATGTTGTTGTACTGCACTATCATCTTTAGCATCACGAAATTGATATTGTTTTTTGTAGCTATTCCGTCCTGTGACAGGTCATTTGTTTCAACTGTCTATTTCTAATTTTTCTAATCACATATTTGTTATGTTAAACACTACAAAATGTTGTAAATTTAGGATACATGTGACCTAAGAAATGGTGTATATTACAGCATGAAATGTCAGAATGAAGTTAGCAAATAAAAGAAATGTGCCCCAACCCAGGAGTGAACCCTTGACCTCCTGCATGCTAACCCAAAACTCTGTCCACTGCACCAACTGTACAGCATGATGAGTATGTGCTTACAAAGATAGTTACCATACATGTGGTTACAGCGTTGCCAGATCGCCACACTTTAACATGCTTTTTCTGAGAGATGTACTCGCTGAATGTAATTTTGTGGCAGACATTTTTTTTATTGCTTGCATGTGAGGAGTCACACTGCAAAGCCCAAGTGCACGAATTTTGCTTCACCCTGCATATATGAGTTTCAAAAATTACTGAATCAATTAATCTGAAAATTCTCTATTCAGTCTCCCTATTCCTGGAGTTTATCACATCATTCTCTATTCAATCTCACTATTTCTGGAGTTTATCACATCATAATTTGTGTGGGTGTTGGCATATTTTCTTGTAATGTAACAGTTCACCCTACTATTGCTTAAGGAAATCGTAACCACTTACCTACCAGATGCCTGCATGTATATGTATCCTTCACGCAATCAAATACCAGTTTGAGGGTTGTCATGCACGTCATGAAATTTTTATTTAACTAATTTCTTACATTAATAATTCTAGTTAGGTAGTGGTGTCTGTGCAAACCAGAATAAGATCACTGGCTGTGATTCCCCTCGCCCTGAGAACTTTTGACAGGAATATGAAAAGATAACACAAACAATTTCATGTTTCTTTATTATTATTATTATTATTATAACTGTAGCATATTTATGTAGCTGTGAACACTCTCAACTGCTAATTTCTGAAATTTTAGGGTACCTTATGATTAATGTTTCTTCAGTACAATGCACTGTGTCATGGGTCTTTTCCGTTTAAGAAATACGTATGAATGCTTTTTTAGTAAAACTGTTCTTTAGATGACGTGTAATGGATCTTGCTCCACTGAAGAGGATAACAACAACATCATACAAAGTGAGTTCAGTAAAAAGTCTACTAAGGCATGCCACTGCAACTGCAAATTAAGAAACAACTAAGTATTAGATGAATTTCAACCATAATCATAATTTACTCATATTCTAATATTCTTTGGTTAACATTTTCAAAGTTGTTATCAGAATAATACCACTGAATCTTACCAAGTAAATCCACCATTCTTAACCTTGAGTGCATGGTAATTTTTTCTGTTGCTGCTGTTGTCAACTGTAACTCTGAAGAGATATTCTGGTCACCTGTGCTGCAATAAAAGAAAATTTTTTAATAACCCACAACTATTTTATTAAATATGATGCTGACATGAATGAGAGAAACCATATCTACTTGATCATATTGCAAAAAATTCAATTTCCCAATAGCAGTAAAAACTATCTTGTAAAACTCTCTCTCTCTCTCTCTCTCTCTCTCTGTGTGTGTGTGTGTGTGTGTGTGTGTGTGTGTGTGTGTGTGTGTGTGTGTGTGCGTGTGTTGATGTGAATGGACGGAGGGTTGGGTGAACATATGCATGTGCATTTGTGTACTCACATGAGGAAGATAAATGATAGATGATGTAATACTGTAAATTTAGACAAAATTGTCAATGGAGTACAGTGATCTAATGCTATATTTAGGTTAAAAGCTACAGGATTGTATCAGGTTTGAGAACTACTAAATAGTAGTAATAGTAATGCAGTATCCAAAAGAAAATTTTCAGTGTGTCCTCCTCATAAGAGAGAATAATAATAAGGTAATGAAAAATGGGAACAAAAATGCAGAATTACTGAGTTAACGCCACTAACACTGGTGAACTGTTACACTATTGTTGCATATCAGAGGGAATGAGTAGCCTAAAGGCCTTTGCTCATCATGACATTGCAAGCTGTACATGCTGAAAAATGCTTAGTTACTTGTGTCTCAGTTGACAGGCTCTCAGTAGGCACACATGAATACTTGGTTTTTCACACAAATAAAAGAGAAAAAGTCTTAAGTCAAAGGAATATGCTGTTAAGTAATCTTACCACATCAGTACGTGTCCAGCACTATAAAACCTAGCTGTTTTGGTAGTGCAAGTGTTATGGTGTGGGGAGACATAATGTTGCATGAACATACTGACTTCCAAACCTTTGAACATGGCACACATTCCAGTCAGTGTCATAGTGACATTGTACTCTTTCCCCATGCACATCTTTTCATGGATGCATATGGCCCTTATTTCATTTTTATGGATGACAATGTGCAATCGCATCAAGCAGCACAGGAGGAGGAGCTCTCAGAGTGAGGGGATATTTGGCAAATGGACTGGCCTGACCATACTCTCAGATTAAATCCCATATAGCACATGTGGGATATATAGTGAAGACATATTACAGCATGTCCACATGCATAAGTGATTATTCAGCAGTTGTCAATTGCAATGGTGGAGGAATGGAACACTCTGATATCAGAACTACTTACAACCTTGTGACCAGTGGGAGAGTACATTGCAGAGCATGTATTGCCATCCACGAGAATCAGGTACTCTATGAAGAAGCCTGTCCCATCTTTTGTAATCTTCAGGGAACCATCATGAATTGCAGTAACTTCAGTGTAATTATTGTCTTTGAATAAAATTATCATTCCTGTTCACTTCATTGCATATTTATTTTACTTACCTTCTGTACTATACTGTATTAGTTCTTTCTACCTATAGTCCTAGTTTCATTGAGCTATGTGACCTGGCAGTGACACACCATGTGATAGGCGCTTTTGACCTTAAGCTTAGCAGAAATTCTTGTGTTTGCATTGGCAGTGATGGAGTCCTTAGATTCCTTTTAGTATGATAATCTGATAGTATTCTTGATTAAATCAACACATTTGCAAAGAGTTACAGGGTACCAAATGTTAACATGTATGGCAACTCATGAGCTCTCTTATTTGTATACATTAAGCATCACTTCACAACAGACAGCAAGCTGAACTTTACTAACCACAAATAATGAATGGATCTATTCACAATGCCTGGACATGGAAATACTGTGCGCGCATGTTTCCAAGGTATTTAACCTCATATCACGTTACTGGGCAATGTACTTACTTGTATGACAGTTAAAACCAATACATATCTTTTTATTATTGCATACATTATGATTCTGTGTGTACATTATAATTTACATTCTGACATAGTCCTGTAATTATGCATCTGAGGGGTCCCACATTCATCCCCAAAAAGTTTGCTTTTGAATATTGATACACCTTGCAAAAATAGACTCACAGCAGACTTTGTCTTTATTCTTCAAAAATATCAAAAGATTGAAAGAAATAGCTTTGATGAGGTGTGTAAGCTTTAAGCACTCCTCCAATTTTACTTTCTGCAGCAGATTTATGAAAGTGAACATCTTTACAGTATTGCTTATGGGTTTCTTTTTTCCCAGTTTGTGAAAAATCAAACTTTATACACTCTAATGTAGCTTAGCTCAGAGATTCTGAAAGGTGTTTAATTATTTCAGTATAATGGCTAGAGAACTAACTATTGGTCACATTTAACTAGTAGCCACGTGTCTTACCCTTGTAAGGTAAGGTTTTGTACCGTTTACAGAAAACGGTATTTGCATCCAAAATGACCACTTCTGAAAAATATATGTAAAGCAAGCAGTTAGAATACCCAAAGTTCATCCTATAATGTGTCAGCTATCATTGCAGCAGTGTCAGCAGCCATATATTTGCTGTGAGTAAAGTGTTTAGCCCATTTATTGAATATTATATAGCTGACTGGAGGCAAATATCCAAAAACTTTCGTCTGTGTGCATTAGCCTTTATTATTTATTTCTTTACCTATACAAATATTGAGAGAACTTTGGCCATGTGTATAGCACAATTTAATCCTACAATAATTACCACTTTCATGTGACTCAAATAGGTCAATGAACACTGAATCTGGTCAGTAGTGCATTAGCTTTCAACAGTAGGATGTATGAGTATAGTCACTTACAGTAGCCAAAGTATTTAGTTTCTGCAAAGGCATTATTTTGTTATATGTTTCCAGAATTACTCATACTTAGTAACAGTGTTAATTTGCATTCAATGCTTGGAGCAGAAAGCTGTCTGAAACAGGAAATAAATCATGTGTGATATAAATAATGGAAGTATGCCTGTAACCTAATAATGCTGGTGGCATATTTATTGCCATTGAAATCTTGGAAGTGACTAAGTAGATAAATACAGAGTCAGAATGCAAGATAAGCATTAAAGGCAAGCCACAAGTAGTAATTCACCATTTATACTGAACACATGTGAGTAACATGGTCTATGGCATCCATCCACACACTCACTGACCATTCTGGTGTGGCAGTTGAAGAAAGCAAAGTCAAAGCTGGAGTTTTAAATTTCACATTTAAGAAACTGTTCACATAAGAGAACCATACAAACATATAGACATTTGACCATAGAACAGACTCGTGTATGGGCAACATAGTAATATACACCTCTGGCATAGAGAAACAACTGAAAGAGTTGAAAACAAATAAGTTGCCAGGTCTGGACAGAATCCCAATTTGGTTCTACAGGGAGTACCCTACAGCATTGGTCCCTTACTTGTTTTTATCACAAATCTCTTCCCTTGTTCAAAGTCCTAAGTGAGTGGCAAAAAGCGCAGGTAACTCCTGTATACAGGGTGAATCACTAACTATTGCCACCAAGAATAACTCCAAATGCATGATAGGGGCTGAAAAGTTTGTGGGACAAAAGTTGCATGGGACAACGGGGTCAACTTTGGTTTTTTAAATGGGATGCTATAGTTTGATACTTATTTTCTGATAGCAGCTATCAAGACAAATCCAATGATGTGTAACAGTAAGATCTTTGAAGTTCAACAAAAGTCACAAAGATAGCATGAACCTCCATTTACCAAAGGTGTTCAAAGTGATGACCATTGGTATTAATGAAGTGCTACAATATTCTTATCATGGATTGGGTGGTATTCATTATCACATCAGCACTTATCAAAGCACATGCTCTGGCAATTCTCTCTTGCACATCTTCAGGTGTAGTTGGAAAATCTTTACAAACAATGTCTTTTACAAATCCCCACAAGAAAAAATACAGAGGAATCCAGCTTGGCAAATGAGCTGGCCATGACACATCTCCTCCATGTCCAATCCAACAATTTGGGAACTGTCTCTGCAACTCTTTTCAAGCCATCAGCAAAAAATATGCTGGACACCCATCATGTTGATACCACATTCTGTTCCTTGTTCCTAAAGGTATTTCTTCCTATAACAGACCTAATGTTTCTTGCGGGAATGTGGTGTACTTCCTACCGTTAAAAAAAAAAAAAAAAAAAAAAAAAAAAAAAAAAAAAAAAAAAAGAGGCTCTAAGAACTATGGGACTTAACATCTGAGGTCATCAGTCCGCTAGACTTAGAACTACTTAAACCTAACTAACCTAAGGACATCACACACATCCATGCCCGAAGCAGGATTCAAACCTGCGAACACAGCAGCAGTGCAGTTCCCGACTGAAGGTCCTAGAACTGCTTGGCCACAGTGGCCGGCTCATTAAGATTTCCTTCAATGAAACAGGGGTCTATAATTCTGTCCTCCAGAATCCCACACCATACATTCCCAACCACGGTTTTTGGTGTGCAACTTGCCACAACCAACATGGATTTTCAGTTGTCCAATAATGCATGATATGCAAATTAAAATTTCCATGGTTCATGAATATAGCCTTGTCAGTAAATAAAATCAAATTAATAAGTGTGTTGTCCCTCTGAATCTGAAGTTGAGCTCATTGGCAGAATTCAATCTGTACAAGTTAATTCTTGATAGAAACTGATATGGTAAGGATGATATTTTCAAGAATGCAGAACAAGAACAACACTTCTCTGGCTCATGCAAGACTCCCTTGTGATTTGACACAAACTAACACAAGGACCTCTAACCACAGTGGCAAGAGTACCAGTATCCATTTCCTCATTAGCAACTTTCCTTTGCTGGATATGTTTAGGATGCATTAAAGATCCAGTTGTTCTCAATTTATCATACACATATTTAAATGTACGACATATGGGATGAGTACATTGAGGATATCTTTCAGCATATAAGTCTCTACTCCTCACTAAATTTTGTTGGAATTCTCCATAAATGAGAAGCATATCCACTTGTTCTTCGATGGAATACATCATTTACATTTGCTTGATTCGACGATACTAGTCTTACCTTACACATTTAAAAGTCATACATCCCAACATCCATTCAATGTGGAGACTGAAGCAGAAGGAAGATTACCATTCCTCGATGTCATGGTCAGAAGAAGAGCTGATGGCACTCTGGGCCACAGTGTGTATCAGAAGAAAACATACACTGACCTATATTTGCATGCAGAGAGCTGCCACCACCCTTCACAGAAGAATGGAGTACTAAAAACACTAGTACACAGGGTGCACACTGTTTCAGATGCAGAGTCTGGTCAAGGAGCTGGAACACCTCAGAGCTGTATTCCGAAAAAAACGGGTACCCAGAATCACAGATCAGGTGTGCTCTGAACCCCACCACACCAGAAAAATCAGTTGAGATGGAAGAAGCTGTGGAGGAAGAGGCAGCCTCTACCTTTATATGGTTGCTGTTGTTGTTGTGGTCTTCAGTCCTGAGACTGGTTTGATGCAGCTCTCCATGCTACTCTATCTTGTGCAAGCTTCTTCATCTCCCAGTACCAACTGCAGCCTACATCCTTCTGAATCTGCTTAGTGTATTCATCTCTTGGTCTCCCTCAACAATTTTTACGTTTCACATTGCCCTCCAGTACTAAATTTGTGATCCCTTCATGCCTCAGAACATGTCCTACCAACCGATCCCTTCTTCTAGTCAAGTTGTGCCACAAACTCCTCTTCTCCCCAATTCTATTTAGTACCTCCTCATTACTTATGTGATCTACCCATCTAATCTTCAGCATTCTTCTGTAGCACCACATTTCGAAAGCTTCTATTCTCTTCTTGTCTAAACTATTTATCGTCTATGTTTCACTTCCATACATGGCTACACTCCATACAAATACTTTCAGAAATAACTTCCTGATACTTAAATCTATAGTTGATGTTAACAAATTTCTCTTCTTCAGAAATGCTTTCTTTGGCATTGCCAGTCTACATTTTATATCCTCTCTACTTTGACCATCATCAGTTATTTTGCTCCCCAAATAGCAAAACTCCTTTACTACTTTAAGTGTCTCATTTCCTAATCTAATTCCCTCAGCATCACCCGACTTAACTCGACTACATTCCATTATTCTCGTTTTGCTTGATATGGTACTCTGGCATATTACCAGGAAAAACTGGATGCATATTGAAGAAGCCCTAAGTAAAAACCGTGTTTTGTCCACCCAATAAAACATCAGCATTATTGGGAAGCGTCAAAGATGATCTCGGCTTGTGGAAGGCCGGCATATACCAGACTCCATGTCAATGTGGGAAGACATATATAGCACAGACAATGCACACCATCAAATGTTGTTGCAGAGAACACTAGAGGCACACTCAACTGGTGATCCCAAAAAATCAAAGATCGCCTAGCACTGTTTGTCCGAGAATCACAAGATGGAGTATGAATCTACCAGGTTCTCAGCACAAACTTTCCAATATTGGGACAGCATCATTAGAGAGGCCCAGAAATTCATACAATGTATGATCTCATCAACTGAGATTGTGGCTACAATGTTAGCAAGGATTGGGGACCAACACTGACTTAAATTAAGAAGATTCTCAGCAAACAAAATGACCTGGCGATAGGGCAGACAGAGAGCTCCCATCAACACCATCACAGACACTGATGCTAGTGTGTCCATGACTGCTGATGTGTGACCATGGTTGCGGACCATGGACGGAGCAGCTCGTGGGAGCATGGAATATCAGAGGATATTAGTTGGCCCCATGCCCACAGGGTCACAGTTTATCAGCACACCTGACAATGGCAACATAATTCATCACTGAAATATTGTGCCTGTTGGAGACTATTAACTGGCAGTTCATCTGTGGAATTTTCAGTCAACAAATACACTGGGAGAAACTGAGGAATCACAAATTTATATTGACTTTTTGGGTCTGCTGCCTTGCTCAGTCAGTGGTAATAAATTTATTCTCACATATGTGGATGAGTTTATTGCAATTTGATTGGTTCTTACCAGTCCAAGCTGCTAACAACCAGATATTTATTTAGAATTGACAATGCATTTTTGAAACATTTGGCACACCCCAATGTTTTGTGATGGATAATACTACCACCTTTATGTCTATCAAGTTAACACAATTTTGCTTGATATGGGAATCCATCACCTTACAGAAATAACCTATTATTCTAACTCTTCACACAGGGAGAGAATGAATCACAGCTTGAAATCAGCAATAACTGCTTACCATAGCAGCAATCAAGGTGGATGGTACCACTCATTGCATTGGCCCATGATGGCCTTCAGTACCACTCAGCATGAGAATGACAAAATTGCTCCAGCCAATCTCTGTTGGTTATAGGTTAGCCACCATTCTTTGCAATTTTTGTTTCATTGTGGACTTGTTGGCAGAGAACATCAATTCTCATCAAGTGATTCCAAACTGGTGGTTGGTAGAAAGGAATATTTTTCAAGCCTACAAAAGAGAACATGAACACTATAATCAAGAAAGGCAGCCAAAACGTACTGAATTAGGGACTGGGGGCGTTCATTAAGGACTATCAAGGAGGCAGTAAGTCAATGGAGAGGATCAGTATAAAGTTGATGCTGCATTTCAAGGGGCCCTTGGAGGCCATTGGATTTCTTAAAGCTGTTATGTGGAACTTAAGGGACCTTGAAACTGGCAAGTAAGGGCAATGGCCAAAATCAAAGGGGGATGGGGGAAAGATGTGCCATGTTGGCATTTATCAATAGTTGCATCTTTGGGCAATGACCTCTCTTAGGGCTGGAAAATGCCGAAGGTTCCCAAGCATGGTGGTTGGCCCTGAGTGAAGTCATTGCTGACTGGAGTGGGGTAAGCCGAAAGTGTGGTGGGCAACACATGGCTGTGGGCTGACAGAATTGGCTGGAAGCAAGTGGTATGTTTGGTGCCCTGCCCCAATAGTGTTGCAGAAGTACCAGTACTTGATTGAGAAATGTGATAATGATATTTATGGCAATGTAAGCATGATGAAGCTGATGAATGCATTAAGGTATGATTGTACTGTGCCTCTGCTGACCGCTTCTTGGAACTTTTCAACATTATTGTCATGGTCTGTCTTTTGTTAAATACTGAGTACTATATGTGGTTGAGAGACAAATTACTGAATTTAACAGAGGGAAGTCTTTTGCAGTGTGTCAATGGTACTTTAAAAGGAACTCTAAAGGCATCCTTATAAGGTACCAGAATGACACAGACTGGTGTTCCTCTACTAGTTTTTATGGCAGTCTGCCACTACTGACCTCATTACTCCTGCTTGCATATTATTGAGTAAGCTGATGAAATGTTGTTATTTACAGTGTGTAACATATTCCCATCACAGGTTAATGGAACCACTGTGCAAATGCTATGTATACAATGGCACAGTTTGTGCCAATAAGCTCCATGTAATATTGTTTTTGTAAAACAAAAATGTGCCATGTACTCATTTAGGTGTCATATACGTCACTCCTATGACACCATGTTATGCTCATAAAATAAATCTGATGTGTTCACGCTATTTTAGGAGTACGTTACTTTTGAGTAGTTGTTGCAAAGGTCTAAGTAATGTGCTTCGAAAATAGCATGAACACCTTGGATTTATTTTATGAGCATAACATGTTGTCATAGGAAGTCATATAGGACATAATTTGCTGCTAAAAATTCATCCATAAAATACTTGAAAATGGCCTAAAGCTGAAATTGCACAATTGTACAGGAAATAAAGAGTATGGCAGCTGAAGGCTTCAAGAAATCTTTCAAAACATTCATTGCAGCTGCGGACCCTATAGCACTAAAAATTATACACGTCTTATGCTGGCGAGTTACTGGGCAAGGTATTGGTAGTGGTTGAGGCATGCTGCAACAGAAGAAAAGCATTATTTTGTATTCATTATAGATTTCTGTATTTCTGTAAATGATGCTGTAAAAGGTGATAACCTACTGGTTTCTAACATAGATCAGAATACTAGTAGGTTCCTTGATAATGGTTTCTTTGATAAAGGGAATAAATGAAGATGATTATATTATGGTTTTGTAAAAGTTATATTTGTTGTTTTTAAAGATTCTCATTCTATTGAGTGTTTGATTATCAGCAACCATAATAGGTTGGTTACTGTTTTCCTACAAGATTTTGCAGTAGCAATTCAATTTGTAATAGCTTTATTGTGTTTGTTCCACTATCATATAACCATACAATAAAGGATCCTTCTTTCTATGTATTTGCAATACATTACTTTTGTCTATGTTAAGGGTCTTGGAAGAACATATTGTGCTAGTTATTTGAGTACCTTTGAGTACCTCTACATGTTCTCTAATGAGGGCAGAAGTGTCCATGATGCGACCAAATAGTTAATCTCATGTATTTACTACCTTTTGTTTGTATGAAATGTGTTCAATTTATACAGCCCTGAATTTATCCTGAGGAATGGCCACAGAGAGAAACATGAGGTTTATTTTAAAATTTGTGTGAATACACGGTGGAGATGGCAGCACTGTATGGCACAAAAAGAACTCAAGTGGCAACAGATAGAGTGAGGATTGTTTTTGTTACTTAACATGTGACATTTTCATTACAGGAACAGTGTGTAATTATTCATTTTCTCCATTTTTGTGGCATCACAGTGATTAAAATTCACCACCAGCAGAGAGGGAGTTGTGGTGATGGTGTCATGGACATGTCCTACTGTGTTCATGAGCGGGACATTTCGAAGAAGGCAGAATGTCATGTGACAAAAACCAATACAAACTTGACCTCGCACCAGCCTGTCTGACAACATGTATGAACGAGTGGAGAAAGTTATTTTGGGGGATCATCAAATAGAGTGTGGAACACATCATCTCCAAAGTTAGCATTCCCATGGGATCTGTGCACACAGTCCTGCATGAAGACCTGAAAATGCAGAAAGTGTCCTCCAGGTTCATTTCATCAAATGTGATAGTGGATGAGATATGGATGCCGTTTTTAAATCCCAAAATGAAGGACTAATCAGCTCAAAGGGAGCACAAACACCCACCACCACAAACAAAATTTTGGGTAAGTGTCAGTGCTGAAAAATTATGGTGGCTATATTATTGGACAGCAATGGCATAATCCCTATTCATTGCATCCCAAAAGGCACTACAGTGACAGCTGCATTCAACCAAGATATTTAGAAGAACAAACCCATTCAAGCATTGCATGAAAAATGGGCAGGAGGGACTGCATGTGTAATCTTTCACCAAGCCAAATGCACCAATATCTCTGGTGGATGTTACACTTTAGTTTCTTCATGACAACAACTCTAAAGTGATTTCTCATGCTCCATACTCACCTAATCCAGTTCCTTGTGACTTTTGGCTGCTTTCAATGGTGGAAGACACTCTCTGTGGTCGGACATTGACTAGGCATGTTGCTCTCGCATCAGCAGTTTTCCAGCGGTCAAATCAGACTGTTACAGAAGCGTTTACTGTGGCCATTCAATCACGGCACTAACATTGTAACAAAAAAAAGTGTATGGCTACAGGAAGGTTACACTGAGGAGTGACAAGTTTCACAGTTTTCATGTGATTGGTTTGTGAGGAAAAAATTGTAGGTGTTATAACTTAAATGCACCTTGTACTCATCAGATTTCATCCAATTCCATAAACAAAAATCTAATGAGATAAGGTGTGGTGATATTGGTGGCCAGCTAACTGTACTACCATTACTAATGCAGGAATTAGGATAAAGGCAGTTGAGATGTTCCCTCACATATCTAGTATAATGTGGATGGGCTCCATCACTCTGCAGGCATTGCAGTCTGCATGGCCAAAGGAACATCCTCAGGGTGTTCAGCAAATGAATTTTCCAAAAAATGAAAGTAGTTCTGTCCTACCATTCACTCTTCTAAAATGAGTGGACCTATCAGCATGTTACCAATCATGCCACACCAAACACTGACAGAAAACTGAACTTGAAAATTGGTTTCCACTGTAGCATGTGGATTTTCCTTTCGACCACTGATGACTGTTACATGTGTTGCTGATTACAGTCCATATAAACATAAATTTGCTGTATCCTGCTAATATTATGTGTGAGTGCAAGTTTGCCAAGTGCAGTGTTGCCACATACGTTCTAAAATCAACTTCCAACTGTACAAGAATGGGCTGGCCACTAGAGGCTGCCTGTAGCAGGCATGCACATGGCATGGTCTCTGCTGTGTTGTCTGCCAGCAACTCATGTCTATGTACATGCAGAGCTGCACTGACTCACTCTCACTATGTATTTTTAGTTTGTACTGCTCACATTAGTTGTTCTGTGTACTGCTTATGTTGCAATTTCTGTATGATTCTTTTGTTTTGTTAAATGTGGAGTCATGAGAGGCTTATTTCTGTTATTGTTCAGAGCTCTGTGCATATGTTACTAGGATCAGTTTCATGTATTACTTGGTTACTACAGGTTTCATCAGTAAATAGTTTCACTGGGAGCCACTAATGATTCTCATTTAACCAGTGACAAAGTTCAAATCATGTGGCATTGTCAGCAATATAAAAATTGTGAATGCACTGAATGTGAAATGGATACATGTTTTCCATATGTAATGTTCACCATACACATGTTCATTGGACATCGGTATGTGCAGAAAGTCACCATCTGCTGGTAGTAGGACTACACTCCACCATTTCACCAATGCGTTGCTGTTCCTGCACACGGGCTGTTGAACAACACATTCAGAAGAAAAATTGGAACTTGGATAAATATCTGTTTCATGCAATGTGGTGACAACTTTGGAAGAAACTATATGATCAGGAATTTGACATGTTGAAATGTGCCAATGGTATTCTTTGACAGCAACAGGACCACTGCCATCCCACCACAAAAGCTGGAAACATACATCATATCTGCAGTTTCTTCTTTAGTGTAGATATATGGCATTTTAGTCAGCACATGTACACACACATTTAACCAATGCTTCTCTCTGATACACTCTCAGTCCCTCAGACTACTTCACACACAACACACCATGGGCAGCTGCATGTTCAGCAGGAAAGTGTAATAGCAGAAAGACATCCTGAGCAAAGAGGCTGAATGCAATGAGATAAGTAAGGCAAGAATAAAATCTCAAAGAGGTTGGTTGTGTAAGAAAAATATGAGCATGTCCTAGTTCAAAAAATGATGTACCATACATTAAATGTGTTCTGCCTAGGAAATCATTCAAACAAGCCTATGTCCTTATGAAGTTTTTTTGTGTCAAATGTGCATTCCTGTCATTTCCCTGAATACTGACCATTCCTCATGGGACACCCTGCATAAATAATGTGGTAGATAATGACTTAAGCTCTATGAGACTCTTGTGTACAGGGGGCTAAATAATTACAAAATTGTTGCAAAAGAAAGGAAGTCCTCTAATGAGGTCATTAGAGAGGAAGTCAGTTTTGGATGGTGTGCAAACAGAGGGAGCTCCAGTTAATGCTACCAGAGTCACAGGCACAGAGTAAAGAAAAGACAGTAGGCTCCTCCACATTTAAGGGATGATATCAGTGAGAGGAATTATGTCCATAGGCTAAAGCCATTCCAAACAGACACATATTTCAGTTTTTCATTCAACTGAAGCATCTTGAAAACTAGTAAGTATACACAGTACACACACACACACACACACACACACACACACACACACACACACACACACACGTATGAGCATGTACATGTAAGCTGGAGCAGATGAGGAGTGCAAGGTGATAGGGAGTCAGAGGATGGGTTTGGAAAGGGTGGCTGATAGTTGAGAAGGAGAGGCAACAGGTGCGTAGGGCAGGAGTGCGGCACTTGTGAGTTTGTACTGGTCATGGACAAGAGGAGTTTTGCAAAATGAACATGTTGCAGAAATGGATAAGCAACAGTCTAAGAAATTGTTTTCAGAATTAATTTTCAGTCTGCAGTAGAGCATCTGATGATTTGAAGCTTCTAAATTTCAAATGACCATTCATTTCATTACAGAGTGAAAATTCATCCTGGAAACAATTTCCTAAGTTGTGACTAAGTTGCTTCTCTACAAGACCCTTTCTTTCAGGTCTTGCAAGGTATGCAGGAGAACTTCTGTGAAATGGAGATGGTAAGAGAGAGATAAAGCAATAATTAAAGCTATGAGGGTGGATTGTGAGGCATGCCTAGATAACTCAGTTGGTAGAACATTTTCCCACAAAAGTCAAAGTTTCCAGGTTCAAGTCCCAGTCTGAGCTTCCAAGGACGGCTACCATGTTTTCTACATTCTTACTCTCATGGAGATACTGAATTTGAGCAGGATAACAGTAACCCATTAGGAAGTGTACCATCATCCTCTTATGTATTACTATCAAGAGGCTTACGTCTATCACAAGATAGCTAACACATTGATCTTTATTTGTGGATGATTTTTCTATATTTTTCTCAGAAATAGCAGTATGTCAATTGCAGTTCATGGTAGAGACAATGAGACATTAGAATGGAAGAAGAGGTTTTAAGTTTTTGATGTGTGTGTGTGTGGGGGGGGGGGGGGGGGGTGCGTGGAGCTCTATAGTTAATGTGACATATGTAGTCCACATGTCCCACCTGCACTAATAAGGAGGGGCACCTTTATGGCATGAGAAACTTGGTGAGTTTTCAGGGTCTCTCACTACTGATAAAAAGCTCTCATTGCCACCACACCTGACACTCCTAAATGCATATTCACTCAACAAACTTAAAATTTTAAACTATCACAGCCACAGGTTCTGGGAAATATATAAAGCTCCTGTGTGGTCTAGGGCGAATTATGGCTCCCAGGTTTATGGCTTAGTAAGACCTTTATATATAAAGGTCAAAGATACTCTCCACCATGAGGAGATACAACAAACCACAGGTGCCTACAGGGCCAGCCATATTCCCAGCACTGTGATGAGGCTGGTAACCCACAAATATCCATTCAATGGCAAATCCTCTTGAGCTGCCAGACATACAGACACATGGATGATCAGCTGTCACCATGGTTCTGCCTTGTTGAGCAACACTGCCCATGGAACTGACTTTTACTAAAACAAGAGCAACAAATCTATATGCAATCTGTGTGAAATTAGAACTCACAGCATTTGGTGTGGATGAAGTGTCACACCTTCCCTGGGGATGGAGTCATCACCCACCTGGTATTATTTTACAGCTAACAGACTACAAGAGAGACAAT
This sequence comes from Schistocerca gregaria, assembly GCF_023897955.1. NCBI lineage: Eukaryota > Metazoa > Arthropoda > Insecta > Orthoptera > Acrididae > Schistocerca > Schistocerca gregaria. The sequence goes on along the minus strand of NC_064931.1, from coordinate 598,343,687 downwards.
GCTTCAAATTACATTCTTACTTATTTTATTTCATAATTTCTTTTCAAGGAGCATTGAAAATATACAGTGTGCCAGTTTACAACCTTAAGCAGGAGGAAAATATAGTCTGTGCAGATGATATGTACTCAAACTACAAAGGTCCTTATCCACTCTGACAACATATACAGGGTGTTACAAAAAGGTACGGCCAAACTTTCAGGAAACATTCCTCACACAAAAAAAAGAAAATATGTTATGTGGACATATGTCTGGAAATGCTTACTTTCCATGGTTAGAGCTCATTTTATTACTTCTCTTCAAATCACATTAATCATCGAATGGAAACACACAGCAACAGAACGTACCAGCGTGACTTCAAACACTTTGTTACAGGAAATGTTCAAAATGTCCTCCGTTAGCGAGGATACATGCATCCACCCTCCGTTGCATGGAATCCCTGATGTGCTGATGCAGCCCTGGAAAATGGCGTATTGCATCACAGCCGTCCACAATACGAGCACGAAGAGTCTCCACATTTGGTACCGGGGTTGGGGTTGCGTAGACAAGAGCTTTCAAATGCCCCCATACATGAAAGTCAAGAGGGTTGAGGTCAGGAGAGCGTGGAGGCCATGGAATTGGTCCACCTCTACCAGTCCATCGGTCACCGAATCTTTTGTTGAGAAGCGTACAAACACTTCGACTGAAATGTGCAGGAGCTCCATCGTGCATGAACCACATGTTGTGTTGTACTTGTAAAGGCACATGTTCTAGCAGAACAGGTAGAGTATCCCGCATGAAATCATGATAACATACTCCATTGAGTGTAAGTGGAAGAACATGAGGCCCAATCAAGACATCACCAACAATGGCTGCCCAAACGTTCACAGAAAATCTGTGTTGATGACGTCATTGCACAATTGCGTGCAGATTCTCGTCAGCCCACACATGTTGATTGTGAAAATTTATAATTTCATCACGTTGGAATGAAGCCTCATCCGTAAAGAGTACATTTGCACTGAAATGAGGATTGACACATTGTTGGATGAACCATTTGCAGAAGTGAACCCATGGAGGTCAATCAGCTGCTGATAGTGCCTGCATATGCTGTACATGGTATGGAAACAACTGGTTCTCCTGTAGCACTCTCCATACAGTGACATAGTCAACGTTACCTTGTACAGCAGCAACTTCTCTGATGCTGACATTAGGGTTATCGTCAACTGCATGAAGATTGCCTCGTCCATTGCAGATGTCCTCGTTGTTCTAGGTCTTTGTCAGTCGCGAGTCATAGGCTGAAATGTTCTGTGCTCCCTAAGACGCCGATCAATTGCTTTGAACATCTTCCTGTCGAACACCTTCGTTCTGGAAATCTGTCTCGATACAAATGTACCGCACCACGGCTATTGTTCTGTGCCAATCCATACATCAAATGGGCATCTGACAACTCCGCATTTGTAAACATTGCACTGACTGCAAAACCACATTCATGATGAACACTAACCTGTTGATGCTACGTACTGATGTGCTTGATGCTAGTATTGTAGAGCAATGAGTCGTATGTCAACACAAGCACCGAAGTCAACATTACCTTCCTTCAATTGGGCCAACTGGTGGTGAATCGAGGAAGTACAGTATACTGATGAAACTAAAATGAGCTCTAACATGGAAATTAACCGTTTTCAGACACATGTCCACATAACATCTTTTCTTTATTTGTGTGTGAGGAATGTTTCCTGAAAGTTTGGCCATACCTTTTTTAAGACCCTGTAGTTCAGAGGTAATATTCTACTGGATGCCAGAATATGTGGAACTCTAAGGGGGGGGGGGGGGGGGGACTGGTAGATGCAACAGTTGAGGAGGACTGCACAATACCTACAGTGTCTCAGTGCAAAGTCCCTCTACATATGGACCTCATTGATGAGGAAACAAAACCTGCATCAGATGTGAGGGATAACGAATTGTGATTAGTGAAGTCAACAACTCAACTGGACAGTTCGTTCTAATCACAGAGACAGAAAGAAGTGTTATTAATGTGAGTCCATATTAGACACTCTGATGCATGAGTTTCTCCTCATGCAAAAGGACCCACCAATGTGCAGTGCTTTTGATTTACCACTAACAGTATGATATATTTTAGTTGATCTATTTTATTTGCTGATAAGAAAGCACCCCTGCTTCTTTCTATGGCCGTGATTTCTAATTTAGGTGATGACTGGATGAGTGTAGTAGGGATTTTTAAGTTCTGTGAAGTGACAGAACTATTCCATAAAATATTAGGTTGTGGATTTAAATTTGAAAATGAGTCGCTGAGTCCTCCTGATTTTTATATCAGTGGTCAGGCAGCTATAAGCATTTCCAAAAACATTTTAATCAGTTTCATTGTACTACTCCACTTCTTTAAATATTTTACCACTTTACTAATGCAGAATTTTTTAGTACTGACACTGTGTGTCTGAATGAGTAGGTATGTAAGTGTGTGTGTGTGTGTGTGTGTGTGTGTGTGTGTGTGTGTGTGTGTGTGTGGTGTGTATGTATAATCAAGCACATATGCATCCACAGATTTCAACATTCATCAGAGATGTTGGTTTCTTCATTTCATTTATTAGTGTTCAACCAGCCTCAGGTTTAAGGATCTTCTCTTATTATTGGATCTTCCAGTGAATATCATTTCTTCACATGTCTGCCAGTGCTATTTTAATGCGCAGATCAGAAGGATTTGATTAGTTTCTTTTTAAACTCATCTCACAAGGGAAAATATTAGCCAGCATTACCAACCATGAAATGGAGTGCCCTCAACTACTACCACCACAACCACAACAACAACAACAACAACAGAGTTCAGCAACAACACACCTGTCCACATATGGAGACTGGTATCAATATGTACTGAAGGTGTGTCCAATTTAATACACTTTGTTTCTCAAAGGAGATTTACCTCTCTACCTCTTGTTTCCGGTATGAAAAACTCAAAACAAACTCCATCCAAACAAGTCTTGATGGTCCAATTGTACCAGCTGACTGCCATGTCATCCTCAGCCCACAGGTGTCGTTGAAAATGGATATGGAGGGGTATAATGCCAGCATACCACTCTCCTGGCTATTGCCATTTTTTGTGAGAAGAGCCACTACTTCTCAATCAAGTAGCCTTTCAACTGGCCTCACAAGGGCTGAGGGCACTCTGTTTCCTGTGTGAGCCATCTCATAAATTAAAATTGCCAGCCTTTTGTCAAAATCAAGAGAAAAATGATATCCTACCAATATTACAGAATCAGAGAAGCAAATGAAACTCTGAATAAAACCCATTTCAATGGGGAAGCTTTCATAACAGCTAAAATTGTGAAATTGTCACACACAAATATAATAAAAGGTCAAAAAATGGTTTCTAAAGAAATATAGAATACAGAAATGATTCCAAAAGGTAGGAATTTCTGCATAAGAAAGGTAACAAAAAAGATTTCAATAACTTTGGTGGAATCTTACCTAATAATTGCCTAATAAATATTTTCAAAAAACTCTCAACCAACTATAGTTGTAAAATTTGTGGATGTCAATTGGGAAACTGTAACATTGCAGTACAAAACTTTCGTGTTAAATATAAATTGTCAAATATAATCTATGAAATGGTTACACATAAGGTCTCAAGAGTGAATTCTGTGGACGAAATTTCTGTTGTTGTTGTTGTTGTTGTTGTTGTCTTCAGTCCTGAGACTGGTTTGATGCAGCTCTGCATGCTACCCTATCCTGTGCAAGTTTCTTCATCTCCCAGTACCTACTGCAACCTACATCCTTCTGAATCTGCTTAGTGTATGCATCTCTTGGTCTCCCTCTAAGATTTTTACCCTCCACACTGCCCTCCAATGCTAAATTTGTGATTCCTTGATGCCTCAGAACATGTCCTACCAACCGATCCCTTCTTCTGGTCAAGTTGTGCCACAAACTCCTCTTCTCCCCAATTCTGTTCAATACCTCTGCATTAGTTATGTGATCTACCCATCTAATCTTCAGCATTCTTCAGTAGCACCACATTTCGAAAGCTTCTATTCTCTTCCTGTCCAAACTATTTATCGTCCATGTTTCACTTCCATACATGGCTACACTTCATACAAATACTTTCAGAAACGACTTCCTGACACTTAAATCTATACTCGATGTTAACAAATTTCTCTTCTTCAGAAACGCTTTCATTGCCAGTCTACATTTTATATCTTCTATACTTCGACCATCATCAGTTATTTTGCTGCCCAAATAGCAAAACTCCTTTACTACTTTAAGTGTCTCATTTCCTAATCTAATTCCCTCAGCATCACCCAACTTAATTCGACTACATTTCATTATACTTGTTTTGCTTTTGTTGATGTTCATCTTATATCCTCCTTTCAGGACACTGTCCATTCCGTTCAGCTGCTCTTCCAAGTCCTTTGCAGTCTCTGACAGAATTACAATGTCATCGGCGAACCTCAAAGTTTTTATTTCTTCTCCATGGATTTTAACACCTACTCCGAATTTTTCTTTTGTTTCCTTTACTGCTTGCTCAATATACAGATTGAATTACATTGGGGAGAGGCTACAACCCTGTCTCACTCCCTTCCCAACCACTTCTTCCCTTTCATGCCCCTCGACTCTTATAACTGCCCTCTGGTTTCTGTACAAATTGTAAATAGCATTTTGCTCCCTGTATTTTACCCCTGCCACCTTTAGAATTTGAAAGAGAGTATTCCAGTCAACATTGTCAAAAGTTTTCTCTAAGTCTACAAATGCTAGAAATGTAGGTTTGTCTTTACTTAATCTTTCTTCTAAGATAAGTCATAAGGTCAGTATTGCCTTACATGTTCCAATATTTCTATGGAATCCAAACTGATCTTCCCCGAGGTCAGCTTCTACCAGTTTTTCCATTTGTCTGTAAAGAATTCGTGTTAGTATTTTGCAGCTGTGGCTTATTAAACTGATACTTCGGTAATTTTCATATCTGTCAACACCTGCTTTCTTTGGTATAGGAATTATTATATTCTTCTTGAAGAGTGAGGGTGCTTAACCTGTCTCATACATCTTGCTCATCGGATGGTAGAGTTTTGTCAGCACTGGCTCTCCCAAGGCCGTCAGTAGCTCTAATGGAATGTTGTCTATTCCTGGGGCCTTGTTACGGCTCAGGTCTTTCAGTGCTCTGTCAAACTCTTCACGCAGTATCTTATCTCCCATTTCATCTTCATCTACATTCTCTTCTATTTCCATAATATTGTCTTCAAGTACATCGCCCTTGTATAGACCCTCTATATACTCCTTCCACCTTTCTGCTTTCTGTGCTTTGATTAGGACTGGGCTTCCATCTGAGCTCTCGGTATTCATACAAGTGGTTCTCTTTTCTCCAAAGGTCTCTTTAATTTTCCTGTAGTCAGTATCTACCTTACCTCTGGTGAGACAAGCCTCAACATGCTTACATTTGTCCTCTAGCCATCCCTGCTTAGCCATTTTGACTTCCTGTCGATCTCATTTTTGAGACATTTGTATTCCTTTTTGCCTGCTTCATTTACTGTGTTTTTATGTTTCCTCCTTTCATCAATTAAATTCAATATTTCTTCTGTTACCCAAGGATTTCTACTAGCCCCCATCTTTTTACCTACTTGATCCTCTGCTGCCTGCATTATTTCATTCCTCAAAGCTATCCATTCTTCTTCTACTGTATTTCTTTTCCCCATTCTTGTGAATTGTTCCATTATCCTCTCCCTGAAACTCAGTACAACCTCTGGTTTAGTCAGTTTATCCAGGTCCCATCTCCTTAATTTCCCACATTTTTGCAGTTTCTTCAATTTTAATCTACAGTTCATAACCAAATAAATTGTGGTCAGAGTCCACATCTGCCCCTGGAAATGTCTTACAATTTAAAACCTGGTTCCTAAATCTCTGTCTTAGCATTATATAATCTATCTGATACCTTTTAGTATCTCCGGGATTCTTCCATGTATACAACCTTCTTTTATGATTCTTGAACCAAGTGTTAGCTATGATTAAGTTATGCTCTGTGCAAAATTCTACCAGACAGCTTCCTCTTTCATTTATTACCCCAATACATTTTCACCTTCTATGTTTCCTTCTCTCCCTTTTCCTACACTCGAATTCCAGTCACCCATGACTATTAAATTTTCGTCTCCCTTCACTATGTGAATAATTTCAATAATTTCTTTTATCTCATCATACATTTCATCAATTTCTTCATCATCTGCAGAGCTAATTGGCATATAAACTTGTACTACTGTAGTAGGCATGAGCTTCATGTCTATCTTGGCCACAATAATGCATTCACTATGCTGTTTGTAGAAGCTTACCCACACTCCTATTTTTTATTCATTATTAATCCTACTCTTGCATTGCCCCTATTTAATTTTGTATTTATAACGCTGTATTCGCCTGACCAAAAGTCTTGTTCCTCCTGCCACTGAACTTCACTAATTCCCACTATATCTAACTTTAACCCATCCATTTCCCTTTTTAAATTTTCTAACCTACCTGCCCGGTTAAGGGTTCTGACATTCCACACTCTGATCCGTAGAACGCCTGTTTTCTTTTTCCTGATAACGACATCCTCTTGAGTAGTCCCCACCCAGAGATCTGCATGGAGGACTATTTTATCTCCAGAATATTTTACCCAAGAGGACACCATCATCATTTACCCATACGGTAAAGCTGCATGCCCTCAGGAAAAATTACGTCTGTAGTTTCCACTTGCTTTCAGCCGTTCGCAGTACCAGCACAGCAAGGCCGTTTTGGTTATTGTTACAAGACCAGATCAGTCAATCAACTATTGAAAAGGCAACTATTGAAAAGGCTGCTGCCCCTCTTCAGGAACCACATGTTTGTCTGGCCTCTCAACAGATACCCCTCTGTTGTGGTTGCACCTACGGTACGGCCATCTGTATCGTTGAGGCACGCAAGCCTCCTCACCAGCAGCAAGGTCCATGGTTCATGGGGAAGACGAAATTTCTAAGTTCTTAAAAACAAATACAAGTGCAAGAGAAGATAATTTCCTGTATCCAGTCCTCTCTGTGTATTAGTAAATAGGTATTAAGAATTTGGGACAAAAAATTAAAATAATATCAACTATTGTCAATAAAACAGGAAAGAAAGAAAAAAATGCACTGAAGAAAACTGCATGGCAGGTGATTTTGTGGGACTATCTGAAAATGTACTGATGCAGAAATACAAGTCTCCTGTAACAGATAGGTAATAGATTAGATGTAAGAATCTCAGCAGAGAAAACAAAATTTTTCACTAACATAAAAATGCACCAAACATTCTTACAGGCAGACACTGGACAAGTATAAAAGTTCTGCAGTTCAGGAAATTAGGAGAATTAATTTTTTAAAAAAATAAAGGGTCCAGATGAATCTCCTCTAAATAAAAGAGTACACAAAATGGAAAGTGCACATGGAACAACAAGAAATATTTATGTTAAAAGTGCATATCAAGGAATACAAAAATAATTCATTATGACATTGCAGTGGATCCAGAATGCCTATACCCAAGAGAATACCAAGCATTGAATTATAAATTAGACAGTCTAGAAATATTATAGAAGAATCATGAGGATATTTTAAGTCCAATAACAAGCACATAAGCCTGGAAATTATAAAATGATGGTGAAATATATCAACATACATAACAGAAAAAAGAAGAGGGAAAACCTAATATTTTTTTGAACATTTATGCACGATGAAAGGCAACATGCGAACTAAACGTATATTTAGGTATCTCTGGGAAAAGATCCAAGAAGGTAAAAAAGATTTAAAAATACGCAACATAAAAGCAAAGGAGCTGCAGAAAGAGATATTTCAGAAGGAAAGTATTTAACTCAGAATGATTCCAAAGTAGAAGCAGTAAGGTATAAGGTGTGAAGTGAGAGAAAAAGACATACTGAAAACATGAAAAAATATTAGATGAAATGAACAAATGAGAAGTAAGTGGGCAAAACAGGAGAAAAAGTATATTAAAACACTATTAATCAATATATACACAAATTGAAGCTTCTTTCTGACTTTCACATAAAATTTAGCTCAATCTGCCTAATCACATACTGGGTTCCATAACATTGGCCCCATTGTGAAATAAACTCCAAGGTGCTCCAATTAACTACTTGGTCATAAATCCAACAAAACAAATAAATGTGGCCAATGACAACTTTTTATAGATCTTAATAATTTAATTAACACACCCTTAAATTTCAGCAACATTACTATAAATTATGTAATTGACTGAGTATATGGTATAGAGAATTTTGCAGAAGGTAAAACCACAACACATTACAAATAAAATGAGAAATAAAGGTAACAAATATTTACCTGGTGACAGCTTTGTACACTGTACGTATTTCAGTACCTTGGCAAGCTGGCAGGCATTGACATCTTATCTTTCGTTTCTGATATTTTTTCCTGTTTTCTTTCCCATTAACACCTGATGATAACATATAAATGTGAACTGTAGTGACAACTTCAAGCATACAAAAAAGTAGTGTCCCCACCCCAAAAAAGAAATATGAAAAAAAAATGCAAACCAAACTTGAATTCTATCATACCACACTGACAGGCAACTCAATTCATTAACAGTCTGAGGAAAACCAGAAAACATAATGCATGCCTGTATTGTTTATAACCAACAGAATCCAGATCTATTTGACATGAAATTTTGAAATTATGTCATCACTTTTCATTATTACCCTTGCGACTAAAATACCAAATTGCTATAGATTCTAAAAGTTTCCAGCAGCATTGTACCTTCAGTTCATTATGCTTTTCCTGTGTTACCAACCAAAGTGAAAAACTACCAGAAAATTGAATATAGAAAGTTTTGCATGTATCTGCACAAAATATGTGTCTGTGTAACAGCAAAATAATATATACAAATTTCATTCAAACCATACTCCTTGAGTTAAGTACATTGTAGGTGGAACCAGTAGATACCCACAGTAAAGTGGTAGTGGAATTATTGGTGTTAATGATTAAGAAACACAGGTTTCCAACAGTTCTGAGTAGGAAATTGCAATTTTTCCTTCTATTTTCAATTGTTAGGCACATAAGAAACTGGGAAATATTGTTAGGAGTGTAACATTTCAAAATTCAATTCCTGTGTATGCCTTATGTGACAGGTATGGAGGGAGGGGATGGTGGTATACTGGTAGAATCACTTTTTATGGACAGTGACACACCAAATACTCATTAAAATGTTGTGCAAAATGGAACATTAATTGTTTCATGTTTCAAGCCCCCAACAGTTTTCTTAAATGAAGCAGGCTAGGAATTTAGGTAAATAATTCATAAAATGTTTTGCACATTGTAAAATACCATTTTCTTAACCAATCAACAACCTTACTAATCCTCATAGCATTTCCACTTTCAGTTTTTGCAGTTTCAAACTGCTTAGACTGTATAAGTGTCTCAAAATCATAAAGTGACTTATTATATGAATCATACAGTGCCCATCTATAATAAATCTTATGTACGCATCAATATACTCTTAAGTCTTCCATATAATGATGCTTCCAAAATTAGATTACAAACATGTATAGTGATCTCATTAAACACTTCAAACAGTAAATTCTGCATTTACACTCTGTTATTAGTAAATAATTTTACTAAATTTGGAGGCAGCTTAAATAATGAGTACATACAGTTGGATCACAATTTGTTTTTAAATGCATTGACTTGCTATGGAGAATTGTTGACTCATTTATCTATTTGAAGAATATAGTATTCAAACAAGGGCTGCAAGACAGAAGTAGAATGATTTTTTTTCATCAGACTGATTTTCAATATTTTAGTATATTGGCCAGTCTGAAAGTAATGTCCAGATGTGCTTTTCTCATCTTTGCAGATTTAACTGTCACATTTTTGCCATTATTCCTTTCTTATGATTATTAGTTACATCCATCTACTCACTGTTAATATTTATTAATCTATCAACGAAGTTTCTAGGTTGAATTGAATAACATAATTTTTGTATTAGGCCATGTTCTTCTGTAAAGACAATAAAAACAATAAAACAAATGCCAAAGTTTCAAATAAGTCCCAAAGGACCTTTTTGAGGCAATGAAACTGCTTCTTTATGAGTGTGATTTGTCCCCCGTTGTATACAATATCAAATGTCATATGACAACCAACACTAGTGTCCTTGGTGATCAGTGAACTGACCAGAGTTGACAGGCTTGGAGAAAGAGTGTTGTGTTAATCACTCAAGCAGATAATTGGTAGGCAGTAATAGTAGCCTTTAACAAGGTGCAGGAAGACAGTAAGTGAAATTTAGGCCTCAACTAAGGGTCCAAGAACTAATAGTCAAATGTCTCTTGTCAAAAATTCAGGTGGAATTCAAAATATGTGGGGCACCAACAGTACATTAAATGATCTGTTACCAAAGACCCATTGAAGAGATGGCCTCATCCATCTATTATACAATGAAACATTTAACTACTATGTTATGCCACATCGGTGGTTACATTAAGCATTTAATAAAATATCTTTGTACACCAACAAGGGGGTAGGCAAGACAATTAATATCTTCTAGGAGGTTACTAATGGAAGTTAGATGAACTCATCTGTGTTGTCAACATTTGTCAGCTGGTTGGACAAATATCGTGACAGAGACCACAGTGTAATAATGACCTCTCTCAGATCTCTGGTGACAGTTGATGCCATTCTGGAAGCCTCTGAGCAAACATTGTTCAGTTGTTCAACATATCATCCATGTTACTTGTTGAAATACTTTGATGAACCAAAACATTATGAGAAACTGCTTAACAGCATGTTCGCCCAGTTTTGGAATGCAATATACCAGTGAATCTGTGTGGTATGGATTCAATTAGTCCTCTGTAGGTTTCTGGAGATATGTGACAGGCAACATCTATGCACATGTCATGCAATTCTTGTATATTATGGGCCAGTGGCTCATGGGTGTTGAGTTGAGGCTCAATAGTGTCCAAATTGTGTTCCATTAGGTTCAGCTCAGGTGAGTTTGGTGGCAAAGACATCAAAGTGAGTTCATTATCATTAATCTCAAATCACATTAGGACTATTATGGCCTTGAGACATGGTCAGTTATCCTGCTGGAAGATGCCATTGTTGTCAGGGAAGACATCAAACTTGAAGGGATCCATAATATTCACATAGTCAACAATTTTCATAGTGTCTCTAGTTACTACCACAGGTAACATGGAAGCTCAGATGATTCCATACCACACTACGGCCCTCAGTGGCCTGCCTCTATGGCACAGTTCATGTGTCAAGCATACATAAGCCTGTGTGATGGTGTATCCAGACATGACATGGTAACAATCTAATCTAATCTAATCTAACAAGACATGACATGGTAACAAGAAATGTTGTTAATCTGACTGCACGACACATTTCCATTGATCTAGGGTCCACTCTGGATGATCCAGTATAAAATCACATGCAAGCAGTGTGGAAAAGTATATACTAAACAGTCAGGTAGTACAGAATTTTCAGAACATTAGGAAATGTTTCCCATTTAACATTATTATCAACTTAAGTTATATGTACATGAGAGAAACTTTATAAATGTTCAATCTTTGCATATCATCTTTTAACAGAAAACAATTCATGTGATGTAACTTAGTATGAAATGGTCATACTAAGTTTCCTTTTCCCCCTTTGTTAAATTACATTTCCCTTACAAATAAACTAAAACTAAACTCCTCTCACATGGGCCATGAAGGCACAAAGGTACTGGCTGGCAGACATGTCATCCTCAGCCCACAGGTGTCGCTGGATGCAGATACAGAGGGGCATGTGGTCAGCACACTGCTCTCCTGGCCATATGTCAGATTCCGATACCAGAGCCACCACTTATCAATCAAGTAGCTCCTCAGTTTGCCTCACAGGGGCTGAGTGCACTCCGCTTGCCATCAGTGCTCGACAGACCAGATGGTCACCCATTGAAGTGCTAGCCCAGCCTGACAGTGCTTAACGTTGGTGATCTGATGGGAACTGGTGTTACCACGGTGGCAAGGTAGGCTCTTTTACAAATACAAGATTAAAATTGTAAATTCAACTTACTTCTTATCAGTTGTTAAATGTATCTTCACATTAAAAAATTGTTTCCTCCTATTTCATTTAATGTAATTATTTCTATATGACAAAAAATATAATATATGTGGTGTCTGTTATTTCAGTCCCGCAGCCATTATGAATCAATCAAGACACAAAGGAATTAATGACATCAGCTACCAGTGGGCAATGATTTAACTCAATGGGAAAAGTTGAAAATTTGTGCTGGACTGTGATTCAAACCAAGGTCTTCTGCTTACTAGGCAGACGCACTGATCACCATGCCACCCAGAGACAGTGGACATCACAACTGAGTGGACTAGCCTAGCATGCCTCCTATCAGATCCAAATTCTCAACTCTTTGGCACATGTCTTTAACTTTCCCCATTGGTTTAAATCAATGCCCCCTGGCAGCTAATGTCATTCATGCCTTTGTGTCTTGATTGAAAAAATATAATGTTTTCCTATGTAAATACTCAATGACATATTTGTATCTTCTGTACAAATAGTATCTGTGTAAGTTGCACATCATTTTATCTGTGTCTGGGTCATTCAGGTGTCACCTGAAGGTGGTCTAAGAAGCTGAAAGTCAGTTAACGACCAAATAAATATAATTTTCAGAACTTTAGGAGTTGTTTCCTATTTAATATTATTATCATCTTCTGCCAAGCACTGATGGAAAATTCAGTTAATGTTCAAAATATATTATGTTAACAGCATTTACGTGATTTGATATGGTTTCAGTTGTTTTATTTTCTCATTTAATGTTTTAATCTTTGTTTCCCTTTTGGTTTTCACTGAAGGTGTTCTGAAATGTCTGTTTACCAAGAATAGTTAGATCCAAAATAATTTTCCTATTGAAACAAATTTGTCTCAAATGGTTTTTTTGTATTATTTGTGGAACTGGCAATAAAATATGACACGTTTTATGTCTTTGATGATGAAGGAATCATTCAAACAATATACTGCATATTGGTTTCCACAGTGATATTATAAATGTAACTACTTATGATATACTGAATACTAGTAAGTTCAGATACAATGATGTTACTTACCAAAGTAAGTATCTAAACAATGAAGACCTTCAAAATTGCATTCTTTGACTTTCCCTGTAAAAAGTGAAATATATTTCTCTAGTGTGAATATATCAACTGTTTTGTTCAGTTATAATTTCTTATGTGTAGAGATCACTTAACATTTTACAAGCACAACAGGAATAAGGTATTTTTTCACATTGCAAAAATATCTTGAGCAGATAAGGAAATAACATCAGCAAGCATAATATGACATGTCTCACATTTTCTGTTAGAGGAGAAGATTTTTGCCATTTTACGAGCTAATACTTACTATTTGGAGATAGCAGATGGTGAGAGCAATTGCAGAACCACATTTGATTTTTAACTTCACATGAAGCTAAACATGCTGAGAGACTGTATTCTCTGTAGTATCTGAGATCAATTTCTCGTGGCAATGTACATCCCCTCTGATTTCTTTTCAGTTCCCATGCAGACTGATGAATATCTATGTTACGAAACTTATATATGACTTGTAATTTGTGACCCATGGTAACACTTCCTTCAATGTTTTGTGTACGTTTTGAGTTTGCTAATGGCTTTGAGAAGTCAATGTCATACGGATCATGAAGATGTAGCTGCAAGAGTAATGTATCTATTACACAATTAGAAAAGGTACCAAACGAAAACACTAATTGTTTAGTTCACACATTATGATGCAAGTAAAATATTAAGGAAAGTGTTTTGCACTTCTGAATTGGCACTAAAATTGTTAAACTGAAATAACTGGTGGTGGTGGTGGTTAGTGTTTAACGTCCCGTCGACAACGAGGTCATTAGAGACGGAGCGCAAGCTTGGGTTAGGGAAGGATTGAGAAGGAAATCGGCTGTGCCCTTTCAAAAGAACCATCCCGGCATTTGCCTGAAATATTTAGGGAAATCACGTAAAACCTAAATCAGGATGGGTGGAGACGGGATTGAACCATCGTCCTCCCGAATGAATGTGAGTCCAGTGTGCTAACCACTGCGCCACCTCGCTCGGTACTGAAATAACTCTCCTTCTGTGGTTAAAACTCTTGTTATTTATCATGTTAGAAAATGTCACACCATTGAAGTGAAACTACAACTGGTTTGTACAGTCATTCACATACATATGTATACAAACAAAGGGGGAGAGCTAATGGAAACCTGCAAAAATTTTTCTGAGGAGGGTGGAAGGGGGTGGGGCGAGATTCTAAAAGTTGCAGTTTTTATGTAGCTGATTTGGAGAGTTCAAACCTGTTGTGTTCCAAGAAGTAATTTGACAAGAAGTACAAAAAACTTACTGCATGTCAAACAATTGATATTAGTTTGGTATTTGTAAGATATTACTTTTATACCTAAACAGTAACCACACTCTAACAGAAAATAGGAAATGTGTTATTAATATGAATGTGGATGTCACATTTTTATCGAAGAATCTGAAATTTCTTCCTTTATATGATCAAGCCCATGGTACTCAATGAATTATGAAATTAAACTAGAAAATATTCACAAAAATATTTATTCAGTTTCCCATAAACATCTGAAACAGAAAAAAATCAGAATGAGTAATAAAATCTTATTGGATATCAACAAAAATATCCAACAAAAGATACTCCTCAAAATGGAATAACAGAGAAGAAACCTTAAAAAAGACTTAACTTTGACGTTACATTCAACACTTTGCTTACGAAGCTTCACACTTGACCACATTACTGGATTTATGTATTATTTTGATACTTTTTTTTCTTTTGTGGAGACTGGGGATGGATTATGGGCACATATACTGCTTTCATATTTATGTTGTGCTGGGAATCTGCACATCAGGACGATGTATCAGTCCCCTTCTGCAACTTGATAAAAGCATTCTGAGGAACTGCCAGAGGAAAGGTTGAGGGCACTATTTTGGCCCTGTTCTGAAAAGGTTCACATCACTTTGACTGCAGAACAACTGTATAACCACTGCTGCAGAACGAAATCAGTATAATTTCTCATGAACAGTTTGAAAACAAAAAAATCCAGTATCTGTAGCAATAATTAAACTCACAGAAATTAATGCCATGCTTGGCAATGTGAAATATGCAGTTTAATTGAGTTACAGACAATTGTTGCTGGATATTAGTTGGAATTCTGCAATGAATAGAAATTCCATACAAGAGATTTGAGTGAGGGGCAAGTCTTCTCCCTTACACTTCCTTATGAACACCTATTGGAGGGCCACTGATCTAATGAAATATTGAAGTTTGTTACAGATGTGAGAACAGCAGTTCTGTCAGACTATGCACAGAGTTAGCCTGTAAATATTAAAAGAAGTTGTTGTAACAGAATATTGAGCCTGAAAATTGTGAAAATGAAAAGGACTTTAATGTAATAGGAGATGTAAGAAGCAAAATGTGTGAGCATATAATTTCACGAGGTGCAGTAGTGCCTCCAAATCATGTAGACTGCTAATGTCTTTCTCAGTATCAGTTAACTACTGAAATAAAATTGCCGAATGTGGAGGGACAAAACTCAACACTTAGTTGCTGTAGATCAGATGTGGAGAAAGGAAAAGTTGTGACTTAAATTATAACAGGGTACAAGTACTTAAACCTCAATAGTCGTAGGTCTTGTAGTGGTTGGCAGAAGAACACACATATGAAAGGTATTAAAGTTTGCAAGCTTTCAAAGCCAGTGGTCCCTTCTGCTGGCAGAAGGGTTGAAGGGAAAGGAAAATTGAAGAAAAAGTACTGGTGAGGTTAAAGAAAAGGTGTAGAGTTTCTTCTCATTCCATCTATTAACTCTTACCTGACCCACAGTTCTGGATGAATTTTCCAAACTCTACACCTTTTCCTAAACCTCACCAGTACTTTTCCTTCACAACTCTTTTTTTCCCTACGAAACTTCTGCCAGAAGAAGGAGCCACTGGCTCAGAAAGCTTGCAAACTTTAATAAAACCTTTTATTTTTGTGTTCTCCTGCCACTGCTTAGTGAGCAGACTTTTTTATGTATCCAGTTACATTACATTTTCAAAAATTGATTATTTTCACAGAACGTAGTGAGGTATTGAACTATAAAAGTCTTAGACTGCATCCCAAATGCCATGGAAAATCTAGTAGAGAATTACATTAACTTCAAGCATGAAATGAAATCATATTTGATTGACAACTCATTCTACTCCACAAATATATGTCTAAATGTGTGATGACACACACACACACACACACACACACACACTCTCACACACACACACACACACACACACACACAAAAGCAAAGCCAGTCATAAGCTTAGTTGAAAAAGGAGGAGGGGGAGGAGTAAAAAGAAAACCTTGGTTCACCTGGCCTGCGTGACAGTACATTGTGAGGGCCACTTGCCAGGGATACAGTGAAGACCTCAATGGCAGTGAAGGCAGAGATGGAGATCATCAGTATGGTGGAATTGGCAGAAGAGGCAGCCCAAATCCACTAGTGTCTGTTCTGGAATCCAGCGTGTAATGGTCAGTGTCTGTTCACCTAGTTGGTGCAGCTGCTCCATGCTCTTCTTGATCTCAGCAATCAAATCATAAACATGTGACCTTATTAGAAGATCATCGCAAAACAAGTTTCAACTTCAATAAGCATGATGGAACAAAAGGAAAGTAATCCACTGCCCAGGAATCAGTCTCTGGACTGTATTTTTCTGGTCATCGGATTCTGGGGGACCAGGGACATCATGCACAGAAGAGTCAGAGCTTCTCGAAATATCTAAGACCAAAACAGAAAAACTTCATAGGAACTCTCAACATAAACACACTCTCCAAAATAGCTAAACTCAAACAACTCACGAATACTATGGAAAAATCCCACATAAAAGTTCTTGCAATTCAAGAAACTCGATTTACTGACAAAAATAATTTTGATTCAGGAAACTTCAGAATCTACAAAGGAAAACCTGCAGTCCAGACAAACAAGGGACCCAAACAATTTGGCACAGCTTTTGTTGTGCACAGATCAATAATAGATTCAATAATAAACTTCCATTCAACATAAGAAAGAATCACCACAATCTGAGTAAAATCTGGAAACAAGGATACACACTGATAAATGCACATGCCACCACAAATGATTACAGTAGAAAAGACCCACAGGTAATATACGACTTCTGGGAACTATTGGAGGAAACCTCGAATAAAGTCCCTACTCATCACATGTAAATTATGTTAGGAGATTTCAATGTACAACTCAGCAAAGAGAAAAAAAAAATTCAGGAAAACGATCTGGCATTGGTCACTGACAGCACTGAATACTGGTTCATAATCCTGTTCATGCTTCAGCCTGCATCCTCCAGCTACTTCATGCCTCACATTGGGATATGATGTGCATGAAGGCGTTAACCTGGTAGCATGCATACTAGCCTGATTTTAATGCTGATATTAAACACGCATTCTGATGATAAAGTTGTTGCTCAATTAACCAGGCACGCCTGACACAAAGTTTCTCTCCATGGCCATGCCCAAAGAGAGCAAGGGAGAGAGTACACATCGATTTTGTCAGGGCATTTCAGGGGGCTAAGTGGTTGTTGGTGTTGGACACTCTCTCCAACATCCCCTTCATGGCACGGATGCTGTCAATTAGAGTGCAGGCTGTCATCATGCCCTCTCTACAATTCTTGCTGTCGGTAGAACGCCACACACACTGTTGTCTGATAGTGGTCCCCAACTCATGTCATCACAGTTACTGTCTTTCTGTTGCTTAATGGCTTGCGACTGAGTACAAATCTCTTCCAACAATCCTCCAACGCAGAGGTCGAGCAGATAGTCAGATCATTTAAGAGTCAGATGCGAAAGGCCTAGGTGACGACATCAAATAAGCTAGTGCTTTACATCTTCCTCAGCGCACACTAGTCCAGCAGCATCATTGGGATCATACTGGCCAAAATCTTGCACAAATGTAGGCACTGAACCTTGCAAGACTTCCTGTGCTCTGTACAGTTTGTCCAGCTTAGGTACAGGTTTTCCTATATGCAGGGCTCCTGTGTCTCGGCACGCACAACTGTCTGGCACCTGCAATGGACATAGTGGGCATCAGCTGTTTGATCTGGTCACGAGCTCCTGACTCGCCATCGCAACCAGCTGCGGCAGCGATTGCAGTTGCAAGCAGTGCCCCTGCCACATCCTGCACACCATGGATCTGACACCTTGGCTCCCACCCGTCTTACCGCTCACCATCACCCTCTGCCGCCCACTCACTGATACAATCTGCACCCCTATAGCCCCACTCAAAAGCGAGCATCCAAGTAGTCCACTGCATGGTAGTCCATGGACGTGGAGCCACTCCAACTGTCCACGCTTCTTCGGATTCTGGTCTTATCAGAGCAGCGCTCTATCTTAGACATGCCAAGCTGGGCCATCTGAGTTGGACAACCCACATGGGCCTACCCTACTTGATATCACAGCAAAGATCACAGCCCCCCCCCCTCCCAGCAATGGCAAAAACCTGGTCATTAAAGGCAGCTTGGGTCAGCATCTACGGGTTACATGGGCTGCATCTCCCACTTGGAGGTAGGGTCGCTGGGTGGCCATTCTTTTTGTTTATGTAGCTGTATGCAGTTTCTAGTTTACCGCCGGCTGGCGTGGCCGAGCGGTTCTAGGCGCTACAGTCTGGAACCGCCCGACCGCTACAGTCACAGGTTCTAATCCTACCTCGAGCATGGATGTGTGTGATGTCCTTAGGTTAGTTATGTTTAAGTAGCTCTAAGTTCTAGGGGACTGATGACCTGAGACGTTAAGTCCAATAGTGCTCAGAGGCATTTGAACCTTTTTTTTTTTTCTAGTTTATCATCATACTGCTGCAGTTGCAACGTCCCTGCTTAGTTAATGGACTGTCTTACTTTCTCTATCGATTTACCTTCAATGCACACCTGACGATGACTGTTGCTCTATCCATGGTTTACACTTTCGCATGACGTTTGGAGAGAAAATGTACTATCACTAGTGCTATCAGTGAGATATGGTATTAAAAACTGTATTTTTGTTCCATTTTTGTTTACACAAAACCCTTTAAAATGAATTAGTTAAGGATGCTGTGCAAAATGTCCTTTGTATTATTTAATAAATCTGACATTTGATTTCTTTTTGTGTGTTCCTTTCTGTGTGTCTACTATAAATTTTTACTACTTTCCACACAGTCTTGATGTTTTATGCGCCAAATTCACATTTTGAATAGGAGGTTGATGTTTGCAATTTCTTCTCGCACCTGGAAAACAACTGTCTTCTATAGGTTCATAGAAACTGTATAATAAGAAACGTATTTTGGATTTTCTCATATCCTTCTTTGCAATGGGAAGGCAAAAAGCGCACTGTCTCTGAGAATGGGCACTGCTTAAGCCACATACTTGATTCACATTAAGCCTAACGCTAGTGAGAAAATGTTTCTTTTTACTATATGATACTTTAGTTAACATTTAATTCAAGTATGTAGAAAACACAGTAACATATTCTGGCTAATTATTTTGTTTGTAAAACCGGAAAATTTGCTTTGATATAAAGTAACTTTACAAATTCATACAATTAAAAGCAAAATTCAAAAGTCAATGACACTAGTTCAGTTCGAAATATAGCAGCTGCAATCGCACTGAACACTACTGATTGTGGATTACAAAAAAAACTACTACATTAGACTTTTTGAGTGTCTTGGAATGCAATTTTTTGGAAGGGGTCTAAAAGTATTTTGATGAAAATGGCGAATTTTTATATACCACCTTGACGCAAAAAGATTTTCCTAAATATAGTAAACTACAGATGTTTGTTTGCAATGTGCATTTGTGACACTTGTTTCATCATTTTCAGTTATTTCCTTTGTGTATTCCGTATATATTCTGTGTTCGATTCTTAAACGGAAGGATATTTCCTCCATGAGCTGCTGAACATATGCGAAAGATGATGAAAAAACAAAAAATCTGCTAACTGAAGAAGTGCAATTCACTTCCCCGCTGAAATCTAGGGAAACGAAAAACATTATTTACAGTGATGATGACATCATATATTACACAGAACGAAAAAACATATACCGATCTGAAAATATCTAGTTTGCTTTACTTTCAATAGTCCAGTGGTTCTATGATACAGTTTGATGGGTGATTCATAATGATATACTGCACTCTTGTCTCAGTATGTATGGTGGCTCAGTGTGTAAGCCAACGGCCTTGCCGCAGTGGTAACAGCGGTTCCCGTCAGATCACCGAAGTTAAGCGCTGTCGGGCTGAGCTAGCAGTTGGATGGGTGACCATCCGGTCTGCCGAGCGCTGTTGGCAAGCGGGGTGCACTCAGCACTTGTGAGGCAAACTGAGTAGCTACTTGATTGAGAAGTAGCGGCACCGGTTCCGTAGAGAGAGCGGTGTGCTGACCACATGTACCTCTATTTCGGTATCCAGTAACGCCTGCGGTCTGAGGATGACACGGCGGCAGGTCGGTACCGTTGGGTCTTCATGGCCTGTTCGGGCGGAGTTCAGTATGTAAACAAACCAAACTTCTGGTAGAGGCCGGCATTACCTTATACTACAGGTTAACCCAAAACTCCGTTAACATTTGAAAATACACTAATTCACCAAATAATGTAGCAGAGAGGTAAAACTTGACACACATGCCTCAAATGACATGGGGCTTTATTGAAACCAAAAACCAGCAACATGTCAGTGACGCCACATGAGAATCGTGTATAAAATGAGCTGTAGTGAGGGAGCGAATCAGATGCGCCAGCAATTGCGGCATGTTGAGTTTACCAGAAAAGGCACTTAGGAAGCTATACTATCAGAATGGAAAATCCACTGCTCCAGCTTTACAATCCTTTAGGAAGCTATACTATCAGAATGAAAAATCCACTACTCCAGCTATACAATCCTTTAGGAAGCTATACTATCAGAATGGAAAATCCACTACTCCAGCTTTACAATCCTTTAGGAAGCTATACTATCAGAATGGAAAATCCACTACTCGAGCTTTACAATCCTTTAGGAAGCTATACTATCAGAATGGAAAATCCACTACTCCAGCTTTACAATCCTTTAGGAAGCTATACTATCAGAATGGAAAATCCACTACTCCAGCTTTACAATCCTTTAGGAAGCTATACTATCAGAATGGAAAATCCACTACTCCAGCTTTACAATCCTTTAGGAAGCTATACTATCAGAATGGAAAATCCACTACTCCAGCTTTACAATGCTTTAGGAAGCTATACTATCAGAATGGAAAATCCACTACTCCAGCTTTACAATGCTTTAGGAAGCTATACTATCAGAATGGAAAATCCACTACTCCAGCTTTACAATCATTTAGGAAGCTATACTATCAGAATGGAAAATCCACTACTCGAGCTTTACAATCCTTTAGGAAGCTATACTATCAGAATGGAAAATCCACTACTCCAGCTTTACAATGCTTTAGGAAGCTATACTATCGGAATGGAAAATCCACTACTCCAGCTTTACAATCCTTTAGGAAGCTATACTATCAGAATGGAAAATCCATTACTCCAGCTTTACAATCCTACCCTCATAAGAAGGATATTCGAACGGGTAAAGGTTCTTAAACAGACGTCGTTGTGAAGAAGTTGTTTGCACGATCGGCCCCGTAGCGAGCGACTAGGCCCAAGTGCTACTGCTGCTCCGATAGTTCTGGAAGAAATTGAGACTTTAGGTAGTTCATCTCCGTATGGTGAAGTCAGCGCATATGAAGTCGCACGTCGCATCAGCATTCCATTTGCTATTTTGTTGAGATCACTAAGACGTACCGTCCAATGTTACCCGTACAAAATCCAGCGGTACCACGAACTGTTAGCCACCGATTTTGTGACGCGGAGAGCATCTACAGTGTGGGTATTTCAAAAAACTGAGGCCGGCGACGACTGTTGCGGACAGATGAAGTCCATTTCACACTCCGGCGGTCCGTCAACACCCACAACTGCAAAATTTGGGCTACCGAAAATCCTAAAGCTGTCGTGGAAACCCCACTGCATGATGAGAATGTCACAGTGTGGCGTGGATTTACCACATCAGTCGTGAGCGGACCCTTTTTCTTCGAAGAAATGCGGGGTGCTGCTTTCCAAACATTCAGTGTATCGGGTGCGAGGTATGTCGGTGTGTTACAGAATCTCATCATCCCTAGCCTGACTGCTAACCACTTACCGGAAGGTACGACTTTAACGCAGGATGGCGCTATACCCCATATTGCTACATGCGTGAAAGATATCTTGCACGCAACTTTTGGTGAGGATCATGTGCTGAGCCGCCAATTCCGTCATGCTTGGCTTCCTACGTCTCCAGATCTCAATCCGTGGGATTATTGGTTGTGCGATTACCTGAAGTCGCAAGTCTACCGTGATCGTCCGACCTCATTTGGGATGCTAAACGACAACATCCGACGGCAATTTCTCACCATACCTACTGATGTGCTGCACACCGCTGTTCACAACATTGTCCCTCAACTACAGCTATTGTTGGAGCATCTGTTATAAAGAAAATTGTCTTCGCTAAAAATCAGTTGTTATGCTAATTACTGTTTTGTATCATATGAAGTGCTATCTGTTGACCATTTAGGGCAGATTTTTGGTTTCAATAAAACCCCATGTAATTTCAAGCGCGTGAGTCAATTTTTACCTCTCTACCTGCATTATTGCATGAAGTACTGAATTTTCAAATGTTAACGGACTTTTTGGTCACCCTGAAAATTTGGTGCTAAATACTGTAAGGTTCATCAGGCTCAAAGTGACACTTTACCGTTACCCACACTGCAGAACTAGTCGAAGTTGGTCATTTCAGTTCCAACATGACAACAATTTTTTTCACAAAATGAGAATTGTAGCTGTTTGGATTGAAGATGATGTGGAAAATTTACCAAATGGCTAGCCCATAGCTCTGATCAAAATTCAAATTAACATGGAATGAATTACTGTACTGGTTTACCTGCTGATTGACAACCAAGCTACGTTTCTATGAAATAATTACAGAATTACTATTAAAAAAAAAAACAGTCACTGTATTTCTTGAGGTATGTAGGCGAACTGTATGAGTTAATGTAATGGTGATGGAGTAATTTTGGGTAAAATATTTTGTAGATAAAATACTACCCAGTCCGAATCACCAGACAACGACTCTTTTGCAAGATACAATCACATGGAAAAATTAGTCTTGTAAAGATGATAGGTGGAATGTTAGGTCCCTTAACGGCATGTAGGGTAGAGAATTTAGAAAAAAGAATAGAGAGGTTGAGTTTACACAAATTGAGAATTAGTTAAGTGAGGTGGTAGGATTGAACACAAAATTAAATAAGGGTAATGCATTAGTAGGTCTAATAATTAATATCAAAATAGCAATGTAGCTTAGCTGCTGCGTACAACATAGAGAGTTCATCATCACAACCTAGACGTATACAAAGCCAAAAGCTACCGCAGTAGAACTTGTTGATATGCTTCCTCGAGCCACAGATGAAAAAGAGACTGAAAGAATGTACGATGAGACAAAAGAAATTATTAGGATTGTTAATGAAAACGAAAATTTGATGGTGATTGAAGAGTGGAATCCGATAGTGGGCAAATAAAAAGAGTTTTATCAGAGTTTCAAAGGCGATATTAGGCAACGATTGACTTATCAGAGGAAGTGAACAGGACAACAACAAAATAGTAACGGGCAATTTTATGATTGGCGTCGTGAAGGCAGCAGAAGAACAATTAGGCTAAGAGGCAAGACCTAGTAGATCTCCTTGGGCAACTCATAACATATTGAATTTAATTGGTGAAGGGAGGAAATCCACCACGGTTTAAAATCTTTGCACATAATGAGAAACAACTTTTATTAGAGAGAAAATGTTCGCTGGCGCTCTGGTTATGCCCTTGAGATGCGGCAGGGCATAGGCAATCTGCCGCATGCGTAAGAAATGTCTTTTTCCTATAATTCTGTCATTTGCTTCGTGTGAAAAGCGCTGGATCAAGAAAAAGTGAAGTTCCTGATTTGCTTCTAAAACACCTCTCTCCGCAATTGTTCTTATGGTTTTCTTCTTGAAAATCACTCTGTTAATTTGCCTGGGTAGGTATTAGACAGCACATCTGGTTAGGAGATGTTCTAGTTCGGTTAAATCTCGTCGTCCCAACTCCCGCCAGGCAAAGGGGAATATAGACAACAAAAACTGAGATAAACGGAAAGTGGAAAATGACTAAGCAGTAAATGCGACAGGACAAATGCATTACTGTGAGAAAGTTGGGAAAATTATGCCATTTTTCGGAGAAAATTGAAGCAGCTGTATCAGTATAGAGGGCTCAGATGTCAAACCAGTGCTAAGGAAAGGCTGAAAGGTGAAAGGAATGTGTAGAACTGATATAGATCTACAAATGAAACAAACTAGCAGACAATATTATGGAAAGGGAAGAGGAAGTTGATGAAGAGGAAATACTACAATGCAAGACCTTTCCTCAAATTTATTGAGCTCCTGGGAAGAATAAGCCATGACAAAGCTATTCCACCTGAAACGCAAGATATATGAAACAGGTGAAATGCCTTCAGACATGAAGAATAACGTAATAATCCCAATTACAGAGACGTCGGCAGATGCTAACAAGTGTGAATTTTACCGAACCATCAGTATATTAAGTCTTGCTTACAGAAGACGGACACGAATTATTTACAAAGGAGTGAAGAAAACCGGCAGTAGCCGATTGTGGGGAAGATCCGTTCCAGTTCGAGAGAAATACAGGAACGCTGGAAAACAGACTGAAGAAATGCAAACCTACGCCGGCCACTGCGGCCGAGCGGTTCTAGGCGCTTCAGTCCAGAAACGAGCTGCCGCTACGGTCGCAGGTTCGAATCCTACCTTGGGCATGGAGATGTGTGATGTCCTTAGGTTAGATAGGTTTAAGTAGTTCTAAGTCTAGAGGACTGATGACCTCAGATGTTAAGTCCCATGGTGCTTAGAGCCATTTGAACCATTTGCAAACCTACTTTTATAGGTACAAAGGAATTAAAGACATTAGCTTCCAGCGTTCATTGATTTAAATTAGTGGAGTAAGTTGAAAATTCGTGTTGGACCGGGATTCGAACACGGGTCTGCTGCTCAGTTCGCAGCATCGCTGACTACTATGTCATGCAGACACAGCTATCATCGTTCCTGCACGGGCTGCCCTAGTACACTTCCCGTCAGACCCAAATCCTCATATTATCCACACACTACAGAGGTAGCGCCCCTTACCCATTATCCTCATTACTTGCGGCATTTCGCCTATTCCCTTAAGATACGATATTGCTACGCCTGTGTTATTCTGATTACGATGCAAAGTTCCTTTGGACATGCATGCATGTTCAAAGAAGGAGGCACTGCGGCGACCACAGCCGTAAACACATCAATTAGGAATAATGACTACCATCAGCTGTAGAATGGAATGACGGCAATGAAAATTTGTGCCGGACAAATCGTGAGCGGTCGCCTTATTATATGGCTACCCGTGCACAATTCAGGGTCACACCCAAACTTCCGTATGTCGCCAACCACGCGTCTACGACCGGTACTCGTACATCCATTACGTATATTTCCGTACATGCATCGATGTCTAAAGGAACTTTGCATCGTAATCAGAATTACAAAGGCACTGCAATATCGTATTTATCTCCCGATACCGGGAGTTCGGGTCTGGCCCTGAGTCGTGCACGGATAGCCACATGATAAGGCAACCGCTCGTGGTAAGCGAGAAATCCGGGTTCGAGTCCCACTCCAACACAAATTTTCATTGCCGTCATTCCATTCTACAGATGATGGTAGTAATTACTGACAATTGCGACTTTATTTGATGTATTCCCTAAAGAGTTCGAGCTTGGTGTATGTGGTATCGATAGCAACGATGCCACGGCGTAGATGCAAGTTCATAAGTTGGCACTACGCGACGCCGACGGCAGCGCCCTCTAGCCGGCGCTGTGGAGCTCTACGACCGTCGCTGCAGATTCAGCCCATTTGATTCCGAAGAGACGACCCAGCAACATTGTTTCTACTTCATAGGGGGCCATTACTGACTTTTTGTTACTTCAATGATACTTTGTCCTACTATTAGTGGCTATTAACGTTGATACCTTTCCAGTCGCACCTACGGGCTCTTCAGTGTAAAGTGACGTATGACATTGACTAATAATTAAATGTACTTTCACGTAAAAAGCTGTACCGAGAATTTTACCTCACCTGCTCCTGCTCACTTCCTACATTCGGCCTACCCATTCCGTTTACAGTAGCAGACACACGTGCCGCCTTCCAGGCGGGATACGAAAGTGTACATCTGCATTGACGGGACCTTAGGCTGTCCACGCAGCATTTTCAGATGAGAGGAAGCTTTGACCATGTTTACTGAAACGCACTCTTCGAAAATTTGAAGGTAGCAGGAATAAAATATAGGGATGCCTCGGGCATGGATGTGTGTGATGTTCTTAGGTTAGTTAGGTTTAAGTAGTTCTAAGTCTAGGGGACAGATGACCTCAGACGTTAAGTCTAATGGTGCTTAGAACCATTTGAACCATTTTTGAGTTCTTTAAAAACCAGACTGCTAGTCGAAAGATATTAACCGAAGAGAGTAGTTGAACAGAAAGTTAGACAGGGTTGTGACGACATGCAGACTGTACATTGAACAAGCAGTAAAGGAAACAAAGGAGAAAATCGGAAAGGTAACTAAAGTTTATGGAAAAAAATAAAGCCATGGAGTTGTTGCGCCACGAATAAGTACAGGCGTGAATTTGGGGAATTCTTTTAAATCTCGTGCAGCTATGGGTGGAAGACAGTAGTTGAGGGACCGACTAGCACATCGGATGTCAGGCGTGGCGATACTTATATTTTGAAAACGATTCGGTGACGCAGGTTTACGACACCGCTTTCAGGCTGGAAGTCACGGTCCAGTGGACACTGTATACAAATGTGAAGTAATCATGCCAGCACAGGCCACCGACGTGCTATGAAGAACCCACACTTGGCAGTTACAAAAGCGCCTAGTGACTTGTGTGTAGGGGCCGTAGTGCGCTGAGGAAAGATCTCACTGTTATTATCAAAGAGTACTCCACTTGTCCCCTCCAGAAGAACTACGTCAGAGGCGTAGGGAAAAGGCACATAAACAAGCGAGCCCGGAGGCACAAATCGGGCAGTCGCCATTCTGTCTGTGGCTAGCACTGGGGAGAATGACGATTGTTTAAGTTGTAGGCCAATCACGACGACCTTCTGGTGATGGCCAATCGGCCCGCTGAAGCTACCTCCAACCACCGGTCGCTGTGGCCGAGCGGATCTAGGTGCTTCAGTCCGGAGCCGCGCTGCTGCTGCGGTCGCAGTTTCGAATCCTGCCTCGGGCATGGATGTGTGTGATGTCCTTAGGTTAGTTAGGTTTAAGTAGTTCTAAGTCTAGGGGACTGATGACCTCACATGTTAAGTCCCATGGTGCTTAGAGCCATTTGAACCATTTGCAAACCTACGTTTATAGGTACAAAGGAATTAAAGACATTAGCTTTCAGCGGGTATTGATTTAAATTAGTGGAGTAAGCTGAAAATTCGTGTTGGACCGGGATTCGAACACGGGCGTGCTGCACAGTTGGCAGAAGCGCTGACTTCTATGTCATGCGGACACAGCTATCATCGTTACTGCACGGACTACCCTAGTGCACTTCCCGTCAGAGCCAAATCCTCATATTATCCACACACTACTGAGGCAGTGCTCCTTGCCCATTATCCTCATTACTTGCGGCATTTCGCCTATTCCCTTAAGATACGATATTGCTACGCCTGTGTTATTCTGATTACGATGCAAAGTTCCTTTGGACATGCATGCATGTTCAAAGAAGGAGGCACTGCGGCGACCACAGCCGTAAACACATCAATTAGGAATAATGACTACCATCAGCTGTAGAATGGAATGACGCAATGATAATTTGTGCCGGACAAATCGTGAGCGGTCGCCTTATTATATGGCTACCCGTGCACAATTCAGGGTCACACCCAAACTTCCGTATGTCGCCAACCACGCGTCTACGGCCGGTACTCGTACATCCATTACGTATTATGACATATTACAACATCTGATCTCTCTAATTCTGTTAGAGACAACAATGGTCTTAAATGACCAGCGGAACAGTTTGGATACTGTCTTCGGTTTGGATAGTGTCTTGAAAAGAGTTTATAAATCTACCAGGTTTGATCCAATCAGAAGTGCCCAGCAACCGTATTTACTAAAATTAGTAAAGGGTACACAAATACTGTTATAAATGAACACCAACAAAACTACAACAAGGGCAGTAGAGTATAGTCGAATTAAATCTGAAATGAAGAGGAAATGAAATTAGTAACCGACACACTAAACGTATGAATAGTATATGAGGGTTGTTACTTGGCAGAAAAGTAGCTGACTATGGCAGAAGTACGTGCGGTATAAAAGGCGACCGACAATAAAAAAAAGTGTTTCAGAAAAAGAGAAAGTTATTGACGCTAAATATCAATTAATCTGTTGCGAATTTATCTCTGAAGGAAATTTTCAGGTTCAAATGGCTCTGAGCACTATGGGACTCAACATCTGAGGTCATCAGTCCCCTCGAACTTAGAACTACTTAAATCTAACTAACCTAAGGACATCACACACATCCATGCCCGAGGCAGGATTCGAACCTGCGTCCGTAGCGGTCGCGCGGTTCCAGACTGAAGCGCCTAGAACCGCTCGGCCACACAGGCCGGCAAATTTTCAGGATTGTAGCTTTGTATGAAAGTGGAACGTGGCTGATATAGCGTTCAGACAAAAAGAGAACAGCAGATTTTGAAAAGTGGTGCTACAAAATAATGTCGACTATTTGAGAGGTAGCTCAGAAACTAATATGGAGGAACTGAAT
This sequence comes from Schistocerca gregaria, assembly GCF_023897955.1. NCBI lineage: Eukaryota > Metazoa > Arthropoda > Insecta > Orthoptera > Acrididae > Schistocerca > Schistocerca gregaria. Next base: position 598,314,784 of record NC_064931.1, on the reverse strand, counting down.
CAAACTGGGAAAAATTATGGCACAGTCTGCGTAAAAGATAGGGTACATCTTAAAGCATCAAGGAGTAGCCAGTTTCGTAGTGGAGGCAAATGTGGGGGTTAAAAATTGTAGAGGGACACCAGTGCTTGAACAAAGTAAGCAGGTTAAAACGGATGTAGGTTTTGTAGTTATGCAGAGATTAAGAGGCTTGAACAATATAGACTAGTTTGAGCGCTGCATCAAACCAGTCTTCGGACCGATAACCAGAACAACAAAAATCACTTTAGTTTATATCGCTAGAGAACCTGTCATATTGGCTTTCAAACTGGTTCGCAAACTCATAGCCGCAAACTCAAAGTCACTAGGTGCAGTCGAGTAAGAGCCGGTGACATCTGTTCGCTAGACAGCTGGTCTCAGTGAGCTCACATGTTTAAAGACCGTTAACAGTCCAGTACTGTTAGCTACAGTGCCATGACGATGAAGGGGAAAGTTCTACGAAAGTTAGCAGATGGGATGTACGTTCTACTGGACAGACCACTTAACCATTCCAGTTGGGATAATTTCAAGACACTAATTTTATCATGAACTAAATACTCCCAATACGTCCTCCCACCCACTCCTCCCTCTCCGTCCATTCAGCTTCGCACGAATGGCACTAAGTATCTATGGACGGACTACTTGTCTAGCGTAGCAGTAATTCTGTTTACGGATCATTGCATGCCAGCCGCTGTGACCGAGCGGTTATAGGTGCTTCAGTCTGGAAATGCGCGACCACTACAGCGCAGGTTCGAATCCTGCCTCGGCCATGGATGTCTGTGATGTCCTTAGGTTAGTTAGGTGTAAGTAGTTCTAAGTTCTAGGGGACTGATGACCTCAGATGTTAAGTCCTATAGTGCTCAGAGCCATTTGAACCATTAGATCATTGCGTAGTGTCAAGATAAAAATTCAGAGAAAAACTTTAGGTAATTGAATATCACCACTGTCACATAAGAAACATATTCAAGCAGGGTATTGGTGCTTGGAATGACATCTCATGACAATGATGGGAGCCGTGAGCTACTGAAAACTTGGTCCACCAGTTGGCAAGCCTGTTCGGAGCGAGTTATAGTCACTTGCCGGCCGCCGGCCTGCAGTGCCAGTGCGGTGCAATCCGCACTAACGGCAACGATCCTTCGACACTAATTCTACACCAAAAAATCAGTTCTTAATATCTGAACGGCCCGAATCGTAAGTTGTTTAAAAAGTTGGTAGTAGTTGTGTCACCGCCAGACACCACACTTGCTAGGTGGTAGCCTTTAAATCGGCCACGGTCCGGTAGTATACTTCGGACCCGCGTGTCGCCACTATCAATGATTGCAGACCGAGCGCCGCCACACGGCAGGTCTAGAGAGACTTCCTATCACTCGCCCAGTTGTACAGCCGACTTTGCTAGCGATGGTTCACTGACTTCTACGCTCTCATTTGCCGAGACGATAGTTAGCATAGCCTTCAGCTACGTTATTTGCTACGACCTAGCAAGGCGCCAGTATCCGTACTATTGATATTGTGAATCATGTACCATAAAGAGCGACGTTCTCCATTAATGGATTAAAGTTAAGTAATCCACCAGCTACGTCCGTTTTACTCAATTCTAATTCCCTTGTCATGTTTCAGACCTCACGCCAGCCTGCGTGAGCTAAAACGCGTGCATTTCGGCCTCCTTTACTAACACGGTTGGCTCTCCTGCCAACCACAACAGTAGTTAATGCCGGTCTTCAGGTAATGGTAGCCCGCGTCGGCCTAGCGCAGCAATCAGGCGACCAATATTTGTGGACTATTCACTATTAGAAGACAATGGAATCATTTTCACAGCCAAGGGGGACTGTAATTCATTATAATTTACCGAAATTGGGCGAAATATTTGTAATTTATATGTACAAATCTTCTTTGTAAATCAATCTATCTATTAATGAAAACCGTATCAGAATCCCTACAATAGTTCTAATGTCAGATGAAAGAGGTGCGCAAGCAAATTTAATTGGATTTTTCTGAAGTCTTCCATGTCCACTCTTACAACCATTTGAAATGAGAGTGCTTAAGTTTATTTTCGCGCCTCTTGCACTTTCGTTACAATGATGTATTAAAATTACAAATAAAAACATTTCTTTCGCTCAACATCTTATTTCAGTTATTTCGATTTCATATAAACCCAAAATGCTCTATTACAGATGAAGATACGCAAAATTCGCAGGATGTGTTAAAAGAAAGTTAAAACTGAAAATGCAACGTAAAATAAATTGTTATAACACACTGAGAAAAAAGCTTTCATTTGATCTCATAGAAAAATTTGATTAATATTTTTTATTTACCAAAGGCACGGCCCATCAAGTTGCAGTTAGGGACTATTCTGTGAATAATAAGTATATTATTTTCGTCTTTGCTTTTTTGTCCTCCTGTTTAGAAAAAATGTCTTCATTGTTTTGAGGGCTAAAAGAATGAGATAGCTATCTGTTTCCGATAGAATTGACGGGTATTAATTCTGTTAATGATCTAAGGTAGAGATCGAACGCTATATTCATAGTCCTGTGGGCTACACTGAGCGCCAAAGAGAGGAATGTAAAGCATTACTCATATGCCACATCCTAAAGAACGGACTGAGCACTCATGAAATAACTTAATAAATTCAGTATGACTACAGCGGACAAAAATGTTGCATCTATGCCCGTACCCAGCGAACTGATTGTTTCACTGGTCTTCGCGTCACCCTACCTTCGTCCGAGTAGATAGACGACTGGTACCGAAGAAATTTCTCACTCCACAACTTGTCAGTGTGTAAGGTCGTGTAATATCATATGTTTTCAAACTAACTGCACAGTGTCATATGAATCATACATTTAAAACCGAAACGCTGTCAAGACGTTAATGTTGAAAAGTGGTGAAGTGGTGGTCCTATCAAAAGACATGAGAAAACTGCTGTGTCGTGTGAAGTACTCCAAGCGGTGATTTGAGGCATTCATGTACCAGTTTCTGTAGCAGTGGTCTCCAGCGCACGTTGCTAATGTAGCCGGTAAAACATCTGGCCGTGTAAATATTTTTGATCGCCAATAATTGGTCGGCAACGGGAGGAGAGGTGATAACGTAAAGATTCTGATCGCTAAAATACACTCCTGGAAATGGAAAAAAGAACACATTGACACCGGTGTGACAGACCCACCGTACTTGCTCCGGACACTGCGAGAGGGCTGTACAAGCAATGATCACACGCACGGCACAGCGTACACACCAGGAACCGCGGTGTTGGCCGTCGAATGGCGCTAGCTTCGCAGCATTTGTGCACCGCCGCCGTCAGTGTCAGCCAGTTTGCCGTGGCATACGGAGCTCCATCGCAGTCTTTAACACTGGTAGCATGCCGCGACAGCGTGGACGTGAATCGTATGTGCAGTTGACGAACTTTGAGCGAGGGCGTATAGTGGGCATGCGGGAGGCCGGGTGGACGTACCGCCGAATTGCTCAACACGTGGGGCGTGAGGTCTCCACAGTACATCGATGATGTCGCCAGTGGTCGGCGGAAGGTGCACGTGCCCGTCGACCTGGGACCGGACCGCAGCGACGCACGGATGCACGCCAAGACCGTAGGATCCTACGCAGTGCCGTAGGGGACCGCACCGCCACTTCCCAGCAAATTAGGGACACTGTTGCTTCTGGGGTATCGGCGAGGACCATTCGCAACCGTCTCCATGAAGCTGGGCTACGGTCCCGCACACCGTTAGGCCGTCTTCCGCTCACGCCCCAACATCGTGTAGCCCGCCTCCAGTGGTGCCGCGACAGGCGTGAATGGAGGGACGAATGGAGACGTGTCGTCTTCAGCGATGAGATTCGCTTCTGCCTTGGTGCCAATGATGGTCGTATGCGTGTTTGGCGCCGTGCAGGTGAGCTCCACAATCAGGATTGCATACGACCGAGGCACACAGGGCCAACACCCGGCATCATGGTGTGGGGAGCGATCTCCTACACTGGCCGTACACCTCTGGTGATCGTCGAGGGGACACTGAATAGTGCACGGTACATCCAAACCGTCATCGAACCCATCGTTCTACCTTTCCTAGACCGGCATCGGAACTTGCTGTTCCAACAGGACAACGCACGTCCGCATGTATCCCGTGCCACCAAACGTGCTCTAGAAGGTGTAAGTCAACTACCCTGGCCAGCAAGATCTCCGGATCTGTCCCCCATTGAGCATGTTTGGGACTGGATGAAGCGTCGTCTCACGCGGTCTGCACGTCCAGCACGAACGCTGGTCCAACTGAGGCGCCAGGTGGAAATGGCATGGCAAGCCGTTCCACAGGACTACATCCAGCATCTCTATGATCGTCTCCATGGGAGAATAGCAGCCTGCATTGCTGCGAAAGGTGGATATACACTGTACTAGTGCCGACATTGTGCATGCTCTGTTGCCTGTGGTTCTGTTAGTGTGATCATGTGATGTATCTGACCCCAGGAATGTGTCAATAAAGTTTCCCCTTCCTGGGACAATGAATTCACGATGTTCTTATTTCAATTTCCAGGAGTGAATTATTGTACTATATTATTATTATACTATAGTATTAATCGTATTTGTATAATTGTATTGACACGTTCCACATCCAAGCGAATTACTCGCATGTACTGATCCATGTAACACGCTTACCAAATAAAAAAATTATTCTTACTTGTTTTATGACATCTTAGACATTTTAACCACATTCGTTCCTGCTATCTTTCCTATGATCGCTGACAAGCTCGTCGTTCAGCGCCCATCTACATCTACATCTACATCTACTTGATTACTCTGCTATTCACAATAAAGTGCCTGGCAGAGGGCTCAATGAACCACCTTCATGCTGTCTCTCCACCGTTCCACTCTCGAACGGCACACGGGAAAAACGAGCACTTAAATTTTTCCGTGGGAGCCCTGATTTCTATTATTTTATCGTGATGATCATTTCTCCCTATGTAGGTGAGTGCCAACAAAATATTTCCGCAATCGGAGTCGAAAACTGGTGATCGAAATTTCATGGGAAGATCCCGTCGCAACGAAAAACGCCTTTGTTTTAATGATTGTCACTCCAATTCACGTATCATGTCTGTGTCACTATCTCCCCTATTTCACGATAATACAAAACGAGCTGCCCTTCTTTGTACTTTTTCGATGCCATCCGTCAGTCCCACCTGATGTGGATCCCACACCGCACAGCAGTACTCCAGAATAGGGCGGACAAGCAGTCTCTTTGGTAGACCTGTTGCACCTACTAAGTGTTCTGCCAATGAATCGCTGTCTTTGGTTTGCTCTACCCACAATATTATCTATTGATCGTACAGACTTAGGTTATTTGTAATTGTAATCCCTAAGTATTTAGTTGAATTTACAGCCCTCAGATTTGTATGACTTACCGCGTAATCGAAATTTACCTGATTCCTTTTAGTACTCATGTGAATAACTTTGCACTTTTCTTTATTGAGGGTCAATTGCCACTTTTCGCACCATACAGATATCTTATCTAAATCATTTTGCAAGTCGTTTTGATCATCTGATGACTTTACAAGACGGTAAATGACAACATCATCTGCAAACAATCTAAGACGGCTACTCATATTGTCTCCTATATCGTTAATATAGATCAGGAACAATAGAGGGCCTATAACACTTCCTTGGGGAACGCCGGATACTACTTCGGTTTTAATAGATGACTTTCTGTCTATTACTACGAACTGTGACCTTTCTGGCAAGAAATCACGAATCCAGTCGCACAACTGAGGCTATACTCCGTAGGCACGCAGTTTGATTAGAAGACGCTTGTGAGGAACGGTGTCGAAAGCCTTCTGGAAATCTAAAAATATGGAATCAATTTGACATATCACTTATTTTATCATGAGCATAAAGAGCTAGTTGTTTTTCACAAGAACGATATATTCTGAATCCATGCTGACTACGTGTCAATAAATCGTTTTCTTCGAGGTACTTCATAATGTTCGAATACAGTATATGTTCTAAAACCCAACTTCAAATCGACGTTAGTGATATAGGTTTGTAATTCAACGGGTTACTTCTACTTCCCTTTTTGGGTATTGGTGTGACTTGAGAAATTTTCTAGTCTTTAGGTACGTATCTTTCTGTGAGCGAGTGGTTGTATATAATTGCTAAATATGGAGCTATTTTATCAGCATACTCTGAGAGGAACCTGACTGGTATACAATCTGGACCGCAGGCCTTGCCTTCATTAAGTGATTTAAGCTGCTTTGTTATACCGAGGATATCTACTTCTGTGTTTCGCATCTTGGCAGTTGTTCTTGATTGGAATTCAGGAATATTTACTTTGTCTTATTTGGTGAAGGAGTTTCGGAAAACCGTGTTTAATAACTCTGCGTTAGTGGCACTGTCATGAGTGACTTCATCGTTGTTATCGCTCAGTGGAGGTATTGATTGTGTCTTGCCACTGGTGTGCTTTATGTATGACCAGAATCTCTTTGGGTTTTCTGCCAGATTTTTAGACAGAATTTCGTTGTGGAAATTATTAAAAGCATCTCGCATTGAAGTACGCGCCATATTTCGAACTTCTGTAAAACTTTGCCAATCTTTGGGATTTTGCGTTCTTTTAAATTTGGTATGCTTTTTCGTTGCTTCTGCAACAACGATCTGGCCCGTTTTGTGTACCATGGGGGATCAGTACCATCACTTATTAATTTATGTGGTATATATCTCTCAATTGCTGTTGATACTATCTCTTTGAAAACATTCCACAACTTTTCTACACTTAAATGATCAGATCGGAAGGAGTGAAGACTGTCCCTTAAAAAGGCGTTAAGAGCATTTTTATCAGCTTTTTTAAATAGATATATTTTGCGTTTCTTTTTGATGGTTGTAGGTGTTACGGTATTCAACCTAGCAGCAACTGCCTTATGGTCGCTAATCCCTGTATTCGTCACAACACTCACTATTTGTCCAGGATTATGTGTTGCTAAAAAGTCAGGTAAGCTTTCGCAATCATTTACGCTTCTAGTGGACTCATGAACTAATTGTTCAAAATAATTTTCTGAGAAAGCATTCAGTACAATTTCGGATGATGTTTTATGCCTGCCGCCGGCTTTAAACGTATAATTTTTCCACTGTATCGAGGGTAGATTGAAGTCACCACCGACTATAATTGTATGAGCGGGGTACTTATTTGAAATGAGACTCAAGTTTTCTTTGAACTGTTCAGCAACTATGTCTTCTGAATCGTGGGTCGATAAAACGATCCAATTAATAGTTTAGTCCGATTGTCAGGTATAACCTCTACCCATACTATTTCACATGAACTATCTACTTCAATTTCGCAACAAGGCAAAACACCTCTGACAGCAATAAATACTCCACCACCAACTGTATGTAATCTATTCTTTCTGAACACTGTTAGATCGTTTGAAAAAAATTCGGCTGAACTTATTTCCGGCTTTAGCCAGCTCTCTGTACCTACAACTATTCGAGCTTCAGTCCTTTCTATTAGGGCTTGGAGCTCTGGTTCTTTCCCAACACAGCTACGACAATTTACAACTACAGTTCCAATCGTTTCTACAACTACCTTACTGTGTTTTACCTGCCCACTTTCTGACGGACGCCCTTCTGTGGTTTCTTGAGATCCTCTAACCTAAAAAACCGCCAGTCCCTTCCACACAGCTTCCGCTACCCGTGTAGTCGCTTCCTGTGTGTAATGGACTCCTGACCTATTAAGCGGAACCCGGAAACCCACCAGTCGATGGCGCAAGTCAAGGAATCTGTCCTATAAACCGGAAATGCACGCATGCTCTCTCTCTCTCTCTCTCTCTCTCTCTCTCACACACACACACACACACACACACACTCACACACACACAATACAAATCACAGCCACAGGGAACTATCCTACGGCCACAATGTTAGATTTCTGGATTGTGGTAACGCTTGTTAACGAGAGTAAAACAGACTTTAGTTTGGACCTAGACTACAGAAGAACAAAAGTATTTGTTTACCTTGACAGGCCTCTTATACTTCATCTCTAGTATATTGTTTCTCTCATTGTGATTGACAGTAAATAGTTGCATTTGTTCAATGGATTTTCTGAAATAAAAATGAAAATGAAGTTATACAAAAGTAATCTTAATATCATTGATCGTTAATGCAATATAACTTTAAAAGTGCCATTCGTTTATTTCTTTAATAAAAAAATAGCTTCTGGAAGATTATTAAAATTTGAGGGGTTAGGGTATGAACAATTTCACATAACGAAGATCATATTCGCTAGTATCCAACTGTGAATTTTTATGAAGCCCCTTTCTATTTTTATATAATTTCTAATCTACACATTACACAACTGACCAAGAGCCCATAAATGTATTGTTGGCACAGTTACTGTTTGAAAACGATTACAATGCTTCCAAAAGTATTTACAGTACTTTCAAAAGTCGCATCACTAAACTGTTTCCCATTTAAGCTTTTTGCAGTTGTACGTGTAACTAGTCACAAAAGAATGTCAATGATCATAGGGCGAACGACCAAAGAATTTTATTTTTTATTCATCAGTAAACATAAAAATTACTGTAGCAAAGTCCAGGAACTTCTGTTGCTGTTGAACAGGGCCAGAGAGGAATATCAAATTTAGTTGACGTCCCATCTCCTGAGAGGTATAGCATTGCCTATTAGTAACTGCAACGGGTACATTCGCGCAGTCTCTAGCGCAGTAGTCATCTGTTTGTTTGTTTTGGATGGCCACTAACCGTTGGTCACAGCCAGTAAGTCGTCATCCTTCATTGGTAAAAAACCAGGAGACTAGCAAGTGGCATATTTTGCTTTTCTGTTTGTGTTCACAATTTAATTCTTAAATTCTTTGTGTGCTTTCAAAATTTAATTCTTAAGTTCATTGGGAAGTTTTGTATTTTGGTGGTACAGTATCGCGTTTTGGTAATGGTGTGTACATTCACCCAATCTGTAGCGCAGTAGTCATTTGTTTGTTTGTTTATTTTGGACGGCCAGTAACCGCTGACCACTACTCAGTCAGCTGCAAGCCTCCAATAGTGAAGCTCCAAATGATTAGCGAGTGACATATTTAGCTTTTTCTGTTTGTTTTTAAAGTCTAATTACGAAGTTAGCAGTAGTAGGATGGATAGAGTGTGTGCGAATTGTGAGCGAACACAAGTTTGCGAACAACTGAAGACGCTTATGTCCATGGTCATCCGTCTGCAGGTTGCTGCCTCGGGGTGTGGGAGCAGCGGAGAAACTAGCACATTGCTTGGGACACCTCAGGTGTCCCTTATTGCACCCACAGACCCGTTACAGCGTACCTGACGAGGGGGATTCGCGCTCACTGCAGAGTGAATGGCGTGTTGTTACATGGTTGTGTCGTTCGGGGCAGAGTCAACGTGGCCTCGCCCACGCGCCCTGTGAGTGGACAGGTGGCCGCTCCTTCAGCAGAGTCCGAGCAGCACACGGGGGGATGGGTTTATTAGTTATCGGGAGCGCCGATGCTAGGTGCTTTATGGAGGCCCTTAAAGAAATAGTGTCCAGGGCCGGAAAGAATTCCAGTGTGACTCGGTGTGCTGCCAATCGTCTGCAAGTTGAAGCTCACATCGGAACCAATGTCACTGGTCATTTGGTTTCTCAGGCCATCCTAAATCCAGATGGGCGACTGGCAGAGGTGATGACTGCTGGCCTCGCTTGTGGAATGCAAGCAGAGCTCACAATTTGCAGCATCGTTCCCAGAACTGATCGAAGTCCTTTGGTTTCGAGCCGATTGGAGGGTCTCCGTCGATCCTGTGACAGTCTTAGCTACAGATTTCTGGACCTGCATTATGGAGTGGAGAACTTTACAACTTCCCTTGATAGATCAGGAGTGCACTACACAAAGGAAGCGGCTACTCAGATAGCTGAGAACTCATGGAGTGCACATTCGGGTTTTTAGACTCGGAGGTTCTTTGAAATCCTTTGTGAACACTCGGCATTTGATACGCACAGGGCGCAGCCAGACCGCGTACAGAGTAGAGACACTTCGACTGCCAAACTTTTAACAGTAAATTGTCGAAGAATTCATAACAATGTCCCTGAACTTGCTGCCCTCTAGCACAGTTATTACACTCACATTATTCTCACAACCGAGACCTGGCTGAAACACGAAGTAGAAAGTTCCGAAATATTTATCGAGGCACGGAACTTATATCGAAAAAAAGGCAGATTATATGCCATAAGAGGGGCAGTGTTCATTGCAGTCGACAAAAATGTTGTGTCTATAGAGATCGAAATTGAGTCTGACTGTGAAGTTATATGGACACGAGTAGCACGGCTAAGTGAAATCGAGTTAATAATCGTATATTTTTACAGGCCACCTGATTCCACTATAACAGTTGTAGAACCATTCAAGGAAAGTCAACGTTCTGTAGCGCGGAATTAACCAGATCGTGTGGTGTTAGTTGAAGCCAGCTTTAATCTACCGACTATAGACTGGGACGTCTACACATTCACTGCAGGTGGTACGGACAGAAAACTTTGTGAAGTAATTTTGAACATGTTTTCCAAAAATTGACTTTAACAGGCGGCCGCTGTGACCGAGCGGTTATAGGCGCTTCCGTCTGGAACCGCGCTGCTGCTGCGGTCGCAGGTTCGAATCCTGCTTCGGGCATGGATGTGTGTGAAGTCCTTATGTTAGTTAGGTTTCAGGAGTTCTAAGTCTAGGGAACTGATGACCTCATATGTTAAGTCCCATAGTGCTTGAGCCATTTGAACCATTTTTTTTACGTCAACAAATAGTTAGACAACCCAAACTCCATGGAAATATTTTACACCTTGTAGCTACATACAGGCCTGACCTTATCGATAGTCTGGGTATAAAAACAGGGATTAATAATCATGATGTCATCATAACAACGATGTTTTCTAAAGTTAATAAATCCTACAAGGAGGCTGGGGCAGTATTTATGCTAGAAAAAGCAGATAAGCAGTTGTTATCCTCCCACTTAGAAATTCATGGGTCTGTAAGTTAAAAAAAATATAGTAAGAAACCATTCATGCAGGAGGACCCTATAAACATATCGTTATTTGACTGTCGTACGAAGTCTCGCATTGAGGACACAGGAATAGGCATCAGTGGCGTCGACAAGGAACTGAAATAGTTGAAAACAGGTAAATCGCCAGGTCAAGATGAAATCGCAATTCAGCTGTTCCCTGCGGCATTGGCCCATAACTTAGCTTGCACATATTGCGAATTTTTCGCACAGCGCAAAGTCACAAGCGGCTGAAAAAAAAAGCACAGGTGACTCCTGTGTATAATGAGGGTAAAAGAACGGACACGAATAACTACAGGTCAATATTCTTAACATCGGTATGCTGCAGAATTCTTGAACACTTTCCGAGTTTTTACGTAATAAATTTCGTTGAGATAGAAATGCTTCTGTCCAAAAATCGGCACGGTTAAGAAAGCATTGCTCGTGTGAAACTCAGATTGCCCTTTTCTCACATGATAGCTTAGAAACGATGGATGGGGACCAAGAGGCAGATTTCATATTCCTGGATTTCCGGAAAGCGTTCATACAGTGCCCCACTGCAGACTGCTGACGAAGGTCCGTGAATACTGTTTAGATTCCCAGACATGTGAGCGGCTCGAACAGTTTTTAAGTAATACAATCCTCGACGGCGAGTGTTTGGCAGAGACAAGGGTATCGTTAGGAATGGCCCAAGGAATTGTGATAGGACCACACTCATCCTCTATACACATAAATGATCTGACAACAGGGTGAGCAGAAATTTACAGCTGTTTGCTGATAACGCTGTGGTGTACGGGATTTGTTCTTGAGTGACTGTAGGAGGATACAAGATAATTTAGACAGAATTTAAATTTCTTGTAATGAATGACAGCTTGCTCCAAATATAAATTAATGCGGATGAATGCGAAAAAAATCCTGTAGTGTTCTAAAACAGCATTAGCAGGGTGCTGCTTTACACAGTCACATCGACTGAATATCTAGGTGTAACGTTGCAAGGCGATATGAAATGGAATGAGAATATAAGGTTGATGGTAGGGAAGGTGAACAGTCGACTTCGTTTTATTGGGAGAATGTTGGGAAAGCGTATTTCATCAATAAACGAGACGGCATATGGAACGCTATTGCTACCCTTCGAGTGTTTTGGACCCTCAGCAAGTCGGATTAAAGGAAGGGAGCAAAGCAGTTCAGAGGTGTGCTGTTAGATTTTTTACCAGTAGGTTCGATCAGCACGTATTACAGAGATGCTTCCTGAAGTCACATGGGAATGCCTGGAGGGAAGACGACGCTCTTTTCGCGAGATACTATTGCGGAAATTCAGAGAACCGGCATTTGAGGCCGACTGCAGAACGAATCTATTGCCACCAACGTACATTTCGGGTAAGGACCACGAGGATAATATGCGAGAAATTAGGGCTCGTAAGAAGGCTTTTAGACACTCGTTTTGAACCTTGTTCTGTTGGCAAGTGGAACAGCAAAGGAAATGACTACTAATGGTACGTGGTACCCTCCGTCATGCACAGTATGGATGCTTGTGGAGTATGTACGTAGATGTAGAGTGTTCGGGGGTTCTATTTTGCTACATGAGAAGTCTAACAATGATATCTGTAATGATTTAGCAAAACTATTCGTGCTGATAAGGCAGCTAAAGAGGTCAACTGGACTGCACCGACTGAGCTGTAAAGATTCCTCTGTTAGGAGGGCATTTTGAATGAGTGCGGGCCATCGTGGAATCCAGTGGGCGGGTATATTCGTAATGTTCAATACGAAGTGTAAAATGTTGAAAACTGATGCACGAATGATTTTATTTTATTCCACTACTGTCTCGACGGTGATACGTCGGTCTTCGAACACAAGGCTCCCGCTTCTCTTGCGATTTCCAGGTGTTGACAGAGAGATGATCTGCCACTTCGTTCTTCGTCATTGACTGTTCTGACCCCACTGGAAGTGTTTGCGCCACCTACCCACTGAGCCATATGATGCTGCATTCTTGCAATACACTTTCCTAAAACAGCAACAACTGTTGCAGCGTTGTTCCCCTTCAAACGCACAAGATGAATTACCGTACAATACTGCACTTTATCGCTCGGCAGCGCCATCTTGGTTCCTCTACTCTAGCAGTTTGGTATGGTACTGTGGCGCAGAAATTTCAATGTTTACCTGGACTGCAAGCAGATATGTACCTGCAAACAAACCAAAAATTAATTACGTAAACATACAGGGTGAGCACAAAGTCTTCACTGATTATAACATTTATAACAGAATAAACGTTTGACATAAGTAGTTACATTTGATGCCGTTACGTAGGTTAGTGTTACTAGTTGTTGTGACCAACAATTTGCGCTAGTGCCCCATAACATCGACGCGGTCCGTTAGGTCATGTTAGTTGCTGGCGAAATGGTGTCTAAGCAGGAGAAAGCGCAATGTGTGTTTTTGTTTCACGAAACAAAATCGCCCATCAGTGTTCAGCGTAAATTTCGGGCTTCTTGTGGATGCAGCCCTCCTGACTTTAAATCAATAAAGCAATGGTATGCAAAGTTTAACGAAACAGGCAGCGTTGAAGATCGTCCTCGAAGTGGCAGGCCTCGTGTGAGTGATGCAACTGTTGCTCGTTCGGCAGTCGTTTCAGCGGAGTCCGTCTAAATCAACTCGTCAAGCATCACGCGAACTTCAAATACTGCAAGCAAGTGTGGTGAAGATTCTCCATGAAAGGCTTAGGTTACATGCTTACAAAGTGCAAATCGTGCAGGCCTTCCAACCGAATGCTGACACGTGCTGAAATTGCAACTGAGATTCTCAACAGGATTGATGGCACTAACGATTACTCAAATCGCATATGCTTTACCGATGAATCCACCTTTCATGTCAGTGGAATGGTAAATAGGCATTATGTCCGTATATAGGGTTCAGAGTCTCCACATGCTACTGACTTTTTTAACTGGAGCTATATCAAGGACAGATTTTTCGTCACACCAGTTGCTGACGGCGACGTACTGAAGGCTAGGATACAAGCTCCTGTGGGTACTGTGACAGAACGCATGTTACGAAACACCTGGCGGAAACTGGAATACCGCCTCAACATTCTCCGAGCTACAGGGTGTTTCAAAAATGACCGGTATATTTGAAACGGCAATACAAACTAAACGAGCAGCGATAGAAATACACCGTTTGTTGCAATATGCTTGGGACAACAGTACATTTTCAGGCAGACAAACTTTCGAAATTACAGTAGTTACAATTGTCAACAATAGATGGCGCTGCGGTCTGGGAAACTCTATAGTACGATATTTTCCACATATCCACCATGCGTAGCAATAATATGGCGTAGTCTCTGAATGAAATTACCCGAAACCTTTGACAACGTGTCTGGCGGAATGGCTTCACATGCAGATGAGATGTACTGCTTCAGCTGTTCAATTGTTTCTGGATTCTGACGGTACACCTGGTCTTTCAAGTGTCCCCACAGAAAGAAGTCACAGGGGCTCATGTCTGGCGAATAGGAAGGCCAATCCACGCCGCCCCCCTGTATGTTTCGGATAGCCCAAACCAATCACACGATCATCGAAATATTCATTCAGGAAATTAAAGACGTCGGCCGTGCGATGTGGCTGGGCACCATCTTGCATAAACCTCGAGGTGTTCGCAGTGTCGTCTAAGGCAGTTTGTACCGCCACAAATTCACGAAGAATGTCCAGATAGCGTGATGCAGTAATCGTTTCGGATCTGAAAAATGGGCCAATGATTCCTTTGGAAGAAATGGCGGCCCAGACCAGTACTTTTTGAGGATGCAGGGACGATGGGACTGCAACATGGGGCTTTTCGGTTCCCCATATGCGCCAGTTCTGTTTATTGACGAAGCCGTCCAGGTAAAAATAAGCTTCGTCAGTAAACCAAATGCTGCCCACATGCATATCGCCGTCATCAATCCTGTGCACTATATCGTTAGCGAATGTCTCTCGTGCAGCAATGGTAGCGGCGCTGAGGGGTTGCCGCGTTTGAATTTTGTATGGATAGAGGTGTAAACTCTGGCGCATGAGACGATACGTGGACGTTGGCGTCATTTGGACCGCAGCTGCAACACGGCGAACGGATCACCTGCTGCACTAGCTGCGCGTTGCCCTCTGTGGTTGCCGTACGCGGTCGCCCTACCTTTCCAGCACGTTCATCCGTCACATTCCCAGTCCGTTGAAATTTTTCAAACAGATCTTTTATTGTATCGCTTTTCGGTCCTTTGGTTACGTTAAACCTCCGTTGAAAACTTCGTCTTGTTGCAAGAACACTGTGTTCTAGGAGGTGGAATTCCAACATCAGAAAAATCCTCTGTTCTAAGGAATAAACCATGTTGTCCACAGCACACTTGCACGTTGTGAACAGCACACGCTTACAGCAGAAAGACGACGTACAGAATGGTGCACCCACAGACTGCATTGTCTTCTATCTCTTTCACATCACTTGCAGCGCCATCTGTTGTTGAAAATTGTAACTACTGTAATTTCGAAAGTTTATCCGCCTGAAAATGTACTGTTGTGCCAAGCATATTGCAACAAACGGTGTCTTTCTATCGCTGCTCGTTTAGTTTTTATTGCCGTTTCAAATATACCGGTTATTTTTGAAACACCCTGTACCAAGCGAGCACACGTTCAGTTTTACTAACGTAAGTGGTCTTAAAAAAACACTAACCTATGTAAAGGCATCAAATGTAAATTATTATGTCAAACGGTTATTCTGTAATAAATTATTATAATCAGGGCAAGACTTTGTGCTCATCCTGTGTACCTTTATGCTGATAATTAAAATTTTAGCTACCTTTTGTACTGTAGCACTCGTTGCTATAATTCTGATGCTTGCCGTAATTTCTAGCGCAGTACGTCGTTACCATGTCCGTCTCGGTGCAGTAGCACAACTGCTTGGTCGATGGCCAATGGTATTACTGTAACTTGGGACGCTTTGGTGGCACTGTGGCACGGGGAGAATGGAACACCAGGGGCGTCTGCTTATTGAAAAGCCTGACCTGACGTATGTAACTAGTGGCCGTCCAGCTGACATCCAATCAGCAACCACTGTACAGTGGGCTACCACTGTGAGTGCGTCGTCGCCCATGCGGCACCCGCTGGAGCAGCATTCTCCATTCCCCATACTATGGGACTGCCTGCTTGGTGCGAGGGGGCGGGTCAAGGGTCACTCTGAGGACCTCCCAGCTGCAGATCCTATGGGCTTCTGTCAATGCCAAATACCTGTGCAAGTGCTCGTTGCTGCTATAATGCTGTTTGGTCGATGGCCAATGGTATTACTGTAACTTGGGACGCTTTGGTGGCACTGTGGCACGGGGAGAATGGAACACCAGGGGCGTCTGCTTATTGAAAAGCCTGACCTGACGTATGTAACTAGTGGCCGTCCAGCTGACATCCAATCAGCAACCACTGTACAGTGGGCTACCACTGTGAGTGCGTCGTCGCCCATGCGGCACCCGCTGGAGCAGCATTCTCCATTCCCCATACTATGGGACTGCCTGCTTGGTGCGAGGGGGCGGGTCAAGGGTCACTCTGAGGACCTCCCAGCTGCAGATCCTATGGGCTTCTGTCAATGCCAAATACCTGTGCAAGTGCTCGTTGCTGCTATAATGCTGCTTTCCATAATTAGCTAGCACAGTATTTCGCGTCCAGTCTCATCTTGATAATACACTGGCAGAACTGCTTGGTCAATGCTGAAACCCGGAACGCTATGGCGGAATTGTGGCAGGTGGTGTATGTAACACCTCGGGGTGGGGGTGGGGGGGGGGGGGCTATTTATCAACGAGCCTGCCGTAACACGTATAAAAACTGGCCATCCAGCCAGCAAGTAGTATGGAATCGGCATTGGCAACTACTGAAGAGTGGGCTACCGCTATGACGCCATCGTCGCCCACCCATCACTTGTTGGAGCAGCTATCTCCATTCACCATTCCACATGAATGCCTGCTAGAGGGTCTAACTGTGGCACTGATGAGCTGAGGGTCGAACTGAGCCCTCTCAGCCGTCAACCCGCTGGGCATCCACTAATTCCAGACGCCACCAGCCAGATGCAAGGCCGGGGTTCGTATCCGAATGTCACCACCACCGACGCACGCCACGGCGGACCGCCAGCACGTCTTGCTAACGACCTAGACCGCAGCGCCAGCATCTGACGCAGCTCCACGACACAGTCCAGGAAAGCTTGCTATGCAGGGTCGCCACGCTACTGAGCTGTGCTCGGCGTAGCTGCCTGTAGGCTTCTTCACGGCTTTGTGTCTTCCATCAAGGACGGTAGGTTCGAAGCTCACTTCACGCCCATCGGACGTGTATTCTGCAGTAAATTGTTGGAAATAAATAAATGAATCAGCTAACTGCAAGGTGAATGTGACGGGAACTACCCTTGCCTACCCACTAAAGAACTCCAGTTCGCACAGTGCAGTCCAGAAGGTTAAATATTTAACCATCTCGCTGATTACTTTTGTGGTGAACAAATGTAGATGGAGTGTTCATCAGCTTAAACGGCAGAAGGTACGATGAAGCAGTGGCAATCCTCTAGACCAGGGGTCGTCAACGCTTTAGTACTCGCAGCAGGGCGTAGCCCTTGGCACTGAGGAACTGCACATCAATATTTACTCATATTTTTAAACCTTTCGTTTTACTTCAATACAAAGAAATGAAGATGTGGCATAATAAAATATTTATTTCACTAATTTAAGCACTTTTACGAATAACAAGTTCTTCTGTCATAAAACTGAACTAAAATTTTTGTATCACTACCTACTTATGCCGTGTGTTACAGCCAGACTGACTAAGTTACGTGGTTAAGGTCTAAGGTTAACGGCTCCCACAATGACGGTATGCATTCAAATACAGAATATTTCTAATTTTGAGCTTTATTATGAAATTTATACTGATCAAAAAGCCTGTCAATACCAATCGATGCACCTTGCAAAATAAGGTGCGAAATCCGTTCCTGAGCAGAAAAATATCTGAACAGGATTAGTCATTCGTTCACAGCATAGTGTGCATCAGGAAGATATTACCTGACATTTTCTTATATATACAAGAATCATCCAGGAAAAAAAAAGGATCGACTAGTTGATTCACAAATTTAAAAAAAATGTAATTCTAACTTGCAGGAAATCAGTGTAGTTCACAAAAGTGCTGTATGTAAAGTATTCAAAGTCTGTCATTTTTTCATTCTGTTATTGATTATTGGGGAGGGCAGACTGATCAGTCACTTGAAGATCAAATCTTTGTAAATGAAGGAAAAGGACCCGCCTACACAATAAAAACCATCCCATTGAAATGTAACACACTTTATCTAACCTGGGGTATTTCTTTTCACAGGCAGGTTAAAATTTTCACGCAAAAAATTCAAAATATTTCCAACTCCCTAAAGACTAATACGAAAATCGGTTAGGGAGAAGATGCCAGAAAAATACATTCGTTAATTGCGCATCGGTTTCGTGTACCTGCTTTCACAGGGTGATCAAATATGCACGATTTGCATCGAAGAACTATGTTTCTGAATTTAATCGAACTGTGTTTACCGGTATTTCTTCTGAAAAATCTGTGTGCCTTCAAAATGTTCAAATGTGTGTGAATTCCTAAGGGACCAAACTGCTTAGGTCATCGGTCGCTAGACTTAAATACTACTTAAACTAACTTAAACTAACCCATGCTAAGAACAACACACACACCGATGCCCGAGGGAGGACTCGAACCTCCTGAAGGAGGGGGCGCGCAGTCCGTGACATGGCGCCTCAAACCGCAAGGCCATTCCGCGCGGCAGATGGGGGCGTTTACAAGACAACAACCATCTGCATGAACAGTTCGACGACGTTTGCTGCAGCATGGATTATCAACTCGGAGACCATGGCTGCAGTTACCCTTGTCGGTGCATCACAGACAGGAGTGCCTACGAGGGTGTACTCAACGACGAACCTGGGTGCACGAATGGTAAAACGTCATTTTTTCTGATGAATCCTGGTTCTGTTTACAGCATCATGATGGTCTCGCCCGTGTTTGGCGACATCGCGGTGAACGCGCATTGGAAGCGTGTATTCGTCATCGCCATACTGGCGTATCACCAGGCGTGATGGTATGTGGTGCCAGTGGTTACACGTCTCGGTTACCACTTCATCGCATTGACGGCACTCTGAACAGTGGACGTTACATCTCAGATGCGTTACGACCAGTGGCTCTACCCTTCATTCGATCCCTGCGAAACCCTACATTTCAGCAGTATAGGGCACGACCGCATGTTGCAGGTCCTTTACGGGCCTTTCTGGATACAGAAAATGTTCGACGGCTGCCCTGGCCAGCACATGCTCCAGATCTCTCACCAATTGAAAACGTCTGGTCAATGGAGGCCGAGCAACTGGCTCGTCACAATACACCAGTCACTACTCTTCATGAACTGTGGTATCGTGTTGAAGCTGT
The DNA here is from genome assembly GCF_023897955.1 of Schistocerca gregaria. Taxonomy (NCBI): domain Eukaryota; kingdom Metazoa; phylum Arthropoda; class Insecta; order Orthoptera; family Acrididae; genus Schistocerca; species Schistocerca gregaria. The sequence continues at coordinate 598,295,369 of NC_064931.1, read as the reverse complement.
ATGGGCAGCTGTACCTGTACACGCCATCCAAGCTCTGTTTGATTCTATGCCCAGGCGTATCAAGGCCGTTATTACGACCAGAGGTGGTTGTTCTAGGTACTGATTTCTCAGGATCTATGCACCCAATTGTAATTACATGTCAGTTCTAGTATAATATATTTGTCCAATCAATACCCGTTTATCATCTGCATTTCTTCTTGGTGTAGCAATTTTAATGGTCAGTAATGTATTTCAGAAATTGTCTAATATGATTATTAAAATGTTTTTATGTGCGATGGGCATAAATCTTCCATATTCTGTATTTGGTGACTTCTATACATTAGTGTGAAATGCTCATAGCGATTCTGACTAAGCTGAGAAGATTAAAGATCAGTTTCTACCCTTAACATGTCGCTCACAGAGACGATTTCGTTGTGTACGTTAATATATTAAAAATTATCCCACCAACTGGCTGATATCCTTCATAAATAGCTATTTATGGTTCTGTAGACTGGACTACATTTAATTCAAGTAAGTTTGAATGTCTTCAAAAAGAACTTTTCTTGATGTTTAACTTAATTCTTTCTGGTAATTTAGTTAGGAACACAATCTTCTGTTGTATTACTTTAACATCAGCGTAATTGCAATGTTCAAACTGTTTTTATTTAAATCTTTTAATGTATAACATGTGTACATGGTTAGTATATGTACTTAGTATGTATTTGTAATGTGTAACATTGTTTCTTTAATAAATATTTTTATAAAAAAAAGTGGTGTAGCGGTTATGATGCTAAACTGTTGCATGGAGGGTCGTCAGGACTGTACAATTTTAATTTCTATTTGATTCGAGTACATTCTAGAAATTCCCAAAAATGTCAAGAATCATTGTACTGAAATGTTCTGTAGCTGTATATATACTGTATGTGTTCTGGCAGGAGGCAATTCGCTCCGCGCTCTTGTATGTGCAAGTACTGAATAAACCTTCATTAAGTGAAGTTAGTGTTCGTCATTCATCTAATCACACCTTCTTTTACGTGACAATATCATATACCATTTCTGCTGTGCCTACTGAACATTCTTTTATGAGGTATGATCATTAAACAGCTGTCCACTGTTACACAATGGTCAAGAACAGAATTGGCAACCAATGGCGGGACACATGGTTGAGCACAACATGTTTAACTTCAATGGCTTCATTACAAACCAGGACCTAATGAAGACTCTGGCAACGTTGCAAATTAGCGATAATCTAGTTAACAGTATTACTAGCGTAAATAATAATTAAGTAATTTGTTTGAATTGATGCCTAATGATGAGCACAACTGGCTCGAAATGCGTTGCTAACAAATTAATACCAGAAGATCAATAATCCTAAAAAAACTGAGACTGGTTGCAGTACACATATATATACCTTTTTATAACAAAATCACTGAAAAGGTTCGTGCAATAAGGCTAATTATTTTTTGAGGCGTGAAATGAGGTCTACTTTTTCGCTTCTGCAAAGAAGCTCTGTCACTTTTGGAATAAACGTTTTCAGAAGAAGAGGAAATGTTAGTTAATCAGTTTCAAATATTTAAAGATAAATTTTCTTGCCCCTTTACGAGGGGGAGAACTTAGTTTTTCAGGAAACAGAAGAATTAATACATTTTTAAAACGAATTTTATTCCTCAAATAATACATGGATTACCAATTGAAATCCTTAAACACCGTCGGCTAATAGGGACACACTCCGTTTAAAATTTGGTCCATCGCAGGAGGAAAACTCGAATTCACATTAAAACAATAAAGAACGTCTCGGATTCTCTGGCTACCCCTGCATGATACGTCCCTTCCCACATTGCTGTGGGAGCAGGCAACGCAGTGAGTAACGGAAATCTCGGCGACTGTTCAACAGCTGCCGCAGAAATCAACCAGGGACGAAGATGACATCATCCAGAGAGGAGAGTTAATGGATGACGGGCTCATTATCTCCGACAGCGACAGGCGATCACGGTATCCAACGCAGACTCTGCGTGTTGTTATAACTTGCTGCCCGAAGACTGCGGAGTCAGTCTCTTTCTGGAGTCGCATCCTACAGAAAATAGTTGTCTTTACACTCGACAGTTGCGGTTACGAAGTTACCTGCAAGTTCAGTGGACTACTGAGAGACACCATCGTGGAATGTGCCACTAAACAGACTTGTTATCAGAACCAGCATAAACCTGGTGCTGCATTGTCTTTAAGGATTTAGTCTCTGAAGGACATTACTGCTGGTGATTACTTGTCGCGGACTAAGCTGCTGTCGTATGGAATATTTTTGCGCCAGAGTTCATGTCAAGATTTTTGTTAATCATAATAAATGATAGTTATTTTACTTTGGGAAATTTATTTGTGTAGTAATTTCAGAACGCTACACTGGCGCAGTCGTTAATGGTGATATAGATCAACTGAAGTAGGTTCATCAGGTCAGTGCCTCACGAAAATGTTCAACACCTGTGGTGTCTGTGGCTTGTTTAAGGAATATTAGAATTTGGTAGAAAGTTCTATGTATGTATAAATAGAAGCACTCTTCGATGAGGCAGCCAGTTCATCTCTTTGTGTACTTTCGTCTGCGATAGTACACTCATAACTGGCACGAGATTGCGGATTCTACGTGACGGTTTCGTGGAGACGCCGGGTATTTCGACATCGACATCGCTGAGGATCCGATAAAGCTACGCAAATTACATCGCCTTACCCGTCAGGAAACCGAGTACAAACAGAAAATTCCTCTTATAGTCCATATTGTCAAGGAACCAAAGGATATAAAAGCATCTGTAAGTCAGGTGCACAGCAATAATCATGCAGTAGTTTCCTGAGACGCTGTCCAGGATCCAGCAAAATTGCTATACATTCTGGACTCTGTCGCTAGATGCTACATGATTCGTCTACTGTCACTTGGACCGTACAATACAGCAGTGGTTTCGTTAACAAAGAGGAAAGACCAATTTCGGGTGAAAAACTGTAAAAAAAAAAGAGTTTAGTGACAACCAGCAGCACGTCGGCATAGCTAATTAATAACTGATGAGCAGAACTCAACGTCACGGGCGACCGCACAGTCGTATATACAGAGTGTTTTCACAAAGTGAACCCGAATATAACGAAGGTCAATAAATTTTCACATCAAATGAAATGTGTGGCAGATAATGTCTTTCGAATGCTACTTTTGAAGATTGTCATCGCGACAGACGACTTAATCAATTGGTAACAGCACATAGAGACAAAGCTCTAGGAAAGGGTACTCCGAAAGACTTTAGAGAGACTCCAGAATGTCGTACCGATGGTAGTCTTGGAAGATCAGGAATTCGTACCTCTAACATAGAAAACAGCAAGAGAAGAGATTCGGTGGTTTATGACGTCTGTTAACGTCGAAATCAGGCAACCAGATGTTGCAGCATCGGCTGCCGAACGCAGACAGGAGGACGTAGCATGGCTACAGAAACCAAAGCGATAAGTGTAATTTGTTTTGACGCGAGCCACAATGTGCAGTGTCCCTTTAATAACTATCGTGTTTACTCCTTCAGTATCCTGTTCCATTTTCACGGAAACAACACAAAAATTGCACAATACAATCTTTTCTATTCGTTGCTTCCATTTCCCTTAGGGGGCCACGCGGGCTAACCGTGCGGCCTAGGGCGCCTTGCCACGGTTCGCTCCGCTCCCCCCACCGGAGGTTCGAGTCCTCCCTCGGGCATCGGCGTGTGTGTTGTCCTTAGAGGAAGTTAGTTTAAGTTAGATTAAGTAATGTGTAACCCTAGAGGGCGATGGCTTCAGCAGTTTGGTCCCATAGGAACGTACCACTACCACGCTTAGGGGATCCGTTTTCCGCAGTGCGAGAAAATTTCGGTTTTCTTTCTTTCCTGGTGAGCTCTGCGCTTAGATCTCGAAGGAGAATTCAGTATCGACCTGCCGCTATGTGATCCTCTGTCATACGAGTCATTCGGATGGAGGGGCATATGGCCAGCACATCATTCTGTCGCCCGTTGTCAGCAACCCCAGTGAGCCGCTACTTTTCATTGATGTTTCTCCCCAATCAGTATCTTGAGACTTATTGATATGTGTCCCAGTCCTCCCACCAAGGAAAAATCGCTAACAGTGCTGGAAATTAACCCGGGTTCTCCATTGACAGTCAGACACGCTGACCACTCAGCTAGGGGGTGAAGAACCACATGTAAGTCGCCGATGATTAATAAACGCCTCTCTGAAATTGGCCTGCAATGTTGTGTGTTATCAAGCGGGAGAAGTTTACCACATTGTCTCGAGTTTATTGTCAGTATGGGAAAGTATATACAACTTGTTGGGAAGTGGAATCATTTCAATGTTCTATATTCTGTCATCGCCCTATCTCCTCTTCCGATGACGTTCCTCCCAAATATATGCGAACGATTGCTGTGGAAACCAGCTGCAGTTGGAGAAGAACTGTATCGTGGAATGCGAAAGAACCGCATTTGTTCCTTCGTGTGTCAGCTGCGCATATTTTGAGAAATGGTAGTGTGGACCAAAACAAGACGAAAATGACTTGTAAACATGAGCTCTGAAACCGCATATTAAGATCTATGATCACATGTGTAAATTCGCTACAGTGAAACACATCTCTTGTACTGAACAAGTGCTCATAGCTCTTAAGGTATCTATGTTTACTTGATTTTTTTCTTGTTTTGGTCCGTACTAGCACTTCTCAAAATATGTAATAGTTTTTCTACGACACTCTAAATATTATTCGAAGTTATTTGTACAGCATATCCAGTCATCGTTTCACTTTAGTAGAACGTATATCAATGTGATTTTACTTACGTTTGACGTGAGTTGAGACTAAAGCAGCGCCCCCAGGGTGTCAGTAAGGGATAGAAATGCTGACAGCAGTTGAAAGCCTGTCCTCGCCATTTACATTCCACGAATATATCGTCACATGAAGCAGACAACTGAAACAAATTTCTGTTGCTCAATTCCATGGGAAAATTAATTAAAAATTAAAGCATGAATAAACATCACATATAAAAACAAGATTATAACTAATATATCATTTACCTATGGCATAAATTATATTCTAGCTGTAATATTACCTTGGACAATAAAGTTGAGTATCCTTGTTTAGGACAACTGTTGCAAGAGGCTATGCAGCTGATGCAATAATTAGCTCTAGGATGGACCAGATTTTCCAGAAAGGAAGAGACTTTTATCATCTCATCTTCTTCAATATCATAACTGAAAAAATGATAAACCTCTGTGTAAGCTGATTTATAAAAACTGCAGTCATAAGTAAAGAAAAATGTTCGAAACATATAAATATAGAAAAAAGTTGGAACTTAAGGTCGATACCGATAACAACGAAGCTCCTCATGGACGATTTAAGTAAAAACAACAGTTTCACTTCAGATCGTTATGCATGCTACAGTTTTCCAAAACGCCGAGCATAAAACCGAAATATCCCAGTGCTCATACCTCAGGTTCTATTGGTGATAAAAAGGTAGAGTTAATTGTTTTGGAAAGCCCTTGGACTAGGGACAATTTGAATACCCAACAGAAGGCTCGTCTTAGTGTCACTATCTCATAATACGGGATCAAAATATGAATAGTACACACTACCTCCTGCTTAGGCAAATGGAGCATATTGGTTGGCTCTTCTTGTATTTGATGTGGCCTACGGTGGGTTTGATGAGACTTATGGAGGCACCATTACCTCATGGTCTGTTGCTCGGAAAACACCACAAAACAGGATATTTTTTACTATTCGCTGTCGCCAGCAGACCAAACCCAGCCTAGGATTACAAGAGTGTTACGTACACCAAATGACTGACATTTTTACTATGTTTTCCTAAGATGCCGATATCGAACAATCTTCAAAATTTTCTTCATATACGCTCCTGGAAATTGAAATAAGAACACCGTGAATTCATTGTCCCAGGAAGGGGAAACTTAATTTACACATTCCTGGGGTCAGATACATCACATGATCACACTGACAGAACCACAGGCACATAGACACAGGCAACAGAGCATGCACAATGTCGGCACTAGTACAGTGTATATCCACCTTTCGCAGCAATGCAGGCTGCTATTCTCCCATGGAGACGATCGTAGAGATGCTGGATGTAGTCCTGTGGAACGGCTTGCCATGCCATTTCCACCTGGCGCCTCAGTTGGACAAGCGTTCGTGCTGGACGTGCAGACCGCGTGAGACGACGCTTCATCCAGTCCCAAACATGCTCAATGGGGGACAGATCCGGAGATCTTGCTGGCCAGGGTAGTGGACTTACACCTTCTAGAGCACGTTGGGTGGCACGGGATACATGCGGACGTGCATTGTCCTGTTGGAACAGCAAGTTCCCTTGCCGGTCTAGGAATGGTAGAACGATGGGTTCGATGACGGTTTGGATGTACCGTGCACTATTCAGTGTCCCCTCGACCATCACCTGAGGTGTACGGCCAGTGCAGGAGATCGCTCCCCACACCATGATGCCGGGTGTTGGCCCTGTGTGCCTCGGTCGTATGCAGTCCTGATTGTGGCGCTCACCTGCACGGCGCCAAACACGCATACGACCATCATTGGCTCCAAGGCAGAAGCGACTCTCATCGCTGAAGACGACACGTCTCCATTCGTCCCTCCATTCACGCCTGTCGCGACACCACTGGAGGCGGGCTGCACGATGTTGGGGCGTGAGCGGAAGACGGCCTAACGGTGTGCGGGACCGTAGCCCAGCTTCATGGAGACGGTTGCGAATGGTCCTCGCCGATACCCCAGGAGCAACAGTGTCCCTAATTTGCTGGGAAGTGGCGGTGCGGTCCCCTACGGCACTGCGTAGGATCCTACGGTCTTGGCGCGCATCCGTGCGTCGCTGCGGTCCGGTCCCAGGTCGACGGGCACGTGCACCTTCCGCCGACCACTGGCGACAACATCAATGTACTGTGGAGACCTCACGCCCCACGTGTTGAGCAATTCGGCGGTACGTCCACCCGGCCTCCCGCATGCCCACTATACGCCCTCGCTCAAAGTCCGTCAACTGCACATACGGTTCACGTCCACGCTGTCGCGGCATGTTACCAGTGTTAAAGACTGCGATGGAGCTCCGTATGCCACGGCAAACTGGCTGACACTGACGGCGGCGGTGCACAAATGCTGCTATTTTCTATGCATTTATGTAGCAGAGCTATCTATTATCGAGAAACGCTCCAAAAACTTGTTTTTTCGGGTACTAAAACCCAGCCTCGTATTCTGAGACGGATACGCACAGCAAATTGCTGTAATTTTTACAATGTATTCCTAAGATCCCGATCTCGAACAATATTGAAAATTTTCTTCATATCATTATCCACTTCCAAGAGACAAAGGCTCGGAATTGACCTACTTGTACACGTAATACACGTACGTAAAATCTAGTGCGAGGAGAAAATATAGTTTATTAAGTGACGTAGCACGGAGAAATCTGATGATACGTGTCCTCGTTATCCTCTTGGAACCGCATGTAGACGTACTGAAGCACATGCAAAAGTTTTTGCACGAAATATCCATTATGACGTATAAAATTAGTTTTACGTTATTTCAGTTTCATATAAGTAAACTATCTAAATTTTATAGACAGATACACTTCTTTTCATATGAGTTACATGCAATGCAGCAACAGGAAAAAGGAAGGAACCAGCGGAAAAATGTTCCTATCGGAGCACAAAAAATGCGAATATGTTCCGGTTTATTTAAAAGACTCTGACTGAAACGTGTCGTACCAGCTGCCTCATTTAACTCCCTCAGGACCTTTAAAAATTTTCCCAAAAGTTTTGCAATGAGAAAGTATTCGCACTTTCTTACGCTGAGAGAGTAGAAGATAATGACTGTGGCAAAGAGACGGAAAAGCAATAAATACTGGAAGATAGTAGTTGTGATATAGAAAAAGCGAAGGAGACATAGACAGTGTAAGAGGAAGAGAGGGATTAGTGGCAGTGGATCATAGGTGACAGTGACAGAACAATGCTAGCAAAAGAGAGTGAGGCAGTGTCAGGATATGTGACAGTGACAACGAGGAGGATAGATAGTAACAGTGAGGAGAGACAGCAGCGGTAGGAAGGAAGGAATGAGATATTAGCAGTAAGAGAGAACAACAGAGAGACATTGACTGTGAAGGGAGACTGTTGTAATAGGACATAACGAAAGGGACTGTGGCTGTGACACAGGAGACACTGACAGAAAGACACAAAGAGATAATGACAATGAGTTGGTCTGAATGAATGACCGAGAAAGTTTAACTGGGAGAGGATGGGTATGAGCAGCTTACAGCGTTGGACTAGTGGATGTGAGTGAGTTACAGTTAGGGGAAATTGCGGGAGCTTGAAATGAGTTGCCCATTAAAAAACGCGCGAATGTTTTCGCATGTCACAATTTTCGGGAAAATTTTTAAACGTGCTGAGGAAAATAGAATGAGGCAGCTGGTACCCCAGTTTTCAGTCAGTCTTTTAAATAAACAGGAATATATTATCATTGTTTGTGCTCCGATAGGAGCATTTTTCCCCTAGTGTTTCATTTGACCAAAAGTTATAGGAAAACTGAGGATCCTTTTTTTTTACGAATATCCATAGTTCATTAACCAAGACGCGGAGAGTGAGAAATTCGTATGGATTCCGCTTGCAGATGTCTAATGCTGTGAAATTGTGATGTGAGTCCATTTCATGTTAACTGTAAGGAACTGCCTCAAACATGCTTCCGACAAAGCCCAAAGTTCAAATGTTCGTGTAGGACAATAAATAACAGTGCAAAATGGGTATTTATAATCCTCACTAGCTCGCAGATGTACGCTCGGCTATTGTCATGCTCGGTATCCCAAATTTGGTGGCCATTCCAACTGTTGGGACCACCATTACCTTTTCCAGGTGCTCAGCCTCTCTCGCTTAGTGTGATCACAAAATTCAGTGAGCGCTTGCCAATAGTGCCACCCATAACTCTTCGTCATTTTTTACACGTTTTTATTATTTTGCCTATGAAAATAGTCAGCTATCAACAAGTGAAATTAAAACTGGACATTTCACCAAGAAATATTACCCTTAGTTGCCTTCGATCCCTTTTCACGAAAGAATAAAAGCCACTTCAAACTTAATTTCTACAACAAAAATTAAAAAGTAAACAATCTAGCATCAGCATTGTTTGTAGGCCACTAAGTTGTATATTAATCTTTAACGAGTCTGCAACTGTCTTGATTTGCCTTAATCTATTGGAAAACTCAAACTTCTGTTTTCAGAAAACAGAGAAGGCAGAGATGAATAATTGCTACTACGAAGAATGAAACTTTAATAATGGCAACTATTTATTTACAATTGATATGAAACAGATAAAAATCTCAAAGTTTTACTCTCCTTCAAAGTAGCCGCCAGCATTGTGTATAAGTTGTTGCTAGCTGTGTGGAAGTCGTAGGATACTTTCAGCAGAGCGGTCTATTGTCTGAGGAATCTCTGTAGCAGTTCTGGAACGAGTTCCATGAAATACTTCCTTCATCTTATGAATCAACTTGAAGTCACGCTACTTCAGTTCAGGGAGTGTGGTGCATAATACAGCACTTCCCAGGACCGTCGACTTAGCAAATCAGTCACAACTTGCGCTGTACACACCCGAGCATTGGGCTGCAAAATGATAGGTGGCTTCTGCAGAAAGTGTAGACACTTCTTTCTCAAAGATGGTAGCAGGATTTGCTCTAAAAATGAACAGTAACACATGCACTGACGATCTACTGTTGGAGGACAATTTGATTTAGGATAACAGCAGCACAGTTGCAGACGAGAATCACCATAGCCTTCATATTGCTGGTGCTCTGGAGAACTTTCGATAGTCTTGGTGACTCGTAATGACGCCATTCGGTTGATTGACTTTTCAGGTGTGGCGTGTACAATTTGGCTCACGTCTAAGAAAGCTTCTCTTTCGGTTCGTAGAATTCTAACTGGGTACGAGGAGTGTCTTATCTTAGACATCGCTACATTTCCGTCAAATCATACTGGCCAGCAGACGAATCGTTTGATGTCGACCACTGTCTACTAAATTGGTGAGATCAGACACTACTTCTTCACTGACACGAGGAAGACCTGGCCGAAGAAGGCCTCCCACAGTTTAGCGTCCAAGGTTGAGAGCTTTTATCCATCTCGACACGCTTCTGCAAGGCAGTGGAGACTCCCCACAAGCCTCTTGAATACCTTTGAGAGACTTTGGTGCTCTAGGTCCTTTGGTACATTCAATTTCCATCCAACTCCGGTGTTATTGTTCCGAAAACATCGTTACAGCGCTACGGCAGACTGTCCTCTACACGAAGCTCCTTCTCTTAACTCACCAATGCACTTGATTGGGAATCAAGGGATAATTTGTGCTGAGGTCTGTTCAGAAAATGACAGAACTTTCTTTTTTTAAAACTTATCATTAATTATACAGGTTATTGGTCCTAGTCCACTTTCCCAGAGGTGTTTGCATTTCTCGAAGCAGTCTTGGATGACTTCGTTTGAGATGGCCTTTAAGGGCTGTGTGGCAATTGTTTTGATTTCGTCAATACTCTGAAAACGGCGTCCTGTTAGCATTGATTTTATTTTAGTTAACAAGACGAAAACGCAAGCAGCCAGACACAGCAAGTGAGGAGGGCGCGGGAGGGCAGTTGTCTGATTTTTGGCACAAAACCGAGGAATTTACAAAATTGAATGTGTGGTCGTATTGTCGTGGTGCATTGTCTCACCAAAACTCTGGTCTCTTTTTGCGCATTTTTCCACTTAAGCTCTTCCATAATTTCTTTCACAGTCAATCGATGATTTGCACGTACAAGACCGTTGATTTTCTAAACGTGTGACTCATCAGCTAAAGTGGAAGGCGCTCCTGGTCGAAGATCATCTTGAGTTCACTGACGGTCACTTTTAAATCATGAAACTCATTTGTAACAATGAGCACGAACCACAACATAATCTACGTAAGGTTGTTTCAAAAGTTGAAACGTTTCTGTGAAAGTTTTCCCCAGTTCCACGCAACATTTTAAGTTGCATCGTTGCTGCAGAAAATCGCACATTTCAAAAATCGCCACTAACATTTAACCAAGTTGCAGTAGAATAACAATATCACAAAAACCAAACTAGATATCAGCACTCCAAAAAATAGAGTTAAAAAGTAGGTGATGCACAAGGCAGTGCTGCCACCCGCATATCACTAAGTATCTCCGTTTGCACGTAATTCAAAACAGACCTCACATGTGCATTTAACTATCGTGTAATACAGGCTACTGTATTTGCTTCCGTTTCATTGACTATGGAATGTTGCTGCCACTATTGAAGTTCCAACCGTCCTAAGTTTCACTTTTCTCTGTTAAATAATTTTCTCAGCAGGAATTGTACAATCTGCGACAGAGACGCACATTTCTAATCGCAGTTCGATCGACAGTTAACATTTGCCAAATATATAATGAAGCCCTTGAAGATAATTTTTGTGGGATCTTTGGTGTAGTAGATGAGTGAGCATCTGGTAAACATCTAGACACAAAACTCAAATCAATTCCTGAGGAATTTGTTGATGGATCTTTTCTTGTTGTCTATGTGTCTCAATGGTGTACTATTTCTGTTTGGTAGTGATGTGAAATATCAGAACCGGTACAATAGTTATAAAATGAGGAATACAGACACATAATTTGGTTAAGAGAATAATCCCTTAAGGTCTCAGTGAACAGAAGGTCTCAGTACTATATTTTCAAATGTCATAGTCTTCACTCAGTTCTCCCACCGACAGATGTGGATAGAGTGCTATCTGTCTAATAATGACTTACGTTCTGTGGGTTAACTTTGAAATAATGATTAACATGCTCCCTGAGTCGTCTTGTTTAAGTAAGTAATTACTATATTTGTAATTTTTTTAAAAATTTTATAGTTAGGAATGCCATCGCTCATTTTCCTTTATTTCTGACTAATTGAACTGCTCAATAAAGAGCAATACGGTTCTGCTGGTAGAGTTTTAATTATGTACGTATTGCCATGGATCAATCAATCAATTAATGATACACAAATTTAATGCCATAATAATTATGTGGGGAAAGTCATACTTTGTACTAGCGCTCTTTCTGCTTGTGGCACTGAACGAAGTAAGCTCTGTTAATCTCCTCGCGAAAGACATTCCAGACAGTTTTTACCCTAATGCAAGGGTGAGTGCACTGATTACAGGTCAGCAACATCCCAGGCATGTTCAATGTTATAATAATGAGTATTTCTTTGCACTTATTGCTTCCCTAATCTATTTACGACTATTCAGAGTACCTGGCATCTCTTAATAGTCACGATCGTCCATAGTGTTCAACAGCAACCAAGAGCAAATGCAAGGCATTCGTCGGGAATTGAGCTGACTAATACACTTCGCATAATGATAGTTATCTGAAAAGCATTTTCTGACTACTTAGTGGTAAACATAGTCAAAACTGAAGCGAGACTCGTTCGAACAGACGATAGGTTTCAGTTGACATCTACGTTAACATTTGCGCATTTACTCCACAAGACATTTTACAGTGCATATTGGATGGTACGTCTCAGCAATATTAGCGACTTTCTATCCTGTTTCCTTCGCATACGCAGAGAGGTAAAATTGAATCCCTTGTATCCACCCTAATCTCTCTTACCTTGTTCTCACGGTTTCTATGAGCGATAAGCGCAATACACAAAGTAGGCAGCAAAACATGCACAGTTTTTATCTAATACTAGCTATGTAAATTTAACCACCAGAATTTTGAGGGAGCAACATTGTATTTCTACTGCAGATTACAATAAAAGTTCCCTGGCCATCTGTATGGGATGTACTGTACGTTACGATCCTAGCAGCTTGTATTCGAATTGTTATGATGGTTTCATAACGTCTCCAAGCACCAGAGAACACTCTATAATTGGTCAAGCCTACATATCATATGTAGTGCTGCGCCACAGAGTAGAAAAGGGGAAGAAATTAAAATTAGCACAACCACAGGCAACACCAGGCACAGGTAGTGACGGAGCAAAGGGAAACTATCAACATTGTATGTCGGTCACATACATGAGCACACGTTGCTACTTATACGCCAATCGCCAAACACAAGTTACACATTCAGCAAAATGTCAACAGAGAGAGAGAGAGAGAGAGAGAGAGAGAGAGAGACACGGAGATATATTCGTTAGCTCTTGTCATGTGAAGCAACAAGCCCTTGGATGCAATAGCACACGTCAAAGCCTTGACAGTGCATTTAGGAACCTATAATAAATTGTTAAGCGAACACAGCAGAACGAGGACTGCTGGCCATTAGTAAAGAAGCGGGCTACGTTCGGTCGTAACCAACAGAGCCTCACGTCATTATTTCACACCTGTCTCCATAAATGTCACAGTTCTCCAGCTCTGAATTCAGTTGGTCATTAGGATCGATGGCGTTCATACCGAAGCATTCGATTCAATGATTATTTCGGTGTAGTGACATCCATGAATTGTATGTTCCAGCACTTCTCGTGAACACAGTGCTTGCCATTCCCGAGATGACAACATCCAAGTAACCATGACCTGCCACTCATGGGAGTTCACACTGGCTACCGTACACAACATCGCTGATGGGGAGACTGAGGGACTTGAAACGTCGTTACTCCTCATGGTGCTTCTTGCACAAACATCATAGTCACTGTTGACTGAGAGGGCCATACATTGCCTGTGTTCCCGACCATCGCTACAGGCACTTCAAAGACTTCTGACAGTGTGATACAGCCCGAAGGGCTATAGCGGGTTATTGTCATCTTCTGGAGTGATATCGAGGACTCCTTAACGGTGTCGGTGCACATTCTCACGCTACGGCTTCGCCTGCAGAGTGCCAGGCAATCCAGAAGACTTCGCTGAGTTGCTGGTGTAGCGACTTTGGCAAGCAACCAGCCGAGCCAACAAGAGGAGTCAGTAGAATTCTACTGTACCACTGGCACAAAATGTCAGCGGAGCGTGAAGAGAAGACGCAGAACTATAAACCAGAATGAATAATGTTACCTTGCTAATCACGTTTTATTAGCGCCGAAAGACTCTTTAGGTCCACTACATCATCCTGATAACATAGAGATGTCTCCGCTCGGCATCAAGTGGTTCAAATGGCTCTGAGCACATGGGACTTAACTGCTGAGGTCATCAGTCCCCTAAAACTTAGAACTACTTAAACCTAACTAACCTAAGGACATCACACACATCCATGCCCGAGGCAGGATTCGAACCTGCGACCGTAGCGGTCGCGCGGTTCTGGACTGTAGTGCCAGAACCGCTCGGCCACTTCGGCCGGCGCTCGGCATCCCCACAGTAGTTTCGTTTACAGATGTACAGCACTTGGCCATAACCCTCCCAACTACTCTAACTCTTTCATCTATCTCCATATTACTGATATCATGGGTCCATCAGATTCTTTTACGTTTCGCACTGTTGCCTCCTGGTACTTAAATGATTCGACAGGCTCCAGAAATTTACCATTAATATTTAAATCGGATTCTATTGAGTTCATTTTCTTTGTGACAGAAGCGTCTTCTAACCAAACTGAGCGCCTATGGAATATTGCTTCAGTTGTGCGACTGGATTCGTGATTTCTTGTGAGAACGGTCACAGTTCGTAGTAATGGACGGAAAGCCATCGAGTAAAACAGAAGTAACATCCGGCGTTCCCCAAGGAAGTGTTATAGGTCCTCTGTTGTTCCTGATCTATATTAACGACGTAGGAGACGATCTAAGTAGCCCTATTAGATTGTTTGCTGATGATAATGTCATATACATCTTGTTAAGTCATAGGATGACCAAAAAGAATTGCAAAATGATTTAGATAAGATATCTGTATGGTGCGAAAAGTGGCAATTGACCCTGAATAAAGAAAAGTGTGAAGTTATTCACATGAGTACTACAGGAAATTGGCTACATTTTGATTACGCGATATGTCACACAATTCTGAAGGCTGTAAAATCAACTAAATACTTAGGGATTACAATTATAAATAACCTAAATTGGAACGATAACATAGATAATGTTGAGGGTAGAGCAAACCAAACACTGCGATTCACTGGCAGAACACTTAGAAGGTGCAACAGGTATTCTAAAGAGATTGTTTACAATACACTTGTCCGCCCTATTCTGGAGTATAGCTGTACGGTCTGGGATCCGCATCATGTGGAACTGACAGATGACATCGAAAAAGTTCAAAGAATGGGGGCTTGATTTGTACTATCGCTAAGTAGGGGAGATAATGCCATAGTCATGATACGTGAATGGGAGTGGCAATCATTAAAACAAAGGCGTTTTTCGTTTCGACAGGATCTTCACATGAAATTTCAATCACCAATTTTCTCCTCCGATTGCGAAAAAAATCTGTTGGCACCCAGCTACATAGGGAGAAATGATCATCACGATAAAGTAAAAGACATCAGGGCTCGAACAGAAAAATTTAAGAGCTCGTTTTTCCCGAGCGCCGTTAGAGAGTGGAACGTAGAGACACAGCTTGAAGATGGTTCATTGAACCCTCTGCCAGGCATTTTATTGTGAGTAGCAGAGTAATCACGTAGATTTACGCAGATTTAAAGGAACCAGCCCGGTATTTGCCTGAAACGACTTAGGGAAATCACTGAAAACCTGAAACCGGATGGTCGGACGCGGGTTTGAACCGCCGTCCTCCCGAATTCGAATCCAGTGTGCTAACCATTGCACCACCTCGCTCGGTCATGCTGGCTGCTGTTCAACGGCGACAAAGACTAGAATCTGCACGCCAGTACCGCAACTGGACGTCCACTGAGTGGCACAGGTGGCCTTTTCATATGAATCACGTTTTATGTTCCATCGGACAGATGACCATTGGGGCTAATGTGAAACGTCTGATAGGAAAGGAAGAGTTATGATCTGGGGAATGTTTCCGTGACATTCCCTGGCCTTCTCCACCAGACATCACGACGCCTAGAGTATCAGCAACCAATCTGACAGCCTGCAGCCGCGGTTGCGCGCTTTGCAGGCACACCGAAGCACTACACAACCGACAGGCAGGCAATAATGACCAATGGCCACAACAACAACAACATAGCAAAGACACCAGCGGCCACCATGGGCCACTACTGGCCCACATAAACATAAGGAAGAGGTCGCTGCAGATCCCGGAACTATTTTCACACGTCAAACCACGTGATGGAAAATAGTTCTGAGGTACTCATCAGCCGAAGCACTATAAAGGCCGGCGTACGGCCGCACATCGGCTGCCCCTTCAAAGTCTGTCCATGACTACCACCGTGCCAATTGGGATGCCTACCGGGAATCCATTGCCTTACAGGTCGAAAGCCACCCCCTCTCCTTTCACCACCCTGATGACATCAGCCATGCCTCTTCCTTCCTTCAGAAGACCATCACTGATGCTGTGGAGGCTCATGTCCCCACCAAACTCATCCACCCTCACCGCCCTACGCTTCCTCCACACGCCATCCTTCTTCTGCGTGAATCCCGCAGGCTCTACCGCTCCTTCCTCCGCACTCGTGACCAGGATACGCTCACCCGCCACCGGCAATTACAGCGACATATCCGGAACCTCCTTACAGCAAGGAAACGCCGGGACTGGCGCCAGACATGCCCACACCTCAACTCCACCCTCCCTGTCAACTCCTCCAAGTACTGGTCAGCCTTCCACTGCCTTACTGGTAGCCATCCCACCTCGCATTACCCCATCCTCCATGACGATCGACCCTTTCCTGACAACCTCAGTAAGGCTAACCATTTTGCCTCCCACCTATCCGAGGTCTTCTCCATTCCTGATGATCCCCATTTTGATTACTCCCTGTTCCCCACCGTCCTTGACCGCACTGACACCTCTGTCCCCCCGCTCGCCCCTAGCTTCCAGTACTTGGATCGGTTGCCTCCCTCAGACATCAACACTCCCATCACCGCACAAGACATCACACTTGTCCTCCGCTCCAAACGCAACACCGGCCCTGGCCATGATAGTGTCACCTAACGTCACCTCAAGGAATCCCCTCCATCCTTCCTGTCTGTCCTTGCTACCTTGTACAATGTCCTCCTCTCCACTGGATTTTACCCTGACCTGTGGAAGACCTCCCGTGTCCTGCTGTTCCCTAAACCTAACAGACCCCCCTCTGATAACTCTTCCTATCGTCCAATCTGCCTCACCTCCGTGTTCAGTAAGGTCTTCGAAGCCATCATCTCTCGCCGTATTCACTGCCATCTTAACCAGCACTGCCTCCTTCCTCTTACCCAATGTGGCTTCCAACCTTCCTTTTCCACCGATGACCAGCTCCTTAACCTTACCAATCTTATTTCCCTCCAACTTAACTCCCGTCGCTCCGTTATCTTTGTTTCCCTTGATCTCCAGAACGCCTATGACAGTGTCTGGCATCTCGGGCTCCTCTTCAAACTTCAGACCTATGCTCTCCCCATCAACTTCGTACGTCTCGTTGCTTCCTTCCTCTCCCATCGTCCCTCCTATATGACTATCCACAATTCCTACTCCCATACTTTCTACCCTTCTGCTGGCGTGCCCCAAGGTTCTGTCCTTTCCCCTCTCCTCTATCTCCTGTACACTGATGATATGCCCAAACCTCCCCCTCCTGTTCATCTTCTCCAGTTCGCTGATGACACCGCCTTCCTAGCCCTTTATCCTACCTTTCAACGGTCCCAACGTACCCTCCGAACCCACCTTGACCAATTCACCGCTTGCTGCAACCAGTGGTTCCTCCGTGTTAATCCCTCCAAGACCCAGACGATCATCATAGGCCGCACCACCCGCTCCTTCCGCCTCCATTATTTCTACCTCTCCATTTATGGCCGTCCTATCCACCTCACTCCTACCCTCAATTACTTTGGGCTCACATTCGACCGCCACCTCACCTGGACTCCCCATCTCCTTACCATCCAAAACAAAGCTCACAACCGTCTCCGCCTCCTGAAACTCCTGTCTGGCTGGACGTGGGGTCTGCATCCTTTCACCATCCTTCACACCTACAAATCCTTCATCCGTCCCATCCTCTGTTATGCCAGCGTCGCTTGGATTTCCGACCCTCCCCGGTTCTATGAAGCCCTCCAAATCCTCGAACGCCATGCGCTCCACCTCGCCTTCCGCATCCGCCTTCCGTCCCCGACGCACATCCTCTACGACCTCATCCTCTTCCCCCACCTTCTCCTTTTCCTTGAACACATCCACACACTCTATATTATCCCCCGCCTTGATCTCCCTCACCCCCTGGTTTCTCTCATCCTCTCAACCCCCAACCAGTTGCCGCGCCTTTACCGTTGTGTCCCACCCTCTCTCCATCTCCACGCCGTCCATCTCCTTTCCCAACACAACTTTCACCGTCTATCCCTCCCGGATGATGAGCTTCGCCGTGACATCTACCCTTCCTACCAACTCTAACCCCTTCTTCCTGCCTCATCCTCTGGGCTCCCTTTCCTCCCCCTCCCTCCTCCTGCCTCTTCGTGAACTCACTAATGCAACTTCCCCAGCTGCCCCATGCTCTTCCCTCCTTTTCTATACTCTCTTACCTTTTCCCTCTGCAGGTCCCACCTGACAGACTTATTGTTCGTTGTGTGTGCTCCAAGTTGGTTTTAAGTGTGTTGTTCTGGAGTGTTTTTACTACTGTGGCCGATTTTTAACGTGTGCCTGCGCATTCATTGTCTTCTCTGTGTTTTAAGAATCGACATTTGTGATTTTTAACTTTCTGATGACATGTTTTACCTGTCCCCCATGAACGTCTCCATGTCAGTGTATATTTTACCTCCGTTTTCTCCCCTTACTCTGTCTTATGTTCCCCTTTTTTATCTCCTTATGTATGTATCATTTTATTCTTGTTTTAGTTGTAGTGTCACTCGGCTGAAGAGAGGCGGATTGTGCCGCTGACAGCCCTCCCCTGCCCATTTGGGGCAGGGGAATGAAATCACAATAAAGAAAAAAAACCGCACATCGGCAGTTCATCAACCGCCAGCAGACGTGGATAGCTGCCGCCCTGGCAGACCGGCTTGGATCTTCTCGCTGATCTCTGGATTAGGCTTGGTATATCGGAGAAGTCTCTGGTGGAGACTAGTAGGAAATTATTTCAGTTGTTTTCTATATTATTCTTGTATGTAGTTGTGATTCAAAGACGGATCGCTGTTTTGTGTTGGTGTTATACTTGGAGAATTTGCTTTGGCTAATTGAACAGCCCAATAAATTGTTTTCGGACTTTGATCGTTTGTTTCTTCTGCTTACGCAGACATATCAATATTGTCATTCTGGAAGGCACCAACATTGGTATGCATCGATCCTTGGCGACCAGGTCCACAGCTTATGCATCGATCCTTGGCGACCAGGTCCACAGCTACATGCAGCTTGTTGCACGTGCGTGGTTCGAAGTACATCACAATGAGTTTACCGTACTCCTTGGCCACCAACTCCCTGAATTTAAAACCAATTGAGAACCTGTGGTCCATCTTGATCTGGCTATTCGCGCCATGGATCCTCAACAGCGAAATCTAGCGCGGCTGCCCATGGCAGTGAAGTCGGCATAGCTTTATAACTATATCGGTTCCCTCCAGAACCCCACTGACTGTCTGGACGACCGCGTTGCAAAACCGGATTATTCTGGCTTTTGACAGGTGGTCTCATTAACGTGACTGGATCATGTATAATTGTTGTCAAATGGTTCAAATGGCTCTGAGCACTATGGGACTTAACTTCTAAGGTCATCAGTCCCCTAGAACTTAGAACTACTTAAACCTAACTAACCAGAGGACATCACACACATCCATGCCGGAGGCAGGATTCGAATCTGTGACCATAGCGGTCGCGTGGTACCAGACTGTAGCGCCTAGAACCGCTCGGCCACCACGGCCGGCAATTGTTGTCAACTGCGTTAGGAATATTCGCGTTTACTAGCTTTGCAATTGCCTGGTTCTGTGTCAAAACGCCAGCGTCATGGTCCACAACATCGACAAAGCAGACTATCGATTACGCTGCCACCCAAAAACCAGCTTCCTTACGTAGCAGAGTACCTTCACCATTCTGCCACTTCAAAAAATACAAAGCGTAGTGGTGAGGATTAGTAGTGCAGTCGCATTTATGTTACTATTTGGAAATAATTTCTGATACACTTATTACATCTATCCATCCTCTAACTCCACGTATCAAACAAAATATTTAAAATTTCTGCTGACGTTTGAAAACATTCCTCGTGTCACGCCTGTAAGAGATTATGATGCATAGAAAGTAGTCATCCTTTCAGATGCGTTCTTCGAATGGAACAGTAGCCAGTATTAGTGCTGTATGCAACGGTATGCATCGAGCGCTGCCAACCCATGCTAGGGGTCCTCAGATGAGCTGGTTAACGTAGCGCGTGTATTAATCTGTGCTATGAGGTTAATTTCAGGTACATTTATCCTGTTTGGTGCCGTAATTTCTTCAAATTTGAATGTGTATATATTTACAGTGGGCAGGAAATGGTAAATATCCCTGTTGCACAAGAAAGACGAGATGATCGTACTGTCAGTGTAATCAATGAATAAATTGTTACAACTTTCGAAAGAATACAAGTTAGAAATGCATTCCCAAAATCCAAAGTGATTGCTCTCCACATGAAATACGCTTTTTGATGAGAAATGGTGATAACAGACATCCCATTCCTGTTATTTCGATATTGATGTAAATTATTATAATGACGGTACCGTAGAAACCATAATGATTGGAGGTATGTCTAGGGAACATTGAATAACGAGATTAGGTGAGATGTTAAAATAAAATTTAGAAAATGAAGGTGGAATCAGTTGTAATTTGTAATATGGTTTTAGCTGCTCCAAATACAAATTTCACAAAAGAGGTGGCATGAACCTTTTTGTGCTGAATATGTATTTGCCTTTTCCACCAAGGTGAAAGAACACACAGTTCAGAACATTAGTTGAATATTTACTATAATAAATAACAGTATGTCATGCATTACCTCCGCACGAACTTTTCTATTGCTTCCTTGTTATCTTCTTCGCAAACGGATATGGCAGGTAATGGTAATTCCCAGTGCAAGTAATCTGTTTCCATCATGAGTTCTGGCATGTTGTATGCGTCACGTTCCAAGAATAATCGTAAAAGCACGAAAGAAAAGAGAGACAGAGCTGTTCCATATAGTGTCGCCGATATGCTGGAACCAAAAGAAAATGCATTTGTAGTAGAACACGAAAACAAAATAGTTTGCACAGAAAGTTTCTAATAATATCAAAAGAAGTAAGGTGGATCGGGTATTGAGAAATAATTTTCTTCCTAGATACAAGTTGCCTGGGTGGTGTCGATACATCTTCCAAGAATCACTTATGTAGGAAGGCTAACTACTTACCCCTTTCCAGAGTAACTATTTAATAACAAGGTGCGTGACGGGATTACACCCAGTGGCAAGAGGCAGTGTACATAGCAGTGCATCAACCAATACCGTCCTTCGGTCACAAGGGTCAGTCATATATGTTTAAAGTTGTGCATTTTTAGCATTCATTTTTCGAATCAGTCTTCTTACATTGACCGCTGTTTTACCACTGCACAACACTTTGTGGATAGCATAGAGGAACTACTGTTCATTGAACAAGTGAGAGCAATAGTAGTACATACATAGGGTGTTACAGAACGACACCGACAAACGTCGAGCAGTTGTAGAGGGTCTCTTGAGAAACAAATTGAGGATAGGAACCCATGTTCGGAAACTTCATCCAACGATTCTACAGAGAGTTTAAGTTACAGGCTCTTGCGGCGAGGCCACTCCTTTGGCTCAGTGCACAAGAGCAAACTATTATCGCGAGTACGGAGTGTCATTTTCTGGCGCGTTTCAGTAGTGCATGAGAAACAAAGGAGCCGCGCACACATCGGCTCTGAGGCTGAAATATGAGACAAATTTCGCAAGGTGCATCGTGAAGGGATTGAGAAGAAAGCAGATTGTTTCAAGTGTGTGTAAGGTTTTTGCGAGAGCATAATCGTATCAAGAACACCCCTTTCAGCAGACGTGAACTAACTATTGGGTGAGTCTAAAACCTCCTGTTGCGGTTCTTAACGTATTCATAAACGAAAGACGCAAACCCTGCCTGATTTCTCCTGTCTACGTGCATAATGGTTGGCTTCCAATCTAGTACTGGTGCGCGATTATCGCTGCGATGTCGCCATGTGTGTACTGAAACCATTTCCGACGCCACGTTCCCGCATCGAGCACGCGCGGTTGTCAATCGCTCTTCTGCATCGAGCTTTCGGCAGCAAACGTGACTTTTTATGCTGAAGCACTGCAGGAGGAATGTCTTGCAATAGACGTGGGCTGTTTTCAATGATCATGACTGACTGTCACGGAGGTAACTGTTTACAATATGCCACTGCAATGTAGGGTAAACTGGGAGGACACTTGTGGCCTAGAAAATCCACCTAAGCTACAGTGCAAAAGCGTTGCATTAGATTTTGGCTAAAATCGTCCTTAATATTAAAAATCCCTTGTGCTTGTAAGGGCATATATACGAGAGAGAGAGAGAGAGAGAGAGAGAGAGAGAGAGAGAGACTGTGAGTGGGAGAGAGAGTTGTTACAGCGTCTTCACTGAAGAATCCATCAGTGCTGACAGTTGTCAAGAGAGAGAAAATCTCCAGCATGTGCAACAGGACAGAAGCAGAGTAAACTGCCGACGCTGCGAAAGCAGAGGTGCATCACACACCCAAGTCTGCATGTGCACACTAACTTACAAAGAAGGTTTCAAATTTGATGATTTGTGCTTTGGAACTGGTAGATAGTTCTCGGTATTTCTGGGATGTTGCTATTAAAGTGAAGAAGGTAGGAGGGACGGAAATTTGATATTTAATGTCCCAACGAAGACAAGGTCTTTAGAGATGGAACAAATGTTCAAGCTGTGGGAACTAATAAACGAAATCAGGCGTGTCCTGTTGAAAGGTATCAACCCAGCGCTTGCTCTTAGGTATTTAGGAAAACCAAGGAAACCCAAATCTGGATGGCCAGACAAAGATTTGCACCACTGTCCTCTCGAATGTGAGTCCAATGTCTTACCACCTTCCCATCTCCTTCGGTGTCCGTAATGACTAATGAAGTCTCTTCCTCCTAATCAATTCACTATATTGGGAGACTATTATTGTGATGCTAATCAAGAGACACGAAAGTTTGTCGATTTTAATTATTGGGTTTGTCTGTTTCTGTTTTTGTTGCATGAGACGTCTGTTATTACCAATCAAATAACATCATCAGTCAGGACATAACAATATTTTGTAATCACTAAGGCCAGGTTTCTTATGACCTAAAATCACCAATGAACAAAAAATTTGCTGTTATTACCAAAATTTACAAGAATATACACAATAACATAAATATTATATGCCCGCATCTCGTGGTCGTGCGGTAGCGTTCTCGCTTCCCACGCCCGGGTTCCCGGGTTCGATTCCCGGCGGGGTCAGGGATTTTCTCTGCCTCGTGATGGCTGGGTGTTGTGTGATGTCCTTAGGTTTGTTAGGTTTAAGTACTTCTAAGTTCTAGGGGACTGATGACCATAGATGTTAAGTCCCATAGTGCTCAGAGCCATTTGAACCATAAAAATTATGAGCTAAGAATATTAGAGTGAAGTAAAAACTTATTTTGTGAAGTAAGTTAGTCAGTTTGTTCAAATCCCTCCCGACTAACCAAACACACGATTTCAGTGGTTTCCCTAACCTAATTCCCTTAACACAAATGACAGGATAATTTATTTGACGATCAAATTCCCTTTACTCTTTCGCTAGACGTCAAATGGTCACAGCTGGTACCGTTGCATTACATATGCATAGAAAACTAAAACATTTGCCGAAAATCATGTATATATGTTGAAAGATATTTTGCTTCTGAGGATAATGATCTTACACATGCCTCGAATACGTTAAAACGCATTTACACAGGATGAATACAAAGTCTTCTGGCAACCTTTCTGGGGTTTTCGTTGACAGGTGCTGAGTAATTTGACAGGAGGGACTCTTTGGTACCTGTGGCTCATTACAAAATAATCTGAAGTCTACCTCTTCATATGCACTATTAGACTTGCTCCCCATTCCACTCACGTATGAAGATGGGGAAGAAGGATTGCTTAAATGTTAGTGTGTCTGAAACAGTTAGGGGGCAGTAATATATTCCTGTATTTCACACTTAACACTGCTTCTTGAAATGTTGTAAGTAAGCATTTGCGGTTCATTACACCTATCTGGATGAAGCTTACTCATGAGTGAAAAAAAATTACCATTTCACTGTCCATATTTGTATATGTTCAGTATGCCCTGTTAGTGCTATTTGGTATGAGGTCCGCAGCTCGTGGTCGTGCGGTGGCGTTCTCGCTTCCCACGCCCGGGTTCCCGGGTTCGATTCCCGGCGGGGTCAGGGATTTTCTCTGCCTCGTGATAGCTGGGTGTTGTGTGATGTCCTTAGGTTAGTTAGGTTTAAGTAGTTCTAAGTTCTAGGGGACTGATGACCATAGCTGTTAAGTCCCATAGTGCTCAGAGCCATTTTGGTATGGGCGTTACCCTTTGGCAATGTTCTAGGACGGCCCGCAGAATTGTTTTGTAAGCCAGCTGTGACATTATTGTCACACATCGCTACGCAGTATTATTTCATTTTCTGCGGCTATTTCGCAATTATCTAGTGAGTTGGAGCAGTGTGTCTGAGAAACCAGCACTGCTCCCGCCGTGGAGAGTTGTTTGCCCCCGGAATAGTCCATATAACCTCTCTTGTTTGCAGAAAGATCGTCATTGAATCTCATTAACTTAAGAAATGTTAGACAAGGCAGTTCGTAGAAACCAGATGACGACCCGACCTGCAGTTACTGAAAAACCGGTCTGGCGCCTGCACCACCCAGGGCCAGTGTTCGCCTACGTCCTACAGCCCCCAGAGAATAACTGAAAGCAACATTCCTTTTTTTCTGCACCGTTTCACAAGACAGACGCCATGGCATCATCTCGCCAACATGGTAGACCCATTTGCGTTCACTCTAAAAATTTGATTCAGCCAATAAAATTGCGCCACGCTAGATGGAGGTCTTGGTGCGTAAGACTGACCAGTCATCAAAACATTGCTCCGGCCAAGTGCCAATTTCGTGTTAAAAATGTCCTTCTTGTAAGCAAAAAGAAGGAAGTTACACGTGCTTTCTCGTGCTTTTTCATGGATTTAGCTATAATTCTCGCCCATCACATTCGTAACAGCATCCCATCCTTGATCCTTGTAAAGTTTTCGAAAGCAGAGAGTTAAGGGCTGCGAACCTGATTTCTGGGCACTCTACTCTGGGCCATTGACGGGACGGCGTTATCTCTGGCCGCAAAGTAGTGTTGGTGGCGCACGCTAGCTGTTTAAGCAGATGTAGTCACGATCCATATTCTACACAGCTAGTTACTTGCTTACTTTGCCACACAAGTGCGTTGTTCATTTTGCATATATTTGTGGCTTCTTGTTGTAATGTTGTCCTTGATTAAGGAAGTTGCCCAGATAAACAGAGCTTATCTTCTAGCTCCATATAGACTTCCGAAGCTTTTTTTACATTTTCCACTGTTTTAGCGTGATTTTGTGATCTAATTTTAACTATACAAAACTTTTCTCTCCGTTGGTCTCGTTGTGATTCGTGACAATCGTTAGAGCAAATAAAGTTAATCTCAGTCTTGACTTGGATTTCAAGATCATTCTAAATGGAATATGTCAAGCTAACGTAAACAGCCCTGCTAATGAGCATTTTACTGTACAGTGTGATTTTGAAGACTTATCAATCATCTGTGAGCGTTACATTTACGGGCTTGGCCATGTGCACAAAATGATTTTTGATTGTACAAGTTTTATTTCTGAGAAACCTTGGTATAATGTGTTACATTTTATCCTCTAATGTGACAACTTGGCATGAGGTTCCAACTCACGATGAAGAAATTTTGTAACGAAAATTTTTGAAGACCGGAAGATAACAGCAAACTCTGTCGAAAATGGTAATCTAAAACAACGTATTTATGCCATCTTGGCAACAGAAAGTTTTTTAAAAGTAAAACAGATTTCTCGTTCTCATTTCTCAACATGACATAATTCAGTCAAGATCTTTAAACTTGTCCTGGTTAGGAGACCCTTTAATAATAAATACAAAAAAATGTTCAAATGGCTCTGAGCACTATGGGACTTAACATCTATGGTCATCAGTCCCCTAGAACTTAGAACTACTTAAACCTAACTAACCTAAGGACATCACACAACACCCAGTCATCACGAAAATAAATACAATCGGTTGTATTCCCAATTGGTTCAGTTCACTGTATCAGCATTTTTCTTGTTCACAGTGACCCACTACAGGGATAACTTACTTATTATTCGGTCAAAGCACTGGGCACTGCATTTGCTCATCTTGTATCAGTACGATTTAGTTTCTGCAAGTGTTATTTTGCCAAAGAAACAAGCATCACAGTCGCTCATCTTATATCAGAACGAGTCAATTTCTCCTGTCATTCTGCGTCGAAACAACGAGCACTTCACTCCCGCGTCCTGCATCAATACGCCGTACACTTGAGTAGTACCCGACCACAATATTATTGCTCTTGGCCTCCCGTGACCATTATTGCAAACACACGGCGACGTTACAGTAAACAAGTACAGTGGTGTCTAAGGAAAACGAATCGCATTGTGAATGATTTAGAGACTATTGTGCATATACTATCAAGTGGTTCAGCGTGTCCTCGTCAAATATCACGATAAAAACTCACTACAAGCCGACCGATGCGCTCTCACTCCCAAATGCAATAATACTGTGGTCAACTAATAGTGCTGTGTGAAAGCTACGAGCGTTGCACACTGCTCGACTTCCACCACCGCACGGGTACAAGAGGTCTACATGGTTCAAATTTTTTTAAGGTGCCTGCAGTTTCCCAGTATCCTATCAGCATTCCAAAGTCTGCCACATCATTCCATTTCATATTCCCACAAACTGTTACACCCAGGTATGTCTAAGAGTCAGCTGATTCCTACAGTGGTTAAGTGATATTGACGTTATAGGATACTACATTCCAGCGTTTTATAAAGAGCACAATTTTACATTTTTAGACAGTATAAGCTTGATGCCAATCTTTTACGCTACTCTGAAATAACTCTCCATTGCGAATACCAAGCTACGATCTCCCTACCAAGAAATCCTCGATCCAGTCACAATTTCCGCGTCCTACCAAATATTGATAGACTTTTGTTAAAAAACAATGGTGTAGCCACACATTTTTTGAGTCGAGAAGCATTGAGTACACCAGTTTGTCGTGATCCATGCCTTTCACAATGACATTTGAGAAAAGGTTTCTCATGAGCGATGTTTTTGGTCACTCTGGGATACTTCATTACGTCTAAGTTCGCAATATGTTCAAAGAATCTATAGCAGATGGACATCAATAATAGTAGACGGTAGTTTCTTGAGTCGCTTCTCGTTCCCTTCTCGTAGATGGGTGTGATCTTTTTTTTTCAGTCGTACTTTTGTTTGCATTGTTACATATTACTGCTAAGAGAGGGCTTACATAGCTCAAAATTCCGTACAGAATTAGACATGTTTTTCATTAGGCGCTGGGGCCATTTTCAATTTTGTCAATTTTATTATTTCATCTGTTTCTCAAAACAAGCATGTATATCACACATATTTGCAGTCGTGCTACAACTGAACTGAGACAATACTCCTGGATCTTCTTTTTAAAATGAACATTTGAAAGGGGAGTTAGGAAAATTTGCTATTCCTTTGCTGCCCTCAATGTCGACATCTGTGTCACACGCGAGTGTCTCTCTGACAGTCTTAACGTATGATTAGAATTTCTTCGGGTTTTGCGAAAGGTCATGAGATTATATTTTGTAACAGCAGTCGTTGAAAGCTTCGCACGTTACACTTTTGAAAGCCAAACACGTTTCATTTAGCGTCTCTATATCTATAGCCCTACGCTTTGCTTGCCACCTATAGTGTAGAAGTAACTGTTTCTTTAGAAGTTTCATTACAGAGGTCGTATACCGTGGAGGCATCTTCCCATCATGAACTGTTCTGCTGTGCACACATCTGCCCAGTGTTACTGTTCTCCTCCATTTGAGCCACAGTTCTTCATCATTGGTTACCAGCTTGGGGCTAATTGCCCCTGGAGAGTAATATGAAATGTTCTGACGAGTAAAGACAATAATATTTTCGTTATGACTTTAAAGTATATCTTATAGATGATATTTAATCAAAGTGAACGTAATTAAAAAAGTCTGTATTAAAAATTTGCACGAAAAATGAGCCCACAAAATTTTGCACTAGACTACCCAAATCCTGCAAAGCCATAAACATCCATTTATACGAAGAAAATGTATGACTTTTTTTAGGAAAACTAAATTAAATACAGCAGGGACAAACCAGTTCACATCCTGCACTCACTCACGAAATAAAAACTTCGGACACCACGCAATCCTGCATTTGAGAATGAGGCTGCGACACGGAAATTAGTTGTAAAGAAAATAATGTAAGTAAATAAAATGAAAATAATAAAGTGTAACAAACCAGCTGCTATTCCCATAAAAATACTTTATCAAATATGGACCACAATGGTCGCCTTCTAAGGTAATGGAGAAGATCATGTCTATAACTTAGTTTTCGCTAAATCTGGTAATGTGTTTGCGAAAATAACAATTCCTTTGCAACCTCTTGTGTTTATCTGTTACATCCGTTTTAAAGTATACAAATGTTACTCTAATGTAAATACAGTGGTGCGCAAAATTTTAGGACGGAAGTAACTTTCGCATGATGTGTCACTGCCAAGTAAAATAGCTCGATGAAGCTTGCATCATACATAGAAAGAACTGCTACAGCACAGTACCGCAGAGTACAGAGGGCCGCGCAGGATTAGCGGAGCGGTCTAGGGCGCTGCGTCATGGAATGTGCGGCAGGTCCCGGCGGAGGTTCGAGTCCTCCCTCGGGCATGGGTGTGTGTGTTTGTCCTTAGGATAATTTAGGTTAAGTAGTGTGTAAGCTTAGGGACTGATGACCTTAGCAGTTAAATCCCATAAGATTTCACACACATTTTTGAGTACAGAGGGTAACTGAGACAAATACGCAACGAGGCGAACTGAAGTAACATTTCATTCAAAGACAATAATTACACTGAAATCACTGCGATTTACGATGGTCTCCTGGACGTTACAAAAGACGGGATATGGTTCTTAACAGGGTGTGTGATCACCACACGCGGCAACGCAAACTCTGAAACATGCTCCGATATCAGCTACAAGAATCGTAAGCATTTCTTGTGGTAGTGCGTCTCCATTCCTTCACCAGCGCGGTTAACTGCATGATGGTCGTGGGTGCATGTGGACGTGTTGAAATGCGTCTCCAAAACAGATCCTGCGACGGTATGTAACGGTTACTATTGCTAAGTGGTTGTTTTTCTAAACAGCATCCCATACGAGCAAACCAGTTATGTCTTTACTCGTACATTAGGTACTTCGGCTACGCACGGATCTGTAAAAAGAATAGCTCGAAGTAGTCATATGGACGAGGCGCATACGTCTGCTTCCATGCTTAGCAGCTAATTCGCTGCAAACAATAAACAGTAGCTGTGATCCTACAGTCAAATAGTCTATGAATTGGCTTGAATTGCGAATTAATAAAACACACAATAACGCAAAATAAAAGTGAATAATTGTACACTGAATAGCCAAAAACCTGGTACACGGCAGAAGTGTCGCAACAAGACGTGGCATGGACTCGACTAATGACTGAAGTAGTGCTGGAGGGAAAAGACACCATGAATCCAGCAGGGCTGTCCATAAATCCGTAAGAGTAAGAGGTGCGGATATCTCTTCTGAACAGCATGTTGCAAGGCATCCCAGATATGCTCAATTATGTTCTTGTCTGGGTAGTTTGGTGACCAGCGGAAGCGTTTAAGCTCAGAAGAGTGTTCCTGGAGCCACCTGTAGCAATTCTGGAAGTGTGGAGTGTCGCATTGTCCTGCTGGAATTGCCCAAGCCCGTCGAAATGCACAATGGATCTGAATAGATGATGGTGATCAGACAGGATGCTTACGTACTTGTCACCTGTCAGAGTAGTATCATGAGTCTCATATCATTCCTACTGCACACGCCCCACACAATTAGAGAAACTCCACCAGCTTGACCAGTCCCCTGCTGACATGCAGGATCCATGGATTCATGAGGTTGTCTCCATACCCGTACATGTCCATCTGCTCGATATAATTTGAAAGGAGACTCGTACGACCAGGCAACATGTTTCCAGTCTTCAACAGTCCAATGTCGGTGTTGACGGGCCTAGGCGAGGCGTAAAGCTTTGTGTCATGCAGTCATCAGTAGGCAGAGTATGGGGAATCCGTGGACAACCTCTATCATGCAATGGTGGAAGGAGAGAACCTGACTACCGAAGGTGCAGCTCCAGATGACAAAACACATTTTCATCTCGCAAAGCCCATGTCGATGATGTTTCGTTGAATGGTTTGCACGCTCACACTTGTTGATGGCCCAGCATTGAAAGCTGCAACAGTTTGCGGAAGGGTTGCACTGCTATCACGTCTAACGATTCTCTGCAGTTGTCGTTGGTCCCGTTCTTGCAGGATCTTTTTCCATCCGCAGCGATGTCGGACATCTGGTGTTTTACCGGATTTATGATATTCACGGTACACTCGTGAAATGGTCGTACGGGAAAATCCCCACTTGATCACTACCTCAGGGATGCTGTGCTCCATCGCTCGTGCGCCGTCAATAATACCACGTTCAAACTCACTTAAATCTTGATAATCTGCCATTGTAGCAGCAGTAACCGATCTAATAGCTGCGCCAGACCATATACAGTATAGGCGTTGCCGACCGCAGCGCCGTGTTCTGCCTGTTTACATATCTCTGTATTTAAAAACGCAGGCCTATACCAGTTTAATTGGCTCTTCAGTGTAACGTAGATATAGATACGTAGCGATCAGAGACGGTGAGTATAGTGCAATGCTGTCATTTGAGATACCGTTTGTTTAAATCTCATGAAGCATTTAAAAGTTGTTAAGTCAGTTACACTGTGAAAAAATGCGGTAAGATATTAACTTCCGTAGTTTCAAAGATACACCACGTTCAAAGATTTGGAGGTCAATACCCCTATGTAGTGTTATGCCTCACCACACCATAACGTGTGGACCACCAAAACGATCGGGTTCGAAAATGTTCTTTGATGGATTGCATACCCTCCTGCGGCGAGAGGTGGGAACATTCCTGATTTCAGTTGGTACACTGCACTTTACCATCCACTGATTGACCATATAGTCTGCGAATTTCATGACCTTTACTCCACAGGTCATTTACTCCGTTATTATCATCGATGTTTCATGAACATTGTTTGATGGAAGATGTATCAATGCACCACACGTGTGGCAAAACAGTCGGACGCCTTCTGTATCTCTGTATTCCCCCGTTAATTCCAATGCTTGTATTTTCTTCCACAGACATTGGTTATAGCGAAAACTGCTACCGCGAAGAGGTGTTTTGGGGTACACTATTTTCATAGCTTTCATTGTAATCATTTCAAAGTCTAGCACTGTAGTTTACAGTAACCACCTAAACACAATATTTTTCAATCCAAACTGAAATCTTTCGTATACATTTTGACTTTTTTCTGGGAGCAAAGCAAATAAAACAGGAGATACCTTTGTCTCTTCTTCTGTGCTTGCAATGTCAATGTGTATGGTGCACAGCTGTTTGAATTGTGAAATGTCCCATAAACAAGAACAATTTTATTTTCACACAGGATACTCTCCACTTCATAGCAACGGAACACCATAATTTTTGTGTTAGGAACAGACCCACTTCCAGTTTTCAAAAATCTAGTACGTTCAGTTAATTTCAAAATGTCTTCGCTTAGTTGAATCTCCGAACTAGTGTCACAGTTCTGGGTCATCACAACAGCTTCCCTTCTTGCTTTATACAATGCTTAGAGTTCTCACAATCAGACATATTTATGATGAAATATAAACCTTTATCTTTCAAATCCTCTTCAAAGGTTTGGACAACGGTCACCGCCTTTCAAGGCAGACATGCATTCGTTTCTTAATCTACGCTTCATCACATGGACAGCAAAGTTGGTGTAGAGCTCTATGACATTTGGGAGTTTTATACTCCTGTAGCCATTGACTCCATTCGGAATTTACACAAAACCAATTCTTGTACTCATACTCATCACACTTTCTGGGTAGCTGCCAGTGATGACCTTCCTGAGAAGACACGGCTTGTCGTTTGTTGTAATTATTTCCATTACTCACAATGTATAGAACCCAAGTAGGTTAAGCCTGTGAAGCTATATGAAAATGAAGGATGTTGGCTATGGCACTACATAGCGACGTTACCTAATGGCTACTGCCGGCTGCTCTTTTAAGCAGCACTCGGTACGAGCAAACCAGTTGCATCTTTATCTGTCTTTACTCATACGTTAGGTACTTTGGCTATGCACGGCTCTGTTGTAAAAAAAGTATCTCATTGTAGTCATAGGATCGAGCCGCTCACGTCTGCTTTCGTGCCATGAAGCTAATTCACTGCAAATAATAATAGCTGTGTTTCTGAAGTCAAGTAATCTATGCGTTGGCTAGAACTGCGAGTTAATAAAATTCACAGAAACACAAAATAAAAGTTAAATGATAATTCAGTAACAAGTCTCTATTTTAATGTGTGTAATTGAAGTAGACGACTGAGAATTATGTTGAATTATGTTTATTCAAGAAATGACATCTCAAAAAAACGGGTGCTGCGATATTTGGTTAAAATACGGGCAGAAAATATCCTTAGCAAATGCTGTAAAGTTATGTTAAGAGTGTTACGAGAATCGCAACAGTTCCATAAATCAAGCGAATACAGAATTCTACTCTGCAACACTATCAGACCTCTGGAAATATAGAGTTCCTTCAAAAGTTAAAGTATGGTAGTAGCCATTCACCATTCACTGTTCAAAGTCACACACCCACACGACTGAATCATGCATTTTACTACATACAGGTTAGTCTTCTTCCTTCACTCAACACAAAAGTCTCCAGAATCGTTACCTTGAGCTGTTCCCTCGTAAGTCCCCTGTCTCCACTTGATTCCCATAGTCTTCTGCTACTGTCTGCTTTTCGATTGGCTGAAGGCCATCCCAACGAAAAACATCGTTCTTATGTTCTACAATAATAATTTGACCCGCTTGACCACTTTCTGGACTAAACTAATATATTAGAACAATATTTCTACAAATAAACGTTATAAACATAATTTATGATCATTATAAATACAGAATTGTCCACAGATAAACAAGCCAGTATTCTTGCCCAAGTTCATTCACGATAAATGACAACAGATTGTCGTTAAATATTATTTAAACGGTTATTTATGCCTTCTTGATAAAGGATTTTCTGGTCTCCTTTTCAACTGCGATGTCCACTAACACATATGATTGACAACTTTTAAATTAGCATAGCTTTAATAGCACTTGCAATCAATATTTAAATAAAATTACTAGCCAAATAGTAAACTGTTCATTAAATAAAGACACAAGTATGAGAGTGTGTGATATTGATACTGTGTTCATTTGCTGTGTAAGTATGGAGAAGACGACGATTTGACAAACATTTGCATAATGAAAAAGATATAAAAGACGGATAACTATATTGTAATGCTATCATCTGAGATATTGTTTGTTGAAATCGCATGAAGCGGCTAAAAGATGTTAATTCATAGGTTCATTATGTAAATGTTTATCTTCTGCAAACTGTTAACTTCTGTACTTTTAAAGATATTGAAATATCGGTGTGTCATGGGATGTACTTCATTCATCGGAGATCGCTGATGTATTCAGACTTGCTTCAATATTGGATTGTAAATTATTATATATCCTCAAAGAGCTGTAAGAAGCATCTTTCAGCTGATCAGACACTCCGACATTTCTTGTAACATTGCCGTCAAAAATCCCACCGTCGGGATTTACTCGTTTCCATGCTCCTCGCTTCTGCATCTGGCTGACCGGAACTAGTCAGCTAGCCAGCCACGTAGCTGTGCGCCATAGACCCTGGGGGCGCTACCGTTCAGCCACCCAACAAATAAATTCTTCTCTTTTCAATGCCACGCCGAGGTGGACAGATAACTCGTTCATATACTCCTAAAGTTGCAGCCTGATTGTCGGTGACTACACATCAGCTACTAGCGAACGGCTGGAGTAAATCTGTAGTTGGTGAGGGTCTGCTGAGAAAATCCACAGTGCAAAACTGCTTGGTCGGAAGCCCCATACAAAATGGTCGGAAACATCAGTCAGAAAGCCCACTTATCCGTAAAGATGCCCATACAGAGGTTGGTCATACATGCTATCAATAACGAAACGGACACTGGCAGTTCTAGCTGTGGACCCAAGAACAATCACAAGAAGTAGAGTAAGGCGAGAGAGAAAGGAAAAAAAAGCCTCCACTTAAGAAAAATAACAGAAGCACTGATTTTCCCAGTCACAGGTAGAAAGCATGGACAGAAACACCATTCCTCTCAGTAAAAGGCTTACATAACCATAGCCTGCAAAACCTATGGTGAGAGAACACTTTGATGTTTAATTGTGTAAATTAGTATTCTAGTATATTATGCTAGAACAAAGTGTTAAGCGTTGATGTAAGCAAGCTATCATTCTTATATTAAAACATTTTATGTATGTTATTGTCATTAAATCCTAGGTGTACTATGGTACATTAAAAGCGGAAGTATCAGTAAACTATATCTGAGGCAGGTTGAGGGGACGAGGTGAAAGAAAAAAACTGAGACCGCCCCCTCCCCCGCCCCTCCCTCCAAGAACCCAACATTATGTCAGTACCTAGGTATTAGAGTGCGGTTGTAATTAAACTTTCGATAGTTGAGAGGGCTCCCATGAAAAACGAGTGATGGTTAGACACTGAAACTTCATGGAGGCATTTTAAGAACACGAGGTACAGAAATAACGAATAAACTACCGAAAGAAACACATTTTAATTTCAACATGAGAAAGCAACATTTGTTAACTGATTACCATAGCTACGTTCCAGGTTACCAACGTTACTCAATATGACGCACGTCTACATCCATCGCATCCTGGAACCACACAACAGTCAGATCCACGAACGATGGGGGTTCGCGCCATGGACGAGGATTACAGTTGTTGACGGTTCCAAGCGAAAGTTGTGGTCTGTCTCTCCCTTGCTTATGCGGAATGACCACTTACCACCACCATCAGGATGCCAACTCGCAACAAATGAAATAAAAATTCACTAAACAAAACGCTATGATCACGTTCAATGCTTACATTAGCTACGGCATTCAGAGCAGAGTACTCAGAACACTCCTGAACCCCCATTGGCTATCAGAGAGTGCGTGCCGTAGGTGTGCAGAACAAGCCTAAACTCGACCGCCATCGTTCGTGACTCCAACTATAGCGATTGTTCTACTGCTGCCTGTAGGCTGTTGGCTTTCTCTCTCTGTTCATCTTCGACCTCCAACATGTGTTAAACCCTGTCCTTCGGGTAACCCAAAAGCCAGAAATAATACGGGTTCAAATCAGGCGATCTCCCAAAGCAATTCCCAAATCGCCAGTTAATTAGAACTTACGAATCATGTTCTTCAACCCCGGTGCTGAAAGAGGATCTCTTTGTATGCATTTAATGTGTCAATACTCCTGAACAGGAGCAGCACCATTGCTGTTGCTGTATCAAAACTGCTTTACGAGTAAAGCCCTGCTCATCTCCTCCAGACTCATGCTGGCTGTCTGCAACTGTAATGGAAAGTAAAACATGGTCTTGAACCTCATGTCGCCGTACCAGTACTGGCGCCTAACGACAAGTCATGACACCATCACTACTAATAACAAAAATCCTACAGTGCACTGTTTGAACATCATTTCTGCATTTCGCTTTGGGAAGAGGAAGAGACAACATCGACACGCTAAGATGTAAATACTATCTACTTGCCTAGAGCTCACGCACTGTACACAGTGATTGTTCGTTCCGGTATTTGTTCTACTTCTATAGGCCCTGACAGATCGTTAAAACTTACTACGCTGCGATCACCGCCATGGACGGTGGCTATTGCAGCCCCTCTACACCCCAAACTTCGCAAAACCAGCCGCACAGTGTCGCAATGGATACTAATGCACTTCATGCACCCGCCGTTGAACTGATTTGCGACGCAATCACCGCGTCCCACAACGTAGATATACACTATGTGATCAAAACTATCCGGACAAATGGCTGAAAATGACTTACAATGTAGTGGCGCCCTCCATCGGTATTGCTGGAATTCGATATGGTGTTGGCCCACCCTTAGCCTTGATAACAACTTCTCCAGGCGGTGTGGCCATGCGGTTCTAGGCGCTTCAGTCTGGAACCGCGCCACCGCTACGGTCGCAGGTTCGAATCCTGCCTCGGGCATGGATGTGTGTGATGTCCTTATGTTAGTTAGGTTTGGTTAGTTCTAAGTTCTAGGGAACTGATGACCCCAGATGTTAAGTCCCATTGTGCTCAGAGCCATTTGAACCATTTGATGACAACTTCCACTCTCGGAGTCATACGTTCAATTAGCCGCTGGAAGGTTTCTTGGGGAATAGCAGCACATTCTTCACGGAGCGCTGCACTGCGGAGAGTTATTGATGTCGGTCGGTGAAGCCTGGCAGAAAGTCGGCGTCCCAAAACATCCCAAAGGTGTCTTTTAGGATTCAGATCAGGGCTCTGTGCAGTCCAGTCCATTCCAGGGATGTTGTTGTCGTGTAACCACTCCGCTACAGGTCGTGCATTATGAACAGGTGCTCGATCGTGTTGAAAGATGCAACCGCCAACCCCGAATTGCTCTTTAAGAGTGGGAAGCAAGAAGGTGCTTAAAATATCCCTGTAGGCGTGTGCAGTGATAGTGCCCACACAAAACAACAAGGGGTGCTAGCCCCCTCCATAAAACATGAAAAACACAACACCTTCTCCGAATTTTACTGCTGAGACTACACACGCAGGCAGATGACGCTCACCGGGCATTCGCCAAACCCACACCCTGCCATCGGATCTCCACATTGTGTACCGTAATTCGTCACTCCACACAACGTTTTTCCACTGTTCAATCGTCCAATGTTCACGCTCCTTACACCAAACGAGGCGTCGTTTGGCATTTACTGGCGTGATGTGTGGCTTATGAGCAGCCACTCGACCATGAAATCCAAGTTTTCTCACCTTCCGCCTAACCGTCATAACACGTGCAGTGGATCCTGATGCAGTTTGGAATTCCTGTGTGATGGTCTGGATAGATGTCTGCTTATTGCACATTACGACCCTCTTCAACTGTCGGCGGTCTCTGTCAGTCAACAGATAAGGTCGGTCTTTAAGCTTTTGTGCTGTGCGTGTCCCTTCATGTTTCCATTTCACTATCACATCAGAAACACTGGACCTAGGGATGTTTAAGGAGTGTGGAAATCTCGCGTACAGACGTATGACACAAGTGCCACCCAATCACCTGACCACGTTCGAAGTCTGTGAGTTCCACAGAGCGCCCCATTCTGCTCTCTCACGATGTCTAATGACTACTGAGGTCGCTGATATGGAGTACCTGCACCTAACATGAAAAACGTATGTTTTTTAGGGGTGTCCGGGTAATTCTGATCACATGGTGTACACAGACATCTTCCACCAGTCCATGGAGCTGCAGCAAGAGACCTGCAGCCCTAGCAGAGACGCCAGTGGCATCGCACGGAGGAGGAAGGAGACGATCACCGACAGAAAACGGAGGAAGTGATGGCTTCGTCGCCACTCAAGAAAGTACCATCTGCCACCAACATGTAATACACCCAAAAATAGCATAATAAAATCACCCGATGGAACGCAAGATTGCTCAAGCCAAACAAAGATAACCTTCGACATTTTCTGTTCAAAAGTAATGTAGATATTTGTGCCATCACCGAAACATGGATAAAACCGAACGAACTTTTCACTCTCCCAGGCTACTCTGTCATTAGAGAAGACAGAGATCATAACGCAGGATGCAAGTATAAACTATGTATGAAGCTAAAATTTAATTTCTATATCTATGTTGAAGAAAACACGTTAAAGGATTCTTTTGTTGTTGCACCTCCCATAGGAACATGCAGACTGCTAAGCGAAGCAGTAGTATTCCCAATATACTCTCAAACTCTGGAAACTATTAGTTTAAATTAAGGTTAATGATAATGTAGTTCGTACTTAGTTCTGCTGCTGCTGAATGTCGCTATGTGGTTTTCAGCTTCCACCGCTAAGTGTAAAATGTGGAGTGCATCGCGAAAATTTATTCTGTCTAGAGGCCTAAACATTAAAATCTGTAATACGACGCCTTTAACTTCTTAGCGTGAACTGCAATAATTAATACACAGTTTTGAGACACATATGAACCAGAACCTGCAACTGCCAGTTCTAATTGTTGATAATTCATACGATGGTAAAAACTTTAAATGGTGGTTACCACGCTCCTCCCATACAGGGCCATATTTATGTTCTATAGACTCCCAGGCTTAACATTTGTTGTGGGCCATAACATGAGAAATTTTTTCAAAGCTCACATGCAAAAATAGAATTTTAGAGAAATTTTCGGTTTAAAAGCCTAAAACACAGCATTTAAGATTTATTATTTAATTGTACAATAGTTTGTTGTGCAGCTTATGATTTAATGAATTAATAAGATTAAAATAAAATGGAAAGTATTCAATAATGAAGGTATTCAAC
The DNA here is from genome assembly GCF_023897955.1 of Schistocerca gregaria. Classification (NCBI taxonomy): domain Eukaryota; kingdom Metazoa; phylum Arthropoda; class Insecta; order Orthoptera; family Acrididae; genus Schistocerca; species Schistocerca gregaria. Next base: position 598,256,707 of record NC_064931.1, on the reverse strand, counting down.
ACGAATAGGGTGCAATGAAGATTGTGGACATAAATTGAACTTCGACTTTTCGCTTGCCTACATACAGGAGCAAATTCATAACGTCACATGTATGGCTGGCTTAGATGCAGACGGGAAATGCTGTGTCAGCAGTAGACTGATACACAATTTCATCACCAAAAATTCTGCCTCGTCCTCAAAACTTCTGCCTCATCGGCAGTAAATTTCATCTCCCAAAAGTACACACAGTATTTCTACGACGACAAAAAAAACACACACACACATAAGTGTGTGTGTGTGTGTGTGTGTGTGCTTACAGGGTTGGTCAGGTTCGTTTTTGTGCATAGCTTCATTTAGACCTTAGATGATGTGTCAACTTGCTCATTATCAGGCCATTTTTGCTACATGTGTGTATTACAGCTAAATAAAAAGACAGATAATTTAGATGTCGTTATAGCAATATAGAACTTAATTTGAGAGTCCACAGTCATGCTTCAGGTGTCAGATATAAGTTATACAATAACTGCATTTTTCCTGTACTTGAAACGCTATTTTGGCCAACATGTTTTTGAAGAACATTAATCAGACATTTTAGGTGCGGTAATAATGTTACCATTATAGTTATCTTCATGCATTATCTTCTTCCTCCGTGGAATGGTGCTTGGTCATTTCATTTTTGTAACATTGCCTCATTTAGGCTAGGAAGAACTATAGAATACGAGTATTGCAGCGGCACCTTATTTTATCGACATATATTTTGAACTGTTATAGCACAATTTACATGCAGAAAAATTTGATTAGGGGCTCCATAGTGAATTACATCAACTGTGGTACGATTATCAAATTACGATCGTTGGCGCTGCAGCTTAAACTGTAAGTTAGTTCAGTGGTAGTGTCAGGTGTGTATTGATAAATAATTCAGATAATTTACATGTGGAAATATTTTAATTTCAGAATCCATTGCGTCTTGCACCAAGTATTGTAAAAAGATCGAACCATGCTCATTGACAGGTGCAGCTTAACCTGTAAAGTAATGTATTGTATGTTTTTATTTTTTTATTTTCACACTGTCTATCAGTTATAAAACTGTGGCAGAATTTTGCTGATTACGTATTTTTGACAAATAGTACCAATGTGGATGTACTGTTACTCCAGAACTCTCAGTATTTTAATAAATAACAGATACTTTTGAACATGGCGCAAAATTGAAATGGTTGAGATACTTTCGAACATAGCCAAGATGACGGCTGCATACTGACTGTCAGTTTAGTTTTAATGGCTGATAAAATATAGTGCACTGCGATCGGCTTTTTCGTTTTAATGGCTGGTAACATTTCGTTTTAATGGCTGGTAAAATGCTAGGTAGTGATTGTGCATCCAAGTGTGTGTGTGTGTGTAAAGGGGGGAGAGGCGCTTATGTATTTTTGATGTTCAAATACTGTCAGTATCTTTAAACATGTTTAATAAATGATTCATACCGTTTGGATCCTTTTCAAAATGACGCAAAATTCGTATAATTCAGATACCTTTGAACATGACACTACAGTGTTGTGAATATTTTTACATACATCTGGCACTGTATGCGCATATATGAGTTGAAATTAACTGATGATAAGACAAAATGTTTTTGCTGATGATGCGGAACTTTGCTAAAGAAACTGTGTATCAGGTTCTTGCAGAATCTTGCCCCATACATCTAGGCAACTCACAGTTGTAACATCGTGTGCTTACCTGCGCATTTGCCCCTGCATTTAGGCAACCTAATGTTCACAGTTGAATTTGCGTCCAAAATTGGCATTGCATTCCTACTACCATTATTTACTAACGTGGCTGTAAACAACTAATAAAAGACTTGTTTGTGCAAAAATCATTATTTCAATTTTTTAATCAAATGTGAGATAGCAAAAGAAATTATCAACCAAGTAAATTTTACCTGTATGAAATTCAAGTATAATATTTTCTAGTGTAATCAGTACCAATATGAGTGTTTCACATAATTTTCTTTCACCTCATCTAAACTGACTGACACAGCGCTGATTTCCCAGCTTGCATAAATGAAAAGAGTTTGCACCTGCTACTGCGCGAGATAAATATTAACTGGCCATCTGGATCTCATATTAATATTCTATCCAGTATCAGACCATGGGAAGGCATGGACTACGTCCCTACTTGCAGGGGACACTGATTGTTATGGATACTGGGGAAAGATGGTAGTAATCGCAAAACTAATAGATGAAAGATTTCATCATCAGCGAAAACAGACGGGCTTTATATGGGACATCTCTACAGTAAATGCCACTTTCGTAGTGACACAAGTATTTGAGAAAAGAAGTCATCGAATGATTAACGAAGTGATAGTGTTGTGTAAACCAGACATCTACGGACACCGGTTGTTTTATATCGGCTCTTGTTAATGATAGCCCACGAAATTGGATTCCTCCTAAGGTCAAGGGACCTCCCGTGATGGGACACCATAACTGGTTGCGTAAATAAATTAAATGAAAAGATATGGCTGCAGGTGTTTTAAGGGGTCGGCCGCTGTGGCCGAGTGGTTCTAGGCGCTTCTGTCTGGAACCGCGCTGCTACTACGGTCGCAGGTTCGAATCTTGCCTCGGGCATGAACGTGTGTGATGTCCTTAGATTAAGTTAGGTTTAAGTATTTCTACGTCTAGAGGACTGATGACCTCAGATTTTAAGTCCCATAGTGCTTAGCGCCATTTGATCCACTTGAAGGTGTTATTTCTTACTAAACAGCTGAATTCCTTGTAACTATCATCTAGATGTATGGACACAGAAAGATGAGAAAAGAAGGGAATTCAGTTTGGACACTTATATTGCCTTCATCAATTTTCAAAAGGCATTTGCCAGCCAGAATAGAGACGTGCTCTGGGAAATTTTGATCAGAAAAGTATTATCAATAATCCAGCAAAAGCGATCAGAAGTCTATATCAAAACACTACTGTGTTTAAGGCACAGTGAAGCAACAAATAAAGGAGTAGGGCAAGGTTGCTGTCTGCTTCCAGCAATTTTTGTACCTATGTGGACGAGGTCATAGTAAGACGGAAACAAGTTTTCACTTGAGGTATAATATTCTCACCACAGTGTAGATTAAGAAGTAATTTATATTAAAGCAATGTTGTTATTGTGCAATAGACATAAGACAATTTACAAATGGAGCTATACGTATTACGAAAAATAGCAGAGTTTCAAATGCTTCAAAATGATTCAAATGGCTCTGAGCACTATGCGACTTAACTTCTGAGGTCATCAGTCGCCTAGAACTTAGAACTAATTAAACCTAATTAACCTAAGGACATCACACACAACCATGCCCGAGGCAGGATTCGAACCTGCGACCGTAGCGGTCGCCCGGTTCCAGACTGTAGCGCCTAGAACCGCACGGCCACCACGGCCGGCGAGCAGAGGAATAAGAACGGAAAATATCTCCAAGTAAATCAAAGGTAATGCCATTTCTGTGGAAACACACGATAAGAAAAAAATTGAGATAAATGGTAAAATATTTGAGCAGGTAAGTATCCACCTTTAACCACCTTTGATGTGAAATACTCCAAATAGCAGATCGTGACACAGAATGCAAATTTGTAAGTATACATGGAACAATTCATGGATCTCTGAAATACAAAACCAGTAAGGAAACTTAACTCAAGCTTTATAATACAATAGTGGCACCGATAGTATTATATGACAGTGAGACTTGAGTACTCTCGAAGGCAGACAGAAGGAATATTAAGTCAGCGGAGATTAAATTTCTCAGGGTAGTCAAAGGCTGCACGCTGATTGACAAAGACCGAATCTCATAAATAAGACAAGAGATACAGATTTTCGATTTGGAAAGCAGTCACCATTTAGAAAGAATGCAGCAAGATCGTCTGTCAAGAATCGCCATGAACTACAAGCTCACTGGACAGCGAAGTGGCGCACGTCCGAGTACAAGATGGTTTCCGGAACAGGCTGTGCCGGTCGATGTGACCGAGCGGTTCTAGGCGTTTCAATCCGGAACCGCGCGACTGCCTCGGGCGTGGATGTATGTGATGTCCTTAGGTTAGTTAGGTTTAAGTAGTTCGAAGTTCTGGGGGACTGATGACCTCAGATGTTAAGTCCCACAGTGCTCAGAGCCATTTGAACTGCTGCGCAATGTAATTAAGTCAGACATGCGTTGCTGTCAGGTGATTTCTTTTCAAGACGTAATGAAGCATGTTTAATTTGCATTATTTGTCTAAGAAACTGGTACCGGACTAGCGTCTGGACATCAGTTGTCATAACAATGACGTGGAGAGTTGTTCAACATATGGCTTTGAAGTTTTAAACTTTATCTTGAAAAATAGATTTGATGTGGCGGCTGTAGAATAATATATTGCATGAAAATTCCTTATGAGGGCCCTGTGGAGTATGACAAAGTGCAAAGAAGCAGTACTCGACTCATTCCTTCGCCAATTAGTTATTTTTTGTTCAAATATTGTTCTGTTCGTATGGTTGATGTATCTGCAGTAATTAAGAAAGGCGACAGAAACTTGTCTCGTCATGGATTAGCGTTAAAATCTTATAGAATGTTATAGCCAGTAGACGAACTTGGTGACGATACTAGCGGGTCCGCTTAGAAATGTTCGACCATAATAATTCGTGAGAGCCCACTGGTGCAGCTAAAACTGGAAATTTTAGTGTTAAACGCACCCAATCGTCAGCCCTGTAAAATTCAGCCACTCAGGGCATGCTATTGGAGCTAAAACATTATTGCAAGATAAGTTACTGTAGTGGTAATAATACAATAGACGTTAGTTGACAGGTCCTGACTTGGTTTCTTTTGTAAAGGCAGTTAGAAGTATATAAGACGGAAATTAGTAGTTCAAACCATGGTACAAATACCAATAACTGTGTCAATATGGACATGTTCATTAGGATTATTTTCGATCATGATGATAGTTATGTATTTCGATTTCATCACTAAACGTACATGAGAATTCCCTTCTCAAAGATGCGTTGAATTCTAAGAGTGTCTTTGTAATCAGAAAGGACCTGTTTTTCTTGACTAAGATAAGCAATGAAACACGATTTTTAAGCGATATATTTGAGCTATAACTCTGTACCTTCTTTAAATCTAGATTTAGAATATCTTATTGTCTAGCATATATGGCAATTACTGCAAAAGGTGCGTAGTATTTCGTACATTCCTGCTGTCACAAATTTTTCATAGTGTAAATTAATATGCAAAGATACTGCTCCACTAATGTATTTTGTGTTCATAGAGTAATCTTCAGAGTGAACTTTCAGTATAAAACATTTATTTTGTGGGATATTCGACAACAGAATGTAAATATAATGTAGAGTGCTGTTCTTCATTTCTTCTTATCTGTTGAGTCGCAACTATGAACTTTTATTTACGTATATTACCAACGATTATTTCTTGAAAGCCATTGTTACGTGCTATTTCTGTTAAGGGGGCTGTTCTTTTATACTTCGTCTTTACTTGATGGGTGACTGAGAATTTAGTTAATCGTAGTACAGTAAAATTCTTTCTTGTGCGGAGCTGGACGACACAAGGTGTTACTGACATTTATGTAACTACAGCTAGATTTCCAGAAGATGTCTTTCTTAATGTTATTTCTGAGAGAATGACCAAATAAGTTAATTTAATAATTTTGGGTGTTCTACCGTAAAAACTGCATTATTATAAACTGCTAAAAACAGTCTGCCGAACCTGCATATTATGAACGTGAAATCCAAAGGACACTGACAATGAGAGAATGAACCTTAGGAAATAAAAAATAAAATAAATGTACTGTAAGATTAAAACAAAAAAGAGCATAATATAAGTCTGCTATAACTGCACGTCTATAAAATGAAAATCTGCTGGCGGATAACGTTCCATAATGTTTCCCCACCCCGTGATTATTGTATGTAACACGCTTGGATTCACCTCGGTATTCTGTCCACGATGTAGCAAAGATGTTCCCGATGAAGCCTGACCCTCTCTTAGACGATTCCTGCCACGACACACAATAAGTTTCAGCTGTTCCGAAGCATGCGCAATCACGTTTATGACACCATATACGGCAGGCCAACCATTCGGTTGAGTCCTGCCACTAGGGAAGGTGTTCGAGAGGTAGACACTATCTGCTCATCTAATAGCGCTTTTGTAGACAAACCCATCGCAGAGATGTTGACTGCCGAGGTGGATAAAAAATTGAATGATCCTAACCCGATGCTGTACACGCCACCAAATTTCCTCAATAACCGTCACAGGCGTCTGATATCCGTACATAACACTGTCCCAAAACATGACCGACCCATCTTAACTGCTGAACACTTAGTATCGCATACGTGAGACGTGCATTTAAACCTGGCCGCCTCTACACTCTACACAGTCATTAGGCGTCAGAAAAATTCTGCACTCCTTGGCGAAGAGACTGTAATGCCATTAGTTCCAGTTCTATTCGAGCTGCTTTGTTCACTTTCTATAGCGAAGCTCCTACACGATATTAGGCAGGTGTGCTAGTTTCTTTGCCTCTTCAGTGTATAACGCTGAAAATTATTATATTATATATTGCAAGGCGTGCTTCTTATTGTGCTGCTCCATTTCTGTTCTTTAATTTTTCTCACGATCGAAGACTGGATGGAATAAAATGCATTCGCGTGTACTGTAAATTTTCTTCTTGAACCTAGATGACCTCATAGCGCTTGAATATGTAATAAGTCATCTGTGAAAATTAATCCTTGGAAGTAGTTTTCGCAAATTCCATTCTATCGACATTTCTATAATGTGTGTACTTTAGCTGAACAATGAAAATAATCCCAGTTACCTGTCAAATCCGTTTCGTTAAGCTTGTTTCGATAAACTTAAACAATAATTTGCAGGTGATGATAAGAGCTGTTTGTGAACTGTCACCTCCGTAAACGAACTGTAGTTTATCAATACACAGTTGATGATCTTCTCTGACGACGCTAAAATGTGAGACAGATTTTAAGGCATTCGATAAAACGAAACCTATCATGCATACTGATCACCTGAATTTGCGCTAACATAAACTAATATAACAATAACACCTCAGAAGAAAATTATTTAATACAGCAGCAGTAACAAGAATCAATGAATCGACAGCAATATTTCGTCACCTACCGAAATATCATCGATAATCATAATTTTTAAATTAAATGATACATATTTTTCTTATTTACTTCAAGGATTTGGCCTTTGACGAGTCACGATTAAATAGTTAAGTAGATTAAATAATACAACTTTGTTGTTTTTAATTCTTCAAGTCCTAAAACAAGCTCTTCTATCTTGCAAATTATTGAAGCCAAATAGTAGAACAGTGTATACCTGAAACGTCCTGACAGATTAAAACTGTGTGCCGGACCGATATTCGAACTCGGGACCTTTTCCTTTCGCGGGAAAGTGGAGTGTATACCTGGTAGCCAAACTTCCCCCTTGAGGATTGAGGAATGAAGTAGAAAATTCAAAGTATTCAAAGTATCGAGGAAAAGTGCGTGATGTTAGAATTTCGATGTATCCCTGTTTAGTTAAGACGAAACGTCCACTGATGACATAGCAGTTCTGCAACTGATCACAAAGAAGTAAATCATTGCACAATGATGTAGCCTGGTATGGCAGAATGGTGCCCCTTCACAGTTACTTTGAGTTCCAAAACCTAATACGTACTTCAGCCAAATACTCCATCTAGAAGCTCTTGCACATGGGTGCTAAACAGAATTATATGTAAAGAAGAAGTTGGAAGCCAAAATATATCCTCTTATCTGAATTTCTACTTTTCCGATTGAGGAGGGGGCGGGGCGGAAATATTGCCGTGATACCTGCTCACTAACACAATATTTACCAAAGTCACGAATTATACTTACAATTTCGTACAGAGGTAAGATAAAACACGAAATGCAGTCAAATACGAACATACATAACAATGTCAGTTACTGCTTGTAAGTAAGTGACAGAAGGCTATAGAGAAACAATGTAAAAATCTACATATTACTTTTATTTGCTGCATAAAAGTTATGAAATCATGAAAACAAATTGAACATATGCAATTCCAAACAAATCATATTTCAATGTTTCTATATTAGCAGTTTCCTATCTTAACTACACAAACGTTCAACAGTACTTATTTGAGGACTACACTACGTGACATGTTTCACAAAAAAATTTAAGAAAAGGAATTACGAATTATACAATTAAAATAACGCATAATTTTCTACATATTAACTGATTTGTTAGCTGTTCTCCACCAGTAGCTAATCCTTACCATTCACTCGTCAGCCATACACGTTTTCCATCCTCTTTCTGGGTTATTTTCTCGCAAGCCTTACGTGCTGCACGCATGGTGCACGGTCGCAGACTGGAGTTAGCTAAGCACGCTTGGACAGTAGAGTTGTCTGATTTGAATCTTGCATGCTTTGCCAGGAAATCTATAACGCCAGAAGAGGAAAAAAAATCGCTGTCTGTTTCCTGCGTAACTAATCGCTATCAGTGTCACGCAACTTAGCAACACTTGGGTCACACGCGAAATTTACATGACATGTCCTCAGCACTTGAGTTATATGTAAAAAGGCAAAGGCAAACAACAATGTGAATGACTTAAGTTCACTGTAAGTCATGTTAAAAATACAGAACAACAACTGCCGAAAACGACTCTCTTAAAATTTATTCATGGATCGTTACGACACTGAGCTCAAAACCAGGCGAAAGCAGATTTAAATCCCTATCCTATTTTCGTTTGTGTGTGTGTGTGTGTGTGTGTGTGTGTGTGTGTGTGTGTGTGTGTGTAATTAATAGAACCAACGGGGCAATGATTTATGATAATGGAACACTTAATTCTGTAAGATTTTTTAAATAAACGAAACATATGTCGATATATTGCACTATGAAATCTTAAATAGGTTTACTTGAAGAGGTCTTTCATACTATTACAGTCATTAGAGGGAATTAAAATTGCCACAAAGCAATTACGTGGGGCTAATGTATTCTGGAAGCCAATAGAAGATGTTTTTCTGGAGAAAAATAATCAACTTAGTTTGAAAGTTTGCGGTTATTCACTCACAATCTGCACTGAACATCGACCGTATCTAAACAGTACTTTATAATGTGCTCTCAGCAGAAAGAAAATTCCTTTGTCTAGTGAAAACTGGATGAATGCTGCTGTTCCTTACAGAATAGTTCAAATTACCAACCGTAAATCAGATGTTTGAATGGTTTACTAAGATGTATACGTAAAAAGCACCTGCTTGTTAAATAATTCTTCATCCTACATTAGGTTGTCGGTGGTTTCCTTAAATCATTTCAAGAAGATACTGGTTAACCTCTTCAAATGAAGTGACGATGCATCTGAATTCTAATATATTCGACGTTGACTGTCAGCTAAATTTTGACCTTCAGTCTTCCTTCCTTATCGGTGATATGCGGGCTCCACTTTCACTTTCGTGAACCTGATTTCGGTTGTCTATGGTTTACTGAGATCATTCCAAATGCTGCTACAGTACTTGCTAAAGCAGTGATGCGCTAGTTCCTTACTTAATCCCTGCCGAACATCAGCAAGTATTCATTCTCAAATGACTTTGCTACATTTCACTAATACTTTTTTTACCCCTGGTTTTCTTGTCACTTCATAGTAGGTGGAGACTCGCGCTAAAAAGAAAAGAAATAAATAAAAATAAAGTTAATAAAACAATTAAAAAATACTTGCGTGGATGTTCTTCCGGCCTAATCTCCTGAGGATAACATTCCAGCCAGGAAGAGACGCAAGTCCATAGGCTGACTGTACTGCTGTCAACAACAAATCCAACACAGTTCCAGAGTCCACTGGTAGAAACGGCAAACCCTGACGAAGTCAAATAAGGGAAGACAGAAGTGATGTACAAAGGACGGATGTGTAAATAGGCTTTCCATTTTTTTGGTGTTAAACCCAGATCATATTACTATATTTTTTTTGGGTACAACCCAAAACTTTTTTAAGTTACTTAGAAGTCTTAACAGTTTACTGAAACTGTATTCATTCTGCTGTATTTTTCACTAACCAGTAGTTTTAACAAGCCAACTATGTATAAAGTTTGTATTTTTTCATACACTGCAAAAGAAATTGAGTAAAAGTTGAGCAATTTACCCGATAACTCATCGAAATTTAAAAGTTTAACTTAAATTCTCTCCTTCAGACTGAAATATCTTACGACAATCGGAACAAGTTTTACTTCACTTCCGCTCTAACGATCCATAGTTACTGTTTCGTAATTAATGTTTTCCAAGGAACGCAAAAAATTATTAAATGTAAATGCCGAAATAACGCGTTGACAATAATTACCAAGGCTTTCGTTCTAGAAAATGAAAACTTTTGTCATATAACATTTTAACCAGATTAAGTGTGCAGTATGAATTTTCGAAACTGAGTTCGCGTCCAGCAGTGTGGCATGAAAATGTAACCTTTTTAACTCCTCAGCCCAGGACACTATTCTTACTTTTGACTTTAAAAAATCTCTTATGTTTGGTGTAGCGGTAGCATTGTTAGTACTCCTATGTTTTCCCGTGGTCCCTTTGGGCGTAACAGAAAATTTTACAGTGCCGGTACATATTTTTTTCCCTAATAAACACGTTCACTGTTGCTGCCATTACACTATCACAAAAAATTGTATTCTTGTTGCAGGTTAATATTAAAACACACCTTCTTTTGCCCATTGCTAAATGATGAGACAAAATACGAAAAGAGATAAAATGATCAAAATAGTGTAGACAAGTTACTTCGCGCATGAAAACAACGTGCCGGCCGGAGGTGGCCGAGCGGCTCTAGGCGCTTCAGTCTGGAACCGCGCGACCGCTACGGTCTCAGGTTCGAATCCTGCCTCGGGCATGGATGTGTGTGATGTCCTTAGGTTAGTTAGGTTTAAGTAGTTCTAAGTTCTAGGGGACTGATGACCTGAGATGTTAAGTCCCATAGTGCTCAGAGCCATTTGAACCGTTTGAAAACAACGTAAGACATTGCTCCTGTTGTGGTGGCAACTAAGTGAGAAGTTTTCCGGAATCGGTGGCGACGCTGCTCCATCAAAGTCGGTGCTTGTTTCAAGATTGGCTGAGAGAGGCACGCCCGTAAAATAATTTTTAAAAACGCGATGCCAAACATATTAAAATGTCCTCGCCGGTCGTAAAATTCTCAAACCTCGGACGTTTTGCATGCCTCGGACATTACCCAGGACAACACTAAAAATCCACGACTGCCCGGGATAGTCAGTGACTTGAGGTAAGCCTGTGTATAAAAATTACTATTTTTGTGTATAATTCATATGTTTTATTGTTGCTGTTCTGTATTAAAATCGTTTGCCCGTTATAAGTGTGGCTGACGGTTGTTATATTTGGGGATGGAATGTTGGGGGGGGGGGGGGAGGGGATAATAACAAACATCGTTATATTGATCTTTGCTGGAGGTGCTGAGAGACATACGGGTACACTGTTCTCGACTCGATCTTGAAGAGAATAATAGAGAAATTTGTGATACAGCTTTTCGTCAATGACAACATAGAGGCTGAAGAAAAAATGTCGCACTTGGTGGTAAGCATGCGATTCCTCATCCCAGTTCAAGATAAAAGTGCATCTAGTTTAATCTGGTCCTGCCAGTAGGTTTAACAGAACTGCGATTTAAAAACGAGGCTCTTATAACACTGTACCTACGTGCAGTATCTGCAGGGCAGGTAGCATGAGCTTCGCATTCTGCTGTAGCTGTCACATTAGCTCAGTGACACATGGAAATGTCGTTTAGACAGACGTGCAGACTCGCCAAGCTTCCAGTCGAGTTAGTGCCAAGCTTTGTTTTCAGTTTAAGCATCAAAATTTATCCAATTTACACCTCCACAATGCCATATCTTGTGCATTTTTTCTGTTGCTGTTGTCTTTATTTAAACATTAAGACATAATACGAACATCTTACGTACTTAAATGACCACTTTGTTACGTCCAGAACACAAGTAAAGCCAGTAGACAATAACAGTGCATACTCTAACATCATCTGTACCCAGTAAGGTACAAAAAACACGATAGGTAACCCACACTAGATTTTATATGACGCTACACAGAATAATTCCATTCTGTATGTTTGACGTCCAGCTTTATCTTCACAGAACCAGTACATACATGTACGAACAACATTCAATTTAGAGAAAATGGTCACAGCGACCACCTTGCAAACACTACACCATTAGCTGGCTCATCCTTTGCTGGACCCTACGCAACACACCTGCACCCACCACTGCCGAAGCAGCATGCATATAAACTTGTTTCTTTAAGTGTACCCACAAATAAAAATCCAGTGGATGAAGGTCTGAGGAACGTGGAGGTCATAACACTGGACATCCACGACCAATCCATTTCCCTGGAAACGCTTCATTTAAATAGTTACACACATTCATTCCAAAATATGGTGTGCACGATCATGTTAAAACCATAGCTGTTGCCGAACACCAAGTGGAACGTTTTCTAATGCATCAGGCAAAGTACTTGTAAAGAAATGTACGATACAGGGCCACGTTCAACTTCAGTAGGTAAGGGCCTAAAATCACTCTACCCACGATTCCAGTCCACAGATTTATGCCAAAGCGTGCCTGAAAGACACATTCATGGATGACATGTGAATTATTTTCCAACAATAATGGCTGTTGCGGAAGTTGAAAATTCTTTCGCGAGTGAAGCTAGATTTTTCAGTCCAAAAAATATCCAAATGTGTGTGAAATCTTATGGGACTTAACTGCTAAGGTCATCAGTCCCTAAGCTTACACACTGCTTAACCTAAATTATCCTAATTCCAGACACACACCCCCATGCCCGAGGGAGGACTCGAACCTCCGCCGGGACCAGCCGCACAGTCCAAGACTGCAGCGCCTGAGACCGCTCGGCTAATACCGCGCGGCATTTGTCAGTTCATATCAAGATATTTGTGAAATGTTCTTTATTTTCCACTTGGTGCCACAAAGCCACTCACAGAACTGTACTAGTTGACTTCCATCTTCCAGCTGCTATGGTTGAGTTAATGTGTAATGATACGGATGCAGTTCTTCATCGTGCTACACTTCAACAACCAGTCTTTGAGACATCTGGAACTGCCCTGTAATATCATAGGTAATATGCCAAGGGTATTGGTGAACAGTTTCAGAAATCGCATCCTCTGTTTGTGGAGTATTTCCACACTTTGTAAGACCTGTGTCAATTACTTGTAGATGAAGTTTATTGGTTTCCAAAAAGGCGGTGCTCCAAGCACCCGAAAAACATTCGTACTGCGATAGTTCCTTTGAGGGTACCATGCAGCATATGCATGAGCAGTAGACTGGTTACTGGATACACCCAAAACCAAAAGCATATCGACATATACATCATATGTATACTCCATCGGGAAGCCTTTCTTCATGAACTTCACTGCACCAATTATGGTTGTGAACTGCGCAGTTAGTAGACACATGCATACAGTTTAATGGATCCCACTGTATTGCGATAGGCTACTGTTATGTTAAAAACTGATGTCCTACGGAATGGACACCTAAAAAATTAAAAAAAAGGTATCTGATGAGGATTCGAAACATAGGTCCATGGTGGATGTGTGTTTGGTGTCCCAGCAGTCTACTCAGTGAGGTACAACAGCTGGTACATTAAGTGCAGTGTGTTACATGTTCGTCTGTACATTCCAATATACTACACGATGTGACACTGTTGCCAGCGCCTTGTTTTCATACATGTTTCTTCACAATGCACGTAATCTGATTTTGATACATAAACTTTTTTCTTGAATCTGGGTGAGAAATTGCATGCTGACCTCCAAGAGCAGCATTTTTTCTTCACATGGACCTACAGCATAGATACACCTGACTTACCACAACATCAACAGATGTCAGGTGCATGTATAAATGCTACAGTCGCACAGTCGATGATCATGTACTTCAGGACCTTTTGGTTCTTAGTGCCTCCATTTAGCTAACAAGGGGCAAGGTTTCAAAAGTTCAATTTCCAATACAACTGATTAGTCGAGTCTGTGAACATTTCGAGTCCCAATAAATAAATTTGAGAGTAGGTACACAAACCCAATTGTATGCTGAATGTTTCATAGTTACTGCTATCCAATCAACAGTTTTTTGAAGGTAGATTCATCTTTCTATATCGTTATTACATATATAGGAATCCTACAAAAATAACAATCAATTTTGTCAGTAGAACCAAATCTTGACACCTTAGGAATCACCAGAATGACCTTTGTCTCCTTGGTTTGGCACATTATTGTGTAGATATGGCAAGTGGACTACAGAACTCATAACTGTCAGTATGTAATGAGAGGTTGCACCCCATATAGTTTAAGAACCATATGTTCTGAGGTGTAAATTCCTTTTTGATATTCATATTTCACCATTTTTTCCTTTCGTTGAGCATGGAAATCTGTATTTTTTTCTGTATTTTGGCTCGCATATGATGTATAGTCAACACGTCTACAGTAAAACACGACCATTTTCTACATTCTCTACTGCTATCACTCTACTGTGAAAAACTGATTTCAGTCTTGGCAAGCACTGACGCATCAAATGAAGACTTATTGTTGAGATGCAGACACAAAGGTGCCCACACAATAGTTTGGGGGAGGGGCAAGACCTGTGGGTATGGAGTATTTCTAATATTCCGGAAGATGAATGATGACGTGTAAATAGCCATAAACAATGTCCTATTTCAGACCCTGTTAAGAAACCTGTGCACTACCATCTTTTCAATTACTTTCTTCAAAGAAAAACACCTGACTACATTAAATTTTTTCTTTCCCTGGGAGTTGGAGATGGGGGGGGGGGGAGAGGGAGGGGTTGCGTGGCCCACCCTTCCTCCCATGTATGTGCGCCCTTTTTAAGACAGGCTCAAGTGAAGGCGCTTTTCTTGTGTGAACTGAGGATGGATATCGGGCAGGTACACAGCAGCCCTGTTTCTCCGTTTCTATTTGCTAGGTTTTGGAACCATTTCTTTCTGTAATTCATTTTGGCTGTAAAAGGGAGTGACAGAGGAAAGATTGGTTTCTCTATTTTGGCAATGTTCTGTAAAGATTCACACCCCCAAAGTTGCCAAAACAATGCTGAAACTGTTGCCATGACAAGAAAACGGCATGATTTCCTGTGGTAAACCTGACAACCAAGTTATGTAGTATTTAAAGCCACTGTGTTACCTCCTGACTGCAGTTGAGCAGAATCAGACAATCATTTCTAGAAATACCTCAGAATTTCGATGTCAAAAGAAGTCTATCACAGATTTCAGGAGGGGGAAAAATACCTCCTCTTGTCCCCCCCCCCATCCCCTAATTACAGATGCGACTTCATTCTACATTTAATACAGATGTTCCATGCATTCCTACTATTTTACACTACTATTAAATCTAAAAAACAACTATTGTTAGTCTCTTGCTTGTAAAACATACGATTTGGAATTTTCGAATACATGTCAAAACATAAATCCTTTTAAGCCCAAAGAATACGACAATGTAAAGGTATGTAAAACATTATCGGTTTTATTGCCACGCCAGTTAGGGATAAAATCTCGTGCTTTCGACGATAGCCTCCATCGACATCGTCAGGAGCAACTGACTGTCTTCATTGCGGCTGTGGTGGCCTCATATAGCCCGTGGACGGCTTTTGATTGGTCTGCTTGTAATTGGTTGGCGATTACGTACTTCAGTCACAGACGTTAGCAATGTCCGCGCCGGTGGCGCCACAGCTTCCGTGGGAATGTAAGCACTGAAAGGAACGTCTCTGCTGCTTCTCTGCATTGAGTGCTCGTTGCCATGCACCGCTCAGGTAATATCTGCTATCGCGGTAAAAGTTATCACTCATTCTTATAACAACAGCCTTCTTAATAACATTATCCCAGTATGTGGAGGCATGGGACAACATTTTTGTTTCATCAAAAATAGTATTTTATGTTTGTTAGTGAGGCTGTACTCCGCAATTGCTGATTTCTCTAGTTCTCTATTTTTAATATGCCGTTGATTTTTCTGCATAGTGGTCGGAATTGGTACGAATAGTCTGGTCTATATAACTGCTTCCACACTCACAGAGGATATTATAAATTCGAAATCGGTATGCATCAGCTTGTGGTACACAGAGTGGCCGAGACGCCATTCTTTGTCGTTGTACTAAAACATCTAAGAATGGCAACCTTCCTTCCTTCTCCATTTCAACAGTGAACCGGATGTTTGGACGTATGCTGTTCATGTGTTCCATGGTATAGTCCGAGAGCTTCTGCGCCATGTGGCCAGACCGTAAACGTATCGTCAGCGGGAGACGAATTTAATGCACGATCTTCAAAATTCTCCATAAAAAAAGTTAGCCAATGATGGAGACAACAGAGAGCCCATCGCTGTACCGTCCGTCATTTAATAACATTTACTATTACACAAGGCGTAGGTGGTCATCGTCACATGCCGGAACAACTTTATAATTTCAGAAGGAAAAAGATCCGCCAGCGTTTTCAAACTGTCCATCACAGGAACTTTTTTAACAGCAATACTACTTCCAGACTGACTAAAATGTTATTTGAACAAACTCTAATCTGTTCGTTTTCTCAGTCAACATTTGGCAGTTTTTGATGTGATGTTCATAACGGCGGACTATAGTAGTTATCACCTTTGTCAGGTATTTGGCCAGCTTATAGGTAGGAGAACCAGATGCACTGACAGTAGGTCTCAAGGGAACATTATCCTTGTGGATCTTCGGTAATCCGTACAACCTGGGACATCTAGGAGCTCGGACTCTGAGATAATGTAGAGAATTATACGATCTTCAAACATCCATATTCTCATGATATCGTTGGGCACATAAGATATTAAATCCACAGTTTTGTCCTTTAATCATTTGGATTTTGCTTCTCTACAGAATTATATAATTTTTACATGCTGTCTATAACCTACTCATCTTACTCTTTCAACTCCTATTATAAACATGTGTAGGCGCCTAAATATGTATCGTACTTGTTGCAGTTTTCAGAACCACTTGAAAATAGTTTAATAGAAAAGCCAAAACAAGTAGCAGGCTAAATAAAGTCATTATATTTATTTTCAAATAGAGCAGTTATGAGATGGTTCATCTTCCCAAATCATGGGGTTTGTACAAGGATTGTGCTGGAACAGTACAACACGGAAAATGCTAATTCTTTGGCAATTCCTGTGACTGTATGCAGGTGTGCTCTGAATGGGTCATCAGTTCATAATGACATTCAGTCTCTTGAGAAACCAGAAGATATCCATTGGAGTGTTGTGAACATAACAGTGAAACTGTAACATTTTTGAAAAGAAGTAGAAGTGATGCAATAATAAAACAAGATGTTTTTGTCTCATGTTCATAAAGAGTGCTACATTTCTCATTTTTTATTTGGTGCACTGTAGATTTACTGTGATGTGCTGTCATCTGAGGCTTACCCAGTGGATACAGTAGAACAAAACAGCCAACGTTTTGTTTCATAATGGCTATGCATAGTGTTTTGCATGCTTTGCACCTTTTTAAATAATAAATCTTTGTCATTATCCCAATGTGAGTATTGTAGTGATCAAGGGGTGAGTGGGACCACTATGGTGCAGAGGTGGTGGAGTGGTAGGTTGTGTAGGTGAAAGTGCTGATCAACAGTCGCTAGGAAAACTTGTCTTGGATTACAACTTCGGAGTGCCATGGTGCCCCTGGATATGCTCTCTGCAGGTATATGGTTGACAGGTGATGCCAATTACACCAGAAAGCCACAGCAGTGTGATGGCCAATTTATGCCCATGTCCTGCTTTGCTGACACTGTTTACCTCACTCAGCAGCATGTGCCTAAGTTAGCACTATGTGGTACTGAGTGAGCAGTGTCAGTAACCTGTAAGTTCACTGAATCCCTGTAGGTGGCCATGGCTACTGGGTTAGGATTTCACCCAGTGTAGAAGGATGGCAGTAGTACTGCCCTGGATGTGAAGGGCTGCCCACACTGACATCAGCTGCTGTCTAGTCAACAGCATGTTGAAAACAGATGTGGAGCTGATGTTGTAGAGGGTGCTGCCAGACTGTGCATAACTATGCTAGAATCAGAAAGTATTTATAGCGATTAGTAGCACACTTGTTGGACTGTTACACTGCTTCTGGGCATGTATAGATCAACACCTCAGTGCCTCATTGATGTGAAAATATACCACAGGCCGGTTGGTCTTTGCAAAGCCTTTCTACAATGTCACCATGATTGTGTAGCTTAACCCTACCACCTTGGGATGTACAACGAGGCTCGCTTAAGAAAAGACATTTAGCACCTCTTTGCCTGCTTGTTTGTCTCACACATGACAGCCATGGTGTTGCTTCAGTTTAGTGATGCCCAAAATTTAGTGACGGTTTCGCATACCTCCCCTCATTGAGAAGACGTAGATCCTGAAACTAAACCTGTGACCATTCTATAATAGAAGACTTAACTAAAAAGTTATGAGATAGGTTACTTAGAGATTTTACTCTTACTCATGGTTTTTAAAATGTGTTGCTGCTCCTCCCAATACTGTTGAACATGTGAAAGCATTTGTTCCAGTGAAACATGCCCCTCTTGCATGTCTATGAGTTGGTTGATGGATAGGAGTAGGATACGATTCAACATTTCATTCTGGTAGGTGAGATTTTTCACTGGAAAGATTGCTAGTGGTTTCTATGGCCAGTACAACTGTGGCTCCATAGTGTTCATCTTGATTTCCCCCATAACAGAAACTGAAAGTCGAAATGTCTGTCCAGTTATGTGACAGCATATTCCATTAATAATTATTACACTCCCATGCAAATCCTGTGCTTACCTTGTTCCTAGCAGTTAGCTGCTAGTACAACTTTGGTACTGTTCACAGAAAACAGTGTGAACCTGCTTACTGAAAATACATCACATGGGCAACCTTGAACTTTGCTTTTTCCTAAGTACAACTGTATCTTACACATATGGGTGCTCGAAAGTAGCACCTGGGTTGGGCAGGTAGTGACCCTCTCCCTCTGACAATGTTTGACTTCAGTTAGTGGAGAGCTGTGTGGGGTAGCCATGCTGTCTGGTGCATCTTGCCATGGTTCGAACAGCGCCCCCTGTCAGAGGTTCGAGTCCTCCCTCAGGCATGGGTGTGTGTGGTGCCCTTAGCGTGACATTGGTGGTGAATTGAGATATGAAGTCCATGTATCTGAAGCGGCGAGGAGGCAGGTCAGGTGGCGGGTTTGAAATGGCCGCAGCCAGCGGTTTGTGGTCTGTTAACACAAAGAAAGGGCGTCCCTCAACGTCAGTCTTAAAATGCTTGATCGCTTCATAGAACGCGAGCAACTCCCTGCCAAACGCGGAATATTTCCGTTGTGCATCGGTGAGCTTGCGCGTGAAGAACTGTAGAGTCGAAGTTTGGCCGTCGACTGTCTGGCTATGGACAGCGCCGATGGCAGTATCACTATCGTCTGTGGTGATGAAAAGCTGCGCATTGGGATGAGGATGTGCGATGGTGCAGGCCTTGGCAAGAATATTTTTGAGGGCAGTGAAAGAGGCAGTCATAGCAGGGGTCGATGGAATGGGCCAAGATCGAGAAGTCTTGGTGCCTGCCAAGGCATCCGTCAGTGGCGTCTGTATCTCCGCAGCCCGAGGCAGATGACGGCGATAATAATTAACTATCCCCAGAAAGCACCGGAGCTCTTTGAATGACGAAGGTCTAGGTAGGTTTAGTATTGTTTATACTTTGTCAGGGGCAGTGAAATTCCGTCAGCAGGGAAGCGAAAACCAAGAAAAGTGACAGCTGGTAGATGTAGCTGCAATTTGTCCAGGTTGGTCTCGATGCCTGCTGCTGCGAGAGTGGTGGTGGTGGTTAGTGTTTAACGTCCCGTCGACAACGAGGTCATTAGAGATGGATCGCAAGCTCGGGTTAGGGAAGGATTGGGAAGGAAATTGGCTGTGCCCTTTCAAAGGAACCATCCCGGCATTTGCCTGAAACGATTTAGGGAAATCACGGAAAACCTAAATCAGGATGGCTGGAGACGGGATTGAACCGTCGTCTTCCCGAATGCGAGTCCAGTTTGCTAACCACTGCGCCACCTCGCTCGGTTTTGCTGCGAGAGTGTTCATAACAGTTTGCACATGTCAAATGTTGTCCTTGACGGAGGAGCTGAACACAAGAATGTCGTCAAGATATGCAAAGCCGAATTTTAGTTCGAATAGCACTTCGTTGATGAAGCATTGCCAGGTCTGGGTTGCGTTTTTCAGACCGAAGGGCATGAATTGAAACTGAAATAACCAGATTTGGGTGGTGATTGCTGTCTTCTCGATGTCTACAGGAGCCATGGGGATCTGGTGGTAGGCCCATTTGCAACCAATGACAGAGAACGTGGTCGCACCTGTGAGGGAACTGGTAAAGTCGGCAATGTTGGGTATGGGGTAGGTGTCAATAATTGTTTGTGTGTTTAGTCGACAGCAGTCTCCGCACATGTGCCAGGACCCGTCTTTCTTGGGTGTCACATGAATGGGCGTAGATTAGCTCCTGGCAGAGCGTTCGATGTCACTGGAAAGTTCAGAAATCTGCTTTTTAAGTTCGGAGAGGCGCTCCGGACAAAGTCAACGTGGTTTACTGGAGATTGAGGGGCCTGGCGTGAGGCGAAGCTCGTGAACCATGCCGTTGGTGACGACAGAAATGTTGCCGGCGGCACAGGAGGCGGTTTGTTTACAATGTGTGGCTGGTGGGGCAGGTGAGGTGAGGTTAGGTTGTGGTGTTCAGAACCACTCGGTGAATACGATGGGAGCCGAGGCGGCGAAGTGTCCCAGGAGTCAGCGTGACAAGATGACCGCCAGCCCGAAGCAGTGGCACCATGGTCGGGTGAGCTCAGTAGAGCTCTTGAAGTGATAATGAGTCCATTGTCCGAGGGCGCAGCCCGTGACAGCAAGGTCGCGGGCAAAGTGCTAGGCGCGAGTGCACTGTGTGTGTTGTCAGTGGCGGTCGCACGGAGGCGCGCAGGAGCGGAAGTTGCATAGTTTGAGATGCTGTCCGCGAGGGGTGGGGTAGGAGCTGTCAGTTCGGGAACACATGACGCTCGTCGCGCATGCTCACACGTGTCCAGCCGAGTATCACATGCTGCCGTGTTAGGGGGATGTGGTCCTGTGGAACTGTCAGTGCACGTTATGGTAGACTTGATAGCACAGTTGCAAGGGGTAGCGGGAGGTAAGCACAAGGAGGCTCCATTGCTGGGACTACAAGCAGATTCGGCGCACTTACTGACCTTGCTTTGTCCTTGCTGCAGTGTCTGTAATTCCTTTGCTGCGTCGGAGAGTTGGAGCTGAGTTTCATGGAGCCAGAGGGAGAGCTCGAACTTTCCTTGTGCAGGTGAGTGACGTTTTCGAACTCGACAAGGCACTTGTGCGTTGTTTCTTGTAACGCCGTCGACAGAGACGAGCATGTACGGATGAGATGAGCCCGGACCGACGTGTCACGGGGGGGGGGGGGGGGGGGGTTTGCTCGACGGAGCACAGGAGAAGTGAGTTTTGGACAGATGATGAAACACGGTGTTTCACATTAGGTCCGGTGAAAGTTTGTGGTGTTGCTAGAAGTTAATCTCTAGTATAGGTTCCTAAATATTGCACACGAAAAACGTCCACTCGAGTTTGCAGTTTGCGGAGAGTGAGATGACGTGGGAGGTTGAAACTGAGGCTGCAGGAGGGGGCGTGACCGAGGGCGGAGCCGTTGACGTCCCAGCTGCTTGTTTACTGCGTCCAGGAGCGAGCGCAACAGTCGGTACAGTGTGGCCCCGGACGCGTCCGGCCTCTGGACGAGGAGCTGAACCTGAGACTTGCCAGGTGGCTGGCGAAATAGAGCAGTGATGCATCACGTAGTTTGTCAGCAATTATCATTCGCTGGTCGACAGGTTCGGGAGACCTCTGAGCCAGAGCAAAGCATATGTGAGGAGGTAGTTTATCTGACCAGATGGCGAGGAGAGCTGTGTCAGAGAGTAGATCGTCGCTGACCAGGGCCCACAGCCGTCTCCAGAGTTGTGAAGGTTTGTCATTGTCTAGTTGCTTGACGCGAAGCACTTGCCGTATTGCTGTCTCAGTTGAGCACGCAAGCCGACGTAGAGCTGTCTTTTTGGCTAGAGTGTAATGGGTAGCTGAGTCCGGAGCGTCGACCAGGTCAACAATCAAGTCCTCCTGGTCGTGCAAGTGGGTGATAAGGCACAGAAATCTGGTTGATTCGTCGAGTTTGTAATGGTCTAACACTTCATCCACTATTTTGAGCCAGGTTGTTGCCCTGCCGGAATTGAATGGCGGCAGCATTGTAGAACATTCGGAAGAAGTGCTCCCTGCCGCCGTTGGATAAGCAGCTGCCAGCAGAAAGTCGTATACTCCTAGCTCACTCATTTGTTACATAGTTTAATTCTTAATTTCTTTGCGTGTTTTTGGTACTTGCAATGTTTAATTCATACATTTCGGGCGTATTATAGTATTTGAGAGTTGTAGCATCGCGTTTTTAGTACCTGCATAGTGTAAATTCGCGTAGTAATCTGTCTTCTGTTTTTGTTTTGAACGGCCAGTGTCGGTTGGTCACAGCCAGTGTGCTCCCTGCCGCCGTTGGATAAGCAGCTGCCAGCAGAAAGTTGTATACTCCTAGCTCACTCATTTGTTACATAATTTAATTCTTCATTTCTGTGCGTGTTTTTGGTACTTGCATTGTTTAATTCCTAAATTTCGGGCGTATTATAGTATTTGAGAGTTGTAGCATCGCGATTTAGTACCTGAATAGTGTAAAATCGCGTAGTCTCCTTCCGCCACCAAGCAGTGTGTCAGCAGTGCGCAAGTAGCAGCATTACTGCATTTACTAGGCAATCTTGTATTTTAATAACCGTTTAAATTTGTGTCGATTTGTTTGTGCTCTCTGTAGATTAATTCAGACGTTTTTTTCACAACAGTTTTTAGCATGGATAGGGACTGCAAACTGCTGTGTTCAGATTCAGGCTGAGTTGGCATCCCTTCGCTCCCAGATTCAGGCGGTGTTGGCTTCGGTCACACAGCTTGAGGCTGTTGCCAATGGGCATCACTGTGGGGGTCTGGATGGGGGTTTGTCGGGGACGGCCAGCTCGTCCCACGCATCCCCGATCGGACTACGACTGTGGATATTCCGGAGGGCTGAACGGAAGGCCTCTCCAGTTTGTCTGACGAACCGGTTTCAGGCTCTGTCTCCGGCTGATACTGATGTTCGGCCAGAGATGGCTGCTTGTCCTGTTCCAGAGGTTGCCACTCAGTCTGCAAGATCCGGGCAGTCGCAGAGGGTGGGCTTACTGGTAGTTGGGAGCTCCAACGTCAGGCGCGTAATGGGGCCCCTTAGGGATATGGCAGCAAGAGAGGGGAAGAAAACCAATGTGCACTCCGTGTGCATACCGGAGGGAGTCACTCCAGATTTGCAGCATTGTCGACAGGACTGACTGCCTACCTTCGGTAGAGAGCCGAGTGGAGGGTCTGAATCAGAGGCATTGTCGACAGGACTGACTGCCTACCTTCGGTAGAGAGCCGATTGGAGGGTCTGAATCAGAGGCTGAGACGGTTTTGCGACCGTGTGGGCTGCAGATTCCTCGACTTGCGCCATAGGGTGGTGGGGTTTCAGGTTCCGCTGGATAGGTCAGGAGTCCACTACAAGCAGCAAGTGGCTACACGGGTAGCAGGGGTTGTGTGGCGTGGACTGGGCGGTTTTTTAGGTTAGATGGCCTCGGGCAAGTACAGAAAGGGCAACAGGCTCAAAGGATGCGAGGCAAAGTCAGGATATGCGGGGAACAAGCAGCAATAGGTATTGTAATTGTAAACTGTCAAAGCTGCATTGGTAAAGTACCGGAACTTCAAGCGCTGATAGAAAGCACCGAAGCTGAAATCGTTATAGGTACAGGTACAGATTCCGAGATTTTTACAAAGGAACAGATGGTGTTTAGAAAAGATAGATTGCACGCAACCAGTGGTGGAGTGTTTGTCGCTGTTAGTAGTGCTTTATCCTGTAGTGAAGTTGAAGTGGGTAGTTCCTGTGAAATATTATGGGTGGAGGTTACACTCAACAATCAAGCTAGGTTAATAATTGGCTCCTTTTACCGATTTCCCGACTCAGCAGCATTGGTGACAGAAAAACTGAGAGAAAATTTGGAATACATTGTACATAAATTTTCTCAGCATATTATAGTCTTAGGTGAAGATTTCAATTTACCAGGCATAGACTGGGACACTCAGATGTTTAGGACGGGTGGTAGGGACAGGGAATCTAGTGACATTATACTGAGTGCACTATACGAAAATTACCTCGAGCAATTAAACAGAGAACCGATTCGTGGAGATTACATCTTGGACATACTGATAACAAACAGACCCGAACTTTTCGACTCTGTAAGTGCAGAACAGGGAATCAGTGATCATAAGGCCGTTGCAGCATCCCTGAATATGGAACTTAATGTTGTTGTTGTTGTGGTCTTCAGTCCTGAGACTGGTTTGATGCAGCTCTCCATGCTACTCTATCCTGTGCAAGTTGCTTCATCTCCCAGTACCTACTGCAACCTACATCCTTCTGAATCTGCTTAGTGTATTCATCTCTTGGTCTCCCTCTACGATTTTTACCCTCCACGCTGCCCTCCAATATTAAATTGGTGACCCCTTGATGCCTCAGAACATGTCTTACCAACCGATCCCTTCTTCTTGTCAAGTTGTGCCACAAACTTCTCTTCTCCCCAATCCTATTCAATACTTCCTCATTAGTTATGTGATCTACCCATCTAGTCTTCAGCATTCTTCTGTAGCACCACATTTCGAAAGCTTCTATTCTCTTCTTGTCCAAACTATTTATCGTCCATGTTTCACTTTTATACATGGCTACACTCCATACAAATACTTTCAGAAAAGACTTCCTGACACTTAAATCTATATTCGATGTTAACAAATTTCTCTTCTTCAGAAACGCTTTCCATGCCATTGCCAGTCTATATTTTATATCCTCTCTACTTCGGCCATCATCAGTTATTTTGCTCCCCAAATAGCAAAACTCCTTTACTACTTTAAGTGTCTCGTTTCCTAATCAAATTCCCTCAGCATCACCCTACTTAATTCGACTACATTCCATTCTCCTTGTTTTGCATTTGTTGATGTTCATCTTATACACTCCTCTCAAGACACTGTCCATTCCATTCAACTGCTCTTCCAAGTCCCTTGCTGTCTCTGACAGAATGACAATGTCATCGGCGAACCTCAAAGTTTTTATTTCTTCTCCATGGATTTTAATACCTACTCCGAAATTTTCTTTTGTTTCCTTTATTGCTTGCTCAATATACAGGTTGAATAACATCGGGGAGAGGCTACAACCTTGTCTTACTCCCTTCCCAACCACTGCTTCCCTCTCATGTCCCTCGACTCTTATAACTACCATCTGGTTTCTGTACAAATTGTAAATAGCCTTTCGCTCCCTGTATTTTACCTCTGCCACCTTTAGAATTTGAAAGAGAGTATTCCAGTCAACATTGTCAAAAGCTTTCTCTAAGTCTACAAATGCTAGAAACGTAGGTTTGCCTTTCCTTAATCTTTCTTCTAAGATAAGTCGTAAGGTCAGTATTGCCTCACGTGTTCCAGTATTTCTACGGAATCCAAACTGATCTTCCCCGAGGTCGGCTACTACTAGTTTTTCCATTCGTCTGTAAAGAATTCGTGTTAATATTTTGCAGCTATGGCTTATTAAACTTATTGTTCGGTAATTTTCACATCTGTCAACACCTGCTTTCTTTCAGATTGGAATTATTATATTCTTCTTGAAGTCTGAGGGTATTTCGCCTGTTTCATACATCTTGCTCACCAGATGGTTGAGTTTTGTCAGGACTGGCTCTCCCAAGACCATCAGTAGTTCCAATGGAATGTTGTTTACTCCGGGGGCATTGTTTCGACTCAGGTCTTTCAGTGCTCTGTCAAACTCTTCACGCAGTATCGTATGGAACTTAATAGGAATATAAAAAAGGGAGGAAGGTTTATCTGTTTAGCAAGAGTCATAGAAGGCAGATTTCAGACTACCTAACAGATCAAAACGAAAATTTCTGTTCCGACACTGACAATGTTGTGTGTTTATGGAAAAAGTATAAGGCAATTGTAAAATGCGTTTTAGACAGGTACGTGCCGAGTAAAACTGTGAGGGACGGGAAAAACACACCGTGGTTCAACAACAAAGCTAGGAAACTACTGCGAAAGCAAAGAGAGCTTCACTGCAAGTTTAAACGCAGCCAAAGCCTCTCAGACAAACGGAAGCTAAACGATGTCAAAGTTAGCGTAAGGAGGGCTATGCGTGAAGCGTTCAGTGAATTCGAAAGTAAAATTCTATGTACCGACTTGACAGAAAATCCTAGGAAGTTCTGGTCTTACGTGAAAGTAAGTGGCTCGAAATAGCATATCCAGTCACTCCGGGATGATGATGGCATTGAAACAGAGGATGACAAGCGTAAAGCTGAAATACTAAACACCTTTTTCCAAAGCTGTTTCACAGAGGAAGATCGCACTGCAGTTTCTTCTCTAAATCCTCACACGAACGAAAAAACGGCTGACATCTAAATGAGTGTCCAAGTAATAGAAAAGCAACTGGAATCACTCAACAGAGGAAAGTCCACTGGACCTGATGGGATACCAATTCGTTTCTACACAGAGTACGCGAAAGAACTTGCCCCACTTCTAACAGCCGTGTACTGCAAGTCTCTAGAGGAACGGAAGGTTCCAAATGATTGGAAAAGAGCACAGGTAGTCCCAGTCTTCAAGACGGGTCGTCGAGCAGATGCGCAAAACAATAGACCTATATCTCTGATGTCGATCTGTTGTAGAATTTTAGAACGTGTTTTTTGCTCGAGTATCATGTCGTTTTTGGAAACCCAGAATCTACTCTGTAGGAATCAACATGGATTCCGGAAACAGCGATCGTGTGAGACCCAACTCGCTTTATTTGTTCATGAAACCCAGAAAATATTAGATACAGGCTCCCAGGTAGATGCTATTTTCCTTCACTTCCGAAAGGCGTTCGATACAGCTCCGCACTGTCGCCTGGTAAACAAAGTAAGAGCCTACGGAATATCAGACCAGCTGTGAGGCTGGATTGAAGAGTTTTTAGTAAACAGAACACAGCATGTTGTTATCAATGGAGAGACGTCTACAGACGTTAAAGTAATCTGTGGCGTGCCACAGGGAAGTGTTATGGGACCATTGCTTTTCACAATGTATATAAATGACCTAGTAGATAGTGTCGGAAGTTCCATGTGGCTTTTCGTGGATGATGCTGTAGTACACAGAGAAGTTGCAGCATTAGAAAATTGTAGCGAAATGCAGGATGATCTGCAGCGGATAGGCACTTGGTGCAGGGAGTGGCAACTGACCCTTAACATAGACAAATGTAATGTATTGCGAATACATAGAAAGAAGGATCCTTTATTGTATGATTATATGATAGCAGAACAAACACTGGTAGCAGTTACTTCTGTAAAATATCTGGGAGTATGCGTGCGGAACGATTTGAAGTGGAATGAACATATAAAATTAGTTGTTGGTAAGGCGGGTACCAGGTTGAGATTGATTGGGAGAGTCCTTAGAAAATGTAGTCCATCAACAAAGGAGGTGGCTTACAAAACACTCGTTCGACCTATACTTGAGTATTGCTCATCAGTGTGGGATAAGTACCAGATCGGGTTGACGGAGGAGAGCGGCGCGTTTCGTCACAGGGTTATTTGGTAACCATGATAGCGTTACGGAGATGTTTAGCAAACTCAAGTGGCAGACTCTGCAAGAGAGGCGCTCTGCATCGCAGTGTAGCTTGCTCGCCAGGTTTCGAGAGGGTGCGTTTCTGGATGAGGTATCGAATATATTGCTTCCCCCTACTTATACCTTCCGAGGAGATCACGAATGTAAAATTAGAGAGACTCGAGCGCGCATGTAGGCTTTCAGTCAGTCGTTCTTCCCGCGAACCATACGCGACTGGAACAGAAAAGCGAGATAATGACAGTGGCATGTAAAGTGCCCTCCGCCACACACCGTTGGATGGCTTGCGGAGTATAAATGTAGATGGAGATGTAGTCGGGGCACTGCCTGAAACGAGCAGCTGTTGCTGCAGAATTCGAGGAGAGTATGTCTCCAGGGTATGTGGCGATGACGGCTGGTCGGGTGGCAGAGTGAAGGTGACGCATTGTGGTTGAGTACGATCTGTCGCGACACGGAAAGCCGACGTGGGTGAGGCACCATAATATGTCGATAGCGATTGCGGAATTTCGACACGATGCGGGTGTGTTTGGATTGACGTGTCGAGGAAGACCGATGCGGATGAGGCACCGAGATGTGCTGAGAATGGGAGCAGAAGCTCGACTGGAGCCGGCACAGGGGCGACAGGTGAGAAAAAGTTCAAAGTTTGAAAAAGCGTGCCATTCCGCGGAAAACTCGACGTACGATCACAGTCGGAGCCACCTGTGTTGCAGGGAGGCTGTGGAGGTGCGGGCTGTCCAGAAGCACAGTGAGGAAAATGATGTCGAACGTCGGGCAGAATGTGTGGATGTTCACTGTTCATAGTCACTTCATTCAAAACGGTGTGCGGATAAGGTGAATGTCATGGCACAAAACACTGAGGCGTAGCAGCAGGACGAAGATGGAGGTCAGGCACAGAAATCAAGCTATTGTTCCTGTTGCAGGCCGAGGTATTGAAGCAGGAAGGCATGTGCTGATGCTGAACCGAGGCAGGCGCGAGCGTGGTTGGATGCTGAGGAGGTTGACCTGTGAACAAAGCAGTTCCAGCCACGTGGCAGGAATCCGCGCGGTACTGCACGGATTGTGGCGGTAGTAGGTTATCCAATGAAGCATTTTCAGAAATCGGAATTGATCCCGCCGTGCTAGAGATCTGTACGAGGTAACTGCACCCTCAGTGAGGGAGGGCACATGTAGTGGGAACAAAGGCGTCTGATAGCCGGAGTCATGCACACTACTAACCTCACTTATTGTTGCAGGCACGAAAACGTCTGGCGAAATCGGCGTAATCGTCGAGTGAGAGGGATCATGTTGCAGTCCTGGCGGGTGTACATCGCCCGCAACATGATGCATGTCGATCATAAAATCCGGCTTTAGGCGTTGGGCTGAAGCCATTGTAAGAATCTTGTGTTGATGTAATACATGCGAAAATAACCGACGCGGAGACCACAGACACAGTAAAACGGCGAAAACGGAAGACGTTACAACTTGGGGTCACCAGTGAGGTGGATGCTTAGGTCAGTTACACCAAACAACACTTTACAATCAGGAGTTCATTTATTTACCTCTTTACATAAGTAAGGCTTACAAAGAACTGGATGGCGGACCTGAACAAAGATAATATTTAGCTTAGTTCAAAGACGATACTCAGATCGATACTGGTGTCGACCTCATCGGCGCCACAAGGCTCTTCCATGGTAGTGTAGGTTATGTAGAAAGGACAGAAAAATGACCGAACAGGAGGCAAAGATTTGTGCTCTTAAGGCTGAATTGGAAATTTGGAGTTATGTAAGCTTATGGAGGAAAAGGACTCTGGGCGCTGGGAAAAGGTAGCAAGCAAAGGGTGAAAAAGGGAGACAATTGATAAAACTTCGGAAATTCAGTTAGCAAATCAGTTTGGCTTGCTATCTGAAGTAGTGGAGGAAGGACCTCATTCAGATGTAGTTGAATATAGGTCGAAGCAGAATACTAACTTAAAGAAAAAAGACAGGCCACGATCAAACCAGAAGAGGAAAAGAAAATTTCTGCTTATAGGTAGCAGTCATGGGAGGGGTGTGGGCCAACAGCTTCAGGAGAAATTAGGGACAGAGTACCAGGTCACAAGTTTTGTGAAACCAAGTGCTGGCCTTAGTCAGGTGACAGAAAACTTAGGTCAGCTATGCAAGGACTTTGAGAAGAAAGATCAGCTAATTATAGTTAGATGAGCAGGAAACAGCCTGGCTATGAATCCAAGATACAATATTAGGAGTGACCTGGATATAATAGGAGCAGAAACTGGGCACAAAAATGTGGGGTTTGTGGAGGTCTCTCAGTGCCATCATCAGCCATGGGTAAAGACTGCTGTAAGGCGTGTTAACATGGATGCTCCAGACACTGTCAAAGTCTCACATGCATGTTGTTCCAATCGATGCTATTGGTAGGTGGGGTTACACTACACATGGCCTGCACCTTAATAGGAAGGGGAAAGATAACTTATCTTCTCTATTAGCAGATACTGTAAGGGGGACACAGTCACACAAGGGGGTGATCCCTGTGGTTATTGGGACCAGACAGACGGGTTTTTTAGGTTAAAGCCAAATTCCAGACAGACAACAACCAAGGAAAATATAAGAAAAGAAACTCCATGTACAGGAAATAGATATAAAGCTAATGGTGGTATCAACTTACTTCACCAAAATATCAGGGAATAAAAAATAAAGTAGATGAGCTGAAAATGTGTTTAGGATTTTCTCAAAAATAAGAATGAGATTGATATACTTTTTCTGTCTGAGCACTGTGTAACTGTGGGCATGGAGAAAGTCAGTATAAATGGGTATAATTTAGCATCTTACACTTGTAGATCTACTATGGATGAAGGAGCAGTTGCCATTTTCATAAAACAAGGGTATATGTTTTGCTGTTGAAGTAAGCAAATTTTGTGTTGATCAGCACCTTAGGTTTGTGCATGTGACCTTCAGCTAGATAATGTTGTGTTGGTATTAGCAACAGTGTACAGGTCTCCACTAGGAAATTGGGAGATATTTCATTGACAAGTTTGACTCCCTATAATGCTGTCTGTCAGACAAAAAGAAGTTATTAGTCTGTGGTGATTTCAATGTTAACTTTCTGAGCGATTCTGATAGGAAAAGTGAACTAGAAGCGTTGTTAACAACATATAACCTAGAATCTGTGATCAATTTCCATACACATATTACTCAGGGTGTAGTACTCTAATAGATAATGTATTTGTACAGTAAGAGGATGTAGAACAAACACATGCTTTCCCTGTGGTAAATGGATTATCTGACCATGATGCACAACTGATCACCTTACAAAACCTAACAGGGTGTACACTTCAGAAACCATTAAGTAAAAGTGTGAGGGTGCTCAACCCTTATCTATAGATCACTTCAGAGAAAGTTTAGGAAATGTAAACTGGGAAGATGTATATAATGAGCCAAATGCTAATGATAAATGCACCATATTTCTTGATAAATTTATATTCCTTTTTGAACAATGTTATCCAAAGAAAATTACTAAATGTAACAAACTTTTCAAAGGAACCTTGGATTACTACAGGTATTAAAGTGTCGTCAGAAAGAAAAAGAAAACTGTATGAGACAGCAAGAACTAGTAAAGATCCATAAGTAGTTTTACACTATAAAAATTATTGTAACATACTGAGAAAAGTTGTAAGGAAATCAAGAAGTATGTATGTTAGAGAAGAAAATAGCAACTCTGGCAAAAAAATCAAATCAGTATGGAATGTTGTTAGAAGGGAGACAGGAAAAGTAACCACTGGGGAAGGTAGTATTACAGTTAAAGAGAATGAGACCATCTTAACCAACGGTACACAGGTAGCCAATGTATTTCACAATAACTTCTTAAGTGTAGAAAAAAATGGTGAGAATAGTTCAAAAGAAAAAGCCAGGCAGTAAATGGAAGAGTCAGTTTTGAAAAATTTTAGTCACATTAAGTTTCATCTAACAACCTCTTGTGAAATAAGGAAAATTATTAAACCATTGGAAAATAAATGTTCTGTTGGAGTAGATGACATCTGTAACATGTTATTAAAACGATGTGGAGCAATTACAGCTGATGTTTTGAGTCACATATGTAATGCATCACAGACTCGGGGTATTTTTCCAGACAGGTTAAAATGTGCCATTGTCAGGCCTCTCTACAAAATGGGGGAAACCACAGATGTCAATAATTACCGGCCAGTATCCTTGCTTACAGCATTTTCAAAAATCTTTGAGAAAGTAACATACTCAAGAGTGGTTAGCCATCTCAACAGTAATAGGATACTTAGTAAATCACAGTTCGGATTTCAGAAATGCTGTCCCACTGAGACAGCAATATACAATTTCACTGTCCACATAACAGAGTCTTTAAATAGTAAAATGTCACCAGCAGGAATATTCTGTGACTTATCCAAAGCATTTGATTGTGTAAACCATGACATTATATTAGAGAAATTACAATTCTATGGTATAAATGTAACTGCATATGAGTGGTTTAAGTCATATCTACAGAACAGGCTTTATGTGCTTCAAGTGATTCGAAGGAGTTTGCCACTTCACCTAACTCCGATGAAATTACGTTAGCTGTTCCACAAGGTTTGATCATGGGTCCCCTCCTGTTCTTGATATACACTCCTGGAAATTGAAATAAGAACACCTTGAATTCATTGTCCCAGGAAGGGGAAACTTTATTGACACATTCCTGGGGTCAGATACATCACATGATCACACTGACAGAACCACAGGCACATAGACACAGGCAACAGAGCGTGCACAATGTCGGCACTAGTACAGTGTATATCCACCTTTCGCAGCAATGCAGGCTGCTATTCTCCCATGGAGACGATCGTAGAGATGCTGGATGTAGTCCTGTGGAACGGCTTGCCATGCCATTTCCACCTGGCGCCTCAGTTGGACCAGCATTCGTGCTGGACGTGCAGACCGCGTGAGACGACACTTCATCCAGTCCCAAACATGATCAATGGGCGACAGATCCGGAGATCTTGCTGGCCAGGGTAGTTGACTTACACCTTCTAGAGCACGTTGGGTGGCACGGGATACATGCGGACGTGCATTGTCCTGTTGGAACAGCAAGTTCCCTTGCCGGTCTAGGAATGGTAGAACGATGGGTTCGATGACGGCTTGGATGTACCGTGCACTATTCAGTGTCCCCTCGACGATCACCAGAGGTGTACGGCCAGTGTAGGAGATCGCTCCCCACACCATGATGCCGGGTGTTGGCCCAGTGTGCCTCGGTCGTATGCAGTCCTGATTGTGGCGCTCACCTGCACGGCGCCAAACACGCATACGACCATCATTGGCACCAAGGCAGAAGCGACTCTCATCGCTGAAGACGACACGTCTCCATTCGTCCCTCCATTCACGCCTGTCGCGACACCACTGGAGGCGGGCTGCACGATGTTGGAGCGTGAGCGGAAGATGGCGTAACGGCGTGCGGGACCGTAACCCAGCTTCATGGAGACGGTTGCGAATGGTCCTCGCCGGTACCCCAGGAGCAACAGTGTCCCTAATTTGCTGGGAAGTGGCGGTGCGGTCCCCTACGGCACTGCGTAGGATTCTACGGTCTTGGCGTGCATCCGTGCGTCGCTGCGGTCCGGTCCCAGGTCGACGGGCACGTGCACCTTCCGCCGACCACTGGCGACAACATCGATGTACTGTGGAGACTTCACGCCCCACATGTTGAGCAATTCGGCGGTACGTCCACCCGGCCTCCCGCATGCCCACTATACGCCCTCGCTCAAAGTCTGTCAACTGCACATACGGTTCACGTCCACGCTGTCGCGGCATGCTACCAGTGTTAAAGACTGCGATGGAGCTCCGTATGCCACGGCAAACTGGCTGACACTGACGGCGGCGGTGCACAAATGCTGCGCAGCTAGCGCCATTCCACGGCCAACACCACGGTTCCTGGTGTGTCCGCTGTGCCGTGCGTGTGATCATTGCTTGTACAGCCCTCTCGCAGTGTCCAGAGCAAGTATGGTGGGTCTGACACACCGGTGTCAATGTGTTCTTTTTTCCATTTCCAGGAGTGTGTGTGAATAACCTCCCTTCTTATGTGAAACAGAATGCTGAACTGACACTGTTTGCTGATGATACAAGAATAATTATTTATCCAGTAAAAGAAAGTCCGATAGAAAATGATACAAATAAGGTCCTTGGAAAAGTTAATTGGTTTTCTGCGAATGGGCTTGATCTGAACGTTGATAAAACACAGTACATACAATATTCTGCTGCAAAAAGTATAATTCCTTCAACGAACAAAACGCATCAAAAGAAGTCAGTAGCCAGGGTAGAGCATACTAAGTTTATGGGTGTACATATAGATGACAATCTTAATTGGAAAATTCATATTTCATCTCCTATAGCGACTAGGTTCAGCAACTTTTGCAGTCAGAATAATTGCTAATTTTGAGGATGTAGAAATTAATAAGCTAACGTACTTCCACTCTCTGATGCCATACAGAATGATATTCTGGGGCAATTCAACTCTTAGGCAAAAGGTATTCACTGCTCAAAAGAAAGTATTTAGAAAAATGTGTGGGGTTCATAGTCACACATCTTGTAGGCATCTTTTTAAAAGGTTAGGAATTATTACAACTGCTTCACAGTACATTTACATAGTAATGAAATTTTTTCTCAACAACATGGACCAGTTTAAAATCAACAGCGACATTCATGATTACAATACCAGAAAAAAGAAAGACCTACACTATCCTTTACTTAACCTATCTTTGGTGCAGAAAGGGGTAAAATATGTTGCTATAAACCTTTTTAAAAATTACTAGATGAAATAAAATGTCTGACAGACAGCAGTAATAGTTTCAAAAACATACTGAAATCATACCTACTTGACAACTGCTTTATACCATAGATGAATTCTTGAATATGAGCATCCAAATCTGGAGATATAATACATGCATTTTGTGCCATTTAAGGGAATGGAATTGATAATAGAAATATTTAGGTGTAACACTATAATGTAAAAAAACTTGTTTCCTGTGTGCAGTTCTTGTGCATTTGACTCGTTCCACATTGTAATCGTTTTTCCATGCTATTGATCAATGGAACGCGTAACTAACTAACTATCTAACTTAACAGAACTGGGCTCAGATGTTGAACTGTTTTTTGCAATTCCTCTACTATGTGCCTGAGCATCCCACAAGCGATTTGCTAGATTGCAGCAATCTTGTTACTGCCATTCTCCTATCCAAAGCATTCAATTGATCCTCTGTGACTTCCAGATGTCAGTTCGCTGTATTTACTGCTGTCTTTAGCACATGCATGGCCCCCATTGCTAGCCTTTGCAATATCCAGGTGTTGTTCAGTACATCTTGTTCCAAACTGGTTAACTGTGTGGTGGTCTTATTTCTCATTGCTATATCACATTACCTCTCCATTGTATCATTCAGCTTCCAGATGTCCCCAACATCCATGGTTCTGAGAACTGTTTTTAATAATATTCCCCCTGTTGCTAACCAACCTCACCTATGACACCGTATTGTGCATGGCACTAATTCCACTGTATGCTGCATTTGTCCTTGCAATTGCTTATACAACTGGTGCAATTTACCATACTCACTCCTCATTTCTTTTAGTAGGCCATTCCCTTCCATCTCCCTCCATAAGTTAATAAATACATTTTCCAAACATCTTATCTCATTACACATTTCCTAAGCTTTCATAGTCAGCTTCAGTATTCAATCATGGCTTGTAAGTACTACTTCCTCTTGCCTCACAAAAGTACTCCAGTTTCCAATGATAGTACCTGCAGCAGACCCACTACTCTCCTGGTGAAGAGGTGCAACAGTGCTAAGATAAAGGTTTCCCTAATCTTTCAGTTCGAATCCACAGCAGCCTGGGAACCACTGCACCACTCCCCTTCTCACGTTGCAAAAGGTATACAAAAGGCAAACTTAATCCTAAAAGACCTAACTTCTTCTCTCTATTCTCCCTTTCTCTTGGTATAATAATCACCTATGTTTCTAAAGAACATGAACACACTAATCCAAATGTATCCGATTTCCTCTTACCTCCTTGGCATTAACCCATATGGAACCTCCTACACAGGTTGTGTAAGGTTTTTGTGCTTCCTCTCCTTCCTACTTCTACCCCCAAAGGGTGACATCACCTATATCAGTACATCCAGAGCACCTCTAAATGGCTTCAAATGCCACACATGAATGATCGTTTTATGAGTTGGTAATTGAAACTTGACATTTAGTGGTGATGTTTCATCTACCTGATATGGCCCTTGGTAAAAAGCTACAAATTTCGTATTCTTAGCATTCGGAACATATTGGTTTAATAACTTTACCCATTGACCAATTTTATGCTGTGGTAACCTGCCCATGTGACTCCTCAACTACTCTTGGCCTTCCAGGGCTTTGATGTTTGTTCCCTGCACATGTCTCCATTTAAATATAAGGATAAGGTGGATTTAATAGCCAAACCTATTTTTCTCTTGGAAATCAGGTGGCTAGCAACATCTTACCTTCACAATTAATATGAGCATGCTACACACATTTACTATGCATGCAAGTCAATGGTTTCATTCATTTAATTACCATCTGAGTTGATAACACAGTCTTGTTGCTATTGTAGAAAAAGGAGCAGATTAAAGCAATATTTTCCTGCTCCATTCCCTCTAAGATCTGTTTATTAAAAAAAGAATAGATTTCATTGATTATTGTGAATTTGGATTCACAATTTAAATTCTGCTAATTCGTCTTTTTCTTCATTTGTCACTGAATAATTCATCGTAATTGCCTCATAATCATTGACATTATTAATTACTGCATTATATTATCAATATGCATCAGAAATTTAACTATCCCTTTTCCACTGTACAAGAGCAGACTCTGTAATAATTTAACCAGTTTGATTTGATCATTACGCACAAGGTGATCAGTTGAGTACTGTATATTAAACGTGCTTTTACAATATAACAGAGCAAGGAGAAAATACCTTTCTCCACAGTAGAAGACTATGGTTTTTAAGCCTAAATTACATTCATAATTCAACGCACAATACTCCCCATTTATATAAAGATAATTAGCCAAATATATTTTATTGAGTTGTTTTCATCCATGTTCACTGTTCAAATGGAATGTGATATCTTTTATCTTTCAATCCAAACCTCTTTTTCTCATTCAAATGCTGTAGAATATTTATGTAGTATATGCCAATAATTGTTTTACTTTTTACAAGCCTCTAATTGATAGGGGTCTCATTGTGGGTCTCCATTTGGCTCGCTGATCAAGTCATTCAGTATTTATATTTGTGGGATATTCAGATGTGACAGTGGTGTGATGGTGGATTGCATAGGAACATGATGGCAGGCATATTTGTTGTAAAGTTTCCAGTTGACCACATCTGACCAACATGAGAGAAGATCACCATACTCCAAGAACAAGTACTGGAGTCCTAGCAACATTCTGTGTCATTCCTCAGCACTCTTTAGGGACTAGCAACAGCTGAACTTGGCAATTACTATCCCACGGGTCGCCTGCCATTGACACTATAACAAAAACAGGTAACTTTGCAGTGGTGCTGTGATGAGGAAACATGGACTGCTGATGGGTGGAGTCACATTGTGCTAAATGATGAATTGTGGTTCTGCACTATCATCATCAGCGAGTGTGGCTACAATGTGGGCAGATGTCCCATTTTTACAGTGTTTTGAGAATCACAGTGATGTTACTCCTTGTGTTATGGTGCACTGGGCCATCAGGTATGACTTCATGTAACAGCTCATAGATACTGCGAGAAATGATGGCACAGTGTTACATCATGGGTATTTCGCATTCTTATGCACCACCTGTCATGCGACAATATTGAGATGTGATATTTTTCAACAGGGGAATGTTGATCAACACATGGAACTTGACTCTATGAACTATCTGAATAATTTTGAGGCACTCCTATGGCCAGTAAGAGCCACAGATCTGTCCCTGATGGAACATTGTGGGATCAGCTCAGATGCCAATTCTCTTCCAGTGCCAGTGTTGAGGATATCAAGGACCATTTAGAGCAGTTGTGGGCCAGCTTGTATCAGGAGAGGATACAGTAGCTTTACAACACCATACCCAAGCAAATCAGTTAAAGCACCTAGGCCCAAGGGAGTGAACATAATACTGAAAAAGTTGTGAATTTGACTTACTTTTGTACTTACCACAATAAAATCACGTACCCTCTGAGGTCATGAAGTTACATTTTGTTTCCTCCTTCACTTCTGGGTGATTGACCTCCTGTGTCAGTCAGCACAATTTCTAGCATATGATATGAACTATGGCTTCTTTGGCATAAGGCTATAAAATTCCACCCACTTATTTGATTGCTTTTTATTTCTAGCATGAAATGGTGAAATCATGTCTTTTTCATTATATTGAACTAACTCATAAATCCACAATAACAAATGAGCATAAAAAGGCAACTGGATTCTTATTAATATTTTCAAAATGTTGCCAAGGAATTTATTTTTGAATCTTTTTGCAAATAATGTAAGAATGTGGCATATTTCTAGTGGAAAACCTTCTTCTGTTTATTTATTCACTAATTTTTGATAAATTCAGAAATGGAGAATTTTATTATTGTCAGTCTGAGTAAAATATTTGCAACATGGCTAATCTGAAAAGTCACATGAACAAAAAGCATTACCTGAGAAGGGAGTGAAACAGATTTGTATTCTATCTCCAATGTCATTCAGTCTGTACATTGAGCAAGAAATAATGAAAACCAAGGAGAAATTTGTAAGGAGAATTAAAGTTTAGGGAGAATAAATGAAAATGTTATTTTTTAATGATTTCATAATTTTCCTTACTGTGGCACCTATTATATCACAGTATGACATTACGCAAAGAACTGGAAGATAATATGCTGCTTGATATTTTATTTTATTATGTAACCTTATTTTGGCTTTATTGCCTTCATCAGTACATGTCCTAACATTGTAGATGGACATATCAACATATGTTATTTAACACTTGATAATTTGCTGTTGCACACATATTATAATACATCTTTCACTATCTGACAGTAGCAGAAATTCAAATCTGACAGCTAGTTGTTTACTCCAAGATCTTTGAGTAAACAACTATCTGTCAAACTTGAATTTCTGCTGCTGTCAGATAGTAAAAGATGTATTATAATATGTGTGCAACAGCAAATTATCAAGCAACTTTAAAACATTACTGGATAAAAAAGGAACCTATTACATCTAGCAACTACAGGCAGCAATAATGCTTTATTCAGAGTTGACATATAGTCACCAACAACATCAGGACACGTACCAATGAAGGCAATAAAGTCAAAATAAGCTTATATATTAAAATAAAATATCAAGCAGCATACTATCTATCAGACTTCATAATTCTTTCAGAAATTGCAGAGAACTTGAATGTGTCTTAAAATGAGATTCTAAGATGAATAAAAACAAATGTAAAAGAAAGGTAACAGAATAAAGTTGAATTATATTGGGCAGTGCAGAGGGAATTAGATTAATGAATGAGACATTAAGTCGGAATGTAACG
Source organism: Schistocerca gregaria (assembly GCF_023897955.1). Taxonomy (NCBI): domain Eukaryota; kingdom Metazoa; phylum Arthropoda; class Insecta; order Orthoptera; family Acrididae; genus Schistocerca; species Schistocerca gregaria. The sequence continues at coordinate 598,217,450 of NC_064931.1, read as the reverse complement.
GAAAACGTAAACATTTATTTAAAAAATCATTACAGCCATATTTGTGAATGTACAAATCTAAAATTTTGCATGTGTAAATCAAAAGAGCTGTGTTTTAACGGAAAAATATAATAAAATATTCAGGATTAATATTTTGCCAGAAATTTTAATTTTTGCAGTGTCTTTTTTTATAAAAAGCCATAGCTCAAATTCTAATCATGCAATTAATCGGCAAATTTTATTGTAGTGCCCTGTGTAGGTTATAAGCAAACTGAACAACAGTTGTTAATCTATGCTACAAACTGTAGCATTTACAGAGTTTTTAGTTTTGCCCATCCAAAATTGCCTTTTTTTCTACCTACAGTCATCTAAAAATCAGAAGGTAATTGCAGAATCTCGTATTCTTTAGTTCCATGGAGACAACAACATACTGCGAACAGTTCCTGAAAATGTCATTGCATTAGCGCGCATACTTTGTGAGAAAAGGCTCCTAATAGCGTAAAACAATGTAAGACAAAGAGTTTCCTCTCGAACTTCTACATGTAATAAGCTTACCTCAATTTTAAAATCCTCCATACTGATATTCATCATCCTCCAGGTTTCTCTTCTCTCCTCTTCGAATCTGCTTGGCCTGTATTTGCAGATAAGACACTGATCTGTTAGCTTTCTTTACACTGCTCCTGTCGATGGTGTTAAATGCTTTTCTTGTAAACACACCAGGATCTATACCAACTCACTTCAGTTCAGCACTTCAGTTTTGCCATTATTGCATTTATTGTAACATAAAACTCCATCATAGACACCTATTTTGAGCACCTCAAGTCCACAGAATGCCCTTTTTGAGCATCTAATCAAAATTAAATTATTGAGGCTTTCATTTGCATTTTGTATCATTTCGTGAAGACACTTCCTCAGTAACTCAGGGTTTGCAAGAAACCTGAATGTGGGCTTAATTGCGTACATGATAGGTTCTGGTAATGAGTGTTTATGTGAATACATCTCATTTCTGTTGGTGAACTTAGACCAATTGTCTTTCGGACACAGATTGTGCATTGATATTTGACCAAATTTGGATATTTGTGGAAAAAAATTGCAGACACAGCACGCCTCATTGTGTCTAAATTGTGTGTGTTTTTCCTGATAGCTCTCCCATAAAATAACTGAAGAGAATCAATTTCGTTCAGAGTAAGCCTGCGTTTTCCTCCTAGTGGTTTTTCATCCTCAAGTACTCCACCTTTCTTCTCTTTTAGCAAGTGACGAAGCCTATTTTGGATGTGGCCAACACATTCCAACTTTTCTATTGTTGTATTGTACAGATTTTTTATCTATTACAGCTTCGAGTGAAGAAAAGTCCCCATCAGCAAGGTATTTAGTATATCTAACACTATACTTGTCCTAAGATATGGCGCACATCCTCACAACTGCAGCAGTCTCCATGCCCCCACTTGAGCCACTGTAATTTTTAGAGCATGCTACTGCACGCTTTTCTTGCAATAGTTTATTATTGTCTTCATTGCTGGACATTTTCCTTGTTGCACACTGGTGGCAGTATTAAACACAATTTCTACATCTAAAACTTTACCTGAGTCAATGCCAATAACAGATGCAACTCCATACAGAGATGAGTGACCCCTTTTCATCCATATCCCATCTACAGACACCCATAGATCAGTAACATTTGCAGGAGATTCAATGTCATGAAAATCTACCCCAGAACATATTTTTTTTGGCTTATTTCCACCAATTCCTCCACTGCTTTCTTCATAGAAACGTTGACAGTATTGTATACAGCATCAGGCATTTATTTATTTTTTCAAACCTTGCACAAGGTTGAGGCAAGTTCAGAAAACCACACAGTAAATTACCTTCTTTCCTGCCCTGTCCACAGTATCTCAGAGTGACCCTTCGCTCACATCTCCAGGTTTCATTGCCTTCCATCACACAGCTTGAGGCTTCTGCCAAGGTGCATATTCTGGGGGTCAGACGTGGGGATGCGAGAGATGTCAAGCACATCCCATGTGTCCCTCATTTGGTCCACTGCTATAGCTGCCCCGGATACTGCCTGCACTGAGGTTGACCCCCTCACCCATGGTCGAGAGGGAGATCATTCCAAAGTCCAGCAGGTAGTGAAAAAGTTTCCAAGGGTCCGATCGTAGGACCTCCCCAGTTTCTTTGATGAACAGGTTTCTGGTGTTATCTGTGGCTGACGATGTCTCTGAGCCAGACGCAGTCGTCCACACTGTTCCAGGGGAAGCTTCTCAGCCTGTAAGGTCTGGGAGTTCAAAGAGGGTGTGTTTGCTGGTAGTTGGGAGCTCCAACATTAGGCGCCTAATGGGCCCCTTAGGAACATGGCTGTCATGGAGGGGAAGGAAGCCAATGTGCACATTGTGCATACCTGTGGTTCATTTCGGATGTGGAAAGGCTGCTTCCAGAAGCCCTTAAGAGTCTAGGGTGCAGCAAACTGCAGGTTGTGACTCATGTAGGTACCAATTACGTATCTCGCTTTGGATTGGAGGAGATTTTTTCTGGTTTTGGGCGGCTAGTGGAAAGGGTAAAGGCTGCCAGACTTGCTTGCGAGATTAAGGTGGAGCTCACCATCTGCAGCATCATCAATAGAACCAACTGTGGTCCTTTGGTGCAGAACCGAGTGGAGGGCTGGAATGAGAGGCTCAGGCGGTTCTGTGACCGTGTAGGCTGCAGATGCTTTGAAATTGAGTGGTGGGTTTACGGGTTCTGCTTAATAGGTCAGGAGTCCACTACACATAGGAAGCTGCTACACAGGTAGCAGGGACTGGGTGGAAGGGACTGGGTGTTTTTCTTTTAAGTTAGAGGGCCTCGGGGAACCACAGAAAGGGCGTCCGTCTAAAAGGGGCAGGTAAAATACAGTAAGTTAGCTGTAGAAACGATCGGTATTGTAGTTGTAAATTGTTGTAGCTGTATTGGGAAAGAACCAGAGCTCCGAGTCCTAGTAGAAAGCACTGAAGCTCAAACGTTATAGGTACAGAAAGCTGGCTAAAGCCGGAAATAAGTTCAGCAGAAACTTGTTTACCTTGTAGTGAAATTGAAGTAGATAGTTCCTGCAAAGTAGTATGGGTAGAGGTTATACTCAACAATCGGACTAAACTATTAATTGGGTCATTTTACCAACCCCCTGACTCAGAAGATATAGTTGCTGAACAGTTCAAAGAATACTTGAGTCTCATTTACCCCACTCATACAATTGTAGTCGGCGGTGACTTTAATCTACCCTCGATATGCTAGAAAAATTATAAGTGTAAAGCCGGCGGCAGGCATAAAACGTTATCCGAAATTATATTGAATGTTTTCTCAGAAAATTATTTTGAACAATTAGTTCATGAGCCCAATCAAAGCGTAAATGGTTGCGAAAGCATACTTGACCTCTTAGCAACAAATAGTGCTGGACAGATAGTGAGTATCTTGACAAAGACAGGGATTAGCGACAACAAGGCAGTAGCTGCTAGGCTTCCGAAATTATATTGAATGTTTTCTCAGAAAATTATTTTGAACAATTAGTTCATGAGCCCAATCAAAGCGTAAATGGTTGCGAAAGCATACTTGACCTCTTAGCAACAAATAGTGCTGGACAGATAGTGAGTATCTTGACAAAGACAGGGATTAGCGACAACAAGGCAGTAGCTGCTAGGCTGAATACTGTAACTTCTACAACCATCAAAAAGAAGCCCAAAGTACATCTATTTAAAAAAGCTGATAAGAATCCTCTTAACGCCTGTTTAAGAGACAGTCTCCATTCCTTCCGATCTGATCACGTAAGCGTAGAAAAGATGTGGAATGATTTCAAAGAGATACTATCGACGGCAATTGAGAGATATGTACCACACAAACTAATAAGTGATGATACTAATCCACACGGCAGACAAAACGGGTCAGATTGCTGTTGCACAAGCTACTAAAAAAGGATGCCAAATTTAAAAGAACGCAGACTCCCCAAGATTGGCAAAGTTTTGCAGAAGTTCGAAATATGGCGCGCACTTCAATGAGAGATGCTTTTAATAATTTCTACAACGAAGCTCTGTCTCGGACTCTGGCAGAAAACGCTAAGAGATTCTGGTCACATCAGTGGCAAGACACAATCAATACCTTCACTACGCGATAACAAGGGTGAAGTCACCCGATGATAGTGCAACTAAAGCAGAATTATTAAACACGATTTTCCGAAATTCCTTCACCAAAGAAGAAGAAGTAAATATGCCTGCATTCCAATCAAGAACAACTGCCAAGATGAGAGACATAGGAATAGATATCCTCGGTGTCGCAAAGCAGCTTAAATCACTTAATAAAGGCAAGGCTTCCGGTCCAGATAGTATGCCCGAACCTAAAGGCTGGAAAATTCCTCAAGTCACACCAATACCCAAACTGGGAAGTAGAGTAATCCGTTGAATTGCAGGCACATATCACTAACGTCAATTTGCAGTAGTGTTTTGGAACATATACTGTATTCGAACATTATGAAGTACCTTGAAGAAAACGATTTATTGAAACGTAGGCAGCACGAATTCAGAAAATATCGTTCTTGTGAAAGACAACTGGCTCTTTATACTCATTAAGTAATGAGTGCTATCGATAGAGGATATCAAATTGAATCCATATTTTTAGATTCCCAGAAGGCTTTCGACACTGTTCTTCGCAAGCATGTTCTAACCAAACTGCGTGCGTATGGAATATCGCCTCAGTTGTGCGACTGGATTCGTGATTTCCTGTCAGAAAGGTCACAGTTCGTAGTAATAGCCAGTGAGTCATCGAGTGAAACAGAAATAATATTCGGTGTTCCCTGAAGATTTGTTATAGGCCCTCTATTGTTCCTGATGTATATTAAAGACATAGGAGACAATCTCAGTAGCTGTCTTAGATTGCAGAGGATGCTGTCATTTACTGTCTTTTAAAGTCATCAGATGACCAAAACGAATGAATGCAAAAAAGTGCCACAGACATGATACTTGAATTTGATTGGCAATCATTAAAACAAAGGCGTTTTTCGTTTCGACGGTATCTTCTTATGAAATTTCAATCACCAGTGTTCGCCTTCGATTACGAAAACAGTCTACTGACACCCATCTACATAGGGAGAAATGATCATCACGATAAAATGAGATAAATCCGAACTCGCACAGATAATTTTAAGTGCTCGTTTTTCCTGAGCGCCGTTCGAGAGTGGAATGTTAGAGAGACAGCTTGAAGGTGGTTCACTGGACCCTCTGCCAGGCACTTTACTATGAATAGCAGAGTAATGACGCAGATGTAGATATGGTAACCTAAAATTGTTTTCGTATCAGTTTTTTTTGGAGCCACAAGAACTACAAATTAATTAAGAATCACAAGCTATTCCCACTCTTCTTTCTTTGACTACAACCATGCATTCCGTAGTCATCGAACTTACGGTGGGGAAATGCCACGCAGCTGTTGAAGAGCGTGGTATTCCCCCTTGCAGGTTATATTTTCAATAATAACAAGGATTTTTTTTAAAAAAATTCAGATGGGTAGATATTATAAAAGAAAAACCCAGGAAGAAAAGTGGACGCAAGAGGAACTTTGTAAGGCTCTTGATGCCATCAAATCTGGAAGAAAAATAAGAGCAATATCAAGAGCTTTCGGGATTCTTGAAGCTACACTGCGAACGAGAATGAAGGTTAAAAACACCGAGGGTTCAAAACTTGGAAGAAGCTCAACATTTTCGACAGAACAGGAAATTGAGATTAGGGATCATGTTATTACAATGGCCAAGCTGTTCTTCGCATTACATGCATCCAGCTGCGAAAGATTGCATTTGAGTATGCAGAGGCTAACAACATTGCAAACAATTTTGATAAGTCATCTAGGTTAGCTGGAAAGGATTGGCTAGCTCTATTTTTTAAAAAGAAACCCAAGTTTTAGCATGAGAAAACCCGAAGCAACTAGAATTAACAGAATACAGGCATTTAATGAAGAAGAGGTTAATACATATATTAAAAATTTAGAACGTCGTTTTGAAAAATATAAATTTAAAGAGGGGCGAGTGTTCAACGTCGATGAAAGGGGAATAAATACTGTACAAAACCCCGACAGAATTTTGGCTCCTAAAGGTGTTAAACAAATAGGTGGTGCCACGTCTTGGGAAAGGGGGAAACACGTGACTGTGATATGTTGTTTCAGTGCTGCTGGTACCTACATCCCCCCTTATGTTTATCTTCTCCAGGAAGATGATGTCAAATCTCTTAAGTAAAGGTGCACCAGTTGGACCAATATATGGTTGTTCCGTCAATGGCTGGTCCAATGAGTCATTATTTTTCGAATTTATCCAACATTTTCAGAACAATGTAAAATCAACTATTGATGACCCTGTGCTGCTGATTTTAGATAATCACAGCAGCCACATTTCACATGATATTTTTGAATTTTGTAAAAAACATTATATTGTCATGGTAACCATACCTCCACACACTTCCCACAAACTTCAACCGCTAGATGTTACATTGTTTTCCTCTTTGAAATCAGCCTTCAGTCGTGAATGTGACATGTACACTCCTGGAAATTGAAATAAGAACACCGTGAATTCATTGTCCCAGGAGGGGGAAACTTTATTGACACATTCCTGGGGTCAGATACATCACATGATCACACTGACAGAACCACAGGCACATAGACACAGGCAACAGAGCATGCACAATGTCGGCACTAGTACAGTGTATATCCACCTTTCGCAGCAATGCAGGCTGCTATTCTCCCATGGAGACGATCGTAGAGATGCTGGATGTAGTCCTGTGGAACGGCTTGCTATGCCATTTCCACCTGGCGCCTCAGTTGGACCAGCGTTCGTGCTGGACCTGCAGACCGCGTGAGACGACACTTCATCCAGTCCCAAACATGCTCAATGGGGGACAGATCCGGAGATCTTGCTGGCCAGGGTAGTTGACTTACACCTTCTAGAGCACGTTGGGTGGCACGGGATACATGCGGACGTGCATTGTTCTGTTGGAACAGCAAGTTCCCTTGCCGGTCTAGGAATGGTAGAACGATGGGTTCGATGACGGTTTGGATATACCGTGCACTATTCAGTGTGCCCTCGACGATCACCAGAGGTGTACGGCCAGTGCAGGAGATCGCTCCCCACACCATGATGCCGGGTGTTGGCCCTGTGTGCCTCGGTCGTATGCAGTCCTGATTGTGGTGCTCACCTGCACGGCGCCAAACACGCATACGACCATCATTGGCACCAAGGCAGAAGCGACTCTCATCGCTGAAGACGACACGTCTCCATTCGTCCCTCCATTCACGCCTGTCGCGACACCACTGGAGGCGGGCTGCACGATGTTGGGGCTTGAGCGGAAGACGGCCTAACGGTGTGCGGGACCGTAGCCCAGCTTCATGGAGACGGTTGCGAATGGTCCTCGCCGATACCCCAGGAGCAACAGTGTCCCTAATTTGCTGGGAAGTGGCGGTGCGGTCCCCTACGGCACTGCGTAGGATCCTACGGTCTTGGCGTGCATCCGTGAGTCGCTGCGGTCCGGTCCCAGGTCGACGGGCACGTGCACCTTCCGCCGACCACTGGCGACAACATCGATGTACTGTGGAGACCTCACGCCCCACGTGTTGAGCAATTCGGTGGTACGTCCACCCGGCCTCCCGCATGCCCACTATACGCCCTCGCTCAAAGTCCGTCAGCTGCACATACGGTTCACGTCCACGCTGTCGCGGCATGCTACCAGTGTTAAAGACTGCGATGGAGCTCCGTATGCCACGGCAAACTGGCTGACATTGACGGCGGCGGTGCACAAATGCCGAGCAGCTAGCGCCATTCGACGACCAACACCGCGGTTCCTGGTGTGTCCGCTGTGCCGTGCGTGTGATCATTGCTTGTACAGCCCTCTCGCAGTGTCCGGAGTAAGTATGGTGGGTCTGACACACCGGTGTCAATGTGTTCTTTTTTCCATTTCCAGGAGTGTATATGAAGTCACAGGTGTATCAAAAAATTACACCATATGAATTAGCAGAACATATTAGCAAGGCATATATTAAGGTCGCTACCATGGACAAAGGGCAGTCAGGTTTTAAGGCATGTGGGATTTGCCCTTTCAATCCAAACAAATTTAAGCATGACCACCTACTACAACAATGTGAGATCTTCAGAGATGTTGTCCTTGAATATGAAGAGGTCCCGAGTGCAACAAATGGAAACGAAGTGATTGCATCTACAAACGAGCCGCATATCCCCAAAAGGAGTCAAGAACAGATTCCTGGATCTTCAGCAGAAGATGTTCCACTTCTAGTAGGCCTAGAAGAGGTCAGAACATCAACTAAAAGTGCATGAGTCAAGCACGTTAGTGTATTTGACATATCTTCTGTTCCAAAACAAAAACAAGTTCTTCCTAAGACGAAACAAGCCGAGGAAAGCCTAAGGGGAACGTCTGTGATCCTTACAGCAACTCCAGAGAAGAATAAACTGCTAACAGAGTTATCAATAAAGAAACAAAAAGAAGCCATGTAAAAGAAAGCTGAAGGAAACAAGAACAGAAATTTTAAGGATAAAGCAGATAAGAGCAGAAATCTGCAACTTGAAAAAGTCTCAATGAAGAAACAGACATTATATAAGAAGAAACACCGCCAAGAAAGTGAAAGTAGCAGCGAGGATGACCTAAATCTTGACTTGCAGAACATTTGTGATGACGATGAAATGGATGATATTGATCCATTGGCGATTTCAGAAGATGTCTGTTTAGTTTGTGGAGAGTTTGAGAAAGATGGAGAACTATGGTACCGATGTATTTCTTGTAGCAGATGGAGTCATGAAGAATGTGGTGGCTAGAACACTCCAAAAGGTTACAAGTGCGATCTTTGCTGTATGAGAAAATGAACTTTTTTCACATCAATAAAAATGTAAAAAACGAAAATTATAGGAGATGTTTGTAGAATTACATTATTTCGTTCTTAAATATACTGTTTAATAATTGTAGTAACTAATAAGCAAATAAAAATAGCAATTATTGTACATTTTTATGGTTTGTTTGTTTTACGTGTTATTACCCAGTACTTTGCGTGTCATTACCCGCAGGGGTGGGGAATACCACGCATTTGCACTTTTTCATTTTAATGTTCAAAAATAAGGTGCTGTTTATAACTATTTACAGACGATTGGAATATGTGGATAAATGTCCATTGTATGGTATGTACTTATTTTCGTAGGTTTTAATGACGTAACAAATGGTTCACATCGTTTTTTTCCTTAGGTGCGTGTATTTCCCCCACTCTACCGTACACAACAACAAAAGTGTTTAATTAAATAAATCCCATAGAGATTAAGGGAGTGAATTGTTCAGCAGCATAGCTTCTGTCTCCAGAAATTTAGGAGTGAAAACTTTCCAATATAAATTTGTATCAATATATATATTTGAATGATGGCTTGAAAGTTTTCATTTCTAAATGTCTTGAGACAGAAGCTATGTTGCTGAACAATTCACTCCTTTAATCTCTATGGGATTTATTTAATTAGACACTGCAGTAGTGAATATGTAAATTGCAGAAGGAGTGATTGACTGAAATATATCTAATCTTATCATGTAAAGTGCTGTGTCTGAACATTAATTATTCTCAGCACTATTGGACTGCTTGCTTGCAAAATTACCAGATTAGGCTAACAATTACACAATAGGATTAAAATTAATACATGTCTCTCTTAATGTTAGAACTAAAAACTGACACAAGGTGTGACTGAGATGCTTCACTGCAGAAAGATTTCAATGCGTGTATGTGAAATAAAAGATTTTAGTGCATAATCATGTTAACTGAGCTACAAAAAATGCACTCAATGTTTCTTAATTGACTCACAAAAGTACAGTAATGTATCAACGCAAAAGTCAACTGATTTCATATTATCACCCTCCAAATATTGCTAAGGAATGAATTTTTGCATTTAGGATTCATGAGAATTTTGCAAATGTGTCACCTTTCTTGTAGAAAGTTTTCTTCAAGTTAATTAATCATGCAAATGAAAAAGGGCTGTTGAGCTCACACCACACCTTTATAACTACATTGACATGGCTGATTACATTATGCTGGCACTGCATTTCAGCTAGTGTAAGGGCAGTGGACAAAGTAAGAGATGAGGTGAATGTGGGGCAGGGGTGTCTTGGAAGGGTGGTTGATGGCCACATTGGCTAGATATCTGGCACATAGGAACATGGGATAGCATATGGAAGGTTGTGTACAGGAGGGTGTGAGCTCAAGATGAGTGAAGTTAGTGTCATAGAGCAGGGTGTAGATGGGTGTGGGTCAGGGGCTACAGGATCACTGCTGTGTTGCAAGTACAATATCTGTCTACATAATCCAGAGAAGCTGGTGATGGTGGAAGGACCCATATGGCCTGAGTTGTGAAATAGGCATACAATTGGAGTTTGTTGTGTGCAGCAGCATATTCTACCACTGGGTGGACAATTCTGCTCTTGACCACAATTTTGCAGTTGATGCTACACACAACTCCTCAGCCTGTGGCGAAAATGAGCGCACTGGTGCCACATTTGTATCCTGTCTGCCTGCTGCCTCTCCCTCTCTGCCATCAGCCACCCTTCATCAACCCCCTTCACTATCCAGTTCTTTCCTCCCCTCACCCAAGTGAGGCACAGTGCTGGCTGGCATCATGGAGTCAATCAGCACGTGTGTGTGTGTGTGTGTGTGTGTGTGTGTGTGTGTGTGTGTGTGTAAGGGAGCAGATTTGACTTTAAGCAACTGATACGGCTTGGGAAACATTCAATGACATTTCAGTCTATTAATGTAGTATTCAAGAAAGTATGAATAATCAGAGTTGATCAAAGTTTCACTGTTTGCCACATACCACTATTCCGACCAGTACTTTATACAAAGATGTCTTTGTTTCAGTTTAGCTCCTCAAAAAACATTGTTGTTGTTGTTGTTGTTTTGGTTTTCAGTCTAAAGACTGGTTTTATGCAGCCCTCTGTGCTATTCTATCCTGTCCATGCCTCTTCATCTCAGAGTAACTACTGCACCCTACATCCTCCTGAATATGCTTAGCATTATATTTATAAAAATGTCGTATCTATATTCTGTAGAATATTGTGTTGAGTAATATATGTTTTGCATTTTTCAAATCTTATTTATAAAACACAGATGTGTGGAAATTTCAGAAAATTAATGAAGGTATCAATACAAAAAAAATCTCAAAATTTTAAAATTTATTCATTGACAGTAATGAAAAATACATAATATACGCTACAGTACAAAGACACACAATTTGTTAACATTATAAAAGTTTCTTGCATTTGTATAATGTTACTGGTTTTCATATATTTTTTAACAAATTCACTCCTCTTTTCTGTAAACCTATATGTTTTTGTTACCTTTTGTATGCAAATTCTGTTCTTACACTGACAAATTAACACTATGCTATGTTAGAATGCTGAATGATAGATGAAAGACAAGTGGTCTCAATTTCATTACAGTTTTGTCACTATTAAAATTCTTTGAGTAACATAATCAGTCACACCATTTTGTCACAATGCATAAACATTTTTATATCTTATATACATGTAATTTTAATTTCATAAAGCACAAAATTTAAACATACTGATGGCAGACAGATGGATGATGATGATAATAATTATAATAAACAGATACATAATATGGAAGTCGAAGATTGCTGTTCTGTACCCACCTGTAAAATTAAGAAATCACTCTGCATATAATGAACTTTTATATCACTAATCATAAGGGAGCAAAGAAATCGAACACACACACACAGACACACACACACACACACACACACACACACACACACACACACACACACACACACACACACACACACACACACAATGTATGAAGAGAGAGAAAGAGATTAATTTACTTCCAACTGGAAAAAGACCAATGAGTAAAAGAGGAGAAGCAAAATATTCAAGATTTTGTTAAGAATGATAGGTTAGTGTGAATCTTTTGAAACTAGTTACATGTGCAGCAGTGTATTTATGGCTGTAAAGTGAGGTGTTGCGCATATGAATAATTAATTTATTATAAAGTAGTCTAAATGCGGACTGTAACATAAATAAAGGTAAGGTTTTAGCTTCACTCAAAATTCCCACAAGTCAGTCCACTACATGTGCAAGTGATCCAAAATTCATGGAAAAGTTATTTTATGAGTGCGTAGATTGGTTGGGAAATGGAGCTACATAAGGGAACATTTCTGATGAAGCTCTGTGGCATTCAAACCAACTTTCTGTTAGTTTTATATAGAATGCTAAAATGTTGTAGAAAATTAATTATCCAAAATACATGGTGACTGTGAATTTTAGCGTTTTGTCAAATAATAGCACTGCAACATTAGACTTCACAATGAGGTAGCCATGTGGAAATTTTTGTTGTTTACAATATCCATTTCTCTGCCAATACATGTTTGTAAAAATTCTCCTTATTATATATAAGTTTTATACTTGGTTATGCTCATATTTTTAACATGATGTGTACAAAACATAATTAAATAAGTTACAAGCAGTTTGTTATTGCATAATGTCACAGTCCAGTGCTGCCCCATTTAATCATTTAATATGAACAGGTGACATGTTACAGCATAATAAGTGTAATTAGTTCTCTCATAAAAGAAAAAAAACATCTTCTTTTTCTTAATACCAAAAATGTTTTGGATTCTGCTGCCCTCACAACTTTACTTCATACTAGCAACATTAATTGTCATTTGATAATTTTATACTGAAAGAAAGAAGGAAACACATAAAAGCTAGTAGAATATTACTCCTTTTATATTGCCACTCAGTTTCCTTTATTAACTTAAATAAGATATCAATACTGAAAAGATCTCACAGATTAAATTTAACTACTATGAATAATTAAAAATTGAACTGTACCTTTTTCAGTATAGAAATATATTTTTGTAAATAATTTGACTCACATAGTTGTTTTCATGTAAGCAGTTATTCAAAGATCAAGTAAATAAATGCCATCAAAAAATAATAATTATTTGCTAGTTCTCTTGATATGATGAATGCATGTTAAATACAAACTAGGATTCAAATCTTGAGTCACAAAAAAGATAAAAACTGAAGGAATATTTCTGAATGAGAGCAAACATAAAAACTAATACGAATATGTAAATGAATAAACGATATTATTCTTCAGAAAGACAGCTACAGAGATATCTAAAAGTTATCTGTAATTATTTGTAATTAAAGCAATCTCTATATAGAGAATGTCTGTACAATAAAATTTTCAGGTATTTCATCGGCCAAAGAGGGAATGTGAGCTTCAGTGTTATATCTTAGGGAAATGTTATAAATGCTATTGTTTTAAAAAAAATAAGAGCTAATAAAACTTTGGAGTGGTAATACACCGACATGTAACAAGTAATTCATAATGGATTTAAAGTACATCTTTTACATTTATAAATCATTTCATTAGAATTTGGCATTGAATGCTGTCAGCAGATGATGAAATGAGTCCGATTTCCCTTCTGGGGATCTTATGTAAGTTTGTAGTGATTGTAAAGCATTACAGAATTAGAACATTTCCTTAATGAAACACTAACATCTCAACACTTCCTTAATATCAAGATAATGCTAGAAATTTGTGTATATGATAATACATAAAAAAAAAAAAATAGTTGTTTGAACACTGAATGTACAGTAAATGAACAAAAGTTCGAGCATGTGTGAGACATATTGTTACGTATTGTTACATTTATTTTGGTTGTATGATTCTGATATACTGTTTATAAATACACATATAGGGTGATTCTGTGATGTTTTTACCAACTTTCAGGGATGCCGAGGAAGGGTAAATATATCCATTTCAATTACGGGGCCTGAAAATATCTGAGTTGAAACTTACAAGCAAAAATCGTTCTGATACTAGCAACAGTGAGATACATATACTGACACAATTTGTTGTAAGATTTTAGTGCATGCAGCTTCCAGAAGTGGTGCTATGGATCAAAACAAGAATAAAACATAACATAGGCTCTAAAATGCAGACGTTAAAAGCTTTGAGCACCTGTTCATCTTTCATAATGCGGAACACATCACTTCTACTGTAAGCTCTTTTGTTTCCATATTTTTGGAGGAAGTAGTACTAACCAAAACAAGAAAAATGTACAGAAAATATGGCCTATAAAATCCATGTCTTGTGAGCTATGTTCACTTCTTCAGTAGAAGAAACGTATTTCATGCTATCGAAGAAGAACAAGTGCTTGTAGCTCCTAAGATATGCATTGTAGAGCCTATGTTCAGTCAACCTTTCTTCTTCTTTTGGTCCATACTACCACCTCTGAAAGTTGCTGACCCTAAAATGTTAGCAACAACAATACCAGTACATGTATTCCACTGTTGGAGGTGTCAGAATGATTTTCACTTATAACTTTCAATGTAATTTTACTAGATTTTATGTAAAGTGTGTAAGAATTCTAAATACATGTTCCTCACAATAACTGTGGAAATAACATTTTTCTTTAAATGTAAAAAAGAAAAAGAAGTAAAAAAAATAAATTAAAAAGTTACAAATTAGGGACAAGTATGTATAAGTGAAACAATTTCTAAGATAATGGAGACTTTTAATCCTCCAGGATTTGATCACTGTTTAAATGTCTGCTTGGTTTCAGTTTGGGTTCCACAATTTTTTTTCCTTAGGAGCAATTTTGAGCTTGAGGTGCCAATTATTACAAACATTGGTCATATCCTGAAGTTATTTGTTCCCTATGCACAAGGAACATGCAGCGTTTCTCATTCACTGAATGAACCGTAAAAATAATGAAACTTTACTTTTGAATAATATAGAATATTTTTTAATGAAGCCACCAGTAGATGTTCCATACACCATTTCTTCTGCAATACTTTAAATAAATGAGTTAATAATATGAGCATAAAAGGTTATGGGTTGTAAGTATGCTGGGTGAAAATAATAACTCCACCATTGACAGAACGGAATACATTGTATTTTAAGTAGCCTATATTTTTTCACATTTAAGGTGAACTAGTTACTTCCTTCTGCAATTGTATAAACACTTAAACTATACGGAATGCATGTACTTACATTGTTTAAATTGACAGTAAACGTTTCATGTATTCTGAAACATTCTGGGCAATCCCTTTGAGAAATTTATTGTCAACAATCTTATGAAATTTTATAACTTCCACAATGGTAATTTCATAGCAAGTATTCCTCTATCACAATATCATGGTTTTGTAATTCTTTTTGAATTAAATATTGTTTAATAATTTACAGGGATATTAATCCTTCTCACCATTAAATCATTGTTTTAATGATTGATTCATTGATTGATATTTTGCTTATCTACATTTAAAGTTCTACTCTGTGACTGATATTTCTTCAGCATGTTCATCACTGTCGTTTCACATGGGAAGAAAACATTTTTTCACGCAACATATGGAGATGTCAATTTGCTTTGCAACATACACCTCAAGTTCAGCACCAGTTAGAAGTGATAGGTACCACACACATACTGGTACTCAACAAGAGAAAGGGTAAGGCAGCTGATTCCCCATGGGTGAAAAAAAGAACTGTAGGAAACTGAAGTTACATTCTGCTATGCCAAATAAACAGATGTATCAATTCAGTACCAGTCTGAAGGAAGCCAGGACATTTAGCATCAGTTTGAAGACGTTCATAAAATTGACTAGGAGCAAGTGTACCCAGAGCCCTCTGTCATGGAGTCTACTTTGTTATTCGCCATGAAACTAGAACACATTACCTCCTCCCCCACTCCCTCCCCACCCCCAAAATAAAACCTTTACACCAAATCACTAGCACAGGTGATGGGTGCACTATTTGCAGAAACTGTACTTGTATTTTGCATTTAATTGGGTACACACTGTTTACAGTTAAACTGTAATAATCCTGCACACTGCAGGAACCCTGAATGAGTATTTTATTATTTTACATTACTTACACTTTTCCATGATTTTTTCTGTTTTAGTTGATAGATCCAAATTTAACTACCTTTGTCCATGTCACTTTAGCCCATGTCACAACACTCTTTTTGCAATAAGATTCTTATTTAGAACATAGAAAATGTAGAATTAATACTTGATGTAAAAGCTGTTAGTACTCCTGATAAAGAATTTATTTATTCCTATCTCTGCCCACATCTTTTACTGTACATACATTTATTACTCTGAGTTTTTCACCTGTTAAAACTTTTCTTGCATACTTACTTAAATGTATATGTGATTTCTATTTAGAGTATTGATATAAATTTTCACAAGTAATAAAATTTCAACAGGATATAACAAATATAGGTTATAGCATTGGCAATTACTGTATTATTTTTGTAGGCAGCCTGAACTGTGCATGGGTATGTTATTCTTGTGACTAGGTAGAATGATTAATAATAACAATGTAATATTTCAGAAACATTAAAGAAGTCAGTCTAAAAGAGCTAGATGTTCTGAAGATAAAGTTAGCAGGAAGAAAATTACTGCATGATTTAATTGAAGAAATACATGAAAAATGTTAGAATAGAGATCTGACTGCACAAAGACAATCAGAGGTAAAGGGAAAATAAGCAATTAATGTAGAATCATTACTGTTTGAATTGTAGCAAATCAATGAGATAAGGTAGATTGTATTTTTAAAGTGCAATCTTGATGTGAATTATTTAACAGAGCATACTGTAATCCTAACTACAATTTTAACAGTCATGAAATCTGATAAGTTTCTTTTGATACAATGAACATTATAAACCCATATGAATACTGTGCAAAGGTATTTTGCTGTGGAGTGCTGCTTGCTTGTAATCATAATAAAAAATTTATTATATTAATAAATATTTATGACCCTTAAGTAAAAAAAGAGGTCTGATAACTAAACATTACTGTTTAAAAGGAAAAATTTGACTAGACTATAATCACTTTCTGATGACACCATCTTACAGACTTCAAGCATTTCTCTATAGTGAGCCTGATTTGATATATTTAAAAAAAAGATACATGATTTCTCCATAGGAGTTCATACGCAAAGCACAGAAATTACTGTGATGCAAATGTAATCTTTGAATGAAGAATAATTACTTCTATAACACTGATGCATGTTAACTAAAAACTGAGACCATTCCGAAGTGTGTATGATTTGAGGAGTCAGACTTTACAGCTTGAAATCCACACAAATTGTAGAGAAATTTTTTCAGAGGACAAAATAAAATTTACCAATCTCTCTTACATGATAGTACTTAAGATTATGTATTATGTGTACCCTGAGATGATGACAAAACATAAGGTTTAATTTTATATTTTATAATCAATCTTTTAGTGCTTTTTAATATTGGTACAATTCGTAAAAATGTATTAGAAACTTTAACCATTTAACTGATTAGAGCATTTGCTGGCAGTGTCAGACTATCCTTAATGCTGTTACTTAGCTTAAAAACTATGAAGAAAAATAATTTCATTTATATATTCTCCACATTTTGAAGTACAAATATAGTTTTCACATAAAAATTTAAATTTTGGTTTCATTCATATTTTCCAATAAGTATTAAGCTAAGACCACTTATAAAATTAAGTGAATGAACTTCCTGAAGACTTTCAGAAAATTTCTATTAACAGAGAATAATTTCTCTGTTCACAAAAAATTGTATCAGGTACAAAATTTCAGTTAAAAATTTATAACATCTTAGCACCATCTAAATGTTAGTGCATTATAAAATTTCACCCTTCAAATGTTCAGGACAGCTTGTTTATCAGTTCAATCTCCATGACATATTTAATTACTGAAATAGGAGAGAGAGAACGATTTATTTATGAATTTACTGCATTAGTATAATATGCAACTGATTTTACCAAGTTTTCTTTATCGATTCAATAATACTGATCATGAGGATATCTAAATGTTTGTTTTACAAAATAATGAGCATTTTTTTAGACCTGCAAATCTTCATCTTCTTCATCCTCTTCCTGAATTGTACTGCTAATTGAAAACCTACTCACACGGTGGTCTGGGGGCCACCTGTTCAATAAGTAATCCAGATCATGTGATATTCTATCCATAACATTTTCTGAATGCTCTGCACTGTGATCACTGTATGGTTTTTCTTGTTCTTTGTCCTCTGAAATATCATTGTTATCAGGTATGGCTTCAGTTTCATGTACAGTTGTATCAACCTCAGCATGAATGTTCGCTTCTGTGGTTGAAGAGGTTCTGTTTATGTAGGAAACTGCAGTTTCCTGTTGAGGGGATGACACAAATCTGCACTGGGTGTATCTGCGAGGACTGCTGCTGTACCCTTCCAAGTCAATATCTTCATCTGTCATGTAGGTCTCCACAGTGCTAGGATCTCCTTCAGTAGTAACTGGTCTGTGTTGCCTTTCTTCCAGCACCAGCAGACCATCATCTTCTCCTGACCTTTCACATGATCCATCTTGGTGTTCAGATACTCGATGTTGGGGTGCTGCAGTGCTTTCTAAATCAGCTTCTTGCTTCATGAAAACTGAAAACATCAAGTTGAAGTATGTATTAGTGCACTCCAGATACAACATATTTAATAACATCAACCAAAACCTGAATGGAAATCATGGCACAAACCTCAATTGTTTATTGTCCCAATCTGATATAGATGTCAAATATGAGAACACAATCTTAAATATCTGGATAGAGTTAACATCATGAATGGAGTTAGAATCATACTCATAATTGAGTTAACATCATAATCACTTGTTGTATCAATTTGAATTGAGATAATGAAGAAAAGCTGTAATAGCTGATTTTATTAACAATGTTATAAGGAAACTGAAAATTTGGAAAATATACCACAAATGCTACATTGTTGGTAAGGAATTTATTGATGCTGAAGATTCTCTCAGGCATCATCAAATGAGAAATTCTATCAAAATGTAGCAAATTGCTTAGAAGAGAGAATGTTACAAATTCTTGAAAGATTTCTGAATTATAGTAATCAATGTACAATTTTGCTCTCTGAAATTGATTCTCATGAATTGATCAAAGTGAGTAATGTAGATTAACCAGTTAACATAAACTGACAGTTTATAGCTTCCATAAGAAATCTCTAAAGGAGGAGTTTTTCTATCTACAAATAACTGATATAACAGTCTTAGGACATGACATCACACTGTCTTCAGTAAATGAACTCTTAAAGATTGATTGTACAAGGAAACAAATAATAATGTGTTAGGTATTGTTGTGTATTAATAGATATACAGACAGTAAATATGACATTATGCCAAGCTTAGCTCATTCATCAGAAATTGCCATATATTTAATAACATCATTATTAAAACAGTTTGGTCAGAGCAGCATCTGGAAGTATGTGTAATAGAAAAAGAATTTCATAAAACATCCCTTATAACTTGCAGTAATTCTTAACCTATTCATAAATCAACTAAAAACTCTACTGACCTATCCAAAAGAGAAAAATTAAGAAATGGTGGTTTCTGGACTGCTAATTTTTTTTCTTTTTGTAATAATGTTTTCAGTATCAATCAATTGATTTCTTACTGTAAATTATCAAATATACTCTTTGCTCACAAAATACCATTGGTAATGGCTTTGTAGATTGATCTAATGACAATATCATATCACAAAACGGATTGTCAGAAAACCCTCTGGCTTAAACGTATACCTAATGTCTAATATCATCATTTCATATGACTTACACTGTACTAAATTTTAGTTTGAGAGGATAATTAATAAGCCAAAAGCTGAGTATTTTAGGAACTGCTCAAAGACATGAATTGAAATCACATCAACAGCGTTTTGTTCTTGTAATCCCATGGAACATATAGATGGATGATGTCATTCTATTGGTAAACCTGATTTATCTATGTCTGGTGGGGTTTGCTGTGAATGGTGAATGACAAAATTCTTGAATGTAGTCTGAGTTTGAATATAATAAATTTCCTAGATTCTGAAAAACTTATGTCCCTAATTCAGCAAGGTTTTAGAAAGCATCACACGTGTGAAACTCAGCTTGCCCTTTTCTTACATGATACACTGCAAACTATGGATAAAGGCAACAGGCAGATTCCATATTTCTAGATTTCTGAAATCCATTTGACATAATATCTCACTGCAGACTGTTAATGAATGTAAAAGCATGTGAAATAGATTCCCAGACATGAGAGTGGTTTGAAGGCTTTTTAAGTAACAGAACCTAGTATGTGAGTGCTCATCAGAGACAAGGGTATCATCAGCAGGAGTGTCCCAGGAAAGAGTGATAAGATCACTATTCTTTTCTATATATGTAGATGATCTGGCAGATAGAGTGGACAGCAATCTATGGATGTTTGCTGGGATGATGCTGTGTTATACATGAAAGCATCAAATATTAGTGACTGTATGATGAAAGACTATGACTTAGACAGAATATCTAGTTGATGTGATGAATGACAGCTGCCTCTGAATGTAGAGAAATGCAAGTTAATGGATCAGTGGGCAACTTTATGCACACCCTGAAACAATATCTTAGGAGAATATGTTAATAAATGTTACTAACAATATCAGACAATGTGAATAATTTGTATTATATGACTTACAACATCCTAGGAATTGTCTTGCATATTGTTATATGAATACATTTAAATGTTTGTGGTAACTTTTTTTTATTAGTCTGCTAATGAAAGGACATTAAAAAAATTTTTTTTCACATCCTTCAGAACCATTTCACTTGGGATGTATGGGAAGAGCATTGGAATATTAATGTGTCATACATTTTTGCTCTACTAGTATGTCAGGCACAGTTCTCACTGAGGTGATATGATATGCTATACAACACATTGCAATAATGGTAGCACAATACAATGCTTGTTGGTGCAACACTTGTGTTCTCACTAGGACCATGCAATATTCTATACAATATGCAATGTGACTCATGATACAAAAAGCAACAAACCAGCACAAATCACATTTCTGTTTCAGTTTCAGTTGTGATCATGAATGCTACTGAAGTGCACATTATTTTGGCTTATTATTTAAAGCTCAAAAAACTGAAAAAGAAAAGGAAGTACTGGGTGAATCTATATAATGCTATAAATATCAAGCAGTTTGGCTGTGATTTTTCATGAGGTCTCTCAACATGAACACAAATTCCCCAAAATGAGTCCAGACAATTTCAACTTTCTGGAGCAACTAGTATCAGAAGGACACAGGCATTTTACCTGTTATTTCTTCTGGTGAAGCACTGCTGATTAGAGTAAGGTAAATTGGTGAATGTGTGTGAATGACATTAAAAATGCCACCATGAAAAGTGTATTTTTTGTAAGACCACCTAGTATGGCTCTTTATTCAATGTGGTATGTACATACATTGAATTGAATTTGAATTGAATTTTATTCAATCCTGTAAGATTACGTTGTGTACAGTAAATGTACGTGTAATATAGGACATGTCAAAGTGTTAACATTTCTTATCACTTATTTTTCTACACCTTTAGCTTACATTTTTACATTACTGATAATGAGTAACAATATATACAAATTTAATGGCGTAAGTATTCTGCAACACTGTAAAACTCTTTTTCAATGAGATAGTCTTTAAGTTTCTTTGGAAAGTCATTGTGAAGTACACTATCTTTCAGTGTTTTGGGCAGACTTCTTAGTAGTCTGATACCAAAGTACTGGGGTCCTTTTTCTAGCATTGCCAGTCGGTGGTGTATGCTCCGTACTTCATTCTTCTTTCTTGTATTGTGGGTGTGTACACTAGCATTTGTAATCCAGCCCTCACTACCTTTTGTGATGTACATTATTGTTTTGTATATATACAATGATGAAAAAGTTAAGATATTTAAATTCTTGAAACACTTTCTGCATGTTTCAGAGGTCTTTCTTCTTAAAATGGTCCTAATTGCTTTTTTTGTAATGTGAACACTCGTTTTGTCTCTTGTTTGTTTGAGTTTCCCCACACAGTCACTCCATACTGTAAGTATGGTTCGAAAAGTCCATGATACACTGTACACAGAAGGTTCTTGTCTGAATACTGTGATAGCTGCATCATTAAGAATATGACAGAGCTCAGTTTCTTACAGACATTATTAATATGTTTTTTTCCATTTCAGTTCATTATCCACAAGAATAGCTAAGAATCTAGCAGATTCTACTTCTTCCAGTCTTGTTCCATCAACCTATAAATCCATGTCTACAACCTTTTCCTTGTTTTTAAACACTGCATACATAGTCTTTTTTAGATTTATAACCAGTTCATTTTCCAACAGCCATTGAGCTGTGACATTTGCAGATATGTATGCTTTTCTCTCAAGCTGTTCCATATTTTGGTCACTATTTAGTATTGTCATGTCATCAGCATACAATATTTTCTTTTCATCCTCCTCAACACCTATATCATTAACAAATACATTAAATAACAATGGCCGCATTACCGAACCCTGCGGCACTCCATATTTGATGGATTTGGTTTCTGATTGGTACGAGTTTCCTAATGATACATACTGCTTGCGGTTGCACAAGTATGATTTTATCCATTCACCTGGTTGCCCCCGAATGCCATAGTTGCTTAATTTTTGTATCAGCATTTCATGGTCAATGGTGTCAAATGCCTTTGAAAGATCCAGAAACATTGCAGAGACAACCTTTTTTTCATCCAAGGACTGTAAAATGTATTCTGTTAGACTGACAATTGCTGATTCTGTAGATTTACCCTTTCTGAAACCATGTTGTGTGGGCATGAGAATTTTATGTTTGTCCAAATAGTTAACTAATCTGGTATACATAAGCATTTCTAGATTTTTTGAGAAACCTGATATCAGTGAAACTGGTCTGTAGTTGTTGGGATCATCCCTACACCCTTTCTTGTACACTGGCACTACCTTCGTTATCTTCAGTTTTTCAGGAAAAATTGCATATCTGAAAGAACAGTTTGCTATGTTCTTCAGTGGTGTTATTATCTCCTCACATACCAGCTTTATTACATGATTTGATATTTCATCATCACCAGCTGATTTCTTGGACTTCAGTTTCTGTATAGTTTTCCATAATTCATCTTCTGTGACTGGTCTTAAGAACATAGTACTGCATGAACTTTTTGGTACCTTAATATCCTTCTGTTTTTGACTATTTCTTTCCAATTTTAGGTTTTCTACTACACTGATATAGTTATTATTCAGTATGTTTGCTATTTCCATACCATCTGTGACCACTGTGTTGTCTATTTTAATTGACTTAATACCTTCTTCTTTGTTTGACCCATCTTTTTTCTTTCTTTCAACATTGATTGCATTCCAAGTTACCTTTGCCTCGTTTTTTGAGTTCGCTATAGTGGTGTCAATTGCTCTTGCTTTCGCTTCTCTTATTGATTTTCTATACTTCTTTTTTAACATTTTATAGTTTTCAGCTTCGCCCATCCGTCTCATGTCCTGAAGCTTCCTTCGCTGTTGTAGTATTTCACTGGTAATCCACTGTGTTTGATCTTGCTGCCTTTCTTGTCTCTTTACTTTGGGAAATGCTACATTAAAATGGTACTTAATTGTTGAAAGAAATGCATCATATTTTTCATTTACACTCTGGGCCTGTAGGGTTTCACTCAAGGTTTCCTTACTTAACATTGTTCTAAAGATGTTGATATTTTGTTCACTGATGATCCTAATTTCTTTGGTTTTTTGTTTTGGTTCTGATACTGAGTCATTACTTCTGCAAAAGCTGATTAGTTGTCCATGATGATCAGATATTTCTGTCTGAACTACATGTGACTCATAGTTACACATATTAGTAATTATGTTGTCAATAATTGTCTCACTTTGTGAAGTCACTCTTGTTGGTGCAGTTATTGTCACTTTCATGTTATGCTGTATTAACAATTCTTCAAAATCCTGTCTTATTTTTGTGTCTTTTCCCATGTCAATGTTGAAGTCTCCACATATAATAAGATTTCTCTTCATGTTCATTCTCAATAAGCTAGTAATTTTTTTAGAAAGATGCTAATATTGCCACATGGTGACCTGTACACACAAAACACACTAAAATCCTCTGCCACTATACCAGTAACTTCAAAGTCTTTTTCTCTAGCTATGGGAAATGTAGCAGCTTCACTGTTTACATTCTTTGATAGAGTACCTGTTTTAATATATATATACAAACGCCAGCACCCTTATATTTAGATCTGCAGAAGTAACTAGCTAGTTTGTAGTCCTTTATTGCCACATCATGTATTTTACTTTCAGTTAGTCCATGTTCACTTATGCATAATATATCTGCTCTTACTCCACTCAGGAGTACTTCTGCTTCTAATTTTTTGTTACCAAAATATTGAATATTTTGATGAAGTACTTTTATGTAATTTTTGTTTTGTTGGTTTACATGTTGTGAGCTGTATAATGGTTACAAATTAGTAAAGGTAGGACAGCGTTTCTACATCTGCTCAGTTTTGCAAATTGGTATGGGTTTCAGCTTGAGGAGTATTCAGAGAAAACATCCTAAATTTGAAGTGAGATCAGTCACTATCGATGGTGCTGCAGAGGGCAGTTAACTCTTCGTAGGGGTAGACATTTTGAGTGAAGGAATGGAAGAATCCTATGATCATCAGGAAAATCATGACATATTCTTCTCAGCTTCATCCAGCTGCTCATTCAGAAGTAAGAGAAATTTATCTTTCAGCTCTCTTTTATGACTGTTTGCAAAGTTTCCTGACTCTTTAGAAGCAGAGGTTGAAGAAACATCTAGTCAGGATCATCAGCTGTTGAGTTCCAGTGTCTTTTCATTTCAGTAAGTTTTTCATTTCCCACTTTGGCTTCTATCGACAGTACACAAAAAAAAAAGAAACATGAGGCAGCTCCATGCCCTGTGCAGCAGTCAGCAATACCCTCATATGTAGTGCGTAACTGCCAATATTGTCAAGGACAGTTTGCAATACATCTAATGTTTTTTTTGATTGAGAATGGAATGAGGTATCCCTTTCCTTCCACCATTAAAAACAATTGTGATATGTAATTGGTATTTCATATGTGGTAAAGTATGACTTAAAATTTGCCAAACTTATACTGGCCAGTGACCACATTCTTCACTGTAAATTTTTCAAAATATGTCCAGTGGTTTATTTATTTGCAAGGTAGCATAATAATTATGGGCAACAGCTAATAGAAAAGCAGCTTATTATCAACTTCTGATGTAGAAATATAAAATGAAAAAAAAAAAATGTTTATCAAGTAGTTTCCTTAGAATTGAAAGAGGAAGAGTGTATAGCAGACTCTAAAAAGCATGGTTTTTAATTTTTTTAGCCATGCATAAAAAGCTTTACTGAGAAACTTGGATGTAACTTTCCTTCATTTACAAAATAATTTTTGTAGGCACATCTGATGAAGTGAAATATGTATCATACAATACAGTTGTGTGTAGCAACCAGCACTCCCTGATGTGTCACGCAATGTGAGAGAAATACATGATGGCATTGGATCCCTGTCCTCCAAGTGTGAACCACTCACTTCAACTTCATCACTAAGGTATATTTGAAGAGGCAAAAAATCAAACAATTAAAAATCCAGGTAGGAATATCAACAATATAAGAAAAGCAATCTGGAAGGGGTGGGGAAGGAGAAGGGAGAGAAGCTACAGGTGGGGAGAGAGATGAATGCTGTCTGGTGGAGTGTGCAGGGACTAGACGGCCAACAGGCATAGTGTCAGGAGGCTGTGGGGCAGGCAGGTGAGGAAAAAGGAACACAAAAGGAGAGGAGCAGGGAGAGATGGGTGGATGCATTGACAGAGGGCTGCAAATAAACAGGGTGGGAGATGAGAATGGGGAGGGGATGACAGAGAGGGTGCAAACTGTTGGTTGGATATGTGGGGACAGTACATTAGTGTAGGTTGCAGCCAGGATGATTATAAAAGCGCAGAATGTGTTGGAAGGATAACTCCCATCTCCACAGTTTAGAAAAGGTGGTGGTGTAGGAAAGGATCCATATGGCTCAGGTAGTGAAGGAGCCATTGAAATCAAGTGCACTATGTTGGGCTGCATGTTGTGCCACAGGGTGGTATACATGACTCTTGTCCACAGTTTGGCAGTGGCCATTCATCCTGGTGGGTGGCTAGTTAGTAGTCATACCAATATGAAAATCTGTGCAGTGATTGCAGGAGAGCAGTTACATGACATGACTACTTTCACAGGTGGCCCAGCTCCCGATGTGGTTAGATAAACCTGTGTCAGGATTGGAGTAGAAGGTGCTGGGTGGGTGGATTGGGCAGGTTTTGCACCTGCATCTTCCACAGGGATATAATCCTTGTAGCAATGGGTTGGGGCTGGGGATGGCAAAGGGATGGACTAGGATGTTGTGGAGGTTGGGTGGGTGATGGAACACCACTTAAGGGGGAGAGTGTTGGAAATTATTTGAGGTACAATGTCCTTCATTTCAGCCACAATCAAATTGATTACCTATCATTGTTTTTCCATTGCCCACCCAATGTCTGCAACATTCTAGTCCATCCCTATGTCTTTCCCAGTCCAAACCCCTTGCCAGAAGGATCATTTCTCTGTGGAAAGCCCAGATGCAAAACTTGTCCAATCTACCCACCCAGTACTTCCTGTTACAATCCCGTCATAGGTTTATTCTACACCCTCAGGAGCTAGGCCACCTGTGAAAGCAGTATACTGGTATGACTACCAACCAGCTGTCCATAAGCGTTGAATGGCCACCACTAAACTGTGGCCAAGAGCTATCTAGATCACTCTGGGGCACAAAATGCAGCTGAACATAGCACACTTGATTTCAATGGCTGCTTCACTACCTGAGCCATGTAGATCCTTCTGTTCACCATAAGCTCTTCTGAACTGTGGAGATGGGAGTCATCCTTACAACACATTCTCCGCTTTTGTAATTATCCTGGCCTCAACCTACAGTAACATACTGTCCCCACACCCTCCGCCCAACAGTTGCCACCCTCTCTATCCTATCATCCCCTCCCCATTCTCATCTCTCACCTTGCTTATTTAAAGCTGTCTGTTAATGCATCCACCCATCTTTCCCCACTCCTCTCCTTTTTTGTTCCATTTTCCTCACCTCCCTGCCCCACAACCCCCTGATGCTGTTCCCATTGGCCATCTAGTCCCTGCACACTCCACCAGATAGCGTTCATCTCTGTCCCAACCAGTAACTCCTCACCCTTCCCCTTCCCCACCCCTTCCAGATTGCTGCTTGCATCCCACATGATGTTGCATTCCAGCCCAAGATGCTAGAGTTGGTAGTCGTGTTTACATGAGGTGTGCTTGCTAGTGTGCGTGTGTATGTGACTGTTATGTGTATGTATCTCTTTTACTGATGAAGGCTTTGGCTGAAAGCTACATGTAAGGGTCTTTTAATTGTGCCTGTCTGCAGCTTGACATGTCTTCTTTACTGTAAGTATGAATCTGTCTTCCTACATTGTTGTTATTTGAAGAGATAAATATTTGTCAGTACATCATCAGAGAATGCAGTGATACAAGCTACACTTCTTATGAGTAACGTTGCACAGAAGCACCCTACTCACGTCATATAAAACTCACATGCTTTCTATTGTATGCCAGCCCAGTCTGCTGTAACTAATATGACATCACAAATGTTGCGCAATACCTTAAAAGTAAAGTAAATAACCTGAAAAGTTAATACCATATCAGGAGTGATCCTAAAATAATAATGTGTTAAGTTTCAGTTTAATAACTTCTACAGTTTTTGAAATTTGGACATTTTACGTAAAAATCATCGGCGCAACAGGAAGGAGCTAGAAACTTCAAAATTTATATTTGGATTCTTTTTTCATTGTAATTTAAGGGAACAGCATGCTGGATCTCACAAAGTAATATTTTGGTTGAAATTCATGATTTTCTGTTTTTGTGTCCTAAGAGTACGGAAGCAAGATAGATTAAGTAAGTGATTAGATAAAGCTAGGATGTTTAGATTTACGTAGAATGGAGATACACTATAATAACAAAGTTGTGAGAAGTTTCAAAAAGGTAGCTGGAAAGCTACAGCTGTAGCGTCTCTCCAAAGGGCATGTTCAGAGCTCATTTATTGCATGCGGTACAACTAAAATAATTCTCTCTCCAAAAGTGTTCAATGTAGCCCCATCACAATTTTATTATAGATACTTACCTGTGTGCTGATTGCACAAATAAATCGAGAGCTTCATTGGCCTTCAGCGAATGAAGCAATTAATTATTTAGTAACTTGAAGTGGTGTTTTACTAGCCCGAGCAGCTGGTCGGTAAGACAAATGTTGTCAACTGCTCCTTCAGCGGTCCGCACCGCGGCTATATAACTAGGAGCATGCAAGCTAGAGAAACGCCCCAGTTCACTTCTAGATTCGTATTAGCGCACACTCCTTGTCAGAAGCCATGTCGCATTTGGGCAGTTCCTAGGAACAGCCTTGCATGCCGTGTTATGTAACTCGATACGCACTTAACAATGAGGTCACATTGGGGTAAAGTGTTAATTACGGAATGACTCCAGTGATTTAGTGTCAGTTTACGTATGTCGTATTTTCACGTGTCGCCGCAGGACTGTCTTTCTACCATTACTAGCATGGAGTTTGATGAGTATTAACATCCAATTTTGGTGAGTATTCACTTTGAACATTTACATCGATAACAATTATTGAACAGTTTCATTATCTAGGGATAATAGGATCCATGCAATAGACTCTGAACAGCTCTGATAGTACAATAGCTGATATGGGTAATCATTGCCTGGAATTTTACACTTTATCATTTTCAGAATATAGTGAAAATTGTTATAGTAACCTGCATTTTCTATGAATCCCAGACATCATCCTAAATCCTCAGAGTAATGAACGTATATAATCATAATAACACTTATCCTCTATCAGAGTGGGCACAGTGAACTCTAATTACAGGCATCACATTTTTGCTAATCACTTCCTGGTTGCCAACATTGTAGTTAGAGAGCCCGTGTTGAGAACGGCAATAGAAATATAAAATAATAACTTTATTTTCCACCTGCTGCCCCACAACATACTTCATTAATTTTGCAATAGAACATGGAACTTAGGATGGGTACAGTAACACAACGTTTGGATGCTAGAAGTATGGAGAAAGAAGGATTGATGAATCATTATTGGGCACAGTGCATAAAAACAGTGTGCAGTTCAGCATTGGTACCCTCATATGGTGAATTTTTATGAGGGATAAAATATGTTATGTGGTATATTCATTATTGTCTCAAAAATTTGATGATAGACAGTACACTTGTAAGTTAATGTACAGCATTCTGATGGGGACTTCCATGCTCAGGAAGAAAATGCACAACCCTACTAGCCCTTAATAGTATTATAATGATTTTATGGACATTTCACGGAAATGAGGGCTCTGCCCTTGTCCTATCTGTTACGTGATCACAACCTTACAAAGCACATGGTCTTGAGGGGAATGGGCCTCCTGACTCCACAATGCTCTAACACCAGATATCAGCCACTCAGAACCCATGTTTCAGTATCTGCAGATATTGTATGAAGTCACACATTATTTAAACAGGTATTCATATTGGAAATATTTATGCATAACTCTTCTTCTAAACTGTAGGCTTGTATATAATGTCAATTTTGAGATACTCTTTCACCAGTAGTACTAATGGTGCCTTAGTTCTCCAGTCTGTTAAAGCTTAAAGAAACAAAATCACATTATAATCTGAGACTGTATATTCTAGTGACATCCATCAATATGTACATTTAAAGAAAATGCAATCAAAAAAAACAAAATTTGCTATTTGCTTATTCAGCAGTGCTAATGCATAAGAAAGAAGCATAGTAGCTCTTCCTTTCTTACTTACACTACAAAGCACCATAATTTAATCAGTAAGAGTCATACTTACATCGAAGAGGGCTGTTTAATGAATCAGAGCTGAAATCCACATCTGCTGTTTTCACTAACTTTAGCTTATGAAGCAATTTTGTATGTAGTGGACATTCACTTGATATAATGTAGCATACTAGTACTGAGAAGCCCTATAACAGAACACAGGGAAAAATGAATGATTAATATCAAGGAAAGTGCAATGTGCTAAATCTAAGAAAATACACAGCTCATGCAAACAGCCCATGATTGAAACTCAAAACCGTCAGATATTGACAGAAAAATCAGGTTTGTCCAGTTTTAATTCAGCCAGTGAACAAAATCAGTTACCCTTATTGCATCATAACATCTGAGGACTGGGTTTAAGCTTACTGAGTTGCTAATTTTTGTTCAAGAATTAGAGTTGACTAAACCAGTTGATATAATCTGTCCCTCTGAACGTTGTGTGACAACTGGTACATATATATATGTTAAATGTCACAGGACTTATGTTAACCTCTTACTTCTGTAGAGAAAATGTGGAGAAAGGAGGAGTTGTCACATTTGTGAGAGACTGTTTTAATTTCAAGAAAATTGATATTAATAAATTTTGATCACAACAGCACTTAGAAGCTTGTGCAACAGAAGCAGTACCAGTATTTCATAATAAGCCCTTTATAATAGTAAGTATACACAGAGCACCTTTATGAAACTTTAACCTCTTCATTAAAAAAATCTGGAACCTCTCTTGTCCCATCCCACAATATATATATATATAAAAAAAAAAACAAGAATGAAATAGTGGTTAATGCTGATTTTAATGTGGATTTATTGAAAATCTCTGTCAGTGAACAATTATTGCAATCAGTCACACTGTGATTCAATTTAATTCTTTCTGTGAACTTTGCAACTAGGGTATGTAAATGACTGAGACTGATATTGGTAATACCTTTGTAGACCAATATAAGGAAAAAAGTTATATCACAGAACCAAAAGTAAATGGGCTATCTGATCTGACATGCAACATCTTATGTTAAATGTTGAAATTTGACAGGATATCAAATCTATTAAAAGTGAGTACAGAAAGTTAATAAATCAGTCAAAAATTGATAATCTTAGGAGACTGCTGAAAGACATGAACTGCATAGATGTTTACAATACTTTTGAGTCAAATAAAAGCAACAAAGAATGCATTAATAAACTAACTTCCTAGTTTGAAAATTGTTTTCCCCTAAAGGTAACTCAAATCAAATAGAAAGCTAAAAATAAAATATGGATTACCACGGAATAAAGGTATCATGTGGGACAAAAAGGAAACTATATCTGCTATCTAGGAACAGCTCTGATGCAAGCAGTTTAATGCATTACAAAAAATACTACAAAATATTAAAGCATGTAATCAAGAAAGCTGAGAAGCTTTATTATGAGCAAAAGACTATTACATCAGGCAACAAAATAAAAACTATATGGGATATAGTGAAGACAGAGACAAGTGTGATCAGAAAGGAAGAAGAACAGGTAGCTCTAAAAATAAATGAGACATTGGTAACAAGTGCATGTTGTGTTGCAAACCTCTTAAACAAGTACTTTGTTTCTGTTACTCACAGCTAGGGGTTATCAGGTTCAGTAAGCAGGGCAATGGAATATTTAAGACCAGTCTCTACAAATAACATCAGTAAAATGAAAATGATACTCATTTCTCACAAAGAAGTAGCACCTGTCATAAAATCCTCAAAATCAAAGTATTCTAATGGTTATGATAACATATCAATGAAGTTAATAAAAAAGTGTTCATGTGAGTTGAGTTCTATGTTAAGTTATTTATATACTCAATCTCTTCTCAGCAAAACATTTCCAGATTAGTTAAAATATACAAGAAGGGAGTAAAGATATACCATCAAACTATTGATCAATTACACATTTGCCAGCTTTCTCAAAAATATTTGAAGAGGTTGTGTTCAAAGGTCTTCTTAAGCATCTGATTGTAAGTAACATGTTGTCCAAGTCACAGTTTTGGTTCCTTAAAAGTTCAGATACAGAAATGGCTATTTACACATACAGTGAGAATGTACTTAATTCATTAGATAACAAATTAGAGGTTACTGGCATTTTCCATGACCCGTCAAAAGCCTTTAACTGTACGAATCACAGCAGTCTTTGAAGTAAATTAGTATATTATGGTGTCACATTCTCTTCAACGATGAGTGTTGCATATGCCTTTAACTGCACAATCCTCGGAGATGTGTTTGGATGTGACCTGGTCAGGCTGAACGCCTTTGACACACTGTCCAGCAAGTGCTGCAAGGTGGAGTATGTCTGCTGTTTTGGAGTGGCATTATGTGGGGCTGATGTACACTGCTGGTAGTCATGGAAGGCGCCGTAACAGCTGTATGATACGTGAATGCCATCCTCCAGCCGATAGTGCAACCATATCAGTAGCATATTGGCGAGGCATTTTGTCATCATGGATGACAGTTCATGCCCTCATCATTCACATCATGTGAATGACTTCCTTCAGGATAACAGCATTGCTCGACTAGAGGGGCAGCATGTTCTCCAGACATGAATCCTATTGAACATGCCTGGGATAGATTGAAAAGGGCTGTTTATTGGCGATGTGGCCCACCAACCACTCTGAGGGATCTGCGTCGAATTGCCATTGGGGTGTAGGACAATTTGGACCAGCAGTACCTTGATGAACTTATGGATTGTACGCCATGACAAATACTGGCATGCATCAATGCAAGAGGACATGCTACTGGGTATTAGAGGTACTGGTGTGTACAGCAATCAGGACCACCACCTCTGAAGGCCTCACTGTATGGGGGTGCAACATGCAATGTTTGGTTTGCATGAGCAAAACAAAAACAAAAAAAACAAAAAAAAAAAACAAAAAAAAAAAGGGGTGGAAATGATGTTTATGCCGATCTCTATTCCAATTTTCTACAGGTTCTGGAACTCTCAAAACTGAGGTGATGCAATTTTTTTATGTGTGTAATTTAAAGATGATTCATTGTAATTAAACTTTGAAAAGACACACCATATGCAGTTCAGAACCTCTAAGAGATGTGTATAATGTATGAAGACATGAGATCAAAGAGGTCCACAGTGTTAAATTTCTGGGATTACAACTCAATAATAAACTCAGTTGGGGAATACCTCAAAATTGCAGAAGCATCTAAACAAGTCTGTATTTGCAACACAACTGCTGTCAGATGTAGGAGATATGAATATAAAAAAAACTTGTATATTTTCTTATTTTCGTTATATTATGTGATATGGGATGATATTCCGGGATAACTCAATAAACCAAGAAAAAGTTTTGGAGTGCAGAAGTCTGTAATAAGATTTATTTGTGGTGTAAATTCAAGAACGTCATGCAGAAACCTGTTCAAGGAACTGGGTATTCTAACCACTGCTTCTCAGCATATTTATTTGTTAATGAAATTTGTTTCAAATAGTATGTCTCTTTTCCAACCAATAGCTCAATACACAGTGTTAATACTAGGAAAGAGAACAACTTAAATAAAGCTCTAAAACCATTTACCATGGTCCAAAAAGTGGTCCCCTATTCAGGAACATACATTTTCAATAAATTGCCAACAACTATTAGAAACTTGGTTTTAGATAAAGCACAGTTTAAACAGTTTGAAAGACCTTTTAATAGGCAACTCCTTCTACTCTAGAGATGAATATGTAACAGGGACTGTTAAACCAGCATAAGTAAAATGTCTGTTAGATTCCAGTTTTGACAGTACTTGGTCACAACAGTCAACATTACATATTTTTTGAATGACAAATTTATTACAAGTGCATAACTATGTTTCATTCTGACAGTGTATTAATTCTGTAAATATTAGTAGTTCCAGTTTACTGTAATATATTCACATATTTTCACAATCTCCTGACAAATGATCAGGAAGTGAGTATTATATTAAAATGTTCTATGTTCTTTATGTTACACTTTCTTACATGTTTCATACCTGTGAGAATAATTTCATTTATGTGTCTATGCAGGAAACACTGAATCTAATCTAATCTAATGTCATCTAAAAGAAACAAATTTTCAGGTGAGATGATTCCCATCAGATGAACAGAACAGTTAGTGTGGTGTAAATTACATGTGAAATTATTATTTTCAATCTCCACTGCTGTCACTTAACTAGCATAACATCACATACAGATTAAAATTACAGACGAATATTTAAGACAGTTGATAAATTGTTAGAGTACTGTTTATTACTAGAATGTCTTTATTTCCAGTCAGCTATGTTATTTTGGGTTTTACAAATAAAGTTGTGAGAAGAACTGTTATGTTTACAACCAAACATGATGTTGTTGATAAATATACATAGACATATTAGTAAACTAGTCTACTAAAAGTCAGGAAAGTGCATTTCTTGCCATAAAATGTGATGAAAGGTGTTAGGCAATGTCCTGTTTCACTTCTTTGGGTGCACTTCGCATGTTTGGTGAATACAGATACATTGAATTAAATTTATTGTTGGGGTTTCACTTACTGCAATCCAAGAAGAACAGCCATCACCAAATGTTTTGAAAGCATAAAGTATCCACAAACAGCGCTCTTCAGCATGAACTTTTAGCAGTGAAAAGGCGTGCTCAGGAAAATGAAGATGCATTAAATCTGTATTGTGGAGAAAGCATGACATGAGACTGTACAGAATGATAGCTACTGGAGGTCAAGAAGATTATCTCAGTTATGGCATAGTGAGACACAATTCATGTTGAAGACTAACAATAAATTCCAAGCCCTGGATTCAGATGAATCTGCCTCTGATTCACTTTTGCCAGCCTTGGTGGATGATGGAATGGTTTATGTGAGCATGCCTAGACTGGCAAAACATAAATGAGTGCAGCAGGGAAACACATAAAAAGTGTGAGATTAACCTGTTATCTGATAGACTTGGAAGGGGTATAGCAGCTATTATGAATAGTGGTGAACCTGGTTTCGATGTTGTATCACCAAGCCCAGAACCTCCCTCAGAGAAGTACTGATAGGCTGTGAGAAGTTATTAAACCTGGTAGTGACTTTGTGTTATCTGGTGGTGCAAAAGATGTCTATAAAAACAAGTGCAAATGTGCACAGGCTATGCTTATGAAAGCTCTGCAAAAAAACAATGGAAGTGAATTTCATTATTGTTACTGCAGCTCATAGGCATAACCCCATGGAAAACTAATGAGTGAACTGTGGAATAAAGTGTATGGACAAAACTCTTGAAAATATATGCAGGGAATCTGTGACTGCAACTTTTGTTTATGCAGACAGTACTATTAGAGGCCAGTTCACAAGCATGGTCTCCACTGCAATAAAAAGGGGGAAAACCTATGGCAGCTGAAATTCTAAGGGTCTTGAGATCATGTGCTGTTGCAGCTGAGGTCAGGTCACACACTGTTGAGATCAGGTCACCTGCAGCAGAGGTCAGATCACCCACAGCAGAGGCCAGATGCCACTACAGAGAAGGTCAAGGTACCTCCAGCAGAGGACATTAAACTGGTAGCAGAGGATTCTGCATTGGAAGCAGAGGACACTTCATCAGCAGCAAAAGAGATACCACCAGCAGAGTATGACACATCACTGGCAGCAGAGGACACTTCACTAGCAACAGAGGACCTTACACCAAGAGCAGAGGACATTTCAACAGCAGTGGAAGTCTCTTCACTGGCAGCAGAGAACCTTTCACTGGCAGTCAGAGGTCAGACATCAGGAGCAGTAGAAGGAGATTCATCGCTGGCAACTATTGATCCTGCCCCCCAGAAGCCACTGTAAAAAGCATTATGCAGCAAAAACGAAGACCTGCAGGTTGCAGAAAACTCACAATGCTCAAGGATTTTTGGTAACCTTCCTCAAAACAGAATCAGCTTAGGCACGGCAAAGTGAGGGTACAAATGCCACCAGTCTCTATTCTAGTGATTTTTATATTTTAAGCTATAATATCCATAGACTGAGAAATAAATCTTTTGAACTTGAAGTTTCAGTTAATGACACCATAATAGGCTGTATGTGTGTTATGGAGCACTGTTGAAGGGATTTTGTAATACACTCCTGGAAATGGAAAAAAGAACACATTGACACCGGTGTGTCAGACCCACCATACTTGCTCCGGACACTGCGAGAGGGCTGTACAAGCAATGATCACACGCACAGCACAGCGGACACACCAGGAACTGCGGTGTTGGCATTCGAATGGCGCTAGCTGCGCAGCATTTGTGCACCGCCGCCGTCAGTGTCAGCCAGTTAGCCATGGCATACCGAGCTCCTTCGCAGTCTTTAACACTGGTAGCATGCCGCGACAGCGTGGACGTGAACCGTATGTGCAGTTGACGGACTTTGAGCGAGGGCGTATAGTGGTCATGCGGGAGGCCGGGTGGACGTACCGCCGAATTGCTCAACACGTGGGGCGTGAGGTCTCCACAGTACATCGATGTTGTCGCCAGTGGTCGGCGGAAGGTGCACGTGCCCGTCGACCTGGGACCGGACCGCAGCAATGCACGGATGCACGCCAAGACCGTAGGAGCCTACGCAGTGCTGTAGGGGACCGCTCCGCCACTTCCCAGCAAATTAGGGACACTGTTGCTCCATGAAGCTCGGCTACGGTCCCGCACACCGTTAGACCGTCTTCCGCTCACACCCCAACATCGTGCAGCCCGCCTCCAGTGGTGTCGCGACAGGCGTGAATGGAGGGACGAATGGAGACGTGTCGTCTTCAGCGATGAGAGTCGCTTCTGCCTTGGTGCCAATGATGGTCGTATGCGTGTTTGGCGCCGTGCAGGTGAGCGCCACAATCAGGACTGCATACGACCGAGGCACACAGGGCCAACACCCGGCATCATGGTGTGGGGAGCGATCTCCTACACTGGCCGTACACCTCTGGTGATCGTCGAGGGGACACTGAATAGTGCACGGTACATCCAAACCGTCATCGAACCCATCGTTCTACCATTCCTAGACTGGCAAGGGAACTTGCTGTTCCAACAGGACAATGCACGCCCGCATGTATCCTGTGCCACCCAACGTGCTCTAGAAGGTGTAAGTCAACTACCCTGGCCAGCAAGATCTCCGGATCTGTCCCCCATTGAGCATGTTTGGGACTGGATGAAGTGTCGTCTCACGCGGTCTGCACGTCCAGCATGAATGCTGGTCCAACTGAGGCGCCAGGTGGAAATGGCATGGCAAGCCATTCCACAGTACTACATCCAGCATCTCTAAGATCGTCTCCATGGGAGAATAGCAGCCTGATTTGCTGCAAAAGGTGTATATACACTGTACTAGTGCCGACATTGTGCATGCTCTGTTGCCTGTGTCTATGTGCCTGTGGTTCTGTCAGTGTGATCATGTGATGTATCTGACCCCAGGAATGTGTCAATAAAGTTTCCCCTTCCTGGGACAATGAATTCACAGTGTTCTTATTTCAATTTCCAGGAGTGTAGTTATTGTTAGCATTAATCAATACAATTTGGCGACTTAATTTTGTAGGAAGGGTACCAAAAGTGGTGGAGTTTTTATTTTTCTTAAATCTTATGTGGAATATAAGAGGAACTGTGAGGCAGAAGCAGTGAACATTGGAAGTTAGGTAGTTAGTTACATGTCATGTCGATCATTCATAATGATGTGAAATGAGTCATTTTACATTCACATCACAAATTAATTTGCAAATATGGCTATATGGTGAACATTTGTAAGTTTATTTTTTCATTTATTCTTATTAAATAAAGAGATGCAAGTAAGTAATGCCTAACCACAACCTTTTACAAGTTCTAATAACAGAAGTTGTTCTATGGAGCAAAAGGAGTTTTTGAAGACAAAGTCTTTCAGCTTGTTTTCAAATTTTACTTTGCTGCCTTAAGACATTTAATATAACTGGGTAAGTTATCAAAAATTTTAATTTTGGTATCGTGCACACCTTTTTTGTGCTAAAGACAACTTTAATGTGGAGTCAACAATGCCATTTTCCCCTATCGTATTGCAATTATGTACATCAGTGAACCTTTTGAACTGCAATGGATTAGGTATAGATGTGGGAATAAATATATTGTGTAGAAGTACTCAGAAAGGACACCTCCTTAAACAGATGATGATCATGATGATCATGGACAAGCACATCATATTATTCTCACAGTAGGTTTTTGAGCAATGAAGACTTT
Organism: Schistocerca gregaria; assembly: GCF_023897955.1. Lineage (NCBI taxonomy): Eukaryota > Metazoa > Arthropoda > Insecta > Orthoptera > Acrididae > Schistocerca > Schistocerca gregaria. The sequence continues at coordinate 598,179,558 of NC_064931.1, read as the reverse complement.
ACTTCATTAACATAAATTACCACAAAACATAATTCTGTCTGACATTATTGAATAAAAATATGAAAACTATGTCAGTTTACTGAATTGCCTCTCTGCAAGATCTGTAATGATTCTAAGTGCAAATGTTGCTGAGCTAATAATTTTTAGGAGTACCAAAATGTGATGCTTCCAGATTAAATTCTCATCAATATGGACACCTAAGAATTTTGAAGTTTGCTCCCTATTCATTATTCCCTCAGCATGTGATACACTTACCACTGATGCAGTATCCTAGATGAGCCAAAATGAATATGTCATGTCTTTTAAAAATAGCACGTGGCACCATTCACAGAAAACCAGACAATGATACTTTTAATAACATTGTTTACCATTTATTCTGTTGCTTTATGTACGCTTGGATTGAGTACAATACTACTGTAATTGGCAAAAGAACTAATTCAGGTTGTTGTATATTAGAAGGGAGATCATTTACGTATTTGAGGGACAATAGCATACATATGATTTAACCTTGGGGAATGCCAGATGTGTTATCTCCCCAGTCAGAAAAAAGTCCTTGGACTATATTGGAAAATTATGAACAACAGATGTCTGCATTCTTTTGATTAAATAAGACTTATATTTTGGTTGGCTATACAGTTGATCCATAAAATTTTGATTTATCTCAGATAACATTACGATTCATACCATCAAATGCCTTGGATAGGCCACAGAAAATACCACTGCATTGTATTTTGTTATTTAAGGCTTGTAAAATTTGGTGCATGAACATGTAAATGGCATTCTCAGTAGAGAAACTCTTCGAAAATCCTAACAGTGATTTGCTGAGGAAGTTATTATTGCTGAGGTGGGATACTATTCTAACACTGGTGATACATTGATATGACTGAACTCTAAGAGAATTGCTTTTTCAACATACTACTGTTATTTTTTATTTGAAATGTTTGAACTATACTTTCTACTATATTTAACAAATGGTTATTAAATTATTTTCTACCTGTGGCTTATGATTTATAGCCCTTCCATTCAGTTCTGTAGTGATGTTATCCTGTTCTGTTTCTGGTTGTCCTGTCTCCTGATTCACTACACTCCATATAGCCTTAAGTCAGATGTCAGAATTGCTGATTTTTGATATTATGTCCATGCTCCTTGACTTTTTGATAACTTTTCCTGGTAAATTTGAGTGATGTTGTAATGTGCAATTGCAGGATCTGTACTTGCTCTTTCCAACATATATGCAGGATGGGGAAATTAAAAGTGGCCTGGAGAACAAAGTTCCAGGGTACAAAGAAACACAGCAGAGGAAAGAAAAGGCAGTACTACCCTGACTACAACAGAAGCTGAAAAACACCACCATTCATCTCTTGGCACTTCTGGACCCTGGTCAACAAGTTGCTGAAGGTAGTTTGATGCTGGACAGCTGGAGTTGCTGCAGTCTCATCCAAAATACTCTACTGCAGTTGTTAAAGTCTATGAGGGTTGTAGCAATGCCTCTTAGGCTTGAGGGCTCCCAACATAAAGTAATTATACATTGACAGATCAGGTGACCTGAGTGGCCAGCTAGGGCCACAACCAGACTGACCTCTGCTACAACTCTGTCAGACTTGAAGAGTGTGTAAATGGGCTCCAAGGTTCAGCCAGCTGAATGGGCAATTGCTCCAACCTGTTGGATGTAACTGTAGCTATTTTACCCCTCTGTTAATGTATGCATTCTTGTCTAATCATATCCACTCATCTGGGCCCCTTTTATTTATCTTCACCCCATATTTCCCCTTTTCTTTTCACAAGATAGTTTAATCCCACTAGTGATAGATGGTTTCCTTAGATAATTGTTTAATGTCCTTCTTGATTATCATACACAGTAACGTATTTTCAAACAAAGACATTAATTTATCATGGAATAGATTAAATTTTAAGTTAGTATTTGATTCATTGTAAATTTTGTCCCACATCATTTCTTGTAAACTATTCTTATAAACATTCATCCTGGAGTCATTATTACTCTAACTGATTTCCACTGAACCGGCATTATCTGATTTATCCTTACTAACTGCTTATCACGATCACAGTGATAATCTATTACTGGGTAAACAGTTTTTTTATTGCTTTGAAACATTTTCAATTAGGATCCTGCTGTCTTTATCCACTCATGACAGGAACTCAATTACTGAGATCAAACTGTAGGATGCAAATACAGTTTTCTATAAGAATCCTTCATGAAAACTACATTGAAGTCACCATTGACTGCTTCCTGTTGGGTGTCAGATAGTGTAGTAAGGAATCCAAATTCCTCATAAACAATTCAAAATGTTCCATTGGAGATGTATACATAGTAAAAATTAAGAGTGAATTCTTTTTCAGTGTTAATTCACAAGCACACCCACACTTCTATTTGCTGATCATTACAAAATCTACTTTTGCCCGTATTTTTGAATTTGCATTGTGTCTTAATAAATGTAAAAACTCCTTCATTTCTTATATTGGTTCTGCATGGGTAGGATGCTATAGTGTAATTTTTTATATGTAATTTATCTAACACTGTGGTTATGTGGTGCTCAGATAGGCACAGGATGTCTTTCTTTTTAGGTCTCTATAACTTTTCCTAACAGACAAGAAGCTCTTCTACCTTATTACTCAATCCTCTAATATTTTGATTAAATAAGCTAACCTAACTTTTTGTTTATTCTTAAGCATTTTGTGTGGTTCTTCTGTTATTTTTACTTCTTCCAAACAGGGTGCCTGAATCCTAATTCTAACCTAAAAAGATACCACTCTGACCCCAGTAACCACAGGGATGTTGCTTCATGTGATGGTTTTCACCACACATAGTGTGCTAGTTGCTCAGCCAACCTATATTCCCCTCTCCTATTCAGATGTAGTCCATATCTAGCACATCTCCATCTCCAAATTGTACCAACAGACACTGCACTCATTTGATATTTCATTGGTCAGCAGTTGCATGCTCAACTCAGTGTTCACACAGTTCACAGTAGTATTAATATAGGGATGGTAATGATTCTGTAGGATCTCCACAAAACTCACATTTGTATGTATAGTTGCTATTTCTATTTCATCCAGGTCACCCCAAATGCTGTTACTACTGTCCTTAGCCATACTGTTTCCTGCACCACTTACTACAATTATCAGATCCTCTTTGTCAAAATCTCTGCACAAAGTCCCTGTGTCTTCTGTCACTTGTCCCTTGGCTAAGGCTAGCAATTGGTTTCACAATATTTGTCACCTGTATCCTGTTTCTAATTTTACCCAAATCATCTGGCTTATCACTCCCCCCCCACCCTCCCCCTCGAATCCCATGGCTAATACCTAACAGGTAGACACTTTTCTTCCTACTCTCTTTTGGTGCTGACCTTCACTTAGTTTCTTTGCTAGAAGTCTGCCACACTCTACTGTGACGTACAGCTGGTTGATCTTTCCCTCCTACTTAAGGCAAAAACTGACATTTATTCAATACTGTGAGCTCAAATGTAGACAAAGGAGTTAAAGAACAGTTCTGCTTTTGTCCATTGCTTCTTATCTCACCCAGTTTCCACAATCTTTTATTCCCTTAGATAACTTATGTGTAGAAGATAATGATTTAGCACCTTACTCATGATTAACTAATATGAGGAAAAGGAGTTGTTACATCTATTAAGACAGAACATAAGGTGACAAACATTGACACAAGTAGATTTTGTAATGCTCACCACACAGAAATATGTGTATATGTGAGTGCATGCACTAGTGAATTACTGCTACCAAAAATAGTAGTCTCCTAGAGACTGTTTATAGACCCCCTGGGAAATCTTGTACTGTTCATTAGGAATCTAGATTCCTTACTAAGATATCTGTCAGGCAGCAGCAGCAAGCAGTTAATAGTCTATAGTGACTTCAATGTAGATTTGCTGAAGGATTATGACAGGTAATATGATCTGCAAATCATATTTTCATCCTACAGTTTGATCTCAGTAATTAACTTCCTGACATGTCTGGATAGAGACAATGAGATTCTAATTGATAAAGTTTCCTTTGGTGAAGCTCAAAGCAAGAAGAAAACTGTATATGTGGTAATGAATGTTCTCTCTGATTATGATAAGCAGTTAGCTAGGATAAATAAGATAATACCTTATAGTATGGATAATCTTGAGTGGAAACGAGTTAGAGTAATTAATGACTCCAGAACAAATGTTTTTATGAATGGTTAGCAAGAAATGATGTGGAATTAAATTTACAATGAACCAAATGGTAACACAAAATTTAATCTATTCCATAATAAATTAATGTTATTATTTGAAAATAGCTTTCTGCACAAGGTAATGAGAAAGGGAGTTTAACACTAATTTTAAAAAGCCATGTGTCACTATAGGGATTAAAGTATCTTGTGAAAGGAAAAGGGGAAAATACATCTGTTGGCAAGAATATGTAGCAATACTGCAGTAGTTCCACTGATGTAATAAAAGCAGTAAAAAAATTCCCCAGCTCTAAACCAATGGATAATACTGGCTACCCAACTATGTTATGAAGAGAACTATTCATTTTATCTATAAACCTTTAGGCTTCTTTTTTAATAAATTTCTTCAATTCATAATTTTCCCTGCATTATTAAAAGTTTCAAAAGTTGTAGCAACTGTTAAAAAAGGAGACAAAAATCTCTCTCAAAATTACTGAGCTGTCTCAATCATTCCTGTAATTTCCAAAATATTTAAAAGTCTTATACACAATCCATTAAGTGATTACTGATTTCAAACAAACAGTTTGGTGAAGATGAGGGGAAAAAACCACTTCAGCATTACTTGACATTGTAACCCCAATAATCACTGCTTTTGAAAATAGGTATAAAGCCTCACTGGTTTTATGTGACCTAAGTAAGGCCTTTGATTGTATCCATTATGAAATATTGCTTGAGAAACGAATTTTATGGAGTAAAAACTGCAGCACCAAAAATAGTTGCTACATACTTATAACACATAAAACAATTTTGCATGAAAATGGTGGAGACAGGAGTATCACAGGGATCAGTTCTTGGACCATTTTTTTCATAACTGACATTAATGATTTTCAACATCATGCTCCTCAATCTGTTGTCTGCTATGCAGATGACACAAAAAATTGCAACTCACCAGGACCCATCAGCATTACAACAAATATCACTGGAATCATTAGAAGTTGCAGCAAAATGTTTCTCCTCTAACAAACTGCTGTGTAATCCTGAAAAGACCCAATTTCTTCTACTAGGACTAACTAGAACAGTTAAACTTTTAGAATTTCATATTGAGTCCAAATTGAGGTGGGGAGAATGAATCAGTCACATTTCCAAAAGAATATCAACGGTAGCATACCTAAGATGAAAACAGAGATTTAGCTACTCCTAACTATTTCAGATTGATGTATTTTGGACTGTTCCAGTCTCAAATTTCTTATGGACTGCTAGTAAGGGGGCAGTCTATACATATAGATAATATATTGGAGGTACAAAAAAAAAGTCATAAGAGAAATGTGAAGGGGAAGACCAACAGATCACTGCTGACATCTGTTTAGAAAACTCAGTATACTTATTATTATAAATCTGTATATATATACATCTTGTCAATAGTGTAGGTAATTCAGTATATATGCTTGTAAGTGTGTACATAATCAAGTATAAATATGTGTGATTCAACATGTAAGGAAGTGTACCAAACTAAGTTACAATTTAAAGTATACAGTTAATATCTGTAATTGTGTATATAACTAAAGACATCAGTATTAGGTATAATACATAAAGCCTATTCCATTATATTAATGGTCAATGACAAATAAAGATGAATAAAGATGTATAGATCACAGGTTATGGAAATTGCCTCAGCTCATTCTAATCATAAAATTAGGTAAGTATCTGATGCAAAGAAACTTGAAGTAGTACTCCCAGGTAGTGTGTTAGGCTCCCTCCTGTTATTCATTTATATAAATAACATGCACACCTCAGAAACCTCAGTCAAGATCATGTTGTTTGCAGATTACACTAATGTAATAGTGAGCAATGCTAAGGAATCTCTGTCTACAACAACTGATCAAGTCCACAAGTGCTTGTATTCATAGTTCAATGACAACAGGCTGATCCTTCATGCAAAGAAAACAAATTATATTCAATTAGGAAAGATGAACCAAAATCAAGATGTCAAACTGGTACTAGGCAGAAATAAGTTAGAAATGGTATGATGCACAAAGGATGAGCAACACTGAAACTGGAAAAACCAAGCAATTAAAGTATTCAAGAGACTCAGTTCAGCATATTTTCCTACGAGAATTATTTGTAGGGTTTTCTTCTCAGATAGTGTCTCTTTAAATTTTGATAAAACACAGTATATACAGTTCTGTACAGTAAATGGCACAACTTCAGTAATAAATATAGACTTTGAACAGAAGTCTGTAGCTAAGGTAGAATTTTCAAAATTTTTAGATGTGTCCATTGATGAGAGGTTAAACTGGAAGCAACACATTGATGGTCTGCTGAAACGTCTGAGTTCAACTACGTATGCTATTAGGGTTATTGCTAATTTTGGTGATAAGAATCTCAGTAAATTAGCTTACTATGCCTACTTTCATTCACTGCTTTTGTATGGCATCATATTCTGGGGTAATTCATCGTTGAGTAGAAAAGTATTCATTGCTCAAAAACGTGTAATCAGAATAATTGCTGGAGCCCACCTACGGTCATCCTGCAGACATCTATTTAAGGATCTAGAGATCCTCACAGTAACCTCACAGTATATATATACTTATTAAATTTGTTGTTAATAATCCAACCCAGTTCAACAGTAATAGCAGTGTGCATAACTATAACACCAGCAGAAAGGATGATCTTCACTACGCAGGGTTAAATCTGACTTTGGCACAGAAAGGGGAAAATTATGCTGCCACAAAAGTCTTTGGTCACCTACCACACAGCATCGAAAGCCTGACAGATAGTCAACCAAAATTTAAAAATAAATTAAAATAATTTCTAGATGACAACTCCTTCTTACTAGTTGGCTGAATTTTTAGATATAAATTAAGGGAGAGGAAAAAAAGAAAAAAAAAACAACAACTTAAACATCAGTGTCATGCAATATTTTGTGTAATGTAATATCTTGTACAGACATCTTTTATTAATCTGACACGTTCCACATCGTTACAAAGTGTTGTATTCATGATCTATGGAACAAGTATTAATCTAATCTAATCTAATGATTTACTTTGGATTCTTCCTGCCCCATTTAGCTTATTAAATAGTTCTCTGGGGTAAAAGTAGCAGTCAAATAAACGAAATTTTTACATTAATGAAAACAGTTATTTGAATTTCGTAACATGGTTCTGCTATGGCTCATTGCCAGCCCCTGTTTAAAAAGTTGTGTTGCTTATTGTACTTTTCTTGTACATATACAAAAGTATGTTGACAAGAATAGCTACTGCAAACTAACTCTGCTTAGGTCTGAGAAGGAATTAGCTTTTAGAACAGAGTTGAAATCGTTAGTTGAAATCATTTTTTGTTGAAACATGTTTCTACAGAGTAAGTGAATGTAATAGTTCACAGGAACAACAGGCCCTCATTTATTCTTGAGTTGTTTTCATTCTGTTAACTAATGTACCATCTATTCTGTCTTTGTCTTTGCAAAAAAAATATTTGTGCTGTTGGTTTTCCATCTGCTCTTATTTCAGATGCAGTGCAACAGACATCCTCTGAGGAGGTATCTGTACTAGATTAGTTGTGATGGATATAGTGTCAGCAGGTTTTGTGTGTTCATGCATTACACTTTTCAGAAGTGTTAAATAATGTGCTTGTGTTTTTTTTTATTTTTCAGAGCTGGTTTATGTTTCATGTTTTAGTTATATAATTGATTTGCTTCAGGGTACACGATGTAAACCTACAGCAGACTATGTATTTGTGATTCCCTTTCTGATCATGCACCAGGTGATGTGTCTATGCTTAGTTTTAATGCACTGGACACACATTTAGGAGGAGTGGGACATCTTCCCCATCCAACCAACATGACTTCAGTTTTCCATGGTTTCCCACATTGCTAAGGTGAATTCTGGGATGTTTCCTTTGATTAGGCCATGACCACCTCCATGCCCTGTACTTGCCTAATCTTATCCTACTTTGTTAATGAGCTAAATATGTTTACATTACTTCTTTAATGTATCTGACATGTCCAATATTGTTGTACTAAATGGTCTATGGCTGAATAAATAAGTAGAATAAGATAAATTATGATGCCAAGAGTATACATTTTTGTCAGTGTTATAATGTGAAACAGTTTACTTTGAATTTTTGTTAGTTCAGTTCAACATATGCTCCATAAAAATCATAGGACATTTTAGTTAGTGAAATAATATCACTGTTTATCTGCATAATCTTTGTAACCACATAGTGTCATAAGAGTGGATACAGTACACTCCTAGAGAACATGAAGAAGGGCTGAACTTTGTCATCATTCATTTGTTTACACATAGCACTCCATAACTACAAACATCAGGAAGGGCCTTAAGGTAGTGACTGTCCTAAACAAACTACTGAATACTTGCACTTATTTGAAGAAAGCTAACATATGAAAGTAACACTAACATGTAAATAAATATGTTTGAGTGACATGTCATATGTATACGCATTCAAAATATATGATATGCTGATTAATAGTGGATAATCTGTTTGCTACTGAATAATTGCAGATAATGGTACATTATTTAAATGTGTGTAATCCAGAAGAGTGTAGCATATAATGTACAAACTGAAATGGGAAGACCAGTGTAGGGGCTCAAAACCACGTCCATCCAGCATGATTTTTATTTTCTGTGGTTTTCTAAATCATTCTGAGTAATTTTCAGTATATTCCATTCAACAAGGTCACAGCTGAATTCATGCACCATGTGTGTCCTGTTAAGGCCATAACTACAAAGATTCAGTTGGAAGTTCTAGATGTTCAGTATAAAATTAAAATTAAAAACATCTTCAACCATTTATATTTTGTATGTAATTTATTTATGCAACCAGTTTTGACATTTTACTACACCATCTTCAGGCACCTGTGTGAAGACAACAACAATAATGACAATGAAAACTTCATAAGAAAGGGGCAGTGTAAAATTTAAGAGATCACATACATAAAGTGGTAATATGTAGTAAACATTTAACAAAAAGCCAAAGTGTGCAAGATGTGACATACTAAAAAACATAACAAGAGAAAAGTTGTACACTTTATGAATACAAGCTAGGGAACAAAATATATACATACCATACAATACTAAAGTCGACATACTTGTCAGTGATCAAAGTAACATGTCATTCTTAGATAACTATGTTGTCACTTATTGACAAACAACTACGTCTACATCCACATCTACATGGATACTTTGCAAATTACATTTAAGTGCCTGGCAGAGGGTACATCAAACAACCTTCAAAATTCCCCATTATTCCAACTTTGTGTGTGGAAGGAAAGAACACCTGCATCTTTCCACATGAGCTCTGATTTCCCTTGTTTTATCATGATGATTGTTTCTTCCTGTGTAGGTCAGTGTCAATAAATTATTTTCGCATTTGGATGAGAATGTTGGTGATTACAGTTTCATGAGAAGAGTCCACCACAGTGAAAAACACCTTCGTTTTAATGATGTCCACCCCAAATCATGTTTCATTTCACTGACACTCTCTCCCCTATTTCACGATAAAACAAAATGTGCTGCCCTTCTTTGAACTTTTTTGATATACTCCGTCAATACTATCTGCTAAGGATCCCACACCATACAGTGGTATTCTATAAGAAGATGGATAAGTGTAGTGTAGGCAATCTCCTTAGTAGATCTGCTACATTTTATAAGTGTCCTGCCAATAAAATGCAGTCTTTGGTTAGCCTTCCCCACAACATTTTCTATATTGTTTCTAGAATCTAATGCTGTCACTGCCCAAGAATTAATTGAAGCAAAACAATCACATTCATATATTGATGAGTACAATCTGACTAGAAATTATTTATATGTTGTCACATACTAGTTAAATATAAAACCATTTATTGGATGTCAATCCTACATTAACCACCTGCATCACTATGTATCACATACTAATAAAAACAAATGGAAAAAGACATTTAATTTTACATCAAAATAATATATCAATCATGGTTTCATTAGGTGCCTCCTACTTAATAAAAATATTTTAATGAAACAAACTGTAAAGGCAATGTAGTACACCATAACTAATTCCCCCTGGGTAGGAAGTGTCAAAACATCACAGGGAACAAGTTATAACCAACATTATAAAGAACTGGAAAGTTTTCTTTTAGACATGTGTGTTGCTACATGATGTAGCAAACTGTAAATTATGAAGTAAGTCAAAAGAAATGTACTGGAATATATACAAAATATAACAGAAAAACATTCAATTCAATCAGAAATTGAAAGGCGCATACCTCTATATTGCATGTAGCTCTTATGCAGGGTATGACCAGAAAAACAGACTGGCAAAGTGGACCAGGAATAAAGAACAAATCCGCTTGTTTTGTAGCAAATGCCAAATTATGGTGTAGGACATATCAACATGCGTATGAGGGCAAATGTTATGCTACAGCATGCAATATAGAAGAATGAATGTTTCACAACTTGCTGTAACAATGCTCCGGATATGTACATGTCAAGCAATGAGAACACAGATGAGTCAGTAGCACTTGCTTTCGTTGAATAATTGCACATTGTAATTTACCCAAAATATGTATGCAATGTGTTAAAAGGTAATGTTATTGAAGGTAGACAAACTACTGTAATCTAGTAGATGGAGAAATACATACAGGGAATATCTGGAGGTGGTATGCAAAATTTGTGTAAAGTCAAGAACACTGTAGGAAGACCTACATGTCATGCGGTAAACTAAATGTAAGGGAACGGTCAAGTCAGTGTCGATGGCAATGATGAATGACATGTTTCACAAATATGCAAAGTATGAACCCTAAAGCAAAACCTGTCAGTGTGTACTGCAAAACGTGTAAAACGTCAAGTCCCATCTACATGAGTATGTGGTTAAATGACTGGAAATATTATGTTCAGAAGCCACACACCATATGGTGGTTTTTGGAGTATCTATGTAGATGTCCCAAAATAATATTCCTTATGTTGCAAGTGACTGAAAATAGCCAAAATATGCCATCCTGGCATCCTCTGAGCTACAAACATTTGTAATAGTTGTAAGAACAAAATAGGCTGAATTAAGTTTCTGTGAAAGTTTCATTACATGGTTATTAAAATTTAAGTTTTAATTTTTTTGACATGTATCTCCAACAGTTTTGTAGATATCACTCTGCCTGTGGCTTTGTCACCCAACACTAGATCAAGATATATGTTTTGGCTTATTTCTCCAAACTGCATATAATTTATTTTATTTTAATTTAGTGTCAATCTGTTTCATTGAACCAAGAGTAGGCATTCTTTAGGATGCAATCAGTAGTTGTTTGGAGCAAGTGCTTTGGTAGACTTATTATCACACTAGTATCATCTGCAAACAGTATGTCATATGCTGCACCATGCGATGTGTGGATGTCATTTATATAGACAAGAAACAATATGGGACCTAGAATACTGTCTTGTGGTACTCCTACTCCTATTCCGCCACCCCCCCCTCCCCCTCCCCCCAAAAAAAATTTCATCAGATACTAAATTTATTTTAGGGTATGTGTTTAATTTTGTAGGTATTATTCAAACCACTTTTTACCTGTTCCTTGAATGCCTAATGCATTCAATTTTCTAAAAGAATGCCATGACTGACAGTACTACTACTACTACTACTAGTAGTAGTAGTAGTAGTAGTAGTAGTAGTAGTAGTAGCAGCAGCAGCAGCAGCAGTAGCAGCAGCAGCAGCAGCACTCGCTTTGTTCATCTGTAGATCTCTTTTTTTTACAAGGATATATGACATGTCAAAATATTTACAAGTTTAGATCAATTTAAAATAAGCTAATTCATATATGCATATATTTGCAATGTTTCAGAGATATCTAAATTTACTCCTACTACACTCTCATCTTTTTCTAGATTTTTATTACTTTTTTGGTGTAGCACTTTACTATTGTTTCTCTATTTTTACCTGCCTGGAAGCTGTGCTGATTACTGTTTACCAATTTATTGTTATTTAGATATTTGTTTATTATGTTACATCATTGTTCTAATATGCTGGCAGAAGTTATTTCATTTATGAAATAGTTGTTTATATAATTTGGAAAAGCATGTTTTTTAATATTGACATTTTCTACATTTTTGAGAATGATGTCCAGGTCTTCTCATCTCTTCCCTGTTTCAACCTTCACAATACCTCATGTAGCTTTTCATTTATTTTCAGATTGTCTTATAAAGCTACCATTAGTTGTAAAATCTTCCTTGGCAATTACTTCTTGTGAATCCTGACTTATTCTATGAACTGTGGGTCTGGAGATGTCTCTCTAGAGTTTCACAAGATGTTTTGGTGCCATCTGTGATCCAAGAACTTGGCTTTGTATTGTCATGTGATGTGGTTCTTGACAGCTTCTTTCCAAAACACATTTCAAAATATCCCATGAAAACTGAAGAAAATGAGTTATATGCATCATTTGTATCTGTTAAGGCAGTACTTCTGCCTGCTATTCATGGTATGATATTTGTAAATTCTACACAGGTTTCTGTAGACAAATTTCTATTACACATGAAGCAGGCTTTTTTTTCAGAGGCGCTGAACGAATCTTGAGGACAAGGGCATTTGGTGTGATAATACCAACTCAGTATTTGTCACTTCTACTTCCTTAGAATCTACACTTGAAATATATTATCCATAAGACTGTTTGAATTATATATCATTCTTGTGGGTTCATGTATGTACGGAAATAGGTTGAAACCACACAGATATAAGAACTCATCTTTTAGCCTACTTTCATTCATAAGACATATATTGAAGTCCCTACAAACAAAATACAGTGGCTTTTTCAGTAAACAGAAATGTTAAGCAGTGTTTCTAATTGATTAATGAGGATCTAAGAATTTATTGCACTCAAAATGCACATTTATGCTTAGTGACTTAAATGTCAACTTTAATCAGTGGACAAATTTGTTCACTACATAAAATATGACAGCAGTTGTACATGAGGTCACCAGAGATAAAATTTACACTTAACCTGGTACTTATCAATGAGCGAAGGTGGAACTATGATGCTGAAGTTACAGGTAATATGTTCCCTGATTATAATACAATCAGAATAATAGTAAGTGCTGAATCCAGTAGAAACAGTCATTGGCATTTACAAAGGGTTGGGGGTTGGGGGTGGGGTGGGGTGGGGGGAGCAAGAGGGATACTTGCCCCCTCCTGTAATCTGGGTATATGGTTTTTATTCATTACAGAATTTTCTCCAATTTCTAGCAATGACTGTGATACTACTAAACAGGAGATTAACATTGTCTGGCACGACTGCAAATACTGTGACATTAAAAATAACTACCTGTAATAAGGTTTTTTGGTTTTCACACTGTTTACAAGAAATTAATCTGATTCCTCGATGTGGTGGCAGTTTTGTCACTATTATGCAGTCAAGATGAGTGTTAACTTTGCCAGAACAGTGCTGAAAAAGTGTCAAAAATCTTATTTCTGTCTATTCTATGTACAACTGTGAGTACTGTGACTTTAACAATGACCACCTGTATTGAGATTTCTGATGCCCAATATTATCACAGATGGCAAATTTGGCAGTCAAGAGATCAATGTGAGTTCACTATCATTCTCCTGAAACCACTGTAACATGATTCTGGCCATCTGACATGGACAGTTATCCTGCTGGTGCAACAGCCTGTGGAGAAGCCATCAAACATGAAGGGATATATATGGTCTGCAATAAAGTTAACACAGCCCACAGTTGCTATGATGATTTTGATTACTATCACAGGTCCCATCGAAATCCAGGTGAATGTCCCCCCATATCATAATACTGGCCCCACCAGCCTGCATCCATGGTGTGGTGCATCTGTTTCACCTGGATGATGGTATATCCAAACCCATCCTTGACCTGTTGTAACAAAAAATGTGATTCAAGTGACCAGGAAAAATACCATGTTTCCATTAATCCACATTCAAATTTCAGTGATCCTGTGAGCACTGCAGTCATAATTGACAATGTTGTTGAGTCCTTATGGAAACATTTAGGGACTGTGAGGTGAATGGCTTCCTTCAAAACACTTATGCCTGCACCAGTCTCTGTCATTAGATCTTTTACAGATCACCAGCTTTCCTGAGCTACAGGGCAGGCAAGCTTCTGACGTGCATGTTCTGTGATGATTCATGGATGTCCTACCCTTGCTGCCTACTCATGGTTTCACCATCCTTCAGCCACATTCCACTAATGCTCACAACAGTAGCATATGAACAGGCTATGAAATTTGTCATTTCGTAGATGATAGTTCCCTTCCACTGGGCCACTGCACTCTGTCAAAGTCACTTGTGCCAGTGGATTTCCCCATTTGCATCCTGTATCCATACTAGAATGATTCTCCATTGGTCTCCATTCCTTACTTCTCTATGTCCTTTCAATGCCATTATGCAGCATTCAGTATTTTGGTGAGCAGTGGTCCAAATGTTTTAATTTTCTAGATGTCTTCAGTGAAACATTCCACCAAGAACCAGGTGCAATAAAGTGAAAATTAAAATAAAATGGATCACCAAGGGTACAAAAATTTCCAGTTTAAGAAATGAGCAGCTGCTCAGAGAATTAAATATGACACTAGTTTTTATTTCTCTGAATACATTATACTGTATAAAAGTATACTTAAGAGTTCTCAAGGCAGCAAAACAGATTGAAAAGAGCAGGATAATTTTAAAAACATGAAACAGAAAAGGGTGCATGGTCACTTGTTACATCTGAATTAGTTGACTAAGCTTGTGACCAAAAAGTTTCAAAAATCTACTTTGATGGAAACACAATTTCAAACCAATCTCAGATAGAAGAGTTATTTGATAAATGTTCTAGAAATGCAGCAAAGTTGTATGTCATCAGTATAACAAAATATCACAAATTGCTATAGTCTAGATGAGATTTCTGAGGAAGTAAAAAATTTTGAAATGTTTCAAAGAAGGATTTACAAAATACAATTCCAGCATTAAAAAATTGTCTTAATTTAAAGAAGCAGTATTCAAATTTTTAATGACCAACTGCTATTATAGTGTAAAAGAATACCTGGAATAGCTTCATACTAAACAATTATATTTATATACTCTATGCCAATAGTAATTTTTATCTGACTGTTGCTATCATCTAAATAAATAGTATGTACAAAAGTGCTTTAATTATATGTGTTATATCTAAATATTAACTGTGTATTCTATGTAAAAAGTCCTTCTCATACATCAATGTAAAAAATCAAAGTTGTACGTGCTATTTCAATGTGGTCTGATGTTATGTAGTCTACTATGCACATCTGTATTTTGTATAGTATTGTTCGCCCTATATATATATATATATATATATATATATATATATATATGATGAAAATAGAAAGAAACTTCCACATGGGAAAAATATATTAAAAACAAAGATTCGAAGACTTACCAAGTGGGAAAGCGCCGGTAGATAGGCACAATGAATAAAACACACAAACACACACACAGAATTTCGAGCTTGGATGTGAAAGGATGTGGGTTTTAAGGGAGAGGGTAAGGAGTCATTACAATCCCGGGAGCGGAAAGACTTACCTTAGGGGGAAAAAGGATAGGTATATACTCACACACACACACACACACACACACACACACACACACACACACACATATCCATCCATACATACACAGACACAAGCAGACATATTTAAAGGCAAAGAGTAAGGGCAGAGATGTAAGTCGAGGCGGAAGTGTGGAGGCAAAGATGCTGTTGAAAGACAGGTGAGGTATGAGTGGCGGCAACTTGAAATTAGCGGAGATTGAGGCCTGGTGGATAATGAGAAGAGAGGATATATTGAAGGGCAAGTTCCCATCTCCGGAGTTCGGATAGGTTGGTGTATCTACTGGCTCTTTCCTGCTTTGTAAGTCTTGGAATCTTTGTTTTATATATTGACAAAATCCATGCAATGTACCTTGTCTCTGGATGAATAAACTACTACTACTACTACTACATCATCATCAGACAAGAGCAATAAGGAGTAGA
Source organism: Schistocerca gregaria (assembly GCF_023897955.1). Taxonomy (NCBI): domain Eukaryota; kingdom Metazoa; phylum Arthropoda; class Insecta; order Orthoptera; family Acrididae; genus Schistocerca; species Schistocerca gregaria. Next base: position 598,163,413 of record NC_064931.1, on the reverse strand, counting down.
AATCTCCTGTGACTTCACAAAGACTTCAGTTTTTTAAACCAGGTTTGACCAAGACTTCAGCTCATGGGCTATGTCTGGGTCTGAGTGCCAAAGTGATCAACCTGGCTTCACATTTCCCCTACTATGATACCGTGTTGTCTGAGCTCTACAAGGGGGAAGAGGGAGAACAGAAAATGCAGTGCATTTAAATGGCAGTGCAGTTGCACTGCATACGACATTCTTTTGTATTTCATGTTGCTCAACAACACAGCTCGCAAACAAAACAAGTTTTCAGTATTAATTAATTATTTTTGGCACACTGAAGATATAATATAATTTTTATCTGGTACCTACTGTTGGCATATGGTTGCCACATAATCATGACTTTTTTAGTTTCATAATAGAAAAAAGGCTTTTCACACAAATATGTTTATGAAAATATTGTAGCACTTTTGCAGCTTCGTAATGGAGTTTTGGAAAATCAACCTGAGGAAAACTATGTAGAGGTAGTAGATAGTTTAACATAAACAGATGTGTCATTAAAATTGGAATTTTCTTGCAGGTCAATCAGTTTCATTTGCACATGTGCTTTCACCTGAAATGGCAAACAGTCTCGAAAACAGGTGGAGGATTGACACTGTCGTCAAAACCTTGGTAAAACTATACTTGTAATTCATACAGGGCCACAATGAATTCTTCCAATCCTGCACTTTCTTTAACGCCAGTGAGGTTAAGGAACAGGACTGTCTTTGTCAGAATGTGTCCCTTTTACAATACAATTTTCCTTTTTAATGCACCCCAATCCAACCAGAAAGAAGTTAACTTGCAATGTCTCACTGCAGGTATCTTACTAGAAAGATGTCATCCATTACACCACCTTGGCACTGTATCTAATATGGCACATCTGTCTAGTAAGCAGGAGAGCTGGTTTCAAGACCCAGCCCTGGCAAAAACTTTGATCCATTATTATGTCTCCAGGAAAATGTAATTTCATCAGACATATAAATTATAGTACACAAATGTGTTGGAGGGAATAGGACCCCTGATACATCTGCACCATATTTCTCCCAGGCAAATGATACAGATGCTTGACAACTGATCACATACGTATTAACTCGTATACACCGTACCAGTGCGGACTTGTATGTATGTTCAGCAATATGAACAACTAAATCATTTCACAGTTATGTCCAACTGGTCAACAACATTTCACAGACAATACTGCACTTACCTGGCCTTTGAAGTCACCCAGAACTGATTCTAATGAGAACATTTCTGATTATGCAATTTCAACCTACATCCATGAGTTGTTGTCTACTGTTGAGCAGTTATAGGTCATCATAGCTTACTAATGAATCTGGTGTCTTAGTGAAACTTTGCCCTGATGATTCAGCATCATTTTCAGGCAAAATGGAGTGATACAAAGTACTTCAGAAGAATGTTTAATTCAGCTGCCCACGGAGACATTTTTTAGCTCTTAATATACTATTGAAAGTAATTTTTAATAGTGTGGAGTAATGAACACTACATTTTAAAATGTGAACTTGGAAGAAACATTTGGCAATACCTACCAGCAAGCTTGTTGAAACGCTGAACACATAATGATATGTCACAGTCTGGAGATTGATGTACAGTATACTTGAAATTTCCACAATGACCATCATGAGAAATATGATCCCAGCTCTCTTTAGAAGACCAGTTCTGAAAACAAAGTAGAAATGTATTAAAACTACTTGATTTTGATGACTACATGAATTATGTCATTGTTTTATGTGCATAATACAGATCACTCCAAACATCAAGGATGAGAATTATACACATGGTGGGGGACCCTAGGTAGAATAGCTTTAAATGAGGAATTAATGATCAAACATGAAAATTTATTTTGTTATTGACATAAAAACTTTCAGTAACAGCTTACGCTCATAGCAACTGACCAAAGTGGTGGCAACCAGTCTCAACATATGCATTCTGTTGATGAACAATAGATTTTCATTTGCTCTAAAATATTCTTCTGTTCTACAGTGTCACAGACAGTCAGAACCTTCATCTGATTGAAGCTTTGCAGCTACCACTAACAATGGTGTTGCAGTGATTAATGCTATGGACTCAAGCTGAGAAAGAGTGAATCTCATTTATCCACCAGATCATTCTGATTTAAATTTCTATACACTGAATAAATTATTGTTTAAAACCATCACAGTATTGGTGACTCATTAAATTCTGACCTATATTTCCTCCTTCTTGTTATTTATAATTTAAATATTATATGCAATGGATAGTTAATGTATCTGACTTTAGTAAATGTAACCAAAACCTATTTGGCAATTGGTTAATCTGTGGTTTTAGAAAACACGATGGAGTCACTACCATCTTTCGAAAGTGAGATTAAAGATTTTTGGCATCTTATAATGCCATAGCCAAAGGCCTTAAATGGTAAAATAATAATTGATGTGTAAGTCAGTATACACAATGATTTCAGTTGTCTTCTCCCAAGTCACCCTCAGTTCCTCAGCAGTATGAGTTCACATTCAGTCAGTACTAAATATCACAAAAGCTTAACTTGCAGTGGGAGTAATTAGTCTCATACTTTGTATGTAAATATTGGTGTCTGTTTTTCATGTTAGCCTCACAACAACCTGCTTAACTATAAATGGTAAAATCATTTATGAGATTATTTTCTAATGGTATCCAAATAGGAGACCTCTGATGGATTTACAATTAAATATACTACTCGAAATAGTTACTGCTTTGCTCCTTTTCTTTAAATCACGGTAATAAGCAGTTACACAACTTTAAAGTTGTGAATTTGTGCCTCATTGTGCTCCATGATCAATCCCAAGACCTATTATTATTTGCTGCATTTTGTCAAATACTATTTTGGATTTTTGAGTAGTTTCTGTTACAGATTTCTGATCAGTATCCTATACACCGGTTACAGCTCCCGTAAAAATGCTTGTGAAATTTTTTTTCCTCTCATTCTACATTGAAAAGCTTCTTGACAAGCAGTACAGTACCTATATGAAATGAAATGATCAAGTATGAAAAAAGAACAACTGCACTGAAGAGTAGGATGATTTTGGTGGGTAACACATACCTTATTTAAAAGGGACACAGAGTCTTCAATATTTGTAATAATAGTAATTCACAACCAGAATCGAAATGAAAAGAAGGGGGTTGAAAAGAAACAAGATGATCAAGACTCAAAGAGAACAAAAATATCCAAAGACTACATACAGGTTGAGCTGAGCTTCAGTCAGGTGAAATTGTGGTACTGGTAAGTGATATTCAAAATACTAACATGGCCACCAAACTTACCAGCTAACAAGAAATAAGTTTTCGCCAGAAGTGTGTGTGAAAAATAGTGCATCTTATGTACTAGAACTAAAATTCTTGTTAGTTCTAGAAATTATCTCTTTGTAACAACTATTAAGAAGAGGTTATCATTTATTATTTGCAACTATATACATATTCCATAAGCCACCATACAGTGCATGGGAGATGGTGCATTGTACCACTGATGATAATTCTCTTTTCTGTTCCATTTGCAAGCAAAACTGAGGGAGAAAACAAAGCTCTGTATACTCCTATAAGATACCACATTTTTCCATCTTGTCTTCCTTTTCTTTACACAAGATGTACATTGCTGGCAATAGAATCATTCTGCAGTCTGTAGCAAATGCCAGTTGTCTGAACTTTCTGAGTAGCTTTTTGTGAAAACATTGTCTTCTTCACTTGGGGAATTCACAACTGAGTTTACAGAGTAATCAGTAGCAGCTGGTGCTCATTTTCGTTGGGGGGGGGGGGGGGTCCCAGATAAAAAGTCAATAAATTTTACAGTGGAACTGTTCTGAATTTTTGTTTACATCGCCTTCATTTTTGTCATTTATGTCAAAGGAAATGATTCTTTCCACAGGTCTCTCTCTCTTCCTCTCTTCCTGTTAATATACCACAGTATAATGATGAAGTGTCTCACATTTAATGTCTGCTGTTATGTCTGCTTGCACAAAAACAAAAGTGCAGGCACTGATGTCTGTAAACAGTTCTTTAATGTAAACTTGAGACATAAGTCTGAAAATTCATTTTATACAATGTGTGACATGTATTTATGTACAAAAGTACTAGAACTGAATAAGCAATCACCTACCATGCAGTAAAGGTTTCCTAAAAGAGATAACAAATGTAAGAAATTGCCACTGTTAGCACTGTTAGCTGACTCCTGTGTTTCATTGGGAGCCCTTAGTGCTAACTCATGAGTTCCACAAAGTGTTCAGCAATCTACTATTCTGTTTAATATGTGTCCACTATTTGTAACTACCAAAGTGTACTCTCTGTAACTAGGAATAGATTTGTTTCAAATGCTGAAAACAACTTAAAAGCAGTTTAGTCTTATAATAAGTGAAGCTGGTGGTGAAATGGAAATAAAATGCCCCTCTAAATTAATGATAAATGATACAGCTATTACAAATTGTAATGCCATATGTGAATCTTTCAATGACTTCTTCAGTAGTTTTAATAAAATTGATGACTGCTCGCCATCAAGTACAAATCCTAGTATGACAGAAAGAAATTGTTCAGGTTTAAATTTTCCTGTGTTTCAGGTTCTGATGCTAAGAAAATCATAAACTCCCTTAAAAATATAAACTCACTATGTTGGGATGAGGTTCCCACTAGAATAATAAAAATAGAGTGTCACAGTACCATGCATTCACTGTCGCTCATAATCAAACAGTATTTCGAAGAAGGATGATTTCCAGCTCGATTAAAATATGCTGAAGTGCGGCCAATTCACAAAAAGGGCAAACAAGAAGAAATGAGAAACTACAGACCGAGCTCATTTACACCATTTTTTCAAAAATATTTAAAAGAACAACATGTAATAAAGAAAATTATAATTCATCTCACAACATTATTTTACCCAATTGGTATGTTTTCAGAAAAGGCTGGATCACAACCCATGCAATAAGTGAAATGCCACAAAAGATAAAAGTTATCTCAACAATAGAACATGTGTATCAGTCATCTTTCATGACCTTAGCAAAGCCTGTGAACAGTGGTTTTCAAGGAAAATCTCTTAGTCGTATGTCATCATACTTGGCAAACAGAAAACAGAGAGTGACTGTTAATAACACAGGGAAGAAATAACTTCCTGGTTAGAAAACACACACACACACACACACACACACACACACACACACACACACACACACACATACACACCCACACACACAAACAAACAAACAAAAATTAGATGTTCCATGAGGTTCAGTATTAACCCACTACTATTTTTGTATTACACTGATGATACGCCATACCGTTTTTAGTCGAGTACCATCCTTTGCACAACTGCCTCTACAGTGATAGTGTACTGTAAAAGCAATGAAGACTTAGTCCACCATACTGAGTAGACAGTTAAGGAAGTGGAGGCATGAGTCAAAAATAGTAATTTGAAATTACACTTTGCAAATACAGAAACTGTTCATTTCATAATGTATAAGTGATATAGGCTATTTTTTAAATTAAAAAAAAAAAAAGAAACACTAGGACACTGCAAACTGTGTCAGGTTCCTTGGTGTATCAGTTAATAAAAATATGTTGTGAAGTTATCCAGTAGGCAGTGTACTGAGTTGATCAAACAGCCTCGTGTATGCCACAAACATCTTACATAGCATGTTTTCCAAATATATTGAAATATGCTGAGATAAAACCATTATTGAAAAAGGGATTGATGGAAGATATAGGGAATTACAACCATATATCTCTTCTGCCAATACATTTTAATGTTTTGAAAGATTGCAGGAAAACGAATTTAAATATTTCTAACTGTAAATGACATAATTTTTAAAAACAAGTTCAGATTCCAACAAAGAAAAAGCACTGTAAATGTAATCAATGAGTTTACTTGAAAGATATGCTCCTCACAAGATAAGGAAAGAAAGGTCACAGGTAAATTCTGTGACCTGACACAAGCTTTCAATTCAGTGAACCACTCCTTACTTCAACACAAATTACATATATTAATCAGAGATACTGCTTTACAATGGTTTATCTTTCACTTAATAGACAGGAAACAAAGAGTAATTACAATTTCAAACACAATAAATAACTCCAAGTTAAGTATTGGGCCTCTACCTCTTTCTTTTCTACATAAACTATCTACCATTTGCCACTGCTGCTCATTTAGTTTTATTTGCTAAAAGTACATCAGTTCTCATTGAAAATTAGGTCCCTGATAGATCAGTATGATGCAGTTTGAAACTAAATCATAAAAATAGAGTGAAATGAAGGTGACTTACAATGATCAGGATCTCACAGAAGTAAACCATTTGAAGTTATTAGGTGAAAATCTTGATAGAAATTTAAATTGTGTGTTGGCTAAAAACTGGCATCATGTCAATCACTTTTAAAATATCTAAAAATACTATTTATTCCTTCCCTTTAGATATGTGATGTATTGTTGTTCTTAACACTTAACACTTAACTCTTTCCATTTTGACCACAACTACAACACTCTCCACAGAGAGAATTTTAAACTCCCAACACACTGTTTAAAACGTTTATGCCAAAACACCAAACTGTTTGGGGTTAAAAATTCACAATAAAGTAAAAGGCAGTAATATATTTAATATGGAGTTGGTTCACTGAAAAGATTTCTCTACACCTGTCTGGTGAAAAAGTGTAACTCTTCTACCGAAGAATTCTTTGACGACAGTTTTACAGTTTGAACAAGGAAATTATACATTTACTTTTGTCTACTGAAAATTGTAGTATGGAATTGTGTAGCAGTATCTCAGAAACCTACATAAAATAAAGTAAAAATCCTAATATGTCTCAATACATAAATTCAACAATGATTTGAAATTGTATGTAATGAAAGAAAATCCATCTATCAATCACTGATTTAGCTTTTAAAAAATGTATATTACACATATTTTGTTTCAGTAGTTAAGTTTAACATAATTTTCTGGGTTCGATAAAATAAATAGACTCAAAGCTTTCAGACTAAAAATAAAGATCATCTGAGACTTGGTGGTAGCTCAGAAGATACAACACTGCAAATGCCTTATTTGGAAAGCTAGATCTATGTCCATTCCAAGCATGTAGATGCAGGGCAGTCAGAAACAGTCCAAAAAGCTTGTAAGGGCTTTGCAGGGTAGCTTGTACTGAGAAATGATTATTAAGAAAAAATTCAATTTGTTGTGCCATTTCCAAGTTAATTAGTATTGAAGTTAGTCAATCAGGCCATTGTGTATGCAAATTCAAGCAGCCCACTAGAGTAAGTGTCACCGAACCTGATCTTCATTTCGTTTCCTAAAACTGAAAAAGAGAGCAATACATAAATTGGACATGGGGTGGTAGTAAGGAATGGACCCAAGCCAAAGGCTGAGCAGTCTAATGCACTACCATGTATGCTATGAAAATTACTGATACTAATTGCATCTGGTGGGCGAAACTTCAATGGCTACATTAAATGATTTTTAACTCATAAAGCATACAGTGTATCTAATTTTTTCTTAACACTTATTATTTCTCAGCGCAACCTACCCCACAACACCTGTAAAGGCTTTTGAGACTATTTCTGACCCCTCGTGTATGAGATTCTCATTTTCACAAAGAGAAACCCTTTTGGACAGCAACTGCTTTTTGCATGAGTATGAGACCAGACATAAAGCTAGTTAAATTTACCTACCAATAGATTGAAACTGCATGGAAAAACTCCACACTACAAGGGCATGAAATTTATAAATGAAATCTGGAAGGGGAAGTGTGACCCAAATCCAAATATTACTGAGAGTCACATAGAAAAATATCTGAAAAGTAAAACCTATTACAGGTTAGAACATTTCTTGAATGATAACCATGTAATATAGTATCTGCCTAAAATAGTACTGCCACATGTATTATAATCAGATATTATTTTTTAATGATAACCATGTAAAATAATACCTATCTGAAGAAGCAGTGACATATGCATTGTAAGCTTAGATTAATTTTGTTAGCCTGCCTGTAGTTAAATTTGATTTGATATATTTCTGGATTGGCATTTTGTATGCTGAACCAATCTCAACAGCAATGTTAATTGTGGAAAACATTTTATTTTTACAAGCATTTTCTAAATGTAGTTTGCTTTCCTCGTATTTCTCAGTTTGATCACTTAAATACTTTACATCCATGCAGCCACCATTGTTCACAAAACTTCATTGCCAAATAACACACATCAGAAGCAAAGTAACTTTTGCTTATCTTCACTCAAAGTTAACAATAATTATTTACTAACTATTTACAAAATCATGATTGCAGAAGGTTCTGTTCTTCTTTCCAAGTGAGACATTAGGAAACCATTTTATTGATGTGTGCCTAACTACTTGATATCTAACTTCTCTTCCACACTTAATAAATTAAAGGACATTTTAGCAAACAATCTACGTTATTAATTTTAAAATCACTGTCAGAATACACAAGTTTGAACCAAGCAGCCCCAGAATACTAAATATTACTGAGAGATGGCCCTGTATGCTGTTTGTGATATTTCCCATTGACAAACAGCACAAATAAACAGCAATAGTGGGTTAGTGTGTTGGGGAGAGGGGGGGGGGGGAGGGTGCAGTAAGGAGAGTAAGGAGGCAGAAAACAGTGACTAAAGAGGTAGGTACATTAAATAATGCACATGAAAATTCAGGCTATAACCCAAACATTGTGTTGGAGTGTGGATAGGTGGGAGATTGGTAATATGACAGAGACAACAAGGTTTGCTGGGGTGTGGTGAAAGGGGTATGCCTTAGCTGGTCCCTTCACTAGGTCCAAGTGAGGTGGCCCTAGGCTATGCCCTCGTCAGGGACAAGGTAGAAAAAGAGAAATGGCTGAGTCACATCATTATAACTGCAGTTTTCGGAGGGTGTGGCGGGAGCACGGGCCACATGACAGTTGCCCTTGGTATTAGGTGGTGAAAGGAAAACAGGCTTGTCCCATACTTGCATTACATATGAAGCACCAGTATCAGGATATTATAATATGTTATAATGATTTAGATAGTACAGAGTCCAATTTATGTTATCAGACAAAATTAAAAGCTTAGCTTTGGATGATGTGTGATAGTTTGTCAGCTTTTAACACAACTGCTTTGTTAGCGCAGGTACTGCAATTATGGTTCAATTAAATGATTTACTGAATGTGAAATATGCAATGTCTTAGTAGCTCCAGCAGTTATGAATGAAAAAATGAGTGGTAAATATTTATGTATGTGAAATAAATGTACCTTTTTTAACCATGCATTAGCTTAAACCTATTGTATTAGATATAAGCCTTTAAGAAAGGGCTGTTATGTATAAAAACTATGTGGCCAAATCAGAAAAAACTGTGCAGTAACAGCAATAATAATAATAATAATAATAATAATAACAATAATAATAATTCCACAGTGACTTCTGTTAGGTACATGTTGATGAAATAGAAAGATAAATTCATTATTCTACTGTTTCATATTTAGTAAAGTTATTTGTCACTGGTTAGTGCTTGCAATGTAAATGGTTGTGTGTTCATTGTACAACAGCCACAATAATTGGTTTCCTTCATCAAAGGATAAACTACAAGTAAAAACTGATGCTTTAAATATGCAAGAACTTCATAAGATATTACCGATATTTAACACTCTTGGTTCCTGAGTGTCTTTCTCGTGAGTAATTGGAAAGTTTTCTGATAACCATGAAATACAGGAATGCAAATAAAAGAAGCATTATTGTGATCGAAGTTATAAATATATTGAATGTAGTGCTTCCAATAATGAGCCACCAGGAGTTTAAGTTCCAATCTGTTGAATGATGCACTAAGTGACTGCAAAGAAGTGCCAGAACTGGAACACCTGAGAAACAGAAAAAAAGTATTTCTTAGGAAATTAATTAATATGTTGAGTAAGTAACACACTATTAAAATTAATGTAATTATGCAGCCATATTTGAAAGTAAAGATAAAGGGTTAGAAAGCTGGGGCTTGACAGAAGATTAGAAAATCTCTCTTGAGTGAGTCATTGCACTAGTAAGAACAATATTTCATTAAAGCAAGTTTTGTGATGCATTATTCTTATTACTTGATTGTATGGCCATACCTAGTATGGTTGTTTATACACTGGTGTCCAAAATTAAAGCAATGAACCTCTATTTCCCCATCTTCTGTCCAGTTCACTGTATAATCATACAAACTGTCAACAGATGGCTGTACAGTCATCTTCTGCACAGAAAATAGTATTCCGTTCAATGGCCAACCATGCCAGCAATGACGTCAGGGCACCTATCAAACACAGTAGTGTTTTCTGAGTAGACTCACATCCACAATCACTCTGTATACAGTCACCGATGGTGCAGTATGGCACAGAGAAGACACCTACCAGACTCTTTGCAGTGGAGGGCCATAAGAAGAATGAAAGCTGGACAGTCGCAAAATGATGAGGCCCTATGGCTTTTTGGGAATCATTCTGTTATTTCTTGGATGTATCAACAATTTATAGAGACCAAAACAGTACCCCAAAGACCAGGGCAGTGCTGATCACATGAGATATAAAAAAGAGACGACTGTTATTTGGATGTAAGGACATGATAGTACTGTCTTATCGCTATGCAGCAATTGGTGTCTGGCCTCACAGCATCCACTGGACATGCTGTACTGAGACAAACACTGTCCAGAAGGTTTTGACAAAGTGGCCTTTATTGTTGGAGACCTGCTGGATGTGTAGCTCTGATGCATCTTCACATAAAGGAACATCTAGAGTGGAGTTGTCAACCTGCCACCTGGTTGGTTGAACAGTGGGCCAATGTTCTGTTCACAGATGAGTCCCAATTTTTTCTGTAGAGTCATTCTCGATGCATTCACATCTGGAGGGAACGTGGAACACAATTTTGGGACCCAAAAATTATGGAAAGACACTGATATCAAGGAGGTTCCCTGATGTTGTGGGCAGGGATTGTGTTGACCACATGAACATTTCTTCATGAAATTGTATGGGTAAATTGGCAAGGTTTAGTTGCTGTCAGATATTGTGATGAGATCTTGGGGCCTCATGTGCAGTTGGTGCAAGGTGGTGCAGGCCCAGACTTCATATTGATGGATGATAATGACTAACCTCACAGTGCAAAAATGGTTGATGTGTTCTTGGTAATAGAAGATACTGCACACATGGAATGACCTGCTCACTCTCTTAATTTGAATCCCATAGAGTGTTCAAATGGCCGTGAGCACTATGTGACTTAACATCTGTGGTCATCAGTCACCTAGAACTTAGAACTAATTAAACCTAACTAACCTAAGGACATCACACACATCCATGCCCGAGGCAGGATTCGAACCTGCGACCGTAGCAGTCGCGCGGTTCCGGACTGAGCGCCTAGAACCGCGAGACCACTGTGGCCGGCCCCCTAGAGTGTGTCACTCTAGGAAGACAGGTAGCCTCACTTGGGCCACCAACCACTTTCCAAGAAACGTGAGCTGCTCTCCAGGAAGACTGGGTGTTATTGCCTCAACACGAGACTGATTGTATCATTCAAAGCATGCCCCATTGTTGTCAGGTATGTATTGCTGCCACAGGTGGTCACACCCCATACTGAGCACATTAACCATTGTCGGAATGTGTGTGCAAATCCGTTAAGTTGGAAAAAACGAAGAAAAATTTTTCTACCGTAATGCATATTGCAGTTGTTTACTTTGTTTTTTGTTTGTTTCTACTGTACTATCACTTGTTTGTACTGTTTTGTGGAAAATAAAGACAACCTTGCAAAATTTCCATTTGTTCCTTTAATTCTGGGCACCAGTATAGTAATTCTGCCACCCAAACCCTCCATATACAGTTTGAACTAAAGTTTGGGAAAGAAACTGGTTATGTTCATGGGACTTACAGGGATTCAACTGGGTGATATCTTTGACAACTACCACTATTTTGACAAATGAACATCCTGCAACTTTCAAGGTACAAACGCAACTAGGAAGTGCTGTGTAAGGAAATTTAAAACCTAAATATGTAAACAACTAGTACCACCACACAACCAAAGATGATCAACACCAAAAGTTATTGATATTGAATATTAATTACCACTAGGTGAAAAAGTAGCACTAACTAAGCCTCTCTTATGTTTGAGCAGGGAGAGAGCAGAATTCCAAGCATAATGTAAGCAAAAATCTTTTTCTCTATTTATAAGGTCACTTGCTTATTTAACCTCAACTGCTTCCTTAATAAGATTATCCCAACAGCTGGAAGAGGACACAAGAATCTGTGTTGTTATATTCCACTGAATGACCATTACCAAGGTGGTATTCTACAATACCAGATTTACTTTGCTGTTGGAAGGGTGTGTGTTGATCATCTTCAATAGATTGGTCTTCCACAGTCCTGGTGGTCTGACCAATATATGACATGCCACAACCACAAGGAATGTGGTACAAACCCACCTTACACAAACCAGAATGATCCTTTACAGGATCTAAAAGAGCCCTAATCTTATATGATTTTCAAAAAACACACTTCACTCCATGTCTCTGCAGAATATGACTAGACTTCTTATAAATGCTACCTGTGAAGGGAAATTACCACAGACTTAGATGCCACCACACTATCTTCATCACTCCCTTGATTCACGAATGGTAGATAGCATGAACTGTCTCCTGATGCTGCTGAGTTAAAGAGAGAAGCATGCTAGCATTTGCCGAAGAGTAATGTTACAGCAGCTGAGAGAGCTACTTTGAATTCATTAAAGATGGATCCTGATATTGTTATCTTTCCCATAGACAAGAGCAAAATTACAGTTGGTTTGAAGATGCACGATTATGTTTGAAAGTTGTTTACTATAAAATCCAGTGTATTGCAGACTTAGTGCTAACCCAACAAAATGGGTTGAGAGGTAGACTACAACATCCTGAAGGAAAGTTCCTTTTCACAAGGATCTATCAAGGGTCTTAATTCTTATTGTGGTGTCCCCTCTAGATTATTTGGCCTTCTGAGGATCCACAAGGAAGGTGTTCCCCTTAGGCCTATTCTCAATAATACTGGTGGCTGACATACCATGCAGCAGAAAAGCTTGTTACTATGTTGAGGCCATTAGTAGGTCACTGTGTACATCACATTAAGAATTGGGCAGATCTCTTATATCGATTAGAGGCATCACATTTCACTGACTGATGTAAATTTTCATGTTGTATCTCCTTTCACTCATATTCCTCTGTCTGGTTCAATCCAGTTAATTGAGGTTAGGTTTACTCAGTGGTGGCTGCTGTGTAAGAGCATATGAACACCCTAACTTATGACACCTTTCAGAGTTATTGGTTATTTTTCTTTGATGCTATTAAATGTAATGTAGATGCAGTAATCTGAAATACATGGTACTAAATCTGCTACACTATACTCCATTGCCACTCCTCTAGACTCCACGAAACTTGCCATCAGAGTTGCGAGCACACCTTCAGATGTGCACATTTTAAGGAGATTTTGCACATGTGCAACTTGCATGACATAATTGCCTTATGGGTCAAATATGATTTGATAAACAAAATGCATGGTCCACAGTGTGCACAGCTAGCTCTTACCATTGAACTACTAGTTTACATCAGTGCCACCTGGTGGCAGCACACTGCAGCAGACTTTTATCCCAGTTCACTTCACATAAATCCTGCTAGATGGTAGCACACTCTTCAGATAGGCCAATCAACTCTGTGGCGACTATCAAACAAGTCTCGTGTAATATCTTTGTTTTGGTAAGCTCTTTGCACCAGTCTGTGGCCATGTACGAAAGTGTACACATGTACACAGAGGATCAAGAATGTATATAACTGTATATGTGTGCTTCCAAGTAATAAAATAGTGCTTATTACATGTGGTATAGTGTGCATCATTAGATTTGGCAGTCTTACAACACTAAAACCCATACTGGTGACCCCGAATTTTGTTTGCGAGTGCTACAATGAACTCTTGTACCAGTGAGCGGTACTCAGTGGATCACCTGCTGCCTGCTTCACCACACATGAGCCAACTAAGTTTTCCAACGGACACTTTGGCATCGTTTTCCAATTATCCACCTTGTGTTCGCAATAGTTTGACACAGTTACCGAACACACCGACTAGCTGTATGCAAATGGACAGTGCTTCTACATTCTCACAGTTACATGTGGCCGCATCAGATACAAACATTAACTTTCCGTTACTGTATGTGAGTCAGCAGTCTTGTGGCAGTGTTCCATACCAACAGAACGTTTTTCGCACACAAAACTTTGAATGCGAACATTTGACATTGAATATGAACTATCCAAATGTTCTGAGTGCTCAAAAATGGCCGACACAATGTGTTCAAATGCCAATGGCTATGTTTATGGGTTTCCTAAGTGCCAGTGTGGACTTACCACCCAAAGTAGTGGTGGTACAAACCAAGCCATTCGCTAAAGATGGGAAATTTCATGTGTTTGCGATAGCACACACCATACCTGCCGCATCTACTGTATGTGTTCCACAAACATTAGGTGATTTTAACAATTTTAATGCACCTGTAGGGGAGGGGCCCAGAAACTCTACTCCATCGTTCTTCACACATCGGTTAACCATGGTCGACCCTACCATGCCTGTCCATTCTACGCCTGTTGGCATTGCTCCATCGGACACCCAATTCATTGATTTCACAACCAAGGTTGAGCCAGCTGCGTGCCAGCTGCGTGCCACTGACAGTATCAGAAGCTGGTGCAACGCTACTGCACCCGAGACAATTACATTGCAGCACTATGGTCAGGGAGTGACAGTTTCTGATAAACAGTTATCCCAAGACTTCCCCATCTGTTGGCCGAAGCTACCACCCCTTCACAAGGACCACCAACGCACATGGTTTTCCTTGGCCAACCATGTCCTGCACCTACACAGTGTCGCCAACGACAGTTCAAAGTTCCATTGCTTATTATATCACCTCCATGATGCACTGGACCTGATCTCTGATATTTTGGCTTTGTAACACACAATGGATGCACCATCCGCGAGTGACTATCCACATTGACAGAGGAAGTTATCTGCCTTATCAGTCACGAGTTGCTGGGTTCCAAATCCCTGTCGCACCTCTGGCATCATCTCCATGCTATGATAGACACACATCACATGCCAGACGTTACACTTTGGTCCATCTGGTCACTCAAACTTCCTCTGGAATTTCAAATTGAACTTCTCCAGGTGACTTCAGCACCATAAGACGCCAAACTGAAGAGTGCAGACCAGGTTTACAACATTCTGCCCACCCCGCATACCTCCCCAGGCGACCGTCAGGCCTCAGGGGTTGGCACACCTGCACGGCAGCTTCCATTGTGCAGTACAGAGTGCACATGAGTCGCTCCATTCATGTGCGCGGACTCAATGCCACCTGGCAGCTGCCGCCGTAACTCCTCTCCTACCAGCACCACTACAACGCCACTGTCAGAGGAACCTACAAACAAGACCACCTCTATTGCTGGTTCGACCTCAGCCAGCATGATGGATGATACCATGCGCCATCCCAGTTGGTGTTATTTCCATTACTGCTTTGGCGATTCAGCTAAGAAATGTTGTTCTCCGTGCAGGTTACCAAACTAATAACGTGACCCAATTCAGACGCTATGGGCTGCATTGCACTGCACAGATGCCTATCACTTAATACTTCTTCACCTCACATGCCAGGTTGCTTGTACATAAAAGACACAGTGTCTTGCCTCTCATTTCTAATCGACACAGGGGGGCTGAGGTTAGTGTGATACCTTTGTCCTCAGGTATTAAATTCAAGCATCAGCCTTACCCCCCACTTCGAGCCACCAATAAGTCCCTGATCCAATCTCATGGAATAGCTAATTTAAGCCTTAAACTGCAAGACATTAATACCCCCTTACAGCGGACCGAGCTCTACGACAAGGACTACCAGTGGATCACCATCACTGTTGCTGACCTGCAAGCCTGGGACACACAAGCATGTGCATTACAGGTTAGTCATAGTGCATCGGGTGCGGGCCCATCATCCCCATCAGTGTTTGCGATCAACAATGGTACTGTCCACAGAATCAATACCACAGAAGGCCCACCAGTATGTGCAGAGGCTGGGCGTTTAAATCCGGAAAAACTTAAACATGCCAAAGCTATTATTCAGGGACTTTTAGATAGTAAGATTACTCGCCCTTTTTCTAGTAGTTGGTCGTCACCCATTCATTTGCTGCCCAAGAAAGATGACACTTTCCACCTCTGCAGTGACTATCGGGCGCTTAACACCAGAACAATTCTAAATAATTATCCCATCCCAAATAATCAAGACTTTGCTTCCCAAGTGCATGGGGCACAAATTTTCAGTGTAATCAACTGTCACAAGGCATACCACCAACTGCCAATGGCACTGGAGGATGTTGAAAAAACCGCTATCATCAGCTAGTTGTGGTTGTTCAAGTATTTGTTTATGCTGTTTGGCCTTAAAAATGCTGCACAGATGTGACAATGATTCATTGACTCATTGGTTGGAAAACTGGACTTTGCATATGCCTACCTGGATGACTTGTTAATTTTATCTTCCTCCCTCGAGGAACGTGAACTACATTTAAATACAGTGTTCGAACTATTAAAAGCAAATGGTGGTGTAGTGAACAATGCTAAGTCACAACTCTGGCACACTACTGTCACTTTTCTGGGCCATGGGGTTTCTACCAATGGCAACCTACCCCTACCAAAATGGGTCAAGGCCATTAGTATGGTGCCTTTCCCCAAATATTTTCAGGTCCTCTGCCACTTCCTTGGAATGGTAAATTACTACCACAAACACATCGACCATGCTGCCAACATACATGCCCCACTGACGGATGCTCTCGCAGAAAAAAACACTTCAGGGTCTCAGGTAGTCACGTGGACTCCAGGTATGCATTGCGCATATGATAACCTAAAGTCAGCCTTACACACGGCTGTTATGCTCGCTCACTCCATTCCTGATGCTCCCATCTCGCTTACTACAGACGCGAGTGATACAGCAGTGGGGGCAGTGCTTCAGCAATCCATGGGTTCTGTTGTACAGACGCTCAGATTTTTCTTCCACAAACTGTCCACTTCCCAACGTAAATGGTCAACCTTCCACCAGGAACTGTTTGCTATTTACACCGCTATCAAATATTTCCAAGACGAGATCAAAGGTTGCCATCTCATGGTATTTACCGGCCATGAGCCATTGGTATACACTTTCCGTAACCCAGGCAAGGACTCATTTCTGAGATGTTTTCAGCATATGGACCTCATATGTCACTTTATGAATGACATAGGTTACGTCAGAGGGGCAGACAATGTCATTGCCGATTTTCTATCTCATGTGTCGGTTTTATCTTCACAACTGGACCTCAGTGAACTCCCTAAGTTGTAGACAGAGGACACTGAACTCGCCGCATTGCGCTCCAATGTTGAAACAGGACTCAGACTAGAGTTATGGACACTTCCTGGGTTTTTACCACCCATCTGGTGTGACATTTCAACAGGATGCATACGTCCGGTGATCCCTGCACCTCTCTTCTGGGACATTTTTTAATAGTATCCATGACTTGGCACACCCTGGCATTTGCGCCACCACACATCTGGTATCTGAACATTTCGTTTGGCCTGAGATGATGAAACAATGTTGCAGTTGGGCGCGAGCATGAGTGGCTTGTCACCACGCAAAAGTAGGATGTCATGCACAGCCCCCCATGGGTACGTTCGATGTGGAAAAAAAGCAGATTCTAGCACATACACATTGATATCATCAGGCCATAACCCCCATCGGGACCCTCCATTACATACTGTCCGCCATTGACAGGTTTACCCGCAGGGTAGAGGTAATTCCTCTCACTACTATCACAGCTGACGCAGTGGCCCGGGACATTTTATTAATGTCGATCTCGTGCTTCGGCTGCCCAGTTTCACCATTGACCAGGGCCCCCAGTTTGAGTCCACCCTCTTCTGACAGCTTTGTTAACTCTGTGGGGTGAAATGATTTAGGACTACAGCATACCACCCCCAGAGCAATGGGCTTGTTGAACGCTGGCACCGAACGCTTAAAGTTTCCCTGATGTGCCACGGAGGTGAGTGGACCGACGCCTTACCATGGGTAATGTTTGGCGCTTGAGCCACTTACAAAGAGGGCCTGGGCACATCCCTGGCAGAAGTACTGTACGGAGAACCGCTCACACTCCCAGCAGAGCTAGTCGAGCCTTCACTTCATCCAGATCAGATCTGCGGCTCGACATTTGTTGGGCGTGTCAAGGAGCTAATTGCTAACATTTGCGTGCATCCTCCTCAACTTCACTCGCTCCCTCCCATATTTCTGCATAAGAACTTGGCATTGTGCACTCATGTCATGGTGTGCAATGACACTGTCCGACCGGCACTCAGACCTCTATACTTGGGCCCACACAGAGTCATATTGCAGCGTACCAACACGTTCAAAGTGCTCATTAATGGCGCACCTCAAACAGTATCTGTCTGCCTCCTCAAACTGACATGGTCATGCAGGAGAACTGCCTGATACCCCTCCCAGTCAGCCCCAACCCCCTGCTACACCCACCTTGCACGAGGCATCTACTGACAGTCCGCTGATGAGTGACGCCCATTCCCCCATGTGTGACGTTACCCACTTCCAGTCGTGTGACAGTGTTACAGGTGTGTGTGACATTCCCATACAGAGTGAGGCGTGTGATGACTCTCCTTCCTACAGGCAGCCCCCCGCCTCTCCCCTGTTGGGATTCAGTGACGTATCAGGGGCCATCCCCAGAACGTGTGATGTTGCCAACAACGACTCGTGTGGAGATTCTGTCAACCTGTATACAGAAGTGGTAGTGAATGTCAACACAGATTTTATATGCAGCTCTAAAGTGGTTTTTGATGTGCAGCTGGATTAAGTCTGTATCTTTCTACGAATGAGCCAAATCCCACTATGATAACTTAACCCACATAAATCTTCACCAGTTTGTTCCATTACCTGTTGGTACTGACCCATCAATAGTAAAAGTACTACATACTGCAACAGGCATTCAGGTCTGCTACCCTGGCTCCTCATAACCCACCAACCCCTCCCTGGATCCCTCGACTGCTGTACGAGGATTCCCTTAGTCAGGCAGGACCATCAGTCGCCCTCACTGACTCAAAGACTTCAGTTACTAATTTAATGTAATGTAAGGTATGATTTCGGTTTAAACACCCTCTCCCTCCCCCCTGGGTGTTTCCTTTACATGTACACCCAAATATTTATATTTTTTGCTTTGAGGGGGGGGGGGGGGGGGGAGCTAAGGTGGCAAATTTCAACCAAGTTGCGTTAATATCTTTGTTTTGGCAAGCTCTTTGCACCAGTCTGTGGCCATGCACGAAAGTGTACACATGCACACAGAGAATCGAGAATGTATATAACTGTATACGTGTCCGTCCCTGGTAGCTGAGTTGTCAGCATGACAGAATGTCAATCCTAAGCGCCCGGGTTCGATTCCCAGCTGGGTCGGAGATTTTCTCTGCTCAGGGACTGGGTGTTGTGTTGTCCTAATCATCATCATTTCATCCCCATTGACGCACAAGTTGCCGAAGTGGTGTCAAATCGAAAGACTTGCACCTGGCGAAAGGTCTACCCGACGGAAGGCCCTAGTCACACGACATTATTATTATACTGTATATGTGTGCTTACAAGTAATAACATAGTGCTTATTACATGTTGTATAGTGCACATCATTGGATTCAGCAGTCCTACAACACTATAACCCATAACTCACTATATAGTAAAGTTAGATTGGACATCAATGCATGTTATAGTTATACTAACAGAAAATACTATATTGTGAGATTATGAATGATATATAATACATTAAGTATTGGATTTTATCATACAGTAATCCATTTGAGGTGCTGAGAACCATAAAGTATATCATTTTTTACTGTGAGACTGTAGCATTTATTCATGCTTCTGATATCTGTTGACCTTACGGTGGGTCAGGCTTATAAGTGCTATAGGCCCACATCGTACATTTCACAAAAAGCTGTCTCACTGGTTTCTTTGGTATTCACTTAAATGTGGGCTCAATGATGGTGTGCTTTTGGCCCTTATGGTTCTCAGTGCCTCACTTCTATTCTAGTCAAGTTATCATGTTGGTAGACAGGACTATATGAATTTAATCATTTCCAGAAATGGCAGTTTGAGTTTGGGGTTAATTGTTTACTGTGCTGGAATCTGCTTTTATGTGTAGTGTCAACATGAACTCTAATTAATCCGTTTTAATAGGTAACCAAAAAGGAAATTACCAGTAAAAGTTAACCACAAAGAAATTAAGGCCTTCCAGACCAGATCCATTGACTGAGAAAGTGATGAAATCAAATAAGTGTCACTACAAACAAACAGAGAAGTATATAATAAGTGTAATCTGTTATGTGGGTGCAATATAAGAATGTCTTATTTCAGCCCATAAGTTAATTTGTTAACTAATATACACTCCTGGAAATGGAAAAAAGAACACATTAACACCGGTGTGTCAGACTCACCATACTTGCTCCAGACACTGCGAGAGGGCTGTACAAGCAATGATCACACGCACAGCACAGCGGACACACCAGGAACCATGGTGTTGGCCGTCGAATGGCGCTAGCTGCGCAGCATTTGTGCACCGCCGCCGTCAGTGTCAGCCAGTTTGCCATGGCATATGGAGCTCCATCGCAGTCTTTAACACTGGTAGCATGCCGCGACAGCGTGGACGTGAACCGTATGTGCAGTTGGCGGACTTTGAGCAAGGGCGTATAGTGGGCATGCAGGAGGCCGGGTGGACGTACCGGCGGAAGGTGCACGTGCCCGTCGACCTGGGACCGGACCGCAGCGACGCACGGATGCACGCCAAGACCGTAGGATCCTACGCAGTGCCGTAGGGGACCGCACCGCCAATTCCCAGCAAATTAGGGACACTGTTGCTCCTGGGGTATCGGCGAGGACCATTCGCAACCGTCTCCATGAAGCTGGGATATGGTCCCGCACACCGTTAGGCCGTCTTCCGCTCACGCCCCATCATCGTGTAGCCCGCCTCCAGTGGTGTCGCGACAGGTGTGAATGGAGGGACGAATGGAGACGTGTCGTCTTCAGCGATGAGAGTCGCTTCTGCCTTGGTGCCAATGATGGTCGTATGCGTGTTTGGTGCCGTGCAGGTGAGCGCCACAATCAGGACTGCATACGACCGAGACACACAGGGCCAACACCCGGCATCATGGTGTGGGGAGCGATCTCCTACACTGGCCGTACACCTCTGGTGATCGTCGAGGGGACAGTGAATAGTACATGGTACATCCAAACCGTCATCGAACCCATCGTTCTACCATTCCTAGACCGGCAAGGGAACTTGCTCTTCCAACAGGACAATGCACGTCCGCATGTATCCCATGCCACCCAACGTGCTCTAGAAGGTGTAAGTCAACTACTCTGGCCAGCAAGATCTCCGGATCTGTCCCCCGTTGAGCATGTTTGGGACTGGATGAAGCGTCGTCTCACGCAGTCTGCACGTGCAGCACGAACGCTGGTCCAACTGAGGCGCCAGGTGGAAATGGCATGGCAAGCCGTTCCACAGGACTACATCCAGCATCTCTACGATCGTCTCCGTGGGAGAACAGCAGCCTGCATTGCTGCGAAAGGTGTATATACACTGTACTAGTGCCGACATTGTGCATGCTCTGTTGCCTGTGTCTATGTGCCTGTGATTCTGTCAGTGTGATCATGTGATGTATCTGACCCCAGGAATGTGTCAATAAAGTTTCCCCTTCCTGGGACAATGAATTCACGGTGTTCTTATTTCAATTTCCAGGAGTGTATGTATTAATGATCTTGTACATTTGCCCAAAAAAATAAAATGTCCAAAAGCCCCCATTTACACAAAAATGCGAAATGGAGGGTAATGAAAGCTTACACATCATTTTATTCTTTCCCTAAACTGTAATTAACTTATGTACAAAATAACAATATTACCCAAAACAATTCTTTCTTTTTTCAGACAGGTCATGCATATTATTAATATTATCATTATTGTTACTGTTATTAGTATTATTATTATTATTGGTAGTGGTTGTAGTTGTATAAATATGTTGATAAGCATGACTGCTATACAGGAGATACTATTAATTTCACACTGTCATATTTATCTGAATCTAAAAATTTATGAACACCCAGAATGTATACCCATTAGCCATCAATGGGCTTACTATTGAATTAATGAACCAATTTCTACATGTATTGACTTCAACTTATTTTTAGTCAAAGAACTGTACTATGAAAAGACAGAATCCTGTTATCACCAATTACTGCCAGTTTGTTTATGGAAGATTCCAAGGAATATGTCTTTGAGTTGGCAGCATTGAAACCTATGTTTTTTTTTTTTCCTTCAGATATGTAGACGATACTTCTGTAATTTGGCCTCATGGGAGTGAGAATGTAAATAGATGGAGGTGGCAAAGAATGATTTCCTTCCTGTTCTTGATGTGTTGGTCAGGAGGAAGGTTGATGTTACGTTGGGAAATGCCATTTATAGGAAGCCAATTCACAATGATTTGTATCTACAGACTGCCTGTTGTCACCATTCAGCTTAGCATAAAGGGGAACTTTGTACATTGGTACAAGGACCCACATCATATCAAACCTTGAAAGTTTGTCAGCTGATTTGGCTCACCTTGCAGTCACATTTTGTCAGAGTGATTGTAGTCACACACTTCACATTCTCAACCAACCATTACTCGGCTGCGTGGTGAAAATAATGAGGTGGCACCTAAATCTATAGTAATTTTGCCTTATGCAGATAGTGTTTGCAACAGGATTGGTCATATTCTGCAGAGACATGGGTTGAAGTATGTTTTTTAACCACCATCTAAGATTGGGGCCCTTTTAGGGTTTGTAGAGAATGATTTTGGTTTGTGTAGGATGGTTGTCTACTGCATCCCTTGCAGATGTGGCATGTCATATATTGATCAGAGCATGAGGAGCATGAAAGACCTATGTACTTTTCAGGGCCTGAGTTGAGACCATTATGGTTGCATGATGGCAAAGCATTAATCACTGTGATGAAGGTGGTTTAGCACTCTGTGTGTTGATGAAACAGCTTTAGAAAGATATATATTTATTGAAGATAAATTTTGCAATTGAAACATCCTGACTTTGGCTCACATAATACCATGATGTTGTGTAGGGCAGCAAGCACAGCTCGTTCAGTACTATTGATCACCATATAATAGATTTATGTTACTAGAGCAGTCTCATGGACATCAAAGTCCAGCTGCTCTGCATGTGATGTAGATGGTAGTGCAGATTTACAGCATACCTCTCCACCAGAGGTAGGCCATGGGGTGTCTGTCTCCACTCATAAATACAAGTCAGGGGCAGCAGCCTTTAGCGTACCTCCTGGATACAGTGTCAGGTTGGTGGTGCAGCAAACATAATCAGTTCAGCTCTCATCAAATTGGAGGTAGAGTGCCAAACACTTCACATCAGTGGATAGGGTGGTGCTAGGTCACAGTGACCATATTTGGCAGACCAGGCACGCAGCAATCTTGAAGGAAGAAATTATCTGGTGAATGGCAGGAAGCATGCCACAGGTTTGGCATCATAGTTGACTCGCTGTAACTGAATAGTATGTGGGCATGGAAGCCTAAATATTTATTACTGTCCAACTGAGGCACTGATGTTATGTCTGGCCAAGGATAACTGCATTTGTTTTTATTTTCTGGGTTCATCAGCATTCTTTGCTGCACCATGGTGTCATGACAGGGGCTTTCAGTGTTTTACCATGGTGCTTTTCCATCATGTCAATGGGCTGATAAGCATTTCTGTGGAAAACCTACTTTTTATTGTGGTATCATGCTGTGCACACAGAATCACGTTGTGATCCCTTCTCAGTGAGGTCATGCTTGCTTGAGCAAGGTGAAGCAATAACTTTTATGGTGTATCATATTATTTGCAGTATCAATTCTCTGCCTGTTTGAAATTCTGACTGCTACATGGCACATTGCCCTCATATAACTTGGCTTCGATTCTCTGCCCGTTTGATATTCTGACTGCTACATGGCACATTGGCGTCATATAGCTTGGCTGGAGAAACTTCAAGAAAATTCTGCATTTATCATATCTTTCTGCAGTGTAACATTCACTTAGGTGACAAACATAATGGGATAGTGATACCAACATATGCAGATGGCAGCAGTATCATATAAACAAGGTATAAAAGGACAGTACAGTGACATTGCTGTCATTTGTACATGGGTGATTCATGTCGAAAGGTTTCTGAAGTGATTATCGCTGCACAACATGAATTAACTGGATATGGAACGGTAGTTGGAGCTAGACGTATGGGACACTCCATTTCAGAAATCATTATGGTATTCAATATGCCAAGATCCACATTGTCAAGAGTGTGCTGAATACCAACTTTCAGGCATTACCTCTCACCATGGACAATGCTGTGGCCAATAGCCTTCACTTAATGACTGAGAGTGGTGGGGCTTATGCAGATTTGTCAGTGCTAACATATGAGCAACACTGTGTGAAATAACTGCAGAAACCAATTTGGAACAGATGAAAAATGTATCCATTCAGATAGTGTGGTGAAATTTGGTGTTAATGAACTATGGCAGCAGATGAGCGATGCGAGTGCCTTTGCTTACAGTATGATATCCCCTGCAGTGCCTCTCCTGGGCTTTTGACTACATCAGTTGGACCTTAGATGACTGGACAACCACGGTCTGATCAGAAGAGCTACAACTTCAGTTGGTAAGGGCTGATGGTAGGGTTCGAGGGTGGTACAGACACAAAGCCATGGACCAAAATTGTCAACAAGGCACTGTGCAAGCTGGTGGTGGCTCCATAAGGGTGTGGACCGTGTTTGCATAAAATGGACTGAGTCACTGACTGGAAATGGTTATGTTTGGCTACTTGGAGACCATTTGCAGACATTTTTGGACTTCATGTTTACAGACAGTGATGGAATTTTTATGGGTGGCCACAACTGTTCGCGATTGGTTTGTAGAACATTCTGGAAAATTTGAGTGAATGATTTGGCCACCAAGATCACCTGAGATGCATCCTAATGATCGTTTATGGGACATAACTGAGAGGTTATTTTGTGTACAAAATCCTGCACCATCAACACTTCATAATTATGGATTGCTATAGAGGCAGCATGGCTCAGTATTTCTGCAGGGGGACAACCACTGACATGTTGAGTCCAAACTACATGAGATGCTGCATAAAGGTGGTCTGACACAATGTTAGGAGGTATCCAATGCCTTTTGTCACCTCAGTGTAAAGAACAGGAGTATCTCATATGGTTACAAGAACAAAGGAAAAGTGCTATTGCAGAACATTCCCATGACATCAGGCATCCTACGGACTATAACAACACAGAGATTGTAGCACATACTTCCAGCTAATGGTATTGTGTTATTAAGGAAGCAGTTGAGATTAAATAACAAGAAAGCATATAAAGAGGGATGGAGGTTTTTGCTTAAATTATGGTCTATCTGCTCAAACAACAGGGGGAAAAAAGTTACTTGAATCCCTCAATGTACTTCCACCATGTCATCTGTACATAGTTTTCATTTTGGTTATGTTCTTGTCATGAACATTAAACCGTTATGGTTTCATATAAATCTGTATTAATTTCACCTATCTGGAATGGCATCAGTATGTAACTGAATGTATTTTATGTTCTAGATGATGTGTTTAAAATTTATATTATTTATGAAAAACTTAATACTGTTGTCAAACTGGAAATGGCTTATTTATATTCTTTATGGCAAATAGCTGTTTTACTGAGATTGTGTACATGATATTAAAAAGAGAGTCATAATATTCATATGGGAGGGGATGATAGAGAATTTCTACAAGTCAGTTAAAACAATATGCCTCAGGTGTTGCACAGCAGAGTAGCATACTTGGTGGAGCCAGAAAATTTTCATACTTCTTCCCTAGCAACACCAGTGGCACAGCAGCATGGGTCAATACCCAGGTGAAAACTCAGGAAGAAAGATTCACTGATGATGTATCAGCAAATTCAGAAGCTATTGCGATGCCCTGTATGGGCTGAGTGCTCAAAGAAGCAATGAAGCAAAATGACATCATGGTGATAGAGGGACATTTTCATCCTGCTGACTATGCAAAGTGTCACAAGCTTAATTCAGATTATAATGGTACAGCCTCCCCCAGGTCTCATATGAAATGTCTGATACCACCTATTTTTATATGCATCCAGATAGTTATCAGACAATTCAGTGCTTCCTAAGGCCTTGTATGTGTGTCTATATATATAACATTCTGCCTTATTTGATAAAAAAAAAAGTTGATATTCATTGCGAAGATATGTAGAATGTTCTGGAAGCACGTGCATTGTCATAATTATTGGTGGATTGTTGTCACTGATAAAATTTTGTACATAAACAAAATTAAGTAACCAATCAAGTAATTGAAGTAATAAGTCCATAGCAGTAAATAACTAGACTGTGCAGAGATGTTAGCATGAAAAATCAATGCTTATAATTAACAAAATCATAATCTAAAAATCCAGTAACAGTATCTTGAGAAACAGCTTAAAAGTTGTTACCAAGTAATGTATTTTCATTTGTTATTTATTTTTATGTCTTCCTCTGTAATTAATATTCTTTGTAATTACATTTCTAATTAATTCTCCAGTTGTTTACATCTCACAATTTACCAATTTACAGGATTTGAGGCCTTATTTATGCATTTTATGTATATAATCGGATAAAGCATGAGCTCTGTACTACCATTGAGCATTAGTAACCAAATCCAAACTGTAATTAATTATGTAACTAAAATAATACAAGGGACGTTATTGGAATTAAAGTTCAGAATGATTTTCTTATGGAAATTGAAGATATTACTACAATATATTGTCATTCAGTATTGTATTTTATACCTTATTCAGCTGGAACATCAGTTTATTTATGTTTTGTAAATTTTAGTTGTAGCACCAAAATTGTACAAAATTAACAATGCTTTATTTTGGAAGTTATTGTTAAAATTCTATATAAAGCGATGCAGCGAGGCTGCGAGTTAGTTGTTGAGTCGTTGTTTTGTCAGTCAGTTTTAAAGTTACTTTTGGAAGTCAAAGAGATCACTGAAATCTGCCCATGTTTTGTTTACATGACGAGTGTGCAGTTCAGATGTCAATTAATGTGAATACATTTTATGAAGCATGAAAATTTACCATTCATTCATCAATGGACCAGGCAGAAGAAACTTAAGTAACAGTCAGCATGAATCATTACAAGATAAAGAGCAAGTATTTAGTTTCTTGACATGGTAGAAAGAGTGTCTGAAAGGTGGAACTGTGAAGTCCTGACATGACCAAGAGAACTGACCCAACAGGAAAATTAGGATGAATGATGTCATTGCCTCCCCGCCACAGAAGAGCACATGGGCTCTATCTGTCTTCTGGTGGAGTTATATTCAGTCTGCAGCTGTGCTATTGAGAGGTGAGGCTGAAGTCAGTTGACCCTCTGCTTGTGGAGTGGACTTTGATCTTATACAGAACAGCAAGTCTTGTCTGGAGGGATTTAGTTGCTGTGAGCTGCAGCATCAACTACCAAGTCAAGATTGATGATGAGCTGTGGCTGGCACCAACTGGCTGGTCTTCTGATAGCCTAACCAGCAGTGCCTGGTTGCAGACCATAATCTATTATTGTGTGGGTGAGCCACTGCTGTCATTCATCTCTGTTCTTGTGGCAGACTTGGATCATGTCAGTCTGTCTCTCTCTTCTGACTGGAAGCCATGGCACTTCTCTGCATTACTTCACATTCTCTGAGCAGAGATAGTAGATGCTTTCCATGTGTGCAGTCTATGATGGAGTCATGATTGCCCTGGCCGTTGTCTCCCGGAAACTGTGTGCGGCGTCACTTGGCGTGGACATATCTGAGTGCTAACACAGATGAGACAACTGTCCTCATGACATTACTGCTGCTTAGCCAACATGATACTTAATGCATGCCAATTATAATCAATAATTATTAAATGGTGCATTCCATGACTGTATACTGCTGCCAGCCCTCTCCTCACTAGCTGCCTGAACATCAAAGAGTCAACTGTTGTGTTTTGTGGATAATAAATGTTTAATATTGTAATATTGCTTCAAAATGCCTTTGGGAATCAGATAGGAGCCTACTCTCTGAATGGCTGTATCAGTATCTCCTGGGTGGTCAACTATTCGTCTTGTCCTGACCATAATCTGGCCTTCATTCACCACCCACTGTAATGTCCTAGCTTCCAAATGCTAGACTACATATAAACCTCAGGTAGTAGCCACAAAGAAAGGCAGAAAACCTAGGAAACAGGGCAGCAGTTCATCTTTCTTTAAATGAAAAAAAATCTGGAGCTCAGCATGTAAAGAGAGTTTTGCTGGTGTGTTTTGCTGCTAATGTGGTACATGCCCAACTACTTCACACTACAATTACCAGTCACCTCCATTGAAGATTACTTACAATTAATACTACAACTCAAAATTTGCAACATGTAACTATTATGTGGCTGTATGTTGTATGTTATTAAACAATATGTATTATGACACTTTTTGTGAATCATCTACATACACATTAAAGAGTTCTCTGAGATTATGAAATGTCTACCTTGATGAATTAATGAAATCTTAAATGAATTTTTCTGTATTCAGCATTTAATAATGACTTTTCCTGACTGAACAGAACAGACCACTTACAACACATAATAGATGTAGAATTATCTGAAGTTACACCTGTATATTCATGACTGGATTGTGTATTAATTAAAGTTGTCCTCCTTCTCGTGTAGTAATGTGCCACAGTAATGAATTGTCTCTTATACTAAACACACTTATTTTGAGCAAAAACAGCCACATAAATAAGTCATAATTTAAAATGCAGCATTAATGTTGAACAAATAAAATATTTAAAGTTTTATTAATTACCTGTTATGATGCAAATTACAGTTTGTTTAAGATGTTTCACCTTTGGAATTTTGACCACTTCAGTGTACACAATTAGCAATTTGCTGATGTGTGATGAATTACCAATCAACATAAATGCTTCTAAACTAGTAGTTACGTATGGAAAGAACTCCTGCAAATAGATAAATAAGTCAGAAAAAACAAATATGGACCATTATTAAAAAATACAAAATTCTGATTAAAAATAGTGAAAAAGATGCTATTTATTTCAGTCTTTCGTCTGGCATGACCTATAAAAATGTAATAAAATATGATTTTTTGAAATACTGCTTATTTCTTTTGTAAACTCTCTCTCTCTCTCTCTCTCTCTCTCTCTCTCTCTCTCTCTCTCTCTCTCTCTCTCTCTCTCTCACACACACACACACACACACACACACACACACAATATCAATATTCTCTGGAATATCCAAAGTATAAATGTAGTGAAAAATACAATGTTAACATTTACAATAAAGGGTGTCCCACATAAAACCCATATGCCTCACATACCAGTTAATCATCTCTAATCGAACTGCTTGTGAAGTGGCAACTCTGTCTTGAAAGCTGGGTACACTGCATTTTATTGGAAAGTTGAGTGCAACTTCTTGTTGCGAGAAGCTTGTATTTTTGAGTTGTTACAGAAATAAGGCAGTTTGCATTACAACAGAAAACTGATGTTGTGCAGTGTTACATAAAAACAGGCTCTATTAATGAATGTGAAGAAATTTTCCAAGTGAAGTATCCTGGAAGGAAACTCCCCACAACCAGCACTATTCAAGATCTGCACAAGAAATGGAGGACTGTAGGATCCGTTTAGAATGTGCAGAGGAATAGGTAACTGACAGTATGTATCCCTGAAACTATAGACAGAATTTTCATTGACATTTTGAGAAGTCCCCACAATTCAGTAAGAAGGTTATCAGAATAGGTTGGTATGTCTCATACATCATGTCATTGTGAACTAAATGATATGAAATTAAAAGCCTATCCTGTAAGTATGGTGCAAGAGTTGAAATTTGTGGATCAGGGGAAAAAGAGTTCATTATTGTAACTGGCTGCTACGTTGACCCCTTGCTTTACCTTATGTCAGATGAGGCCTGGTTTCATTTGTCAAGTTATGTAAACTCCCAAAATTTCAGATACTAGTCACAGGACAATCCACATATTCTGCATGAAGGATCTCTCCATTCATAGAAGATATGTGTTAATTGTGCTTTGTCTGGCATGTGCATTACTGGCCCAATATTTTTCAGTTACACCTTAAACAGTGCCAGATATCTAGAGATCTTTGACTCTTTCTATGCATGGTTAAGAGACGCAGAGAAGCTGCATGCAGTATCCCACCAAGCAACTGCCCACAAATTCAACCAAAGTATGGCACACATAACATACGTGTTCCCTGAAATCAGACTTGTCAGTAGAAGCCTCTGGCTTTCCAAGGTCCTCACAATTAGCGTAATGTGATTTTTATTTACAGGACACACTAAAAAGCAAGGTGTATGCTGACACTACTTGCACAATAGATTATCATAAGCGATACATTACTAGAGAAATTAAGATAATCATGATTGTAGAATTACAGCGTGTTGCTGGTAGCATCATCACATGAAGTCAGCGATGACTGGATGCCAATGGCCATCACTTCTAGTATCTCTTATAAACAGTTAACTACATGTTTTTAATTTTAATTTTTTAGATAGTTCATAGCTACTTGAATCTCGGGTGTCAAGTGTATTACGTAGGACACTCTGTATAAAATTTGTTAGTTGGAAGCATAATGCCTCACAAATGGAAATTACAGATAACATTCTCTGTGCAATCAGTTCACTAGCGATATGAACTACTACTGTTTTGCTTAAATCAACAACCTGATAATAGGAGAGGGTACAATGAAAGATAATGATGTCATCTCCAGTGATGTAACAACAATTTTTCTGCTGTGGTTCAAGCAAATGCAGTCACTGACTGTTGCTGGGGTAAGTGGGAGAGGGATAAGCAAATTCTCTTCACTGGTTGTTGGGGAGCAAAAAAAATGGTTGCACAAAATCTGCGTACACATTTTCCCTCTTTATGGATTCCAGAATTATTTTGGAGTTATCTTTCACAGTATGATCTTTAAGAACAATTTTCCTTACACCCTTGTTCTCCACAGACCTTTTAGATGCACCACCAAAACAATAGGTGCATAGAATTCATAGCAAATGTCTTTGAAGGATGTATTGGTTGCCAGCATTTATAACCGAATATCCACCAGGTAGTGTAAACTCAGAAAAAGCATCTCAGAGTTGATGCAATGCACTTCAGAGTGTGAACTCCTGGGCAGCAGTGTGCATTATTAAATCTGCCATAATTCTGAAAAATGGAGAATTTTTTATTGGTTGCACAACATCCTACATGAGCCTTAATTTCCAATATCTTGGAAATTCTTCTAATCCATCTGTGGCATGAATCAGCAACCAATGTTTAATAGTATTAGTTGAAAACAGTCTTGGTTGCAATTTCAGTTTTTTTTTATTTATAAACTACACATTCACCTTATTTAGGCATCTTCAGCCTGATCTTAATTTGGTATTTCTTAGGACGATCCTTTAGACAGTGTAGCTAAAGGGCATCATTGAGTGCTTAAGCCCCACCTTATTCTATTATTTGCTCCTGTGAATGTGCATGTGTTATGCAGGTCTTGGAGTCACTCATGTCCATCTAGAAAGTATTTACTGAGGTTAATGAAAGTGATGTTGGCGTAATGTACTCTATGATGCCCTTTAGCTACACTGTCTAAAGGATCGTCCTACAAAATACCAAACTAAGGTTAGCCTGAAGATGCCTAAATAAGGTGAAACACATAGTCAATAAATAAAAAAAAAACTAAAATTGCAACCAAGACTGTTTTCAACTAATTCCGGCATCTTGTTTCGTACCAATGGCATTGATCAAGTGTTGTGGCACATCAGTCACACCTTTAGTTCTGGTAGACTGAGGCATGGGGTAAGGTTTCCAGTGATCATTTCATGACCTCTTAATGAATTTCCTGTTTTATCCAGGGAACTGACTGTCTCCTGATTCGCTAGCATTGTCATTGTCACATGAGTTGACTGATCACAGGTGTGCTGTTTTCACTTGCAACAGACTCATGGTAAAAAAAAAAGTCTCCTCTCATGTATCTGGGACTTTTTTGTAGTTTTTTTTTGTCAGTTACAGAAACCTTCCTTACAAAAGATCATTTCCTTCTGTGCTCTTGTTTTGCATAACATATGGATAGACTTAATACAATCACACCAAAGAACACTGTAATGTAGCTGGAGAAGAGACAAAACATTCTGATTCATAATATCTTCCATTAATTCACTGAAACTTGTGCCCTGACAGAACAGGAAGGAATCTAGTTGAAGTTGTAAGGCATTTAATACTGTCTGGCAGATAGTAACTTCAAGGATATAAGAATTTGATTTAATTATTAAAAAAGTGCTGTCAATCAAAATACTAATCATATATTTGCTAATGTAAGGATTAATGTTTATTACTGGCTCTGTATGCAGCACTTGTACCTACACTGCTAAGTAAATTTGGGTGGAAGGGGGGGGGGGGGTGATATGAATTATATATAGCCCTTCCCCCTGCCACAAACTTTCATTGAAGTGTAGGGAAAAGTGAGCCCCGTTCCCATCCTCCCTTCTCTCTGTCTGAGAAGCTGCATGGGTGAACTGATAGTTGAAAATGATTAAAGTTAGGAGAGCAAAATAAATATTCTAGATTTCATCATTCAACCATGAAAGAAAAACAAAATAGATGCTTAAACATCAATAAATGTATGGATTAGAAAGTTGAAGTGTGAAATTACATATCAGATGTATAGAAAGATTGTTAAGATGTATCTACAGTTTTAGCATGACCAACAGATTTATTAGAAATAATAAAACTGTTTGGTACAAGGAAACTTATAAATTAGTTAACCACAACAAGTCGTTAAATGTAATGGGCAAAAATGAAGTAAAGAGGTTATATTTGAAAAATGCTGTATTGAAAGACTTTGGGATAGTATCAGTCATAGTCACATGAGCATGACTTAATACAAAGTGAGTTTCAATGATTTCCATTAGACAAATGGGGTATTAAATTTACTTTTTTGTAAAGATACTGCACAGAAGGGAATTAAAGCTAACACCAGCAATGTCTGATCAAATTTACAAACATATCTTACAAGAATATGTTCATAAAACAGAGGAAAATATATCAAAATAATTGTGAATTGTTCATATTGTCTTTAATTATCTGTTAGCTAAGACTAGAAATCTGAAGTTGCACCTACTAAACAAAATAGAATTTAATACCTTGCCAACACTTCCTTGAAAGACGTATACAAATGTAATCATTGCGGCCATGACAGCTAAACTACATTGTAGTTTCAGGAACACAAGACAGTTTTGATGATACCACCAATGGGGTAGAAGCAGAACTAGTGTCATCATAGTTTGCAGCAAACATACAATACAGCCCACCAAAGGAATCAGGTGTTGGTTGATAGTAGGAGCAGAAGTAAGCTGAAAATAGTGACATACAAAACTTTTGTTACTGGCATAAAATAGGTCTATTAAATATAGAACACAGAAGATAGTTTCTTTAACATCACAGAAGAACCATAACTAGTACAGTTTTTTTATTGTAATGATGCTAGAAATTCAAATGAAATATAAGCATTGTTATTTTAATTTGCTGAACATTAAGAAAACGAACCTGTTCTTACATTTTCTTTGTTGTCAGTACCATGACCATAAACGAATGCTACATTTCCTCATTTAGCCTGTTATTTACAACAATAAATTCTTTGTTATAGTAAATAACAGTCTAATTGTAAAAAATGTTGCATTCCTTTAATTTATTCTTGACAAATTTTAGAACGTTCTTCATAGTTAGATTAACAATTAACTCATTGTTCTCATGATAGTTTACTTTGTATATTTGTCTTTTCTGGTTCCCAATAAATTAGATGTAATAAACACAGCTATTATTCAGTGCTAAGCACACAAGATGCTGATGCTTTTAAGGAACATTTCGTGGAAGGAAAAAATCTAATTGTTAACACAAAACAGACATTATATATTTTTGTTGCTTTCAGCACCATCTCCACAATTATCATCATAACAATGGCTACTTTTACCAACCACTATTATATACTATGTCTTTATCATCCACAATTTTCATATTTATAATGTCATATGTGAACTGCAGGGAATAATAGAAAATATATTTTTCATGTGGTCTGTAGTAAAATATACCACAATAAAACATTCTGAACATTAGTAACAAAAGCTAAAGTAGCCCCAGAGTGAAACACAAGCAAAAACCTTTTCTATTTGTGACCCCTAGTAAAGTGAAGTTGAGATATGTGATACTGTAGATTCAACAAATTTTTTTGAAGTTTCAGTACACATTAAAATAACTGGGACTTCTCATCAGGCAGGAAATGGAAGTATGTAATTATTCTTAAGTTTAAAGAAAAGAAAAGTATTGTTATCACTACAATAGAAGGAGGTGTGAGTGTGTTATTTGTGAATGAAATAGCAAGTGAAAGCATCAATAAAATTTTGAAAAAATCAGCAGACATATTAAATAGAGATGTGGTAAAAAGTGTGACAACTCCAGAACTGAATTAAAAGAAACACAAGAATGGAACAACTGTCATTAGAGTGTAATGCAGAAGCTCCAATACCTGTACAAGATTAATTGCAGAAACTCCATGAGTCATTGAGAACACAATTATCAGTATTCAGTCCAGCAACTGTCAAGCACAGTACATTTACTATGAAGTATAAGGTGCAGTTTATTTGGAAATGTAAAGTGGGAGGAGTTAAAATGGAAAAAAAGAAAGCACAACTGTCAGAAATCGAGAAACAAAACATTTGGAAGGAAACAGCATGCCATTCTCATGTAGCGTATTGGCATGCTCCATCTCCTGGAGCATTACTCATAGACTTGAGAAACTTCAAGATGTCCACTGAATTTGGTCAAGTTAGCTCTTGCTATTGTTGGACTGACAGAGATGCAGATGTAGTTGATAATTAACAAGCAATGCACTTACGTGCCACACACCAGTACTCAGTAAATTCATAACTGATTGGTTTCCTGCTAGCTTTCCTCAATCATAATAATTTAAAGAGCTAAAAACAGTGCCAAGAATCTTTCTATTAACAGATCTCAGAAAAACTGTAAGAACATCACCACATAACTGTGCTCACAGTATACAGTGATTAATGCTAACTTTCTACCAGACAATTAACAGCTTCAGACAAATGAAAAAAAATTGTGCTGTAATAGGGTCCACAGCCATGATAAATTTCTTGAATCATATTTATGTTCTGCAGTAACAGCCAGTGAGGAAAACTGATATCATTCAACTTATTATCATTTACATTTAATGATTCTGATATGAAACAGTGTATTTTTTTTCCAAATTTCTATTACAAAATATTGTACAACACTGATCAAAAGTTGCAAAGATGGATGCATTTAGACATTTAAAGCATAATATACAAAAGTAGAAGGAGAGTTTCAGTTCAACCAACAAGAAATATCCCATTGGTGAAAGCTATGGGACGAAGTATAAAAATTCAATCCTTAGAAATTTCTAATAAATGAAAAACTCATTGTTACTATACAAATGAGTAAGTTAGTAAAGTTAAAAACATATACTGAATTAACACATTAAATTTTCGTGTCTCCATGAGGCAAGTTATCAAATTAATTTAGAAAACAAGCAGTTTGAAATCAGGGTATCAATCAGAAAGTACGTTGAAGTGTGGTGGAAATTAGACTAAAGAAGTCACTTTTTTCAGACAGTAGTGAAGAACTGTGTTATCAATTGCAGGGGCTGGTGCAGTTGGCAGTACAAGCACGTGCTGGTGAAACACATTTGCCACAGGGAGTCACCATTGGTGAGAAAGACTGCTGCAGTGCCAACAGACAACCACATCAGGTCTTAAAGTTTGAGACCTCAGTAGAAAATATAGTTATGCCTACAGTTGCCAGTTTCAGAGTTGAAGGTGGTTGCCACTTACACAACAATATAGAAGGCTACAATACCACCACTGTGACAGTCATGATAATTTAACATGGAATGCAAAGCAACAGTAATAGATGAACTGCAGATTTGCACACTAGGTGGTTCATGGCTTTGTTACTGTCACTTCAAAGTTGGCAGAAAACATTTGCTTTCATATTCATGAAAGCTGTCGGTGGATTTTTAATTAACATATCTGCCCAGGATGGAAAAAACCTAATTTGACTGCTTCCTTTCAAATTGTACTGCTTTTCTAACGAATCATGTGACGGTGACCAGAGGAAAGATATGGTTTCCAAGCCACTACATCGTGAGAAATGTCATGAAAAGTCCAAAAAACTATGATCATCTGCCTTTGTCAAGAAACTATTTCTGCTGCAGTAACTGTTCAAATTATTTCAAGTTCCTCTTCTCAAAAGACTACTCCTGCTGAGATAACGATTGAAATTCCTTGACAAGTCAAAAAATGTACTTAATCTTAAGTAATAAACAAACACACACACACATA
This sequence comes from Schistocerca gregaria, assembly GCF_023897955.1. Classification (NCBI taxonomy): domain Eukaryota; kingdom Metazoa; phylum Arthropoda; class Insecta; order Orthoptera; family Acrididae; genus Schistocerca; species Schistocerca gregaria. The sequence continues at coordinate 598,126,921 of NC_064931.1, read as the reverse complement.
CACATACAAACAGGATGTTTCTTGTTGTATCCTTGGCCCGTCAGGAAAGAGCTCAATTAATAATAATTCAGCTTTATTCCCATGCAGAAAGTACTGTTTCGTGTTTTTTGTTTGTTTACCATTGGTAAACATAGGTTTTGTCTGGTCTTTGTACCATGGTCGTGAATGCTGATGTTTGTGACATATTCTCTGGTGTTCTTCTTGATGCACATAACAGATTAGTAAATGTACTCACGGGGTGTCGAAGGAACACCAGTTATTCAAATAAATATTTACAGTTGCGATACAGAAATTTGAAATTTGGCTGTAAGGTGTCTGCAGCCTTCCTCTGCAATGGTACAAAATTTGGCACCCTGTAATATTATCCTCAGCCTCGGTGATGGCTCAAAGAGCAAGGTGTCGTCACAAGAGGAAAAACGACAGAGCTAAGAAGTTCACCACAATTCTTCCCAATACCACTAACGTCGCAGCTATTTGCACGGCTGCAGAGTTTTGCAGTAAGTTTCATTCCGCTAGGTCAAGCTGTATCGGAGGCCAACAATGAAGCCTTCAGCTCCGGCCGTTGTGTAGTCGGCTGCTGGTGTCATAATCCCATCTGTCGCGGTGTGATGACCGTGAGAATTGCGCTGTGTGGAGCGTACTGAGATCATTTATTCATCTCACCTAAGAAACTAAATAACTATGATAAATGTGATGTGATTGTTTTCAAATTTGGTATAGGAACTTTTATAATTTAGAAGAACAATGTGTAAAATTTTCATGCGCATGACTTTGATAGTTTTCAAAATATAAAAACCTATTAAAAAAGTACTTAAGCGACACTTAGTAAAGTAAATTCAGATAGGAATCATGACAGTTTAAGTTTCTTTGTTATTTGAAAATACTAACGGCACTTTCGGTGCGCACAAGCTTTTTTAAACGAATTTTAATTCCAAACTTTTAATAATTTTGATTTCGTAAAGAAAATAATAGTTTAAGAGTTGGTATTTATATTTTGTGTTAGGTTGGGAATGGATGAGAGTGAATGTGAATGTGTATGTGAAAACATAAGCAAATTTCAATTTTATAATGTATTACACCATTCATAACTAGCAAGTGTTATGTAACTAGGATGTCCTGAAAACGGTGAATCCCCCTAACTGATGGATGACGTATGTCTAGGAGCGTTTGTTTTTGTAATAAGGCAGCCAGACAGATAGTAAGAGGATACTTAGATCTAAAGTATATTTCAAGCATAGTTTTCTTTTGATTGGTTTGGTTTTGTGGAACATTTTGTGAAATTTTGCAATATGAAATGACGTAGATGCACTGCGAATGCTGATTGGAGTAAAGCAGTTTGCGCGCGAAATTGATCACGAAAGGTTAATCTTATTGGATGATCATTACGATCAACCAATGAGAGAAAAGTCTTTCCCGCGTAATTGAATGAGTTATATGCCCTGTGAGCGACGGCATTTCAGGCAGTCTTGGACTCGCTGTCGGATGAGAAAGTCATGTTAAATGTGTCCGAAAAAATTATTTGTAAGATGAAGGAAATGACGTTTAAATCGCGCCGTGCTAGCAGATGCAGTTACGGACATTAGGGTGAAGTTTTGAGAGGTTTTGAAATGTTGGTCGCAGAATAAACCGCTTGTGAAACTATCGGTCTTTGTAAATATTCTGCGTGCCGTGTTCAGATATGCATGCACAGAACATTTTGGCGAGCATCTTCTTTCGAAGAATCCACTGAAAAGGACCGAATGTGAGGTCGTTTTGTAACAGTGTGTTGCCTGTGTGAATCTCGTAATATTTCGGGTTGGACTTAGCACATTTGTGGCAGTTTTACGTGTGATATAAGCTGCACGAACTAGTAGTAGGTGTACTACTAACTTAAATGTTGGCTTGGTGACACCATAAATGAACAGTCTGGAACCGAGCGACCGCTACGGCCCCAAGTTCGAATCCTGCCTCGGGCATGGGTGTGTGTGATGTCCTTAGGTTAGTTAGGTTTAATTAGTTCTAAGTTCTAGGCGACTGATGACCTCAGATGTTAAGTCGCAGTGTGCTCAGAGCCATTTGAACCATAAATGAAAAGGACCGTAATAAAACATCAGTATCTACAAACAAACATTTTCAATGAAGGAAGGAAGCACACACGTTGCCCGTTATTAATAGAGATTTACAGGTTTACCTTGTTACTGGAGTTACGCGGACTTTGCAATCGAAAGTAGGAACGGTGGTTTTCTTCAACGTTGCTTTTCTCATCGTCTACATAGTACCTACGAATGCAAAGCAACGGGTGGTGAATGGACACTTTACTGAGGTAGGTGGACAGTAATTAAATCGCAAGAGTTCTGCGAAATCCCGCCCCGCCGCAATTGTTGCCGATCGGCCGGGAAATCAAATAAATTGTACAATATAGAGTTCGGGAGAGTAGCAACTGTATATGAAAAAGCAGCAGTGTTTTATCGAGCTCGTTAAGTGGTCACACGGTGTGAAAAAAGAAACGGGAATGTAGGACTGAAGACACGGTGTGCAACTGAACGTGCGTTGAAAACATGACAACGAGTGGATCGGCAACGAGTGGGGCGAGGCGGCAGTTTTCGACAGCGACAGCAGAGCTACGAGAGGTGACGTCGCGCTAAAGCAGCCAGGCAGACGGCGCAGTTGGCAGCCGTGGGCGCAGTGCTGGCCCGTAAACTGGATCGGTGGAAGCAGGGCCTGGAGAACGGGCCCGCTGTATCGCTTAGACGTGCAGATCGCAAGGAAGGAAAGATAAGTAGTGTTCTACTTAAAGTTTTATGTGTGTGTGCTGAAAAACTATCTGAAATGGCTGAAAACAATCAGGAAACTGTAGATGAGAAATTGGAGATAGATTTGGAGAAAGTTAAAGCGGAAAATGATTGCATGAGTAGTAATTTCAGTTTTGAAGTATCAGAAGCAAATACGAATAGCAGCTTGACAGACTCTATGTATGCTAATTATGGGACGGATAGTGAGCACAATGTATTGGAAGCTAGTACCCCGATAATGCCTGTAGCTATTCCAAAAACAAAACAGGAAACATGTCAGTTACTGGTGTTCCAAAGGATAGTGTTTCCGAAATGTTAACAAATATTTTGACACATGTAAATGAAATGGGCTTAGAACTTAATGGTAGAATAACTGGGATGTATTCCAAAATGACCAAAATGGAGTCAGACATAAAGACTTCATTAAGCTCTGAAATAAATGAATTACACAGTGAAGTTGTTGAATTTGATTTCAAAATGAGTAAATTAAGTTCAGAAAGAAATGAACTGCATTCCGAGTTTGATCAGGTATTTAGTAACTGGAATCTAAAATGGAGGACAAAAAGTTTGAGTTGAAGGAGACTTTAAAAAATGATATAACTTTGTTCAGTACTAATATCAAAAGTGACATTAATCAGGTCAGGCGAGAATGTAAAGCTGCCATTGTAACGGTGAAAAGTGAATTACACTCGCGAATTGAGCAAGTTGCTGAGGATAGTGAACAAATAAAAGAGGAAATAAATCTAGAATTAAGGGAAGTAAATGAACAGGTTCAAAAAGTAGAGAGACACTGTGAGGATAGTCATATGGTATTGGAAACACACATTAAAGAAGGGAAAGATGTGTGTGCAAGATTTGGAGTGCAAGTGTCTAGTAAGATCACTAACATTGAAACTAATATCCAGCAATTTAGTACTAGCGTGAATGAGCAACTCTGTAACCATGAAAGAAGATTAACAAAAGTTGAACAGAATGGTGGTAACAATAATATAATGTTTGTGTTATGTCTAATGGTGTTGTGGAATCTTCAGATATTGCTTATGTTATGCATCGCCAGTTTTTGAAATTTGATCCAAATAAGAATGTTCACCCTAAAGAGTTTTGGAGTGATTTCGAAGACGTATTACCTAAAGTGTGGAACGACAAACAGAAGATCGGGTTCATAACCTCTAATCTAATGGGAGAAGCTAGAATCTTGGGAAACTTGGCCTCAGATAAATATGATAAATTAGCGGAATTTAGGAAAGCCTTTTTTTTAAAAGAGTATTGGGAAAAACGGAAACAGAAGGAGGTCTTAAATAAAGTTTGGTCAGGGGAAAAATATGATCGAAAGAGAGAGGGTATTAAAAGATTTATACAGAAATGGGTAGCTTTGTCGTATTTAACTGCCAAGGTTGAAACAGAGCAAATTATTATGGGGATCGAAAACAAGTTGCCGTGGTATTGGAAAAATAAGAATATTTCGGCATCTAGGGATGACACTGACCGGTTTGTTCATTATCTTGAGCGAGTGGAAAACATCTTGAAGGAAGAGAAGAATAACCGAAGAGAGTACAGGCCTCCTGTTAGGTCTAATGACCATAGTGCCGAAGTCAATGCAAACAGAATAGGCATACAAAGAGGTAATGGTTAGTGGGGTAGATACAGAGGGAGAGGAGGTATTGCTGGAAGCAGGTTCATTAACCCGGACCGGCGTGGCAGCTACTATCAGCTGACAGACGATGACGTGATGGGTAGACACAACCCGGCAGGTGGCCGAAATGACAGAGGCAGTGATGTCACACAGGAGGAAAACTGTTAGCAATCTGTAATGACGCTTGCGTTTGCAGACTGAAAGCACGAAATTTAAACCGCTAGCGACGTTCTTTATTAAGAAGGTACCGACTGGACAGCATGGGGGTAGCATAAAATAGAAGAGTAGAGGAGAATGACACTGCAAAACAGTTTGATTATTCAGCTTAAGGGAGAGCTTAAATGAGGGGTGCAAGAACCATATTGAGGAGGAGTGAAGACTCAGATCAGGAGGAGGGGGTAAAGCAGCACTGGGCAACTGACGTGAGACTACCTGTAAACTGTGGAAGTAATGCTAGGGGGATACAAGAGGAGGTTGTGAACAGACTGAATCGAGTAATTTTGGAGAGTGAAGATGAAGGGGCGGAAGAGGAAGAAGAAGTAAATGAGTTAAATAATAGTGATGACACCTTGTATAGGGTTGCAGATACAGAGAATAGTTTGGAGGGGGAGAAGTTAGAACGATGTTTCGATTTGTCTGTTGTGGAACCGATAGTGAAAGCCGCCACTAATAATGAAGTGAAAGGGGGGTCAGTTGAGGTAAATGCGCTTTCCACAGAAGGGGTAGGTTCTGACAGGTATGAAGTGGTGCAGGATTTACTAGATGAACCCGAATCTGTGATAAGAAAAGAATATATTGGTCAACCTATAATTGAAGTGACAGTGTTTAAAGAAAAGGTTCCTTGTTTAATACATACTGGTTCGGAAGTGTGTGTGGTGTCTCAGAATTTTGTGAATGCTCTCCCTGAAAGTAAGTAAATAGTGATAATGCCTGTGAGTGGGTTAAAAATTGTGGTGGCCACGGTTAAAAGCAAGAAAGTTGTAAAGCAAGAAATATTTTTACCAATCACTGTAGGTGGGATACAGATAGAACTGAATTTTTGGATTATTAAAGGACTTAGTGTTGAGATGCTGGTAGGTGCCGACATTTTACAAAAGTACGAAGGTAGATTAGATTTTGGAAACATGAAGGTGGCAATTATAGTACAGGGTGTAACCATATCTGTTCCTTTCATTGGAGAAAGATTTTCTGTTGCTAAAGTTTTGACATACGTCTTTGCAGGCTCTTATGAAGCCTTTGAAGGCTCTTATGAATACGCCGAAGAGGGAGAAGTAGGTCTATCAGAGGCAAGGGGTGGCGTAATGCCTGTGATTTGAATGACAACATAATGGAGCAGCCATTAAATGGCAGTAACTAGAAGATTCAGGGGACACGCATTCTTTGCGTTGTCAGGTGGTTAACGAGCACCAGGCAACCAGAGTTGTTAGCGATACTATTTCCTTTCTTTTCGTGTTGTCAACTTTCCTCTTCATCATTCAGAAGTATCGCTATCATCTTTCCTTCTTCTCTGGCGAGGCTGGGGGGAGTGCAGGAGGAGAGAGATGTAGGTTTTATGTTTGATTTTTGTAACTGTCGAGATAATAGCATAGTATAGAAGAACAAATAATGAAAGATACTGAAGAGACAAGTTTAATTAAATCTAGGAAATACTGAGTTACCTTGTGGGGAATATGAATAATAAAATATGAATCCGCCGAGTCTCGTTTTATGCACTCTTAACAACCTTGCTCTTCATCATTCAGAATTTTTGTTATTGTTTTTCCTCCTTCCTTATAATGCTATAGTTACTAAATTTAATACGAGGAATAAAATAACTGATCAGATAAGGGAGATTTGTCTATTAATGACAGAAAAGAACAGTTGAAAGCAATGTGGAGAAGTATGCTCACATGTGACTCTACCGTAATGTGAAGGATTGGCGGAAGTTTGTGAAAAAATTAATGTGTTCAGAGGAAAAAGAGGATTATCTGCCGAAAGAGTAAAGATAAAATTTATACTTGATGACTTTTGGTGAAGACACAGAGAGGTGGACTTCAGTGTGTTTAATATTTTCAGTAATATATGTTTCTTTTTTTAAAATTGTGTACACGATGAGTAGTACCACAGAAGTGGCATGAGTAATTTTTGAATATTTTCTACTAAAACTTTTGGTATGCTTTGCCAAAAAATATGTATTTCTTATGTGTGTTAAATGTGAAGACTGTACTGAGCCACTGGAGCTGGCTAGGATGTTTTTCAAAGACGTTCCCTGAAAACTTTCTATGGAATAGGTATTCTTTGTACGTAGTAGTATGTAAGACAGGAGTAATTTTAGTGATGTTCTAAAATCGTTTTCTCTTTTCTGTATGATGAACATAGAAAGTGTGGAGGAACTGCAGGAGGTGGACTGAAATATTTTCAGCGCTCAATAATTTTGTATCTAGTGGTGTAATGTGTAATGACAATTTTCAGCACCACTGAGGGGGGCAGAAGTAGTTTTTCAGTATATTTTCTGATGTTGCAATTATTCTTTGTGTAAAATAGATTACGTGTAAAGCTAAGCAGTTTCCTGAAAAAAGGTTAAAATTATTTTTTGGGAGCAGTAGATTTTGTAACAGCAACTTGCTTAATAATTAAAAACAGATTTTGAAAATAAAATTTCAGCAGTAGTGCCAATCTTGGGTGCACTATTAAAGATTTTTAATAGCAGCTAATCCACTTTTCACTTATTTAATTAACATTAAATGTAAAGAGATGTTGAGTTGAAAATGGATAGGAATTAGCCTGAGAAAGAAAAAAGCTTTGAGTAAGTAATAAATTATTTCTGGGGGACAGTAAAGTTTAAAAAAATTGATCCAATCTGCGGAAAAACTTAATATGTGGGTCAACATTTGTAAAACGCTAATTCCTCTCTCTCAAACCACACCCTATGAGGAGAGAGGGAGGGTTTTAATTTTAGCGAATCAAAATTTACGAAGTAAATAAGTATTTTTTATTTATCCGTAACCATTTTCCACGCAGAAATGAGAAGATGGATTTTCTTGAATTACAGCGCCAACTACCAAGAATCAAAACAAATGTTTAAGACAAAATGTACGTATTTTTTATGTAGAATATGATTCTGCAGTAAAAATGGGGGTTCCCATTTGAAATTTTAAGGTTGCCTTCCGCCCCACCCCAAGGAGGCTGGGGTGGCGGGCTAATTTTAGCACCAGCAGATGGCCCCCTCGAAAATAATCAACTTTGGATTCTACACATTTTTTCGTGTGAAGATTATTTTTCGAGTGATTCAGGTTTGTTAACTTAAAATTTACACCCTGTACATCTATCAACACTTTAGTAATCTCTAAGAGGGTAAAGTGAAAAGCTATCGGTATGAGATATAGATTGCGTCGGTATCAATGAATATCAATAAATCAGTAACGTAAGTCAAGTGGCATCATGATTAGCGGAATAATTTTCATTAAATAGCTTTGTAAAACACCCTTGTGATTCACTGAAATTGATGATATGGAATACCATGTCACTATAAAAGGATTTGTTTTGTGTGATTCATTGCCAATAGAAACTTATCCACAATTAAAGATGGCTTATAAGTAACCGCTTCTGCATTTTCAACAGTTCATAAATGGGCGGCTGTGTTCGATCGCGACGGTACTTCTTTTTAAGATTATCCATGTGAAGTATATACAAAAACAACAAGCACATACGAAATCTTCAGAAATGTGCACATTATAATATGAATGATACATGCCTACATTAGGAGGGATAACGGAACTTTTATATGAAGAATTAAGCGAAGGCGAAAATGAAAATCTCAGCAATGCCTGGACCGTTTTAAACGATATCCAACGAATGTTGCACCGATTCTTTGTTATTGTGTATAAGACCATATAAAACGTTGATCAAAACTGTTGGCGAAAACCAGTGGCCATGCACCAAAAAGGAAGTGGACTCCATCGTCCAGAATCTTCAATAATCTTCACCATGCAAAGGTAAAGCAATAATTGGCGGCTAATACTCAAGTCTTCTGGACTAAACGACGCGGAAAAGCGCGTGACGTGACAGTTTGGTTGTGCAAGGAAAAAAAAAGAAAATCTTTCATTCAGCACTGTATCTGTCCCCAAAGTATCTTTGACAGCATGGAAACTGAGATATTTGAAACGCGACACATTAGGATTATTATAATGCACGTTCACTAAATGTGGTACCCTCCCAGTACAACGAATTCGCACAACTAAAAGAATTGGGTACTAGAAATTGTTTACGTGATCCATTGGAAAGGCTAGGTCAGCCGTAGACTGATAACTCACAATGTTCCAGAAGTGCACGTCAGAGATGGAAGCTACTCACAGAAAATACGTTTAGTAAATTTTATCAACCTAAAGGCAGTCTCAGTCGAAAAACAAGTAGATTTTAGGGTTAAAACAATCATTCAGTGTCAGAACGACAGTTTTTCACCTTGGCTTCGTAATCTACAATTGTCTGGAAGATTTGCATACATTATGTATGTTTACAATAAGTAAATAATGAAAAATTCTACCACTGCATTATGAGACGTCATGAGGATGGCAAAACTTCCAGGTTGATAGCAACGACAGCTGGAAACGTTGTTGGCTCCATTGTGTGTCTTACAGCCTTCTATATTCCAAGAATGCTCAACCTGAGCAACGCTTGTCACTGCGCAAGTACTCTTCCATCTTAAAGGGTTGTATTCTTTTATCACTTGTTCCATTTCAAGGTCCACTTGGAAGGTACCAGGAGCCGGATGGAGCAATGATCTGCCATGTCCCAGTTGGACTGTTACAACTTGTGAATTGATTTCATACTCCATTTCAGTCCCATCCCTGTTTACAGAAAGAAAAATACATATGTATTAGTGTTATTACACAGTTTCGTTAAGTTAATGTTATATATATGACAAGTAGATATTCTCTGAAAGAAAAAAGTAAAAGTAACATGGAAATCAGGAACTGGTCTATCAACATGTATGTGAGGTGCGTCATTGCCTTGTTATATGGGGAACGCCGATGTGACAATATACAAAGAGTGTTACAAAAGTGATGTGAGTTGCAACAATGTGTATGAACCGTCACCGCTGTTGAAGTGCACTGTTCCACCGTTCACCTCGTCCTTCTTAGATTTTCTTGATGAAGAACCATACTGTACAAGACGCGGGCCAACTAGCTGTCTCCTAACTTATAAGTGGATGCATAAAAGCTTTTTTGTACGTTTCCTAAGGTATTGAGTAAGGAGACCGGTGTACATAATTTGGACCCTCGTGGGTCCCTGTCATCAATTGAAAAACGGATTTCTGATACTCTTCACTTTCGTCTGTCGTTTATGTGTGTTTGCGGTGTAGAGATGCTGAATTGTCGCTTTGTCGTATGGTGGAAGGGTCTCTAGCAGATGTAAGGTTGATGTGTCCCAGTTTAATTATAATTCTTGTGATTTTTTAAGTTTTTACGGCCTCAAGAGTATTTAATTAATTTTCAGGCTTTCAGCCGTATGAAGTCGACTTCTTGCCATAATATCTCAACTAAATATTTAGAATAAAACAGTTACCTTAAGATCGCTGAATGGTTGTTAGTCGAAAAATCGTGGCAAGATGTTCGTAGGATAAAAGGGTTAGTTCCAGCAGAGATAACGACCTTATCTCAACGCCACTTCTGATCTCATGTTACTTACAAGTAAGTAACGTATGAAATTACAATGAAATGAACACCCTTAGCTGCTTACAGGAGTTGACATTCGTCAACGGGTACAGATGAAAATGTGTGCCCCGACCGGGACTCGAACCCGGGATCTCCTGTTAACATGGCAGACGCTCTATCCAGCTGAGCCACCGAGGACACAGAGGATAGCGCGACTCGAGGGATTTCTCTCTGGCACGCCTTCCGCGAAGCCCACATTCTCAACGTATTGTCCCGCACTACATTCGTAGTGCCCCCGCCCATTATACTCTTTACTCGCGGCGCGTTGCCGATTCCCGTAAGAGTTCGGGCACTGTTTGTGCATTCACACAGAAGAAGATGGTCAAGTGGCCGGTGATGAGCCTTAACTATATATACACTAAGATGGTATCTGTTCATTCGGACATGTCCGAAAGAACAGATACCATCCTAGTATATATATAAGTAAGGTATATTCAAGGCCGGATTGGGTAACCAATGTCCTGCCCATGCACCTGAGACAGTTGCATGTGGTACATTCAAGGGCATGATGTAACCCATACTGGTGACGTGGTCGTTGGATACTTGTGTGTGTTGCAGTCGAAGTCAGTACATAACATGAAACACCACCCACACTTCTTGGGCAATTGCATGACATAAAACAGAGAGGAAATGAAGGTCACCCCCCTCCCCACCCCTCCACCCTCCTGCTGGGGACCACTACCCCCTCCCTTCTCATCACCCTTTGACGAACATGAATGAAGCTTTCTACCCTCCCCCCCCCCCCCCCCCCCGAAAATCACGCTTTAATTACTAGAGCAAATGCTTGGTCCTATTGGCAGAAATACTGTAATTTAATGGCGTCAAGGCATATAGTGCAAAATCTTTGTAAATATTAGCAAAATTTGTGAAATTTGTTTCGAAGACACTGGCATTGCAGTGTTGACAGTGGCACGGCTGAGTTACTTAACGTATTGATGTCATGGCATATTCTGAAAAATGGTGAAAAATTTATCCTGTAACGTGCAAGCCTCGAACATATTCATTGAAAAGCACTGTATAATTTCTAAATTTGTTCTTGTGAATAATCAGATGTTTCGCACTTCGAAATTTGCAAAATGGAGGAAAAGTCCATTCATTCCTTAAGACGTGCGGTGTTGACTGTGGCACGGTTGAGTTACATAATGTAATGATGTCATGGCATATTCTGAAAAATGGTGAAAAATTTATCCAGCAACGGGCAAGCCTCTTTGGTAAGGAGACACCATTGGCAGTAGAGTGCACACTGCACCTGCCACGACATTGCCACAGACATACTGTATCTAGGGCCAGCTGCAGTTCTCAGGCGCTTAATGTTTGTCTGTGACCGACGAGAGCTTTGGTGTCTTGTTGCAGAACTGTGGAGCACAATCATTGTACACAGCCAGGAGAAGTTGCCGCAGCATCTTCAGCTCAGTGTGTCTGGTGTGAAAAACCCCTGAATACTCATGTTTCAATTCTAGGATACATGTAACTAAGATGTTGAACATTTACAGCAGGTCATTATTTTAACCAAATACGCCGATATTTTACGTTAAACAATTTCTGTAATTGTAAGATTTATGTAAAAACGATGGTAAACAATTACAAAAGGTCATTATTGTAATCAAATACGCCAATATTCTACGTTAAACAATTTCTTCAATGGAGTATCATCAGGATTAATGAGCTGGACATCAGACTGTACCTCGAATCTTTCTTTCCAGTTTCTCTCGTACATTTTTTTTATCGTTAAAACAGCAAGAACTCTGACCATATCCTGTATACGACAATGTCATTGAAGGTGAAGCACAAATCAGCTAATATCTCAGTCATAGGTTCTCTCTCTACATTACAGAGACGCACTTGTAAATGCGGGACTTAACAATTACAACACAGCGTCAATACACACCAAGTCTTGTCCCAGTTTTATTAGTGTGTGACATCATTATAAGGATGCCTTAGAGTCGTCTGGCACTATAGGATTATAGTATACTCATGTGTTTTATGCAAGCTTATTACCAATAGTGTAGAGTAGTAGGGTTGCAACAAATAGGGTTATGTGTTTGAATCAGGGAGGCAAATTGTAATGACAGGTGCACTGTCTTCATTCAGAGCCCTGATCATTTTATTTTGAGTGCACTTACATTTAGCATCAGATGTTCTACTGCCAGCAAGACAGTCAGTCTCCCCATTGAGAGCAGAGATGTATAGATGTTCCTTGCATTCTAAGATTTACTGTTATGGGGACTATGGAAAACTCTGCTAGGTAAATTTTAAGGAACATATCTTTAAGGAAGGTTGTGCAATGATTACACCCGACACCATCGTACATCCCATATTTATTAATCCATCTTGGCAAGACTCTCAGGATGTCGATAAATTACCACTAACTGATGTATTTTCCGTAACAAAATACGAAAATCTGAATCATTCCCCAAAAAGTGTTACAGAAATGACAAAACATTATAGTTTAGATGGATCATGATGGGTAATCTTAGCACCCCTTACGATAGAATAATGATATTATCACAGTGTGGTGGAACTGTAACACATTTCCACTGTTTATAGCATTAGAGCATTAGGGAGGGAGAACCCAACACACATCGAAAACCTATCTTTAGATCCTCATACTCCACTGAAAATGTTAATATTCTCAGTGAGTAAGCAGATGGAAACACTTTGACACACATATACACTCCTGGAAATTGAAATAAAAACACCGTGAATTCATTGTCCCAGGAAGGGGAAACTTTATTGACACATTCCTGGGATCAGATACATCACATGATCACACTGACAGAACCACAGGCACATAGACACAGGCAACAGAGCATGCACAATGTCGGCACTAGTACAGTGTATATCCACCTTTCGCAGCAATGCAGGCTGCTATTCTCCCATGGAGACGATCGTAAAGATGCTGGATGTAGTCCTGTGGAACGGCTTGCCATGCCATTTCCACCTGGCGCCTCAGTTGGACCAGCGTTCGTGCTGGACGTGCAGACCGCGTGAGACGACGCTTCATCCAGTCCCAAACATGCTCAATGGGGGACAGATCCGGAGATCTTGCTGGCCAGGGTAGTTGACTTACACCTTCTAGAGCACGTTAGGTGGCACGGGATACATGCGGACGTGCATTGCCCTGTTGGAACAGCAAGTTCCCTTGCCGGTCTAGGAATGGTAGAAATATGGGTTCGATGACGGTTTGGATGTACCGTGCACTATTCAGTGTCCCCTCGACGATCACCAGAGGTGTACGGCCAGTGTAGGAGATCGCTCCCCACACCATGATGCCGGGTGTTGGCCCTGTGTGCCTCGGTCGTATGCAGTCCTGATTGTGGCGCTCACCTGCACGGCGCCAAACACGCATACGACCATCATTGGCACCAAGGCAGAAGCGACTCTCATCGCTGAAGACGACACATCTCCATTCGTCCTTCCATTCACGCCTGTCGCGACACCACTGGAGGCGGGCTGCACGATTTTGGGGCGTGAGCGGAAGACGGCCTAACGGTGTGCGGGACCGTTGCCTAGCTTCATGGAGACGGTTGCGAATGGTCCTCGCCGATACCCCAGGAGCAACAGTGTCCCTAATTTGCTGGGAAGTGGCGGTGCGGTCCCCTACGGCACTGCGTAGGATCCTACGGTCTTGGCGTGCATCCGTGCGTCGCTGCGGTCCGGTCCCAGGTCGACGGGCACGTGCACCTTCCGCCGACCACTGGCGACAACATCGATGTACTGTGGAGACCTCACGCCCCACGTGTTGAGCAATTCGGCGGTACGTCCACCCGGCCTCCCGCATGCCCACTATACGCCCTCGCTCAAAGTCCGTCAACTGCACATACGGTTCACGTCCACGCTGTCGCGGCATGCTACCAGTATTAAAGACTGCGATGGAGCTCCGTATGCCACGGCAAACTGGCTGACACTGACGGCGGCGGTGCACAAATGCTGCGCAGCTAGCGCCATTCGACGGCCAACACCGCGGTTTCTGGTGTGTCCGCTGTGCCGTGCGTGTGATCATTGCTCGTACAGCCCTCTCGCAGTGCCCGGAGCAAGTATGGTGGGTCTGACACACCGGTGTCAATGTGTTCTTTTTTCCATTTCCAGGAGTGTACAATATTACTTTGATATTCGGAGATGTATGGCTGTTCTTTGCATTCTTAGATTTACTGTCATGGATACAATAACATTCAGTACATTGTTTCCATATTATTAACATTGTTTTTGTCATAAAAAGGTTTCTCTGGTGTAATGTGTATATTCCTCATACCCGTCCTTAAATTTCTTGAACTTTATATTATCTGTGGACGTTTCTACTGTGTGCTGAGAATCATGAAATTCTTCACATTCCTTCTGGAGAATGTTTAGAGTTTTGATTGGTAAATAGTTATATGTTGCACATCCTTCACTTCTGTCACGTTTATTTGCTTCTAGGCTATGGATCAGAAGGTGCTGGTTTTCAATCCCATGCCAGTCAGTCTTTATATTTGTATTTGTTACTTCTCTCAACTTCCTTGTCATATTTCTCTGTCTCTGTGTGTACATGTACAGGAATGTGTGTGTGTGTGTGTGTGTGTGTGTGTGTGTGTGTGTGTGTGGGTTTGTGTGTGGGTGTGTGCACGCATGTACAGTCAAACACTTTAGTTGTAAGTCAAAGCTTAATAGTGTGTTCTCTTCAGCATTCCCCCATTAATCACACCATGCTTGGATTGCCTTTAGTATAACAATATGATCAGAATACCAACCACCAGTAAATGAATGTTTTTTGATGAAGATTGTCTGTATCAGCAAGTAAAAGCCTTTGGAAAGTTGGAGCTTTGTCCAGCTATACTTCTGAGTGTATATCCCTGAATAATAGACATGTTTCCAAGCATCATCATCTTACCCATTCTTCTCCATCTACATCTTGGTTCTATCAGCTATATAACAAGGATTCGACCCCAGTAAATTGGCTAACAAATCGATTTCCATGTAGTTTACCACTTTAGAAAACAAATGTACATGAAATATAATCATCCTACAGGTTTAAAGAAACTTGGTAAGGAATATAGAGAGTGACTGTCGGTAAACCTACATATTACCTCTAATTTCCAGGATGTTCCCGTCGCAAGGCATATGCAGATCATTAGTGTCTGGCTACAATCTATACTTGGGATATCTAGTACAGTCACTTGAACAACTGACAAATCCTGTACCCAGTAAGCACCAATATTATCCAGGCTAATGAGAACCACTGTTTCAGTATCTATATCGTATACTTCAACGTTTAAAACATCATGATCCATAGTTATCTGGCAGTGGTTCTACTTTGTTTTGAATCTGGCCTTAGCGACTTTGCCTAGAGTTTAATTGGATTGTGCACCATGTTGAATGACCCCTGGATGCTTATTTAACCACACATCAAAACCAAACATTCAATTCAAACTTCTGATATATACAGGATGAGTCACATAACGTAACCGCTGGATATATTTCGTAAACCACATCAAATACTGACGAAACGATTCCACAGACCGAACGTGAGGAGAGGGGCTAGTGTAATTGTTTAATACAAACCACACAAAAATGAACGGAAGTATGTTTTTTAACACAAACCTACGTTTTTTTTAAATGGAACCATGTTAGTTTTGTTAGCACATCTGAACATATAAACAAATACGTATTCAGTGCCGTTTGTTGCATTGTAAAATGTTAATTACATCAGGAGATATTGTAACCTAAAATTGACGCTTGAAACCTCCGACGTTCAGTTGCGTGTTGTAACAAACACGGGCCACGGTCGGCGAGCAGCATCTGCAGGGACATGTTTACGATGACGACCGTGTTTACGAGTGTGGCTGTAGTGCACTGTTGTGGTTTGATCTAGCTGTCGCAGTGTCCGCATGTAGCGCTTGCTGCTATTGTTATTCTGCATTCGTCTCCGCACGCAGACCAACTGTAGTACACCGTGTTACCAGACGTCTGTGATAGTGTAGTGTTGTAGGAACTGTGACCATGGTGTATTCGAACTCTGAAAAGGCGGAGATAATACTCATCTATGGCGAGTGTCGACGAAATGCAGCTGAAGTCTGCAGGGTGTATGCAGAACGGTACCCGGACAGAGTATCCAACGTGCCGCACATTGCAAAACATCTACCGCCAACTGCATGCAACAGGTATGGTTGTAACACGCAAACGGGTCCGTAACAGGCCCGTCACAGGAGAAGCGGGTGCAATTGGTGTGTTAGCTGCTGTTGCCATGAACCCACACATGAGTACAAGGCACATTGCGAGAGCCGGTGGACTGAGTCAAAGTAGTGTCATGCGCATACTGCATCGTCACCGCTTTCACCCGTTTCATGTGTCGCTACATCAGCAATTACATGGTGACGACTTTAATCATCGAGTGCAATTCTGTCAATGGGTATTAACAGAGAATGCGTTGCAGTTCTACCTGTTTACCGATGAAGCGGGTTTCACAAACCACGGGGCAGTGAATCTACGGAACATGAATTACTGGTCCGTGGACAATCCTCGCTGGCTCAGACAGGTAGAGCGACAGCGACCGTGGACTGTAAATGTATGGTGCGGAATCATTGGCGACCACCTCATTGGTCCTCACTTCATTGCAGGGCCCAAACAGCTGCAACATACATCGCGTTTCTACAGAATGATCTGCCAACGTTGCTCTAAAATGTCCCACTGGAAAGGCGTCGACGTATGTGGTATCAGCATGGTGGTGCACCTGCACATTCCGCAATTAACACTAGGCTGACCCTTGGCAGGATGTTCGACAGGCGTTTCATAGGATGTGGAGGACGCATAAATAGGCCAGCCCGTTCTCCTGATCTTACACCTTTGGACTTCTTTCTGTGGGGTACGTTAAAGGAGAATGTGTACCGTGATGTGCCTACAACCCCAGAGGATATGAAACAACGTATTGTGGCAGGCTGCGGCGACATTACACCAGATGTACTGCGGTGTGTACGACATTCATTACGCCAGAGACTGCAATTGTGTGCAGCAAATAATGGCCACCACATTGAAGATCTATTGGCCTGACATGTCGGGACACACTCTATTCCACTCCGTAATTGAAAACGGAAACCACGTGTGTACGTGTACCTCACCCCTCATGGTAATGTACATGTGCGTCAGTGAAAAAGACCAATAAAAAGGTGTTAGCATGTGGACGTAATGTGCTGTTCCAGTCTCTTCTGTACCTAAGGTCCATCACCGTTCTCTTTGGATCCCTACATAATTCGGTGCTCTCCGATACACACGATCGAACAGTGGAGGAGTGGTACTCAAGCGTCAACTTTAGGTTACAATATCTCCGGATGTAATTAACATTTTACAATGCAACAAACGGCACTGATTACGTATTTGTTTATATGTTCAGATGTGCTAACAAAACTAACGGGGTTCCATTTAAAAAAACGTAGGTTTGTGTTAAAAAACATACTTCCGTGCATTTTTTATGGTTTGTATTAACCAATTACAATAGCCCCTCTCCTCACGTTCGGTCTGTGGAATCGATTCGTCAGTATTTGATGTGGTTTACGGAATATATCCAGCGGTAATGTTAGGTGACTCACCCTGTATATATAGACTCGCATCCTGAGGATTTAGAAATGTAATTCGGATATAACGAATAGTCAGTCGTCCAACAGAGCAATGAAATCAGATTCAAAACACAGAATTCCGTTGAGAGATAGTCTACAGTACAAGTGTCAGTATAGCTGATTTGATACTATATTTTGCCATGAGCCATGAGGTAAGGGGTTGGGAGGAGGGGCTTTTTAGAGATAGATGAGTATATTGTGAAGGTTCATACCCCTGTAACAGACCTAGATGCAAGACCTGTCCCATATATCCTCCCATCACCACCTACTCCAGTCCGGTCACAAATATCACCTATCCCATCAAAGGCAGGGCTACTGTGAAATTAGTCATATCGTCTACAAGCTAAGCTGCAACCACTGCACTGCATTGCATGTGGGCATAACAACCAACAAACTGCCTGTCTGCATGAATGACCACTGACAAGCTGTGGCCAAAAAACAAATGGACCACCCTGTTGCTGAGCAAGCTGCCAAACATGACATCCTTCATTTCAATGACTGCTTCACAGCCTGTGCCATATGGATCCCTCCTAACAACACCAGCTTTTATGAACTGTGCGGGTGAAATCTTTCCATGCAATATATCCTATGTTCCCACAACCCTCCTGGCCTCAACCTTCGTTAGTCATTATCCTCAACCATCCAGCCCCATCCCCATCCCCATTCCCATTCCAGCACTACACAGCCCTCATTCCACCATCGCACTCAGTCGTTTTACATCTGTCCTCTTCCGCTACCCTCCCTCCCCATCTCTCCCCTCCTTCCGTATAACTTCCCGACTACACACAGCTGCCCACACTCTCTCCACCTCGTCCCTGCGCACTCCCCAACAGCACTGCACTGTCCATCACCCCTACCCCACTATCTCTCCCCCTCCCTGCTGCAGCCCTCTCCTTACCCCCACCCAGTTGCCCCCAGTAGTCACTCCCACCATGCACTGGTGGTGCTGCTCGCTGTGCAGCTTCAGTTGCCTAAGACTGCAGTCATGTTTGTGTGTGTTTCATTTGCGTGTGTGCATGTGTATGTCTGTCTGTGTGTGTGTGTGTGTGTGTGTGTGTGTGTGTGTGTGTCTGTGTGTGTGTGTGTGTGACGTCTATTTTTGACGTAGGCCTTACTGGCTTAAAGCTTGATTTTTTACAGTCTCTTTGTTGTGCCTATCTGCGACACAGCATCTCAGCTACATGATGAGTGACAGCTTTCCTTTTCATAATATTGTTACATTCCATCCTGGATTTTCCATTGTTGGAAACAGATATATGTGCAACACAGATTTTCTGCATTGTTTTCGTTACGTCTGTCAGCTCTATCTTACCATGGTGTGGTGTAGACAGAGCCTAAAATAAATTGCTTTAAGTAACATGATGGTGATGGGTAATGCATGTATCGTCTACACAAAGCTGTCACAGTATTCCATTAAAACACTCATTTGAGTGCCAATCAATTCCACTTTGTAGCAAGACTTTTATTTTGTTTCTTTAAAATAATAATAATGCAGGATGGTAAATGTTAAACATTAAACTGTAGAATACTGACAGGTGCTATCTGTCTGTTGTAGATAGCACTAGCGCCTCAGATAGAAACTACTCTAACGAGCCAATGCCAGAATTCTAACGTACCGCACAGGACTGTGATTCAATGGGAGCAGTTGTGGGATGATATGATACAGCCCTCACCTCCCTGTGAGAAAGTGAGTTTAGAATCTGTAAATGGGTACCTCTAAAGTAATGTTAACCATTCAGAAAAATGGCTTCTCATCTAGATCCGTCGCATCCAAACTGAGCGTAAAATAATATGCTTCTATTACAGCACAAAAAATGCAAATACGTTACTGTTTATGTCAAAGATTCTGAAAAAGCGTGTTACCAGTTGCCTCATTCTATATTCTTCAGCTCCTTTAAATATTTTCTCAAAAATTTTTGCACACAAACATACTCGCACTTTTTTAACATGCAGCTTACCTCAAACTCCAACAATCTCTCGTAACTGTAATTCACATGCACGTTCATCAGTATACATCGCTCATGCTCATCCACTCCCAGTTGCCTTTCTGACTCACCTATTCAACCCAACTCATTGTCCTTACCTCTTTGTGTCTCTCTGTCATTGACTCCTGTGTCACAACCACAGTCTCCTTCGTTCTGACCTACCACTTAAGTCTCCTCTCACTGTCACTATCTCCATCTTGCTCTCTTTTACTCCTAATATCTCATTCCCTCCTCCCTACTGCAGCTCTCTCTTCTCACTGTCACTATCTCCTTCTTCCTCGTTGTCACTGTCATGTACTCTGTCCCTCTCTATCACTGGCTCCCACCCACTTCCACTGTCTCTTTCTCTTTATTCATCCCCATG
Organism: Schistocerca gregaria; assembly: GCF_023897955.1. Lineage (NCBI taxonomy): Eukaryota > Metazoa > Arthropoda > Insecta > Orthoptera > Acrididae > Schistocerca > Schistocerca gregaria. The sequence continues at coordinate 598,106,889 of NC_064931.1, read as the reverse complement.
GCAATGCCTCCTTCACTCTTTTCCTAGTGCTGCTCTGTAACTGTCAAGTATGTTCCACTGCTCCTGTGTCCTTCTCTTCCCCTCACACTGTCATTGTTTCCTTTTGTTCATTCTGTAACACAATCGCTGTCTACTATCTTCCAGTATTTATTATTTTTCTGTCTATTTGCCATTGTCATTGGGTTCTTCTCTCTCAGAATAAAAAGTGCGACTATGTTCACATGACAAAATTTTTGGGAACATTTTTAAAGGTTCTGAGGAAGGTAGAATGAGACAGCTGGCACTCCACTTCTTAGTCATAGTCTTTTAAATAAGAAGGAACATATTCACACTTTTGTGCGCCAGTAGGAGCCTTTTCTTGACGGTTCCCTTCTTTTCTCTGCTGCAGTAGGGTATGTAATTCATATGAAACGAAATCCATTGGTCAGTAAATTTTAGTTATTTTGTGTGAAATCGAAATAATGCTTAACTACTTTTACATCTCAGGTAGGATTTTATGTGCAAGAAAAGTTTTGAATGTTTTTGAATATCACAGCATGGGGTTCCCACATGATAGAGGAGACAATTGACAGCATATTTCTCCCTGCTACCTCAGTTTATGAACTACGTTGTCGCCTCAAGCAGGATTTTACGTTCGTGTTTTACGATATGTGTACAAGTACGGGAACTGACATGCGATTACATTTTCACGCAATTTGGGTGCATAGATCCTGAGAAATCTGTACGCAGAACAACCACCTCTTTCCGTAATAACGGGCTTGATACGCCTGGGCATTGAGTCAAACAGAGCTTGTATGGCGTGTACAGGTACAGCTGCCCATGCAGCTTCAACACGATACCGTTCATCAAGAGTAGTGACTGGCGTATTGTGACGAGCCAGTTGTTCGGCCACCATTGACCAGGCGTTCCCAATTGGTGAGAGATCTGGAGAATGTGATGGCCAGGGCAGCAGTCGAACATTTTCTGAATCCAGAAAAGCCCGTACAGGACGCGTCAGTTCTAGTATAATTTATTTGTCCAATGAATACCCGTTTATCATCTGCATTTCTTCTTGGTGTAGCAATTTTAGTGGCCAGTAGTGTATTTCCAGACTTTTACAATTCAATTCCTTTGTCATTTATTGACAAGTCTCGGTCACCTCTTATTCGCACTGACGGCACTTTGAACAGTGAACGTTACATTTCAGATGTGTTTTGACCCGTGGTTCAACCATTCATTCGATCCCTGCGAAACCCTACATTTCAGCAGGATAATGCACGATCGCATGTTGCAGGTCCTGTAGGTTAACTTTGGCCCTCTCTATCTCGATAAAGGTATGAAGAAAATTTTCAAGGCCGTTCGAGTTGGCGACAGCGAAAGTTTAGTAAAATAAAAGGTTTTTTGAGGTTTTCCGAGGAACGGGCCCATGAGTCATAAATGAGGGGAAATGTGTCGAAGACCGCATGCTGCTATGCGTAAGACGTGACACACTGTTGTTAATTTTGTTCTCCTCGGTGTACTGTGTACGTAAAACAAAAACACCTGTTAATCATTGAACGAGATACCGACGAGCCTCACGATCACGACAGGTCATTCACCCATAGATATAACACATGACACACCAATGAGCTGATGTGTATCTGCAAGCGTTTGAAAGATAAGAGAGAGAACAAATCCCATCGTAATGTATGTGAAATTGTATCAGAACTTGTGAATGACACGTTTCCGGCGGTAACGGAGTGTACAGTCCCATGTTAGGGAATGTGTGTCCTGTAAGCGGGAAGAGTGGTCAACGGCGGAAGTAAAATCGCGGCGTGCATGACGTATTAACAACACCTCTGCGCTGCTCACTCTCCCAGATACTCGCCGTGTCGACATCTGCTAACGGCCGCGTCGCAGTGTTACTACAGTACCACGGCAAGTTTCACAAACGAGGAATACGCCGACATCCAACTCACCTACGGGCTTACAGATGGAAGAGCTTACGTTGCAAGGCAACTGTATCACGAGAGGTTTCCTATCCGACGCCTTCCATCAGTGAAAACGTTTTACTCTGTGGACAGGGGCTTGAGGGAGTATGGTGCATGTGTAGCACCTCCAGGATTTAGTGGTCGTGGCCGACCGTCGACGTACAGTGCGGATGGCGAAGGAAAAGTGTTACAAACTGTTGCGGAGGACCGAACAGTAAGCACCAAGTCTCTCGCCACTGCAGTCGGAATGCCGCAATCTACTGTTATACGCGTACCGGTACTCCATAGAAACCATTACCATCCCATTCGCATGCAGAAGGTACAGACATTATTGCCGGAAGACTAACAGAGGAGGATGGACTTCTGCAACTTTATTCTACGGCGTCAGACCCACGACCAGCATTTTTCACGAACAATACTGTTCACCGATGAGGCCTATTTCACTAAGGAGGGTATAGTGAATTCGCATAATTGGCACGAGTGGGTGGAAGAAAATCTCCACAGCACAGTGATACGAGGGTACCAACAACGATACAGTGTCAATATCTGGTGTGGTATAACTGATCACCATCTCATAGGACCACATGTGCTACCACAAATGCTTACAGGAGAGCGGTATCTGCGTTTCCTGGTTGCTACATTACCGGAATTGTTGGAAGACGTTAGTTTGGTATCTCGTATGAACCTGTGGCAAATGCATGATGGTGCCTCCACTCACTTCAGTGGCACAGTGCGACGCCACATGGACGATGCCTTCCCTTCGAAATGGATCGGTCGTGGAGGCCCTGTAGCATGGCCAGCAAGATCGCCAGACCTGAATCCACTGGATTTCTTTTTGAGGGACCATCTGAAATCTGTGATTTATGAAGGAGAGGTTGTTAATGTCAACATCCTTCAACGCAGAATATAACATGCCTGTGATACTACGCAACGAGATATAGACATGTTGGATCGTGTTCAGCAATCCATCCTGCGAAGAGTTCAACTTTGCCACACACATCGTGCCCATCATTTCGAAAAATACTTGTAAACCGCCACTGCAGCTTCTGGTCATGTGTTTCTATGTTAGTTTCGATTTGTACAGCTGTATTATATTCGTTTGTTTTAACTGCCACATACCTGTGTAGTTGTATTTTGTATTCTGCATCTATATACTCGTTTCTTAAAACTAAGTCTGAGACACAAAAACCAAATTATAAAACATGCATGTACAGTAGTGCAGCCCCTCCTCACGTTCCTTTCCCTATGCCAACTTGCCACGATACATGATACCGGTCAAGGTAACCGGTACGAGATAGGTGTGGGCGCTGACATTGCAGTGTCACGCAGACAGTAGCTTGACGCTGTATGCCTTGCCTTCTCGGGAGCGGCTAGACTACCTATAACACTTACATGTTGTGCCTGTTGTGCCCTGTTGCCGATCTGTCCCCTTGGCCATTGTCTGCGCACAGTAAAAACACAAGTTCACTTCATATTTCCAGATTTTTACTATTCAATTACATTGTCATTTATTGACATAGGAACATGCGGAAAACGAATTTATGTTTATAGCTCAGTGTGTGACAATTTGCACGACATTTTGTCCTCATTTATGACTCGCATATACAGGGTGTTACAAAAAGGTACGGCCAAACTTTCAGGAAACATTCCTCATACACAAATAAAGAAAAGATGTTATGTGGACATGTGTCCGGAAACGCTTAATTTCCATGTTAGAGCTTATTTTAGTTTCGTCAGTATGTACTGTACTTCCTCGATTCACCACCAGTTGGCCCAATTGAACGAAGGTAATGTTGACTTCGGTGCTTCTGTTGACATGCGACTCATTGCTCTACAGTACTAGCATCAAGCACATCAGAACGTAGCATCAACAGGTTAGTCTTCATCACGAACGTGGTTTTGCAGTCAGTGCAATGTTTACAAATGCGGAGTTGGCAGATGCCCATTTGATGTATGGATTAGCACGGGGCAATAGCCGTGGCGCGGTACGTTTGTATCGAGACAGATTTCCAGAACGAAGGTGTTCCGACAGGAAGACGTTCGAAGCAATTGATCGGCGTCTTAGGGAGCACGGAACATTCCAGCCTATGACTGGCGACTGGGGAAGACCTAGAACGACGAGGACACCTGCAATGGACGAGGCAATTCTTCGTGCAGTTGACGATAACTCTAATATCAGCGTCAGAGACGTTGCTGCTGTACAAGGTAACGTTGATCACGTCACTGTATGGAGAGTGCTACGGGAGAACCAGTTGTTTCAGTACCATGTACAGCGTGTGCGGGCACTATCAGCAGCTGATTGGCCTCCACGGGTACACTTCTGCGAATGGTTCATTCAACAATGTGTCAATTCTCATTTCAGTGCAAATGCTCTCTTTACGGATGAGGCTTCATTCCAACGTGATCAAATTGTAAATTTTCACAAGCAACATGTGTGGTCTAACGAGAATCCGCACGCAATTGTGCAATCACGTCATCAACACAGATTTTCTGTGAACGTTTGGGCAGGCATTGTTGGTGATGTCTTGATTGGGCCCCATGTTCTGCCACCTACGCTCAATGGAGCACGTTATCATAATTTCATATGGGATACTCTACCTGTGCTGCTAGTACATGAGCCATCACAAATACTACACAACATGTGGTTCATGCGCGATGGAGCTGCTGCACATTTCAGTCGAAGTGTTCGTACGCTTCTCAACAACAGATTCGGTGACCGACGGATTGGTAGAGGCGGACCAATTCCATGGCCTCCACGCTCTCCTGAACTCAATCCTCTTGACTTTCATTTATGGGGGCATTTGAAAGCTCTTATCTACGCAACCCCGGTACCAAATGCAGAGACTCTTCGTGCTCGTATTGTGGACGGCTGTTATACAATACGCCATTCTCCAGGGCTGCATCAGCGCATCAGGGATTCCATGTGACGGAGGGTGAATGCATGTATCCTCGCAAACAGAGGACATTTTGAACATTTCCTGTAACGAAGTGTCTGAAGTCACGCTGGTACGTTCTGTTGCTCTGTGTTTCCACTCCATGATTAATGTGATTTGAAGAGAAGTAATAAAATGAGCTCTAACATGGAAATTAAGCGTTTCCGGACACAAGTACACATAACATATTTTCTTTCTTTGTGTGTGAGGAATGTTTCCTGAAAGTTTGCCCATACCTTTTTGTCACACCCTGTATACGAAAACGAACCAAAGCAAGCCTAAAACTGAACAAAACATGTGTTGACTAAAGTATTATGCTAACCGGGCAAGCAGTGATAGTTCACATGAATAAATAGGCAGTCTTCATTATTGCTGTGTAACTTTCAGCTACTGGTGAAACGTATGTTTGGCCGTGCCTTTTTGTAACACCCTGTATAGGCTTTAGTTGAGAGAGTCTTCCTGGGTTTGATTCCCGGCGGGGTCAGGGATTTCCTCTGCCTCGTGATGACTGGATGTTGTGTGATGTCCTTAGGTTAGTTAGGTTTACGTAGTTCTAAGTTCTAGGGGACTGATGACCATAGATGTTAAGTCCCATAGTGCTCCGAGCCATTTGAACCATTTTTTTGGAGAGAGTCTCATCCTTGTTTATTATAGTGGCTGGAGTCTATTTCTTGCTGTATTATTTGTAATGAGTCTTGGAGAAATACAAATTACGTAAAACTTCTGCTTGCTGTGTTATGTTGTTCGCTAATTATTTCTGCTGATATCCAGCTTTCCTACAGCGACAGTTGCTGTACCTCTCTGTACCCAACTTCTCCATGATATTTTGTAAAAAGGTGCACAGGACAATATATATACAGGGTAGACATTAATAAAAACGACAAACTACGGGGACGTTTCCTGACTGGAACTGCAGGGGAAAAAAGCTATGAACATTGGTCTGGAAATGAATCAGTGCCATTGTAGATGACACTGACGAATGACAGTTCTCCTGTCGATGTGTCATGTGTTCCTTGTGAGTTGCAGGCTGTGTGATTGATGTACTGTACTGTGAGCAGCAGAACGGTCCAGTATTCATGTTGGGAACAAGCCAATGGTAGTAGGGCAAGGCTGGCACGAGAATATTTTTTGTGTGGGTTACATACATTCAGGAACAAGCACACATTCAGGGCAAACCTATTTTATGCTATTTGATTTATGACCCCCTGGGGGGTTGATTTATGACCTCTGGGGATAACCCATCCTCCTGAGAACCCCACATCCCACCCTCTCCTCTCCTCCTCCTCCACCCCTCTGGGAAATCCCCTCATCAATAAAAGTATAACTTTGATATCAAATTAATCGACTAATTAATTACGTTGATCAGTTAATTACACCCTTTGGGTAATTCCCACATCCCCCACCCCTTCCCCCCTGCCCTGCCGATTTGAGTCAGTTTTTGAATTGCTTGTGCTTTTGAATGAGGGAATGAGCACACTTTTCTTTGTCACACTCTGCCTGTGGGAAATCCCCAGCCTGCCTTACTGCCTCCCAGGAAACCTGCTCCGCTTTTGATATCAAATTAGTTGACTAAGTGATAAACTCAGTCGAAAAAAATTGGCGGGAAACAGCTTAATTGAGGTACCTATTGTGCCACTTTTCCCTCCTGGTATTCTACCGCTGAACGTGAGCTGCTTTATGTCAGGTCTTTTGAGTCATCTTGTTCCATAGGAAGCAAGGAGCGGATGTTGTTTGGTGGCTGGTATCCTCTTTCTAAAACACAAGTACACAGATGTACTAACAGGGTTCTTTATTTACCAGAACAGAAAGATACTTTTTAAGCTAGTTGTTGTGGTACAAACTCCTCTGTAATGGTCCACGTTAGCCTCACTGCTGGTGAAGGACAAGTCCCACTATGTACACTACTCTGGTCGCTAGGTACTGACTGACTCTGATTGCGACTGGGCTAACTGCCTGTTACTGCCTGGAACTGTGACTGGCTCTCTCTGCAACTGGGCTGTCTGTCTATGACTGACTGGGCCCTCCCATCTGCTGCGGATATCTAAATGCTTGTGGTCGAGAGACCGTTCGTGACACATTACTTGCGAATCTGTCTTTGGCCTGTCTCCTGATAGATGCGCTTGCTCCTGTGCCTAGTATCAATATTCTTGCAACCTCTTTCCCGGTCGGTGTGCTGGTGACAGCTTACGCCAGGAGAAGGCCTGTGCTATTCGAATAGCCCCTCTCCCACACTAACAAACTGATTGATTAATTAAAAAAATCGATATCCTTTCGTATGGTGGGATTTCATCCCACATCTGTCTCCCCTTCTCTGGATTTTTTCCTTGCATACAAGGACTGGTATATTTGGCAGGAAATTCTTGGGCTGTTCAGGATTCAATCCTGAAACTGCCTGGTTTCCAAACCCTACACCTCCCCCTCCTGGAATTTTTGGATATTGGTGGATATTATGACTGGTATATTTGGACGGAAATTCTGTTGGCTACTGCGATCTGATCCCACAACCGCCTGGCTTCCAAACCCTACTCTTTCCCCTTCTGGAGTTTTTCTCTGCTTTCTGTTGGCAGATACTGGCTGAAAGAACTTCAATTTGTTGGGACCGATAGAGGTCGCAACGATCTCTGGCACATGCACACCTGGTTGGCATGCAGGAACAGGATGAGGATCTGTTCCACTCATCAATTTATTTGATGATGAAGACACCCAATCTGTCCCTGACTTGTAGAAGTGTGCTGAAGATTTGAAACAGCATGGTGCAGTTCAGTACTGGACGTCAACATACGTACCAACCACTGAACTGTGTAACATTCTAGCGATGATGCAAGGATAGGGTCTGGAAGTGAAAAGTCATTGAGTAAAACAGAAGTGATTTCTGGCGTTCCCCAAGGTAGTATTTAGGCCCTTAACTGTTCCTTATCTATAAACGATTTTGGAGACATTTTGAGCAGCTGTCTTCGGTTGTTTGCAGATGATGCTGTCGTTTATTGACTAATAAGGTCATCAGAAGATCAAAACAAACTGGTAAACGATTTAGAAAAAATATCTAAGTGGTGCGAAAAGTGGCAGTTGACCCTAAATAACGAAAAGTGTGAGGTTATCCACATGAGTGCTAAAAGGAACTCAAACTTCGGTTACACGATAAATAAGTCTTATATAAATGCCGTAAATTCAATTAAATTCCTAGGTATTACAATTACGATCAACTTAAATTGGAAGGAACACATAGAAAATGTTGTGGGGAAGGCTATCCAAAGACTGCGTTTTATTGGCAGGACACTTATAAAATGTAACAGATCTACTAAGGAGACTGGCTACACTACGCTTGTCCGTCCTCTTTTAGAATACTGCTGCGTGGTGTGGGATCCTTACCAGATAGGACTGACGGAGTACATCGAAAGAGTTCAAAGAAAGGCAGCACGTTTTGTATTATCGTGAAATATGGGAGAGAGTGTCACAAAGATGATACAGGATTAAGAAAGGCGTGTTTCGTTGCGACGGAATCTTCTCACGAAATTCCAATCACCAACTTTCCTCTCCGAATGCGAAAATATTTAGTTGACACCTACCTATGTAGGAAGGAACGATCACCACGATAAAATAAGGAAAATTTACGGAAAGATATGGGTGTTCATTCTTTCCGCGCGCTATACGAGATTGGAATATTAGAGAGTTGTGAAGGTGGTTTGATGGACCCTCTGCCAGGCACTTAAGTGTGATTTGCAGGGTATCCATGTAGATGTAGATGTGAAGACAGTGGTAGCTCCCTTTGTACTACTGCTATTCACTTTCACATATAATTTAACTTCTTGTGGATCAAAGTGCCTGAATATTAGCAGAGGTGCATTAGCAGACAGTGACTGTCATGTGGTGATGGGGATCGAAATGCAACTAAGTGTGTTAGAAAGAAACAGTTATTCGAAAAATACTGTGAAATGAACTAGTGGCTTTTAGTTGTTGATGTAATTCCTCCTATGTACTATTGCCTAATTTTTTTATAAAATATCTATTGCCGCAAATTATGTGTTACTTCTTACTTCATAACCCTCTTATTATAACATACCTCAGTCAGCAAGACGATTGCGCTATGATAGCTACGAATATTATTGCAAGAGTGTGTATATTGTTTGTTTTTCTTATAGGAGCCTACTGCACACCAATACTTGATGTAGTTGGCATCATGGAATGGCAGGTGAAACATCAGCATCACAGGGCGTTTGTTGTAAAGTAACTTGTCCCGTGCTGGTGTGGAAGAATAGAATATGGTATTCTCATAATCGGGACATTTGTACTTTAACCAAAATGATGAGTAAGGTGTTGAGGTAGAGTCATAGCTAGCGATAAGGGTCAACGCAAATTGAATCTGGGATAGGTAAAAACTAGTAGAAGATTAAGACAAAGGAGAAAGGTACACAAACGTTCCCCCCGACGGGAGAAGTAAGTGGTGTCACTAAACACACAGACAGCTCAGACATACATGGTACGTTATATGCAGAATCCATGCAGCAACAATATCTGAGACTGAAATACGGTTATACTTATTTTCAACTGGGTTCATGTATATGAAAAGACATGCAACATTTTCAACACAAAAACAGGCAACGGTTCTATATCCACTAGGAGCAACACGCTCTGCAGGGTAGATAGGGAACTGTTTCGCCGCGAATGCGCGGCGGTTAAACCGGAAATCGCGCGAGCGCACAATGAACGGATTAGCCGCCTCCTCAGCCGGCCTCTGCTAGGTAGAAGCTGCCGCTGCACCATCCGCCACGCACCAAGACTGCGCCTGCTTGATGCAATGCGCCGAGGAAACCCTACGCATATTTTTCGGTGTAACTACAATAAAATATTACTAATGCAACAGTCTGTCAACGAGCAAAGTGTCGGAAATTCCCCTCATGGAAACTGTAGTTTTGGAATTATCTGTTTCACCACATAAATTTATATGGCGTCCTTATGGCTGAACATAATTTTCCACGTAAAATCTCTCATATATCTTACGGCTATCGATGCAATGATATAGAGATTTTCCACATCAAATTTATACCTCTATTGCGCGAGGACATAGCCCCACCGTCATCATTTTCTTAGCGGATGTCGGAACACTGGCCACAGTAACTTTACATCCCAACACATACTTTATAAGCCTGGTGATCACAGTGAATCTGTCTCACAATTCCTAGTAAGTATAATACTTCGACAATTACTGAATGCTGGTGGCACCATACAATACTGAGCGAAAATTTCGCGATGGATGGACATACACCATTTGGTTTTCTTGCGAGTGGTACCAATGTGTTAGGAAGAGAGATGTAATGGTCTTATGAGTGACCAGCTATTGAAAACACGATTTCAGCGACTATGTTACTGTCAATCTACATGAGAAACGGCCTTGGTTGTACAGGTACACATAAGTGTCGTTAACGATATCCATGTTAAAAGCTATACATGCTTTATAAGTAGAGGTGGAATTGTTTCCAAAGAATTGGCCTTCCTCACAAATACCACGACACTGAATGGTGTCCATCGCCAGTGGAGTGGTAGTCAAATGAACATGTAGAACTGTTTCCAGACTTTGAGTTTCCATCAAGTGCGGCACTACGTAAGTCTGCAGACAAGCTCATGGATCGGAGCGGTACACGGAATTGTTTCCAAACCTCTAGTTACCAATACATCCATGTGCCTCATATGGGTACAAAGTGACTGTTAGTATACTTTTCATGTTCGTCCTATCCAAAATCCACGCATGTGGATCATTAGGAAGAGGGGAAGTCTTAGGATTTTTCAGTAAGTTGGTGTTTTGGATACGCAAATATTCTCATAGAAAATCGAACAACCCATGGGTCAGCAATATGACCATATAAATAAAGAGAACTTAAAAAAATATGAAAAATGACATAAAATCGGTAAAATTGGAGGAAAACCTGCTATAATAGAGAAAATTTTTGTGAAATACGCAAAATTGAGGGAAATAAGATGTAATATGTAAAATCGCGGAAACATAGCAAAATTACGGAAATTGGCTGATGGCATGAAATTAGAGAAAAAGGCCATGAAATGAGCACTGTCTGAAATTAATAAAATGGCGTGTTCTGGAGGAGAGTGGACTGATGCTACATGCATACACAGTAATAGTGGAAAGAGGAGGCAATCTAGATACCCTTCACATGGGCAATACAACCTAGCATCGGACCATGACTTCTGATGCAAGTGGCAGGCTACCAGGGGTGTTGGTAAACTGCGATAAGACTGTTACATCTTCTCTGGCTGCTGACCACGGTGTTGAGTTCCCTGTAAGATGTCGCTGTTTCTTGGTATCCATTTTCAGCTTTCGACGATCGTTTTACAGGACTGTTGTGAACATATCATAATTTCCGAACCGTAATCGCGCTTGAAATTTATTAACAGCGGGTGTGATAAACGTTCGGAAACCTATGTAGTAGTAAGAATCGATGTTTTATTTGGTGTGCAAGGTTGTTGTTTTATCACCTTACAGTTTATCACCTTAATTTATCGGAGAGAAGCTTGTTTTGCAATTCAATCCCTTCATCGTAATTTATTCAAAATGGTTCAAATGGCTCTGAGCACTATGGGACTTAACATATGAGGTTATCAGTCCCCTAGACCTTAGAACTACTTAAACCTAACTAACCTAAGGACATCACACACATCCATGTCCGAGGCAGGATTCTAACCTGCGACCGTAGCGGTCGCGCGGTTCCAGACTGTAGCGCCTAGAACCGCTCAGCCACTCTGACCGGCGGAAGCTTGCAGAGAGAATGTATGTTATGAATTGGAAATATATTTCTTACACTGAAATATCAACAGTGTTGCATTCCACGTGACTAATTATACCGGAACCACATGGCCCTAGCATTATAGCGTGTTTAAATGCAGAACTTTGTATCCCTCGGAATACGTTTATTTTCCACAATAATTTCTCTCTTTCTAATATATCCTTAATATTGACACCAAACACTGGAACAATACTTCAGAATTATTAGTACAAGTGATTTACGTAAAATGTTTCAAACTCGTTTTTTTAAATCAGTGACGGGGGTTTCTGAGGAACTGGAAACAGTGTGCATAGATTTGCTTAACAGCTGTTGTGTGTGTGGAGGTGACTGTTCTGTTCACGGAGTGAGTGCAGTGTGGTGTATAATTTCACATGTCAAGCGCAGCTGCTATGAATTTGCCTGCCTCCTCATTAATTGCATTTTTCGTTGATGACTGAGGCGTGCTCCGGCTCGCGTTTGTGCCGTTGACAGGTTGGCCTCGTGTATTCGGATTGTGACCACTCGTTTTCTTAGTGCGTTCACTGGCGCCACTATGTTTGCTCGCTTTGTCTGTCCGTGAGTGGTAGCAGCGGCGTTTATCGATCGTGAGTACTGTGGTACTATCCTTGGAGCAACCTCGAGTATTTCCGGGTCGTCGTGTGTCGGAGTTCAGTAGGGGCGGGGGGACGGAGCAGCAGTGAGGTCCGCACATCCAGTACTCGCCCGACCGCTGGCGCCATACAACACGAATAAGCAGTTTGGTCTTAACCCTGTCTGTATTTGGTGGAGCTAACTTTTGTAATTAAATGCTTGTCATTTGACGATGTGAACTGTTATTCTATCGTGGTATTGGTCAGCGCATCTTAGGTGGATTTTGCGAGTGTGTTGGTCGGCGTTTAAGCTGTGCCGTTAAGTGAGCATAACTCTTCGCTGCCTGTCTCACCGCTTACCCAGCTGTAGGGACTTCTCAGGTCGATCCTTGGAGCACTGTCTGTGGACCAAATGACTCTGAGCATTATGGGAGTTAACTTCTGAGGTCATCAGTCCCCTAGAACTTAGAACTACTTAAACCTAACTAACCTAAGGACATCACACAAATCCATGCGCGAGGCAGGATTCGAACCTGCGACCATAGCGATCGCGCGGCTCCAGACTGCAGCGGCTAGAACCGCTCGGCCACCTCGGCCGGCGTCTGTGGATCACTCCCTTCTTATTTGGTCTGATTGTGTCAATTGTTTAAAAATAATATTTTATTAAATTATTCCTATTGCTTGTGGCCTTCAGCCGACAAATAATTTGAATTTTTCTTAATAAGGCCTTCAGCCGTCAATGTAGCTTGTGTTACAGTCAAATTTTTTTTTAAATGATTGTTTTTAAAAGATTCTTTTCTTAAATAAAGTGTACGTGTTTACTGTGCAACCAATGGTAACTGATTAGGCCCAGTCCACGCATTTTCCTGCCTTCCCTAAGTCCCACGTTTCAAATGGCTCTGAGCACTATGGGACTTAACATCTCTGGTCATCAGGCCCCTAGAACTTAGAACTACTTAAACTTAACTAACCTAAGGACATCACACACATCCATGCCCGAGGCAGGATTCGAACCCGCGACCGTAGCGGTCACGCGGTTCCAGACTGAAGCTCCTAGAACCGCACGGCCACACCAGCCGGCTCTCACGCTTCAATGACAATCATTTTATTGGACTGATGCAAGCATAGCATGATTTCCGAAACGTAGTCTGGTGTGAAGGGGTGGGCACTATACATATCCAGAAACGTAAATAGTGCATGTATCGCAAAGAATCTAAGTTATTTATATGGTGTAGAAGGTAACAGCTTTATTATCTCGAAGTTTTTCGCCATTGTGAGTATGGTAAAAAAACTTGCAGGGAGAATGTATGTGAGATGTTAGAAATATATTTCCACACGAATAACATATCGGAAAACCGCACTGCTTTAACATGGTAGAGTGATTAAGTTTAGAACCCTGTAACCTTAGGAATGTGTGTTTATGTTCTAAGATCATTTCTCTCGTGCGATTTCCGGTTTAACCCCCGCGCATTTGCTATGAAACAAGTACCTATTTGTCTATAGAGGGCTTCTAGCTAATGGATATAGAACAGCTGGCTGTTTTCGTGCTGAAAATGTTAACAAAATTATGCAGTTGGTTAATCCTCTCGAAAAACGAGTTGCTTTTTCCATAATCGATATTTAGCATGTTTTTGACATTTATGAATCCAGTTGAAAATAAGTATAAACGTGTTTCATTCTCAGACATTATTGCAGTGTGGGTTCTGTATGTAACATCACTGTTTTGGCTGGTCTGTCCCGACATGACTAAAGCATCTCCTCCTGTACATCTCCATCAGCATGCTGAGGACATTGCTTTCCTCGCCGTCTACCTACACTCCAGAAGTGCCAAAGATCCCTACAACTCCACCTCAATCAGTTTACCTCCTGGTGTAACCAATGGCTCCTCAAGATTAACCCTTGCAAAACCCAGGCAATGAATGACACCTCACCACTTATGACCATACCATCCAACTCACTAACACACTAAAATACCTCGGACTAACCTTCAACCAGCAACTAATGTGGAAACCCCATCCAACAGAAAGCCCACAACAGACTAAAACTACTAAAGCTCCTTACCGGCTGAACATGAGTACCACATCCCTCCACTATTCTTCACACATACAAATCCCTGATCTGTCCCATCCTTTGCTGTGCCAGTATTATCTGCATATCTGCACCACCCAAGTTCTATAAGTCCCTCCAGATCCTCAAACGCCATGCTTTCCACCTCGCTTTCCGCATCTGCTTCACTTCCCTCACAAGGAGCCTTTACCAACTCATCACATTCCCATCTCTTCTCACTCACATAAAACACGTGTGGATAATCTACACCACCCCCAAATTCGATTCCAACAGTCCAATTGTGTACCTTCTCCTACCCAACCCAGAGGGTCGCCACGCCTCTACTTACACATCCCACCAACACTCCACCTACACACCCTCTACATTCTCTCCCAAAGAAATTTCAACCCTCTCCCAGATCATGAACTCCCCCCTCCCTCACCACCCCTCCCCCCCCCCCAGGGGCTCTCTCCCCCTCCTCTCCCCCTCCAACACCTCCTTGTTCCAACCCAGTCGCTCCCCACTCTCTTTTTCTATCAAACTCACAGATCACAATGCCAGCTATCCTCTCTCTCCGTCTCCAACAGCCATCCCTGTCTCACTGTCATTACCACCTCTTGCCCTCAGTTCAAATGGCTCTGAGCACTATGGGACATCTATGGTGGTCATCAGTCCCCTAGAACTTAGAACTACTTAAACCTAACTAACCTAAGGACATCACACAACACCCAGTCATCACGAGGCAGTGAAAATCCCTGACCCCGCCGGGAATCAATCCCTGGAACCCGGGCGTGGGAAGCGAGAACGCTACTGCACGACCACGAGCTGCGGACTGCCCTCAGTTCTCATCCACATCATTCTTCCCTCCCCCTCAGTAACTACTTTCCCTCTGACAAACTGCCTGTTGGCTTCTGTCTCAGGTTCTTCGGCCGACATTCGCTTGATGATTTTTCTGATGTTCCTCCAGCACGAGTGGCTGGCATTGCCAAAGTTTCACTGTTCAGGAGGGTGACCTAAGGCAGCTTATGTTCAATGACAGAATACCAAGAGGGGAAAAGCAGCACAATAGGTTAAGCTGAGGTACCTCAACTGAGCATTTTCCCACCAGTTTTTTTTGATCAGTTTAATTAATACAGTCAATTAATTTGATATCAAAAGTGACTTAGGGTTTCTGGGAGGGAGTAAGGCAGGCTGGGGATTTACCAGAGGTGGAGTATCACAAAGAAAAGTACGCTCGTTCTCTCATTCAAAAGTGCGAGAAATTCAAAAAGTGCACTCTTATTAGTGGGGGGAGGGGGAATGGGTGGGAAGTTGTGCGGATTTCCGAGAGGAGATGGAGGTAATCAATTGATAAATTTAATTAGTGAGTCAATTAACATGATATCAAAATTTTGGTTGTATCAGTAAGGAGATTTCCCAGAGGGAGGGGGAGGAGTAGGAGGGGATTGGCAGGGGTGGAGTGTTTCTCAGAAGGATGGTTTATTCCCAGGGCGTCATAAATCAACACCCTAGGGGTTATAAATCAATTAGCATAACAATAGGTATGTCCCTGAATGTATCCTTGCCCTAAATGTACACAACCTATACATACAAAATGCCCTCATGCCGCACATGCCCTACTACTGTCGACATGGTGTTTGTGCATGCCCAAGCAGCATGGATATACCAGAATAAGTACCCTCACACACACCAACCACATTTCAGGCACTTTTTGGGCATTTGTGTGGTCATGGGTCCTTTCAGCAGCCGAACATGCAGCGAGATGGCAAACTGCGTGTACACCAGGTTTCGAGGACTGGGTTCTACAGTATATGGAGAAGAATCGTAGTGCAAGCTCGAGGCAAGTAGCCTGCCAACATGGTGTAAGGTACAGTACGATTATGTGAACCGTAGTAATGAACCAATTCATTATGTGCAGACTCTTCAGCAGTATGTTCTCGACGCCTGTGACGCTGTTCGGAGGGATACTGAAACGTGAGGAAGAGTGCAGCAATCCATGATGCGACGTGTGAACTCGTGCATTGCGCCTCAAGCAGCCACTTTAAACATTGATTGTGTAATGTGACTTGGATGCGATGGAGCTCTGTAATGTGTTTCGAGATGATTTGTTGTCACACTGTCTCTTTCCAGACTTGCGTTCATAGTAATCCGACCCTGCAATTGCCGGTGTTATTAATGTTCGCCCTGTGTATTAAACAACTTATATTAAAGATCTACAGCCCTTACCGAAAATTCCAATTCCTCCCTCTATATTATACTTTTTCCAAATTGCATGTGCGATGTCACCCATATCCTATACGGGTGTTTCTGTAAGAGTGTGCAAGACTGTAACAGGACATAGAGAATGCTCCACTCAACAATTTGAGGTAGGGAATCTGGGGTCGGAGCCGGCCGGAGTGGCCGAGCGGTTCTAGGCGCTACAGTCTGGAGCCGCGCGACCGCCACGGTCGCTGGTTCGAATCCTGCCTCGGGCATGGATGTGTGTGATGTCCTTAGGTTAGTTAGGTTTAAGTAGTTCTAAGTTCTAGGGGACTGATGACCTCAGAAGTTAAGTCCCATAGTGTTCAGAGCCATTTGAATCATCTGGGATCGGAGAAGGCAGCTGAAGGAGATATGGAAGTAAACTTTTCTACCACTTTGTTTACCAATAATGTTTTCCACCTTATTCACAACTAACAAGCGTACACGTTTACACGTACTGTGCTGTTTATTTAGATATAGGTTTTTTATTTCCTGCAGGGAAACAAAGAGAATGATCCTGATTTCTAGGGAGTCTTGATGCAGGTTTTGTTTACTTTACTCGTCCATAAGGGGACTCTGTTGTATTTACATTATCCCATGGCAGAGCGTGCTATGAATCAACGACAGATCTGTTTATTACTCAGTGCTATTCAAAGGCATGCAGTACAATACGATGGAGCGGTACGAGTACAGTTTCACAGAATTCACTGACATGCACCTTGTGAATGTACGCAATGCTGTCGCTTCTGGAAGTCTGTACAGGAAACGCTTTCCTAACAGGCATCATCCGTCACGACGAGTGCTTATTTCTATCAATCGACGAATGTGTGAGACTGGTTCATTGGAAAGAAGAAAAGAGGAAACTGGCAACATCAGGGCTACTCGCACACCCGATTTTGAAGAGGAGGTGCTGGAACGTATAGCGCGCGAAATGTACGCTGCACATACTAGCATGTGGCAATTACTCCACGGACAACAATTACACCCATATCACCCACGACGAGTCCATGCAATGCTTGTGACTGACTGTGAAGCAAGGGTCGCACTGCGTCAGTGGTTGCCCCAACAATGGACTGATCAACAAGATTGCCTCCAAATCTTCCTGTTCACTCACGAGGTCTCATTTGATCGTGATGGTATTTGGAACAGCATGAGTGGGATGAGGAAAAACCTCTCTCTGTAGTAGAGTCACACCAACAAGTACATTTTGCTGTGAATATCTGGTCCGGCATTGTAGGCGAAAATCTCATAGGCCCATATCTTTTACCTGGCCATCTTAATGGCCATTTGTAATTGAGATTGGAATTTATTAAACATTCAAGCATCTCGTGTTTACTGATGTGTTTTTAAACACTGGTTGGGGGTCTTGCTATGTAGAGCTTACAGAAAACATCATGGCATCTTTAAATTCCAGTAAGTCCGCCGATAGGGCAACGCCTCGTTTTTAGCAGACACTGCAACATCACACACTCATTAATAACATAGGAGTGACGTAGGTTTGGTTTGCATCAAGACTTTATTTGTTTTAAATATCTTTTTGTGGTAGGTTAATAGTACTTGTCAGTCTTCTTATTCTTTTATTCTGCTTGGTGGCGTTGGCTGATCCCTGTATCCCTGTTGTTGCTCTTGTTCACGAATATGCTCTCTCTATACCGAACAGAACAAGAATGACGCAGCCCATGCATTTTCTCTAGTAATAAAAGTGGGACGCGGCATTTGATTCTGATTGGTCCAGAGAGAAATGGGAAGGGGAGGATTCTCGTGGGCGATAGGGTTCTGGCTCTAGTAGAGTATTTCAGATCATGGCAATCTGTTGTCAGCCATCCAATATACGAGTAAACAGTAATGGGGGATCTGATCAATTGTCAGTGTTCTTGTAGAAGGTATAATCAGGGGTATATTTGTTGTCAAGTGAACAATCCATTACGGAAATCGTTTAACGCAGTGTATTGGTGTATTTGGTTAAAATAATGAGCTGTGGTAAGCGTTTAACATTGTATTTACTTATTGATATTAGAATGGGAACCCAGGCATTTGGGTGAAAATCGGCCTAAAAATGTAAACAACAATGGTAGGATTAGTGCTTGTGGCTTTTTCTTTTTCACTAACTATGGCATGGCTCCATCGTCATAGCAGACGTTGAGCTGGAGATACTGCAGCAACTTCTGATGTTTGTGTATGATGATTGTGCACCACAGCTCTGCAACATGGCACCCCATGGTCGCGGAAAAATACTGTGTGCCTGAGTTGAAGGCACAGTGTGAACTGTAGTTTGCCCTAGATATGTTAGCGGAAAACGTCATGTGAAGTGCTCAAATGGCTCTGAGCACTATGGGACTCAACTGCTGTGGTCATTAGTCCCCTAGAACTAAGAAACTAGTTAAACCTAACTAACCTAAGGACATCACACACATCCATGCCCGAGGCAGGATTCGAACCTGCGACCGTAGCAGTCGCACGGTTCCAGACTGCGCGCCTAGAACTGCGAGATCACCGCGGCCGGCCCCTCCATCGTAATTTGTAATTTCATCATGTCCTCCTCGATCTCTGCGATCCATATAATGCCGCTATTGCTATTCCATAATTTTTCAATTATTTCCTGCTAATTCTATTTTCTGTTGTTTTCATCAAATGTCCGAGGAAAGAGATCCGTTTCTTTTTCGCTCTACTTGTGACTGGTTTTATCTCTTTATAAACTGTTTCATTTGAATCTATCCTCCAAACTCCACCTTTTTGGTATTTTTTTATTTATACATGTTCTGACTATCCTTCTTTCAGTTTTGAGTAATCTGTCTATTGCTACAGTGTTGGTTGTTGTAAATATAGTTTCGCTAGCATATGTTATTTGCGGCTGTGTGACTGTTTAGTAGTGTTTCAGTTTTGTGGCTATAGAGAGGCATTTTTTGCTATACGTGTTTTTGGTAACATGAGGTGTTTTAATCAGTTTGTTTATTCTACTCTGCAATGAAGGTTTCTCACTCAGGTTATGTGTTATTATTTTTCCCAAGTATTTAAACTTTCCAACAATTTTATGTTGTGTTTTACAATTCTAATTTTGCTTGCCAGTGGCATTTTGCTTGCCGTTAGCATTATTTCTCTTTTTTCAAGAGATATTTCGAGGCCAATACTCTGAGCTATTTCCTGTAATGATTGTATTTGTTGTTTGGTTTCTTGAATGTTGTCTTCCACTTTGCTGGACAAATTCTTCAAAATTTTCCACCATTTTGCAGAATATGACATGAAGTCATTTCATTATGTAAGTCAGCCTCTCCAGAGTCACACTGTTATTTCAGAGTGTCTTACGTCAAAAATATTGTTAATATTTACCGAGATTTTGCATAGTATGCTGTGACACCATTAATTTACAGCATTTCTGCCATTACAACAACACACTTGTTTCAATACATACTCTGTGACATCACACACACACACTAGTAAAGTAGTGGTGACAAAAGATTTCATAAAACAATAGCAATTCAGCCACACAAAGCCGTGTCAAATTATCTGACGTTAATATTTATTTTCATCTCATAAAATATTCCATCACGTCATTAATTTATATACACAATGTAATTTCAAATTTCCTTACCTCATAAACTACGGTAATATTTACCGCTATTTTTTAATTAGGAAAATTATGGTCTGGTACTCCTCTCACTACAACATACAAACGTCGAATGACGAATCTCAAGCAATTGAAATAATAGTCAAATTATTGTATTATTATTATTATTATTATTATTATTATTATTATTTACAACAAATTCCGACACCCTGATCCCAAAGAAACCTGATCCTCTCACTGCATTGCCAGACCTTCAATGATGTTGCCCACAAATTTGCTCTAGTAATAAATGCATAAGGGAGGGGGGGGGGCGAGCTTAATACTTATTGGTCCGGGGGAAGGGGTACTGAAGAAGGTGGGGGCCGCTGGGGAGAGAGGTAGTTGGTGACCGTTTTCCTACCAGTTTCTGTCACACAATTACGCAAGATGCAGGAGCACTATTCAGCGGAATGTGTGCTGATATGGAACTCCCTGTCGTATTAGATCTATGTGTCGGATCGGGATCCGAATTCGGGACCTTTGCCCTTCGCGGGCAGGTGTTCTACCTACTGAGCTACCCCAGCAAGACTCACGACCTCTCCTCACAATCTTACTTCCGCTAGTCCCTCGTATCCTACCTTCCAAAATTCACAGAAGTTTTACCGTTAAACTTGCAAGAAACTTCCGCAAGAAAGGATATTGCAGAGACGTGGCTTAGCCATAGTCAGAGGGAAGTTTTCAGAATGAAATTTTGGCTCTGTAGTGCTGATACGAAATCTTCTGGCAGATTAAACTTTGTTCCGGACTGAGACTCAAACTCGGGACCTTTGCCCTTCGTGGTCAAGTGCTCTACCGACTGCGTTACCCAAGCACGACCCGTCCTTACATTCTTACTTCTGCCCGTATGTCGTCTCCTACTCTCCAAACTTCACAGAAATTTTGTAGTGAAATTTTGGGGGCTAGCACTTGTGTGAAGTTTGGAAGGTAGGAAAAGAGGTACTGGCGGAAGTAAGATTGTGAGGACGGATAGTAAGTCGTGCTTGGATAGCTCAGTCGGTAGAGCACTTGCCTGCGAAAGGCGAAGGTCCAGAGTTCGAGTCTCTGACCATCACAGTTTTAATCTTTCAGTAAGTTTCAGTTTTAGGATACACACTGAGCTCGATTGTACCTAAGGCGGTGCAGTCATGGACTGTGCGGCTGGTCCCGGCGGAGGTTCGAGTCCTCTCTCGGGCATGGGTGTGTGTGTTTGTCCTTAGGATAATTTAGGTTAAGTAGTGTGTAACCTTAGGGACTGATGAACTTAGCAGTTAAGTCCCATAAGATTTCCCACACATTTGCACATTTTTTTCGATTGTACCATACAAACGAGTCCACAGACCACATAACCAGCATTGGGTTATGTCGTGAACTCGAATGAACTACATACAGCGGCCTTATGTACGTGGGTAGGATGGAGTTTCCCTGAGGTGACCTTGAATGTAGATAGTCCCATTGCATCAGATGTAACATGACGATCAAAGTGACTTTGAGATAAGATCGTTACCGCAGCTAGAACTGACCCTCCTATCCTATTAACGACGATGTCATCCGGGCTACAATACCGATACTTTATTGAATTCAGTATTCTTGTTTGATTGTCGAACACATACAGCCTGCTTAGTCACTGCATTGCTTCGAGACGTCTCTGGTAGAGCCTTTTAGTCACTCTTTCATATGAGATGCAGGTAGAAGTACAGTGTTTCACACTGCCCCTAGCTCTGTGTAATTTGAGCTGAAGGTTGGAATCTCCTTATTTTATGCTTTCTGGGTAGCACTCATCAGTGCACTTACTTTAGCATCAATATAGGTTCCGGTAGCCAGCAGCAGTGTCCTTAATTCAGCTTCTAAGTTCTTCCACGTCGCACTGAGTAGATTACGTTCGTATCTCAGTGAGATGCTTCTGTTTTTTGCTAATACCAACGTCTGTTATTGAGACACAAATAGTGATATGAGAAATCATGATATTCGCTCGTCTCTAAAAACGATTTGCTCATCCATATTCGGAAACTAGAGCTGTAGTTTTTCTATACAAACGTGTCATGCAATATGCAAGCGCCCCTCTCAATCTATGCTATGGGTGCGATGCATAGACTCACAGTGTGGACGAGAAATACTACACACCCCAATAAGACAGGTGGTTTAAACCATGATTTTTAGAGCACCAGACGTTTGGCTCAAATGGCTCTGAGCACTATGGGACTTACCTGCTGTGGTCATCGGTCCCCTAGAACTTAGAACTACTTAAACCTAACTAACCTAAAGACACCACACACATCCATGCCTGAGGCAGGATTCGAACCTGCTACTGAAGCGGTCGCGCGTTTCCAGACTGTAGCGCCTAGAACCGCTCGGCCACCTCTGCCGCCACCAGACGTATACTTCAGTTGCTAATATGTTTGGTTCAGCAGACGATGGCGACTGAGAAACGAAGGAAGCGTCTGCAGTACAGTATGTCTGAATCTGCGCCGCATACTCTTCAGAGACCTGTTTTCAGGTTGGCCACTATTATACCATGTCTGTTGCTACATACTAGACATCGAACCCAGCTCTCGTATCGAATGTCAGTCTTTCTATGTTGTGTACAGCTGAGCCATAATTTCCTCAGTCCATACTGTATGTACCAACCTCGATACAGGGTATATACTAGCACCCGGACAGGTCATTCAGTGCCTATCGATCGCTGTGTCATCCTCTGCCAATGCTGTCATGCCTGTGCGGTATAGCACATCGCTCTCCCAGCCGTTACCAGTTTCCCAGACTTTGGAGCAGCTACTTATCACTCAGACAGCTCCTCAATTGGCATTATCAGGCTGATTACACCCTGAATCAGTTCTCCTTGGCAGTACCGGAAACTGAAACACAGGTTCTATGCGTTACGGTCAGACCCGGTGGCAACTTGCCTATGGAGGCGGGCATAAGTGAGTATGATTCCAAATATTTCATAACCTGTCCTTAGTACTAAATAGTTTTCGCCAGGCGACAGTACGTACAGAGACGAGTAACGTGCTGTATTCGCAACACTCGTGACTGTTTTTACGAATGAAATGTAGAATCAATTATGATTAATTTTAATGGAACACTGCATTCTTTTGCTGGTGTTCTATAGCTGGTGACAGGATAGGAATAGTACAGTAACATAATGCGTGCATACGTTTACAGCTAAACGTTTCTAAAAAATAAACTGGAATTGTGAAACGGAAATCTTGGGGCAGAACGCCTGATTAGAATCATTTTCTTGTAAACACGGCCCTACAAGGCTATAAGTCGCCCTCCGTGCTCTGGAGGTAACGTCGCTACTTTGTAGAGCAAAGAGCGCTTTCTATCCCAGTATCAGGCAGAAGCATAGGTGTTACATGTTCTCTCTCTCTCTCTCTCTCTCTCTCTCTTTGTGTGTGTGTGTGTGTGTGTGTGTGTGTGTGTGTGTGTGTGTGGTGTCTACAAAATAAGCACATAAGGAAACGAACTGATCTAATTAATACAATGTTAAAGCCCGATGAAATAAATAAGAGTGAAGAAGCAAGGTTAACTGTCTGGCAGATAAATGGTTCAAATGGCTCTGAGCACAATGGGACTTAACTTCTGAGGTCATCAGTCCCCTAGAACTTAGAACTACTTAAACCTAGCTAACCTAAGGACATCACACACATCCATGCCCGAGGCAGGCTTCGAACCTGCGACCGTAGCGGTCGCGCGGTTTCAGACTGTAGCGCCTAGAACCGCTCGGCCAACCTCGTCCGGCGCAGATAATTATTTTGTTTTTAAGTAAAGAGCGTACTTGTTATTCACGTAGTCCTCTTTGATATCAATGCACTTACTCAAACGCTGCCACAGTGTGTAGAGAACACCCCTTAAGTGATATTCGGAAAGGTCTGCAAAACATCCTCTTCGTTGAATTGAAAACGTTTTCAGTTGCAAATTTCTTTAAATACGGACGTAATTGGAAATCAGAGGCTAGGAGTGATTACATGTAGTACCTAAAATGCCTCAGTTTACCACTGCTGATGTAAGTTTGTGTGCAGATGTACTATCCCGATGAAAGATGCCCTTTCCTTACATTCAGGCCTCTCTCGCATTTTTGCATCTTGTTGGCCCAGAAGGCCGGTATTGTATTCTCTAGTTTCGCTTTACGCTTTTCAACACACCTAATAAGAAGATTTCCTTTAGAAGCCCAGCAAACGTTAGTTATAGATTGGTGAACGAAATCGATCTCTCCTTTCCTGAAGTATGACCACGGCTTCCACATACTGTTTTACTGTTGTTTCGTTTCTGTTGGACCCACTTATCCACAACAACAAATAAACGCATAAAAGCAGTTGAATTCTTTAAAAAATGATCCAAATATTTGCTTCCGCATTTGCTTTTGGTCAACATTAAATAAAAGACACACGTAGCAATAATTAAATCTCCATGTAAAAGTTACTGTAAACTTACTTCAGACGTTTTTATGTTTTCAGTTAACTAGTACAACTTAATCGCCGATCGGCTAGTACTGCAGTGTGCTCTTCCGAGATTTATTTCATCGGTAGCTGCAGTTTCAGAGCGCGTTTGACGTACACCACAAGTTCCAGTACATATGCCCATTTAATAACTGTCCAAGTTATAAGAGAAGATATGTTACAAGTCTACAACAACTTTAGATGAATTTATTTTCGCGACGGACCGTTCAAAACAAATAGTTGCCCTAAGTCATTATATTCCATATGGACAAAACTCTTCGATATATCACGTTACCAGCTGACTTACGTTATTGTGCAACCTGAGCCAACATAATCAAAACAAAACACCATTGATGTCAACGCCCTCTGAGTGCCAAGCCGAGAAAAGTCCCTCTTGACTTAATATAAGCCAGCTAAGTCTGGGCCGTCACAAAATGATAGTTAAAAATGATACAAAGTTCTGCAACTTGCAAATAACTTACGTAACGTTTAAGGACTCGAAAAATCACTAAAGTTCAAGTTTCAGGTCCTCATAGTTTGAATATCGTTGACAGCAGATGCGTCTAAAATGTTCAGTGAATGGTAGTATGAAGAAAAAGACTGAAGAACATGTAGAAAATATCTTTACACATTCAAAGAAATCTCAATGACCACAATATGCTTTCGGCAATACAGCATTTATAAAGCCACTGGAGGCTGTCAGTGAAAGCTTATGTTCAATTTGATTGAAACATTAGAGCGGTTCTAGGCGCTCAGTCCGGAACCGCGGGACTGCTACGGTCGCAGGTTCGAATCCTGCCTCGGGCATGGATGTGTGTGATGTCCTTAGGTTAGTTACGTTTAAGTAGTTCTAAGTTCTAGGGGACTGATGACCACATATGTTAAGTCCCATAGTGCTCAGAGCCATTTGAACCATTTTTTTTTTTTTTGAAACATTAGTGTCACATACTTTTAGATTTGGTTGAAAGATGACGCAGGCAGCTGTTGACTGCGACCGTGACCTTTGCTTACCCTACCTTGCAATCGGACTGTTAGCAGTAGATTTCATCGACTATGATGGTGATTTGTTGGTAAGATGAAACGTAGTCAAAAGTGTCAACGAAACCTATAACAGTTTTGAACCCTGTGCCCTTGAAGTCACCTTCCTGTTTCTGCAGCTAAAAAAAGGAACAGATTTTTTTCTCTTTCACATATCTTTGTGAGCGATGACAATAACAAGATCATGGATAATCCTTAATTCCTCAGATACCGGTCTCAGAGGTGTTAAATCTGTTATAGCATCTGTGATGCTTGACCGTTGTTTTCTGCCGTTATGTATATCGTCGGTCGATCTCGACTTACACATCATGATAAGCTTCCTTCCCGCAAGTAGTGCAAACATTTTATACGCTCACAGCCTCCGTCGCTTACACTTGAACACACATCACATGCGTTTCGGTCGCTGATTTTTTTTTTTTTTTTTGCAATTTGTAGCAAAGAATTCTGTTTACGCACTGTACCATTAAGGAAAACGACCAACAACTTAATGAGATTAATTTTATTAAAAAATTCAATGGTTAATATGCATATGTAGAGACGTGTCAGGGAGGTGGATAAGCAAAATGTCTATATTTCGTCAGAGACTTGCATGCCCTAGGAAACTAGATGGTGTAACAATCGTATGAGCTGCGAATTGTTCAATTCGCTTGAAAGAAAAATGCTTTAGGTATGCTCAGATCGAGGGACCAGCGCCTAGATTTGCAGAACGGAGTCCCCTTGCATGTTTGCTCTAGGTTAACACGTCATTTGTTCTGATACTATCACGCTATGACCAGATATGTTGATAAAAAATGTTTGTGTCAATGATCATGATACAAAACTGAGGTATAATTTCAGTATTAAACTTATAAATAGCAAAGAGGCTTTACCGTTAACGGCCTTGCCGCATCGTAACACCGGTTCCCGCCATATTACCGAAGTTAGGCGCTGTTGGGCTTGGCTAGCGCTTGAATGTGTCACCGTTCGTGTCTGCCGAGTGCTGTTGACAAGCGGGGGGCGCTCAACCCTTGTGAGGCCAACTGAGGAGCCATCTGACTGAGAAGTGGCAGCACTGGTTACGGAAACTGACAACGGCCGGGAGAGCATTGTGCTGAGCACATGCTCCTCCGTATCCACATCCAGTGACGCCTGTCAACAGAAGATAATACGGCGGTCGATCGGGGCCTGTTCGAATGGCGAGAGAAGAGAGGCAAATTTTATGATGATTACTGGATAATGTACTTTTGGAATATTTTCCAATCAGGGACCCTGTGGCAAACAATGCTATTAGCTAGAATAATTCAGCTGTGATTCGTTTGACCGTACGCGTCTAAGCCTTACCATATAAGCAGCCACTGGAGATACGAAGAGCAATAAGTAAGTGGATATGAGATGCAGTTTTAATTTAATTTCATATAAATACTTTGTAAAGCACGTTTTCAAGTAGATCAGTGATGTATTACACGCAATTTATGTAGCTAACAAGAAAGACGGTGGTCTAAAAAAATAAAATACTTTTCTTCAGGCTTCAAGACTTTGTAACTTAAGTCTAAGAAGCCGACCTTACCTAGTGGTCTGTGTCTTTTCACCAGTGGTGCAGCTGAAATTTATATTCTGTAACAAATCCTTCCAGTCTCAACACTCTGAGTTCACTCAATGAGTCTACTCAACCCCACCTGATTCCAGGTACAATCATCATGGAGCATTTTGAGAATGACAATATTACACCAGTAATTGTGACGCAACTGGTCTTTCGAATTCTGGGGCAGTCAGGTTAAAATGCAGTGTGATTCAATAGAGGAAGTCCGAGTTTTCTGGCCAACGTAAAACCAAAACAAATACACTTTTTGCAACACTTAACATACAAACACTTTTGCAGCGAGGTAAACTTCATCAACTGTTAGATACATTAAAACAACAGAAGATTCAAATTTTTGCACTTCAAGAAACAGGAATGACGGACAATAACACCATGGATTTAGTTAATTATCGTCTTTTTAAAATCAAAACAGATAAAAGAATACTTAATAATACACCACATCTGGGAGTTCGTTTGCAGTCTCCCAAGTATTTTAATTTCAATAACGGAGGTAAAACTCATTAATAATAGACTACTGACAATTTCCCTTAAATGCGCAAATAAGGCATACACTTTAATTAATGCCCATATGCCAGTTAATCAGGATAACCGTAAGAAAACCTGAAGAAATTAATGAAGATTGGGAAACGTTAGAAAGCATCATCTCAAAAATTCCCTCAAACTATGTTAAAATTTTAATGTGTGACTTTAATGGTCAATTAGGTAAAGAGACAAAAATATAAGAAAACGGTGGATGGCTTTCCTGCTCATAAATGGACAAACCAAAATGACTAAAGATTTGTTGATACGTGCAAAATTTTTACCTCAAAATAATGTCAACACATTTTAAAAAGAACGCTTCTAAATAAAAATCTTGGTGGGCACCCAATACATTTATTGGGAAATTTCAAGTCGATCATGTAGCACTTTCATACCCTAACTACAAAGAAATTCTAAATGTGGAAGTCGGGAAAGGGGCCTAAAATACATTCTGACCATTATTTAATGCGAACAAAAGTAAAACTTCAACCTCAAGAACACTTCAAAACAAAAAAAATTATCCTAAAATTTGACACTGCTAAAACAACCCCAACACTCTAACAAGCGACCTTAACAGCAAACAATCCAACAATTGGCAAAACCTAAAAGAAAAGTTCATCGCAACAGCACAACATTTAATTCCGCTTCGAAAGAAACAAAAACACCCTTGGTGGAAAGCGGATTGTGAAACAGCAGTTAAGTCTAGGCATGAGGCATTCAAAAATTGGAATAGTAACAAAACTGAAAATACGTACAACACCTTTCTAACTGTAAGAAAAGAAACATCTAAATTAATCCGAAAGACTAAAAGAAACTACGAAAATGCCCAATTTTTGGAAATCGGAAAAGGCTTCCGAAGGAACAATATGTGAAACGTATATAAAACATTCAAAACAAAACTAACTAGTTACCTACCTCAAAGTCTTTCTTCAAAAATAAAAATAGCTGTTTGGATCTTAACAACCAGGAAAATTGTAAGGTACTTCCTAATTACTTTGAAAAACTATTTAACTTTCCAGTACCGGCGAATAAATTCCAACCACAGAAAACTAATAAAATCACCCCTAACTCAACAGAACCTGAATAAATGGATATAATTTAACAAATTAATAGACTTCAAAACAATAAAGCATCCGGAGAAGATGGTATAATTGCAGAACTACCTAAATCAGCTGGCCCTAACACTATAAAAGAGATCACTCAGCTAATAGGACATATCTGGCAATCTGAGAAAATACCTGATGACTGGAAAGCTGCCGTAATTCATGCACTGCATAAAAAAGGGAATAGAACTGATGTTAATAATTACCGAGGTATCTCTCTTCTCCCGGTCACATACAAAATTCTTGTTTACTTGACCGAGCCCAAGAATAGTTAGAACCTAAAATTGGCGAATACCAAGCACGCTTTAGACCAAAAAAATCCTGCCCAAAACAAATTCTTAATTTAAAACTAATCCTTAGGCACCAAAGGGTTTCTGATAACAATATTGTAAGCACATTTGTGGATTTTTAAAAAGGCCTACGACTCAGCTGATCGCGAATCTCTTTTCCAAATTTTAAGGGAGCAAGGGCTAGATAATAAAACTTTAACACTGATTAAGGAAACGTTAACTGACACTAGCTCTAAAGTTAAATTCAGGGAAAAATTTCTGAACCATTTGATATAAAGACTAGTGTCAGACAGGGAGGTGAACTCTTACCATTACTGTTTAACTGTGTTTTGGAAATGGAGATTACAGAATGGCGAGAATAAAAGCCGAGCCAAAATATTGATAGATAAATCAATCATGTTAGGCAGAAGTAATATTAGAATAGATTGCCTCGCCTTTGCAAATGATCTGACAATTTTAACTAGGGATATTCCCACAGCTCAAAAACAAATTGAAATTCTTAAGGAAATTGCGGAAAAATAGGCCTGCAAATATCTTTGGAAAAAACGGAATATATGACATGCAACAAACAAGCACCAAAGTTTTTGAACACAAAATATGGAAAAATAAAAAGGGTTACCCAGTTTAAATACTTGGGGTAAATCATAGAAGAGAATGGTCTGGAAAAAGCTGCAAACGAAGACCGCTGTCAAAAAATGGCAGCTGCATTCAAATTAACACAAAAATTTGTAATAAAAATCTCTTTCTAAATTCAGTAAACTTGGGCATTACAGCGCTGTAATCAAACCTGAATGTCTTTATGGAGCAGAAACTTTAATTTTAAATACGTAGAGGGATATTGAAGAAATTCAAAAAAAGAAAGAAAGACTATTACGAAAATATTAGGTCCCAAAATTACTGATGGAGAAACTTATAGACTGAGAAGTAATAAAGAAATAGAATAATAAACACACATACATGGTGACAGGAGAAAACGAGGACATACATTTTATGAGCACATTAAAAGAATGGCACCCTCTAGGTGGACAAAATAAATAGCAGAATTCTACGAAAACAGAAGTAAGGCTAAAACTCAGCCAATTAAATGGATCGCTGCGATTAAGGAGGATCTTAAAGTAGCCGGTATAACTCAGGCAGACGTTACAGATAGAAAAAACATTCAGGCAAAATATATTTGAGAGAAAAGTTGGTCAGAGGAAAATTAGAAAACAGACTGGAACACCATGGCCTGATGAAAGAAAGAGACTTCATTCTGAAAGGATGAAACAAATTTGGACCCAAAGAAAGGCCAACCATCAAGTGATGGATTGTATCTCTTGTGGTCCTTTTGGGCCCATACGTGGATAATAATGAAATAATTTGTTTTCTGTTGTACTTGGCACGGTTTACCACACCCACTAGACGGCAATCCTTACATACGGAAAGTAAATAAATATCGCACTGCTCTAGGGCACGAGTCTCCATTCGCACTACGATCGACTAACCACTGCGACCAGTATCCTGTGTACGATTTTGTGTGGCCCTTCTCGAAAAGTTTCTTCATGCTGATGCAGATACAGAAACACATACTTACGTTTTTAACATACGTTGCAATTTATATATTCACCAAACCTTTTAAACGCACCGTAGGTTTCAACGACATTTATCTTAGAACAAAGTAAAGTATTTCCTCGAAGACTGAAAATTCTATTTGCTTATTTTTAGCCGTTGCTTTTTTCTGAAATACATCATTATTGGAATGCGTAGAAAAATGGGTAGACACAGATTCACATTCATTAGATACAGTTCCTTTTTTGATTTTTTTGTCATTTAAAAAATAGGTGCTCTTATTACACTTACCCCAACTTGCAGGAGTATCTTGCAGGAAGAAACCTTGTTAGGTTTCTGTAGATAACTACAGCAATGCAGTAAGTTCCATTCAAGTATGCTCTTCTTTTCAGAGCATCAATGTAAATAGTCATCTTATTAAGTACTGTTGTGGAAGTGCTTAAAACAGAAAAAAATTCAGTTACATTACAGGAAGTATATTAAAGCATGTAAAAGTGGAAAAACATATTTGAGTACAGGCACTGATAATTTCTAGCATACGGTCTTTTCTTATGCTGCAAATATAATTTTAAATATTCTGCAATACACACGAACCTGTTTCCTCTTTTCCACTTTCTAGTTCTAATTTTTGTACTTTACCAATGTTATCGTATCGTGGTGAATCTCTTTTACAAATTGCAAAACGCGAATGGAACCAAGAGTTTTTTCTTAATAACGTAAGGATTTCTGAAAATAAGTTGATGGGCCATCTTCTATTAATGGTAAGTTGTTTATAGGCTGTAAGTTTCTAAGAATCAACAAATTGTGAAATAATTATCTTGCTATTTGCTTCTTTTACGGGTGAACTGTTAACATTAGTTATTTTATGCTTCTTCTTTGAAATAAAGAAAAGCTAAGTACGCTTTACTTCCATTTGAAAACCTCGGTGAAAACAATATGTTTTTGGTTACAAGAAAACTGAGGTTGTGATGGTAACTTGCATTGTAGAGTATAAAGTAGCTACAGAAGATGAGCAGCCTTTAAGTATTATGGAATACGTAATTTGATGACATTAGAAATATTGTTAATAAAACATGAAAGAATAAATGATGAAATAGTGAGAACAGGGAGTGTCACTTATAGAATTATTCTTGTCTTTCGGTAGATTGTTAAAATAGCAAAAAAATTACGTGACATTTAAGAAGAAAGACTGACTCGCCTTGAAGCTCTAGCTAGTGATTAAGCAGAAGCGTACTATCAGTGAATTAATCTATTCGTAATTATTGTTAGCTTCGAAGTCAACAAATTAACTGTAGACAATAGTTAAGGAACACTGATTAGATAAGTAGGTTTATAGCAGACATTCACAGCACGCACGTGTATCGCCTCCGGCAGAAGTGCCTTCGGCAAATGTGATCGCCACGAGACAACACGTGGTACAAAAACGGAGCGTATTGACAATGTTACTGAGTCTTTCGGCTTCCACCGTAACTGCATAAGCCATTACTCTTACAGGAGGAATATACTGCTGTATATCTACTGCAAAGACTCGGAATCCAAAGGAGAGGCGCTCAAATTTTCGTCGGTTGGTTCCGATTTAGATTTATCGTGGTTTACCTGAATCACCTGAGGTAACTGCAATGATATTTCTTAAGGAAATCCACGGTCCATTCCTTTCATATCACCATACAAAGCCAGACAGTGAAATCTTAGACGCCCGCGTCCGTGGGTCGCAGTACTTTTTAAACACGAGAGGCGTTCAACAAGTAATGTAACACATTTTTTCTCCTGAAAGCATGGTGGTTTTATTCACGATTCCAATACAACATATCATTCACAACCCTTTTGGCTACAAAACCCATTTTTTAAAGCCGCCGTTGTGGCCGAGCGGTTCTAGGCGCTTCATTCTGGCACTGCACGACCGCTACGGTCGCAGGTTAGAATCCTGTTTCGGGCATGAATGTGTGTGATGTCCTTAGGTTAGTTAGGTTTAAGTAGTTCTAAGTTCTAGGGACTGATGACCTCAGATGTTAAGTCCCATGCTGCTCAGAGCCATTTGAACAATTTTGAACCCATTTTTCAAAATATTCTCCGTTCGATGCGACGGGCTTACTCTATCTTACTGAGAGGACGTGCATGCCCGCATGGAACCACTCTACCGGTCGAAGTCGGAGACAATTTCTTGCTGCATTAATAACATTCTCATCATCTACTACTACCTCCTGCGGAGTACATCCTTCACTGGGCAACACAGGTGGAAGTCGGAAGGTGTGAGATCCAGGCTGTAGGTTGGATGAGGAAGAACAGTCCAATGAAGTTTTGTGAGCTCCTCTCAGGTGCGCAGACTTGTTTGAGGTCTTGCGTTGTCGTGCAGAAAGAGAAGTTCGTTTACATGTTTCTAGCGGCGAACATGCTAAAGTTGTTCCTTCAATTTTCAGAGTTTATTGTTCAATATAAGGGAGGACATCAAACAGAATAGCCGCTTCAGACTTGCGAAAGACAGTCGCCATAACTTTATCGGCTTAGGATGCGGCTTTGAACTTTTTCTTCGGAGGAGAGGTGGTATGGCGCCACTCCATGGATTGTTGTGTTGTTTCCTGTTCGAATTGGTGAACCCATATTTCATCTCCTGTGACGATGTTCGACAAAAAACTGCCAGGTTTGTGTGACCTTGTTGCGATGATGCCAGACGTCTCGTCCAACTATTCATTGTCCTCTTATTCACTGGAAGGTCTCCGTTGACATCCTGGAAGCAGCTGTCAATATCTGCGATGCTCTGGTTTCTCGCCAAAAGAAAGTCAATAATAGTTCTCTGTTTGGAACTCACAAACGCCATTTTGTAGGTTACGTACAGTAACGCCATCTTTTGGGACTTTATGAATCTACTCGTATAGCAGTGTAGCAGCTGAAGCGGGAATATTCCACGATGTCCCACAACAAATTCTTCATTCTTTCAACGTAACTGAACCAGAAAGAAATGTGTTGCATTACGTATTGAATGTCCCTCGTACATTTCTTCAGAGTTCTCTGCCTCTATGAGGTGATTTACAAGAGTTTGCATTAGCGCATCGATTCATTCGCTTTAGGAACAGCAGTTAAACGACTCTTGTTCTCTTCAGTCGAAAGCTTTCAGGATATATCTGACCGCTATTTCTTGAGGAATATGTCTACTGTTGTTCCTTATTTCTCTCCTTAAACATTCTTGAGTATCGAATACTTTGGTGAGTTACATTTTAGTTATCGTTCTTTTCTTACGGAATAGTTCGCGTTCACCGGACATCGCCAAGTTCGTTTTAATGCATGATAATATTTCCGTACCGTAGACGATCGTCACGCAGACATCCACTTTATATAGACTGCAAGCTTCACTGATTTGTCGACTGTAATCCATCACAACTGCATCTCCCTCTGAGGGTCCCAAATCTTTTCTATGAATTTCATCTCAGTACTACCATCAGGATCCCAGCACCGCTTTGCTGTTTAATGTATGCCGTGGAAACGTCCACCTGAGCTACTTTCTTGTTTTATTTAGTGGTAAGATTCATCAATAACATACATTTATTCATCATTCGGGTTGCATCAAAATTTAACAGAATTGGATCGCATCTCCAAAAAGTTATGTTTTATTCTCTTCTGTTTGTCCTCGGCTTTAACCGCCGTGAGTCCGAAAACTGTTATCTTATCGTCAGAAACTTGTCCCACTGACCGCTGAATATTATTGAAACCGCTGAAATACGACTTGGTTTTCAAGGGCCGGTGACAATATTTGATACAGCAGATTTCCGCCGCTCTTCACAACAAAGTGTGTTCCTTCCTCAAACAAAGCTTCTTGGTCCCCGACTCGTTTGCATTGGTCGTACATAGTTGACAAATGAAATTTACTATACTATATTTCTTCTGTGGATGCGTGACGCGTCCCCATGAAACGTATTTGGACGTCACTTATAAATGCTCAGGATCGTGAACTTCTCGTTCGTTGGAGCCACAGCAGTCGAGTTAATACTACGGCAGCAACAATGGCAATCGTCTGTTCAGAGCATTCTTCGCTGAGCGCTAGCTCATCTGAGGAGCATTCTTTCACGGAATAGGTGTTGCTTGTGATGGTGATGTTATTCTTAGAATGAACCAGTAGTCATCGCTCCGTGAAGATACCAAATGCCACGAACATTCCCCTTGTTTACCTTACAAACATTTGAAAAATTACACAAGAAGTACGTCGTGTTTTTGATGAATGCATTTGTATAATGGATATTGTATAAAAACGAAAACTATAATGTACCTAATGGTTTATATGCGTCCATTTATCCTCTTATACACAGCACTGCAAAATGTTCCGTTCAAGAAAATTTCTTTGTTCCGGTGATTCTTCAACAAAATTTCAATATCCTGAGGATATGTCATCGTTCATTCATCGTGTAGCCCTCAAAATAACCACGGGAAATTTCCTTAGTGGGGTGTTTAGATGATCGTCGCAGATCTACCACAGAAATGTTCTCATAACCTCGGTTGCTGGAAACTGATTTTTAAAAGAGAGAACTTTAGCCATCGTTTTTCACTTTCCAAGATTTTGCATGCTGTTGTTCACTGGAGATTATGTACGTCGTCTGTGCAAAACATTTTCTAAGTACGGTCGACGATTTAAATCTTCTGCTAGCAGCCATTACATAAACAGTGCTGTAATTCTTTGATAGTTTTCCAGTGAGGTTGACAGCATGGAGTCATGCTCTCCTTTTGAGAACTACTCTTTCGTGAATAAGCCTGAAGTTGTTTCTTCTATCTCTTAAATAGATACCATAAGCCTATTTTCATAAATCTTCTCAAAGTTTCAAATCATTCCCTGAACTTGGTTTTGTTCCAGAAATTGATACTGAAAACGATTGTCAAATTCAGTACTAGAAAACAGGCTGTTGGAATGAATGAAAGGGGAAGCTATGGTTGTGGTACAGTTTTGCACGGAGCACAAATTTATTCATTGATAGCGCTTTGTTTAAGGATCCTGAAAGAACGCTGTATACATGGAAAAGACCTGGAGATACCCGATGGCTATAAACAGACTGCATAACGGTAAGGAAGAGATTTCGAAACCAGATTTTAAACTTCAGAATATTCGCAGGGTCTGATGATGACTCCGGATATAATTTATTGGTTATGAACAACAGATCAAAACGGAAGGAATCACAGAAACACGGGAAAATAATGAAATGACCTAGGCGTATTGAAAGAACCAGAGGTTGCTGTTGGAAGTTTAAGATAGAACTTTAGGCAACTATTGAATGAAATAAGGGTGGGGGGGGGGGGGGTTGGTGGAAGAGACCAAAACAGTGAGGTCACCGGTCTCATTGGATTAGGGACGGATGGGAAAGGAAGTCGGCCGTGCCATTTCAAAGGAACCATCCCGACATGAATGAAACAAGGGTAAGAATAGAAGAAAGATAAGTAGCTTTCGGAGATGAAATAGTGAAGGTAGCAGAGGAGCCTATAGGAGGAATTTAAAACTGTAAAAGTATGCAATCTATGGGAAGCCGCCTATAGCGAAAATAAGAGAGAGACCTTTGGAGAAAAGAGAATGGTCTGTATGAATATTATGAGCACAAATGGCAAGTCAGTACTACGCAAAGAAGGGAAGGCTGTGTGGTGAAAGGCGTACACAGAAGGGCTATACAAAAGAAAAGAACCTGAGGCAATGTTATAGAAAAGGAAGGGGAAATATGTGAAGATGACATGGAGGTTGCAATACGGAGAGACGAATTTGACAGAAATACCTAAATAGAAACAAGAACTAAACAACTATTCTTCTGACTTGTAAAGAAACTTGGCAGAACCAGCCATAAGAATAATATTCCATATGGTACACAAGATACAGTATGTGATCAAAAGTATCCGGACACCTGGCTGAGAAAGACTTACAAGTTCTGGGCGCCCTCCATCGGTAATGCTGGAATTCAATAGGGCCCACTCTTAGCCTTGATGACAGCTTCAACTCTCGCAGGCATACATTCAATCAGGTCAAGGAAGGTTTCT
The DNA here is from genome assembly GCF_023897955.1 of Schistocerca gregaria. Lineage (NCBI taxonomy): Eukaryota > Metazoa > Arthropoda > Insecta > Orthoptera > Acrididae > Schistocerca > Schistocerca gregaria. The sequence goes on along the minus strand of NC_064931.1, from coordinate 598,070,261 downwards.
TGGGAATGGCACTGAGGAGAGGTATCGATGACGGTCGGTGAGGCCTGGCACGAAGTCGGTGTACCAGAACGTCCCAAAGGTGTTTTATGGGATCCAGGTCAGGACTCTGTGCAGGCCGTCCGTTATTGGGATGTTATTGTCGTCTAATCACTCTACCACAGCCCGTGCATTATGAACAGGTGCTCGATCGTTTTGTAAGATGCAATCGCCATCCTCGAATTGCTCTTCAACAGTGGGAAGCAAGAAGGTGGTTGAAACATCAATGTAGGCCGTGTTGTGATAGTGCCACGCAAAACAACAAGAGGCGTAAGCCCCCTCCATGAAAAACACGACCACCCCATAACACCACCGCCTCCAAATTTTACTGTTGGCACTACACACGCTGGCAAGTGACGTTCACCGGGCATTCGCCGTATCCACATCCTGCCATCGGGTCGCCACATTGTGTACCGTGATTCGTCACCCACACAACGTTTTTCCACTGTTCAATCGTCCAATGTTTATGCTCCTTACATCATGAGCAGCCGCTCGAGCATGAAATCCAAGTTTTCTCACCTCCCACCTAACTGTCATAGTACTTGCAGTGGATACTGATGCAGTATGGAATTCCTGTGTGATGGTCTGCCTATTACACATTACGACCCTCTTCAACTGTCGGCGGTCTCTGTCAGTCAACAGACGAGGTCGGCCTATACGCTTATATGCTGTACGTGTCCCTTCAAGTTTCCACTTCACTATCACATCGGAAACAGTGGACTTAGAGATATTTACGAGTGTGAAAATCTCGCGTACAGATGTATGACACAAGTGACACCCAGTCACGTGACCCCGTTCGAAGACCGTAAGTTCCTCGGAGCGCCCCATTCTTCTCTCTCACGATGTATAATGACTACTGAGGTCGCTGATATGGAGTGCCTGGCAGTAGGTGGAGGAACAATGAACTTAATATGAAAAACGTATGTTTTTGGGGGTGTCCGGATACTTTTGATCACGTAGTGTATATCTCTTCCGTATGCCATTACCATACGTGACGAGACACTGTACTAATAGTTCCAGCCAGCCGACCTCCATGAACTCAGGATACGTCGTTGCAGCAGAAGCTGACTTCATATATTCAGATTGTCCTTGTAAATAGGTATGGATTTTTAACTGGGGCGTTACTGTGCACGTTTTCGATAAACATCAGCATTAGATCCATAGGAAATATAAGATGCTAAATTAATGGGCTATGTTTCCTCTAAATGAATTGTGCGATACCAAAAATGTAACTAAGGTTTCACAAAATTCTGAAGATTTATATTTGATAATCGCTTCGACTTATTCAAAAAGAATCCTTCGCTTACTGCCTCCCTCAGTTGTATAAATGTTGTCAATGGCGTTTTCGATGAATAGAATTTCCTTTGAAAGGTCAATCGTTTTATGTTGGTATCTTCTGCTTTTTTTTTTTTTTTTTTTTTGACAACATTCACTGTATGCTTTAGAGGCACACGGCATTTTATGTGTTATAATAGATCTTTGTCACAACATTCATTTGTACAGCACTCTTACTTTTGATTTTATCTTTTGCGAATTCTGCATGGTGTTACAAATTGAAATAATTCTCTCATTCGCATTACTATTGATCTCCAAAACTTATTATTCAGTAATTTTGTGAATTATTTCCCTGGTTCTAGTGCACACACTTACACAACGATTGCTTTAAATGAATTGGTATTCAGCTGTACGATACTTAGATTCAATGTGTTACCGGCTTATGCCCATAGCACACTAATTGTGTTTATCCTATCTGGTGTGCAAATGTGTCACATATTTAACTCCACAAATTAACTGTCCGCTACGTAAGCTGTGGCTGCAGTTCGAAATTTCTGCTTGACGTCTGATGTTCGCTAAATCATATACGCTCTCGCACACGAATGTACTAAATATTTCATCGGATAATATTGGCCCATTCATTTTATGATTGTTCTTCAGTTCACTAATCTTACCTTGTCATATAACTTAGGGGCTAATCTGAATGCATTGCTTTGCATTGATTAATCAGCTTTACCGAAAAGGGAATGGAATCGTAATCGTATTTGTCTTTCTTACTTTTATTTAAATAACTACATATTTTGCAGGAAACGAATGCTGCTTAAATACTGGACCCTTTAGGCTATCTAGTTGATGGTATTCTTATAAAGTGTATTATAGTGAGCTCAAAGTTCGTATTATTTCATTAAATAGCCTGTTAATCTTACCTGGTGAAATGTTTCTGAAAAGTTTTTCCCGTAAGTGATGTAGTCTTAAATGGAGAGACGATTAGCTCAATTGAACTTAATTGCAGTTTATATGTCTTCATCGGGATCAGAAATGAGCCCCATATAATACTTTCTTGATTCACAAGTTCCTGTAACTGTACGATTTTCTGAAAACAAAAATGTTTATGTCAGGAGAAAAATTCTTTGTAGATCTTGAAAGGCATCTAGAAATCGGAAACCTCAATCTAATATAGAATTAAATGACAATAATGTTACGTCAGATTGTGGGAAGGTACTGAACAGATCAGTTCCTGGATCCCTATCAGTTTTAATTTTTCAATAACCAGTAAAAAGAGTCTTTTGTATACTTGAACAAGAAGTAGTAAAGACAGCTTTTTAACTGCCTTGTAAGACTCAAAGTGATTATATTCTAGGATATTGTATAAAATGATTCATGTAAATTTCTGTTCACTACACAGTGTACAATGAAACAAAATATCTTGCACTGAACGAAGGAAAGTTTTCGTGAAACATCTAATACCTGTATATGTTGAGGACGATAAAACTGAAACATAAGAAATTTGCTGTACGTTCTTGCAGATCTTTGTGATTCACAGCAATACATTCCGGGAAGTTAATACTGTTTACAACGTTGTAATACACCAAGAGAGTACATTGTCCTCGTATCAGTTTCAGAAAGACGGGTACGTGTCGTTAGATGTATGCAATATAAATGCAATGTTTCATTACGTGGTATAGTAGCGGGGCTATAACCGTTCTGAAGCTCCTGTGTTGTCGACAAGCGACTTCCATCCAGAGATACACAAGTTATTCATGATTTTATTTTATTTTCTTCCTCTGGTTTCATTGACCTTTTACAGGGTACGCTGAGATCATCCAGAGAACCGTATACCGACGATATTCTTCAGAAATGACATGTTTTCACTCTTTTGCGGACTGTCAGCTGCGTTGAATATTTGTTACAAGTTGTAGATGTCTTCTGACCGGGAAAAAAGAAAGGAACGTATTGTGAACTGAAGCGTCGAGTTGGTCCTTGAGGTATCCTCAGCTTGCGAAACTAGTCGCAAATTGCTTGCGATAAACAATTAAATGGGTTCGAGATCCAGCCCAGCATGCAGTTTCGGCGTAATAAATCCTTCGTTCCTCTTCGTCCTTGCATAAGCCTGCGTTTATAATTCTATATTCTAACCATTGCATCATGAATGACCACAATGTTAAATAGCTTAGTCTTTCTGTATGATCGTATATTAAATGTTACCACAAGTTAATATAACTGCATAACAGTCAGTAGTGAAACATCATCTTCTTTCACTTTGACTTCTTGAATTCTCGAAAGAGCTTCATCAGCTGCAGTTAAATTCCATGCGCTTCAGATATAACGTGTTTAGCTGGGGAAGTATCCTAGTCAGCTGCACTGTTTCCCCACACTGAATGGAGTGTTAATTAGTAGTACTTGGTTTCTGTTCAGAGTTACCACTACATTTAGGTTTCGTGCATCATAATTTCTAATTTCTAATTTCTAAATTCCGCTTCTTCTCCCAGACTCTCATCATTAGTCAAACTTAGAGACAAATCAGGTTTATTTCATATGAATTTAATGCTTGTGACAAAAAACATTGTTCCACAGCGTGTTACAGTGTATATTGTGAAAAATCATTACGCTAAATGCTCTTATCCATATGTAGGAGCACGTTCCAATTAGAGCTTTCCTTTTATATCCTTTTTGGGATACTTGAAACGGAGATACTGTAATTATTCATTTGTTGGGGCCATCAATATGATGTTTCGACTGATGTGCTGAAGTCGACCTGATGTCTGTGTGTCCAGATCGTTACTTGTTGTCTTCCCATAAGCTATTTTTTAACCGAAAAGAGTTACCTTCCACTTTGGCTCTCATAATGATAAATGGTATTATCCGTCTTTGATTGGACGTGATATGAAATCATATTTACAAATTCTCACCGTTTATTCACTACACCTGCAACCCAGCTGTGCCGATGCTGATCTGTTACCCATACACATGATCGAGCACATTTCAGCGGTAAATTAAACTGAGAGTTACACCTAGTCAAAAGTCTAGACGACCGTCATTTCACAAAGGTTTATACAATAACACTGAATAATACGGCTCTCTTATCATCTTCAAGTGGAGTGTAGCAATAGGAGCAGTTCTGGCCTCTAGTTGCGCTACTAACGCCCCGTTTTAACAATACTCCTAAAATTGTAACGTCTCTTCCTCTTACGTTTCCATACTTAGAGGTATAGCAAGCCTAGCAACCAAACCGAAATTCAATTAATCGCTATCTTCTACCACAGTTATCATTGCGAACTATTGTTTCGATCTCTGCTACTTGTAACGGTTTTCTGTTGACGGACAAAAAAGGTCCCATTTTGCAACACACCATTACCAAACTGTTTTTAAAAATAGGAGTTGTCCTGCCAAAATTATACGTACTGCTGATCGACTTGGCTGAGACGTAACTGCTGCTGAACACTGTTCCAGTATTCTTGATTATTGAATAAATAGCCCTTTTTGGAAGAATCCTATTTTATAATCGCCCATTTCCATATCATTACCTTTCTTGTAAATAATTCTGGAAATATTTGTCAAGGTAAGTCACTCAACAAATACAGTTATATCACTATTAGTGCACAACCGGCCATTAAAACTGCAACACTACGAAGTCGGCATGTATCAAACATCAAACTGGCATGAAGTCAACTAACTGCATGGATGAGCAATTGATTAGATTTTAGAGCAGCCGCACACTGTAGGTAGGAGTAATGCCACCTGCAACCTACGGGATGTTACAAAGCGATACCGAAAAACTTTGAGAGGTTGTAGAGGGCGTCGTGAGGAACAAATAGAGGCTAGAGCCCCGTGTCCGGAAACATACAACAATGCTACAGAGCGTCGAAGCTATAAGCGCCGGAGCCTGTAACTTCGACGTTCTGTAGCGTCGTTAGACGACATTTCCGGACACGGGTTACTAACCTGAATTTGTCCCTCAAGACACCTTTTACAACTCTTCCAAGGTTGTAGGTATCGTTTTGTAACACCCTGTATTCACAGGGCATCCCAGGAAGAATATAGTTAATATTCAGGAATATGGCAGGAACGATTATTTGAAGCAAAAAAAGCCTAGTGAACATGGGCATTACAATGCATATCGCTGCCTTAAGAGCTATGAGCACTTCTTCATCTGTGATACTGTGGAATTTTTTTTTCTACTGCCAGATATGTTTTCCACATTTGGTAAGCGCTAGCATGAATCAAAACAAGAAAAACATGTGAGCAAACATGGGCTCTAAAGTGCATACCTTAAGAACTGTCAGCACTTGTTCATCTTTGGTACTGTGAAACACATCTCTTCTACTGAAAAAAGTGCTCATAGCTTTCAAGGCATGCATTTTAGAGCCCATGTTTACTACAGTTTTTTGCCTCGAATGATCGTTTCTATCATATCCCTGAATATTGACCATTACTCCTGGGAAACCCTGTATAAGAAAAGATCACGCAGTGGGTTCCTAACCATAAATTTCATCTTTGTGAGAAGGTCATGTTATGCCTCGACTGAGAAGAAGAAGAGTCTACCATCATGTCGGAAATTAAGAACTTCTTGATCGTGGCCTACTGAGTCTGTGGTTTATCGTTCCGAGATACTGCTAATTCCGTTCTTTTGCATCCCACTGTTCTCATGTGAATAGGAAATCGATGGGTTCAGGGGGGCCATGTTCAACGACATGCAGAATCTCAACGGTGCCACACGACTAGCCCCCTAGAGGACAGATATATTCTTCACTCAGCGGTGACTGTTAGTTCAACAACGTCATGTACTTTTAAGAAATGGGCTTGTTTGCAGCATCATTAGAATCCATACTAACAGTGTGACGACGTCTGGAAGATTAGATTTTAACGTCCCATCGACTACGAGGTCATTAGACACGGAGCATAACCTCGGTTAAGGGAAAAACGGGGAAGGAAACTGGCTGTCCCTTTCATGGGAAACATCCCAATATTTACCTTAAGCGATTTAGGGAAGTCACGGAAAATCTACATCTGGATGGCCGGATGCGGAATTGAACTGTTGTCCTCCCGAATGTGAGGCCAGTGTGGTAACCACTGAGCTACCTCGCTCGGGACGACGTCTGGAGCTCCACGGGCTGTCAGTGTGGCGACCAATGTTGAGGGTTCCATTGAGGTGGCGGAAAAGAGAGGAACGGCTACAGTGGTGCGTCCGACGAAAACAATGAGCACAGGAGTGGTTCTGAGAACAGCATCACAATGGGCGTATCGGTGTGTGGAGGCTGAAGGAGAGCGAACGGTAACAGGTAACATTTGTCATCGTCTTAAGGACCCAGCACTTGGCCTGATGGTATGGAGTGCTATTGGATAAATTACACGATCACTTCTGATTCACATAGCCGCTAATTTGGACATCAGCCGTTACATTTCTGACATATTAACACCTGTGACGTTATCTTTCAACAAGAGAGCGCAGTACTGCATGTTTCCTTTGCTGACCGGAACTACTATCCACTCGTAATATTATTGGACTTGGCCTCCTGTGGCCATTATCGGAAGCACACGGTGAGTTTACAGTTTACAAACACTGTTTCCAGTCTTTCGACTGTCGTATACACTGTGGAAGTCCGGATAACTTGTGCTGTCGTTATAACAGTATAGCGTATTCTGATGGCCTTCAACCGCACAGGGAAATACAAATACACGAGCCGACCGGAGCGCCTCACTCCCAGGTAGAATAATGCTGTGGTCGACTAATGCCTCAATACAGAGAATGTTCGAATGTTGTTCCGGCCAGCGAGTTCTCTTCAACGCTCTCAACTGAACACACCGGATCGTGGGTGGCCGAGAGACTGGCACGCCATCAACTGCAACTTCTGTGACTGATGAACTCAGGCATAAGAGTGGAAGAAGCAGAGAATGTCGCACCCATATCTGTCATCCAATCTCAGTTCAACTCGTTGCCCATTCCAGCTACCAGAGATTGGCAGCTCTGTGTACTATATTTCACACCCTGTACACCCTCAAATCACCTACAAATTTTATCATGTATTCTTCCTACCATAATGTATAACCACAACAAGTAAAATTTCGTTGTTTGGTGTCATTTATGTTAATGAAATTTTAACGACCAGCAGTATACTTCCGGTCTATTGACTCCGAGTGGTTCCACAGGACCCGAAAATTATTCATAACGCCTTACTCAATTTCGAGGCTGATCTTTTCTTCCAGCGAACACATTCTAATAATCACTTAAATTTTAACCTGAATTTCTTTTCAGATTTCTTGAGATTTTATAACTGTTGTTACGTTTCGCGGTTTATCAGTTTCTTCCACAATTACGTACGCTCTTGCAGAAGGCGGAAATTTGTTAATGCCTCACATTACCATTACTGCCTCGGTATTCAAAGGCCTTCGGGATAATGATATTTGGTTATAACAACAATGGCCAAGCTTGTGACATAAAGTAAATTTATTGCACAAAAACAAGTTTTTGTTGCCAAGTATGACTAGGAAAAACATCTTATCAGTCATTTTCAAATGAAATGCAGACGTGTTTAGTACTCTGTCATCCATCATGTGGTCAGTAAATCGCATTACTGAATTACCTGCATGAGTCTGTGTCACACGTCTGTGATTCGTAAAAGCACTCGATATTAACAACGGAAAATGCATAAAAGTTAATGATGCAATTAATTATCTGCTGACAGCACAGTTTCAGAAAACTGCAGTAATCAAACGGTAAGCCCAAGACAGTTATTGATAAAAACGCTGAATAGTTCGTAACAGAGTTGCATTTACAATTTCGAGATGTCTTTACTATAACACAGCCGCCAGAAAAATGTGAACTTTCGTGTATTCTTGTTTATGTTGCTTGAAATGTCTCCTTTTGTGCTGATTCTGCAGTCAATACTTTTTTTGTGTTGGGACGAACATTTCTCATAGTCATAGCATAAAAGTTAGTGCACACGTAATGTATTTTATTCTAGAAACTTCTTAAAACTGTAAGAAAACCATTCCTCACCATACTGTTCATGGTATTTCTCCCTTATTACCAGACTAGAAGTAGTACGGCAACGGCAACCGGAAGTGGTAGTGCTAAACAAGAGTCCTACGCAGAGATTTTAGACAAGTTTGGATAGCTCACTGCGCACAGAAAGCACGTATCCCTATGTGCGAGCCAGTTTTAATTTGTAACTGATGTTGTTTTATATGTCGACTAATTTACATTTCCCGAGTAGGTATGGAGAACCTTTACTTAACACCTCATTTGTGTTTTTTGCATGATTATCTTAAACGAAATATTATTACTTCACCAATAAGTTACAGATATGTTGGACTAGGCGAGATATTCAAATTCTTATATTTCTAATCCGTAACTGTTTACATACCGTCAATAATATCACGTACATAATAATATCACTTCTTCTTTGTTTGGGAAGCGATTAATATTATATACATTTATAGCAAACGCTTTTGTGCTAGATTTCTCATCTTTAGGGCTCATTGTTATCAGTCTAATGAGCTTCTCTTGAAAAGGTAGTATGCATCTCTTTTGCTAATCCTGTACATCTTGTTGACTTATAAGAACACGCAGCCAAATTTCGGAACCAAAGTGACGTTATCATTTCAAATAACATTTATATTTGACTCAGTGCTCAGTGATGCCGAGTTTAATGAAATGCCTCACAACCTTCTGGCTCACACTGCCTGAACACTATTTCATGTTACTGCACACACACGCGCAGTTCACCATACAAATTTAATCTTTTTCTCTTGCAGGCATAGGTAACAGCTTTAAATTGTTTAAAATGCTATCTTTGTTCTTCTGCTTCACTGACCACTTAACTTCATGATTTATTTGTCAACTACTTCAACTCATAGATCGCATGTTTTAACAAAGTGCTATCTTAGAGACCAGTCTAATTTTATGGATCCTTTTAATGGCGACTGAAATTTTAATTCTTCAACTAACTTAAATTTCACTTCTCTCCAATATTTATACCAGTTTAAAGTAATTTCCCCTTTATTTGTTCCTCATCGTGTTTGATCAATCACAACTAAACAATAATTGTAGGGAAGTGGGAAACTTACCTAAATCGAATTAATATATAATGTTTATACGTTGCTCTTACAGTGGAAACAGGTGAGCTTGCATGAATGAATGGTTGCCTTAATATTAAATGAATATGTAATCGATGATATACGAATCAGATCTTCCAAGAACATTGTTTGAAACTCAAGTGAAAATGATAAACAAACAAGAAGCTAAAATTATATTTTGACTCTGCAGCGGAGTGTGTGCTGATATGAAACTTCCTGGCAGATTAAAACTGTGTTCCGGGCCGAGACTTGAACTCGGGACCTTTGCCTTTCCCGGGTAAGTGCTCTAACAACTATACCGCGAAAGGCAAAGGTCCCGATTCGACTCTAGGCCCGGCACACAGTTTTAATCTGCCAGGGTGTTGCATACTAGAAGGTGTTTAAATCCGTTTCAGCAGTAGCTAAATTCAAGTTTAAAGTATCTGATAATTAAAAATAAAACCTTAAGACTTAATCCGTACCTCAGGATTTTGGATGGAAAATGGATTATCCAGTAATATACTTATTATTTCGTAGAAGTCATTCACAGAAGCCAGAATGTCATCGAGGAAATTTGTTTGATTCAAGTAGCTTTGAACGTCATGAAGCAAATCCAAGACTTGCTCTCCTTCACCTGGTAATAGCCTGGTTAGTTTTTTGAGGAGAGCTAATGTGTCAGCGAGTGTTTCTGCTCCAGTTGTGTTTTGATATCCCAAAGTCAACAAGATAAACTGAAAACAGAAAATGCAATAAAAATAAGTATCAAAATAATTTTCCATTATAGTTATTATCACGTATCTATTACATATACATTTGCTTAGAAAAGGAGAGGGAAGGCTGTAGGAGTAACATATTGGAAAAAAGTGGGAGACAGATTTTTCACAATTGTTACTTTATTTATTAAAAGTTAAATTCAATAACATCAATGCAAATGTAAAATTGCTCGTCGTTTCACAAAATTTTGTTCGTTAAACTGGGAACTGTACATTTATTGGGCTTATTTGGTAAAATGCGTTTCCCAAAACTTAGCAGGAGTGGAATGAGTTTGAGATTAAATATGAGAAAAAAAACACAAAATTACGCATCAGACGAAATTTGGCGATATGTGTACCTAGAAGTAGTGCTGCAGGCAGAGAAAGAAAAGAAATGTTAGGCTTCAGCGACCCAACCTATGGCCGGAGAGAATAGATTTCTTACCTTCGGGAAATAAGGGAGAAATTGATTTGAATTAAATTTGTGGTGTTACTCGTAGGTTATTGTTAACAACCACTGATTCTACGGGGCTATTAGACAATTAGAAGACAATATGATGCAAAATACTGATATGTAGAGAGCTTAGAAATGGAAAAATAAAAATAATAAACTAATAAATACTGACGAGAAATAGTCAAAAGCATGACTGAAACTTAAGCGCTTCTGCTGGATAAAATATTACAGTGTACAGAGTTCAGAGACAGGTAAAAAATCATGAAATTTTTAGCAGATATCAGCATAAATGAGTTGCTGCAGTCTTACTACTCGGCACAATCATTACTGTAAATGTTATTGCAATGGCACTTATAATTTTTCTTTTTTACCAAGAATAAATTTAGTAATCATCCTGTTTCCCTACTGAAAACGTCAGAATTATGGATATTTAATTAAACAACTGAAACATCTATGTTTCAAAAGATAACACTTTTTAGAAGTGGATATCCTGGTCATTTATGGACAGCGATATCTCTTACATTCAGTGAGAACAAGTTGTGCGAGAGAGTTCAGTTGAATCATTTCCAAGCTGAAACAGCGTAAATGATTCCTGCCAACACGTCGCCAACCAGGGACAACAGTAAACGAAATCCAACCGACTATGAACCATAGCAACCTAATACTGAGGGTGAATGTCACAAAAAAGTAAAACACAGTGATACCAGACCTCAATTAGCATCTCGAACAATCTGTTTCTTTAATCGCAGTCAGGGGTGACCAATATAAAAGGAGCATCCAACGCCGAGTGAAAATCTCTAAGCAATTTTCCACAACGAACCCAATAGTCTTCAACGAATGGAACAGAGTAACACTATCCGATGAGTCAGCGTAGGCAGTCAACGTTTGCAATAAAATGAAACTGTAAGTCAGAGGGTGACTCGAAGTCAACATCTGCCTTACATTGGCAGTGGCTTTGTGAGTTACTCAAGTACTCACCACGGACTGTTACAAAATTTTAGTTTGCAGCTACTTCCTAACGATTCCTTTGAAAGTCCAGGCAAGAGTAGCGCTATTGAGATAAAGGAAATTGTGGAAAATTTGTCGTCCACCAAATCAGAATTCTTTTTCTGGTTCATCCTTCATAGTATTTCAGCTACTAAGGCTAGTTTACGTACACAGGTAAGTTAATGAAGCTTAAAAGGTGGACGACCTGCTTCTTTCCGTAAAGCATATACAGTGACGAGCCAAAATAATGTGAACACTGTCCACCGCAAAATTTGAAGGCGCCTGGAGGCACATGATGTGGCAAGGATAATACGAGGGGAGTTCAGAAAGAAAGGCAACGAAGTTCTTTTCTGAAAGCAGGTCGTTTTGTTCAGGATTCCAGGAGGACACCATATTATTCCCCACACTTTTGGCTACAAAGCACTATTTTTCAACATAATCTCCGTTCACTTACGCCACCTTACTGCGAGAGCCTGTATGCCCTTATGGTACCACCTACTGGTGGATGTCGGAGCCAACGTGTTGCGGCATCAATAACCTCTCCATGACGCACGAACTTCTTCCTGAGAGTGCATACTTCAGTAGGCCAAACAAATAGAAGTCGGAAGTTGCGAGATCTGCGCTGTAGGATGGATTAGGAAGAACAGCCCAATGAAGTTTTGTGAACTCCTGTCGGATGCGCAGCAGACTACAATGAGGCTTTGCATTTTTGTGGTGACGAATACGCTGAAGTCGCTTCTTTAGATGTGTGCGGTCTGTGGATACACTGAACGTCGGACAGGTTTGCACGACCTCGTTGCGATGACGACAGAGAGCTAGCCCAACGACTCACCATGCTTTTGTTCACTTCCCGGTCTCTGTTGACACTCTGCAAGCGCCTGACAGCTGTCTGCTTGGAAGGCACCTTCGTAACAGACCCCGAGCATGGGGTCCTGGGTTCGATTCCCGGTGGGACCAGGGATTTTCACCTACCTCGAGATGACTGGGTGTTTGTGTTGTCCTCATCATTTCGTCATCATTCAAAAAAGTGGCGAGGTTGGACTCAGCAAAATTTGGGAATTTGTACGGGCGCTGTTAACCGCGCGGTTGAGTGCCCCCAAAACCAAAACATCATCATCATCATCCGTTACAGACGCCATTTTCAAGGCTATGTAAAATGCCGCCACCTACCGGAACGTCATGAAATTATAGAGGGTGAAGCGGGAATATTCCACGACGTCCCAAAACAAATTTTGCATTTTTTCAAACGAAATGGTGCGAGACAAAAAATTTTGCTGATGCATTTGTCCCGCAGTTTTCACAGAGATGGCTTGGTTACAATTGGATTTGGCAAGGTTAGTGTGAACGGGTGGTCGGATGCCCTTCCTGCCGCCACCCCATATCTCCAGAGATGGAATCAGTGAACCCCAGCTGTCGGCATCTAGTGTAAATCAGGAAATAGTGCGAACGTGTTCCAAATGTATGCAAATCATGTAACTGACGCGGGACATGGGGACCAGCCCAGTATTCACCTAGTGGGATGTGGAAAACCGCCTAAAAATCACATCCAGGCAGGCCAGCACACCAGCCCCCGCCGTTAATCCGCCAGGCTGATTCGATCCGGGTCCGGCGCGCCTACCTGAGTCCAGGAAGCAGCGCATTAGCACTCTCGGCTAACCTAGCGGGTCGAGGGATATTCTTAAGTAATGTAACGTAACTATGAAAACAGGTTGGTTTTATTCAGGATTCCAATACATGATATTATTCCCCACTATCTTGGCTACAAAACTTTATTTTTCAATATAATCTCCACTGAATATGACGGCCTTATGCCACCTTACTGAGAACGCCTTTATGCTCACATGGCACCACTCCACTCATCGACGTCGGAGACGCAACTTATCATAAACGGTCGTTCGTTACGCTTTATGGTCTGCCGTTAGGCGGCGAGGAACCCAATGGGCAAACACCTTTCAGCACTCGAACTGGTGGACCAATATGTCATCATTAACAACAGAGACGCCCATGTAGAGCAACCAGGTGTTTGATTGTGATCAGTCGATCACGTCGAATGGGCGTGCCCGCACGTTGTAACATTGCAGGAGTTACAGCTTTGTGCGGCCGGCCGGTAGAAGGGAGATCGGACAGGTCTGCGCAAATTCGTTGCGATGATGACAGACGCCTACACAACGAGTCACCGTGCTTTTGTTCTCTGGTAGGTCTCCGCAGACATTCTGCAAGCGCCTATGAGTATCTGTGCTGCTCTGGTTTCCCGCTGAAAGAAAATCAATGACAGCTCTCTGCTTGGAACGCATCTCCGTTACACACGCCATTTTGGAGGCAACGTATAGCACAGCCAATTATCAGAACTTCATGAAGTCTTAGAGGCTGAAGCGGGAATATTCCACTATGTTTCGCCACAGATTCCATATTTTTTGAACCGAAATTAGGCGAGAAAAAGTGTATTGCATTACATATTGAACGCCCCTCGTACATTTCTACGGTGTTCTCTACCTCGTTTACTTGTGAAGTGACACACACGAGTTTGCATCAGTGTATCTGTTCATTCGATTCAGAGTCATCAGCTAAGTGACTTCTGTTCTCTCCAGCTGAAAGCTTTCGTTTATGTTTTACTGACATTTCTCGAGGAATGTCTGTCAACCGTTTTTCTTCTTGATTTCTCTTTTTAAGCACTCCTGAGTATTGAATACTTTGGCAAATTACATTTTAGTAATGTATGATTAGATTTCAATATCGAAAACATTCACTTTATATAGTCACTAAGTTTAAGCGATTTGTCGAATGCAACTTATCATAATTGCATCTCACTCTGAAGGTCCATCTTTTACCCGAATTTCGTGTCAGTACTACCGCCAGTACCACTCTGTTGTTTCAGATAAACTGTGGAAATCTCCACCTGATTCACTTTTTGATTTTATTGAGTAGTAAGGCTCATCAATAACCTACCTTAATTCATCTTTCCAGTTGCAACAAAATTGAACAGCAATGGATCGCTTCTACATAAAGTTATGTTTCATTCTCTCTTTTTCGTCCTCGGCTTTTACACGCGTTACTGTTTCTCTGGGGTAAATCCGTTTGTGCACTGAGTGTTTCATCAGGAAATTATTTCAATGAGCGTTATATTTTCAATTAGTTCAAAATTTTACGTGTATTGCCTTTTGTTGCTCGATAAACTATCTCAAGATTAGACGGGAGATCCGTAATTGACTGCCCAGTTTCCTGAAGGTGGGTACTTAAAGCTGAGTGTGAGTCTGATTTGTCAATGTGTTCCATAAAGCGTGCCTCAAAATTTCTACCGGTTTGACCAATATATCTAGAACTACGCCCGTTGCTTGTACTGTAATAGACTACAAACCATCAAATCTCGACTTTTCCCAGTATCTGAACTTCTTTCCATTATTTATATGAACGAAGTAGGTCAGAACTATGTTTTAAGAACTCAACTATCTTCCGCTCCTCCTGGAAACATTACCGTAGTAAGGTATTCTACGATAAATGTTATCATCATGGGGATTATTGCGGATGGGGGCAAGAGCATTCGAACCCGGACCACAGAAGGATTACGATTACCATCCTTGGTCTTTAAAACACTTGTATTAATACTAGTGGCAAAGCCAACCACGTAGCTGACGGAGTGGCCTATGAACTGAATTTATCAAAACTCATACACGTAGGCACCTTGAGACCATGGGATATTATCTAGTCCGTGCAGCGTTGATCTGAACGCCGCCATCTTTTATTGTATTGGATTATTTGTAGAATTATTAATCACCAGGTCAGAAGTTATAGGTTTTCTACAAACATTGTAACTGATAGTGTTCTCTATAAGCTTACTAGACAGATCTAAGAAAGGCAGCCGGCCGGTGTGACCGAGCGGTCCTAGGCGCTTCAGTCTGGAACCGCGCGACCGCTACGGTCGCAGGTTCGATTTCTGTTTGGGGCATGGATGTGTATGATGTCCTTCGGTTATTTAGGTTTATGTAGTTCCAGGTTCTAGGGGACTGATGACCTCAGATGTTAAGTCCTATAGTGCTTAGAGCCATTTGAACCATTTAAGACAGGCTGGGTTACATTAATGCTCTGTTCCATAGTAAATTAGATGTTATCATTCAAGCTACTTAGCTCAAGGAGGAAACTACAATCTTGAGATGAGCCACTATACAATATGATAGTGAGATAAAGATGAAAAGATTTATCGTAGAATACCTTACTATGGTAATGTTTCCAGAAGGAGCGGAAGATGCCGGGCGCGGTGGGCGAGCTGTTCTAGGCGCTTTAGTCCGGAATCGCGCGACTTATATGGTCGCAGGTTGGAATCCTGCCTCGGGCATGGATGTGTGTGATGTCCTCAGGTTAGTTAGGTTTAAGTAGTTCTAAGTTCTAGGGGACTGATGACCTCAGATGTTAAGTCCCATAGTGCTCAGAGCCATTTGAACCGGAATATATTTGAGTTCTTAAAACGATTATGTTGGAGTATATAGTTAGACCCTCCATAACACTATGTTCGAAATTCGTCATGAAGATGTTCCCTAAACAACAGGAAATCGG
Source organism: Schistocerca gregaria (assembly GCF_023897955.1). Lineage (NCBI taxonomy): Eukaryota > Metazoa > Arthropoda > Insecta > Orthoptera > Acrididae > Schistocerca > Schistocerca gregaria. The sequence goes on along the minus strand of NC_064931.1, from coordinate 598,054,154 downwards.
AGAACCCATAGCACGCTCATTGTCAATGGAAAGTGTTGGTTTGTTTCCCGTTGCAAACAAAACGATTTTTAAAGCGGAATTTTACGTTCCCGCTCGATAGAGCAGACCCAGATTAGCCTAGTGTGGTATTTGTTTTATCGATATGTATTAACGTGGACCGTAGAACTCTAAGAATAGCCAATATTCCAGCAGCGATAGTATTCCCGTGCCCCACGCTGACTGCTACTGCCAAGCATGCAGCGTTACTGAGTTGCTGCTGGATTGCTGTTTATTCTTCGCGTTTTGCTGCCCGTGTAAATACACGTCGATAAAACGAATATCGGAACAGACTAGTCGGGATCGCTCTATCAACTGGGCAGGTAAAATTCCGCTTTAAAAATCGTTTTGTTTATAACGGGGAATAAACCGACGTTTCCGCCCACACTGGCCATCGCACTCAAGATCTGATGAGCAGCATTTGTTTGGGTTGAATGCAGCTACACTATGCAAAAACCAAAATTGCAAATATCTGCTGAAACTCCAGAGAAAATGCGCCTGACTACTCTTAGGGAGAGACGCCCTATACACCATCTCGCAACTTAAATAATTAAAACGTAACACCATCTTCAACAACTATAAATCATCATCTGTCTCATACAGGGTTCTTCCGCAGTGTGTCTAAAGATTCTCATTAATTGTGTTCTGTACCGGATCCTTAGGAATATTAAATACATGATTTTTGGATCCAGAGAAAGAATGGATGTGTTAGGAGTAATGGCTAAGTTAGAAAACATACTGACAATTTTCTCTCGGTTAGATATAGTGGATGTTTCAAATTTATTATTTAGATAACTGGCTAAAAGCTTCTCAATGCAGTATCCAACTTCGATCTTTGCGTCAGTAATCAGATGGATGGGCATACTGTCCTTATGTATCTTTTTGCGACTTCTAGAGAACTAGGAGCTGACGGATTCGTTGGCACAAGTGTTATCTTGGCATACAATGTAGGAAATACTTTTTCGGTACTGTCCATCAGGGATATTGTTGATCATCGCTTTCTGCAGCAGACAAGATCGACGCGTTCCCATGTTGACCCCAAGACGTCGTCAATTACTATTGCAATGGGCACATGATCATCAAGATTGCACCGTGGATCAAGGGAAACTTGTCGCTTGGGCGGCTGAATCACGTTTCTTGCTACACCAAATCTATGGTTGTGTCTAGATATAGTCCCATCCTCCGAGTGGATGCTCCAAACATGCACCGTGTCAAAGACACAGGCCTTGAGGGGATGTATTATGCAAAGGACGACATTAATTTGGACTTCCATGGAATCTGCGGTAGTAAACGAAGGCACCATTACAGCTATGAGCTACGTCAGTGTTAATGAAGGCCACCTGCACATCATGCTTGATGCTTCCCGTACGGCGGTGGCATCTTTCCGCAGAATCACTGTCCATCTGACATGGCCAAAATCGTGTTACAGGTAATGAATTCAACTTAACGTCTTGGTCACCAAATTCTGATGATGTGAACCCGATACAACAGATCCGTTACGGTATGGAGCGCCAGCTCCGTGTCTACAAATCATTGGCCCGCAACTTAAGGGAATTACGTGGCGTGTGTGTAGGCATCTGGTGATTCATATCTCCAGAAATCTATCAAGGTCTTCTTAAATCCATACCAGGCAGAATCATTGCTGTACTGCGTTCTAAAGATGTAATGACATGCTATAACGCAGATGGTCGTAATGTTTTGGCTAATTAGTCTCTGCTACATATGAAGAAGAAGGATAACGTAACATCGTACTTTTTATCTTCACTATCGGATAATTTATCTACCGTCAGCTTGCGTAATGATGCCTTAGAGAGACTACTCTGTTTGCTCTGCGACCTACCACATAATTTCCCTTCGTGAAAAATCACTACCTTTGTAGCCAAAGGTGGTGTCTTGCCCACAGCAAGTGAACCTTCGAACTGTGAGGATTGCACTGTTCAGTGTTGAGTTGCAATATAGCCTTGTGAGTGGTTATTAGTCTCCTTTTCATCTGGTGCACACATGGAACACGGTACGATCGACACTATATTGCGGAACGGGACAGATATGGCGCCGGACGTTGTGACAGAGCGGTTGTAGTCGCTTCAGTCCGGAACCGCGCTGCCGCTACGGTTGCAGGTTCGAATCCTGCCTCGGGCATTGACGTGTGTCATGTCCTTAGGTTAGTTAGGTTAAAGTAGTTATAAATCTAGGGAACTGATGACCTCAGATGTTAAGTCCCATAGTGCTTAGAGCCATTTGAACCAGTTTTGAACAGGTATGGCGTTACCAGTGTTTTAGTCTGGGATGGCACCCTGTTAAGGAGAAATCTCCACAACACGTGTTTCCTACTCATTCCATGGTGGTGCGGTTTTTACAGAGACGACATCCTTCAGTGGTATGTGCGACGATTTCATTTTGCATACAGGCCTGGTTTCTGTCCAGTGGATCATACTCAAAGACCACATAGGATGTACGAATTCTTCCTTCATGAGGACATCACGCGACTAGAATCGGCTCACTCCCCAAACCTATGTGATCTATATCCAACTGAACATGAATATGATGGTGTGGACTAAACGACAAAAGTCCTAACACCCTTCGCACGAGTCTCCAGAAGGCACTTAAACGCATACCAGAACCGTATGGGAGTTTGTGGCTGGTTGTTATCTTTGTCTTCAGTGGCATACTGAAATGCAGGGCGTTTTGTGTACGATCCAATCGTTGTGTCCGACGTTGTGCGAGGACATATACCAGGAATGCAGATTCCGATCATTATATTTACCAGTAGAGAGGAAATAACGGCAGAAATGGTCGATGAGAACTCGTTGCCTTTGTATGTGGAATACTCAATGGATGTCACCTAATTTACAGATCCAACAGTGACATTTCAACCCTTCTAAAGCTGCCCAAGGCAATGATTGTGAGTGTGAAATGGCAATGAGAAGGGACGACCACAGGTAAATCAAGGCCATGCAGACCTCAGGTACCAGATTTGCCAAGGATGGTCCTAAAAATAGCACGAAGTCAGCGGTATGAATCACTTGTGAGTTCCAAAGAGTTACCAGCAGTCCAGCTAACACAACGACTGTGCAGAGGGAGGTAAAAGGAATGGAGTATAACGATCGAGCAGCTCCTCATAAGCCGTACATTTCTGTAGTCGTTGCCAATTGAGACAATTTGAAGGGCGACGCCACTGGATAACGAATGACTGAAAACGAGTGATTTGGAGTGGTGGATAACGCTATTTCCTCTGGCAGTCCAATCGAAGACTTTGTGTTTGGCGAGTGGCTCGGTCACACTGCCTGCCATCACGTGTAGTGCCAACAGTGAAGCACAGAGGAGGTCGTGTTACTGTACGGGGTTTTTATCGTCGTTAGTGTGTGGTACCCTTATTGTGGTTAAGAAAATGCGAAATGCGGAAGGATATGAACACATTTTACAGCATTGTGTGTTGCATACAATAGAGGAACAATTCGGAGATGACGATTGTTTATATCAGCATGACAAACGATCATGTCATAAAGCAGCATCTGAACAATAACATTCCTGAAATTGACTGATTTGTCCATTTTCCCCACCTAAAGCCAATGGAACACCTTTGGGGTGAGCCAGAACTTCGACATCACTCCAGATCACAGCGTCAAATATCATCAGTCCGCAGCTCGCTGTCTCGCGATCGCGTTCTCGCTTCCCAAGTATGGGGTCCCGGGTTTGATGCCCGGCGAGGTCAGGGATTTTTTTCACCTGCCTTGAGATGACTGGGTGTTTGTGTTGTTCTCATTATTTCATCATCATTCATGGAAGTGGCAAATTTGGACTGAGCAAAGGTTGGGAATTTATACGGGTGCTGATAACGGCGCAGTTGAGCGCCCCACAAACCAAACATCATCATCAAACATAATTACCTCCTCTGGTATCATCTCTTGAAGAAGAACGGGCTGCCATTCTTCAAAAGGCACGGAAACACCTTATTGAATCCGTCCCCAATAGGGTTCACGAAGTCATAAACGCGAAGGGCGGACATTCCCTTTATTAATGCCCACAAAATTTTGACCAGATAATGTTCCTCCCGGTCTCTTTCTCTTACTGGCAGGTGTCATATTGTATCTAGCTGAATTAGGCGATTTGTATCGACCTCGGAAAGATGTCCGAGAAAAACCATTGCCATTTAGCACAACAGATTGGTATATCAATAGCAATTGTTCACATAGCTATATATAAACTCAAGCAGAGAAGACCTTACGAAGCAACGGTAGTCTATCGACTGACCAGTCAGATCCTACAGATCGAGATCAGTGCTGCCAGAGCACACATCGCTAAAACATCTATGCCAGTATTACGAGGATAGTTCATATTACTAATAGAACTTCGTAATGCTGTCATAGACTGATGGGCACTGAGTGCGATTGTGTTGTCCCGCAAGAAATAATCGACTGTCGTTTCGTTATCTGTTAGTTTCTGAAAACAAAGAGGTTGCACGCTATTGTTAAAATATCTATCACAAGCGACGATTTCTTGGAAAAAGGTCGGCGCAGTAATTTCTCACCAAAATCCTGTTTTCACTTCATGCACAGGCTGTTGATGTAGCTGATGAGAATTTTCAGAATTCCACTATCAGTTCTTTTGGAAGTTTATGCACACAGCTAAATGTAGCCTGCATCAGAGAAAAATAGCATATAACGATTAACGTCTACATCATGCTCAGACTGTAATGCAAGCTGCAGTAGTGACACCGAGCAACATTGTCTGAATTGGCAGTCGATGTACTACTGTTATTTTGTAAGGCTTCAGTTTGAGTCTGTGCGCAACTCTGCGTGCACATGTTATTGACGCATCAGTGTGAAGTGTTAATTGGCGCAACGATTTTCTCCGATTTCTAACAAAGGGGCTTGGCTAAAACTGATGGAGACCTGCGGGAGTCTGACGAACAGGCTGGAGGGTAGATGACGAGCGGTGCCTGCCTTCGTGGTCTTGTTTCGTGCACAACATCGTACCAGATAGAGAGATTGTATGGTAAATGAAACACCAGATACATGGAGATAAAGTAGTTAAATAAGTCGGAACATGTACTACGTTAGTTCTTAAAATTTCAAACAAAATGAAGTTCAGGCGTTGGTATTACCAAAGACTACTGCAGTAGATATACAATGATTAGCCAAAACATAATTAATAACGTGTTGGACAATTTCTGAAACGCATTACAGCAGCGATTGTGCGTGGCATGCAGTCGCCAAGTCCTTGGTGGCTTTCCAGAGGTCTACGCACAAATCACGCAAACAGCCCGATGGTTTGTGGGCACGGAGCTGCCGCACGGTAGTGTTTCGGATATCTTCCATCAGGTTCCGATCAGGTGAATATGTTGGCCAAGAGATCCACGTGAGTTCACTGTCTTGCCCTTTAAACCACTGTGGCACAAATATTGGCTTTGTGACACGGGCAATTACCATACTGATAGTGATATCGCTATCAAAATGGTTCAAATGGCTCTGAGGGCTATGCGACTTAACTTCTGAGGTCATCAGTCGCCTAGAACTTAGAAATAATTAAACCTAACTAACCTAAGGACATCAGACACATCCATGCCCGAGGCAGGATTCAGAACCTGCGTCCGTAGCGGTCGCTCGGTTCAAGACTGTAGCGCCTAGAACCGCACGGCCACTCCGGCCGGCCATCGCCATCAGAAAAGATACTAAGCATGATGGGACATAGGTGGTCCGCAATAATGTTCACGTAGTATGCAGCTACCTTTGATTACAATCACAGATCCTATGGAGACCCAGGTGAATGTCTCCAATAGCGTAACACCATTCCTCACCAGGCTTTGTCTGTGCCGCGCTGCAAGTCCGGAGCATCTGTTCGCCCAGACGATAGTATATCCGGTCACTATCATCGACCAGGTGTAGCAATAAACGTGATTCATCTATTTAAACGACGCATGTCTATTTATCCATCGCCCAGTTTTGATGATCTTGTGGCCGATTCAATCAAAATTGACAATGTCTTTGATTCTACATTGGAATGCGTTGGATTCATCTGCTGCTGAGCCCTGTGTTCAACAATGTGCGTTGAACGCTACATTCCGAAACTCTTGTACCTGACCAGTTTAGTACTCTGACGTCAGACCTGCCACCTGCCACACATCACCGTTCTTCAACTACTGTCCACAGATCGCCACGGTGGTACAACACGAACCGCCGACCAGCTTCGCCGTTTACGAGGTGTTCGTTTCCAGCCTCCATGCCGTAACAAACTGCCCTTCGTCAAAGTAGCCTTCGTGAGTTAATTTTCCCATTTACGAGCGTATCGTCACTAGAAACATTCTCGTTCAAAAATTGTTCAAATGGCTCTGAGCACTATGGGACTTAACAACTGAGGTCATCAGGCCCCTAGACTCAGAACTACTTAAACCTAACCAACCTAAGGACAGCACACACATCCATGCCCGAGGCAGGATTCGAACCTGCGACCGTAGCAGCAGCGCGGGTCCGGACTGAAACGCCTAGAACAGCTCGGCCACAACGGCCGGCAAAAACTCTCGTCTCTGCGCTGCTTATATACACTATGTGATCCAAAGTATCCGGACACATGCTTGAAAATGGCATAAGTTTGTGGCACCCTCCATCGGCTACGTTGGAATTCAATATGGTGTAGGCCCACCCTTAGCCTTGAAGACAGCTTCCACTCTCACAGGCATACGTTCAATCAGGTGCTGGAAGGTTTCTTGGGGAATGGCAGCCCATTCTTCACGGAGTGCTGCACTGAGGAGAGGTATCGATGCCGGTCGGTGAGGCCTGGCACGAAGATGGCGTTCCAAAACATCCCAAAGGATTCAGTTCAGGACTCTGTGCAGGCCAGTCCATTACATGAATCTTATTGTCGTGTAACCAGTCCGCTACAGGCAGTGCGTTATGAATAGGTGCTCGATCGTGTTGAAAAATGAAACTGCCATGCCCCAGTTGCTCTTCAACAGTGGGAAGCAACAACGTGCTTAAAACATCAATGTAGGCCTGTGCTGTAATAGTGCTTCGCAAAACAACAACGGGTGCAAGCACCCTCCATGAAAAACACGACCACACCATAACACCACCGCCTCTGAATTTTACTGTTCTCACTACACATGCTGGCAGATGACGTTCACCGGGCATTCGCCATATCCACATCCTGCCATCGGATCGCCACATTAAGTACCGTGATTCGTTACTCCAAACAACATTTTTCCATTGTTCAATCGTCTAATGTTTACGCTCCTTACATCAATCGAGGTGTTGTTCGGCATTTACTGGTGTGATGTGTGGCTTATGAGCAGCCGCTTCACTATGAAATCCACGTTTTTTCACCTCCCACCTACTGTCATAGTATTTGCAGTGGATCCTGATGCAGTTTGGAATTCCTGTGTGATTGTCTGGATAGATGTCTGCCTATTACACATTACGACCCTCTTCAACTGTCGGCGGTCTCTGTCAGTCAACAGACGAGGTCGACCTGTACGCTTTTGTGCTGTACGTGTCCCTTCACGTTCCACTTCACTATAACATCGGAAACGGTGGACCTAGGGGTGTTTAGGTCTGTGGAAATCTCGGTACAGACGTACGACACATGTGATACCCAATAACCTGACCACGTCAGAAGTCCATGAGTTCCGCAGAGCGCCTCATTCTGCTCTCTCACGATGTCTAATGACTGCTGAGGTCGCTGATACGAAGTACCTGGCAGTAGGTGGCAGCATCATGCTCCTAATATGAAAAACGTATGTTTTGTGGGCGTCCGGATACTTTTGATCACATAGTGTATTTTCCTTATCCCGTTATGTGCCTGCAGCGCCAACATGTGGCCTTCAGGCAATGGTAATAATGTTTTGGCTTATCAGTGTACGTGGATGGCTTATCACCGATGTAAAATGGTATGATCCATTGACTTTGCGACACTCTAGAACTTGGTCCATAGTCAGCTAGTTCACGTTTTTCTGACTTCTGGCACTGAGTTTACATTGGATGTTTTGCATAAAAATAATATGGACGATAAAGAATCTCACATTGAGTATTTCTGAGATAAGGAACCAATGGACGGAAATGTATATGTCACTTAGTACAATATCTTGAATAAGTTACGTGTGTGAGATAGGTGTATGAAAGCCACTTATGTTCCGTAACAAAACTACCTGCTGCGTGGGTGGCGCAACCTCAGAAAGCAATGGAAAATCACATGCAAGCGACCAAGGTAGAGTTTATCGCTCTTTGCAGTTATAACAGGACGTCAAGATGCCTCAGTGTGGATTGTAATCGTCTGCTGAAGAAGTCTGAAGTGTCCAGCAGAAGAAGGTTCGATCAGCGTTACAATAGCTTTTTTACTCCAGCTCCGCTAGAATCATTGACTTGGAACTGCAAGTAACGATGACGGGCGAGGTGAATATCCCGGCATTTCCCAGTGCGACGGCCTGCGGCTGCTGACTGTGCGCCCTTGCAGCCACAGCTGCTGCTGCTGCATCGCCGTATTTCCGGGCACTCTGGTTGGAGATGGCGAGGCTGATGGCGGTTACTGTGAGGATATCAGATCTCATCCAGACATAGAATTCTTCTGTATATACTATGGCGAGGACAGGGATGGGTGGGTTCTCACATCGTACTCCTGGGAAGGTAGCAATTGCTGGACTGCCATGGTACCCATGGGTGGCACGCAATGTTTTGTGTCCCAGCAGTGATAGAGGCGTCTGCACCATCGTCACAGTGTTGAGTAGTATAGGCTCCGCATCACATAACTGACCAGCTGTTTGAGTGCTGACAGGCTGGTTCGGGCGGGTTTAAATGCTGCTGCTCCCTGCTAACTTTGCGGGAGTCGCGGCGTTTGTGTGTCACGTCGATTAATTTGGAATGAAGGCAATGACCAGCTGTCGTAACTGGCAGCAGATCGGGCTGTGTTACATCCTGGTTACTGGTCTGGTTTCGTCACGTGGAAGGCTGTGATACAGAACAGGGAGATGTCCTCAGCGCATAGGTCGCTGACCAGAGCTGGTTGATTCCAGCGTGGTCTGATTTCCATCCTGGTGCCTCCATCTCTTGCTCAAAGCCCCGTTATAACTTTTTCTCTTTACAGAGTTCATGACTAGTCACTGAAGATGGGTGTTTCTCCTTACAGGAACTTGCAGACATGATGCCTGGAGCAAAGCTTCTCAGCCAGTGGCATAGTAATTGAAAGAAAAACATATACTAGAAACTGGATTATTTAGATCATAGGCTGCTGCGCAATATTCTCGAGAAGGAATTACTCGTACAGTAGAATTTGAGGAGACGGCGCTAAATTGTGTGAGAAAAAAATTATAAGTAAGGGCTCATCAACTTTTTTGTGAGATGTGCGCTCTGAAGAAAACAGTTTGGAAAATACTGTAGCAGCTGCACCCATATCAAAGATCTTGCATAAGCCATGGGACCATATTATTTTGATCCAATAGCCTACCAATGGATTGTGTTATAATGAATGCTTTCAGCCCGGCAGCCGTTACTTTTAACACTTACTACTACCTTATGTTGCTGGTGTAAGGTGTAAGCTGTGTATGTCAATAAAAACTAAATAATCATTTTCGACCATTAGTTCCTTATCTTCAAGTTTTTTTATGGTGCATTACTACACTGCCAGAAAAAAGAGTTAATACACTCTTTTAGATGTTTCCAGTTCACACAAGATTTATTGTTGCAACAGCGCATATGGAGTACATGCAATAATTACATTTACAGATTAATAACAGAAGTGGTTGTGAGGTACTAGGTATCGACCCACGCTGGGTCGTGCAGATGGCGAGTAGTGTCCTGGGGTACGTCATTCCACGCCTGATCGTCCTATTCACGTAATTCTGTAAGAGCTGTTGGCTGACGAGTCGCATAAGTCACTTCTCTTTCCATCATACCCCACACTTGCTCGATTGGAAACAAATGCCGAGATCGTGCCGGCAAGGGAAGTTGCTGCACGTCTTGAAGAGCACGTTGAGTTTCATGGACAGTGTGTGGACGAGCATTATCCTGTTGGAACAATACATTACCTTCCTGTTGCAAGAACGGCAAAACAACGGCTCTAATGAGATTTTCTAGGTAATGAGCGCTGGTTAGAGTCCCGTCGAGCAGCAGCAAAGGTGAGCAATAATTTTAACTTATCGCACTCCAGACCAAAAGGCCACTGTGTCTTGGACGAATACATTCTACGAGACTGCGTTCACCAGGTCTAATTCAGATGAGCAAACGACCATCACTTTCGTGCTGGCAGAATCTGCTTTAATCGCTGAAGACCAAGGCACGCCATTCCATCTTCCGGGTGATCCTCTGACTTCACCAGTCCAGCCGTGCATGTCTACGCTGTGGCCTGAGTGGAAGATGGGCTAGACGTGTGCGTAGTCCCACTACAAGTAACCGGTTCGCAACAGTTCTTGTTGACGCGTCTGGGATTACAAGTCCTCTTGTCTGTGCTGTAGTAGGTGTACGATATCCCACCGCGGCCTTTACAATACCACGATCCTGGAGGGCGTCTGTGTTGCATGGACGTCCAGAATTTCGTCTACAAGTGTGAGAATGTTCACGTCACCATTAATACCAGCATCACTGCACAAGTAAAGCAGTACTTCATCTACATCTACATCCATACTCCGCAAGCCATCTGACGGTGTGTGGCGGAGGGTACCCTGAGTACCTCTATCGGTTCTCCCTTCTATTCCAGTCTCGTATTGTTCGTGGAAAGAAGGATTGTCGGTTTGCTTCTGTGTGGGCTCTAATCTCTCTGATTTTATCCTCATGGTCTCTTCGCGAGATATACGTAGGAGGGAGCAATATACTGCATGACTCTTCGGTGAAGGTATGTTCTCGAAACTTTAAGAGAAGCCCATACCGAGCTGCAGAGCGTCTCTCCTGCAGAGTCTCCCAATGGAGTTTATCTATCATCTGCGTAACGCTTTCGCGATTACTAAATGATCCTGTAACGAAGCGCTCTGCTCTCCGTTGGATCTTCTCTATCTCTTCTATCAACCCTTTCTGGTACGGATCCCACACTGGTGAGCAATATTCAAGCAGTGGACGAACAAGCGTACTGTATCCTACTTCCTTTGTTTTCGGATTGCATTTCCGTAGGATTATTCCAATGAATCTCAGTCTGGCATCTGCTTTACCGATGATCATTCCATTTTAAATCACTCCTAATGCGTACTCCCAGATAATTTATGGAATTAACTGCTTCCAGTTGCTGACCTGCTATTTTGTAGCTAAATGATAAGGGATCTATCTTTCTATGTATTCGCAGCACATTACACTTGTGTACATTGAGATTCAATTGCCATTCCCTGCACCGTGCGTCAATTCGCTGCAGATCCTCCTGCATTTCAGTACAATTTTCCATTGTTACAACCTCTCGATACACCACAGCACCATATGCAAAAAGCCTCAGTGAACTTCCGATGTCATCCACAAGGTCATTTATGTATATTGTGAATAGCAACGGTCCTATGACACTCCCCTGCGGCACACCTGAAATTACTCTTACTTCGGAAGACTTCTCTACATTGAGAATAACATACTGCGTTCTGTTATCTTATGTGGCAATCCTTCGAAAGGCCTTTCCGGCCACTCGGAGGGCAACAATTTGATCCCTTTCAGACTCGCTGCGTCTCTGTGGCATGGTTGCCTGCTTGCTTCACACATTTTGAATAAACTGAGCCTATTAAAGTGTAGATACAGATGGTGCTCTGTCAGCTGTGCCACTACGGTATTTGTTTACGGACGACGTTGAAACTGTTATCAGTGTATCAGCTATCCTCTAGGGCACATATGCCATCAAATGATTAAAATCGACATCGTTTTTGCAGGTCAAAAATTTTTTTCCGGCTGTTTATTTACGCAATTTTGACCCTTATAGTCTAGGACAACACGTATGTAAGAAGATTCAAATTATGCCGCTGTTTCGGTGGCCTCGTTAGATCACCTCGAAGGAAACAATCTATTATTACGTAATCAGCATAGTCTTAGAAAACATCGTTCTTGTGCAACGCAGATAGCTCTTTATTCGCACGACGTAATGGCCGATATCGACAGGGGATCTCAAGTTGATTCCGTATTTCTAGATTTCTGGAAAGCTTTTGACACCGTTCCTCACAAGCGACTTCTAATCAAGCTGCGGGCCTATGGGGTATCGTCTCAGTTGTGCGGCTGGATTCGTGATTTCCTGTCAGGAAGGTCGCAGTTCGTAGTAATAGACGGCAAATCATCGAGTAAAGCTGAAGTGATATCAGGTGTTCCATAGGGAAGCGTCCTGGGACCTCTGCTGTTCCTGATCTATATAAATGACCTGGGTGACAATCTGAGCACTTCTGTTAGGTTGTTCGCAGATGATGTTGTGATTTACCGCCTAGTAAGGTCATCCGAAGACCAGTATCAGTTGCAAAGCGATTTAGAAAAGATTGCTGTATGGTGTGGCAGGTGGCAGTTGACGCTAAATAACGAAAAGTGTGAGGTGATCCACATGAGTTCCAAAAGAAATCAGTTGGAATTCGATTACTCGATAAATAGTACAATTCTCAAGGCTGTCAATTCAACTAAGTACCTGGGTGTTATAATTACGAACAACTTCAGTTGGAAAGACCACATAGATACTATTGTGGGGAAGGTGAGCCAAAGATTGCGTTTCATTGGCAGGACACTTAGAAGATGCAACAAGTCCACTAAAGAGACAGCTTACACTACACTCGTTCGTCCTCTGTTAGAATATTGCTGCGCGGTGTGGGATCCTTACCAGGTGGAATTGACGGAGGACATCGAAAGGGTGCAAAAAAGGACAGCTCGTTTTGTATTATCACGTAATAGGGGGGAGAGTGTGGTAGATATGATACGCGAGTTGGGATGGAAGTCATTAAAGCAAAGACGTTTTTCGTCGCGGTGAGATCTATTTACCAAATTTCAGTCACCAACTTTCTCTTCCGAATGCGAAAATATTTTGTGAACCCATCCTACATAGGTAGGAATGATCATCAAAATAAAATAAGAGAAATCAGAGCTCGAACAGAAAGGTGTAGGTGTTCGTTGTTCTGCGCGCTGTTCGGGACCGGAATGGTAGGGAGGTAGTATGATTGTGGTTCGATGAACCCTCTTCCAAGCACTTAAATGTGAGTTGCAGAGTAATCATGTAGATGTAGATCACCTGTGGCTGACTGTGTGTGTCAGTGGTATGTCTAATGTAGGGAGAGGATAGTACCTGCAGTAGGACAACACAAATTAAGCAATGTGGTCACCAGAACAGTCGTAGGATTTAGTACAACTGCATTTAAATGTGATACTCTCAATTAACTATAAGCTAAGATAGAGGACGGGTCACTTCTTACATTTATTGCTGCCTTCTCGTCACAATGCAGAACACACCCTATTAAAATGTGTCGAACTGAATTGCATCTGCCACAAGCACTGGAAAGTGCTGTGTTCTCCTGCCGGAATAGAACTATAAGGGTCAAAGGACAATGCCCTATTCTGGAAGGAGGTACACCGGGACCAGACATTTAGTTTTGTTGGCAACAGCTTATTATCTGACATTTCCAGTCACCGTTCCTCCCAACAGATTAAGACAAGGCTCAAAAACGAAGAATTTGTTTTTTCTGTGATGCAGCCCAAACTGGCTTCCTTGTCTATTTTGTCAACTATATTATTCCTCTGTGCCGTAGCAACACTTCGCAACCCTTAGCGAGGTGGGTAAGCTAGCGGACTGTGAAATCCTGCAGCTGGAAGTTGAATATCGCTGAAGCAGCATGCTGAAAGTCCCCAGACGTTCGTAGTTGCGAGCTAAATTTCCTCATGCTGTGCTGCGTTGGTCTCTAACGTCACCGAAGATGGGGCCCTGTCACAACAAAGTTGGACAGCGTCACTACAAATACTCGTCGCTCAAACCTGAGCAGTACCTTGTTCTTCAACTACTGCCTACGCCGAGACATACTCCGAGCCAGGTATCAGTCCCATCAGGGCCGACGGGGCGTCCAGTTGTCCAACACACACGCTTACTGCCTGCTGGATACTGACGTCAGTCTCCCGTCTGCAACTCCACAAGCCGCCGCTACTCGTACTTTGTTGAGGCAGCTCTCCTCTCCGTCGTCCCCGACCCGCCATGGCCAACCACGCCATAGTATCCTGTATTGGGCTAGCAGATGCCGCCTAGAGTTTTTTTCACGCCACTACGTCTCCACGATCAACTTCTGTAAGAGCGTTTTGCTAACTAACGAATGTTATTGGTAATTGAGCTCTTATGATTCCACGATCACTAAGGAGCCGGTAAGATCATTTTACCTTCATATATAACGGTTTTGAGAAAATTCTTAACCTCTAGCTACAACTCATCTACTCCAGTGATTTAAGGATCCTATGCCATTCTGCCCTGTAAACAGTGAATTTCGCAAATTATGAAGACACGGTCAGAAAAAGCGAAACAGCAACCAAGAAATTTTTTTCATATTAGATCCATCAGCCTAAAGTATTGTGAAGGGGTGAACCAGAAAAACTTATGAGTATTTTCTTTTCTAAAAGCGTCAAATCTAAAATAACTCTGGTCTTCCTAAGAAGTCAGGGGACTTATTTGCTATAATATCATTGTAAAACATTAATACTTTCTATACCAGTTTCTAAAGCATAGCTACTGGCCGAATCGTAAGAAGTCTTTTGAAGCGCAAACGGTTAGTCTGAGTTGCTCCATTGATTGTCGAACAACGGTATGACACACAGATGTATGTGGCAGGGAGTAGAACGTACATGCTTGTCGCACCATGAAGAGTTTCCGCCTGATGTAATGTGATGCCACCTTGCTGTCAACACAGAGGCTGGGGATTGGACTAGTTCTAAATACACTGTGGCCAGTCTGATTCATTCAAGTTGGACTGCAACGAAGATCTGCAGGTGGAATGGTCAGCCGTTCTCTATCTACACTGTTAAACTATTACCAAGCCAGGGCTACACAAATGCTCTATAAAATTGCACCCTAAACTAGTTTTACCAATTCACATTTGTTGAAGTTTACAAGTTTCTAAATAACGAGCTTTGTAAGGAATGTTGTTCTCAGATCCCTGAGGTGGAGAAACCAATAAGGTTTGTCAAGTATGAGGCCATGTCACCTCAGTGCACGAAGGAAATTTAAATTTGTGTTCGTTACTTTGGTTTCTGGAAGAAACTGTGTGTGTGTGTGTGTGTGTGTGTGTGTGTGTGTGTGTGTGTGTGTGTTCTGTGTGTGTGTATGTGTACTGACAGTGCTGGAAAGGGGAACGTATACGTACCGAAAAATGCACATGCGTGGTGACGACAGCTGTTTGTCGGCTAGGGTTAACAGGGAGAAAAGTGGAATAATATGCATCATTTATGAAGGTGACCGGTCCTCTTTTAACTCTCATCCTACAGTGTCGTTCTTCCTGTGTAAGGTGTAACTACTTTAAATGGAATCGTATAGTAATTCAAAAAGTTTGTTGTAAACTCAAGTGCCAACATCTTCACTGAGCTAGTAATCTTAGTTCCTCCACATGTAGTCATAAACTATATACATTCCTATATGTTATTTTAAGAGGATAGCTGAGTTCCGTGGTTACATGTAGATTGATTGGTTATTGCATTTCGCAGTACCAGCTCCTTTATTATCTTATCACCTTCATTTCATTTGCGCACTGTCCAACACTTTGATACATTATAATTAAACTAAAGCCTCGTTGCGAGTCAACTGGTGCCTTTAGAATATGACAAAAATAAATTAAATATTGTATAACAGGGTCGCTACTAGGTTTTACTACATAGAAAGGAAATAAATAAGTTCCTATGTTCTTCACGTCTTAATTATACCAGTGAATGAAATTGTCTAACCATATATCCTCAACTGGTGGAACTTACAAGTTTTGGTGACCCTTCCGTACATAAAGGTACAGTAAAAATTCATCGCCATTTAACTGAATTGAATTGAATACCATGTACTATCAAAAAACTTAGAAGTAATGAAACAAGTAAATAAATAGCAAAAAAATGTCTACAAAGTATCAATCATCCATAGAATTTTTACCCAGCCTCTAATGCACTCAGCCAATTTCGCGGAGTAGCTAGGGCATGTCCTTCCTCTGACAGACGCAGCTAAGAGTGAGGTGCTGCCCAATGATTTTAGCGTGCTGGCTTCTGCATCGTATTTATCTGCTCCATTCTGAATCGAGCCAATCGGCGTTCGCCAGATATCCCACCGGTAGTCAAGCTCCCTCCCCTTGTTGCAAATACTGTAATATGATATTCACCGAAATACACATCTCCCTTAAATAGGAGTATCTTTTTAATTTTCGAACTTTGTATTCGTTTATGTCACTCACTGAGGTAGTAATTCGTAAATTAAGATTCAGTGTTTCATGTCAGAATCTCTTCCCGCGGTTTCTCTGTTCTGTCCTTGCTATTTATTAATACAAGAGGTCAAATGTTACTGATAAAAGAAGTGTCATGGACAATAGAGACTTTATTAAATAGTAAGGCATAGGCACGGCACTCGAGAGACACACTGCATGTGGAATCAGGGCAAGCGAGCACAATTAACACATCCCAGGTGAAAATGGTAAACAGTGAGAGAGTTAGTGAGTGACACAGTTGGAGCCTCAGTCGTCATCAGGTAGCAGCTGAGTTGTTGGGAACCATCACTGTAAAGTGAGAGTTGGATGATACTGCAATAAACTACGAGAAGAGCACATGCATTTGAGGGAGCCACTGATTTTCCAGTAAGAGCCAGCTACTGCTCTTACACTGAGTTTCCTGCCTGTTAGCAGTGAGCCCTGTAGAGTTCGTCTCTAGAAGTACCAAAGAGTAGTAGTATTTCTGCATGTCAGAATATACAGAGAAACAAATGCCAACTTAAGCTTTTCTCTTAATGTCTACTTTCGTGAGTAGCAACAAGGAATAATTGTTAGTTTTCTGTGTATGGGAAGGAACAAGTGGGGTCTTGCATTCTCCTCTTACCTGATTTGAGAATTTGATGGAATCATTCGAACGTATCACTATCAAAGGAACTGGGGCTCACTGGAGAGGTAGTATAATCACTGATGGATAAAAAGCCACTGTGAGGCACCTCTCTGACTAAGGATGAACTACTGAAAAATTATGTGTTCTTCAATTGAATTTGGAATTGTTTGCACTCTTAATGAGTTGCTACAAACTTATCCTCTGCATTCCAACATCACTTCTGCTAAATATTTTAGGAGACTTTCTCCCTCTCACTCCGTTAAAGGCAAATAAGTAGATCTCAACCGACAGTGTTGCCAATGTCCTGACTGCGGAATGATGCAGGCCACACGTTTATACCAGGTTTGTGGGACACAACAGTTCATACAAAATCTCCCTCATCTCAAGAGTGGTGGCCGCGGAGAAGGGAGGAGGGGGGGGGGGGGGGGGGTGGAGAAGGAGGAAAGGATGACATTCGTTTTGCAACGGCATCTACGAGGAGAAAAGAAATCTCAATCTCACTGTTGGTGGGATATTCCTGCTATGGGGTGTAGCTTTGTATAGCCGGTCATAGCCCTCCTCCCTCCCGCCCAACTTACTTCAGGCACCAGGATAGCTTTGTCGTCTCAAAGAACAGCCCGACATTGCAGTTTTCTTGCAAAATGTTGCCATCTCGTAGCCCCTGTTGAGCGGCAGAATAATTTTATTGTACATGCTTAAATTTTTTGAAGTTGGACCCAGAGAGCTCAGAACAAAACAGGCTTGCTCGTCGCCGGTGTGCAAATTGGAATGTTAACCAGACATGAGGACATGAAGCGAACATTGCCACACAACCGTCGAGCGAGGAACGTAGAAACGCAGTCGTCGCAGTTCTACGTAAAGTGGTAGTGTGAAGTGATATGTTCATCACAACTTCAACGCAAGAGCCCCACTGCCAAGTCAGATTTAGACAGAAAGACACTGTCTTGATGATACAGAATAATTCCTGAATTAGCAGAATGAGCCAAGGAGCGCTGACGAAAACGATAAACGAGGGCAAACGCGGTCATATAGCTAGAGCCACTGTGTAATAGGCTCAAGCTCGGGCTTTTAAACAACAAGGCTTTCAGAGCTCAAAGACATATTCAGACGTGCTCCGTTTCTGTCCGTGTCGCTAGAACCAGAGAGTATGATGGCCAATTGAGTTTTTGTCAAACCACGAAAAGCTAATCAATGATGGTCTGCCTGCTACCAGCATGATGATTTCAACACCGAGACATAGCCAACATTATACATACCAAAACTACGGTCGTTATTTCTGTCCACCGTGAGATCTAGTGTGTGGTCAGCCCTCCTGTGCTACGGATCATCTAGGATGATAGGCGAGCTGTTATCTCCACAACAGCCAGGCGTGGCACGTTCATGCAGTCAGCTGGCCGACTCGTAAACAACTGCTGCAGCCTTGGCCCATCTAGGGTGGATGACTAGGGCCTTGTATTCACAGCGACCGATATACAGGACCACAGCTAGCTGTCCTCACCAGAGTGCACGACAGGCATAGATACCACAGTATTGATTATTTTGTAAAAAATTTTTGGTTATTTATAGGCGCAATATGGTTCGTGGTGTGGGTTCCTGTAGTCATGTCCTAGTTCATGAACCACGGGCAACGTATGAGTGGCCAATTAAGTGGTCCTGACAGTCGGGATACCAGTTACTTTGGAATAAGGCTGGGCATCTCGGACATATTCTGAGTCGTGGTCACCTTTGTGCTCAGACGGCAAAGACTACCAAATCCACCGCATAGCCCCTCAATCGTTAGGGGTAAAACTCAATGGGACCCGCGGCAAGTAAGGCTAGCAACCTGCTTCCCTGGTACTTTAAATATGCTTGTGGCCAGAATCAGAGCAAAATGCCTCGGACCGTCGGAGGTGACAGAGTCCCACCTGTAATTGACAAACCAGGGATTCCTAAGATACGACTCGGCAAAGGAATAATAACGAGATGGGGAGCTATTAATATCAGTGGGAGCTACTTTGGGAAGAGGGTAGAGCTGGCACAGGCCGCAAGTAAGATGGGGCTGGACGATTTAGCTGTTAGTGACATTCGGGTAAGGGGTGAGGAAGAAGAGGAAGTGGGAGAATACAAGTTCTACCTGTCAGGAGTAAAAACAGGAATAGCAGAATCCTTATTGATGTACGCCTCTAGGCGTAAGGACACTGACCTACACTCCGTGTCTGGCTTGCTACTCACAAAGCGACCCCTGTTCTGCAGGCCGCAACACCTTGCAGGATGACAGTTTTTTCGGCGAGCTTATGTATGTAAATGCCCTTAAGTTGGATGTCATTTGAAGTGTTACTTCTTTTCGTTACCTTCCTGTGGATGTGGGCGAGCGCGGGCCGGCGGCACTGCGAGAAGTCGGGGCGCTGCCAGGAGGCGCGGTGAGTGTCGGTGAGGACGCATCGGCGGGTGGCGGCGCGGCCCGCGTGGGTGGCGGGGCAGGGCACGGCGCTCAGCTGGCCCGGCGCCGCCGCCGCCCACCACACGCCCAGCGCCCCCTCCGCCGCGCACACCGCCACCACAGACTTGTTCACCACCTCCACCGTAACGCTCGCCGAGTTGCTCGCCACGCTGCCTTGCACCTGGCAGTCGAATATTGCTGATTTCTGAAAAATACCAACTAGTAAGGACACGTAAGATGTACTGAAAAATGCGGCTGTCTCACAAAAGTGTACTTCAGTTACATTATTATCGGAAAAAAAGTCAAGCACCCAGAAAAGGAGGAGGAAACGAAATGAATCTTCAAGGTTTGAAAGGGTATGTAATGTTATTTTAATGATTTCAAAATAGAATAAAATTTACAATGAAGCAGACAGTATTCTTTCTTCTTGGGGCCTTTGTCTCGCTTCAACGCTGGGTCGGCCGTGTTACTATGAATTTGGCAGTGTTAGCTGCAGGGGGTGGCCGGATGTCCTTCCTGCTGCCACCCCGACCCCCGGGACGGAATTAGAGTACCCCAGCTGTCTGCATCTAGTGTAAGCCGTGTTCAAATGTCTGCGAGTCATGTAACTGAGGCGGAACGTGGGGACGAACCCGGTATTCACCGGAAAACCGCATTATCGCTCTCGGCTACCCTGGCAAGCACAAACAATCAGACAGTATCCCCTCTGGCCTGCATGCATGACTCTGTTGTAAATGGTGTCGTAAATGAGGTTTCTCCGCTCTTAAGTCAAACTCGCCCACAACTGTCGTAACTGGGCCTCGATATACTGGATACAGGCCCTGGGACGAAGTAGACGTTCGAGCTGGTCCCGCATATGGGTGTGCTCTATCGAGCACAGATCAGGGGATCATGCTGGCTAGGGGGTGACCTCAGAATTATGCAGACGGTTTATAGAGAGTCGTGCCGCGTATGGACGAGCATTGTCCTGTTGAAAAATACCACCACTATACTGTTACACGAGGACGGCCGGAAGAGGTGGCCGAGGGGCTCTAGGCGCTACAGTCTGGAACCGCGCGACCGCTACGGTCGCAGGTTTGAATCCTGCCTCGGGCATGGATGTGTGTGATGTCCTTAGGTTAGTAAGTTTGAAGTAGTTCTAAGTTCTAGGGGACTCAGAAGTTAAGTCCCATAGTGCTCAGAGCCATTTGAACAGGAGGACGCAGTATGTCCAGGGCGAACTGTTGTACCGTCGGAGTTCTCTCAGTGACCAACGGTCGTGACCTGAAGTCTTACCTGATGGTTCCCCACGCCATGACTCCACTGTGCCTGTTCAAAACATTGGAAGAATGGTGCCTCTCTCAAGGTCACCGCCCGATTCAGCGACGATGGTCATCAAGGGTAGTGCACAACCGCGATTCATGCCTGAACACAATTCCACACCATTCATCAGCAGTCCACGCTTCCCAGTCACAGCCATTTGTGTTGTGAGGCTAACGGCAGCCCATGCAGGGGACGTAATTCCTTAGTCCAACTGCTGTTAGTCTGCTGCCTATGGTGCGGGATGACACAGAATGTTGCTGGCAGGCCATTACTTGTTCTCGGATGGCAAGCACGGATGTGAAAGGGTTACGATGTGCTCGGTGCACAACACGGCAATTCTCTGTTGTAGTGGTCAGATGTGGTTGACTGAAACCTTGACGACGATTATGCGGTCCAGCATCGGACGCGGTTCAAGTCTGCATCTTGGGCAGTTCACCAGCCAGCCAAATGAGTCATTTTCCAAAGTGTAAATGGTGCTGAAATGCTTTCTCACACGATTGCATGGCATCTCGGTGTCCTTCGGAGTGATCAATCCACATTAATTAGATAAGTTCGCCTTCATGGCCATCTTCCGCAGCAGCTGTCAAAATCAGTTATTAGATTCTCCATTTCTCTGTCTTGAGCTTACTGCAATTTAATTAAAGGGAATTTTACACCTGATGCGTTTCGCTTTTATTTATAAAGCATCTTCCGTGGTTATTCTACAAACTGGATACACACGAATGTAAATTTTTGGTTATTTTAGATTAAAAACAGCGTTTTGTTTATATAGTTGGACTGCAAGTAACTCATGATGTTACTTTACACATTCTCCAAACTACTGCTCTTTCCAACCCTGGTAACAGCGGTTGGTGTTGAAGGATTTCATTTCACATATACACTTGACAGTTTTTGCCGTTTTGCAGTATTTATTGCTGTGTTTTTTTTTTATACTTTACTCTTGTAAATCGAATTGAAGTGATGTGTGTTTCTCACTCTGTGCAGTGTTACAGTACTTATGTATGTTCATTTGTTTTAGTGCAGATTGCGAGCGTTGAAAAACTGCGAAACCCGCTACCCTCTCCAAATTTCTCTCTCTCTCTCTCTCTCTCACTCACTCACACACACACACACACACACACACACACACACACACACACACACACACACACGCACGTATGAATACTCATGAATTAATGAACAAAGAAAAAGTAGTTTCACAGATAACTTCAGTTCGATTTACAAAGCTGAAGTGTAAAAAAACCAAAATACCTAAATGCAGTGCAACAGATACTTCAGAATGTCGAAAACTGCCAAGCGTATATCTGAAATGAAATCTTTCAACACATGCCGCTGCTAGAATGGATGGAAGTCGCAGTTGTTTGGAGAATACGTAGAAAAACGCCATAAGAAACCTGAACTCCAACTTTATAAACAAAACGCTGTTTTTAATCTAAAACAACAAAAAATGTACAAACATATGTATCCAATTTGCATAATAACCGTGGAAGATGCTTTAAAAATAAAACCGAGACGCGTCTGGTGTAAAATTCTCTTTAATTAATGTGCGGTAAACTCAAGAAGGAAAAATCAGTAATAACTGAACATCAGATACGGTTCATGCCTGTTACAGGTACTAGCAGAGCTCGTAACAACACTAAACACGAACAACACTTATGAACTCTACTGACCCTTCATACTCTCACAGATTGCAACTGTGATCATTTACAAATCTGCCAACGGCGTGAACGTGTACGAAGTTACATTGTGTTCCTACCATGCCTTGTGGGTGCTTCACTTTTTTTTTTTTTTGCAGGTAGTATATATTAAAAAAGTTTTTGTTTGCAGATAACATTATTAACTTGATTACTTTTAAGTCCTAGGTAACAACGACTTTTTTACTTTCGTCTATATGTAGTAGATTTGCTGGGTGTACCCGAACATCTCCGATAAAACTGCGCAGGCTATTCAGGGATATTTTCTCTGTATTTTGCCACAACCGATTCGTGGTCTGCGATGGCTCGTTACCGAGTAACTACATTTCGCTTCATTTCTTAACCCAATTTGTCTTTGTATCTGTATTACACTAAAAATATTTGCATAGTACTGCAAATGTCGGCGGTGTGCGTTGTGTGTCTTTTGTGAAAACAAACTTGGTCCACTTACGATACTTGTTGTAGACAATATGATACTTCATTCCTGTGTTCAGTGCTGTTCGGTTCTCTTACGACTTTGTTTTTCTGTCAATATTAGTTGTCCGTTAACAACGATAAACAGCCGCGTGCGTAGGTTTGCTAATGCAGAACTGGGCTATATGCACTCCGCATATAGGTTCGCTGAATGCAATGGAAGAGAGACACAAGTCTGCTTTTCTGAGCTGTTCCTGCAATAACGGCAACCACACGATAGTACTTTCTCATCTGACGGTTGTTACGTTACATTTAACTTAGTGTTGCACGTTTTGGCGACGGTGTATTACTGTTGTGAAGGTATTTTCACAGAAACAAAAATAAATGGCGTAACAAACCGAATAAAGAAGTTTCGCACTGCTACGTTGTGAGGAGACACCGGCGACCAGTGGCCCCTTATACCAAAATGTTCAGAAAATATTCCAGAACAACCTCCGAAATCTTGCCGGTGGAGTTCAGATTCAGCCTGTACAGGGTGTTCAGAAACAATTTGAAAGCTTTTAAGGGTGTTACAGGATACCTTGTGCTGAGAAATAATTGTTAAGAAAAAATTCGGTATGTTCTTCCGTTTCCGAGTTAACTAGCATAGACTTTAGCCAAACAGATGGTTGCGCACACCAGTGTAGGCGCTAAAATGCGGCAATGCATAGACCTCTTTGGGTCTGTGAGTTACCACTTGTTCAAATGCTCGTTACCAGAGAAAGTGTGCCTTGTTCAAAACGGATAAATTCAAGCTAGGTTAGCAAAAGCTACATTTGTTCAGTTTGAAGAAACCAAACGAAGAACATGTTTGGCGCCACTGTCTCTGGCAAGCTGCTAGAATTTGCGTGTGCAACGATCTGATCGACTAACTTCAATGATAATGACATCAGAAACGGCGCAACGTATCGAATCTTTTTCTTAACAAATATTTTTCAGCACAACCTGCCATGCATCATCCTTACAAGCTTCTCAGACTGTTTCTGACCACCCTGTATGTATTGTAGAGCTAAATATAGCGGCCAAAAGTCACAAGAAGGGGTGTCCCACTGAAAGATGTGTCGTATATGGTGCTCGAACATTGCGGATAGATTCGACATATGACCACAGTGTAGACGCAGTATCTGAGCAGTTTGTGAAGTGTAGTGTGTACTATGAATATGCGACGATGATCGGTGCAGGATGCATAAGTCACAGCATATGGGATATCACACAAGGGTTTCCGAGGTCAACAGTGTCTACAGGAGATCTTCAGTACTGAAGAAACAATGATCTTCAGTATCGCAGAGCCAATGTTTCGACAGTCGTAAACCGCCGCACAGGGCGCTGTAAGTAACGTCTTCTCCGCAGAATCATACCAGGCAATTGCTGGTCTACCTAATGTAAGCCAGATCGCCGCAGATTTGACTATGGGGCTTCAGGAGCCCATTGCTACCATGAATCTACGCACGCAAATGCACTAAGTAGCTTGCCAAAGCTGACTACTGACTTTTGGCCATTCAATGTAGACTCTACGTGATCAAAAGTATCCAGACACTGAAAGGTGGCACGCCACTCTCTCACTTTAACGACATTGTCAGTCGGATTAATATTCATATTTTATAATTAAATGTTACTCTGAGACATTTTAAGTACCTTTTTATTATCTACGGTGATGATCGAAGCAGACGAAATGAATTAAAATTTGTGGTTCGGCCAAAACTCGAACCCGTGTCTTCTCGCTTGCTAAGTAGAAATGCTAGCCAGTACACCACCGTAGTACGATGATCAACATTGCCGCACGAAATACCTAAGCTGAGTGCCCTCCCCAACAACCTAAGCTGAGTGCCACAAACTTTGTTGTGTTGGGGAGGGCACTCAGCCTAGGTAGTTCGTGCACCAATGTTGACCATCGTACTGCGGTGGTGCAATGGTAAGCATTTCTGCCTAGCAAGTAAGAAGAGCCGGGTTCGAGTCCTGGTCGCAGCACAAATTGTAATTCATTTCGTCTGCTTCGATCATTCATATTTTAGATCATGATCTCTGTGTTCCCCAGTACTACATTTGGTATGTGTGTTTTATTATTTTTTATACGAGGAAATTGTGGGCACAATGTTCATATAACTGCCTGTGTAGCCTATAGAGAACTTGTACGCGAGGCGCCGTAGTGGAGGTGATGGAGAAAAGGGGGAGAGATGGACTGCGGGCCATAAATGCTGAGTCCAGTGACCTGTCTGTGCGAGTGTTTCTAGGCGGCAGTGCTCTGTGGATTGTACCTGTAGATGGACTTCGGGACATGACACTCCACTCTTTCCACTTAGGGCTGGAGCAGGAGGGCGCCTGTTCACAAAAAATTTTACCTGGGCCAGGTTACAGTCTGTGGCAAAGGTGGCTAGTTGTCGGAAAGTGGATGGAGGAAGCCATTTAAAAGAACTGCTGTAATCTGAGCTTTTGTGCAAACACTGGGCAGGTCATAAAACTCCAAGCATTCTCAGGTTACATACTGGGACAATACGGACAGAGCGGATGGTGCAAGACTGTAAGACTGTAACTCCTCTGACGCCAAGAAGTTGCCAGGTTCTTTTAGTGAGCGGTAAAAACGTATATTTCATGGATACGCCTGTCTGGTAAGGTTAACAGCTTTCTTTCAGAAACTGGAAATGGTCGGCTTAGAAATATTAGATCGAATGAGGGACTGTGTTTCCATCAAATTTTTTGCTGGAACATGGCCACACTAGCCGTGAGAACGGTGTCTCCCTGGTCTAAAATTTTCTTTTTTCAGACAAGAGAGATTTTGAGTTGCTGATTGGCTTCTCTCAGGATATACAAAGCAGAGGCTTGCTCCCCAAGTGTGTGGACAACGGTAGTGTGCCTTGATTGGCTGCCAGGCCAACAGAACAGTTAAGAGGGGAGATTCAATGAGTAGAGGATAGTTCAGTTTGTTACTACAATGCGGAGGCGGTTTCGGTTTTGCTGATTCGGCTCTCCCACCAAGGCTGGGTGGAAAGTGGTTGTGATTCTTTGCCTTCTTCATCGTCTGGTCCATCCCTGGTGGAAAATTTCATGTGTTTCAGAAGTGGGTGAGATTTGTGGTCTGTAACATGTGGTGGACTAAGAGCCGATGGCATTTTCCAACTGTACTGACAGTGGAACTACGTATCTTCTCGGACATATCATGTGTCACGAGGATGGACGTATTCGTCCCGAATAAGCCGTCTGATGTTTGACCATTCAAGCATGGACCGTCGTTCCTGTGAGTCAAATTGGTTTGACCAGACCAGCGAACCGGTGCACCTCACACTGAAATCTGCTGGGATTTCAGGGCTCTGATGGGGAAGTTTCCCACGTTCTACTACTCAGAACGCCAGTCCGCATACCTTGGAAATTTTCGTGGACGCGTCAGAACATTACAGCTGCCACAGCGTGCCGCTCCTAGCCCAGAGCGCGCCGTTTTCTGGTGCTGCCTGAATGAAGATAAAAGGCTGAAGTATTCCTGCAGCGGCGTAAGGTTGTTAAGTGATATTCACCGCTACCTGCTCTCCAGTAAACCTTAGTTTGTGCTGTACTTGGTCGGAGTTGATTCCATTTGAACAGAATTGGGCGTCACAGTAGACCGATGTAAACAAAGCCAAACTGCGTTGTGAAAAGGATTGATTCAGGGAAGAACTTCTATAGCTTACACCGCAATGAATGCTTTGCAATCAAGCACTATCCCTGTTCTGATTTGTGTTTGTGATTTTTCTGTAAGATTTATCAGGTAGATTGTAGTTATAAAAGGATTAATTAATTGTCATTATTTTTGTAAACTTAAATACGCCATTTTTCTCATTCATAATCACTCAAATATTTACTATTTTTGAAATGTTCAAAATGGTTCAAATGGCTCTGACCACTATGGGACTTAATATCTGAGGTTATCAATCCCCTAGAATTTAGAACTACTTAAACCTAACTAACCTAAGGACATCACACACATCCATGCCCGAGGCAGGATTCGAACCTGCAACCGTAGCGGTCACGTGGTTCCAGACTGAAGCACCTAGAAGCACTCGGCCACACTGGCCGGCTTTTCAAATGTTCAAATGTGTGTGAATTCCTAAGGGACCAAACTGCTGAGTTCATCTGTCACTAGACTTACACACTACATAAACTAACTCAAACTAAGAACAACACACACGCCCAGGCCCGCAGGAGGACTCGAACCTCCGGCGGGAGAGGTCGCGCAGTCCATGACATGGTGCCTCAAACCACGCGGCCACTCCGCACGGCTCACTGTTTTTATTTTATTGTGACGATACATGGCTACACCAGCAACTCAAGGTTCAATCTTATTACATCAGTTAATTTAAATATTAATTTGCGTTCTGAAAGGGACTGTAGACATAGGTAACTAAAGTGCAATGAGTAAATTCACTAATTTCATATATAAAATTTAAGGATTTAGCTCAACATTTGAAGGTTACTGAGGATAACGTTTAGTATCACTCAGGCATATGTTTATGATTAAAACAAGGGACATGTTGCAACACCACTATAATCCGGAACCGATAACTAGAAGTCACGAGAGATGGGCAGGCAATTATAAAAGGAGACGAAGAGTATTTTGTTGTAAGTGGAGAAGCATAACAGCAGAATGAGTCGGCCCTGAGAGCTCAATGACTTCGAATGTGGACTAGTCATTGGATTTCGCCTGAGTAACAGATACATAAAGGACACTACAACCCGTCTAGGACTGCCCAAGACGACTGTTGGTGATTGTGAAGTAGAAATACGAAGGAATAACGATAACTAAACCAAGAACAGGCAGACCTCATGTCATGATACACACATACCGTCCAGGATTGCGAAAGAATATATGAAAAAAGAATATATGAAACATTACTATCTTCTCTGGTTTCTGCTTTTTAAGGAAAAATGGACTGCCATTCCTCCACAGATATTGGGGGACATCATTGAAAGTGTCTCCAGTAAAGGGCTGTTTGGGGAAGGAAACCAGACAGCGAGGTCATCGGTCTCATCGGATTAGGGAAGGACGGGGAAGGATGTCGGCCGTGCCCCTTGAAAGGAACCATCGCGGCATTTGCCTGGAGCGATTTAGGGAAATCACGGAAAACCTAAGTCAGGATGGCCGGACGCGGGATTGAACCGTCGTCCTCCAGAACGCGAGTCCAGTGTCTAACCACTGCGCCACCTCGCTCGGTGTCTCCAGTAAAGTTCAAGCCATTATAAAGGCGAAGAATGGAAAAACCCATATTAAAGTCCACTAACATGTGTTTGGATACATTTGATCAGATAGTGTATTTGTGTGAAGTTACGGAAATGGTACACTAAGTTGTTATTTGTCTCAGGTTCACAGCTATAAGGCTGTCACAGCTGATTTACTAGGAAAACTTTTGTTGCGTACGACGAGTAACTCTATTAGAAGGTAGTTGCAAGAAGTATATGAATGTTTCCTCGTAGATTAAAACTGTGTGTCGGACTCGCGATTGAACGCAGTATCTTGCTTTCCGCGGCCAGTGCTTTTGTTGGGTGAGCTATCCGAGCCCCACTCACGGCCCGCTCTCGCCGCCTCCCTTATGCCAGTACTTCCATCCCACTTTCATAAATTCACAAAACCTCTTCTGCTTACCTTGCAGGAGTAGCACTTCTGAATAAAGGAAGTGCGGAGAAACAACTTCTCAGCTTAGGTTGTACCACACATCAGGGGAAAAAAAAAAGTTCAAATGGCTCTGAGCACTATGGGACTCAACATCTGAGGTCATCAGTCCCCTAGAACTTAGAACTACTTAAACCTAACTAACCTAAGGACATCACACACATCCATGCCCGAGGCAGGATTCGAACCTGCGACCGTAACTGTCGCGCGGTTCCAGGCTGAAGTGCCTAGAACCGCTCGGGCACACTGGCTGGCATCAGGGCGCACACACACTGCAGAGAGTAAGATTCATTCTCCAGAATACGAATGAACTGTAACTGGGGGACTTTGGCCGACCTGATGTTCTTCGAAGTATTATTACTGCCATGAGTACGAGTGGAGCTGCAGAAATTGACTACAATCCAACTGCTAAAAGTGAAGTCATGTGGCATAATTGGCTGGTAGATAGGAGGGGCAGGTACACCCTCGTATTATGAAAGGTGTTTCCTACTCTTTACCTTTGCAGAGTGTGAGACTTGTGTGTCAAGTTCATCTGATGCGTGTAGATGATTGTAAAGCACGCGCGCGCGAGCGCGTAACTGTGTGTGTGTGTGTGTGTGTGTGTGTGTGTGTGTGTGTGTGTGTGTGTGTGCTTTGTATGATGATGAGGGAAGGGTGGCTAAAGGGGACGCCGAGCTTAATGTCACGATCTCACGGATAGATCACCATCAACAGTATCCAATTTCCTAGCTCAGTGAGACACTACGGAGACGTCTGGAATTTAATCCAGGACATTGGCACATAGTCTGATGTTCAGAAACCTTACGCCACCAACTCTCCTTTTCTTTGTCGGGAAGGCAAAGGAAAAGCATGTGGCGTACCCTTCCAGGGACTGGCCACGACCGGCTTTGTCTAACTTCTGTGATCTGACGGGAACTGGTGTATTAAAGAAGGAAAGGATATTGACAAACGAAACGGCAGGTACTGAAAGATTGTGGCTAGTATTCAATGGATAGATAAGAAGAGTACAGGGACCAGTTGCCAGAAATGAATGGATTAGCTACTCCTGATTGCTCTAAGATCTCTAACGACCACACGAGGTTCTCAGCTGAATTTCAGTTCAGTATAACGAGCTATCTTGTGCACCATCTGCTGTGGAGAGATTGAGAATTTCTCCTTCGGGTCAAAAGGTAATAAAAATTTAGTATTATGGTGACGGCAGATTCATGATCTGGGATGTTACCATTCTAAAAAAATCTGAAGACTGAAGAGCGCTCTATCATCTGTAGCATGGTTAGTCACATGAGAACTAAGCTATTCTGAGATAGTGAAATGTGTATTTTCATGGATGACAGGGCTCATGCTCATGTTGATTCATAAGAAAATGAGGAGATATCATGAGTTGAGTAATCTTCTTACTCGCAAGAATTGCTGACAGTGTCCAAAACAGACGAAGATATTCTGTTTTGTCCACAGTGGTATATTCGTCACTGAACTTTGAACATGCATGCGGTAACGACAATTCTTGACATAGCTTGCTGCTCTGAGTGTTGCTTTCTTTCCATGTGTGGAGCGAAATATCATATTCACTGCGTAAATTAAGTTTGCACATCTCTAAAAAATTAATACGGTCTTTTGGTGGTGTATTACCGAAGTTAGCTTGAACTAAAACACGATACATGACTGAGTCTTAGTAAATGTCAAGCAGGTTAGTATGCTTCATGAATGATTTATTTTTTTATGTGATAAATCAAACGAATTTACATTCTAGACCGCCCCAGTATAATTTTAACAGTCTTTGAACGCTAATACTAGACACAGAAGCTATTATTACCTTTTTATTAGATGTTATGTGTGTAATTTTTATCCTGTTTCCAGTAGCATACTCTTAGGTTACACTGTAGTAGGCTAGGCATGCCACAGAAATAGTGGATCATTTTATTTCAATGAATCATGATGAGTCAGCAGTGTTGAAGGTAGGTATTAGTAGGAGGGCACTGGTGGAACGGGTGGAAAACGCTGACTCAGCCTTAAGTCAGCACTTTAAAGCTATCGCAAACTGACACAGTTGCTCTTGTCATATTTCGCTGACAGCAGCATTAGCACTTTCCTATCTCCAAGGTCATTCCTGGAATCATGAAATCTGGTCACATGCCAAGATCAGGGAGGGGAGGGGAGGGGAGCGGAGTGGAACCGAGGAGAGGGGAGAGGAGAGGAGGGAGAGGGGATAGGAATCATTTTATATCGGCATCAGCACTACCTTATCTCCAAGGTCATACTGGGAATCATGACATCAGCAGCAGAAGCACATCCAGCCTAATGCTAATGGCATATAAGGATGTGTGGGGAATGGAAGTGAGGGTAGTGGAGATCCCCACATCCTACACCCCACACCTTGCACCCCACACTCGATGCCCCACACCTGGCAGCCAAGTATGATAACTGTCTGATCTGCTGAACATTTTGTTTTTGTCAACTATGTTTGCATTACTGACTTCCAAAAATTCGTTTAAGGACTCGTCCACCAGTCAAACTGGTAAATTCCATTTGAAGATATAAACCATTCCCCATGGAATACAGGAACAAGAAGACAGCACATTTCTCTATAAATAATTGATAACCAACCTTTACTTACAAAATATAAATAACAAAAGAGGATTTCATATTTGTTGAAAATGAGTTTTACCTTAAATACTACCACAAAAACCCTGAAACATGAAATAAAATAAAATCGTGTTTCACTTCGCGCTTACTCCTTCACCAGCAGGTGACTGCACTTTAGAAAAGAGTGCTTTCTCGTAGAAGCAGGTGATAACGCAGTAGAAGGAGCGGACTGTTATCTGTGAAGTAATATTTCTTACTGCTACCGACGGTTTGCTGCACAGTTAAGAAAAAACAGAGCCGTAAATGAATTATTTTCCACATCTGAGATGTTGCAGTATTCTAAAATGACTGCAATATACGTCGCAGCGGGAGAAGTGCGATGTTTACATTCATTGTCTAGGTCGTAGTTGAGGTTAACAGCAAGAAAAAAAAACGCTGTAAGGCTCAAATCACTTAATGTGCGCAAGCTAATTTCCAGATATATACACGTAAGCCAAATTGGTGAATAAAATACCAAAATATCTACTCAAGCGCCAGGTTTCCACACATATTAATATTTTACAAGGAACTGATGTCATAAACTCTGGCCGTTGTGACCGAGCGGTTCTAGGCGCTTCAGTCCGGAACCGCGCTGCTGCTACGGTTAGAATCCTGCCTCGGACATGGATGTGTGTAATGTCCTTAGGTTAGTTAGGTTTAAATAGTTCTAAGTCTAGGGGTCTGATGACTTCAGATGTTAAGCCCCATAGTACTTAGAGTCATTTGATTTTGATGTCATAAAATTAACCTGTCCAGGACTATAACTGCAGAAAAAGGGGTGTTATCTAAAATACTACGCTAAGCAGACAGGCAGTAAGCAAATTGACACTCTGAAAGTAACTAATTAGGCCTACTCTTGAAGTAAGTCAAGCGCTAGAAAAAATATAATCAGTGCTATTAATTGTTAGTATTTGCTGTCGTTACAGATAACACAAGCCTACTGATGGCTATGTAAATAACAGCAGTTTGCAATCAAAACTATGTTGGCAACACTCTCTTAGACCTTTATGAACTGTATCACTTTCCACAACTATGAAGTAACAATATTATGGCACGATATTCTAGATTATATTGGAAAATGTAATGTTTGCACTGCAGCAGTAACTAAATACATAACTGTGAATTCAATAGATCCAGTTGCATTTCTGGAAAATATGGCTCACGAAAATAAATCCTGTAATCAGCTCTACCACCAAACACATGCTGTACACAATTGCCTTAATAGGGAAGGAAGGAATACGCTGCTTTTATTGCCGAGTATCACTCAAGCTACGGAAGGACATATATTTTTTTACAAGCACATGACCAAAGATGATAAGAGTGAGAGATTTGACATTTCTGAACACAATGTCACAGTACATATCTCAGAAAATAAATTAAATGTGTAAGTGACTAACAGGTGACACTGTTAATATAGCGCTCTCAAACTATGACACTCTATGCATAAAACACGACATAAAGTTCATGAGGATAGCTGTATGTATATTTACCAAGCCTACCAGCTTACTTACTGGTGGTGATGTAAATACTGTTTGCTAATGAGAATTTCCCCATAAGGTGTGCACATTATAGTTTGAACCTTGCTCTATATGATTCAGACACTCACCAACAGCATAGTTTAATCAATATAAAACACACATCATAAAGTTCGTGGGTTGTGTTACGAATTGCATTTAGCTGCATATGTTAACTTGCTTACAAAAGTAAGAAGTTTGTTGTGCTTTACAAGAGATATATATTAATTTATGAACTGCGGTGTTTACACAAATAAAAAACATGCATCTGGAAAACCATAGAGTGCGTGCTGTTCAAGGATTATTCTTTCCCTTCGAATGCTTCAATCAAACTGCATCATCACTATTACAGGTTTAAAAGTACCCAACTTCATTAAGATATCCAGTTGCTGCTTAGTAACAAGAGGCCACTCATCGAATGATGCTAATATAGCCTCCTGTGCGCTGCATTTACTTCACACTGGTCTTGGCATAGTCTCTGCTGAAGTGTGTTAAGTGCATGTGTGTACACATACAGGATGATAACATGACAGTGATCGATAACAGATGATGAGCATCTTTGGTTGTAGGTTTTAAGCGTCCAGCGACAGGTGCTAGTGGGTAGGAAAACTTCTTTTATCTGACAGTCCCACAATAACGACCTCCCTCAAAAGGCATAATAGTCCTTCTTGCCTTTATTATAGGAAGCTGAACATCTATCAGCAACATCACCTGCTTTGCTGGGGTTTCAGAAAGCCAGCCTCACAATTTGTGGGCTCATGTGGACATGTTCCTGTGGCTATAATCACGCTGTTGGATGCCCTAATATTTATGGGACGCAAGTTGGGAACATCACTGAGCTGTTTGGCAAGAATATTATCAATCATCTTGTGGTGCAGTTCTTCTTGTTGTCTCCGTGCTTGCTAAGAAAATGGGATGAGAAGTTCCGCCTTATGCAAGACACATTTTTTCTTCTTCTTTTGTTTCACCCATGTAAATGCATAACAAACAGAAAATAAATTACGTTTTGCTGTTTGCAGATGACAAGTTGTATATCGTGTAGCACAACAGCTACCAAAATAAATGGACAATAACATCATGTAAGGTATGTTACTTATGATTACACCCACTTTTCGCCAATTAAGTTACAAATGCAACTTTTAAAAAATGTTTTAAACGACACAAATGTTAATATGTTAACAACAAATTTACAGTTAAAAAAACATAGGACCCACTGACGATAGCACAAAAGTGCTGAAACATGTATGGGTGAAACAAAAGAAAAACAAAAAAGGTGTCTTGCATGAGGCGGAACTTCTCATCGCATTTTCTTAGCAAGCACGGAGCCAACAAGAAGAACTGCACTACAAGATGATTATTTCTACACCGAGCAAGGTATTTCCATCGCAGCTCTTCAACAAATATCAGAACGCAACCATCAGACTTCATAAAACCATACTCAACATTAAGTTCAATAAACTATATTCGGCTTATAAAATTGTACGTAACTATGTAGCAATAACTGTAAACAACATGTCACCAGCACCAAAGCAGAAAAAACATAAGGCAGAAATCATGTGGATAAAGCAAGAAATCCGGCCTTTGTATTCCTAAAAACAGACTCTGAATATTGAATTATACAGATTGCATATAGCACTAGCTAATCACATAACATATCCCCCATTTTTTGATGAACTAATGTACAGGGTTAGAACATACTCAAATACCATAATAGGCAGAAAACAGACAATACAACAAAAGAAACTCACAAAAATGTTAAATCACACAAACACCCACCAATACAAGAAACACACCTTTCACAATAGACTGATTAATCTAACAGACATAAAATTATCTGAACAAGAAAGCAGCCTACTTCAAAAGGGTGTCAAACATAACACTAGCACAATGGTGTCACACAGGACAGTAGAAAATATCATAACAGAAACTGAAAACATCATAAAGCAACAAGAAAAACTAAACACACCTGAATTCAATTCAAACCTAACAAGAGAACTAGTTGCTGAGGAAATAAGAAACATAATCAAAGAGAACAAAACCACCATAAATGAAAACACTAGGACTCCTGAAGAAAAAACCTACTGAAAAATACAGAATAAATTAATACAAGAAAATGCCATCATCACAAAATCTGACAAAGGTAATTCAATAGTAGTCATAAACAAATAGGAATACATTCACAAAACATTACAATTCATCCAAAGCAACAAATCACAGAATTAACAAGTGACCCAACAAACCGGTACCGAAGTAAGTTACAGGAAACCCTGAGAAACATAGAAACAATTTTCACAGAAACACAGATTTAAAAAATGATAAAGAAGAATCCCAAGGCCCCCACACTAAAATCGTTGCCTAAAGTTCACAAACCCGGAATACCCATATGTCCGTTAATAAACTTCACCGAAGCACCAACATACAACTTAGCCAAACACAAACACACTCTGCTACAGACAATATACAAATACACTGACAACAGAAGTCTAAAGAACTCAAGTGACTTAATAGAAAAAAATAAGAAATGAAAACAAACCAAACACAGCAACATTGGTTTCATTTGATATAATTTCAATGTACACACACATTCCAACAGAAGAAACCATCAATATAATAGAAAGAAACCTCCAACTGCAAGGAAACATACCCACAACAAACATACAAGAAATATTAGCCATACTCAGGCTCATCACAGAACAAAACTACTTCACATTCAGCAACAGATTTTACTCTCAACAAGATGGACTACCCATGGGATCCCCAATCAGTGGCCTCCTAGCTGACATTTTCCTCAATCAGATAGAAAAACAAATCTTTGACAAAATAGTAATACCAAAACAGTACAAACTAATATATTGGTATAGGTACGTAGGTGACAGAATTTGCTTAATAGATGAACCACTGTCTCGCATAAAAGAATTTCATGATAACATAAACTCCATTCTCTCACAAATACAATTCACCATAGAAACACAAACAGATGAAAAAATTAATTTCTTAGATCTCACTATACACAACAGAAACAACAAATTTGAATTCACAATCTACAGAAAACCCACACTCACCAGCACCATTATTCATAACCGATCGAATCACTCCATAACTCACGAAGAAGCCAGCTTCAGATATTTACTTCAGAAGCTGAACAAAATACCCATGAACAAGCATGACTACACACAAGAACTGAACACGATAAAATAAATTGCACAGGAGAATGGATATGACACAAAGAGAGTAGACAAAATAAACCACAGAATACAAAAACACACATCACCTAACCATGAAACACACACACATACAAACACAACTCATCACACAACAAATCAGCAGACATTAAGCAACAAACGGCACATAATGACTTACAACAACAATGTCACACACAGGGTGGGTAATATACTAAAGAAACAAGGACTCAACATAGCATACAGAACCAACAACACAATACAGAGCAGAGTCGGAAGAAATACCACCAACACTGACAAATACAGCCAGTCCGGCATCTACCAACTTACTTGCAACGTCTGTCAGTCTGTATATGCGGGCCAAACATGTAGGACCTTCAGAACCAGATATAATGAACACCTCAGAACACTGAAAAGCAATAGCACACACTCAACATTTGCAGACCACCTGGTAGCACACAACCACCACCCAACAAACATTGAAACTGGCCTTTACATCCTAAAAACTAGCAGCAGCCTATAACAAAAATTAACTATAGAAGAAAACTACCACATCCAAAAATCAATAGCCCAAGGAAAGAAAGTACTCAATGAATACACATCACTGTGCAACAAAACCCTCTTCGCCACAATAGAAGAACTATACAAGTAAAACACACACACACACACACACACACACACACACAATGTGGAATGTCAGATCTCTTAATCGGGCAGATAGGTTAGAAAATTTAAAGAGGAAATCTATAGGTTACAGTTAGATATATTAGGAATTAGTAAAGTTCGGTGACAGGAGGAACAGGACTTCTGGTCAGGTGATTATAGTGTTATAAATACAACGTCAAATAATGGTAACGCAGGAGTAGCTTTAATAATGAACAAAAAACAGGAATGCGGACAAGCTGCTACGAAGAGCATAGTGAACGCATTATTGTAGCCAAGATAGACACGAAGCCCACGCCTACTACAGTAGTACAAGTTTATATGCCAACTACCTCTGTAGATGCTGAAGAGACTGAAGAAATGTACTATGCGATAAAATAAATTATTCACATAGTTAAAGGAGACGAAAATTTAATAGTTGTGGGTGACTGGAATTCGATAGTAGGAAAGGAAGAGGAGGGAAAGTAGTAGTTGAATATGGGCTGGGGGTAAGGAATGAAAGAGGGAGCCGCCTGGTAGAATTTTGCACAGACCATAACTTAATCATGGCTAAGACTTGATATAAGAATCATGAAAGAAAGTTATATACGGGGAAGAGGTCTTCAGACACTGGAAGATTTCAAACAGATTATAAAGTATAATGGTAAGACAGAGATTTTGGAAATTGGTTTTGAACTGTAAGACATTTCCAGTGGTAGATGGGGACTCTGACCACAATTTATTGGTTACGAGCAGTAGATTAAAAATGAAGAAACAGAAAAGGTAGGAATTTATGGGGATGGGTCTTCTTGGAGAAAAGAGAGAAACTTGTATGAATATCAAGAGTTCAGATGGAAAACCAGTTCTAAGGCAAAGAAGGGAAAGCAGAGAGCTGGAAGGAGTATATAGGGTGTCTATACAAAGGCGATTTACTTGAGGGCAATATTAAGGAAATGGAAGAGGACGTAGATGAAGATGAAATTGCAGATATGATACTGCGTGAAAAATTTAGCAGAGCACTGAAAGAAAGAACTCGAAACAAGGCTCCAGGAGTAGACGACATTCCATTAAAACTACTGATAGCCTTGGGAGAGCCAGCCATGACAAAACTCTTCCATCAGGGTGAGCAAGACGTGTGATACAGGCGAATAACTTCAGACTTCAAGAAGAATATAATAATTCAATTCCCAAAGAAAGCAGGTGATGACAGGTGTGAAAATTACCGAACTATCAGTTTAATAAATATAAAAAAATACTTACACGAAATCTTTACAAACGAATGGAAAAACTGGTAGAAGCCGCCGTCGGGGAAGATCAGTTTGGATTCCGCAGAAATGTTGGAACACGTGCGGCAAGACTGACCCTACTACTTATCTTAGAAGACAGGTTAAGGAAAGGCATAACTACATTTCTAGCATTTGTAGACTTACAGAAAGCTTTTGACAATGTTGACCGGTATAGTCTCTTTAAACTCTGAAGGTGGCAGGGGTAAAATACAGGGAGTGTAAGGCTATTTACAATTTGCACAGAAACCAGATGGCAGTTATAAGAGACGAGGAACATGAAAGAGAAGCAGTAGTTGGGAAGGGACTAAGACAGGGTTGTAATCTATCCCCAATGTTATCCAAGCTGTATATTGAGTAAGCAGTAAAGGAAACAAAAAAAAATTAGGAGTAGGAATTAAAACTCATGGAGAAGAAATAAAAAATTTGAGGTTTGCCGAGGACATTGTAATTCTGTCAGAGACAGCAAAGGACCTGGAAGAGCAGCTGAACGGAATTGACAGCGTCTTGAATGTAGGATATAAGATGAACATCAACAAAAGCAAAACGAGGATAATGGAATGTAGTCAAATAAAATCAGGTGATGCTGAGGGAATTAAATTAGGAAATGGGACACTTCAAGTAGTAAACGTGTTTTGCTATTTGGGCAGGAAAATAACTGATGATGGTAGAAGTAGAGAGGATATAAAATGTAGACTGACAATGGCAAGGAAAGCGTTTCTGAAGAAGAGAAACTTGTTAACATTGAGTATAGATTTAAGTGTTAGGAAGCCTTTTCTGAAAGTATTTGTGTGGAGTGTAGCCATGCATGAAAGTGAAACCTGGACGAAAAACATTGTAGACAAGAAGAGAATAGAAGCTTTCGAAATGTGGTACAACAGAAAAATTCTGAAGATTAGATGGGTAGATCACGTAATTAATGAGGAGGTACTGAATAGCATTGAAGAGAAGAGGAATTTGTGGCACATCTTGACTAGAAGAAGCGATAGGTTGGTAGGACACGGTCTCAGGGATCAACGGATCACCAATTTAGTATTGGAGGGAAGCGTGGAGGGTAAAAATCGTAGAGGGAGACCAAGAGATGAATACACTAAGCAGATTCAGAAGGATATAGGTTGCAGTGGTTATTCCGAGATAAGGCCTGTACCGGATGATGTAGCATAGAGAGCTGCATCAAACCAGTCTCTGGACTGAAGACACACACACACACACACATACACACACACACACACACACACACACACACACATATATATATATATATATATATATATATATATATATATGTGTGTGTGTGTGTGTGTGTGTGTGTGTGTGTGTGTGTGTGTGTGTGTTCCTTTCCAGAACCAATGTCTCAAAGGCGTTAGGATGGTGACGAAACACAGAGTTTTCATTGTTTTAATTGTGGTGGAGGTTTCAGGCGTTGACATGAAAAGAATGATCCACGGATGGCTGACACTCTGTTTTTCTCTGAATGAATGTTTCTGACTTGTCTAAAGGGCAATGACTTTGTGGATATTATCTCTCGAACGAAAAAGGCGATAATTATAGCACACAATATGTCAGTTATTAAACTTCAGGTGCATTTATCGAACAAAACAGTATCACCTGAACAGTGCATGGTTGAGATTACTTGTCTGTATAAAATTTGCTGCTTTCCGGGCAAGTCGGGTGCAACGTTCTTTCCATTACTACTGGTGTTAAACGTGCACTCTCCATTCCCTCGTGTTTTGAATACACTATTGTATCTATATATACAGCCATCCATGAGAAGTTTGCGGCAGAGTATGCACAGAATGCCATGGTTTTAGAGCACCGTATCAGCAGTATTGGCTGTTGATCACTAACACCTCTACATCTCCATCTTCCTGCAAAAAACAAATAGTTTGCAGCACACGAGAACTGGACAACAGATGATTAATGATGACGCTGTCTCTTTTCTGACGCTTTACTATAACTCAGTTACATTAGGTTCCACTCACTGTATTCGACCAACCAATCCCAACCAATCCAATGAAGTGTCTCCTATACTTGTATGCTGTGGCTCTGTCAGTTCAGTTACCATTAGATTGGAGGCCCAAGGCTGGCATAACAAAGGACGGGGCAGATCAAGGATTTGTAGGTGTGAAGGATGGTGGAAGGATGCAGTCCCCATGTCCGGCCAGACAGGAGTTTCAGGAGGTAGAGTCTGTTGCGAGCTTTGTGCTGGATTGTTTGTAAGATAAAACTTATATAATGTATTTATATGTCAAATCAAACTTCAGGAACGAGCAACTTTATTGGCAACGACATTTTAGATTTTATAAAGCGTCCAGACATGCACCTACACGAAACTTTCGCACCTTACTTGGCTAAAGAACACGGTCTTACCAGGCTGGAGACAACTACAGAAAAGATCCTATGTTTGATTCCTGTGCAAGACTGTTTAGATATGTACACATAGAGCGCCGTTCATTCTACATCATAGTCATATGCTTGAGGGAATAAGCAGGCAACTGCTGGTGAAGGAGCAAGCGCAATGTGAAACACGACTTGATTTTGTTTCATGTTTCAGGGTTTTTCGGACAGTATTTAATGTAAAACTCATTTTCAACAAATATGAATCCCGCTTTCATTATTTACATTTTACAAGTAAACGTTGGTTTTTAATTGTTTGTACAAAAGAAGTAAATCACAACATTGAAAAGTAATTAATGCAGAGTAAAGAAATTCCAGGAATACCTTTGTCTACATAACATATTTAAGTGATAAACATTGCAAGTTCACTGGTTAATGAAAGTGCAAGGTAAGCCATCGAAAATGTGAAAAGGTGGTACATTAAAATGGCCAGAATGTTGAATGAAAGCATTCAAACGTGCATGAATGGTGTTGTACAGATGCCGGATATCAGTTTATGGCAGAGAATTCCTTGCATGTTGCACTTTGTTGGTGAATACAGCAACAATTAATGCTGTATATGGATGACGTTGGAGCTGTCTGAGCATGTCCCGTATGCGCTCAAATGGAGACAGATCTAGTAATCGGAGAGGCCAAGACAACATGTGGACACACTGTAGAGTATGTTGGGTTACAACAGTGGTATGTCAGTGAGTGTTATCCTGTTGGAAAATTCACCCTGGAAGGCAGTTCGTGAATGACAACACAACAGATCGAATCATCAGACTGACTTACAAATTTGCAGGGAGAGCGCGTTCCGAACCACTAGAATGCTCCTGCTGTCATACGAAATGGCACCCCAGACCGTAACTGCTGGTGTAGGTTCAGTATGTTTAGGATGCAGACAGGCTGGTTGCAGGCTCTAAAGTGGCCTCCTCCTAACCAACACACGGACATTGCTGGCACTCAGGCAGAACCAGCTTACATCAGACAACACAACAGACGCCAGCCATGCCTCCACCCTGCCCTCCAACTTGCTCTCGATTTATACCACGGAAGTCACAAATGTTGGTGGTTTGGGGTCAGTGGAATGCATGACACGGAGCGTCTGGCTCGGAGCTATCCTTCAAATAACCAATTTTTAACGGTTCCTTGTGTTGTCAGTTGCTGCTCAAATTGCTGCTGAAAATTCAGTGAAGTGCGCCAGAACCATACGCTGAACAGGATGGTCTTCTGTCTCGATAGCGCCATGTGACCATGTAGAGCCTGGTCTTCTAGCGACTGTATTTTCTCGTGACCACCGCTGCCAACAGTCATGTACAGTGGCTGCATTGCTACCAAGTCTTTCTGCAGTATTGCAGAAATAACGTCCAGCTTCTTATACTCCTATTACACGACCTCGTTCAAACTTAGTGAAGTGTTGATAATGGTGTCTTTGTCGCCTTAAAGGAATTCTTGACTGACATCAACTCACCAATTCCAATCTGAAAGGTGATTAACACTCTCGACCATTACAAGGTGTATTTAAAGCAATTCTGAAACAGATCTGGAGTGATGGGTTGGTGCACTCTTTGACGATAATCTCTAAGCAATAACTAACGCTAACTGCTTGTTGCAATGAATTGGTGAGCCTCCTGTTGAAGCTCAGGACAGTCACCACTAATCTCTGTCATCAACACAGCCATTGACTCTGATGGTATAAGTTCTCTCCGAATCGACGTACTCGCAGTACACTATGGACACAGAGGTACGGTTGAACTTCGGAGTCTGCTCGACCTTGGAAACGGGCTATTCAACGCTTCGTGCTCCCTCGATCTGGTAGCGATCCAGAATCCTGATATAGCGCGTCTTGCCCATTCTGCAGATGACTATCACACCGACGGCCGGCACAAAATATAACTTCATGCCGAAACATCATTCTCTCGCTCTCTCACTCTCTCTTCTCTCTCTCTCTCTCTCTCTCTCTCTCTCTCTCTCTCTCTCTCTCTCTCTCCAACAGAGCAGCTATGTCTAATTAGTGGAATTCTGTTAGGTTAGAGGAAGACGCTGACTCATAATCTTCTGAGGATGAAAAATTAAATCTGAGGAATATTTTTTCTTTGGGACAGAAGAACATCAAAAAATCATGGAATTACAGGTATGTATTTTTAGCAAAGATTTAAGTGGTACATAATTTTAAAATGACATGAATATGAGTCGTCGTCACAAATGGAACTCATTGGACTAGAAATGCGATATTTTGCAGAAAATGAAGCGTGGACTTACTCAATTTTCCACTAGTCACAAGATTATTTCAAGCAATAAAGTACCAAGTCAACTACAACGGTTATAGTAGGGATGATCCGTCTGAGCCTTAGTTCTTGAATCCAGCTTACTGTCTGCAAAGAGTAACTTAGAACGGCCAGACACTTAACCCTGTCGTACGTTTGAATGCTACTGAATGCAGTTTCAGAATTGTGCCACACGAAAGTCTTGCGTCTGAAGGCATTAAAGATCATATGTGTATAGAAGTTTCGTAATACTTTGTGCGTAATCCAAGGGAATGTAACGAGTGTTTCAAAAGAGGATTAGTCATATTTAAGCTCAAAGAAATCAAGGTAGACCCGTATTTTGATTTAGCGTTATGTGTAAACAGTTGCTTAATGGCTGCAAAAAGAAAGATAATTTCCGAAAATTTTTACACGAAATAAACAGAAATTGAAGCGAACCACTGAATCGCCTGGATCTTTTCTGAGCATGAGATTCATC
This sequence comes from Schistocerca gregaria, assembly GCF_023897955.1. Taxonomy (NCBI): domain Eukaryota; kingdom Metazoa; phylum Arthropoda; class Insecta; order Orthoptera; family Acrididae; genus Schistocerca; species Schistocerca gregaria. The sequence continues at coordinate 598,011,299 of NC_064931.1, read as the reverse complement.
GTCAAGAAGTAGGCTCAATCTTCATATGAGAGGACTCAAAAAGTAAGTAACACTTTATTATGGCAGGCAAAGTAATTTTTTTTAATGCTGCACTATACTACAAAGTGACACAGATATATGACACTAATATAGTCACCTAGTCTCTGTAAACAACTATCGGAACGTTCTATCAACCGTTCAGTTCCTCGACGATGGAAATCCACTCCTTGGTAACGGAACCATTCGAGAACCATTGCGCCGCCGTCCTCATCGTCGGAAAATTTCTTTTCCTCCAGTTGTTCCTTCAGCCTACCGTGAATATGGAAATCACAAGGCGCAAGATTTGGACTTTCTGATGAGACTCGTCCAACTCTGTGCAGCCTTCCTCAAATTACTGGTACCACTCCACTACTGCTGGACGCATCATTGCATTTAGTTCACATACCATCAGAATTTCACGGTGAACGTGTGTACACTTGAGACGTTTTGTCCACAAGATCGTACTGTCCCATGTACTTAAACTTTGGATTGGGTTTCTAGTTGACTCTCCATTTCACTGGCACATTGTGATACACCCGTCAGCCATTCATCAACAGCGCTGTGTGTGTAGGAAGTCGTGAACGTATACTTCCTTCTGACGATTCGCTGGTCTTGTTGGGCAATGGTCTTACAAGGGGACCGCACCTACTCGTCACCGATTTAGTCCGAGTTTGTGGAATAGGAAGGGCTTCACCAGAAATGAAATTGACAGAAGTGAGAGCTACAGATTGGCAAAGTGTTTAGAAGAAATAACATTGTTTATGCTGGTCGGACGAGACATGAGCTAATTGTATTAACGCAGTTTCAAATGGTTCAAATGGCTTTAAGCACTATGGGATTTGAACCTGCGACCGTAGCAGCAGCGCGGTTCCAGACTGAAGCGCCTAGAACCGCTCGGCCACAACGGCTGGCTTTAGCGCAGTTTCCATGAAGCGGTTGGCACAGCAGAAACAGTACAGAACGGTAATCCAAGGGTCGTGGGGTCGAGCCCCTACAAGGAAACTTTTTATTTTTAGTTTTTACGTTACCTACACTGCAAATAAACCGAAATAACACTCAATTTGCTGCATTTAGTAATTTAGAGGGCTATCCGAAAAGTGAGTTCCGATCGGTCGCGAAATGGAAACCACTGTGAAATTCCGATGAAGTTTTGCACAAATGTGTTGAGTAGTGTCTCCAGTATGCCTGTCGACCGCCGTACTTCGCTCTTTTTAATTAAGAGCGCACAGTGAGCACATAAAGATGCATGGAAAGTAGTGTCATCCACCAAGTATGAGGGCGCGGGTGAGAGATTCAGGCTGAAGCTATGCAGCCCACTTAACAGATGTGTTTCGTTCTTCATGACAGTTCTCCTCCGCACTCTGCAGGGGCAATGAATGTGCTGCTGCAACGTTGTCAGTGGGAAGTGTTTGATCACCCATAACACAGCCCGTAATGAGTGTCATCTCTGCTCACATAGGCCGGCCTGTGTGACCGAGCGGTTCTAGGCCTTTCAGTCTGGAACCGCGCGACCGCTATGGTCGCAGGTTCGAATCCTGCCTTGGGCATGGATGTGTGTGATGTCCTTAGGTTAGTTAGGTTAAAGTAGTTCTAAGTTCTAGGGGACTGATGGCCTCAGATGTTAAGTCCCATGGAGCTCAGAGCCATTTGAACCATCTGCTCACATAAACCTTTGGCTATGAGGACAACATTTTGGTACAGACAACGGGCTGAAGACGAGCATAGAGAATTGGTGGAAAGCGCAGGTGACTGCATTCTATGATGAGGATACTGGGAAGTTGGTACAACGCTACGACAAATGAGTACGTCGGAGCAGTGCTATGAAGAAAAGAAACTGCAAGGTGTAGCAAACTATAGCAAATAAAACATTTTTGATTTTCTCAGTGGTTTCCATTCCGCGACCGATCGAAACTTACTTCATGAATAGCCTTCGCGTTTTCATACAATGAATGAAAAGGAATTTTTTGACTAATGTATAATGAAATCCTACGTACAAGAGAACAAATTTATTCTGTTGATTAACTCAAGGGGAGGACAAACGAATCAGAATTATATGGCGGGATTTTTTCAAGGTGAAGACTGATTGCCAAAATGCAGTATTAAAGTGATTTATCCGACCCCCCCCCCTCCTCAAATGCACTCCACTAGTGCAGTCTTGTGAAGAATATTTTTATCGTCAGGTTATGAATTTGATCGAAAAGTTTTTAAAAGTGGTCTTATTTCACCGAGAGAGAAAAAGAAATGACGTCCCAAGAAAACTGCATCAAAATACATCCATCGTGCACCACCAGCTATCCTCGCTAATATTTGGCGAAATGATGAATGTACTTCAAAAAAATCATGGACTTATGTAGATGTGGCGATTACATCGTGTGCAAGATGACGAGAAAAATACTGCTCCCTCTGTTTTTACGATGAATGTCACCGCAGCATGTATAACTTACGAACTGTAAAATGATCAAAGTGTCTAATTTTATACACGAAGTTCTCATGTATACCTTAAATTCCATCCTGGAAATGTTTTTGCAATCCCAAATTTTGATTTGAAGGGTCACCGGGAAAAAGGAGGTAAGTCAGTACTTAATTTTTCAGGAAAGAAGATTTATCCATCCTACAGCTCAGACCTGGCCTCGGAACTCCAACTGTGACGGTCACTTAAGGATTCTCTTCACGTGACACACTCTGAAGATAATGAGAGAGTAATTCACGCAGTGAAAACACGGCTGCGAACACAGGCCAGGACCTGATGCAGGGGTGTAGACCAGTCTCTTACAAACTCCCTGTCTACTTCGACAACATGAAAAGGTGAGGGTTTTGCTCTTGCACTCGTCTATTTCCTCTATCCAGTCTTTGGGCATTTAAACACTTTTTTTTGTTGATACTGGCCATATTACGACTGCATTAGAGATACGAGTGGTCGCGGATTGGAAGTCATTTTCACGTGTTCAAGTCTCTTGACGTGATGAAAGAAGTAATGCAGCAGGCGGAATATAGTCCAATTCTTGTTCTGCCCCCCCCCCCCTCACCCACCCACCAAGAGTCTGAAAATACATCTAATTTTCTAACAGAGAGATCAAGAATTGTCGTCACAAAGTAAAACAAAAGGAATAGACCTCGTTAGACCCTTTTTAGGCTACTGTTTCATCATACACGAGGAAATATGATTCATTCGTTGACAATATATGAACATTAAACATGCCGAACGTTAACTGTCTCTTTTGGTGCACGCCGTTAGTTGTGATGTTAGGGATAGGTAAGTTCTTCTGGAAATCCATAGTAATACTTTCACATTCTTTTGATGCCTTTCTGTTTGCTTTAGAACTTCTTCTACGAATATAAAACATGTCACATTTTAAAAAGTGAAGTTTTTCACCGTTGACAGTTGATTGATTTTTTTTATGCACTCTGCCTTTGTGAGCTATTTTCCAGGTACGATTTCAAAGCATGTTCAACAGCTCGAATTTCGGCAGCATGCCTATCACAGTAACTACATGTGTCCATTCTTGGGTACCCGAAACCGACGTTAAATTCTGTATTGAAAACAACTTTATATTTTTTATACGACACAGATTCAGTAGGGTATGATTTCTTAAATAACTCATACAGCTTACTGATGTTTAGATCTGGTGGGAGATACACTTTCTAAGGGGTTTTCAAGCTGTAATGGCTTCGTTCACCTTCAAATGAATTAATATATTGGCGAATTGCGTCAAGGGCCTCCGATGTCACACGATGTTTCCGATTAGAGTTTGGCCTCGACCAGCATTAGGACTCACACCTTTTTTTCAGATAACGTTGTAGTACTTCTAATTCTTTTTACATATTCCATGAAAAGATGCAAAGGCTTTAAAACAAACATTTACTTCAGTGACAGAATTCTCCCTCTTCCCTCTTACACGAATGTACAACTGCTGTCACGAAATTTAGCTTCATTTTCGGGTAGCCTAGGTCTCCTTTGCGATAAACTTTTACATTAATTAGGCCTGCCAAGCAAGCATTCAGCTCATTCACAGTCATTTTGTTATAATTAGATATAATATATCCACGTTGTGCGTCAGTGATACTCTGAAAACATTACAATTTGGAACATTTACAATCTGGCCCTAATTCATGGGTGGATGTTAAAAGTTTTTTTTCTCACTTCAGAAAGTCGACTAGTTCTCTTCCTTTTCTTAATTGAATGTGTCAGTTGGCAGACGGTGACACTTTCCTCATCTTCATTTTCCATGTTCTCTTCCACAGTTCAGTTGAAACGTAAAGCAATCTAAACAATTCACACAACACACAATGCACTAACTTAACCTCTCCAACAGCACATACTCAACACCTGATAATCACAGAAAATAAAAAGTAAACAACAGCTGCGATCAGTGCTGCCAGCTGAGGAACCCCATTTTTTCCTAGTTTCACATTGACTTACCTCCTTTTTCCTGTGGACGCTATATTTTTAAACTGCTGTAACTTAGAGACTATCCCTTCTTTCTATGAAACAGAAACTGATAAAAGCAGTTTGTTGAAAGCTTTCTGAAACTGTAATAAGCTAAAATTTAATTTTTTTTACTAAACCCCTTTTCCTGTAGACCCTTCATTTGCCTTTCATTTTCATGCTTTTGAGGAAAATAATAAACGCAGTATATTGAGCCCCATTTCGGTTTATTTGCAGTGCAAGTAAGGTAAAAATGGAAAATTAAAAAAAATTTTCCCATAGGGACTCGGCCCCACGACTCTCGGCTTACCGTTCTGTACTCTTCCCACTGCGCCAACAGGTGCCTGGAAGCTATACTAACGTAAATGACTAATGCATCTCCCGATCCCCGGCGAAAATACTTTTTATTCTAAACGCTTGGCCATCTGGATCTTCCACATCCGTCTCTTTCATTTTTGGCCAAGCCCTGCATATACTATTAATTTGAACCAAATCGCTGATAACGAGTAGGCGTGGTCCATTTTTATCGTGGGACGACATGCGGAACCTACTTTCTGAAGTCCCTGCGTGATTCAGCCTCGTCAGTGGAACACATTTTTACTAGGACTGAGGCGGCAAATGCTGATGCGGTCACCACTTCCAACGAGGAATGTGTGCAACCTGAACAAGATGAAGAAATCAGTTTATGCAATAAACCATGTCGTATGGGTTTCAGCTCTATAGTATTTTTGGTAGACGCCACTAAACCAGAAATTTAATTTTCCTTGAGCAATACACCTCAGTTTTTGCCCTTCTATCCGGGAGCAGCCAATGAGCATGACGATTATTGGTTTCCGATATTCAAAATCACTAGCGTCGAGTGTTGAACAGGCTTATTGTAGTTTTGCTTTAGCTGTGGGCTAAATAGCAATGATGTCAGACGAAACCAGGCACGAGTTTGAGAAAATACAAAGAAATGTCGAATTAAGTTGCCATGGCTCAGTGATGGGTTTAATAACGAAGAAATTTCTTTTTTGTTACATTAGTAGATTTTGCACAATAGTACGAATCAAGTTACAGCTTTACCTGCGGAATTCATTGTTTGTACGGCGTTTCAAAACAATATGTTGTATTAAAGCAATGTGTTTCACTGAAACGTATAAACTCAAATACTACATCGTCTTAAAATTATTTGTTCTTGAATTTTTGCCGAAAATGGAAATTTATCCAAAGTAGATGATGATCTTAAGACGTCTGCTCATTAATTTTCAACAGTTCAGAAATGAACTGCTGAATCCAGCGCCGACCTTACTGCTCTCTAAGACAGTCCATCGTACGTCTGTCCGATAGTTTTCGGGAAATACAAAACATGGTATTTCTAACGTAGAAATGTTAGAAAAGGGAGTATGGTACATTTTACATTGTCATGAGAATTTACACACAATCAAGGATCCTCTCTGCAGAATGAACATCAGTAAACCTCTTTGCTTTCTTCGCAGAAGTAATTTTATCTCCTCTGTACAGTATTAATTTTTCCAAATCACTATGAATATTCCTTAGGTATCTTTTACACACCTGTGCAAGAGATCGTATCCCAGTGGGAAGCTCTACTGTCACTCTTAATGGTCCCGTTTGGTGGTGTTCCAGTGACATGCTCTATCCATTAAAAATCTTTCTTCATTTCCTATAATACTTGGATCTTAGCATAAATTATGAATTTGATCGTAATGCAGTATTTTCCAATTATTGTTTTGGAATCGCAGTCAGTCGATATCACACTAGGGGCAATCATTTCGCGTACAGGACACTAGAGGTTCCGCTGTTGTCTGACAGCGACAGGCGCCACCTAACCATTGGTCGCACGGTTGCCACGCCCCCTGAGCTGAGGCGCCACTGGCACCAAGGGGTATGTGATAAGAGACCACCCGGCTGTAGCTCTGTACCAGTTCTCACCGAGTTCTTGCCAAGTTGTCGAGTAACTACAGTAAGCAGCAGTCGAGAATCGTCATAGTGCATTTGCAACTTTCTGTACGAATGTAGTACATCAGAACTGGCCTCAAGATTTATATTTCTGTATTCTGAACAGTTAAAGTGTTTAACTTATCCCGGCTTTGAAAAGAACTTGTACATGGATTTCGACAAGAGCTCTCTGTACTAAGGTTGTGTATAACACACTGACGGGGAGAAATTGAGACACCAAAAGTAATTATTGCAGAGTAATGAAATTTTGCGAATACATTTGTCTAGATGACATATTTAAGTAATTAACATTGCAAGATCACAGGTTAATGTGAGCGCGACATAAACCATTGCAAATGGGAATTTCTGTTACATTAATAACCGGTGTAACAGCTGGAATGTTGAATGCAAACGTGCAAGAACTTTGTTGTGCAGGTGCCAGTAGACAGTTTTTAGTACGGAGTTCCTTGCTTGTTGCACTTGGTCTGTCAATGCAGGGATGGTTACTGGTGGCTGTGGATAACGTTGGAGCTTTCGTCCGATGACATCCCATATGTGCTCGACTGGAGACAGGTCTGGTGATCGAGGAGGCCAAGGCAACATGTCGACACTCTGTAGAACATCTTGCGTTACAACAGTGGTATGTGGACGATCGATATTCTATTGGAACATATCCCCTGGAATGCTGTTCATGAATGGCAGTATAACAGATCGAATCACCTGACCGACGTACAACTCTGCAGCCAGGGTGCGTGGGATAACCACGAGAGTGCTCCTGCTTCATACGAAATCGGACCCCCAGACCCTAACTCCAGGTGTAGGTCCAGCGTGTCTAGCACACAGGTTGACAGGTTTGTTGCAGGCCCTCAACTGGCCATCAGTGACACCGAAGCAGAACCAGCCTTCGTCAGAAAATAGAACAGACGCCAGCCATGTCCTCCAATGTGCTATCACTTCACATCACTTAAGTCGCAAATGGTGGTCGTTTGGGGTCAGTTGAATATATGCTATAGGGCGTCTGGCTCTGAGCTGTCTCTGAGGCAACCAATTTGTAACAGTTTGTTGCGTCACTGTGGTGTCAGCTGCTGCTCAAATCGCAGCTGCAGATGCGCCAGAGCCGTAGGCTAAACACGATGGTCTCTCTCACGTGAATGCCACGTGGCCGTCAGGGACACGGCCATCTTTCGATTATGCGTTCTTGTGACCACCGCTGCCACCAATCACGTACAATGGTTACATTCCTGTCTAGTCTTTCTGCAGTATCGCAGAATGGACATCCAGCTTCTCGTAGCCCTATTACACAACCCCCTTCAAACTCAGTGAGGTGTCAATATTGGCGTCTTTGACGCCTTAAAGGCATTCTTGACTAACATCAGCGAACCACGTCCAGTCTCTAATGTAACTAACGCTCACGACCGTTACAGCGTGTATTTAAAGCAAACCTGATCTCGATCCTCATAGTGGCACTGCTCTTATGGGACTGGCGTGAAATTTGAATAGATATCATCTTTCAGATGTAGAAACACGCCAATCACGTTTCGACTATGTCGCACAACTCCAACTTTGTGCTGCGATTTTTTCTCGTCAATGTACAATATCGTTTCAGAGCATGTGTTCTCTTATTCTTTTGATTTCTTACTCAGAACCCATTGTCGAGACGGTACATCACTCTTGGCTACGAGAATTTACTTGGTCACTTCAATTTTCGTTGTTGTATCTTACGGGTCTAAATAGTTTTGTTAATATCCTGGGTCCAAATATCTATAATTTTATTACTACTTTCCTCTGAAAGTCCACTTTTACATCTGTAGGTTAAAACAGGTAAAATTAATGATTCTCATATGTGTAATTTAGGTATTCTGAAAAGTAACTTTCTTTTGAAATATATCGCAACCCAGTAGTAACATCTGTTAGTCTTCTGAATTCGTGATTCGATTTCGTGTCATATGGAGCAGTCAGAAATTAGATGGTTGCCAAGAAAACTAAATTCCTTGGTATTTGCAAAAATCGTGTTATTACTTGGTAGTGCATTATCACTGTAGAAGTAAAGATGAAGTACATATTTCATGTGTGGCCCATTACGCTGACGTGACAGAAGTCATTGGATAGTGATATGCACATATACAGATGGCGGTGGTCTCACGTACACAAAGTATAAAAGGGCAGTGCATTGGTGGAGCTGTCATTTCTACTCAGGTGATTCACGTGAAAAAGTTTACGGCCGCACGACGAGAATTAACAGACTTTGAACGCGGAATGGTAGCTGAAGCTAGAAGCATGGGACATTCCATTTGGGAAATCGTTAGGGAAGGCTGTATTTAAACATCCACAATTTCAAGAGAACACAGAAGTTCAGGCGTTATCTCTCACCACGGAAAACGCAGTTACCGACAGCCTTCACTTAACGACCGAGAGCGGGGGCGTTTTCGAGTAGTTGTCAGTGCTAACAGATAAGGAATACTACGAGAAACGACCCTAGAAATGTGAGATGCACGACTAACGTATCCGTTAGGACAGTGCATTGAAATTTGGCGTTAATGGGCTATGGCAGCAGACGACCGACGCTAGTGCTTTTGCTAGCACCCTAACATCGCCTGCAGTTCCTCTCCTGGACTCGTGACCTAGACGACTGGAAAAACCGTGGCCTGCTCAGGTAAGTCCCGATTTCAGTTGGCAAGAGCTGACGGTACGGTCTGAGTTTGGGTTTCGCCCACACTCCATGAAGCTATGGAACCAAGGTCTCAATTAGGCACTGTGCAAGCATAAAGGGGGGGGGGGGTATGTTTACATGGAATAGACTGGATTCATTGCCTTTGGCAACTTGGAGACTTTATGTTCCCAAAAAGCGATGCAGTTTTTATGGATCCCAATGCGCCATGTCACTGGGCCACAACTTTTCACAACTGGTTTTAAGAACATTATGGCCATTTGGCGTGAATAATTTGGACACCAAGTTTGTCTGATATGAATCCCATCGAACATTTATGGGACATAATCGAGAGGTCGCAGAAAATCCTGCACTGCCAACATTTTCGCAGTTTCCAGAATGAGATTTTCACTCTGCAGCGGAGTGTGCGCTGATATGAAATTTCCTGGCAGATTAAAACTGTGTGCCCGACCGAGACTCGAACTCGGGACCTTTGCCTTTCGAAAGGCAAAGGTCCCGAGTTCGAGTCTCGGTCGGGCACACAGTTTTAATCTGCCAGGAAGTTTCAATTTCGCAGTTATTGACGGTTACAGAGGCTGTACGCCTAAATATGTCAGCAGGGGACTTCCAACGACTTGTTCAGTCCATGCCACACCGAGTTTGCTGCACTATGCCGGGCAAAGAGATGTCCGACACTTTATTAGGAGGTGCCACAAGACGTCTTTCACCTCTGTGTACATTAAGACAAACTGTGAGAGGGACTTGTGCAAGACGGGTTCGGAATTTGTTGAACGCTGACCGAAAGTAAATGTGAAAACAAAATTCGCAGCAATTATTTGGCTGGTTTAAAAATGATCTGTCTTAATATTGTGCACCAGTGTGCTACTGTGCATGAGATGTGAGTGAACCACTTCACGCCATTCATGGAATGGTAATTAAAGCACTTGGTGGAAGCCATACTCGAAAAATCGATTTCATTGGCAGCAATAATACTCAAGTCTTCTACGTCAACTGTTTAAAAAATACGTGAGGACAACACGGAGCGTAAAAAAGTTGACACAATCCCTTTTATTCGACACAACGCACCTGCACATAAAGGCAATTTCGCAATAGGAAAATAGAGGCCCTTGAAATATGAATAGTTAGTCGACACATCCTGTTCGCCAAAATTCGCACTTTCCGGCTTCAACCAGTTCACATATGAGAGCCACGTAATATGTTTAGTCCATTTAAGAGGCCATAGTTGACGCAGGCGGCTATTTTCAGTGTCCCAGGAGCGAATTTCGCGGATGGAACGTGTTCGCTGGAAAGACATCGGACAAAATCATTAACTTAAATGAAGACTATATAGAAAAATAAGGTCGCGTAATACATAAAGTATTTCACTGTCAGTCCTATAGTTTTTCAGCTTGCTCTAATTATTACATTAATAAAATACTTTGACACAAGTTCTAGAGAGAAAAATAAAAGCTGCATTTCAAAAATTTGTACTCATCGAGATCACGCCAATTTACGCAAAGATTCGTTCTTTCCTGCTTTAGTTAGGGTGAAAACACCACTTCGATTGCTATCTGTCCTGCAATAGCCGAAGAAAAGGCTGACATTGATTCGTATAATGACACATAAATTAACAATGAACAGTTAGAAATATCAGTTAAATTTATTGCAACAGTAAAGCAAAGATGGCACAGAGATTTTTGCTGGAATGTAGAAATACGAGAGCGGGGGGAAAAGTAATGTCCCCGAATTTTTTATCTGAAAACTCTGAAAGATTTTTAAATAAAAGAAATGATACTGACATTCCACACCTTTATTCTTCATGTCACATATCTGCAGCCCCTTCTGATAGAGGGCTTAGAATTGTAGCACGTAATATGAGGGTTCGTAACGTAACTATGTTGGTGAGTGAGGAACAGCGTGCCGTAATCGAGTTTCGATTCAGGAGAGTTCGTCCACCGATGGAACGCCATCTCCCTCAACATGACAGACCACACACAACGACTTGGATTCACTGTCATATATCATCGTCCATACAGTCCCGACTTAGCACTATCCGATTTTCATCTGTTTCCAAAACTTCAAGAACACCTTCGAGGACTTCACTTTGATAGTGATGAGGTGGTGCAAGCAGAGGTAAGATTGTGGCTCCGTCAACAAAGTCAAACATTCCAATGTGACGGTATCCATAAAGTGGTCTGTCGTTAGGAGAGGTATTTTCGTCGCCAGGGTGACTATGTTGAGAAATAAATACGTAAACATGAAGAATACAGATGTAGAATGTTACACATAAAAATTCAGAGGTATTACTCTTCAGCATGCCATCGTATTTACATACATGTGCAGATTCTGACTGCAGAGGTATTTCAGTCATTTTAGACATCAAGAAGAGCGACTGGCTGCAGAGAGAAACGATTAGGTCGTAGGTCATGAATGTATCCCTCTTCTCATACTTTGTAGGGTGTTTTGCTTTGTATTGCACACACTTAATATACAAACAAAGAATTCAATGAAAATTAAAACTTATTTTCTGGGAACTATGAAAGGTAATTCTGGCAAGTTTTAACACGCCATTGACAGTGGTATCAATACTTACAGAAATGCAGGAAAGAATAGCGAATGTTTCACAATTGAGAGGTACGAAAACTTTGATAAGGATAACCATAACGTCAGATTTGAGACCTGAGTTTGATGATGGGGTCCACATACTTAATGCTCTCTCGGTGTGTCAGTAATGTTTCATTTAGATACAATCTCAAAGAAATTTCTTTACTTTTATAGCAACAGAAAAAATTAATCTGATTACAAGTAAGAAAATACAAGGAGCTATTGTGTACTTGCGCTTTAAAGATCTTGAGGATGCTCCCGGATGGATACAAATCTTCCCAGATAATTTTGTTTCGCATCATGGGGAACAGAGCCTTGTTCTTTGTCCAGTTGTAGCCATACTTCTCATGCCGCTGGTAGCTGCTCGTTGACATGCACTTCACTGTCACGTCTTCTCCCTGCAACGAAAAATACTACCATTACTCAATCTCTCAATAAGTATACTTACTGTAACCTGTGTTCACATTTTAGGGAATTAAATTTATTCAAGTGAAACAGACATTTGTTTGTATGTTCGTGATAATTTTTTTAGCATGTAAAATGAGACAAATTGCGTAAATTGTTAAGAAATTGTTAACAACTTCTTTGTTTTCCATACTTATTCCGTGTAAAAAAACAATACGAATTAGGTTTATAACAAGATTTCTCACTTCTATATTCTAAATGTTTGTTCGAGTTTGTATATTCTAACGTAAGAGAGGCTGAACGGCTTCAAGTTGCACCAAGGGTGTTTCCTGCATACACTTATCAATTAGAACTTTATGACCACCTACCTAATAGCCGGTATGTTCAACTCGGGCGCGGATAAAAGCTTCGACGAGTTGTGGCATGGAAAGAATGAGGCGTTGGTAGCTCGCTGGAGGTTTGGCACCAGATTTGCACGCACGAGTCACTTAATTCCCCTAAACGCTGGGGACGGGGGCGATGAGCTCTGCCGCCACGGTCCATCATATACTAGATGTGTTCGATCGGGTTCAGATTTGGTACGTTGGGGCGCCAGCACATCGACTGGACCTCGCCACTGTGTTCCTCGAACCCTAAATCACACTCCTGGCCTTATGGTATGGCGCATTATCTTGTTGAAAAATGTCTCTGCTTTTGGGAAACATGATCATCATGAAGATGTGTACTTGGTCTGCAACCAATGAACAAGACTTGTTGGATGTCATGGTATTTTGGATGGGCTCCATTGGACGCGTGGACGCCACCGAGAATGTTCATCACAGAATAATGGAGCCACCGCCAGCTTGTCTCCGTCCCACATTGCAGTTCTCGAGGAGATGTTCCTTTGGAAGACGACGGATTCGCGGCCTCCCATCGGCATGATGAAGAAGGCATCGGGACTCATCAGACCCTGCAACGTTCTGCATTTACCTCAGCCTCCACTGTCAACTGTCACGTGCCCATTTGAGTCGTAGTTGCCGTTGTCGTGGCGTTAACATTGCACACGCGTGGGTCGTCGGCTGGGGAGGCCCATCGTTAGGAGTGTTCGGTGTGTTCAGACACACATGTACTCTGCCCGGCATTCAAGTCTGATGTTGCTTCCGCCACAGTTCGCCGCCTGTCCTGTTTTACCAATCTGCCCGGTCTACGACATTCGACATCTGTAATGAGAGGTGGCCACCCAACCCAACGTCAGACGTGGTTTCATCTTGGTTTTGCCCCCTGTTGAAGACACTACTCACAGCCCTCATCGAACATTCGACACGTCATGCAGTTTCCAAAACGCTCGTAACGAGCCTACAGGCCATCACAAACTGTACCCGACCAAACTCATATAGATGGCGCGCCTTTTCCATTCTAACACGGGCAGCACGGTCATTGATAGTACACATACGGTGCGGGTGTCTGACTAGCATTCAGTCGTTCTTCGCCAGGTAACGCTGCTATCGCCGGGCGGGTTTATATCGATAGTAGGTCGGTGGTCATACTGTTCTGGCTGATCAGTGTGTTTATCATAATTTCGTCATTTCTATACCTTGATAACTATCTCTAATTTTCACCAGTCTTCGGTGACAACCAATACTTAATACAGTAATTTTAAAATTATTAAAATGTGCCATAGATAAGAATTTATCACACGACATGACATTCTTTTGAATGTACATGGTGTTCATAATTAAACTTCTAGTTCCAAAACGCTGTAGAGACAGGACCACTGCCCAGAATGACGTCAGACATATTACTGACGCAGAGGAAACGTCATTGAACAAAAAATTACGAAAACTTGATCAATAGATGGAGCTTTAAGCGCCAGAATATGCACAGCAACAGACGCGTAGCACACAGCTGTTCCTCAGTTTGCGTCCGAGACTCTGAACATCAAGGATCGCGCTGCTGATAAAGCTCTTTTACAAGAACGGTGACTGTGCTCCAGCAGCCCTACAGAAGTTCCGGACACTCAGAGATATGGAAAAAGGAACTGATCAGATTTTGATTTTATCCATACTGGATGAGAGGTCGTGGTTGTGAATGTCAACGTTCGCTGCTTCGTCATGAATCCGAAAGCTCCACGACTTAGATCCCAGTTTAAGGTAGCTAAGGAAATTGTCCTGCTACAGTAATAGTGAATTCTAGAAACAGTCCTTTATGCACAATTACTAAAATGCTCGATGAAATTTTAAAAGAATCTTTCGTGTTCGAGGATAAGTTTTCAATCACTAATAATTCAGCTTAGATAAATGAAATTAAGGATAAGCCTATCGCTGACACGGCCCGCCTAGTATCTCTAGACATTAAAAACCTTTATGCGAATGTGCCGGTAAATGAGGCCCTTAAGGTCATCAAAGAAAATTTGCTTAAGTACAAAACGCTGTCTCAGCAAGAAATAGTCGAATTCATCGAACTATTAGAATTCGTTCTGAAATATAATTATTTTTCTTTTAACAATAAATTTTATATGCAAAAAGATGGACTGGCTATGGGTTTCAGTATATCTGGAACCATAGCAGACATCTTTACAAATCATTTGGAAAAAAGACTACTCGTTAACCCGCAACATCCCGTGGATAAAGTTGTATATTACAAAAGCTATGTAGATGATAAGCTGATCCTCATTAATGGACAAGAAAAAGAAGTTGCAAAAATAGTAAATAAATTTAACGAGTTACACGGTAAAATTGAATTCACTGTGGAAGAAGAGAAAAATGGTGAACTGCAATTTCACGATCTAAGTATTAGGAAACAAAATAGTAGGTATGTTTTTAAAATATTTAGGAAACCAACCACAACTGATTTGTAGATGCAAAAATAATTCCTGCCATCCTAATAGCCAGAAACTTTCTGCTTTTAGATCTTTGATAGATAGAGCCTTTAGAGTCCTTATGAATGAAGAAGACAGAATGACTGAGCTCAACATCGTGAAACAACTAGTCAGAGCTAACGGATATCACCAAAACGTTGTCAATAAATTAATACGACAGAAACAGCGCGCGAATGCAAGGAAGAATACCGCAGATAATATTACGAGAGTCACAATGCCATACTTCGGTGATATTTCGCAAAAAGTGGCTAACATTTTCCAACCTTTTAGAGTTGATACCGCTTTTCAGACCAATAATACGCTGCGGTTTAAACTAAGAAATAATTTACAGCAGGAAAGCGATAAATTTGACAGAGCTGGGGTCTATAAAATTCAGTGTAACACGTGCAAGGCAAGCTATGTAGGCGAAACTGGTAGGTCCTTTAAGGTACGTTACAAAGAACATAGCGATGCTTTCTGGTTTAATAATTTAGAAAAGTTAGCCGTAGCCAAGCATATTTGGGAAACGGGACACCCCATGTTGGGAATAGATCAGGATCTCGTTATTCTACATAGACAGGACAAAGGCAAAAAGCTGGGTCTACTAGAACAGCTGGAAATTACGATACATAGCATGGATAATCATAACACACTGAACGAACAGCTAACTGGTGATACAAATAATTTTTTCAAACATTTGACTGTTTTCTTTTAGTAACTACATTTTTAGCAATTGGCAAGAAACCATCATTTCATGATGTCCTTGGAACATGTATACGTTCAAATGGCTCTGAGAACTATGGCACTTAACATCTGAGGTCATCAGTCCCCTAGAACCTAGAACTACTTAAACCTAACTAACCTAAGGACATCATACACCGCCATGCCCGAGGCAGGATTCGAACCTGCGACCGTAGCAGCAGCGCGGTTCCGGTCTGAAGCGCCTAGAACCGCTCGGCCACCAAAGGCCGGCCATGTATACGTTATCTGTTTGTATAGACGTCTCTGAACGTCCTTGTTTACTTGCGCGTGAGCTCACTCGCGTTTCAGTGTCGTGTCTGGCTACGTGGTGTGTGGTATCAACGAACACGGGCGGTTTACGACGATAGAGGAGAGAGCCAAGAGGTTACATGTTGAATACCATAGGCGACACCATTTTGGAATTTTTTATATTTTGACGACTATGAGGAGATGCACCTTGGAAGACACGGCTGCAACAAGGGAAGTAGATACGATGTTTTAATTTTATTATCAATTTTATTGTGCCTGGTGCATGTTCCATTTTAGCGAGTTTAAACAGGTTCTTTTACTTTTTATTATTCTGATGATGGAAGCTTGACATCCGAAACGCGTAAATCTTAGTGTTTTACACTATAAACAAGTGGTTGAACCGATATATGTTTTAACATTGATCAAAGAAATGGTTCTGAGCACTATGGCACTCAACATCTTAGGTCATAAGTCCCCTAGAACATAAAACTACTTAAACCTAACTAACCTAATGACATCACACACACCCATGCCCGAGGCAGGATTCGAACCTGCGACCATAGCAGCCCCGCAGTTCCGGACTGCAGCGCCAGAACCGCACGGCCACCGCGGCCGGCTAACATTGATCAGATTACTGCTTAGGGTCAGGAGAAAATGATTACAAAATCCGAAAAGACAGGTTCTTTTGTAGTGGTATGTGGCAGAGGGAGGAAAGCAGTTGACTTGAACTCTGCCGAAGATGTGGTCACAGCGTTGCAGGAGGGTGAGCATGCAGTGCACAGGGGATTTCCCGAACGGTGGACATGCCTGCTAGCGCGGTGCATAAGTACTATGAAGCGTCTTGCATTGCTAGCCATACAAAATCACTCACAGTCATGAGCTTCTTCCTGCTGACCTGGCAGCAAGACAAACGTTCACTCTGGAATTTCTTGCTCGCATGGAAGTGGACAATGAGGGGTCATGGACAGACGAAGCCCATTACCATCTCCAAGGACATGTCAGTATGCAAGGCGTCATGTTTTTTCGAGGCGATAAGCCCTGCTGGTCCTGTTACCTGTACCGTTAATGGTAAACTCCATGAGAATCTTTCGCGCACCAACGTCATTCCAACCTTTCTACAGCGGGGATTTTTGGCTAGGAGCACTTATATTCAAGATGGCGCTCCTCCGCACATTGCATAGCTAGTGAAGCGGCTGCTGAAGAAGGATTGCGGAAATGTAGAATTATCGGTCGTCATTTCTCTACAGCCTGGCCGTCCAAGTCACCTGATCTTCTGGCTGTGGTGTTATCTAGAGGATGTTATGTTCAGCGCTCCAACTATTAAAATAGCTAAGCTGAAGGCACACACGGTGTAAGGCATTCTGAACATGGTCCCGGAGACTCTCCTATCTGTTGTGGAACATGCTGTTTCTAGAAATCAAATTATGGCAGAAAACGATGGACAGCATAGTGAACATGTCTTGCACAAGTATCACGACATTTAGAATCCGATGTCATTTTGCTTTTTATGCGGTTTTTGGCCCCAGGACAATTAAAACCGATGTAACTTTGCTTTTTATTCTGTTTTGGGCCGCAGGGTATTTGTCGTTTCTCCCAGCGTCAATAACATGCTGCTCAAATTTGACGTCATTCTGAGCAGTGTACTCTTTCCAGAGCCTTTTGAAACTAGAATTTTAATTATGGACACCATGTATATAGGGGAGAAAAGATAAAGTTTAGTATTACAGGATGCAAGTCGAAGAATCAACAAAAGTGACTGTGGTATGGGACACAAATGCACTATTAAAAACAGCAAACTTCATTGCACTGGAAATCTAAAGTAATTGGTAACGAAGGCAGCGAAACGTTAAAATTAAACTAATTTTGCGACGGTGCTGCAGCATTATTTCGGCACTATGTGAATTTGTTAAACGGACTTTATGCATAATAACAAGGGTTATAAACAATTGCTGCCCCACCACTGCGTCTTAATCATTGGCCCAGTGGATGACTGCGCTGCCTTTTCTTCCTTCGAAGACTGGTGCAGCTTGTATGATAATTCTGAACTTCTTTACTCAGCCTCACATTTGCTTTTTCTGGTAAACCCACATTCTGTGACACCATCACATTTTTGTCAACGGTTAGTTCAACTCTGATAGGATGTAACATCCGGAAGCTTGAGTCTGCTCTGATAACGCTTTATTAGCAGCAACTACTCACATTCACGTTGGGCTTGGGATAAACACTCATACACTGAAGAGCCAAAGAAACTGGTACACCTGCCTAATATCGTGCAGAGCTGCTGCAAAAAGACGTGGCATGGACCCATCCAATGTTTGAAATAGTGCCGGAGGGAACTGACATCATGAATCTTGCAGGGATGTCCATAAATCCGTAAGAGTACGAGGGGTTGGAGATCTCTTCTGAACAGCATATTGCACATGCTCAATAATGTTCGTGTCTGGGGAGTTTGGTGGCCAGCGGAGGTGTTTAAACTCAGGAGAGTGTTCCTGGAGCCACTCTGTAGCAATTCTGGACGTGTGAGGTGTCACATTGTCGTGCTGGAATTGCCCAAGTCCGTGGGAATGCATAATGGACATGAATGAATGCAGGTGATCAGACAGGAGGCTCACATATGTGTCACCCATCAGAGTCGTATCTAGACGTATCAGAGGTCCAATATCACTCCAATTGCACACGCTCCACACCGTTACAGAGTCTCCACCAGCTTGAACAGTCCCCTGCTGACATGCTGAATCCATTGATTCATGAGGTTGTCTCTATACCCGCATTCGTCCATCCGCTCGATACAATATGAAACGAGACTCGTCCGACCAGGCAACATGTTTCCAGTCATCAACAGTCCAGTATCGGTGTGAAAGAGCCCGGGCAAGGCGTAAAGCTTTGTGTCGTGCAGTCATCAACGGTACACGAGTGGGCCTTCGGTTCGGAAAGCCCATATTGCTGTGGCCGCCCACTTCATACATCGTAGCGCCTACTGCATCGGCATTCCACTTCATGTCCAACCAACACGGGATGCCTTCATTATAGGGCGTATATTCACTAGGAAAATCTACGTCGTCTTTGTTGTCAACACAAATATTTAGCGGGGGCCAAAACACAATACAACTCCAGGTCTCCACCAACTGCCGCCAGGCACCGCTACCCGATCGCGGAGCCTGGAGAACAGCTTCACCAGAGGTCGCAGATAGTTCATGAACCACTTTGATACGCCAGGCATGTGATCGCAAATAGTTCTGGCAGATACATCCGCCAAGTGAGCTTCATAGGGCGGCGCACTTCCGGCCAAGGGATATCTCCCCTTACTCTGTTTTATGTTCCCTCTTTTTATCGCCTTACCTGTAACATTTTATTCTCGTCTTAGTTGTCATGTCACTCGTTTGGAGAGCGGCGGATTGTGCCACTCGCAGCCCTCCCCTGCCCATATGGGGCAGCGGAATGAAATCATAATAAAGAAAAGAAAAGGCAAAGGACAGTTCGACGCACCGCTTGGAAGTATGCAGAGCTGCCACACCGGCAGCCACGACCAGACGCCTCTTCTAGTTGGCCGATCTCTTGTAGAGGGACTTGGTATAGTCGATGAACATCTTGACATTGAAGAATTGTTTTACTCTGATCTCTTCCCCATATGCGCAGGGGAGGGCTGTCAGCAGCACAATTATTTGTTATTTATTATTTGTGACGATCCGCAGTTGGAATCGAGTCTGTTGCTATTTTGGAGGCTGTATTATTGTTTCGTTCTGGTGAGTCCAATAAACTGTTTTCGGAAAACTTGTGTTTCCCACGTTTCTGTTCTGCTAGCGCATGTACTTCACATATCGATATTGTTTCGTTGAATGGTTAGCGCACTGACACTTTTCGGTGACCCAGCATTGAAATCTGCAGCAGTTTGCGGAAGGGTTGAACTTCTGTCACGTTGAACCATTCTTTTAAGTCGTCGTTGGTCCTGCTCTTGCAGGATCTTTTTCTGGTCACAGCAATGTCGAAGATTTGATATTTTACCAGATTCTTGATATTTACGATATACTCATGAAATGGTCGTACGGGAAAATCCTCACCTTATCGTTACATCGGAGATGTGTTCCATCACTCGTGCGCCGACTAAAACACCACGTTCAAAAATTATTTAAATCTTGGTAGAATGGCATTGTAGCAGCAGTAATCGATCAAAAAACTAAACGAGACACTTGGTGTCTTACATAGGAGTTGCCGACCGCAGCGCCGTATTGTACGTCTTTATATATCTCTGTATTTGAATACGCTTGCCTGTACGTTTCTTTGGCGCTTCAGTGTATGTACAGACCGAGAAGGCAGGAGGCAGAAAACATAACGGCAGGACGGTGGGTATTTTTCTGCGTGGTATATCCGCTGGAATGTCACGGAGGGTACGGATGGAGAAGCCAGAGGACTTAAAGTCAACTCTTAGAAACGCAACACTTATAGAAGAGGCGGATGCGGCCACAAACCAGAGAGTGAACCACCCCGTCTTCGCTTTTGAAGTCGAGAGTTATAGATGTGGCCGGATGGAAGGAAGCAGTGTAAACTGTTATTGTGGCATAGTGAGTCACCGGGCAGCAGAGTGTAGAGGTAGTACCGGTCGAAAGTTGTTGCAAGGGCAGCAGCCATTAAACGCAAACAGGAGTGCTCCAACCATTAGACGTAGTCCTGAGAGACTAACACGGCAAAAGATAGTGCACAGACAGAATGCAGTTTTGTGGGTGGCAGGAAACAGATTTTTGATGGACACAGGCGCCAATTTACCAGTTATGGCTGGACCTCGTTGGAAACGGGAGACTGGGGCCACCGCGGTATAGGTTACTTGGGATTGGCGATAATGTGGTGGAATCGTTGGGCATGGCAGTACCGAAGTTTGCAGGCGGGGAATCCAAGTTCAGCGAACGCACTGAAGTGTTGCCTTGCGTAGGCGAAGGTTATTCAGTGATTCTCGGGCTAGATTTTTCTCGAGAAACATCTCTCTAAGATTTATCTTTCGCAATGTGCAGTGGAACTTCCTTTCAATTGGGGGAAACAGTTGCAACTGAGATAATGGCGCAGGGTTCATATATCAAGGGGTTGAGACAGACTACATTGCGTACGTGTTTTTTTTTTTTTTTTTTTTTTTTTTTTTTTTGCCGAGGGAAGCATTGTATGTGATTGAACTTCTCTTAAGCAATGAAGAGTTGGATAGTTCGCATTGTTTTATCCGCAAGAGTTTAGCGCATGTGAGTGACATTAATGGGGAACAGATGATTCCGGTTTGTGTGGTTAATGGTTAATTTTGGTGGAGGAGAGGTGACTCTGTCACAGAGAGTAATAATAGCCACTCTGGAAGTCTTGGAAGATGAGGACTTCGATGTGCCAAGTCTGGATGGAAGTTTCAAGAAGTTCTAAGTTCTAGGGGACTGATGACCATAGCTGTTAAGTCCCATAGTTCTCAGAGCCATTTGAACCATTTGAATAAAATTCAATTTTCAAAACGCTCTGGAAAGAGTACCACTGCTCAGAATGGCGTCAAATTTGAGAAGCATATTATTGACACTGGGGGAAACGACACAGAACAAAAGAAATTAACGAAAAGTTTGCAAATCGATGGCGCTGAAAGCGCCTTAACGTAAATGGGGTCGGCTGCAGCAACAGATGAAGCGCAATTCGGTGGCTGTGGTCTGAGCTGCATATTACACCATCCGCACTGTTAATTGCGAATCACTGCAGAAGCTCGATAGTCAGCAGTTGTAGAGTTAGTCAGGTAAGTCCATCAACCATACCAAGGTCGTACCACATCTGATGGGAAAATCGGTTTCTGAAATGTCCTGGGGCCCAAAACAGAATAAATAGCAAAATTACATCGGTTTTAATTTTCCTGGGGCCAAAAACCGTACAAAAAGCAAAATGACATCGGTTTCTAAATGTCGTGAGACTTGTGCAAGACATGTTCAGTATGCTGTCCACGTTTTCTGCCATAAGTTGAATTCTAGAAACAGCATGTTCTAGAACAGATCGAAGAGTCTCTAGGACCATGTTCAGAATGCCTTGCGCAGTTCATGCCGTCAGCTTAGCTACATTCATAGTTGGGGCGCTGAACATAACTTCCTCCAGATAACACCACAGCCAGAAGATCAGGTGACCAGGCCAGGCTGTAGGGAAATGACGATTGATAATTCTGCCATTTCCAAAATGCCTTTTCAGTAGCCGATTCACTAGCTATGCAATGCGAGGAGGAGCGCCATCTTGAATAAAAGTGCTCCTAGCCAAACATCCACGCTGTAGGAAGGTTGGAATGACGTTGGTGCGCGAAAGACTCTCATAGCGTTTACCATTAACGATACAGGTTACAAAAACAGCGATCAACCACGTCAACCACTTTACGATAACCTCAGGGTCAACTACTCACTAACAGAATTTTGCAAGTACTTTCTGACACCAAACTTTGCTATTGGTTTCTGGAAGTGCTGTCTCCTTGCCGTCTTCTCTAGATCGGGCAGAAAGTGCCTGCTTTCTTCGATAAAGTGGGGCAATAGGGTAGGGGTGGGTGAAGCTTGAACCGCTAGAGCTCAGTACCTGTCGTCGTAGCTGAGTATTCACAAAGAGAGGTGAAATACCTAATTTTTCACTTGCAAGTTCGAACTTAAAATTTCTAGCTTAACACTTTTGTGCTGGACTAGGATTTCAACTCAACATGTGTTGCCCTGTTAACTAAGCAGGAATACACACTGAAGTGCCAAAGAAACTGGTATAGGCATATGTATTCAAATACAGAGATATGCAAACAGGCAGAATACGGTGCTGCATTCGGCAACAACTACATAAGACAAATGTCTGGCGCCATTATTAGATCGGTTACTGTTGCTATAGTGAGATTTAAGCGATGGGAAACCCATCCAGGAATTTTGCTGAAGTGATTTAGGAAAACCACGGAAAACATAAATCAGAATTGTCGGACAGAGCATGAGCCTCCATTTCCCGAACCTCGAGCTCGTGCCTTAATGAATGCGCTTCCTCAGTCGTAACGTATATTTGTTATACAACTGTACACAATTCGAATACATTATCTTAACAACAAAAAATTGTTATGCATTATTGATTTAGTCTTTTCACAGCACATAACGCCATACACTTAATGCAGACTTTACGACCACATCACTTTGTCACACCTCTGTTATATCTCCATGTCGTCCCTTCTGCCTGAAAAACTAATTCAGCGTCGCTGCATGGTGAGTGAATTGTTGAACTAAAAAAAAAGGTGAGACATTACTATTATGAACTATGAATCATCAGTTTCTATTATTAGCCCCAACTCGGAATTCTCTAAGCAATGTTTAACTGTGTAGTAATACGAAGTTTGACTAAAAGGCAATGCCGCCTCCTTCGTAACTCAACAGTTGGCAGCATTGGCATGCGGCAGGTACTGTCTTGCTCCGTAGCCTCTCCTCTACAGCTCCAGTTGGCGGAAGGCCTTAGCGTTGAACGGTTATGCCGTTACAGTGTAAAGTATGGAACCCTGCGCAGACGGTCGGTCAGTGCGATTTAAGCAACGTGTACTCATTGAATTCTTGACAGCAGAAGTAGTCACCCCACAGGAGATTCATCATAGAATGAAAGCAGTTAAGGGTGATTGTGTTGATGAGAGTAATGTGCGTCGTTGGGCAAGTAAGTTTAAAGATGTTGAGGCGGGAATATCTGACCTGTGTGACAAATAAAGAGTTGGACAGCAACCACCGAGTTCCACAAGCGAAATGATTACAGATTGATTCAGGACGATCGTCGTATCACTCAGACAGAAACTGTAAGCACAATCGGAATTCCCAGAAGAACGCGTGAGTCACATTATTGCTTTGCTTGGCAAAACCACACACTTCACGTGCCACCACAGCAGAACTTCAGAGACTGAATCTCACCACCGTACGGCATCCTTCATACAGTCCACATTTAGCACCGTCTGACTGCAATATGTTCCCGATAATGAAAGACGATCTACGGGGACATCATTTTGCTTCTGACGAAGACGTTGAGAGAACTGTAATACTATGGTTTCGGATACAAAGTGTCGACTTCTTCCTTGACGGCTTCAGAAAATTTGTTCATCGTTGGCAGAAATGTATCCTATTGGCTGTTGATTACGTGATAAAGTGAATATTGGTAATTAAAGATTACATTCCAAGGATTATTTCTGTGTTTGATTTATTAAAATATTCCCATCCAAACCCAATTAACGAAGGTGGAGGTATTACTTTACATTCAACCCTCGTATTTAAAGAGGTACGCTTTAAATTTTAAAAAACAATTTGTACCGGAAAGCAATGCCTCCTAATTTTTTATGTGAAAATTGGTGAAGTTTTGAAAATAAAACAAACGTTATTATCATTCTACAGCTTTATTCTTCATGTCGGGATATTTTCAGCTCTCTGCCACTAGAGGGCTCCGAATTATGTCGTGTAACATGGCGACGTGTAACGTAACTATGTCGGTGCGTGAGAAAATGTGCACTGTAATCGAGTGCACAGTTCACACCCTCTCCTTCAACATACCACTGCCAGACAGCAAGCGAGCGCTACGAAATCTACGGCAATCCGTCGCCTCGGATTCACTGTCATCGATCGTCCTCCATACAGTCCCGATTCAGCCCCATCCGATTTTCATCTACTCCCAAAACTTAAAGAATACCATCGAGGCCTTAACTTTGATAGTGATGAAGCGGTACAAGCAGAGGTGAGGATGTGCCTCCGTTGACAAAGCCAAAGATTCTACAATGACGGTATCAAGAAACTGGTCTCTCGTTGGGAGCAATATTTTCGTCTCCACGTTGACTATGTTGACAAATAAGTACGCAGAGACGAAGAATAAGGACGTAGTCTGTTAATAAGGTTTGTTTTAATTAAAACGCTTTAAGAATTTTCGCATGAAAGATTCGGGGGCATTAGTTTTCAGCACGCCCTCGTGAATGTATTTTATTTATCGCTTTCATTTCCTTGGGCAAATTATTATAGAATGAAAACTTAAACTCACAGTATTGCTGTCCCACAGTAATATTTATTCAATAGTTTGGGATGAACCGACTTGTGGCTTACTAGGCCAGTCTCAGACAACTCAAGATTTAATACGTAGTTCACACATCACTGATAGTTTATAGCTTGTGGTTCAAAAGAAATGTGACCTTTAAGAAATAGGTATCTATATAAAAACACAAGCATAATGAAATTTAAAAAGAACCTATGAACAAATATTCTTATATTACTTTATAAACGAAGATTTAAAAGTATAAAAATGTACAGGCCAGAAACGGTACACAAGTGGAAGTTGGGATAGACTACTATCTTATGTGGACAAAATAACTGGTGGATGTGATGAACAGGCCTGAAAATAGCAGATAGAGGGGAGGACGGAGTCAATAGAATGGGTGTGAGGAGCAATGGTACTGTTTACAACAACTTTACTATGTTATGGTGAGAAAACTATTAAACGTCTAGTACTACTTTAATAATGCTGAATAATGGGTCTGTATTTGATCATTTACGATTAAGTCAGGAGTCTTTGACTGGTGTTTACTGATAGCCAGAGTTTCGTGTAAGTCAGTTTTCGACCTTTAGTTCCTCTATGGAGAATATCAAATTTAATGTCATAAGAAGGGCATTAATTCGGAGCAAGTTCAGTGAATGTGGAATTTTTCATTTTAAGTTTAAGTTTTTTCAGTTCCTTGCGTACTCAATTAGTGTAGTAGTTACACCTCTACGAGAGTGAACTATATATAATTTGTCATGCAGATCGCAGAAAACCATGTCAGTTCCACTTTGTTTTAAAGATGGAATCTTGTCTTTACGGTAAACAGAATGTGGGCAACAGCATTTCTAGTATAAAAACTGGTCCACGACGTCAATTAATAGACTTTGAACGCGGATTGGTAGTTGGAGCCAGATGCATGGGATATTCCATTTCGGAAATCGTTAGGGAATTCTATATTTTAAGATCCACAGCGTCAAGAGTGCGCCGAGAATACCAAATTTTAGCCATCACCTCTCACCACTGAGGGGCAACGGCCTTGCCGCAGTGGATACACTGGTTCCCGTCAGATCACCGAATTTAAGCGCTGTCGGGCATGGACGACGCTTGGATGGGTGAACATCCGGGCCGCCATGTGTACTCAGCCTCGTCATGCCAATTGAGGAGTTACTCGACCGGTCAAAGAAAACCATCGTAACGACCGGGAAAGCGGTGTGCTGACCACACGCCCCTCCTATCCGCATCCTCAGTTAGGATGACACAGCAGTCGGATGGTCCCAATGGGCCACTTGTGGCCTGATGACGGAGTGCTTTTTTTTTCTCACCACTGACAACGAATTGGGCGGCTGCCTTCACTTAACAACCGAGAGCATCGGCGTATGCGTAGTGTTGTCAGTTCTAATAGACAAGCAGTACTGAATGAAATAACTGCACAAACCAACATGGAGCGTACGATGAACGTATCAGTTAGGGCAGTGCGGCGAAATTTGTCATTAATGGGCTATGACAACAGACGACAGAACTGAATGTCTTTGCTAACAGCATGACATCGCCTGAAATGCCTCTCCTGGGCTCGTGGCCATATCGGCTGGAAACTAAATAACTGGAAAACCATGGCCTGGTCAGATGAATCTGGATTTCAGTTGGTAAGAGCTGACGGTTGTGTTCGAGTGTGACGTAGATCCCACGAAGTCGTGGACCCAATCGCTCAACAAGGCAGTGTGCAAGCAGGTGGTGGCTCCAGTATGCTGTGGACTGGTTTTCATGGTATGGATTGGGTCATCTGATCCAACTGAAGCGATCATTGACTGTAAACGGTTATGTTCGGCTACTTGGAGACCATTTACAGGCATTCATGGACTTCATGTTCCCAAACAACGACGGGATATGTATGGATGACAAAGCGTCATAATACCAGGCCATATAAAGAACATTCTGCATAATTCGAGCTAATGATTTGGCCACTAAGATCACCCGACATGAATCCTACGGAAGATTAATGGGACATAATTGAGAGGCCAGTTCGTATACAAAATCTTGCACCAGCAATACTTTCGCAATTATGGACGGCTATAGAGGCAGCATAGCTCAGTATTTCTGCAGGGGACTTCCAACGACATGTTGAATCCATGCCACGTCGGGTCTGCACTACAACGGGTAAAAGGAGGTCCGACGCAATATTACGAAGTATCCCATGAATCTTGTAACCTCAGTGCATAAGTTTCGTATGCAGTGTTCTGTCTTCGATATTTCTTTGTTAACATGTAGCTTCCGTAAATAGATTATACGCTGATAACGTGCAATATTGCGCGTGTGACATAAATTTCTACTTCTCAAATGATTTCAACTGCGGTTCTGTCATCACTAGATTGTTCGTGCTTCATTGTAGTGCAGCGGAAATTGAGATTAATTCACAAAATGGAAGGCAGCACATTTGTGCGTCCCTGATGTATACATCGCGCATTAAGTCTACATAAGAATATGTAATCTTAGTTTCAGTTGCCTATGTAATGGCTGTATGTACCGAAATGAACTCTGATTTTAATCCCGGTGTGATGCTTCATAATTCTGTTTGAAATGAGTTAGTAGCTGTGGAGGGTGTACTTGGCTGGAAATAAGCGCTAACGGTGCAGGGCGAGCTAAAACAAGCAGAGGCCATCGAGGCTGAGCAAACGGTGAGAGATTTTACAGAGCGGCAAAGGCTCTGTAAACATAGACACCAGGCGGTGCCACACTGCAAGAACGAGAAAGATGACTTGCAGAGTTGTTTTTGCGAGGTGATCATAACTCTATTCAGACTTGGAAAACTGACATTATTCGCTGAAGCCTTTGACATGGACACTTCACGCCTTGGTTGTAGAATATTTCCTCCTGTTGCAGTTTAACGTGCCGGCGACATGAACTAATACGACTCGGTTGCATATGAAATTTTGAACTCTCAAACACTGATTATGATATATAATAAGCTACATGTGGGACCAATTTAGTTAATAATTCGTACGATAGAAAACATCCTTCTCACGTCAATGAAAGTGAGATTAAATGGAAGGACTACCTTAAATGATGGCTCTCTAAACCCACTTTCAATTTTGTTGTACGTGTTGTCCTGTAAACGCGTTTATGTAGTGCAAAGATGGTTTTGTTTCTGTTTTTCTGGACCCTATTGGGAAGATAATACTGATGATGCGACAATATTTATTTTTCCTGTGCAACAACGAGCTTATCAAAGAATTATCTCTGCAAGTATGAAAGTGTGGGCGTACGTAGTACAAATCTCCCAGTGAGGGAAACACATCATGTTTTTTACTTTCTAGCAGCGTAGTACCAACCTTGCTAGACCTCTCCAGTGAGGTTTTGCAAAGGGGAGTTTTCGAGTCAAAGCGTTCTTGTTTGTTGTTCCCCGAAATATTGGTAGTGAGATCCACTCCTACTACCTTCAGTAAAGAATGGTCTTAACGGTGACAGTCGTTGGCAGGCCTACTTAAACTGCTGGCGAACTTTTTTTTCCTAGCGAATGAGAGGTTTTCCCATTCTTCTAACTCCCAGAATCACTGACTATCCACCCGCGCTATCTTAAAGGGGTAACACCACTGTAGAACATTAAATAAACATTTTTTTTGCTTAAAATATGCTTTTATTTTTTATTTTTTATTTATTAATTTATTGTTCCGTGGGACCAAATTAAGGAGAAGTCTCCATGGTCATGGAACGAGTCAGTACATGAAATTCTAACACTATATTAGAAACAGATAAAATGAAATATAAAAAAAAAAACATATTCAGATGACAAGCGGTAAGTTTAAATAAAGAAAATCAACAATGTAACACTGGAATTTGCTTAATTTTTTAGCTCTTCCTGGAGCTCCTCGACAGAATAGAAGGAGTGAGCCATGAGGAAACTCTTCAGTTTAGACATAAAAGAGTTTGGGCTACTGCTAAGATTTTTGAGTTCTTGTGGTAGCTTATTGAAAATGGATGCACTCCTTTCTGCACAAGAGTCAAGGAAGTGCATTCCACATGTAAGGTGTCAGGAAAATCCAACACCTTCCATGAAAACCCTGACATGATAAGCAAATCCAGTAGTATGTCACATGGCTCCGAATAAATCGTGACATTAAATTAACCAAAGTAATACGAGTAACGAGTGAGCAAATGGAATACCACAGACTAACACAAGAATGCCTAAATGCGTGTCGCGAAGAATCGCGAATTTCTTATGGAACTATGACGAAGTACGACAACGATCATTTCCTCTCAGTCAGAAAATTTCATCACTTTCAAGAAGGAAACTCATTGCATCAACGAACTTTTATTGATCAATTCCGAGTAGGATTACCAGAACACTGGACGCTAGCACACAAATGAGACTTTATATGTGCACACACTTCAGAAACAGTCGCAAAACCATGCAGAATGTTGCAGCGACGTGCCGATCGTACGAAGATTTCAGAGAGAAATTTCTCTCACGATATTGGTCCAGCGAAGCACAGAACAGATGAAGTACAAATTATTACAGAACCCGCAGGAGAGTAGAGTCCCGTGAAATTTTTGGAAGTAATGGCAAACAAAAATCAATGCTTAGATATACCATACAGTGACAGAGAGTTGATTAAATTATGGGCGATGAAGTTACCATTGAAATTAGTCGGTCGAGTAGGGAATGACGTCGAAACATTTAAAAGTATTCTAAGGGAACTAGAGTTCATATTTTCGGAAGATGACGCAAGAAAAAGACGAAGCGCACGTGAAAACGAAAGCAAAAAGCAGTGTAATCCACAAGACACAGTAAAAAGAAACAATAATTATGAACCACGTGATAACTTCGCACCAAGAAACGACAATAGATTTCAACAAAGAACCGGTTATGGATTTAGAAGAGAATATGGCAATAACTAAAATTCACCCAGGAACGGCAACAACTATTACAGAGGGAATAACGACAACTGGAACGGGTACTGGAGAACCAATAAACCAACAAATTATCAACAAAGAAACCACTATCAAGAAGCGGAGCAAGAAAAGAGAATACAGATAGAAGAGGTGGAGGTAAGACCACCAAACCCCGATAAACTTTCGAATTGACAGCTAAGCGCCCATGCCAAAGAGAATGCCGCACCGACCCAGGACAATTGGAGCACCTTGAACAGAGTAGTAAAAATCTTATCACGAGAAGAGAAGAAGGAAGAAACAAATCCGCAGGGACCAGATGAAAACGAAGAGAGGAAAATAACGATATCATGTTGGGACGAAATTAATTGGGAGAATACTGACGAGGAAGATGAATTACCAGAGGCATGCACAACGAATGTAGAAGGAAAGGTCGAAGTAATGAGTATTGAAGAGCTATTTGAGATGGAAACCAGGGAAAGCGAATTCAATGAGGATAATGCGCAGTCGACAGAAGTTTAAAATAAGTTACGAGTGGGCACACAACCCAACGTATATAATGGAGGAAGTTATGAAGCGATAATTATAGCATTTAGATGAGATTATGTGAAAGTAGCGACGAAGAAGGAGAAGATAGACGAGGATGAGGAAAAAGTAGAGGATGTTGAAGAAAGCATAAATGAAGGAAGAAATAGAGAAGAGGAAATAAAAGAGATAGAAGTAGCAGTCGAAGCTTATCCTACAGAAAGTTCGAATTCACAAGGGCAATTCTTACAAAGACTCATGTATGATTCAGAGGAGGATTCGTTGATGCAAGAAGAAGAAGAACAGAACCAACCGCTTCAAATTCAACCAATTGTGAAGGCCATGGTAAAGCATATCCCAGTCAATATTGTAATTTATAGCGGAAGTGAACTGACTGCGATCTCAGAAAATTTATTCATGTAGTGTAATGCCAATGAGGAACTGCCAGTTCTGAAAACACGTAAGATTAATGTAAGAGGTCCTATTACGAACAGTGCTGCGGAAGTTACGAGACAAACAAGGTTAACTCTTTCGTGTCAAGGTCAAAAGATCGAAGCCAACTTCATGATTATACCTAAACTAACTGTAGATTCGATTATAGGTGCAGATTTTTTAAATGAGAGACGAGCGATAATAGATATGGGGAAAGGTAGCGTAACATTCGGGAATGTCACACTTCTCTTTTCGCAAAAGCTAAAATTAGAAGAAATACCGTGATTCTTGAGTTTCTCCCGGCGTATTTGATAATCAAAATATCCACGGGTGTACTGCCGGTCTATAGTGTCCAACGGGCACAATATTTCGGCGATCAAACATGTCGCCATCATCAGGTAAACTGACGGACTGAGCTCCTGTGAACGTGCCGGCACGGAGATCCGTACGCTATGGCTGCTCAGGGGGAACTGGGTTCGGTCGCGGCGGCGGCCGATTTAAATACCCTCCGCCCGCGGCGCGCTCCCTCCGCCGTCCGCACCCCGCGCCACGGTAGCGCGGTGGAACAGCTTGCGACGGCGTCTGAGATGACGTTCGTGTGATGGCTCTGTCCGCCGTGGTCGTCACAACTATGCGTTTGCTCGATTTACTCTTGATTAACCCAATCGCTGGTTCCCAAGCCTTGCTAAGATTATAGCCACAGTCACGGTTTATGAGGTCGTCATTGGTGCGAATTTCGATGGCCTCTCTAACAACGCTGTCCCAGTATCTCGACGTCTGTACCAGAATCCTTGTGCGGTCATACTCCACAGCGTGATTTTTCGACAAACAATGTTCAGCGACCGCCGACTTGCTCGGATACATCAGTCGAGTGTGCCTCTGGTGTTCACGGCATCGATCCTCGACGGTAAGCATCGTCTGACCAATATACGACTTGCCACATTGACACGGAATCTGGTACACGCCGGCCTTCCTCAAACCGAGGTCATCTTTGGCGCTCGCCACCAGTGCACGAGTTTTATTCGGAGGACAAAACACAGTTCCGACACGGTGTTTCTTCAGAATGCGGGCGATTTTCCCCAAGAGTGCGCCTGTGTACGGACTAAATGCAGTGCCTACCTCCTCCATCGTGACTTCATCCATCTCAACAGGTTGTGCTGCAGTGGTTGGGCGGAGAGCACGTTGGATCTGCCACTCTGAGTACCCATTCTTTCGAAACACAGTTCTCAGATGTTGCAACTGGCTACTAAGTTCACTTCTTTCTCCTGGGATTGGATTGATGGTGTTACCTGGGTGTCAGCTGATTCCGCCCATAGGAAGGCTACGGGACGTCAAACAGCTAAGTTCTCACGTCTCCTTGACAAACCATCTCTGCAGGTTCCGTGCAAGACTGTCATCAATTTGAGTGGCATGGTGTTGAGTGATGATGCAGTCTCGGTTTTGCAGAAAGGTCTCAACTTCGCTCCCACCCCCAAGTTCACTCAGGTCGCAGAAATTGTTAGTGCTGTTGAACAGGTTGCAGCTCGACTTCCGCCAGAATCAGCCGAGGAAACACGTCATGAAACTTCTTGTGCGTTGACGAAATCCAAGCCGATGAAGTCAAATATCAGCAGTAAAGAGAGGGCGGCCATTCGTGATCTGAGGGAACGCTCTGAAATTGTTGTCTTACCGGCTGAAAAAAATCAATGCTACAGTTGTTGTCTCCCATAAGGACTACACTGATAAGATGCAGAGCCTGCTAAATGACGATTCCTACCGGAAGATCAGCTTTGACCCTACAAAGAAGGTGGAGAACAAGACGAGGGTTCTTCTCAAGGACGCAGATTTACCGGAGGGTGACGCTAAGAAATTGTTACCCCAAGGTCCGGTACCGCCTAGACTATATGGACTCCCGAAGGTTCACAAAGAGGGGGTCCCATTACGCCCCATTGTCAGCAACATCAGGGCACCTACATATTTGTTGGCCAAATACCTGACGGGAATATTAAGTCCTTATGTGGGTAAATGCCCTCATCACATCCGTAATTCCGTGGATTTTGTTAAACGCCTTGATAGCTTCAGGTTGGATGAGTCAGATATCATGGTGAGTTTTGACGTCGTTTCCTTGTTTACAAGGGTACCCCTGCGAGAGTCGCTAGAGTTGATTGGTCAGAGGTTTGACGAGAATACCACTGAACTTTTTAGGCATGTCTTGACTTCCACGTATTTTCTTTTTAATGGAGAATACTACGAACAAACGGAGGGAGTCGCCATGGGTAGCCCACTCTCACCGGTGGTAGCGAATTTGTACATGGAGAACTTCGAGGAGGAAGCCCTGTCGTCATCCGAATGGAAACCTACTTGCTTTTTCCGTTACGTGGACGACACGTTCGTCATCTGGCCACATGGTATGGATAAACACCTTGACTTCCTTACACATCTAAACTCCATACACCCCAACTTCAAATTCACCATGGAGACTGAAACGGAGGGTAAATTACCTTTGCTTGACGTCTTGGTCAGCAGAAGGGCTGACGGCACCCTAGGTCATGGGGTATATCTGTATTTGCACGCAGACAGCTGCCACCACCCTTCACAGAGGAATGGGGGACTTAAAACGCTAGTACATAGTGCGCGCACTATCTCTGACACAGAGAGTCTACCCCAGGAATTGGAACATCTGAGAACTGTGTTTAGAAAGGATGGGTACTCAGAGTGGCAGATCCAACGTGCTCTCCGCCCAACCACTGCAGCACAACCTGTTGAGATGGATGAAGTCACGATGGAGGAGGTAAGCACTGCATTTATTCCATACACAGGCGCACTCTCGGGGAAAATCGCCCGCATTCTGAAGAAACACCGTGTCGGAACTGTGTTTTGTCCTCCGAATAAAACTCGTGCACTGGTGGCGAGCGCCAAAGATGACCTCGGTTTGAGGAAGGCCGGCGTGTACCAGATTCCGTGTCAATGTGGCAAGTCGTATATTGGTCAGACGATGCTTACCGTCGAGGATCGATGCCGTGAACACCAGAGGCACACTCGACTGATGTATCCGAGCAAGTCGGCGGTCGCTGAACATTGTTTGTCGAAAAATCACGCTATGGAGTATGACCGCACGAGGATTCTGGTACAGACGTCGAGATACTGGGACAGCGTTGTTAGAGAGGCCATCGAAATTCGCACCAATGACGACCTCATAAACCGTGACTGTGGCTATAATCTTAGCAAGGCTTGGGAACCAGCGATTGGGTTAATCAAGAGTAAATCGAGCAAACGCATAGTTGTGACGACCACGGCGGACAGAGCCATCACACTGACGTCATCTGAGACGTTGTCGGAATCTGTTCCACCGCGCTACCGTGGCGCGGGGCGCGGACGGCTGAGGGAGCGTGCCGCGGGTGGAGGGTATTTAAATCGGCCGCCGCCGCGACCGAACCCAGTTCCCCCTGAGCAGCCATAGCGTACAGATCTCCGTGCCGGCACGTTCACAGGAGCTCAGTCCGTCAGTTCACCTGATGATGGTGACATGTTTGATCGCCGAAATATTGTGCGCGTTGGACACTATAGAAGAAATACCAGTTATAAACAAACAATTAAGAATGATGCGAGATGAAGAGGATGAAGAATTAGAATAGTATGCACAAAAGGGGGAATCGCCTCAACTCATGTTAGAAGTCCATAAAGAAATCGAGGAAAAATTGCAAGAATTTCAAGGTATTTCGGAATAAGGTAAAAGAGAATTAGAGGGTACTTTACGACATAAAGCAGAGGTATTTTTACCTAAGACTGGCAGTATTAAACACTTTCAGTACAAGTTTGAAGATTAATTTTATTACTGGTAAATAATCAGCACAATATTTCAAGATTATGTTGCAGATAAGATCGCCAGGAGAAAGAAGAATGAAGAGAAATTAAGGTAGGTATAAGAAAGTAGTTTCAATAAAAACAAAAATAACACCAATAGTACCATAGATTAAGGTGATGGGATAAAGCGTAGGTAGTCTAACAGCATGAAATACTAAAATGCTATACACCACGACACTACACAAAAACTAAAAAAACGAATTTGAAAATTTTTGTATAAGTTAAGACTCAAAATATCTTTGAATTGTAACATGGAAAGAGCACCGAAATTTGTAAAGCTTTTAAGAAGGCGTAAAACAATGTAGGTACTAGACATATGTTTAGATGATTATAAATAAAACTTTTGTAAGAACCCTTGTAAAAACTCCAGCAAGGACGAGCTGCAACGACCCACCAGTTGCAACGAGAGAAGTAGTAAGAAAGAGAAGGATGTAATTAGCAAGACAAAGGCAGAAGCGTCGACAGAAGGGAAAAGACAGTGAGACCAACAGAAGGCCATTGTATCCAAAGTGGGCAGTAAATCTGTCCACTAAGCAGAACCTTGCAGAAACATGACAGGACATGGAACGCCAGAAGGGTCTGGAAAGCCAGAAGGGTCCCCGGGGCGCACCGAATGAACGGAGCGAACAAAAAACGGCCAGACGAGAAGACCGCTTGGGCAAGCCACCATTGGCAAAAAAATATGTGTAAAAGTCACACTACTGCTATTAAACAGCACGCTGATGCACGAAACTGAAGAAAACTTCCACAAAGTAAAAATTACATGTCCAAAGAATTTATCAAACTGTTACTAAGAGGAGAACTTCAAAGAGACTAGTTAGCAATAAATATTTCCATATCCTGCCCAGAGAAGAACCAAGAAGCAAGGAAGAAGCAGAGAAAAAGCACGAAGAACAGAAGTTGAAGATTCGCAAGATTGAGACCAAGAAAGAAAATGGGTGAAGAATAGACGACATACCTTCCCAAATCCCTGTCTTATTGTAAACTACTCGTCTGGGAAGTATTACAACGAAAAACGACCGCTTCCAGCCACACATAACGATGGCTTCCAGACGTACAAGGCCAGTAAACCACGAGATTCTGCACTCACAGCTCCATTCCATTATGGGACCTCCACAACAGCAACACACACTTGCAAAGCCTACAAGGAACGATGAATGAAGCTGTACATCAAATACTTGCCCACATCCATCTCGCTCAAGTCCATCACCTTCATGCAAAAAACATTCTCCAACCTCATGCTTAAACATTGATAGGAGTGTGTGAATGTGTGAAATCAAATTATGTGATGTAGGAATTGTGCAAAAGAAACATGTGAAAACTAAATAAGTTAAGCACACCAGACAACTAACAAACTACAAAATAACAGTAATTAAATATGGACTTAAGTAAAAAATAGACTATCGATAAAAATAAGTCATTAGTTCTGAAATGGACAGCATATAAAGAACAAAAGTAAGGCATAATAAACACTAAAACTATATGCCAATTATTTTCTCCTCATAAAAATAAAAGAATAATTATATTTTACTGATTTTCTCCTTATAAAAACAAAGAATAAAAAATTATCTTGTTGGATATTTTCCCTTTTTGTTAACATTTGTACCATTTGTTAGGATAATATCTCAATACTTGTGTATGTATATTATTTGTCAAAGCAATTTTTGGAAATAATTCTTATTTGTTAGTGTAACAATGTTGAAATGAGTGTCTAGAAACAAAAACGTTTTACTTGTACATGATATTTAGAAAATGTGTTGGGAATAGATTTTACTTAATTACTACATTTATAAAAACAATATTTCTAAGAAAATAGATGTGAAAGACTCCTCACTTTCGATAACAAACTTCTTAAAAAACAAACTTCACAATTAAATAAAGAAAGAAAATAATTTAAAAAATAATTATAATAGAATAAAAATGGTCTTCCCTTGTCAATATATACATATTTTTAATAATAATGTGGAAGAATATAAAAATATAAATTAGTAATACAGAATAGCATAGAGCAGAATAACATGGCTGAAGAGTAGGCAACAGAATTTAGATAACGGAATAATTTGTGACTGACTTAGACAACGATTCAATCATTGCCAAACTTCAGTGCAAAAATTAAGTTCGAAGGCTGGTGATATGTAAGGTGTCAGGCAAATCCAACACCTTCCATGAGAACCCTGACATGATAAGCAAATCCAGTAGTATGTCACATAGCTCCGAATAAATCGTGACATTAAATTCTCCAAAGTAATACAAGTAACGAGTGAGTAAATGGAACACCACAGACTAACACAAGAATGCCAAAATGGATGTCATACCTTCCCACCGTGAGACAGACGCAGTTCCAAGGGGAGAAACGAGAACAGAAGCCGAGAGCAGAACCGTGTTCAGCTGGAAGGCCCTACGATAAGGGACGGACACCCACGTCGCCAGCAATCGCTAGAACCACCCCAGCGCATGTTAAAAGCTAGAGCCCTCCAGAAGAACGGTATAGATCTAACGATAACACAAAAAGGGCCACACCACCCGCAAGTTTTAGCGTGAGACTTTTTCGTGTCTCTGCTACGTTAGGACCACTCCCAGCTCATGTTAAAAGATACAGCCCTCCAGAAGAACAGTATAAATCTTACGATAACACTAAAAGGACCACACCAGCTGCAGGTTTTAGCGTGAGACTTTTTCGCGTCTCTGTTACGTTGCATACTTTAAAAACATCGCCCCACCACGAAAAGTATAACGTTTCTCATTGGATAGACAGAATTTGTGTAGGCGAAGCTTAAGGTTAACATTGAGACACTGATTGGTCAGATGAAAACACAGCCAGATAGTTTTTTTTAAATCAACTTCGGTAAATTGTAGTTAGGAGAAGTTATCGAGGAGTTGCTTTCGAGACGGCAAGGTGAGCGGAGCTGTGCTGCCCGCCGCCCCCTGACGAACGCCGACAAGGTAATGAACGCACGCGATGCTGCATAACAGCGCATAAAGCTTCACTCAGAACTGCAGAAGTCTCATCTGTTACACCCCCTTTTTGCGTAATACTAGTGTCGATCATCAATTAAAGCTCATGGTGTTCACATTTGCCACTTGAAGTAAACATCAGAAATTCGATGATTTTTTTGTTATATAGTTATTGAGAAGCCACATCAGCCACTGTAATTTACGACAAGTTAGATAAGTAAGTAAAGAAATTGAGGGTCACTATAGACCATTTTGATAGTTTTCTCTATTGTGAAACTTAATTTAAACCTAGATTATAGATGTTATATGACATAGGTCATCCTTCGATCCATTGTAGAACTTGGAAACCCATTCAGGGAATATTCGTTCTCATTTTTGTTGAACGCAGTTGGTTTTTACCATCCTGTATTAAAACATTACCTTTTATCAATAGTGCAATTTATAAGCAATGTTTTGTGAGTAGAATAAAATTTCCAATGATAAACTTAACTGATTTTTCGGCGTTATTTTACCAGCTAACTAAAAATAGGAAAGCCTTGAACCCCTTCCACTAAATTTAGTTAGTATTAAGATTCTTTTACAGGGAGTGCAGTGGAGCTGATGTTTAAATCATTAAGTATTTGGTTATATAATGGTTAGTCTCACTGAACTCTTCCGAACTCTACACGTCATGTGTGGTCTGGCGTCTCCTTACCAGTAACAGGTCCCAGGTTCAAACTAGTCAATTCCCTAAGAAACACGCTCAGAGCGTAGTTGCGCGAAAGTGGTAGGGAGACACGATATAGAACAAACAGACACCACGCAGAATGTTAGAGAATGGCGACCCTGCCAGGATGGTAAAATACCATGATTGAAGGTCGACCACATGCCTAACTAGGTCAGAAAAATATCCTGTTAAAAAAATTTTCGTAATTAAAAAAAATCTTATTGAAAGACATAAATAGTTGAAAACAGTAGCTGCAGCGATAGATAGTGCGACATTCTAGCAGAGACAACAGCATAATTAAGTTACGAATTTTAAAAATTGTTAGAATTAAGTTTTCTCCTTAATGCAAGCGCACAGGTGGCGGATACATCGTTGACAAGTTGGTTCTGACCCAAAAAGTAAGTGAATTGATTGTCAAGTCGTGTGTGCAAAAAGTTTATGAAATACGTGAGATCGTATGAGCGCATGTTGACTCGAAGTAGGGCTCGTGAATTGCTTTTAAAACAGAAAATAAGGGATTCGGAAAGATTAGCAATCGCAGATCGAGACCTTGACCGAATTGAGGTAGAGACCCAGCATGAAACTGGACAGAGAATAGAGGACAGTACAACAGGCGATGCAGTATCGCGAGAAATAGGATATATAACGCACCATAACGAGGATAATGTATGTCAAGGCATAGAAAACAAGTCAGCATACGGCAGAGGAGCAATAAAGTAGAGAGACACTCGACGAGGATTCTAACTTGCGTCTTGAATAGTAGAACCCATAGTACAAGTAATCAGATCTCCCTCACCACAGAGCACAAGGAATGCGAGCAGAAACGTGTCACAACACAGTTCAATGCAATCGGTTGCAAAATAACACTTGGACGAAAACTCAGAGCGTAGGACGTCGGAAGAAAACGCAATAGGACCCACCAATCTGGCAGAATTATTACAACAAATTACAGAAACCATGACAAGGCGAAATAAAGACATAGCGAACTAAATTCAAATTCAGAATGCAGAAAACCACGAGACAAATGCGTGAGATTAAAGAACAAAACAAAAAAAAAATTCAGTTACACCTAAGTCGTATTGAAGACGAGGCAAAAGAATCTCGGGAAATGATAGGAAACTTAATAACAGGTCACAATCAATTGAGAACAGACATTGACAAGGTACAAGCGGACGTACAAACATTGCGTAATGACACTCAGGACGAGATCAACACATTACGTAACAACACCCAGGGAGAAGTCGAGAAACTAGAGAAACAGATGAATGTAATTACTAGACAAGCAGCAGGTACAGCGGGTGATATTGTTGAAAACAGTGTGTTACACAAACGTATCACAAAAGCAGCGCTGAAAAGATATGATAACCGCATAGTCAAAATAGAAGCGCAAACGAAGCGACAATTTCAGAAATTGCGAACAGAGTTGTTGTAAACCATTGAAGAGCGTAGTGAACAGGATCGAACAAGCACAGAGTCTGCAACCACATCCATATCTGTAACAGCACCGGAAAAACAAGCAATTAACGAAGATATTACGCATTTGCGATTCCAATCACAGGCGGAAAGTAACATACGTGAAATCAGACAGCCTGCACAGCAACAGGTCCCAGGTTCAAACTAGTCAATTCCCTAAAAAACACGCTCAGAGCGTCGTTGCGCGAAAGTGGTAGGGAGACACGATATAGAACAAACACACACCACGCAGAATGTTAGACACATGCAGATTGGATTTCTGCCTAGTATTAACTGAGTGAAAGCTGCTAACTATTGGGAATAGGCTAATATTGCTAACAACAAG
Source organism: Schistocerca gregaria (assembly GCF_023897955.1). Taxonomy (NCBI): domain Eukaryota; kingdom Metazoa; phylum Arthropoda; class Insecta; order Orthoptera; family Acrididae; genus Schistocerca; species Schistocerca gregaria. Next base: position 597,971,295 of record NC_064931.1, on the reverse strand, counting down.
CGACATTAAAGAAAATATATACTGTGAGGGCAATGTCAGAATTCGCAGACTATTGAATAGGGGTCGACAAGAGGTTCTCGAAGTTACACCACATATAGCTCGAACAGCACGTTTTTGAGCCAATAATACTGTTTTTGAATCAGAAGAATTACCCCAAAAAATAATACCATACGACATAAGCGTATGAAAATATACGAAGTAGATTACTTTTCGTGTTGAAGTGTCACTTATTTCAGATACTGTTCTAATGGTAAATAAAGCAGCATTTAGTTTCTGAAAAAGATCCTACACATGGGCTTTCCACAACAGCTTACTATCTCTCCGAACGCCTAGGAACTTGAACAGTTCTGTCCCGCTTATAATATGCCCATTCTGTCTGATCAAAATATCGGTTCTTGTTGAATTGTGAGTTAGAAACTGTAAAAACTGAGTCTTACTGTGATTTAGCACAAAATTATTTTCCACAAGCCACGAACTTATTTCATGAACTACATTATTTGATACTGTTTCAATATTACACACAAGGTCCTTCACTATCAAGCTGGTGTCATCAGCAAACAGAAATATTTTTGAGTCACCTGTAATACTAGAAGGCATATCATTTATACAGGTATAAATAAGAAACAGCAGTTGCCCCAGCACCGCCCCTTGGGGAACGCCCCACTTAACAGTGCCCCATTGGGACTGAACATCACTACCACTCTCAATGTTGCGGAGAATTACCTTCTGCTTTCTGTTCTTAAAGCAAGAGGCGAACCAATTGTAAGCTACTCCCCTTACTCCATAACGGTCCAACTTCTGCCGTAATATTTTGTGGTCAACACAGTCAAAAGCCTTCGTTAAATCAAAGAAAACACCTAGCGTTCACAACCTTTTATTTAATCCGTCCAAAACCTCACAGAGAAATGGGAATATAGCATTTTCAGTTGTTAAACCATTTCTAAAACCAAACTGAACATTTGAAAGCAAATTATGTGAATTTAAATGCTCCAGTAACCTTGTATATACAACCTTCTCGATAACTTTGGCAAACACCGATGGCATAGAAGTAGGTCTAAAATTGTCAATATTATCAATGTCTCCTTTTTTATAAAGGGACTTCACTACCGAGTACTTTAATCGGTCAGGAAGCCGACCATCCCTAAAGGAAAAGTTACAGATATTGCTAAGAACTGGGCTAACATACATAGAACAATACTTCAGTATTTTGCTAGATACCCCGTCATATCCATGTGAGTTCTTGGTCTTTAGTGATTTAATTATTAAATCAATCTCCCTCTTGTCAGTATCGTGGAGGAGCATTTCAGGTAACAGTCTCGGAACACTATTTTCTAAGATCGCTATATGATTCCCTGTTGGGGCTAGGTTTCTATTTAGTTCACCTGCTATATTCAGAAAGTGATTATTAAATACTGTACATATAAGCGACTTATCAATAACACGGACATTCCCACTACGCACTGATTCTATATCCTCGACCTGTCTGTGCAGACCAGCCACTTCCTTTACGACTGATCTCGCGGTTCTAGGCGCGCAGTCCGGAACCGTGCGACTGCTACGGACGCAGGTTCGAATCCTGCCTCGGGCATGGATGTGTGTGATGTCCTTAGGTTAGTTAGGTTTAAGTAGTTCTAAGTTCTAGGGGACTAATGACCACAGCAGTTGAGTCCCATAGTGCTCAGAGCCATTTGAACCATTTTTTACGACTGAGCATATGGTTTTAATTTTATCCTGAGACTATTCTATCTGCATACCACATACGTTTTGCCTTCCTAATAACATTTTAAGCACCTTACAATACTATTTGTAATAGGCTGCTGCATTTAGATTTTGATTGTGTCTAAAGTTTTGATATAATTGCCACTTTGTTCTACAAGATATTCTTATCCCTCTAGTCAGCCACCCAGGCTGCCTGTTTGTACTAGTACCCTGTTTGGAAATGTTCTAACGGAAAGCAACTTTCAAAGAGCACGAGAAAAGTCTTGAGAAAAGCATTATATTTATCGTCTTTTGTATCAGCGCTATAAACATCTTGCCACTCTTGTTCCTTGATACGGTTTACAAAGGTCTCTACAGCAACTGGATCAGCTTTCCTAAACAGCTCATGACTATATTTGACACGTGTTGCAGCACAAAAATCTTTTAGAGTTCAAATTTGTGCATCATGATCTGAAAGGCCATTCACCTTTTTGCTAACAGAATGCCCTTCTAGTAATAAGGAATAAACAAAAATGTAGCCTATGGCTGTTCTACTGTTCCCTTGCACTCTCGTTGGAAAGAATACGGTTTGCATAAGATTATATGAATTAAGGAGGTCTGCCAGCATCCTCTTCCTCGCACAATCACTTATACAATTAATATTGAAGTCACCACATATAACTAACTTTTTGTATTTCCTATAAAGTGAACCAAGAACCTCCTCTAGCTTTAGCAAAAATATTGGGAAATAGGAGTCTGGGGATCTATAAATAACAGCAGTTAGCAGTTTAGCTCCGTTAAATTTAACCACACCTGCACAACATTCAAACACCTTTTCAGTGCAGTACTTTGAAACATCAATTAACTCAAATGAGATGCCGTTTTTCACATACATGGCCACTCCCGCATAACGCAAAGAGCTCCTCGAAAAGCTACCAGCCAACCTGTATCCTGGTAAAGGAAGCCTCTGAATTATCTCCTTTTTTAAGAAGTGTTCAGATATACCAATAATTTCAGAGTCAACATCTATAAGCAGTTCACTAACTTTATCTCTTATACTTTGTATATTTTGATGAAAAATACTAATTCCCTCATTACTCGGATACCTAAGCTTTGTCGAATGTGGTTCCATTGTTAGAGAGACTTCCCTTAAGCAGGAATACCTATCAGCTGACTTCAATCTAAAAAAGGTGCACCTCTAATACTCACTACTGCAGGAATTTTCCCATGAGTGATCCCACCCACCCCACCTATGCTGTCACCTATAAGCTTTGTCAACCTCCCCTTCCCATACCTGAGGTGCAGGCCATGTCTAGTGAAACCCGTCCTGCAGATAGACTCCACCGACACCACTGAAATGTGACTCTTGCCTTCTGTCATCAGCGCACCCCCAAGTCTCATGTTATTACGCTTGACGGCTGTATTAACATGAGGCCGATAGTGCCGCTGAAACAGTTCCACGAAATGCACATTCGTGTTGCCAGTCTGAGTGGCTATCTTTTCCAGGTCACTATCTATGTCATACTCCCCATCCCTATCAATACTACTACCAGCCCAACCCACAATCACTATCTGATCCTCTTTAGTAAAATCCCTACATAACCCCCCTATGTTAACAGTCACCTGAGCCAATCCTGCATTAGGCTTCACAATGTTGGTGACCTGGTATTCACTCCCCAGCACTTCCTGCAACTGCTGGCCTACACCTCTGCCATGAGAACTACCTAACAGCAGAACCTTCTTCTTCCTCTTCGACTTTGCAAATGTTCTAGCCACCGTAACTACTGAGGTCTGCTGCAGACTTCCTACATCTTTTAACCTTCAGAAGTGGGACGCAAGACGTCTAATGCCCGAAAAAGTTATTCTATGGAATTCAGAGCTCCTCTGGCACCTCAGATGGCCCGAAACGGCCAACCTGCGCCAACTCTATACTCCCTGTAGTGTCTGGGAATAGGAAGAAACATTTAAAAACAATAATACGTCATCTTAGCCTCAACTAGCATCAGTACGTGTACGAAAAAGATAAGTCTTTCGCTTCTCATCTTCATTTTAGTGTGCGGTTTTGATTTTTGGCAGTTTATTTGTGATCTTGTAGTATACAGTTTTGTATTTCAGCTAAGAAAGAGAGGTAAGAAAGTGCGCTTTGGCAGAAAATGTACGAAAACATCGTATCCAATGCGGCGTCGAAGGAGCATGTCATCAAAACACTGAAGGAATAGCTATGAGGCTGAGAGCAGTCCGCGGAGCGAGTCAAAACCGCTGCTAAGTAATTGGAAACAGTGACCAGCATTTTTATGTAATTTGCGGATAGCGATATAGGATTATAAATTTTTCTGCTGTTTTCTTTATTATATCTCAACACTTGAAATGTAAAATGTGTAATGCAGACACCACGATGCCAGAACGAAGTGCTCGAGGCTTAGGCTTCACACTAATTATTGTTTGCCCAAAATGACCAGAAGTTGTTATGCGAAGTAGTACATTTATATGGAAAGCATATGAAATTAACCGTCGAGTCATCCTAGCAACGCGCCTGATTGGGGTAGGAAGAAATGGTACTGAAAAGTTGTGTGCGTTCAAGCAGTTGCCACTACCGATATTTCAATCGTCCTTTGATAAGATAGTGTTATGATCTAAACTAGTGGATGTGATTTCCATAGCAACGGCAACAGAACGAAAGACCAGTCTTGGGATAGCAGACTAATGGTAAGAGTTTTCTAAAAGTAGATTTTTTTCATTCTCTCTTGTCTATAACACATTTCAAAACTTCAGACGTGTTTTTCTCGAAATATGATTTTATAAAATGCCACGAAGCATAACTTCAACAATTTTCAGTCTTTTTCTTATAAAATTTACCCACAACTTCGAAGTAATATGTCAAAGTTAATCACTTACGGGATCTTCGATTAGTTAATATGACAATATTTAATAACAAATGACTGAACTTCATTCAAACCCTCGTCAATTACATAAAAATCAAAATTTCTAAGGTAACTTACATGGTTTATTATCTACACTCATGTACATTACTTAGATTTATTTTGTTTTTGTAGACTCAAATTGGCACCAGTTTTAGTGCGTGCCACAGATCGCCTCAAGTTCAACATGCCTCGAGAGAACTGGTGCAGTGTCACCATTTTGTGATATTCCCGACAAAATATTTTTGATATGCTTAGATATATGCCCAATGACTATCCCAGTATTTTTTCCATCACCTCTCTTTCCGCCAAGAAAAAAAGTCAAGAAACCTTCCAACCTATCACCCTGCTGTGGATATACGCTTTTATGCTCGCTGAAAGGGAATGCTTCGGAGTTCTTTATTCTGCTTTTAATATGGGTTGAGGTATTGCATGTCATGCATACTAGTCGGTCGACTTTCCTGCTTTGCTGACGTAAGCTGCAACCCTCTGCCACTTGAGGACTCCGTATTGAATTGGGGAATATTGCGGCGTGTCCGCAACTGAAGTCGGTGTGTGAAGAACTGCGCACTATAACAATTACGTATTCTAAGAAAAATGGTTCAAATGGCTCTGAGCACTATGGGACTCAACATCTGTGGTCATCAGTCCCCTAGAACTTGTTGTTGTTGTTGTCTTCAGTCCTGAGACTGGTTTGATGCAGCTCTCCATGCTACTCTATCCTGTGCAAGCTGCTTCATCTCCCAGTACCGACTGCAACCTACATCCTTTTGAATCTGCTTAGTGTACTCATCTCTCGGTCTCCCTCTACGATTTTTACCCTCCACGCTGCCCTCCAACGCTAAATTTGTGATCCCTTGATGCCTCAAAACATGTCCTACCAACCGATCCCTTCTTCTAGTCAAGTTGTGCCACAAACTTCTCTTCTCCCCAATCCTATTCAATACCTCCTCATTAGTTACGTGATCTATCCACCTTATCTTCAGTATTCTTCTGTAGCACCACATTTCGAAAGCTTCTATTCTCTTCTTGTCCAACTAGTAATCGTCCATGTTTCACTTCCATACATGGCTACACTCCAAACAAATACTTTCAGAAACGACTTCCTGATACATAAATCTATATTCGATGTTAACAAATTTCTCTTCTTCAGAAACGCTTTCCTTGCCATTGCCAGTCTACATTTTATATCCTCTCTACTTCGACCATCATCAGTTATTTTACTTCCTAAATAGCAAAACTCCTTTACTACTTTAAGTGTCTCATTTCCTAATCTAATTCCCTCAGCATCACCCGATTTAATTTGACTACATTCCATTATCCTCGTTTTGCTTTTGTTGATGTTCATCTTATATCCTCCTTTCAAGACACTGTCCATTCCGTTCAACTGCTCTTCCAAGTCCTTTGCCGTCTCTGACAGAATTACAATGTCATCGGAGAACCTCAAAGTTTTTACTTCGTCTCCATGGATTTTAATACCTACTCCAATTTTTTCTTTTGTTTCCTTTCCTGCTTGCTCAATATACAGATTGAATAACATCGGGGAGAGGCTACAACCCTGTCTCACTCCTTTCCCAACCACTGCTTCCCTTTCATGCCCCTCGACTTTTATGACTGCCATCTGGTTTCTGTACAAATTGTAAATAGCCTTTCGCTCCCTGTATTTTACCCCTGCCACCTTTAGAATTTGAAAAAGAGTATTCCAGTCAACATTGTCAAAAGCTTTCTCTAAGTCTACAAATGCTAGAAACGTAGGTTTGCCTTTTCTTAATCTTTCTTCTAAGATAAGTCGTAAGGTCAGTATTGCCTCACGTGTTCCAACATTTCGACGGAATCCAAACTGATCCTCCCCGAGGTCCGCATCTACCAGTTTTTCCATTCGTCTGTAAAGAATTCGCGTTAGTATTTTGCAGCTGTGACTTATTAAACTGATAGTTCGGTAATTTTCACATCTGTCAGCACCTGCTTTCTTTGGGATTGGAATTATTATATTCTTCTTGAAGTCTGAGGGTATTTCGCCTGTGTCATACATCTTGCTCACCAGCTGCTGGAGTTTTGTCATGACTGGCTCTCCCAAGGCCGTCAGTAGTTCTAATGGAATGTTGTCTACTCCGGGGGCCTTGTTTCGACTCAGGTCTTTCAGTGCTCTGTCAAACTCTTCACGCAGTATGGTATCTCCCATTTCGTCTTCATCTACATCCTCTTCCATTTCCATAATATTGTCCTCAAGTACATCACCCTTGTATAAACCTTCTATATACTCCTTCCACCTTTCTGCCTTCCCTTCTTTGCTTAGAACTGGGTTGCCATCTGAGCTCTTGATATTCATACATGTGGTTCTCTTCTCTCCAAAGGTCTCTTTAATTTTCCTGTAGGCAGTATCTATCTTACCCCTAGTGAGATAAGCTTCTACATCCTTACATTTGTCCTCTAGCCATCCCTGTTTAGCCATTTTGCACTTCCTGTCGATCTCATTTTTGAGACGTCTGTATTCCTTTTTGCCTGCTTCATTTACTGCATTTTTATATTTTCTCCTTTCATCAATTAAATTCAATATTTCTTCTGTTACCCAAGGATTTCTAGGAGCCCTCGTCTTTTTACCTACTTTATCCTCTGCTGCCTTCACTACTTCATCCCTCAGAGATACCCATTCTTCTTCTACTGTATTTCTTTCCCCTATTCCTGTCAATTGTCCCCTTATGCTCTCCCTGAAACTCTGTACAACCTCTGGTTCTTTCAGTTTATCCAGGTCCCATCTCCTTAATTTCCCACATTTTTGCAGTTTCTTCAGGTCATAACCAATAGATTGTGGTCCGAGTCCACATCTGCCCCTGGAAATGTCTTACAACTTAAAACCTGGTTCCTAAATCTCTGTCTTACCATTATATAATCTATTTGATACCTTTTAGTATCTCCAGGGTTCTTCCACGTATACAACCTTCTTTCATGATTCTGAAACCAAGTGTTAGCAATGATCAAGTTGTGCTCCGTGCAAAATTCTACTAGGCGGCTTCCTCTTTCATTTCTTAGCCCCAATCCATATTCACCTACTATGTTTCCTTCTCTCCCTTTTCCTACACTCGAATTCCAGTCACCCATTACTATTAAATTTTCGTCACCCTTCACTATCTGAACAATTTCTTTTATTTCATCGTACTTTTCTTCAATTTCTTCATCATCTGCAGAGCTAGTTGGCATATAAACTTGTACTACTGTAGTAGGTGTGGGCTTCGTATCTATCTTGGCCACAATAATGCGTTCACTATGCTGTTTGTAGTAGCTTACCCGCATTCCTATTTTCCTATTCATTATTAAACCTACTCCTGCATTACCCCTATTTGATTTTGTGTTTATAACCCTGTAGTCACCTGACCAGAAGTCTTGTTCCTCCTGCCACCGAACTTCACTAATTCCCACTATATCTAACTTTAACCTATCCATTTCCCTTTTTAAATTTTCTAACCTACCTGCCCGATTAAAGGATCTGACATTCCACGCTCCGATCCGTAGAACGCCAGTTTTCTTTCTCCTGATAACGACATCCTCCTGAGTAGTCCCCGCCCGGAGATCCGAATGGGGGACTATTTTACCTCCGGAATATTTTACCCAAGGGGATGCCATCATCATTTAATCATACAGTAAAGCTGCATGTCCTCGGGAAAAATTACGGCTGTAGTTTCCCCTTGCTTTCAGCCGTTCGCAGTACCAGCACAGCAAGGCCGTTTTGGTTAATGTTGCAAGGCCAGATCAGTCAATCATCCAGACTGTTGCCCCTGCAACTACTGAAAAGGCTGCTGCCCCTCTTCAGGAACCACACGTTTGTCTGGCCTCTCAACAGATACCCCTCCGTTGTGGTTGCACCTACGGTACGGCCATCTGTATCGCTGAGGCACGCAAGCCTCCCCACCAACGGCAAGGTCCATGGTTCATGGGGGGGCCCTAGAACTTAGAACTACTTAAACCTAACTAACCTAAGGACATCACACACATCCATGCCCGAGGCAGGATTCGAACCTGCGACCGTAGCAGTCGCACGGTTCCGGACTGCGCACCTAGAACCGCGAGACCACCGCGGCCGGCCGTATTCTAAGAGTTCGTCCACACACAGATCACCCTCTTCTTCAGCATGACAATGCGAAACCGAACAAGAGCGCTGCGATATCTGCAACAATCCGATGCCCGGGGTTCACTGTCATCCATTGCCCTCAATACAGTCCCGATTTGGCGCCATCCGATTTCATCTGTTTCCAAAATGCAAAGAACACCTTCGAGGACATAATTTTGACATTGATTAAGCAATACAATCAGAGTTGAGGTTGTGGCTCTGTCACCAAAGCCAGACATCCTGCAGCGACGGAAATTGGTCTCTCGTTGCGAACAACGTGTTTGTTAGCACTTTGTCTATGTTGATAAATAAATTTACATCTACATTATTATTCTGCTATTCACAATAAAGTGCCTTGCAGAGGGTTCAATTAACCACCTTCAAGCTGCCTCCCTACAGTTCTACTCTCGAACGGCGCGTGGAAAAAACGAGCACTTATATTTTTCTGTGCAAGCCCTGATTTCTCTTACTTCATCGTGATGATCATTTCTCGCTATGTAAGTGGGTGCCAACAGAATGTTTTCGCAATCTGAGGAGAAAATTGGTGATTGAAATTTCGTGAGAAGATCCTGTCGCAACGAAAAACGCCTTTGCTTTCATGATTGCCACTCCAATTCACGTATCATGTGTGTGGCACTATCTCCCCTATTTCGCGATAATACAAAACGAGCTGCACTTCATTCACTTTTACGATGTCATCCGTCGTTGCCACCTGATGCGGATACCACACAGCACAGCAATACTCAAGGATAGGGTGGACAAGCGTGGTGTAAGCAGTCTCTTTAGTAGACGTGTTGCACCTTCTAAGTGTTCCGCCAATGAATCGCAGTCTTTGGTTTGCTCTACCCACAACATTATCTATGTTATCGTTCCAATTTAGGTTATATGTAATTGTAATCCCTAAGTATTTAGTTGAATTTACAGCCTTCAGATTTGTATGACTTATCGCATAATCGAAATTGAGTGGATTTCTTTTAGTAGTCATGTGAATAACTTCATACTTTTCTTTATTCAGGGTCGACTGCCACTTTTCGCGCCATACGCATATCTTACTTAAATCATTTTGCAATTCGTTTTGGTCATCTGATGACTTTACAAGACGGTAAATGACAGCATCATCTGAAAAAATCTAAGAAGGCCACTCACATTGTCTCCTATGTCGTTAACATAGATCAGGAAGAATAGAGGGCCTACAACACTTCCTCGGGGAGCTCCGTATATTGCTTCCGGTTTTACTCGAGGACTTTCCGTCTATTACTACGAACTGTGACCTTTATGACAGGAGATCACGAATACAGTCGAACATCTGAGGCGATATTCCATAGGCACGCAATTTAGTTAGAAGACGCTTATGAGGAACGGTGTCGAAATTCTGGAAATCTAAAAATATGGAATCAATTTGTCATCCCGTGCGTATAGCACTCATTACGTCATGAGCATAGGAAGCTAGTTGTTTTACAAGAACGATGGTTTCTGAATCCGTGTTGTCTACATGTCAATAAATTGTTTTCTTCGTGGTAATTCATAATCTTTGAACACAGTTTGCGTTCCGAAACTCTACTGGAAATCGACGTTAGTGATATGGGCCTGTAATTCAGCGGATTACTCCTAATTCCCTTTTTGGGTATTGGTGTGAATTGAGCAATTTTTCAGTCATTAGGTACGGATCTTTCTACGAGCGAGCGGTTGCATATAATTGCTAAATATGGCGGTATTGTATCAGCATACTCTGAAAGTAACCTGAATGGTATACAACGTGGACTGGAGGCCTTGCCTTTATTAAGTAATTTAAGCTGATTTGCTACATCGAGGATATCTGCTTCTATGTTTCTCATCTTGGTAGTTGTTCTTGATTAGAATTCACGAATATTTACTTCGTCTCTTTTTGTGAAAGATTTGCGGGAAATCGTGTTTAATAACTCTGCTTTAGTGGGACTGTCATCAGTGACTTCAGCGTTGTTATCCCGCAATGACGGTATTGATTGCGTCTTGCCACTGCTGTGCTTTATGCATGACCAGAATCTCTTTGGGTTTTCTGTCAGATTCCGAGACACAGTTTCGTTGTGGGAATTATAAAAAAGCATCTCTTATTGAAGCACGCGCTATATTTCGAACTTCTGCAAAACTTTGCCAGTCTTGGGGATTTTGTGTTCTTTTAAATTTGGCATGCTTTTTCGCTGCTTCTGCAACAGCGATCTGAGCAGTTTTGTGTACCATGGGAGATCAGTACCATCATTTATTAATGTATGTGATGTGTATCTCTCAAGTGCCGTCGATACTATCTCTTTGAAATCATTCCACGTCTTTTCTACGCTTAAATGTGGAGACTGTCTCATAAAAAGGCATTAAGAGCATTTTTCTCAGCTTTTTTAAATAGATGTTCTTTTAGTTTCTTTTCGATGGTAGTGGTTGTTACGGTATTCATCCTAGCAGCACCCGACTTGTGCTCGCTAATCCATGTATCTATCATGACACTCCCTATTTTTCCAGCATTATTTGTTGCTAAGAGGTCAAGTATGCTTTCGCAACCTTTTGCGCTTCGAGTGGGCCCATGAACTAATGGCTCAAAATAATTTTCTGAGAAAGCATACAGTACAATTTCGGATGACATTTTATGCCTTCCGCCGGCTTTAAACATATAATTTTTTCCGGCATGTCGAGGGTTGATTGAAGTCACCACCTACTATAATTGTATGAGTGGGGTACCTATTAGAAATGAGAAACTGGAAATTTGCGGTAAGGTCTTATGGGACCAAATTGCTGAGGTCATCGGCCCCTAAGCCTACACACTACTTAATCTAACTTAGGCTAACGACGAGACACACACACACACACACACACACACACACACATACTCATGCCCGAGGGGGGAAAGCCACGCGGACCATGACAAGGCGCCTCAGACTGCGGGGCTACCCCGCGCGGCTAGAAATGAGACTCAAGTTTTCTTTGAACTGTTCAGAAACTATATTTTCTCAATCGTGGGGTCGGTAAAACGATCCAATTAATGGCTTAGTCCGACTGTCAAGTATAACCTCTAACCATACTATTTCGCAAGAGCTATCTACTTCAATTTCACTACAAGGTCAGCTACTTCTGTCAGCAATAAATACTCCACCACCAACTGTATTTAATCTATCCTTTCTGAACACTGTTAGGTCGTTTGAAAATATTTCGTCTGAATTTATTTCCGGCTTTAGTCAGGTTTCCGTACCTACAACTAGTTGAGCGTCAGTGCTTTGTATAAGGCCTTAGAGCTCTGGTTCTTTCCCAACACAGCTACGACAATTTACAACTACAATACCGATTGTTGCTACAAGTACCTTACTGTGTTTTACCTGCTCCCTTTTAGACGGACGCCCTTTGTGTGGTTTCCTGAGACCCTCTAACCTAAACAACCGGCTAGTCCCTCCCACACAGCCTCCGCTACCCGTGTTGCCGCTTTCTGTGTGCAGTGGACTCCTGACCTATTAAGCGGAACGCGAAAACTCACCACCCGATGGCGCAAGTCAAGGAATCTGCAGCCTACACGGTCACAGAACCGCCTGAGCCTCTCACTGAAACCCTCCAATCCGCTTTGCACCAAAGGAGAAATGTGGGCTCTGTCGAGGATGTTGCAGATGGTGAGCTCCGCTTTAATCTCGCAAGCAAGACTGGCTGTCTTTATCATTTCCGCTAGCCACCCGAAGCCAGAAAGAATCTCCTCTGATCCAAAGCGACACACGTCATGGGTACCGACATGAGCCACCGCCTGCAGTTGGCTGCACCCTGCACTCTTCATGACGTCCGGAAGCCCCATTTCCACATCCGGAACGACTCCTCCCGGTATGCACACTGTCTTCCTTCCCCTTCTTGGCAGCCAAGTTCCTAAGGGGCCACATTACGCTCCTAACGTTGGAGCTCTCAACTACCAGCAAACCCACCCTCTGTGAATATGTAAACAAGGAGAATAAAGGTGCAGAACGCCAGTAAAGTTTATTTTATTTTAAAAGCTTTAATAGTTTTCACCTAAACATTTCGGGGGCATTACTTGTCAGCACGTCCTAGTAGATTAAACAAGCTGATAACGACAATACCAAATATGTAATTGAAACCCATGAAATTGGGTATACTTTACGGGATTAGTTTATTTACACAACCAGTTTTCGGCATAGAAGGCCACAGTCCGTTCTTAGTTGGCTATTGTAGTCAAAGAAGTTACAATATTAGTAAACAACATTGGAAAAGAAGTTACTCATCTAGAGTGAGGCACAAACACGGAGTAAATGTCATCTCTGAGAGTGCAGTGTTAACACAATTTAAAAAAATCTGAAGTTGAACAGTAAATAAATACATAGGGAGCAAGCCAAGAAAACAATAATACTTAACTCGAAAAGAAGTGGCTATACAACAATTTATATTAATTAACGATTCTAAAAAAAATAAGAAAGAGCACTGATGCATAGCCTGAAGAGGTATTACATATGGAAAGTGATACAGAAACAGAATAAAAAGTAGAGCTGACAGTTGTAACAATAGAATGTTTGGAGTGTTTAGGCAGTCACAGAAATTGAAATAAATAAATACAGGAAAATGAAGGAATAGAAAGGAACAGACAGTTTGGGAATCTCTGGAAAACTGTGAGGATGAAGTGCAGTTTGGAAGATGAAGTACTGAGGTTAGTTTGGTCATCTAATGTTGGATCAGAACAGAGGGCTAGATGTATGTTGATTTCCAGGGCTTCAACAGGCTCCACTTTTGGCCTTTGTTTCCTGAGTAAAGGACACGGGACTATGGATGGTAGTCTTGGCCCCCAAGATACGTAGAAAAAGGAGGCCCCCTCACTGCACGCTCAGCAATTCTGGAGTCACAATTCTGCAATCTCCAGGTGCGTTCACGTCCATTGTCAGTATGTCATTAATTTCCATTGGGTTGACATAAAATCAGCACATCAGTTATATCAGAACATCAACACATTCCGCTACTGGTATGTTGGAAAACAAGCTGCAGACATCAAAGGATACTAATTGAGCACCATGTGATGTAGGTCGAACTTTTATTTACAATGTACATTGAGTTTGAAACAACGTGTTTTGATTTGAATTAATTAATGTTTCCAATTTAGTAACCAGATCGGAAGAAGGAGCAGTGAATGAATGGGTGGATACATATTTCATGTATACTTTAGGAAGAATATACAGCCTAGGACGCACTGCATTCAAGTTAGTTAATAGATTGATGTCAAAATCAGAAACTATACTTTCGCAACAATTAGTTATACATTTAATTTAAACTTTGAATGACGTATAAGAATATTTAGATAGGACTTGGAGGCACGCAGGACTCATTAGATCATCAACTTTTTCAAATAATTACGCGTGGTCAAAAGTACAATAGTGTTATTTTTATCTTTTTATCTGACAACGATATTTTGCTGATTCAATTTGCTTTTAAATGTCTTGAGGGTTTAAAAATCCATAGAGCCTACAATGTTATTCTGAAATCTTGTTCCATTCATTAGTGCATGAGCAACTAAGTGTTTTGCAGCAGTTTCTTCAGCCAAAGTATATTCAGTATCTACCCTCATCACATCTAGCTGTTTTTATGATGAAGCACAGGTAGGAGTGTGTCACTTTGAAGAGTAGTGCAGCATTCAATAAACGTTGCTTGGCTTGTCATAATAGAGTGTAACAAACGTTTTGGAGTCCCGTAAAATGTCACACAGAGGCAGGCTGTCGACAGACTTGACTACGGAAAGCGCTACAAGCATCTATCCTGAAAATCACTAAAGATCTACAGTTTGTAACTGCCGAAGTAATTAACTGCTTAAAAAGACGTTTTGAATACCTGAAAAATGTAAAATGTACGTGCTTAGATGCAAACAGAGCAAGGAATCTAAGACAAGATCTTGTGAGAGACTTTTTTTTTTAAAGAAAGGAAAAGCGAACTTTACTGTGAAATAAAAAAAAAGAACAATGAGAAACAAGGCAATTTGTTCAAAGGGGCAGATATGCGAAATCAGACTCTGTTGCTGGGTATCATTCAATACTGTGTGGGTCATACTGTCACTGTAACTTGCCTACATTCTCGTTGGCACAAAGGTCGAGACGTGGCCGCTCAAGCCTGTTCCACTTTCGACAGCGCTCCTTTCAATTTTTTCAACTGCTCCCCAGCATGCTCATTTGGTTTGATGGCAGGAGACACTGCAGGCTGCTTCATTTGGTTGACTCATGTCTCCTGCAGACGTAGTATACTTGTGCAATATCAGTTTGGAATTTTTATAAACGTTATTGGAAGAACAGAGATCTAAGTGCAAATTTTTAAAGTTACAAATTAAAACAATCTTGATTTCATAAAAAAATTATTACAATGTTGACCGGTTTCAGTCTATTTGGAGACAATCTTCACATCATTCTATGAAAAATATATACGTTTACAGACTTAGAGGGACATCTAACGTCAAGAGTTACAAGTTAAAACAAATAAACGTAAGAAAATTTGATCTTTCTGTAGGTAGACTGTTGTGGTTTTACCTTTGACTGCTTATGACCAAACAGGTTACTGGCAAAGATGTATAATCGACCTTTCATCCCACTTCTGTCAACAAAGTTTTTAGGGTATTTTATACCTATGTATACTAAGTTTCAGGTCTATTATTATGTGACCAACACCATTCAGCCACTATCTAAAACTTTTTGTCTCCGAGGGGGGGGGGGGGGGGGCTACTACCTTTATTAGTCGTCTGAAAAACGCTAAGCAACATTCCTGTTGCTGCAGCCACGTTTTATGTTGATTTGTTGACGATTTATCATCTTGTATACATCGCCTACCCGACATATAAATAGAGCGTCGTGTCTGTCGCTCTGTGACAACACTTGGGAGCGGCCACTGGATGTTACATCTCTGCTACTCTCGCCTGGTTGCATCAGACGGATCATGTCGATACTCTGCACACTGTTTCCTTAGTAACCACCTGCTTCTCTTTAGTTTACCTTTGCTGTCGTTATACTGGATGTACCGATGCAGACTTCACGAACGACCCATAAAGGTAAGTTTTGGTTTTCGAACTGATAGCTGGTAGTTCAGTACCCGTAATTTTACGTAATGTGTTGTGATAAACTGCTTTCTATAGCAATTAACTTTTTTTGCCATTACCTTAAAATTTCACAATTTGTATTTCATTTGATGCTACTACGTTGTATGTCATTTACTTTTGTTGCTACTGACGTCATGCGGAAGGCGGTGGGCGGAGCCTCTCATAGATAGCCCATAGCCTTTGCACGCTATCCAGCATTTGCTGTTCGTCTTTCAACGGACGGTACTTGCTCCGTTCACCACCTCTGCCTGCCGCCATTGGATATATTTTATTTTACCTCTTACATTTATATGTCTTAACTTGTAACTGTTGTCAGTGAATCTTCCTCTAAATCTGTATGTACTTATATTTCAGAGAATGGTCTGAAGATGGTCTGAAAATAGTCTGTAACCAGTCACCAATATAATAAATGTTTTTACGTGAGCAAGATTGTTTAAATTTGTAACTTTAAAAACCGTATTTAAAGACGAAATTCTTGCAAAATATTGATTCTTGGGCTAGTTAATAGATTGGAGTATCCTATCCCGACACTACACAACTCTCATATACTCTCGATATCGATGAGAGGCGTCCGAAATCAGTACGTGATTCCAGCCGAAGACATTAATGACTCAGTTTTATGTTCTAGTGTCTGCACGCAGACAGCTGATTTTGAGTGATGATTTGAACGTAGCATCTATATATATACTTTTATTTGCATAACACGCAAAAGCAAAGTTCAACATAAGGCAAAGTCTGAGTAACACAAATGGAAGAACGTATGACAAAATCAGTGTCCGTAGTGATAATGGAAGAGGCGATCACTACTAGCTTCCACAGAATCACTACTAATCCCGTGCGACCGGGACCCAGGAAGGCCAGCGTCAGAGGAGGCGAAGGCTCCAAGGGAGATGGCTCGAGATGGATCGGTATGGCTCGATGCGACTCGGTGTGGCTGCTTAGAGTCAACCCTCGAGTCAGCCGGAGCGACATGACGTGTGACGTAAATGCGGTTCCCGGTGCTGGTCTTGCCGGGATCTCCAAATGTTTCCGGCGTAAAAGTCCAAAGCCTGAGCGTATGCTGAAACCAGCGATCGAGTACCGTCTTAAGACAGCATCAAGCGGAACGGTATCAAACATCACGGGGCGAACATGGGGCTTGGCGGATGCATGTCCCTGCGAGTGCACCGCCACTGTCACCAATGCGTGCACTGCCTTCGGGCGAGGATGACGTCAGTAGTGTTACCTGCTAGAAGTTGGTGTGTCAAGGGATGTGTTATTGATCGTCAGCAGTAATGTTTCGAAAACAAGCGGAGTACTTGAGATGGTCGGAGCATGACTGTTTATGGAGGAGCACTTGCAGTACTACAGCAGACTACCTACTGGTCGCGAGTGCTGTGCTGGAGGCAGAATGGGCAGCAGGAGGGTTCATATAAGAACCACCTCTTTGTTGGACTTCAACGGACTGCATTACTGCCATACCACCTTCAGGCTCGTCTACGACGACATCAGGCGTGAAGACAGATCCTGTACTTCCCTTCTCTAGAGGAACGGAAGGTTCCAAATGATCGGAAAAGAGCACAGGTAGTCCCAGTCTTCAAAAAGGGTCGTCGAGCAGATGCACAGAACTATAGACTTCTATCTCTGACGTCGATCTGTTGTAGAATTTTAGAACATGTTTTTTGCTCGAGTATCATGTCATTTTTGGAAACCCAGAATCTACTCTGTAGGAATCAACATGGATTCCGGAAACAGCGATCGTGTGAGACCCAACTCGCTTTATTTGTTCATGAGACCCAGAAATTATTAGATACAGGCTCCCGCGTAGATGCTATTTTCCTAGACTTCCGGAAGGCGTTCGATACAGTTCCGCACTGTCGCCTGATAAACAAAGTAAGAGCCTACGGAATATCAGACCAGCTGTGTGGCTGGATTGAAGAGTTTTTAGCAAACAGAACACAGCATGTTGTTATCAATGGGGAGACGTCTACAGACGTTAAAGTAACCTCTGGCGTGCCACAGGGGAGTGTTATGGGACCATTGCTGTTCACAATATATATAAATGACCTAGTAGATAGTGTAGGAAGTTCCATGCGGCTTTTCGCGGATGATGCTGTAGTATACAGAGAAGTTGCAGCATTAGAAAATTGTAGCGAAATGCAGGAAGATCTGCAGCGGATAGGCACTTGGTGCAGGGAGTGGCAACTGACCCTTAACATAGACAAATGTAATGTATTGCGAATACATAGAAAGAAGGATCCTTTATTGTATGATTATATGAAAGCGGAACAAACACTGGTAGCAGTTACTTCTGTTAAATACCTGGGAGTATGCGTGCGGAACGATTTGAAATGGAATGATCATATAAAATTAATTGTTGGTAAGGCGGGTACCAGGTTGAGATTCATTGGGAGAGTCCTTAGAAAATGTAGTCCATCAACAAAGGAGGTGGCTTACAAAACACTCGTTCGACCTATACTTGAGTATTGCTCATCAGTGTGGGATCCGTACCAGATCGGGTTGAAGGAGGAGATAGAGAAGATCCAAAGAAGAGCGGCGCGTTTCGTCACAGGGTTATTTGGTAACCGTGATAGCGTTACGGAGATGTTTAGCAAACTCAAGTGGCAGACTCTGCAAGAGAGGCGTTCTGCATCGCGGTGTAGCTTGCTCGCCAGGTTTCGAGAGGGTGCGTTTCTGGATGAGGTATCGAATATACTGCTTCCCCCTACTTATACCTCCCGTGGAGATCACGAATGTAAAATTAGAGAGATTCGAGCGCGCACGGAAGCTTTCAGACAGTCGTTCTTCCCGCGAACCATACGCGACTGGAACAGAAAAGGGAGGTAATGACAGTGGCACGTAAAGTGCCCTCCGCCACACACCGTTGGGTGGCTTGCGGAGTATGAATGTAGATGTAGATGTAGTTGTACTCGTCAGCGAAGATAACCCAGCGCCACTGGTCTAAGTTCCATTCCAGGTTTTTCTTTGACGACGTTCTTCGTGCAGTACAATGATTTTGTGCTGTTGTTCGTTATGGTCACCGGAATGCTCGAAGAGATGGTTGGAAACTATTTGGAACGTCCACGAAAAGGGTAGCGTATATTTATGTTGCATTGCTTCTGGGGTACCTATGAGACTAGAATAGCTACGGCGAAGCTGGTGCACTTTGTTTGCATTTGTGACGTCACTTCAGCGGGTCAGCCTAGTACCCATGATGTCACCAGCCACCAACCCTTTCTAGGACCTCACAGTGCCATGCGTCTTTTCCTGGAAATGGACCAATCAGAGAGCCAACACCCGTATTTAGATCTCCCAATTGAAGCTCCAGTGTTTTACTAGCCATTAAAATTGAATTGGACAATCAGTATGTAGCCACCATTTCGAGCGTTATCTTAACGACCAGTATTATATATAAAAGAATTCGAAAAAGTGTTTATGTACAATACTGCACCTATCATTTCACATGTACATACCCAGAATTAAAAATATGTAATGCGTATAACTGACAGTATTTCAAAGTAAAAAATACATAAGCAACTAAAATTCTGCATCGTCAGTAAGTTTCCGCACACATGTGCAAGCGTGTATACTCTCTCTTCTCTCTTCTCTCTCTCTCTCTCTCTCTCTCTCTCTCTCTCTCTCTCTCTCTCTCTCTCTCTCTCTCTCACACACACACACACACACACACATATACTATGTCAAGTGTCCCTACGTTATCATATGTCACCTGATACCTAAAACACGATGGTGAACTCTCGAATTATGTACCACAATAATTTCTGAGAGCATGACTCTCTGGAGTACATCGGTTTATATATTATTTAAAACTGAATATAAACAGTCACGACCGCAACAAACTTTTTTATTATATAAGGTTACCGGTTGCGGTCTAACCGCAATTAGAGTTCGTGGAGGTTTAACACCTGCTCCATTCACAGGCACCACCTACACCATGATGTGGGACTGAAGATGGTCTGAAACAGACCGAAACCGGTAACCCTATATAATAAAAAAAAAGTTTATTGCGGATCTGACTGTTTATATTCAATTTTGAAGTACCGCAGTACTACACTACTGGCCATTAAAATTGCTACACCAAGAAGAAATGCAGATGATAAAAGTGTATTCATTGGACAAACATATTATACTAGAACTGACATGTGATTACATTTTCACGCAATTTTGGTGCAAAGATACTGAGAAAGCAGTACCCAAAATAACCACCTCTGGCCGTAATAACGGCCGTGATACACCTGGGCATTGAGTCAAACAGAGCTTGGATGGCGTATACAGGTGCAACTGCCCATGCAGCTTCAACACGGTACCACAGTTCATCAAGAGGAGTGACTGGCGTATTGTGATGAGCCAGTTGTTCGGCCACCATTGCCCAGACATTTTCAATTGGTGAGAGATCTGGAGAATATGCTGACCAGGGCCGGCAGTCGAACATTTTCTGTATCCAAAAAGGCCCGTACAGGACCTGCAACATGCGGTCGTGCATTATCCTGCTTAAATGTAGGGCTTCGCAGGTATCAAATGAAGGGTAGAGTCACTGGTCATCACGCATCTGAAATGTAACGTCCACTGTTCAAAGTGCCGTCAATGCGAACAAGAGGTGACCGAGACGTGTAACCAATGGCTCCCCATACCATCATGCCGGGTTGTACGCACGTATGACGATGACGAATACACGCTTCCAATATGCGTTTACCGCGATGACGCCAAACACGGATGCGACCATCATGTGGCACCCCATACCATCATGCCGGGTGGTACGCCAGTATGACGATGAAGAATACACGCTTCCAATGTGCGTTTACCGTGATGACGCCAAACACGGATGCGACCATCATAATGCTGTAAACAGAACCAGGATTCATCCGAAAAAATGTCGTTTTGCCATTCGTGCACCCAGGTTCGTCGTTGAGTACACCATCGCAGGCGCTCCTGTCTGTGATGCAGCGTCTAGGATAACCGCAGCCATGGTCTCCGGGCTCATAGTCCATGTTGCTGTAAACGTCGACGAACTGTTTGTGCAGATGGTAGTTGTCTTGCAAACGTCCCCATCTGTTGACTCAGGGATCGAGACGTGGCCGCACTATCCGTTATAGCCATGCGGATAAGATGTCTGTCATCTCGACTGCTTCTGAACCCACCGATTCCATATTCTGCTAACAGTCATTGGATCTCGACCAACGCAAGCAGCAATGTCGCGATACGATAAACCGCAATCGCGATAGGCTACAATTCGACCTTTATCAAAGTGATGGTACGCATTTCTCCTCCTTACACAAGGCATCACAACAACGTTTCACCAGGCAACGCCGGTCAACTGCTGTTTGTGTATGAGAAATCGGTTGGAAACTTTCCTCGTGTCAGCACGTTGTAGGTGCCGCCACCGGCGTCAACCTTGTGTGAATGCTCTGAAAAGTTAATCATTTGCATATCATAGCATCTTCTTCCTGTCGGTTAAATTTCGCGTCTGTAGCACGTCATCTTCGTGGTGTAGCAATTTTAATGGCCAGCAGTGTATTTCCACGCTTCAGTTGACTGTAATATCCGTATTACTAAATGACTATCCCGAAACTATTTAATGGTTCCCAGAGGAACGAAAACTTGATTTTCAATATTTCTCGTTATTTATTAACCGAATTTCAAAATTTAAAATGCTTCATATACGACTCATTAAGAGGTATAATCTTCTTGTTGCGGAGTCCTACCGCTATCACCCCATCCCGCATCTCGGTCGGCATACGCCTCTACGTCACCATTCTTCCTCATCCTCTTCTATTCTTCTTCTCTCCATCGCTTCTTGGATACCACTTTCCGCGGTATTCTCGTCTTCTTCTTCTTCTTCTTCTTCTTCTTCCAGGACGCTGCCATGAAAGTACTCGCTTAGATCATATCTGTTTATCCAGTCTTTTGACATGCCCAAAGCGTCGTGACTGTCTTTTTTTCTATGCGGAATACTATAATAAGTCTGTGTCCTTTCTCTTATTTCTTCATTTATTACGTTGTCAAGAAGGTAAATTCTATGTGCTCTTCTCAAGTGGTCCTTTTCTAAAGCCCTTAGTTGCTTTTTATTTATTTCCCTTAGTCCCCAGCCTCACTCCTATAGCTTGTTATTGGCTCCACGATGGTACTGTATAAATGTATTTTAACGTTTAAACTCTTTTTTTATAACCAAAATACAGGATTTTAGTTTTGGATAGCCTCCCTTCCCTGCCTGATCCGTTGTTGGATATCTCTGTCACATCTTCCATCATGTGATAGTATACTACCTAGGTCTTTAAACCCTTTACACACAGTTTCTAACTGTAATACTTGTATTATTGTGTTAAGCTTTTAACGTAATATTACGTTAAGCTTTTAACTCAATAAGACAAGTACTAGTTAGAAACTGCGTGTTTATCTTCAGGCAGCGCAACCGACGGCCTGCTAATACCCGGACTTCATTCATTCAGTATTTGAGAACTAGAACATGTAGGGACTCCCAATAAACTTTACACATGATTAAAAACCTTTACGAAACTTTTTCTCGACGACACGTCCCACAAAATTATGAAAAGAAAAAGTTTGTCGCTTACTACATTTTTGCTCTTCTTAGAAACTTCAGCATTTCTTGTTTCTTTACTAGTGACTCTATTCGATAAACAGTTTGCAGACAGTATCCACATGTGCCACTGAATATACCCGCAAAATGATGTCGTTGTACGAAACATAGTGCAGAGATATAAGGTCATAAACAATGAGATGTTTGGAAAACTAGCTTTTGCTTAATATAGCGCGCAAATTACCAACGCTGTATTCATCCAGTGTTTCATAATAAGTGCACTTAGTGACTTCCAACAAACTTTAAACGTAATTTTTCTCGCTTAAATGCTTAAAGTCAAGTATTTAAAGCAGTGACTCATTTGTAAAGTAATAAGGCGTTTGCAGCTGTTTTACACATGGATATTCGATTCCTAAAAGAATCGAGGGTTTACTGGTTTAGCAGAATACATAAAAATATTGGCATTTCGACCGTAGGCCCACTGGAGGCTATGTTACTGGTGGTACAAGCGTAGGAGTTTCATCACCTGATGTTTTCACAAGTTTTTCGGTAATAGTTCACGTCACCAGGCACCATTTTAGGGGGAAGAAGATAAAGCATTACGTTACACAATAGAATATAATTAAAACAATTTCAATGCACCGTTTATTTTGTCACAGTTGCACATTTTTATGGAGTATCACTAATTTCGAACTCCATGGATCATATTCAGCTCTATGTAGTTGCGTCAGCAACCAATAGTTTCTTTTCAGACTTTCTTGGGTAGCAGTTAGCACTTTCTGTGGTCTTCCTCTTCTTCTTCTTCCTTACAGGAGGTTGCCATGAAAATACTCTGTGCTTATTTTCGTAACACGCAGGTTATGCAACAAATATAAGACGTAAAGACAACATAAAACGGACAAAGATAATAATGGATAAGGTTCGACACATAGACGAAAGTTCCTTTCTCGATGAAAAAGCATGATAAATGAATGACTGAGTGCTGTCCAGAATGAGGTAATAACGGAATTGCGTGACCTCACTGCAACTCTAGCTGTCGTAAATTCCAACAAACAATCTTTTAAATGAGTTTTATCATGTTTTACTTCCACAGGTGATAAATATGAATGTTAAGACAACCACCGCAGCTGTTATTTCACGTGCAGCCCAGCCTGCCAGCCCAATATCGCGCTACATGTTACCCTGTGCCCATCACGTATTGCTGGCTGTGCGTATACCGAACACATTCAATCAAGTGGAACATTTTTCATGTAATATTCCAACATCTAACTTACCTCTCAACGTTTTATTGGGTAATTAAGAATTTTAAATTGACGAAACCAGCAGATTTCAACCACTTTCCCACTTGAGACCCTAGTATGCAATGAAATCTTTTGTGGCTTAATAAGTGCACCTGAAACAACAGCTGTGACTATTTTCTTATTATTCGAGTCTTTTTAAATTTCCAGATATTATTCTGAAAATTACTTCACAGAAATAATAATACCTACAAATAAGCTATGAAATAGTGTTGTAGTGCTGGGATACTACAGCCAAGATTATTACAATAATGACAAAACTTAATCAGTATAATTTAAAAAAAGGAAATTACTGAAATTTGCTACATTATACTATTTTCAATAGTTCTGCAAATATTAACCTCAAAACTTCAGTTGCTATTATTTTTATTCAAATTTAGATTACTAGGTTAATTATTTAGAGACTGTCTCATGTTGGGGCATTGGCCTTAAAGTCCTACAAGTATGAGGAAGATTGAAGAGACCCAATCAGTAAGGTCACCTTGTCAGACACGTCTTGCTCTCATGAGTAAATTAAACGACGAAAAAGCAATATTTTGTTAATGATCCACGGGGCCTTTAAGTCGCGCAGCAGAAAAGGCAGTATGGGAACTCGCACTAGTGCTTGTTAATTACTTTAGCAGAAAACGCCATCCGGTATTTTCGTCGAACTACAATAGACGTCAGAGCGTGCCTGAGACATAATACGCGACAGGCAGGCTCTCCTGCTACCACCTGTCTCTGTCGGAAAGCAACAGGGTCTTAGTTACAAGCCACGCCGTTCGAGAGAAGAGAGATTCAGAACGTAATTCTATTTTGTATAATGCAAATTTCTGGAAGAAACATGAAAAGAATAGTCATCGCTACAGCAAAATGAGTAGCACGTTTTAAGACTGTTATCAAAGTTATTGTAATTTAAGCATAAGACATAATCCATTGTAATGAGTATGTTTCATACTCAACAACACGAGTATCTTTCTATAACCTGTGCTATATAACTTAGATTATAGACACTGGGATCATAACAATTAACTACAAACTTTTTCAAGAACTCTGATCACGACGATATGGATCGGCCAGTATATGTAAAAGTATTGGTGAACGCCGAGGTTGTTGGAGTTCTTGGAAATGGGCTGACATTAGAAACTGTGAAAAATGCATGTCGGTGAAAGGTATTTTAATTCCGATTTGTCACAGTTCAAAATCACATTTTATGAACTCACAACCTGAATCCCTTTACACTCCACCAACGTTAAAATTTTTCTTATGTTGTTTACCACTATAGGTGTTACACTGTGATTACCATAAGTAACAGCTAACAGACACTGAGAAGTCTATCTGCTAACTGGTGTATCTGGCCAGATGAACGGCGTCATGCAGCGGAAGTGATATGTCGTCGCCTGTAGAGGTTAGCGTTTTCAGTAACCCAACTCACTACAGGTTATCTGAGATGATATTATTAAATATTCGCAACTGTTCTTTCGCGGTTGCTACATGTTAAACAAAAGTTACATTAGAAATGAATTCTCATGCATAGAGAGAAAACTTCATCTCAGCAAAACAGTGTGGCTTAATTTTTTATAACAATGAAACAACTGTGAAGTTATTATCAGTGTATTGTTGAGAATCAAAACTTAAATTGTCACACAGTACAGAAAGAGTTTGTGTTTAGAGTGAGGATTTCCAACGTGTTGTTACGTCCACAAATGCAAAGATAATTCGAATCTCATTGAAACTGGAAACGGAGAAGTTGCAAGTCCACCTTTGGACAGTCTTCGCCTGTAAAAAGGTAAATTTCTAAGTTTATGATTGAGCTAAGTGAGATTGTTTTTTGTAGGTGCGAAGAGCTCTCCCACTCAAATGCCTTCATTACCGGAAATATTTTGCTATTAATTAGTCTCAGTGAGAAGATTTAATAATGCTCAGAAATTTCCAAAGGCACTTCTTGCTCTGATTACTGGGTGCCGTACATATCCGCTCAAATCTAGGAGAGAGAATCGGGAAGATTCAAGACAAGTCTTGAACACACAGCTTAAAATAGCCATAAGTGATAACAAATGGGCACACTGAGTATTTGGTCATATGTCACTGAAGTCATTATGCGATCAAAAAAAGGATTATGAATAAAATGTGAAATACACTGTCAGTTACTAATGAAAAGTCGATTCTCCTTTTCTTACAGCCAGCCCATGCCCCAAAACTTTTGGCATGTATTTATTGATAACTACTGTCGCTGTGTGTTTACAGTTGATGATATGCAAGCGAATATAGTGGAAAATACGCATCTTTCAGTTTAAAGTTCACGTCGGGAGTAGTTTATGTGCAATACTTGAAGATACACACAAAAATTTACCTGTGCACTGTAGTGTTGAAAATACGCCTAAACCACTCCACCTTCCACCCACTCCTGTCGGCCGAACTCCAGATCCTCCGGGCTATGGAGCATGTAGCATATAATATGAACCTTGGGAACTATATAGTGGAGGCCTTTCTCAATGTTAGAAAGGCATGTGATCAAATATGGAAAAATGAGCGGTTCACCAAACTGCATGACGTCCCAACCATACAGACTACTGCACAAAGATAATTGGCAGCTATCTTCAAGACAGGCGCTGATTTGTCCGAATTGATCAAATGGCTCTGAAGACTATGGGTCTTAACATCTGACGTCATCAGTCCCCTAGAACTTAGAACTACTTAAACCTCACTAACCTAAGGACATCACACACATCCATGCCCGAGGCAGGATTCGAACCTGCGACCGTAGCAGTCGCACTGTTCCGAACTGAAGCGCCTAGAACCGCTCTGCCACCGCGGTCGGCTCCGAATTGATCGAATTGGTGGTCAGCGGTAAAGCATTCAACAACTGCCAGAGAATATCCCCCTAGGCTTTGTTCTGCCCCTCATTCTATTTGTCTTGTACGTGAATGACCTGCCGTTACTTCCAAAAGTCGTCCTTGCTCAATTCGCAGACGATACAGCTATTCTTAGCAGCAGGCAGAGTCGATACAGCGATGCAATGCCTCAAGAGTCAGCTTACACTTATTCAATTGTGGACAGCAGCAAACCGCATAACCCTGAAGACGGAGAAGACGCAGGCCATTATGTTTACTCGCCGTAACGTTCGAACTCAGAGACCGTCTCACAATGCACAACATCTCACTCCGTTGGACAAATCAAGTGAAATATCTGGGAGTGACGTTGGACTGGAAACTCCTCTTCAGGGACCATGTTCAGGGAAAACGCAACAGCACTATGCACCAGTTTCACCAATTATATCCACTGCGATTGAGTCAACATCTGAACGTGATGATTAAACTACGCCTGTACCGAGCAACGATCCTGCTGTCAATATTACACTCCTGGAAATTGAAATAAGAACACCGTGAATTCATTGTCCCAGGAAGGGGAAACTTTATTGACACATTCCTGGGGTCAGATACATCACATGATCACACTGACAGAACCACAGGCACATAGACACAGGCAACAGAGCATGCACAATGTCGGCACTAGTACAGTGTATATCCACCTTTCGCAGCAATGCAGGCTGCTATTCTCCCATGGAGACGATCGTAGAGATGCTGGATGCAGTCCTGTGGAACGGCTTGCCATGCCATTTCCACCTGGCGCCTCAGTTGGACCAGCGTTCGTGCTGGACATGCAGACCGCGTGAGACGACGCTTCATCCAGTCCCAAACATGCTCAATGGGGAACAGATCCGGAGATCTTGCTGGCCAGGGTAGTGGACATACACCTTCTAGAGCACGTTGGGTGGATCGGGATACATGCGGACGTGCATTGTCCTGTTGGAACAGCAAGTTCCCTTGCCGGTCTAGGAATGGTAGAACGATGGGTTCGATGACGGTTTGGATGTACCGTCCACTATTCAGTGTCCCCTCGACGATCACCAGAGGTGTACGGCCAGTGTAGGAGATCGCTCCACACACCATGATGCCGGGTGTTGGCCCTGTGTGCCTCGGTCGTATGCAGTCCTGATTGTGGCGCTCACCTGCACGGCGCCAAACACGCATACGACCATCATTGACACCAAGGCAGAAGCGACTCTCATCGCTGAAGACGAGACGTCTCCATTCGTCCCTCCATTCACGCCTGTCGCGACACCACTGGAGGCGGGCTGCACGATGTTGGGGCGTGAGCGGAAGACGGCCTAACGGTGTGCGGGACCGTAGCCCAGCTTCATGGAGACGGTTGCGAATGGTCCTCGCCGATACCCCAGGAGCAACAGTGTCCCTAATTTGCTGGGAAGTGGCGGTGCGGTCCCCTACGGCACTGCGTAGGATCCTACGGTCTTGGCGTGCATCCGTGCGTCGCTGCGGTCCGGTCCCAGGTCGACGGGCACGTTTACCTTCCGCCGACCACTGGCGACAACATCGATGTACCGTGGAGACCTCACGCCCCACGTGTTGAGCAATTCGGCGGTACGTCCACCCGGCCTCCCGCATGCCCACTATACGCCCTCGCTCAAAGTCCGTCAACTGCACATACGGTTCACGTCCACGCTGTCGCGGCATGCTACCAGTGTTAAAGACTGCGATGGAGCTCCGTATGCCACGGCAAACTGGCTGACACTGACGGCGGCGGTGCACAAATGCTGCGCAGCTAGCGCCATTCGACGGCCAACACCGCGGTTCCTGGTGTGTCCGCTGTGCCGTGCGTGTGATCATTGCTTGTACAGCCCTCTCACAGTGTCCGGAGAAAGTATGGAGGGTCTGACACACCGGTGTCAATGTGTTCTTTTTTCCATTTCCAGGAGTGTATATGGATGCTCCTCCTGGGGGATCACCTGCAACAGCAATCTCAAACCGCTGCAAACGGCACAAAACCGACGTATACAGTTAATCCTTGGGGCACCTACATGGGCAGGGATCCCCACCAGGAACTGCACACGGAGACTATCAGGGAATTAAGCGTACCATCGAGCCAAAAACAGCACTAGGGCCCACTACGAGGCGTCTTGATTATATGGGGTCTGTTGTCCTTGAGATGTGGCACCGCATCAGAGTTTCCGCGCCATTATCGAGGCACCCCAATGACACATCAAAGTAATCTATGTTCATAAAATGAACACGTTGTGTGATAGAAATATAAAGTCAACTGGAAAAGTATGTGTCATTGAATTAAATGTAATAAAGTAACCAACACCTTAGGAGGGTCAAAGGACCTAGAGCGCAATACGCTCTCGCGTGGAAATAAGAAAAAAATTACCCCGCCACCCTTTCCACCTAGGAAATCCAACAGTAAGGTGGCGGTACTTCTCTGAAATCATACAAAAAATAGAAATATAAAAAAGACAATGTCTTACAAGATTCCCCCTGAAATCGGAAGTGATGAACAGTACAAACTGAGTATGGATGTTCACTGACAGAAAAAAGCACCAACACCAAAAAATAATTACTGTAGGGTAGTGGAATTTTGGGAATACATTTGTCTAGGTAACATATTTAAGTTATTAACAGTGCAAGACCACAGGTTAATGTAACTACGAGGTAAGCCATTGCAAATGTAAAATGCTGTACGTTAATAACCGCTGTAACTACCAGAATCTTGAACGCAAGCATGCAAACGTGAATGTTTTGCGTTGTACAGGTGCAGGTTGTCAGCTTGTGGGAGGAGTTCCACGGCTGTTGCACTTGGTGGGTCAATATAGGGGGGGGGGGGGGGGGATTAATGCTGCTTGTGGACGACGCTGGAGTTGTTTTCAGGTTACGTCCCACATGTGCTCGATTGGAGATCGAGCAGGCCAAGGCAACATGTCGACACTCTGTAGGGCACGTTGTGTTACGACAGCGGTATGTGGGAGAGAGTTATCCTGTTGCTAGACACCCCCTGGAAAGTTGTTCATGTATGGCAGCACAACAGGTCGAATCACCAGACTGGTGTTTAATTTTACAGCAATGTTGCGTAGGACAAACACCAGAGTGCTCCTGCTGTCATACGAAATCGCACCCTAGACCATGACTCCAGGGATAGGTCGAGTGTGTCTAGGCCACAGACAGATTGGGTGCAGGTTTTCATCCGGTTTCCTCCCAAACAACACACGGCCATCACTGGCACAGAGGCAAAAACAGCTTTCATCACAAATCACAACAGACCTCCTCTCAGTCTTCTAATGAGCTTTCGGGTGACACCACTGATGTCGCAGAAGGCGGTGATTTGCGATCAGTGGAATGGACACTACAGAGTGTCTGGCTTAGAGCTGCCTTTGAAGCAACTGATTTGTAACAGTTCGTTGCGTCGCTGTGATGACAGCTGCTGCCAAATCGTTGCTGCAGATGCAATACGATGCGACAGAGCCATACGCCGAACACGCCTACAGACTTTCGTTAATGTCGCACAACTCCTTCCTGCCGTTGCGATTATTTTTCCGTCGGTGTATAAAGGGCCGAGTAACGTACGGAACATTTTTGTTCCATATAGTTATCTTCCCCCCCCCCCCCCCCCCCCCCCGCATGAACCATGGACCTTGCCGTTGGTGGGGAGGCTTGCGTGCCTCGCGATACAGATGGCCGTACCGTAGGTGCAACCACAGCGGAGGGGTATCTGTTGAGAGGCCAGATAAACGTGTGGTTCCTGAAGAGGGGCAGCAGCCTTTTCAGTAGTTGCAGGGGCAACAGTCTGGATGATTGACTGATCTGCCCTTGTAACATTAACCAAAACGGCCTTGCTGTGCTGGTACTGCGAACGGCTGAAAGCAAGGGGAAACTACAGCTGTAATTTTTCCCGAGGGCATGCAGCTTTACTGTATGATTAAATGATGATGGCGTCCTCTTGGGTAAAATATTCCGGACGTAAAATAGTCCCCCATTCGGATCTCCGGGCGGGGACTACTCAAGAGGACGTCGTTATCAGGAGAAAGAAAACTGGCGTTCTACGGATCGGAGCGCGGAATGTCAGATCCCTTAATCGGACAGGTAGGTTAGAAAATTTAAAAAGGGAAATGGATAGGTTGAAGTTAGATATAGTGGGAATTAGTGAAGTTTGGTGGCGGGAGGAACAAGACTTCTGGTCAGATGACAACAGGGTTATAAACACACAATCAAATAGGGGTAATGCAGGAGTAGGTTTAATAATGAATAGGAAAATAGGAATGCGGGTAACCTACTACAAACAGCATAGTGAACGCATTATTGTGGCCAAGATAGATACGAAGCCCACACCTACTACAGTAGTACAAGTTTATATGCCAACTAGCTCTGCAGATGATG
Organism: Schistocerca gregaria; assembly: GCF_023897955.1. Classification (NCBI taxonomy): domain Eukaryota; kingdom Metazoa; phylum Arthropoda; class Insecta; order Orthoptera; family Acrididae; genus Schistocerca; species Schistocerca gregaria. Next base: position 597,940,461 of record NC_064931.1, on the reverse strand, counting down.
AAGAAATTGATGAAATGTATGATGAGAGAAAAGAAATTATTCAGGTAGTGAAGGGAGACGAAAATTTAATAGTCATGTGTGACTGGAATTCGTCAGTAGGAAAAGGGAGAGAAGGAAACATAATAGGTGAATATGGATTGGGGGAGAGAAATGAAAGAGAGGGGCCGTCTGGTAGAATTTTGCACAGAGCATAACTTAATCATAGCTAATACTTGGTTCAAGAATCATAAAAGAAGGTTGTGGTCTTCAGTCCTGAGACTGGTTTGATGCAGCTCTCCATGCTACTCTATCCTGTGCAAGCTTCTTCACCTCCCAGTACCTACTGCAACCTTCTGAATCTGCTAAGTGTATTCATCTCTTGGTCTCCCTCATTGATATTTACCCTCCACGCTGCCCTCCAATACTAAATTGGTGATGCCTTGATGCCTCAGAACATGTCCTACCAACCGATCCTTTCTTCTGGTCAAGTTGTGCTACAAACTTCTCTTCTCCCCAATCCTATTCAATACATCCTCATTAGTTATGCGATCTACCCATTTAATCTTCAGCATTCTTCTGGAGTAGACAACATTCCATTAGAACTACTGACGCCCTTTGGAGAGCCAGTCATGACAAAACTGTACCATCTGGTGAGTAAGATGTATGAGACAGGCGAAATACCCTCAGACTTCAGGAAGAATATAATAATTCCAATCCCAAAAAAGGAAGGTGTTGACAGATGTGAAAATTGCCGAACTATCAGTTTAACAAGTCACAGCTGCAAAATACTAACGCGAATTCTTTACAGGCGAATGGAAAAACTGGTAGACGCCGACCTCGGGGAAGGTGAGTTGGCTTCCGTAGAAATGTTGGAACATGTGAGACAATACTAACCTTACCACTTCTCTTAGAAGCTAGATTAAGAAAAGGCAAACCTACGTTTCTAGCATTTGTAGACTTAGGGAAAGCTTTTGACAATGTTGACTGGAATACTCTCTTTCAAATTCTGAAGGTGGCAGGGGTAAAATACAGGGAGCGAAAGGCTATTTACAATTTGTACATAAACCAGATGGCAGTTATAAGAGTCGAGGGACATGAAAGGGAAGCAGTGGTTGGGAAGGGAGTGAGACAGGGTTGTAGCCTATCCCCGATGTTATTCAATCTGTATATTGAACAAGCAGTAAAGGAAACAAAAGAAAAATTCGGAGTAGGTATTAAAATCCATAAAGAAGAAATAAAAACTTTGAGGTTCGTCGATGACATTGTAATTCTGTCAGAGACAGCAAAGGACTTGCAAGAGCAGTTGAACGGAATGGACAGTGTCTTGAAAGGAGGATATATGATGAACATCAACAAAAGCAAAACAAGGATAATGGAATGCAGTCAAATTAAATCGGGTGATGCTGAGGGAATTAGATTAGGAAATGAGACACTTAAAGTAGTAAAGGAGTTTTGCTATTTAGGGCGTAAAATAACTGATGATGGTCGAAGTAGAGAGGATATAAAATGTAGACTGGCAATGGCAAGGAAATCGTTTCTGAAGAAGAGAAAATTGTTAACATCGAGTATAGATTTAAGTGTCAGGAAGTCATTTCTGAAACTATTTGTATGGAGTGTAGCCTTGTATGGAAGTGAAACATGGACGATAACTAGTTTGGACAAGAAGAGAATAGAAGCTTTCGAAATGTGGTGCTACAGAAGAATGCTGAAGATTGGATGGGTAGATCACATAACTAATGAGGAGGTATTGAATAGAATTGGGGAGAAGAGGAGTTTGTGGCACAACTTGAAAAAAGAAGGGGCCGGTTGGTAGGACATGTCTTGAGGCATCAAGGGATCACAAATTTAGCATTGGAGGGCAGCGTGGTGGGTAAAAAACGTAGAGGGAGACCAAGAGATGAATACACTAAGCTGATTCAGAAGAATGTAGGTTGCAGTAAGTACTGGGAGATGAAGAAGCTTGCACGGCGTAGAGTAGCATGGAGAGCTGCATCAAACCAGTCTCAGGACTGAAGCCCAAACAACAACAACAACAACAACAACAACAACAACAACATAGTTATCTTCCTGTCTGTTAGTTAAAAATAAACAGTATTTATAGACAATTGAAATTGTCAATGTTTTAATAAGGTTCAATTCCAAACTTGTTGATTTGTAAAATTAAAAAAGAAAACCGCTAAAGCAGAACATTTAACATCTCTTCAATACTTTACCGTGCTCATATAAGACATGGTTTTGTTATTGCTAAACAACTTTCTCACTTATCATGATGAAGAACGTTCTACTGTGTACAAAATAATAACAATAATTATACAGATTTTTTGCGTTTGTACATGTAAACTGTACTTGTATCAAAAGCATTGCTTTGGTTAAATAAAAGTGCAGAAGTTATGCTGTCAACTAATTTTTATTGCTTATGACAGGCACTTTAAATTCTGTAAGGATATAAAATACACAATGAGCTAAGACTGAACGATGTGCGGTTTTATTTATGTGCAAAACAAACAAACAAACAAACAAGAAACAAAGGTAAGTCGTCAGCTCCCAGTTCCTCTCTCACATTTTCATTTATGCTTCTTTCGCTACCAGTCCTAACAATGCTTCTGGAAATCCTACCATATGCTACGTCATTTATGTAGTGTACCAAAACTACCGAACATTATTGGAATTTGTGTAAACATCTGTTTATAAAATAAAATACAGAAGACGTATTAAAGTCCACTTAACCTTCACATAAAGAGTAATTACCTCCCTTAGTATTTCCATGTTTCTCAAACAGTAACAGAAATGCTTTGTTTTGAAGCGCGAAACAAATAATTCAACATAGTTTGTAAATCAGAGGTTGGCAGCTAATGAAATGTTATTGGCAGCCTTATCGCTGAAATTTCTTAAGCAGTCAATCTGAAATCTCGTTGTTACGTTCTGAAATCTGCGAACAAAATGTAACCGTCACATTGTACAGCCGAAGACAAAAAGCGATGCACCACGAAGAAGTTACACAGATCGGTCACAAATTGATATTCACATCGGTACCGACGGAAAATGCAAAACTGTAAACTTCGGCGGACGATGGGCGAGTATGCGACGCTACAGTGAAAATTCACCGCGCAGCTGGCAAGAATAGTAAACAGGGGATATGTCGATACTACAGCATGTTTCGTTCCCTGCACTCACTTGGACAGTAACTACGCCTTGCAGACAGGCGCTTGAACAGTATACGCAGATGTCAGCATTTGGGAGAGGATGTGAAGTTGATCTCAGAGAAGCCGGCTGCACTAATTGGCGTACGGCTCGACATTTGAACAGGTGCGATGCCACTGTTAGATGATATTGGCAGGGGTCGATGAACCATGGCGGAACACAAAGTCAAGAAGGAAGCGGTCAACCTGGAGAGAAGACAGAACGTGAGGAACGAGCAGTCGGGGAAGAGGCACTCAGAGCACCGGATGCATCATTATCATCGATCCGACGAGCCATCGGGTATATGCGTGCTTCAGTGCCTAGAGAGACCATTAATTGGCGGCTCAAAGAGAGGGGGTTGAGCTCACCGCGCCCCTTACGCCAACTATCATTGGCCTCTGCACACCAACAAACACGTTTTCAGTGGCCTGTAGTCTCGTTGACTGGAGTAGAATTGTCTTCAGTGATGAGTACCCTTTGAAATCAGCCCCGATGACCGCGAAGACGTGTCTGGAGAGGCCCCGGATGGTGGTGTTACCTCGCCACACGTCCCGACAACTACGGGTGATGGTCGGGGTGCCATATTATTTCATAGCGTTACCTTTTTTGTCTCATCTGTTGTATCCTTAAAGCACAGCGGCACGCTGGCGGTTTTCTACGCCCCGTTTTGTTGCCCTTCATGGCAAGCCATCCAGGGCTTAAATTTCAGCAAGATAATGCCCTCCTGCACTTGGTGAGAGATTCTACTACTTGTCTTTGTGCTTGCCGAGCCATATCTTGACCAGCAAGGTCTGTCCCTAATTGAGAACGTTTAGAGCATTATGGATAGGGCTATCTAACCAGCTCGGGATTTTGACGATCTAACGCAATAGTTTGACAGAATTTAGCACGATATCCCTCAGGAGGACATCCAACAACACTGTCAATCAATGCCAAGCCGAATAACTGCTTGCATAAGGCCAGAGGTGGACCAACGCGTTGCTGACTTGCTGAATTTGTGAAGTCCTGTCTCTTGAATAAATCATCCAGTTTTTGTGAAACTGTAATCATCTGTTGGTCTGTGCATGTTCCTCACCTCTACCGATTTCCGCACTTCTTCTTTTGTCGTCGTGGAGTGTATTTCTCTCATCTCTGTTATTTACAGGTATGTGCTATTGCCTTTGTGTTTCCTTTTTCTGTAGCCTATCATGACAATAAGGGAGCACAAATAACCGAGCAAAGAAATGGATGTATAGCACACTGCTTGAACAATGAGGCAACGAGTGGACGCGAGAACACGCATGAGTACGTGCGTTCTATCTACTAATTTTGGTGGATGCAATTTTTTTCTGTGCGTCTGCTAATGCTTAAGAGAAAAGGCATCGTGTGGACATAACTTTGCCAAAACCATCATTTGGATTCACATTTGTTGGCTTTGCCATCTCACAGCCAAATTATCACCTTTCAACCTAACCTTGTCCTCGGGCTACGATTCAGATCAGCCTGCCACCACAACCGAGACTTCTGCGGGATCCAATACCACACTTTGGACAAACATTTCATTGCTGCTGCCAGGTGTAATACCAAATGTAAATTTTTTTCCAGAGAAAATTAGCTTCTTGATTCATTTCTTCGATTGTATCTAGAGTCTACACGGATAGCGTGAGACGCATTGTTCTTGGAATTAGTATACATGACGGTTGACATATGGAATATGACTTTGAATATCATAATGCAACATTTAGTTGTTACTTGTCATTTACACTATTCTCAAGAACCGTCGAAATAAAATTATCACGTTCGGTACTCGATAGCATGACACATGGTTCTTCGAAAGACGTACTAGATTCGGCCGTTGGACGGAACACGGCGTTAAATGCTACATTTAGTTGTTACCTGCGGCATCTAGTTGTGAGTGAAATCGCTGCCAGATACTGATAACGTGCTATTGTGAAACTGTGACTTCTCAATAATCTGTGATTTGCAACAGATATGTGATTTATTTCCCACCCCTAGGTAAACGGAACATTCCCAACCACACTCATCGCTGAACGGTGCTGATGTTCGTTACTACCTTGTCTCTCTCTTAGTTTTGAGAATCGAAATTTTTGGAACAACGTATTTTTTGATTCATCTCTTCTCCATTCAGATGATATTACTCATTGTGACTGTCACTATCGAATGTTTTACATATATTGTGAAATAATTATGAAGTATATATATGTTGTAACGGCATTGTTTTGTGAAACGGTGCAGCAGGCACATTGGCGTTGTCAAAGACTTTGCATGAAATAAATCATGAAACAGTTGTAGCGCGGAATTTTTAGAGACGAAGAGTGGTAGGCTGCAGAGAGAAGTAGTGGAGGGAGAGAAAGAGAGAGAGACAGAGAGAGTTAGAAAGAGGACGCAAGCTGTCGTGGTTGCGAGTGGCACTACAGGTTTGGAGAATAACAATATATTGTCAGTTACGAGTCTCTAAGATGCTTGGCAATACTTTGGTCTTTGCGAGTACCAAAAACGTTAGCATAGGGAAAAAAGCTCCATATTTTGGATGTATGGAACCATCGTTGCCGCCGACCTAATACTTCGCGTCAACAATGATACAAGCAGTAAGACCGAACCGTTACAGATATTTAGCTGAGGAAAAAGGTTGCCAGTGTTGTTATGACATGGGCTAACAATATTAATGTAAGTGTATGCAGCGGTGATCATTCTCCCAAGTCAGAAGTTCCTGGAACAGGATCGTTCTCGAAATGTATTCAGAATGCCATGCTACAAATGACGTATATAACGATTAACGCAGTTGATTAACGTAACCAGGAATTATAATTAATCTTTTCTCAGACTGAAAATTAAGATTATATCTAACGAGTTAACTTCGTAATCCAAAGTTGAATAACAATAATAGCAACCTAAGTTTAGTTAATCTTTGTATGAACTATTGAAAAGAGTATACTCTAGCAAATTTAAGTAATTTTCTTTTTCAAAAATTATACTGATTAATTTTTGTCACTATTGTGATTTTTCTAGCTGTCGTATTCCAGCGTTGCAATAGTGCCTCGTTGCTTACGTTAAGGTATTAATACATCAATGAAGGAATGTTCAGAATAATATTTGGAAATGTAAAAAGACTCAAATATGGACAGTATAACAGTCGCTATTTAATTTATTTCCACAACGTGTCTGAAAGGGTTTAACCTCCAGCAGCAGGTGGCTTTACTTGTATTAATACGACACGTGTGTTTGTGTTACGACTTTATGGTAGCCTCTGGCACTGTCTAGTAGAGAAACAAGACTATTTCAGAATATAGTTCTGTGTTAAATCTTTGACTAAAAGCTGAATGTAAATTTACGTTATCCATATCAAACTGAAAAAATAATATGAATAAAAGCTTTCGTAAAATGGCTGGCATATGATAAAACGTACAGTCCCTGGTTACTTTGTAGAGGGTATGTTGTAAAGAAGAGGCTGTGTGGAGTCAATGATGTGTGTTTGTATGTGTGGATGAGCACGCACGCACGCATAAGCGAGACGAAATTTCACTGACGAGGAAGAATTATAGGTTTTTGCGTGAAAATACTGAAAGCTACACCCATTAATTATGCTTTTGATGTTGTGTGTGCACGTGTGAGACGATAGGTATAGAATTTGCTATAAATTTTTATAAATTTTTAGAGTAGTGAATAATACATGTCGTCCGGATACTTTTGAACATGGCCAAGATGGCGCCTGTGTACTGAATGGTATGTTTCAGTTTAATTATGTATAAAATACTGCTGTTGTGACAACGAGATCTAAATATTGGTTTGTCGGCTTAAAAGCTCACCTGATTGGCCAATTTCAAAGAAAAGTGGCGTGCCGGCGTGATGCCGTAGAAAGTGAGCGTAGCTTGTGTCGTCGTGACTATGATGTCATACAAAGGGCTCGTGGCCTGTGACATTTTGGGACTTTCCTGACATGCGCAAATAACGTCACACATTTAAGTAAAGTGTGCAGGATTTGCCATAACCATTCTACTTACAAGCCATAATTTGTAGGCAGAGCTCATCAGCTGGTTACCGCAGGTTTCTATTATGAGGCAGATGTTCAGTGTTCTGTGTCTCACAATAGCGATGTTCGGATGACGTCTTTGTGGTGTGGGGACAGCATCCTGCTTTGACATGCTTGCTTGCGCTAAACTGAAAATACGATCATGCTCTAACTTCGAAAAGACCCTCCTAGGCATTTGGACAGACTGACTGTTGTGTAATGTGTTCACGATTAGCGCGCTCAGCTGAAATTTACTCGGGCTGTTGGTTTACTTTTACTTGCCTTAAACAGGTGGAGCTAGCGATGTCCTGTGATCAGGAGGGTGGTGAGAAAGAGTTTTCTATCAAAAATTACAACTATGCAAGGCACTTGGGCGGAAATAAACTATTTGAGCAGTTCAGTTGGATCCGACACTAACACGTTGTAGTATTGGATTGACTATATAACAGCCTTCACAGTTAATACTTGGGACGATGATAATCACGTGTCGTGACAGAATCCTACCACAGCTGAGAACTAACACGTCACTCTAACATCCAACTGTCATTCTGAGCTACACTAACCTTACGTAATAAGATCTGGGTTCCTTGAAGTGTTATTATACTGTCTTTGTGTTGCTTTCTCTTTATGTTTTAGTGTCAGTCATTTATTATCAAGAATCATCTTGTATTAAGATACAAGTTGTCTTTTATTAATAGAAAGCTACGTCCATTCTAAATGTAATTTGTCCATTGTTGTTGTTGTTGTTGTTGTTGTGGTCTTCAGTCCAGTGAATGGTTTGATGCAGGTCTTCATGCTATTCTATCTTGTGCAAACTTCTTCATCTCCTAGTACCTACTGCAACCTACATCCTTCTGAATCTGTTTAGTGTATTCATCTCTTGGTCTCCCTCTACGATTTTTATCGTCCACGCTGCCTTCCAATGCTAAATTTGTGATCCCTTGATGCCTCAGAACATGTTCTACCAACCGGTCCCTTCTTCTTGTGAAGTTGTGCCACAAACGCCTCTTCTCCCCAATTCTATTCAATACCTCCTCAATAGTTATGTGATTTACCCGTCTAATCTTCAGCATTCTTCTGTAGCACAACATTTCGAAAGCTTCCATTCTCTTCTTGTCTAAAATGTTTATCGTCCATGTTTCACTTCCATACAAGGCTACACTCCGTACAAATACTTTCAGAAACGACTTCCTGATACTTAAATCTATACTCGGTGTTACCAAATTTCTCTTCTTCAGAAACGCTTTCCTTGCCATTGCCAGTGTACGTTTTATATCCACTCTTCTTCGACCATCATCAGTTACTTTGCTCCCAAATAGTAAAACTCTTTTACTACTTTAAGCGTCTCATTTCTTTTCCCTCAGCATCACCCGACTTAATTCTACTACATTCCATTATCCTCGTTTTGCTTTTGTTGATGTTCATCTTATAACCTGCTCTTCCTTGTCCTTTGCTGTCTCTGACAGAATTACAATATCATCGCAGCCCTCAAAGTTTTTATTTCTTCTCCATGGATTTTAATACTTACTCCGAATTGTCTTTCGCTTCCTTCACTGCTTGCTCATTATACAGATTGAATAACATCGGTGATAGGCTACAAACCTGTCTCACTCCCTTCCCAACCACGGCTTCCGTTTCATACCCATCGACTCTTATAATTGCCATATACACTCCTGGAAATGGAAAAAAGAACACATTGACAATGGTGTGTCAGACCCACCATACTTGCTCCGGACACTGCGAGAGGGCTGTACAAGCAATGATCACACGCGCGGCACAGCGGACACACCAGGAACCGCGGTGTTGGCCGTCGAATGGCGCTAGCTGCGCAGCATTTGTGCACCGCCGCCGTCAGTGTCAGCCAGTTTGCCGTGGCATACGGAGCTCCATCGCAGTCTTTAACACTGGTAGCATGCCGCGACAGCGTGGACGTGAACCGTATGTGCAGTTGACGGACTTTGAGCGACGGCGTATAGTGGGCATGCGGGAGGCCGGGTGGACGTACCGCCGAATTGCTCAACACGTGGGGCGTGAGGTCTCCACAGTACATCGATGTTGTCGCCAGTGGTCGGTGGAAGGTGCACGTGCCCGTCGACCTGGGACCGGACCGCAGCGACGCACGGATGCACGCCAAGACCGTAGGATCCTACGCAGTGCCGTAGGGGACCGCACCGCCACTTCCCAGCAAATTAGGGGCACTGTTGCTCCTGGGGTATCGGCGAGGACCATTCGCAACCGTCTCTATGAAGCTGGGCTACGGTCCCGCACGCCGTTAGGCCGTCTTCCGCTCACGCCCCAACATCGTGCAGCCCGCCTCCAGTGGTGTCGCGACAGGCGTGAATGGAGGGACGAATGGAGATGTGTCGTCTTCAGCGATGAGAGTCGCTTCTGCCTTGGTGCCAATGATGGTCGTATGCGTGTTTGGCGCCGTGCAGGTGAGCGCCACAATCAGGACTGCATATGACCGAGGCACACATGGCCAACACCCGGCATCATGATGTGGGGAGCGATCTCCTACACTGGCCGTACACCTCTAGTGATCGTCGAGGGGACATTGATTAGTGCACGGTACATCCAAACCGTCATCGAACCCATCGTTCTACCATTCCTAGACCGGCAAGGGAACTTACTGTTCGAACAGGAGAATGCACGTCCGCATGTATCCCGTGCCACCCAACGTGCTCTAGTAGTTGTAAGTCAACTACCCTGGCCAGTAAGATCTCTGGATCTGTCCCCCGTTGAGCATGTTTGGGACTGGATGAAGCGTCGTCTCACGCGGTCTGCACATCCAGCACGAACGCTGGTCCAACTGAGGCGCCAGGTGGAAATGGCATGGCAAGCCGTTCCACAGGACTACATCCAGCATCTCTACGATCGTCTCCATGGGAGAATAGCAGCCTGCTTTGCTGCGAAAGGTGGATATACACTGTACTAGTGGCGACATTGTGCATGCTCTGTTGCCTGTGTCTATGTGCCTGTGGTTTTGTCAGTGTGATCATGTGATGTATCTGACCCCAGGAATGTATCAATAAAGTTTACCCTTCCTGGGACAATGAATTCACGGTGTTCTTATTTCAATTTCTAGGAGTGTAGTTTCCGTAAAAATTGTAAGCAGTCTCATACAGCAAAGCTGTATGCCGTCGGGAAAAATCACGGCTGTAGTTTCCCCTTGCTTTCAGCCGTTCGCAGTACCAGCAAAGCAAGGCCGTTTTGGTTAATGTTACAAGGCCAGATCAATCATATAGACTGTTGCCCCTGCGACTACTGAAAAGGCTGCTGCTCCTCTTGAGGAACCACAAGTTTGTCTGGCCTCTCAACAGATAACCCTCCGTTGTGGTTGAACCTACGGTACGCCTATCTGTATCGCTGAGGCACGCGAGGCTCCCCACCAATGGCAAGGTCCATGGTTCTTGGTTCATTGGTGGAGGGGGGGGGGGGGGAAGCCTAATATATATATTGTCAGTATCTTCCCGGAAAGTGCTCTCTCGAAAATCCGATAGTAAACCTCTCCATGACGCACAACATCTGACTCGATACAAGTGTCACTGGATTTCAGCACTCCGCGCTTTCTCCGTTGATGATTTACATTACCTTAACATTGACCCATGGATCTCAATCTGGCATCTGCTTTTCCTACTATTCGTTTTATGTGGTCATGCCGCTTAATATTGCTCAGGGTAGTTACTAATAGATATCAATAGTGTATTTGTAAAGCAGCGGATTTCGTTTCCTATGTATGCGCATTTTTTTACATTTATTTATGTTCAGGGTCAACTGCCATAGCCTGCGGCGTCAAATACCCTCCCGAGGTCAACGAACACAGCATTAATCGTGGAGGAACAGAGCGGGCTGAGCTTCACAAGATCTCTTTTTCCGAAATCGATACTGATTTTTAGAGAGCAAAAACACCGTAATTCTTAAGCATAAAACATGTTTATAATTCTACAACAGAGTGACGTCAACGATGTAGGCCAATGATTACTTGCTTCTGTTCAACGCTCCATCTTTAAACGGGGAATGACCAACGCCTTTTTTGTAGTCGCTAGGTACCTTTCGTTGCTCTAGCAGTTTACGATAAACTACTTCGAAAACGGTAGCCAGTTCTTTCGCATAATCTTCGTAGAATCTTACACGTATCTCGTCTGGTCCTGATGCTTTTCCACTACTAAGCGACTGTAAGTGCTTTTCTATTCCACGATCGGTTATCTCAATATTCGCCATTTTGACGCGAAATATATCTGAATGTAGTACCGTTCTCCCATGAAAGTGACTATTGCACAAATTTTCAGATCGAGCAGAAGAGCGTGCCCTTCCTGCAGGCATGGACACGACGACGCTGATGCGTGGCCAGATAAACTATGGAACGCCTTCTGTATCGAAGTAAGTCAGAAACAACACGTGCGACATGCTATCTTGCGTTGTCTTGTTGAAAGGTAACGTTACAGGGATCTCGAAGGTAGTCCACAGGCACCGTCGTTAACACGGCAGAATTGTAACAACTGCTGTCCAAATTACAGGCTATGCGAACCAGAAATTAAGATCTTGTGTGCCCTGTCGCATTTCACATCAATACGCCTTTATGACGACGACAATTAAAAACCGAAGGCGGTTATTCTCGTCGTGGACTCTGTACATGGATACGTGTATCGTGATGCTGCACAGACAATTAGGACTCGTCTGAACCGCAGACATTTATAAGCCTAACTAAAGTACTGGACACGACTTCGTACACAGTGTTACTCCAAGCGTACGAAGGCACATTACAAATAATGCAGCAAGAAACAGAGTCGAGGTATCACGATGTCAACAAGGAAGAGGCTCGCTGTACTAAGCACGAACGATGGTCACACAGCGAAGAGGCTCCAAGGGCAAGCGGGGTCCTATATAGCGGCGCAGAAAGCGCTCACAGTCCGGATGCCCTGGACGCTTAGCTCTGCGGGCCTGCACCACTGCGGCTGCCGGATTCCGCACCACCGCTATAGGCGTCGGACTGAAACCTGCAATTCCATTGCCAGCTTCGCAATGCCAGAGGTGATTTATGATACCAGACTACCGGTGTGCCTCTCTCTGCTGCCATATCAATGAAAGCTGCATCACAGGCACTGCGCTGACAGTCCGTGGCGCTTCAGACGTTGTCTCACTGTCTATGTAGACACTTGCTTCGCTGCCAGCTAGCCCATATACCGGCCCAAGGTTCGAGACGTGGCTGCAGGATCCTACGCAGCCCAGCCAACAATCTGTGTGTCTGCTCTAGTTGTGGTGCCGAATGACTGCTGAAACCCTGCAGGCTCTGAGTATGGACCACCTCAACCCATCGATTCCATATTCGTATGACAATCGAAAATCGTGAAACAACAGACTGCAATCTTGACGGGCCATGTTATCGCTGCTGTTGAGTTCTGATACGTGATGGCAGGCGTTTCTCCTTATACGAGGCATAACACAATCGCCTTACAAACGACCAGTATTCAAATGCAATTTCACAATGAAAAACCCACTGCGTAATCTTCTCATGTATACAGATTGTACGAGGGCGCGCTGAAAAGCAATGCCACAGGATTTCTTATATGAAAATTCTTAAAGCTTTTTTAAATAAAACAAACGTTATTAACCTTCTACCCTGTTATTTTTAATGTCTACATATTTTCGGCCCTCTGCTGCAGACAGCTTCGAATTGCAAGGTATAACATAGCAGTGTGTAATGTAACTATGTCGGTGCGTGAGAAACAGAATGCTGTTATCGATTTTATAACAGCAGAAAAAAGGTGGAGCGCTGGCTTGTTCAGCATAACAATGGCAGACCACACACGGCCGCCGCGACATTTGTAACATTCCGACGCCTTGTGTTCACTGTCATCGATCACCTACATACATCCCGTACTTGGCCCTTTCGATTTCCATCTGTTTCCAAAACTTCAAGAACACCTTCGGGGATTCAATGTGATAGTGATGAAGTGGTGCAATCTGAGGTGAGATTGTGGCTCCATCAACAAAGTCAAACAATCTAAAGTGACGGTACGTACAAACTGGTGTCTCGCTGGGAGGTGTTTGTTCATCACCAGGGTCACTATGTTGACAAATAAATATGTAGACATAAATAATATCATCATCATCATCATCATTTAAGACTGATTATGCCTTTCAGCGTTCAGTCTGGAGCATAGCCCCCTTATAAAATTCCTCCACGATCTCCTATTCAGTGCTAACATTGGTGCCTCTTCTGATGTTAAACCTATTACTTCAAAATCATTCTTAACCGAATCCAGGTACCTCCTCCTTGGTCTGCCCCGACTCCTCCTACCCTCTACTGCTGAACCCATGAGTCTCTTGGGTAACCTTGCTTCTCCCATGCGTGTAACATGACCCCACCATCTAAGCCTTTCCCAGTTTTTCTTTGATTTCCTCATTGTGGACACCCTCCTGCCATTGTTCCCATCTACTAGTACCTGCAATCATCCTAGCTACTTTCATATCCGTAACCTCAACCTTGTTGATAAGGTAACCTGAATCCACCCAGTTTCGCTCCCATACAACAAAGTTGGTCGAAAGATTGAACGGTGCACAGATAACTTAGTCTTGGTACTGACTTCCTTCTTGCAGAAGAGAGTAGATCGAAGCTGAGCGCTCACTGCATTAGCTTTGCTACACCTCGTTTCCAGTTCTTTCACATAGCAACATAGTAAAAGAACTGAAAGAACATAAATAATAAAGTTGCACCAACTTCGGAGGTGTTACGCTCTCGTAGATGGCATTATTACTACCTACTCTTTGCAGCAGTGCTGAACTGTTAAACATTTGGCTATCTAAGGATCAGTACACTCCATGCCAATTTGAGGACTGTTACACGTCTTCTTCATGGTTTCACCGTTTCAGTGATGTCCAGCAGTGATTTATAAATTCTGTGGTTCAGACTAATAAAACATTTAAACATCTAAACATGTAAAATAATAAAACAATCTAGACCTGCTAAAGGTTTCTTATAATTATGAGAATGTAAAGAGCTTTACTGGAAAAATGATGATTGCAGAAAAAACTGTGTGTCTATATAACAGCGCAGAAATGACTTTTCCCTATCCGAGGGGAAACAAATGCTTGACTACGACCAAACGAACAATAGTTTTATACATTTTGTAAAGGTAAGTGCCAAGAACATTGTGTAGTGTTCAGTTTGGTAAGAGGATGCAGTAATTAAGAACGTTTCACATTAGTGTATAGAGTAATGCAATGAGAAGTATGAGGGGTCTCCAGAAAGTAAATTCTGATCACTCGCAAAATGTAAAGTAAAGGAATAATCCGACGAAGCTCTGCACAGGTATGTTGGGCAGTGTCACTAGTATTCCCGTCGATCGTGTGACGTCGCGCTTTGCAGCACTGAGGGCGCAGTGAGAACGTGAAGATGCTCACAAAAGAGTGCCATCTGCCAGGTATGGGTGCTTCTGAAGAGATTTCTCCTGATTTCATGCAACCACACATAACGTAACTGTCATGCATTCCCTTCTTCATTGTAATCCTTGGTCGCACACTGCAGGGACAATGCTCCTGCAGCTTTTCAATCGGAAGTGTTTGATCGCCCGCAATACAGCCCGAACATTGCTCTCTCTCTGACTTCCATCTTTGTTCACATGAGCCGCTGGCTATGAAGACAACATTCTGGCACTGACAACGAGCTGCAGACCTGCGTAAAGAATTGGCGGAAAGGATACGCAGCTGTTTTCTATGATTAGGGTACTGGAAAATTGGTACAACGGCACGACAAATGTGTAAGACGGAATAGTTACTACGTAGAGAAGTATCTGGAAGGTGTAGTTAACTGTTGTTGTTGTGGTCTTCAGTCCTGAGACTGGTTTGATGCAGCTCTCCATGCTACTCTATCCTGTACAAGTTTCTTCATCTCCCAGTACCTACTGCTACCTACATCCTTCTGAATGTGCTTAGTGTATTCATCTCTTTGTCTCCCTCAACGATTTTTACCGTCCACGATGCCCTCCAATACTATATTGGTGATCCCTTGATGCCTCAGAACATGTCCTCCCAACCTATCCCTTCTTCTAGTCAAGTTGTGCTACAAATTTCTCTTCTGGCCAATTCTGTTCAGTAGCTCCTCATTAGTTTGTGACCTACCCATATATTCTTCAGCATTCTTCTGTAGCACCACATTTTGATAGCTTCTATTCTCTTCTTGTCTAAACTATTTATCGTCCATGTTTCACTTCCATACATGGCTACACTTCATACAAATACTTTCAGAAACGACTTCCTGACACTTAAATCGATACTCAATGTTAAATTTCTCTTCTTCAGAAACGCTTTCCTTGCCATTGACAGCCTACGTTTTATATCCTCTCTACTTCGACGATCATCAGTTATGTTGCCCCCAAATAGCAAAACTCATCTACTACCCTAAGTGTCTCATTTCCTAATCTAATTCCCTCGGCATCACCCGATTTAATTCGTCTACATTCCATTATCCTCGTTTTGCTTTTGTTGATGTTCATCTTATATCCTCATTTCAACACACTGTCCATTCAGTTCAATTGCTCTTTCAGGTCCTTTGCTGTGTCTGGTGGAATTGCAATGTCATCGGCGAACCTCAGAGTTTTTATTTCTTCTCCGTGGATTTTAATACCTACTCCGAATTGTCTTTTGTTTCCTTTACTGCTTGATCAATATACAGATTGAATAAGATCGGGGAGAGGCTACAACCCTGTCTCACTCCCTTCCCAACTACTGCTTTCCTTTCATGTTCGTCGTCTCTTATAACTGGCATCTGGTTTCTGTACAAATTGTAAATAGCCTTTCGCTCCCTGTATTTTACCCCTGCCACCTTCAGAATTTGAAAGAGTGTATTCCAGTCAACATTGTCAAAAGCTTTCTCTAAGTATACAAATGCTAGAAACGTAGGTTTGCCTTTGCTTAATCTATTTTCTAAGATAAGTCGTAGTGTCAGATAGTTAACTATCGCAAACAAAAATTTTCTCATTTTCACTATGGTGTTCATTTCGCAACCAATCGGAATTTTCTTTCTGGACAACCTTGTAATACACTAACTGTAAGGAGGACGTTATAGCTGTAGGTATATAGGTATAGTATATATCTGGTGAGGAGGATAATTACACATAACATTTCGAGGTCCATCAAAGAAACGCGTTTGGAACATCGTCGCGGTTTGCTGTGTGGGTTAAGGTAGCAGTTGCTGTGGTCTACAGAAGAAAGCGAAGGGGGAGTAAAAAGCAACGCCTTGGTGTGCGCATTCAGTAAGGGATGGTGGAATCAGTTTTTGGACTACGAAAAGAGCGACGCAAGCTATCAAATGCTTTAACATATTTCATGTCAACCTTACACGTATCCGGCAGTTATGCTTTTGGAGCTAACAGATCATCGAGAGATTCGAAACCTTCAATGAAACTGAAAATGCGTAGAGAAACAATCCCAAAACAAATATCAAATGGTTCAAATGGCTCTGAGCACTATGGGACTCAACATCCTATGTCATAAGTCCCCTAGAACTTAGAACTACTTAAACCTAACTAACCTAAGGACATCACAAACATCCATGCCCGAGGCAGGATTCGAACCTGCGACCGTAGCAGTCCCGCGGTTCCGGACTGCAGCGCCAGAACCGCACGGCCACCGCGGCCGTCAGAAACAAATGTCTCGAAAATATTAATTTTCGTTGGTATTTGATTTCTTTTAACAGAAATTCTTCTCTGTCTTGTCTAATTGCAGTGTGTCTTTCAGTGCAGTGGAAATAAGTGCTAAAATAATGTCGATATTTATTCAGTTACGGCAGCACCTTTGAAAATCGTCTACACGAAAATGCCATAATTGAAAAGTATCTTAAATTTCATCGATTATATATGCCTTTAAGGCACGTACACATTTTTGAAACATAAGAAAATAACATTCTAACTGTTTTTGTGCACGAGGTATCTCAAAGTCTTTGCATCAAACGTCTAGTGGTGACATGACGTCACTGTTAGAGACAAAACGCTCGCTTACGCTTCCTGGCGTCGCTAGCCCTCTTATTGTTGAGTATGTCCCTGAGAGACGGCAGGGTGTAGACAGTCTGTTGCGTGTGTATGCCAATAATCCAGTCGTCTGCTCCGCGTGAAAGGGCGTAAACCAAGTAAAATGGAACTTCCTGATACGCTTCTAAAATATCTTTCTTCGCTTAAGTTTTTTCTTTTGTTGAAAATCACTCTAGAAATTTACTGTGTAAGTATTACGCAGATGCGTCACATCTGGTTAGTAGACCCCGCCAGTAAGGTGAATCTCGTTGTCCCAGGGTCGGGGTAGTCAGTAAAAAGACGTTTAGAGTCGCTCTGAACCGTCAGCGAAGATTTAACGGAGGGTGAGGGGGGGGGGGGGGTGAGGGGTTGGATGAGAGTAGTGTTTAACGTCCTATCGACAACGAGGTCATTAGAGACAGAGCACAAGCTCGCATTGGGGAAGGATGGGGAAGGAAACTGGCAGTGCCCTTTCGAAGGAACCATCCTGGCGTTTTCCTGAAGCGATTTAGGGAAATCACGGTAAACCTAAATCAGGATGGCCGGACGCGGATTTGAACAGTAGTCCTCCCGAATGGGAGTCCAATATGCTAACCACTGCGCCCCCTCTCTCGGTGCGAACATTTAGTCTGTAACAAAAGTTGTTCCTCAAGGCGTGCTCTATCACTCTTAGGCGTACGATGCAAAGACTTTAAAACAGACTGCATATTGAAAAGAACAAACAGCAACAGGAAGAAATTTATGAATTCCCAACCAGGGATAACACTCACCCGTTCCACCGTTACGCTCATAGGGGAGATCTTGACTTGTGGCTGAGACAGCACCTCGACGTATACAGACTTGCACTGTTGCACCTCCAAGTCGACGACTTGGCACGTGTACCAACCGGCGTCCAAAGGAGTGGCACTCTCAATTCCAAGCATTGCGTTGTACTGGTCTTCTGATCCCATAGGTATCAGCTTCGTCCACATATTCCTACGAAAACAACAAATACATTTCAAAAATTTCCTTGAGAAGCCTTGAAGAATTTGTTCGTTGGTTAGTTATTTTCGTATTCCTCGGACCACGTTCGTGATAAAATAATGTGTAACGTGTAGACTTGTTTAGAACTGCATCGCAATTCTCCAAACTACATATCTTCTCATCTAAAATAGGTTAAAAATTTCTATGTTACATTATTTGCATCCTTTGTTACCCAATCACTTTACGTCATGAGGAATGAATGTACTTTATACAGAGAGGTCAGGAATAATATGAAAAGCTTGTAAGGGAGTTGCAGGGAGGCTATGCTCAGAAATAATTGTTCAGAAAAAATCCGATACGTTGCGCCCTTTCCGAATTAATTAACACTGAAGTCAGACAATCAGGCCATTGCGTGTGCAAATTCAAGCGACCTGCAAGAAACAATTAGTGTCAGTTTGAGAGTTGGCAATACTCTCTTAGGATTTAAAGATTGGCTACAGCGCGCATACACAAGCCCTGGAATCTAAGATATTGTTGTCGTGCTTCGCAGGGCACGGATTAATTAGTGGCAGCTTGGAAGGCAGTGTATGAGCCCACCTGCTGCGGTGGGCACGTGTGTTGGGCGAGGGGTCGTCGCCGAGCTGCCGTACTGCCGTGTCCGCCAGCAGGATTTGGTATTGAGTTGATATTTTTTATAATTACAGCACGCTTATTAATTTAAAGAAAAGGGTTTGTGTATGTGCGTAGCAGCAGACGGTAATTTTGATAATGATAGGAGTTGAATTCTTAAGGGAAACCATTGTTAGGCGAATAGATTAAGTATTGATTTTTGTCACTGATTTCTTTTGTAATTGTCAGGTAATTGTTTCACTATGTATTTAATTGAGAAGTATTTCAGTCTGTCTCAAGAGTTTGATTAAATTGTAATATTGCTTTAATGCCTCTGGGGAAAGATTTACATACGAAGGGATTGTTCAAAGAGCTTCTAGCGTTTTGTTAATTGAATGAGAAAGAATCGCTTTTAAGATACAGTTTTTGAAAAACGGAATTACTTGTTTGGGTTAACACTAATCAAGTTTAAATTTAACCAAACCCTTTCTCTTGAATTATATGTAGTTGTAGTGGCAGCAGCAGCCGCAGCAACAGCAGGAGCCGCCGTACAGAACATTCATTGCACTCAGCATGAATAATAGGTTTTTTATGTTTTTGTTAAATAATGGAATGCAACAGATAAGGCAGTGGTAGCAGAAAGACCAAGTAAGTTCTTTGTTGCGCACAGGACCAATTAAAGAAAATAAAGTTTAGGCAATCTCTGTAATAGTAAACTTAACAAGAGTACAAGCACGAGATTTTCAGTAGAAAACACGAGATAAGAAGATAGTGCTCACGACTTTAACCTGTCAACATGCCTGCCAGGACACTTTTTTTTTTTTTTTTTTTTTTTTTGATGTGTGGTAGTTAGATATGCTTCGTCTTTCTACTGCCAACTGCAAGCTTACGCAACAGTAATCATTAGTGTAAGCACAGCATTTTGATCGCTTGCGCACTGCTTTGAATTAACACAAAATTTTATTTCAGCAGTCTTGTCTTTGAATTTGTTGGTGCATTGTGTAATATTTAATTGAACAGTGGTATTTTTAGGATAGCGGTGTATTTTAGTGACATGTTTCCGTTCGTATTGCGACAATGATAAAGCGAGCACAAAAGAAAATGGAAAAGAATACAGATGCTACTGCAAACGCGAACGTAGATACGGTTCCAAACATGAATGTACAAGCGGTTTCAAACGCAGTTTCCGAAAATTTGGAACAGACAGTAGAAAATTCTTTTGAGAATATTGAGATCCGGGAATTTTCGAACAATACTGATGATAATCGGAATGTAGGCAATCATTTGCCAACAATGCGTGATGAACAACTGTGTGCTACACGAAACTTTGGACATCACAATACAGTGACGCAAACCGAACTCATTATGAGAAATTCCAGCGTTGCTTCCGCCTCAAAAGTGCAAAGTAATTTTGTTTTCCCCGCTTTCGGTGGAAATTCAGATCTCGTTGCCACTCCGATAGAGCGGAGTAATTTTGCCTTTTCTTCTGTTAGTGGAAATGCAGGTACTGCTTCTGCTTTAACAGAGATGAGTAACGTTGTACTCCCTGCCCTCAGTAATGATGTTTTACAGTTATTACTGAGTAAAGTCACTGAATTTAATGACAGACAGGAAGTAAACTCACTGAATTTAACAACAATGATGAAAAGAGTTTCAAATCGCTTCAGAACGAAATTAACGAGAATCTCACATTGTTTCGGGGTGAAGTGAATGACAATTTAAATCGTAAATTTGAAGAAATGACCAGTCAGTTGAAAAGTCAGGTAAGTGAAGAATTCAAATCAAATATTAATGAGCTTGTATCCAGAATTGATCACGTACAAAATGTTGATATTGTTGAAGTGAAACGACAGACGTCACAACAAAACTGCAAGTAGGGGAATTAGCGAAAAATGTCGAGTCGTTGCAATTACAGACCACCAATGAAGTTTGAAAGATAGAAACTCAATTAACGACCGTAACTAAACAGATAGATGAATTATCCATGAAAGTGACGGAAGTGAGTGGCGGGTTAGATAACGAGGTCAGATGACACTCAGCCGGTACCGATCGCGGCTACCGAAGAATTTCAGTCTCTGCAACGTTT
Organism: Schistocerca gregaria; assembly: GCF_023897955.1. Classification (NCBI taxonomy): domain Eukaryota; kingdom Metazoa; phylum Arthropoda; class Insecta; order Orthoptera; family Acrididae; genus Schistocerca; species Schistocerca gregaria. The sequence goes on along the minus strand of NC_064931.1, from coordinate 597,919,628 downwards.
TAAACAAGGGCAGATGACAATTAATCAGCAAAACAAAAGTGACGTGAAAAATATACAGGAACAGCTTGTCAACATCGAAGAAAAGATCGATCGCAGCAATGACACTGGTAGATCCGCTAATTACCAAATTGGTAACGACAATGAGCGCGTTAATTATGGAAATGCTTACCACTTTTCTCGTGAATATGACACGTTTGTGGGACGTAATGACGGAAACGTGTGTTATGCTGTAAAAGAAAACTCATCCGCTAAGAAAAATGACGAGTTGGACTATAAGCATTTTCTCACAGTTAGGAAATTTAAAATTTTTCGGAATGCTAGTCACGAAATCCACCCTCGAGAGTGGTTACAACAATTTGACTATTCTTTACCACCAACATGGCCAATTGGCCACAAACTGAAATTCATTTGCATTTATCTTGAAGGAGAGCCTGCAATAAGAATGCCCTCAATACTAAGTCATGTCACACATATAGCGATTTTTATCACGCATTCTTATCTGCTTACTGGTCAGAGGCTACACAAGATCGTGTAAAACATACGTCATTATGATGCAAAGTTATGTGCAGCCGAAATTTTCAACTCCAGTGCAATATTTTGAAAACATGATGCGTACGAACAGATATTTAACGAATCCGTACAGTCAGTGGGAATTAATTCGTATCTGTTTGACAAAACTGCCGATCAGATTACGTCACATAATTTTAGCAGTTAGGGGCAAAGATGATTTGGAGGCATTCCAAGCTCTTTTGCAAGAATTAGAATTTGACAACTATGAAATACAGAACATCAAGAAAGCTGCAGACAGAAGAAAGAAGCTGCATAATTCACGAGTCAACGTCAAGAATTTACAGGTAGGTCAAAAAGTATTGCTTAGATCACTTCAACTATCTGATAAGGGAAAATATTCGAGTAGGAAGTTTTTCTTTGTGTATGAAGGACCATCCGTATACGACGCGTAGCACACACAAACGCTGTGGAACTTGAGACAATACGAACACATAAATCGCGAGGTCTTCATCACTTATCACACATTATAATTGTCAAAGAATAAGGCCCTAGGGGATTTACTGATCTTTAGTAAATATATGTTTGGCGAGCGTAGGTGCTTGAGCCGTTACAGTATATTCTTCCGATTTTAAATTTCAGTACTGTTTCATAATCTTTGACTAACCTATTTATCTGTTAACCTTTTACGATCAATCTGTTCTGTATGAAAGACCAAGAATGAATGATTATGAATAATTTTCATTGTTTGAAAGACTGAGAACTTTGCAAAGGGACATTTCTGACGAGAGGATTATAACAGCTGTTGACATCTAGCGATTTTTCACTGAAACAATGAAATTTTCGTGACTTATTTGAAGGAGAATGCAAGAAATAACTATGAACGTTTTTTAGGGAGAAATAACATGAAATAACAGAAACTGTTGACATTTTCAGGTAAAATATAGTGTATAAGTGACTCTGAATTGAGAAGGTATATTTGATGGGCAACAGTATAATTCGGAAACCTTCAATCTGACACTTGTTATAATTTATAAGGTAGTTTGAAGAGTGATGATTTATGCGGATTTTCCGTGTTTATTAGTTTGCCAGGTAATGCGTATTAGGATTTATGGACCACTCATGAACAGTGTGACACAATGAGGAAGCACTTTGCAGACATTTATAGAACAAGAGAAGGTAAGAAAGATACACTTTTAAACGAAGAAACCCACAACGGTATTCTATGAAAGAAGATATAGCTTATACATATTTGCGTAAAATTTAAGTCACAGTAATGTTAAGGTAGAGCACACACTTACTTAAAATCTAAGTCACAGTAGAGTTAAGACATAGCTATGAGTCACGAAAGGGGTTCTGATACAAATACACAGCAAAGCGTTAAATTATGTGATGAATGAGTAGCAAGAATATTTTTTGCTCTGTGAAATTGTGGAATGGTAAGAATGATATTGTTGTTTCTCTTCTTATTGTTGTTAAGGTTGACTTATTGCATTTCTTACAGGAAACATGATCGCAACGGAAGTTTTCTCCTTTGCAGAAACGAAAGCACTTAACGTGACGTAATTTTGTGTAGTAGACAATATTTTCAGATCAGAGCGTAGCACGCTTACCCTTAAGGGTCGCGAGAAGAAAGACGTTCCAGAAACAGTCGGCCGTGGAAAAAAAAACCCACTGAGATATGACCTAGATAGTTATGTCGTGCTTTAAACGATTTCTTTTCTCTTTCCAGAGTGAAATGACTCTTACGCCAGGAGGCGAGAGTCTCTGCCATATTTTATGAGTGTGTAAATAGTAGTGTAAAGTAAGTCAATTTAATATTTATCTTGTGTTTTTCTATTTCATGATTGTCATTTAGTGATGCAGTGCCGATTCCAGCACGAGGTAATTGGAAGGTGACGATTTTTCTCTTGTCACCTTGATACATAAACCATTTCTTTCAGTTTCTACAGGACAGATGGAGGGGTTTTGTGTGTCGTACTTTGTGAATAATCAATTTGTTTATTATGTGCTTTGTAGGTTGTTTCTTTTTCTTGTTCTTTGTGACCATTCAAGGTATGGCCACACAGATTCATACAAAGACAAGGGAGGCCTCCAAACAGAGACAATGAGGACTCCATATAAAAACGATTGAGACGCTATACCACAGACATTGACGCTTGACATCAGAAATATTGACAGTCATTACAGACTGATAATTATAAATTTGGTATAACTTAGTAATTAGAGTGTAAAAATTCTGACGCAAAGTCATGTAATTATTCACTAAATTTTGTACATATTCATGAATTAATTTGGCAAGCCCTTGGCTGGACTTTTTCTAAATGATTCTGTAACTTTTATTATATATAATAGCATCATTATGGAATTACTTTTCTATTTGTAGGATTATTTAAATATTTTATAACCAAAAATGTACATAACAATTATTGTAACAAATATTGTAACATTCATTTTCAGCATCAGTAGTAATGTAAAAATAGTAGGTAATTAGAGCTCGATGGCATAGGATTTATGCCTTGAATTTAAGATAATATTTTTTGTGTGGTGCCACATTTGTAATGGATAGTGGTCACAATCAAAGCATTGCCACTGTTATTGGCGAAACTAATCGTAATAAAATTAGCTTGCCACCGTGTGGTGAGCCTCATATTATGACTGAATTGAAAAATACATGCCACAAATCTGTGATTCCTGTGGCGAGAAATTTAAAGAAAACTGACTTTGCCACCATGTGGTGAGCCTCACATTATCCATGACTTGAGATATATGCCACAAATCTGTAACTGTTGTGGCAATAGAGTTGAAGAAAACATTTAAATGAGCTCAGAGCTCACATGCCTGTTTATATGATATAATATCATTCCTTGCTTAATTTCTGTAATTAGGTTAGAGATACCGTATTTTTAAAGAGAGAATCTATTTTCTATTAAATATGACGTTTCCAGTATACAGAAATACTCGACCTCGACTTGGACTACATAGGTTTGAGGAGGGTACTTATGCAATAACGCAGTGACGTGTGGTTTCCAGTGGACACGAGGTCCCTGAGTCTGCCAACATTGTCAAACTGTGTCATCCTGGGAGAATGGACATTAGGTATGGTTGTCAGTGGACACAAGGTCCATGAGTCTGCCCACGTTGTCAAACTGTTCATGAGAGGAAAATTTGACTTCAGGTGTGGTTGTCAGTGGATACGAAGTTCCCGAGTCTGCTTACACTGTAAATTAATTGATGTTGGATTATTAGTGTGGTTGTCAGTGGATATGAAGTCCCTGAGCCTGCTGCACTTAAACCATGTAGACCTTTTTATCTACTTATGTAAGAAACTTGTTATATTTCCTTTGATGTTTTCTTATTACATACATACTAGGCAAGCAACATTTCTGCCATTTTGTATAAAATTTTAACATTTTTCTCTTGCATATATGCCATGCAAGAAAATTTTCGTCGTATTGTAAAAAAAAAAAAAGAAAAAAGAAAATTTACTTAGATGCTAAGCAAGAAATACTTTTAGTCATTGGATATAAATTGTAACATTTTTTCTCTTTGCCTAATTTTTTCGTCGTTTTATAAAAAATTTACCGTTTCTTCCTTGCCAATATGTTAGGCAAGAATCACCCCGCAAAATTTTCAGAAATGAGGTTTGGGGGTTATGAGAGTTGGCAATACTCTCTTAGGATTTAAAGGTTGGCTACAGCGCTCATACACAAGCTCTGGAATCGAAGATATTGTTGACTCCCTTTGCAGCGCATGGATTAATTAGTGGCAGCTTGGAAGCCAGTGTATGAGCCCACCTGCTGCGGTGGGCACGTGTGTTGGGCGAGGGGTCGTCGCCGAGCTGCCGTACTGCCGTGTCCGCCACCAGCGACACAGGATTTGGTATTGAGTTGATATTTTTTATAATTTGCAACGCGTTTATTAATTTAAAGAAAAGGGTTTGTGTATGTGCGTAGCAGCAGACGGTAATTTTGATAATGATAGGAGTTGAATTCTTAAGGGAAACCATTGTTAGGCGAATAGATTAAGCATTGATTTTTGTCATTGCTTTCTTTTGTAATTATCAGGGAATTGTTTCACTATGTATTTAATTGAGTAGTATTTCAATCTGTCTCAGGACGTTGATTAATTTGTAATATTGCTTTAAGGCCACTGGAGGCTGATTTACATACGAAGCGATTGTTCAAAGAGCTTCTAGCGTTTTGTTAATTGAATGAGAAAAATCGCTTTCAGAACATAGTTTTTGAAAAAAGGAATTACTTGTTTGGGTTATCACTAATCAAGTTTAAATTTGACCAAACCCTTTCTCTTGAATTATATGTAGTTGTAGTAAGCAGCAGCAGCCGCAGCAACTTCAGGAGCCGCCATACAGAACATGCATTGCACTCAGCATGAATAATAGGTTTTTTTATGTTTTTGTTAAATAACGGAATGCAGCAGATCAGGCAGTGGCAGCAGAAAGTGCAAGTAAGTTCTTTGTTGCGCACAGGGCCAATTAAAAAAATGAAGTTTAGGCGATCTCTGTAATAGTAAAGTTAACAAGAGTATAAGTACGAGATTTTCAGTAGAAAACACGAGATAAGAAGATAGTTCTAGCGACTTTCAAGTTTTTCTCACAGTGTAGATGATAGAGCAAGAGATTTCTCTGCCTTTGGTTCGGGTTCGGTCCTTTCTACCACCCCATGGTCAGGTTTGTGTCGTTCTCTTGTTCGGTTGTAGGAAACCAAATGAAGAACACGGCTGGCGACACAGTCTCTGGTGAACAGCCAGATTGACAAACTTCAATGCTCATTAACTCGGAAATGGTGCTATGCGCCGAATTTTTCTCTGAACAGTTATTTCTCAGCATAACCTACCCTGGAATACCATTACAAGCTTTTTCAGACTGTTTCTGACAATCTTCAAGGAGTAAATGTTCTGTGAAACCCTTTGGTTTTAACGTGTCATGCGCCTTGTTACTCAAACACATTTCTTAAAGATGCATGAGAACTGACCTAGTACATATACCGTTTTGCATCTTTTCTAGAATGAATAACTTATTTATAATTGTAAAATTACTTCTGTCGTTTCATACGAGATAATCAATAGAGGTAAGCAAAGAAAGTAAATTTCCTTATTGCGTTCTCTGCAGTTAGCAATGGAATGCAGATCAAATGTTAATGACCTAACGATGCGTGAGTATAATATGCAATTTCAGTTACAAAAACTTTCCATATACAGCGTGTTACAAAAAGGTACGGCCAAACTTTCAGGAAACATTTCCTCACACACAAAGAAAGAAAATATGTTATGTGGACATGTGTCCGGAAACTCTTACTTTCCATGTTAGAGCTCATTTTATTACTTCTCTTCAAATCACATTAATCATGGAATGGAAACACACAGCAACAGAACGTACCAGCGTGACTTCAAATACTTTGTTACAGGAAATGTTCAAAATGTCCTCCGTTAGCGAGGATACATGCATCCACCCTCCGTCGCATGGAATCCCCGATGCGCTGATACAGCCCTTGAGAATGGCGTATTGTATCACAGCCGTCCACAATACGAGCACGAAGAGTCTCTACATTTGGTACCGGGCTTGCATAGACAAGAGCTTTCAAATGCCCCCGTAAATGAAAGTCAAGAGGGTTGAGGTCAAGAGAGCGTGGAGGACATGGAATTGGTCCGCCTCTACCAATCCATCGGTCACTGAATCTGTTGTTAAGAAGCATATGAACACTTCGACTGAAATGTGCAGGAGCTCCATCGTGCACGAACCACATGTTGTGTCGTACTTGTAAAGGCACATGTTCTAGCAGCACATGTAGAGTATCCCGTATGAAATCATGATAACGTGCTCCATTGAGCGTAGGTGGCAGAACATGGGGCCCAATCAAGACATCACCAACAATGACTGCCCAAACGTTCACAGAAAATCTGTGTTGATGACGTGATTGCACAATTGCGTGCGGATTCTCGTCAGCCCTCACATGTTGACTGTGAAAATTTACAATTTGATCACGTTGTACAGCACATACTGACGAAACTAAAATGAGCTCTAACATGGGAATTAAGCGTTTCCGGACACATGTCCACATAACAACTTTTCTTTATTTGTGTGTGAGGAATATTTCCTGAAATTTTGGCCGTATCTTTTTTTAACGCCCTGAATATACCCACAAATTCTGAACACACTTTTTACTATTTTATTTCTCAATGCTCCGCTATTGTTGAGGTTCCATCGTATGTTAGAAGTTAAGTGACAGGCCTGTGACAGAATACCATCAATAATTTGATCAAATTTGAGATATAAAATGACTGAAACTTTAAATGGTGTGGATGCCACAGAGGGAATTTAGGTGCCGTATCAGGCGGCTTCGTTGTCTGCTGCTGATTGACATTTGTGTTGAATCGTTACTGGCATAGTTTGCACGTCAGTAGGCAGCTTTGGACTCAGGAAATAAAGAGCCATGTGATACTGTCGGCTGAATGAGCAAGGGAGCTTGTTCAGGCACCTAATAGTAAGTTTTTCTTCCTCCGTCCACATGGCCTCATTCCACACGGTGTGTACGTAACTGTAACAGATGTGCGTAGTGTGGCGCCATGAATCTGTTACATGAAGACCAGAGAGGGAGAACGTGAAGTCTGGGGTAGGCACATAACCGACTCCTCTTGAATATCTGCAACGGGCCTGCCGGGCAGATCATCATCTGCAGCGTCACATGTCCTCGCTACATGAGATAAGGCGCAGAAATTTAGAATTTAATCTAGACAAAGTCTAGTATCCGAAATCTAACGCATCGTATTTTCTAATACGTTTGTTCCACCACCACGATTAGAATCGCCTACCTCCAGGTTTAGCACCGGCGCATAGTCCTTCGCTGGCGACCTCTGCGACAGAGGCGAGGTTTGCGCTAACAAGGAGAGTGGTGACTCGGCTGCTCCTGTGAGCGACATTTAGTAATTTTTCGGCACATGTTTTAGCAATACTGTAACATTCTGTGAGTGACTATCCCAGTGGAGATGCCTTGGTGACGCAATCTGACCGAATTCAACATTTTAGTGTTTCTACGCGTGACTACTGCGAAGCAAAAACGGGACTTGGAAATATTTTAAGATAGTTTTAGTGAACACATTTACTTGGGTTTCACCGGAACTTGGTAATTACGCGACATCGTGAGTAATGGTTGAAATTCGGAGATCTGCTTTCACATGTTTGTGATTATTCGGAGCCGGCCGTTGTGGCCGATCGGTTCTTGGTGCTATAGTCCGGAACCGCGGTGCTGCTACGGTCGCAGGTGCGAATCCTGCCTCGGGCATGGATATGTGTGATGTCCTTAGGTTAGTTTGGTTTAAGCAGTTCTAAGTCTAGGGGACTGTTGTCCTCAGATGTTAAGTCCCATAGTGCTCAGAGCTATTTGAACAATTTAATTATTCGAATTGATTACAAGACTTAAAATAATTTAAGTGGTTTTTAACGTATAATGTCTCAACCGCAGATATATTTTTGCACTGTAAGTCGAGCATTCATAAATATGGGACTGTGCGCGTGGGTATTCAGCTTTCATTCATTTTTTTTTCAATTTTTATGGTACGTTCCTATAGGACCAAACTGCTGAGGTCATCGGTCCATAGGCTTGCACATTACTTAATCTAACTTAAACTGACTTACGCTAAGGACAGCACACACACACACCCGGACTCGAACCTCCGACGTGGGAAGTCGCGCGCATCTTGGCAAACGCCTCAGCCCCTGCGACTACCCCGCGCGGCGAGCTTTCATTCATTCTTGTAATTAGATACTGGCAACTTTAGTCACTTATATCCTATCATAATTCAAGTTGGAAATTAGTGTTTATTTGCAAATCAGTGAAAACCCCATTCTTCGCTGTTAATTCAACAATGTCAGTAGTTGCACAATCAAGCTATAGTTGAAAGCTGTGCAAGTCTCTCCTATGACTATGCAGGCGAGACAAAACAATTAACAGGGTCGTACACTAGCCCGAAACCCGTATTTTCGTAGTGATGCTTATCTTGGAATATAAATCAAGCAAATTCCAATCTGTTACATAAGAGATAAATTACAACTTGACTGGTCTCGATCATAGATCAATAGATTACTGTCTACAGGAAACTGTTCGACAACCAAGACTAAATGGAAGTATTTTAGAGCTCGTAGCCACAAACAGGCCTGACGTTATCAACAGTGTTAGCAAAGGGGCAGGAATCAGTAGCCGAGTTATCATAGCCAAGATGGTTACACAAGGTAACAAATCCCTCAAGATGGCTAGGAAAGTTTTTTTTGTTGGAAAGAGCCGATAAACAGTTCTTAACGTGCAACTTAGATAGTGAACGGCCATCATTTAGTTCCAATATGATGGACACAGAGGAATTATGAGCAATGACTAAAGAGATTTTAAATCACACATTGGATAAGTATGCCCGAGTAAGTGGATTAAGAACAAGTACCCACCGTAGGTTAAAAAAAACATCGAAAAATCCTGCGAAAACAGAAATTTTCGAATTATTGGTTAAAAAAAGAACTCCGAAATGTCGACAGCTAAAAGTGAATAAGCATTTCTACGTCTACAGAAAGATCTGTTACCGACGCACGCTAATGAAAGATCTAGAATTTAAAAAAAAAATTGTCCTACATAAAATCTCTAAGTCACTCAAAGTTTTCTATACAGTCATTCCTCGACCAGCATGTTCTACATGTGGAAAAACGTAAGTTAATGCATATGATTAGCAAAAACAATCCTATAATCTTCGAGTACAGTGGTGTTTTCTATACATAGTCACATCGGTAATAATTATAGTCAGAACGTTGCAAAGCGACAGGAAATGGAAGGAGCACGTAAGGTCGGGTTAATGTTCGACTCGGATCGATAGGAGAATTCCGGGAAAATGTAGCACATCTATTGAGGAGACCGCATACAGAAAACTTGTGCAACCAGTTTTTGAGTACTGACCCGAGTGTGCAGGATCCCACCAGCTCAAGTAAAGGAAGAAATCGAAGCAATTTGAAGGTGTACTGCTAGGTTTGTTTCAGGTAGATTCCATCAACACGACAGTATTACAGAAATGATACGTGAACTCAAATCGGAATCCCCAGACGTCGTTATGGCATAAAAATATTGAGAAAATTCATAGGATAGTCATTTGCGACAGACTAATGAACGATCCTACTGCCACTTGTGTACATCTAGCGTAATGACAACACGGACAAGAGAAATAGGGACTGGTGCAGAAGCATATGGACAGTCATTTTTTCTTCGTCCATTTGAGAGTGGAACAAGATAAAAAATGAATAGCAGTGCTACAAGATTGGTTCTGCCATTCAATCTGTAGAGGCTTTTGGAGTATGTATGTACATGTAGAACAGCAAACTTGGAACTTACTGCATGTAGTTAAATTTAAAACTGTTCTGCGGCAACCCAGTAGCCATACTGAAGATCAAATCTAACCTGACGATAGAACCATTACACTTGCTATATCAGTCAGCTGCTGCTTGCTTTGATTTTCCAATGGCCTCATCTAGATTAACTGTTGTGCATGTAGCCACAACATAATCAGGTCTGCAATGGATTATTGATAAATTGTACCTGAATATGTTATTCATTAAGATAGTATTCTTGTGTGAAGACATTTACTCATGTTTAAAACATCAGAGTTCTCGAAGATGTTCACTTGACAGCAAAAAAAGTGGGTCACAGCTGAGTGCAACCAACATGACAGCTGGGTCGCTGGTCCTCTAAACCCCAAAACGCTGTTGGTTGTGGCAATCAGTTAGGATGTAGACAAATACTGTGATACTATAAGTATTAGAAAACACATTATTAACGATAAGACAGTCCCAACCGCTTGTAAATTAAACTTAATTACAATAAGTGACACTTCAGAAGTCTTATCACACTCATTAAATTGCATGACTAGTTTTGGTCCGTAATCTGAACTTAAACCCACTGTTAAACAAACAAAGCCATGTGTGTGAGCGAAACTGGACTAGGCATAAAGAGTCATAAAGTAGAGAAGTGTTCACCAGTATTAGTTCACAAGGCCGAATGTACAAACCTGGAAATAAATGTCGATATTTTTAGCACTGCACCGGAACAATATGAAGCTAACACTGCCCCTGGGCAGTAACCACTAAAGGTATGTAATAAAATGGAACGCAAATGTGTAAAATGCCATGAAGTAAAGTTGTAGTGATGGACGGGAAGTAGGACACAGTACCAAATGGTTCAAATGGCTCTAAGCACTATTGGACTTAACAACATCTGAGGTCATCAGTCCCCCAGAACGTAGAACTACTTAAACCCAACTAACCTAAGGACATCACACACATCCATGCCCGAGGCAGGATTCGAACCTGCGACCGTAGCAGCCGCGTGGTTCCGGACTGAAGTGCCTAGAACTGCTCGGCCACCACGGCCGGCGAACCCAGTACCTATATGAATTGTTAACTAAGCACAATCAGATGTTATATATTAAATACGTTCACCAGTAAAGGTATATTGGAAACTGAAACGATGGTACAGATGATTCTTGGCTCCCAAACATTCGAATTCGGCATCTTTCGCTATTGTCTTATAGCTACAAATAGACATGGAATATTTATTGTTTCTTCACCAGCAGCAAGATGTGCACCTGTTCGGCTATAGGTAACACAACAACTAGCTTTCTGCTGCCTGAGACTCCAACCGTGCATTTACTGTCGTAGATATCAACTATCAAATTCCCTTTCACTGGTAGCTAGAATCGCACCATGCGTAGAGATCTGGAGCATTTTGGCATCCTGAGGAAACGACGGCATGATGGGACAGTATCATTTCAAAGGGTTCAATCCAGATAAAAATTGGGATCAGAGCTCGAATCCAAGTCCAGTGCCAATATTATCAAAATCTAAAGGTCACTTCCGCCTCTGACAGCCAAAACTAATCCTACTCTGTTCCAGTCAGTAGCGAATGGACGACATGTTTAATGTTGATTTGGAACCACGGCAAAGTCCTGCAATCTTTATTTGGCGCAACTGGAGGTGAAGAGGGTATGTTTGTGGCTGTTGAAAAGTAGCACCCCCAGCGCTAATCGAACCATCTTCGGCATTACAAGCTTGCTTCAGTCCAACTAACTACCGAATTTCACATGTGTTGGAATCATGTTTCTGTCACAATGGGGTACGCATCACACGGTATGAGAAGTGTTGACTTCCACTTGAGCTGTTGTTGTGAATAGCCTATCCGTGATCTATTAGGCAACGTCATGTAGTGTGAACGCAAGGCTGTGATATCAAATCCATGATTTTTCTTTCTTTTTTAAGCCGTATTCCGATTGTCTGCTAAGAGTATCAGTCTGACAGAAGGTCAGAGACAGTTTAGTTCACTTTCTAACGGGACAGTAATTGGAAATATGTTGAGGGAACATGTTTGTGTAACGTCTCGTGGGTATCTGTCAAGGTCAGACTAATTTCAGCGCTATCATGTGGGTTCGATTCCCGCTGGGGGTGCCAGTTTTTAACAGCCACAAACATACCCTCTTCACTTCCAGTAACACCAAATAAAGAATGCAGGACTTTGCCGTGGTTCCAAAGCAACATACACCGGCCGGGTGGCCGCACGGTTCTAGGCACTTCAGTCTTGAACCGCGCGACCGCTGACTGTAAATGATCTCCAAGTAGTTGAACATAACTATTTCCAATCAGTGATCGGTTCAGTTTGGCCAGAGGACCCAGTCCATTCCATGCAAACACAGCCCACGCCATTGCGGAGCCTCTACCAGCCTGCTTAGTGCCTTGTTGACGACATAGGTCCATTGCTTCATGGGGTCTGCACCACACTCGAACCCTACCATCAGCTCTTACAAACTGAAATCGGGACTCATCTGACCAGGCCACGGTTTTTCAGTCGTCTAGGGTGGAACCGATATGGTCACGAGCCCAGGTGAGGTGTTGCAGGAGACGTCGTACTGTTAGCAAAGGCACTCGCTTCGGTCGCCTGCTGCCATAGCCCGTTAACGCCAAATGCCCGTGGGTATTTTATGCCGAGTAGCTTACCTGTTAACTTGTATGTTCTATATTATTGTTTCTCAAATGGTAAGTAAATCTATTTGATTATTCGATTATAGCATTATTTATTGATATTCTGTAGTGTGCTCAGCTACGCAGCTCTGTCTCTTGCTTTCTATTCTACGAATTACTGTTGTGACCGTGCGAGATACAACAGTGTCTGTTCCGTCGGACATGTCTGACCTCTGTCCTCTATGCAAGCAGTTATTGTTATTGATTGATAGAGTTCCTGGATGTCCTCCTGAGCGATACCTTGATAAATTCTGTACAACTGGTGCTTTAGATCGTCAAAATACCGAGACGGTTGGAAGGTTATGTCCATAATGCTCCAAAGGTTGCCAATTGGAAATAAAAAAGGCTACTATGCTGACCAAGGTAAGATTTGGCAAGGACGAAGACAAGCTTTAGAAACTCTTGCCTTATGGGATCTGGTACTATCTTGCTGAAATGTAAACCGACGATCGCTTGCCATGAAGGGCAACAAAATGGGGCATAGAATATCGTCGATGTACCGCTGTATTGTAAGGCTGGCGCTAATGACAACCAAAGGAATCCTGATATGAAAACAAATGCACCGCAGACCACTACACCTGGCTGTTGGCCTGTGTGGCAGGGGTCAATCAGGTTTGGTACACCACTGTTGTTAGGGGCGTCTCCAGACATTGGGACTGGTCATCGGAGCTCAGTTCGAAGCGGAACTTGTCACTGAAGACAATTCTACTTCAATCAATGAGATTATAAGCCGACGACGTGTCTGGTGACACCCCAGACAGAGGTCGAAGAGCTGTTGCCCGCCATATTGCCTGACAACCAGGGGTGATGGTCTGGTGTGGTATTTTTTTTCATAGCAGGACCCCTTTGATTGTTTCTGCGACACCTTTAAAATACAGCGGTACGTTGACGATATTCTACGCCCCGTTTTATTACCCTTCATGGCCAGCCATCGTGGGCTTGCATTTCAGCAAGGTGATGCCGGCTCCCACACGGCGAGGGTTTCTACTGCTTGTCTTCGTGCTTGCCAAACCATAACTTTGTGATAAATGTCGCCGAATCTGTCCCCAGAGCGTTTGGAGCATTATGGGTAGGGTACTCAACCTGTTTCTCGATTCTAACGATGTAACGCACCAGTTGGACAGCATTTGGCAAGATATCGGTCAAGAGGACGTCCAAGAACTCTGTAAATTAGTGCCAAGCCGAATAATTGCTTGCATGGGGACAAGAGGTCGACCAATATGTTTTTGACTTGCTCAATTTGTGAAGCTCTATTTGTTGAATAAATCATTCAGTTTTACTGAAACTGTAATAATTTGTTTGTCTGCAGATGTACATCACATCTATCGATGTACACCTCTCTCGGATAATTCGTTTGTGGTGCGGAGTTGTTTTGTCTCAGAGTGTACAATATTGTATGTGTGGTGCGTGTTCTGTGGGACATGAAATCTTGTAGGAATCAGGTAGAACTGTGAGCAATGAGGGTAATGCGCGGCGGACGCTACATATGTAGTGTCAACAGCTGAGAATTTGGGTTGAGAGGGAAACGTGTCCGGATAACCAAATGGTTGAGGTGATAGTTCGCGTAAGGCGTGAAATTCGGTTTCGAATACTGGTTCGCCAGAAATTTTCACTTCTGGCCATTGAATTTAGTTCAATATCCAATTGCTGTTGGGATCTGTAGCTGGCCGCCATGACCGAGCGGTTCTAGGCACTTCGATCAGGAACCGCGCTGCTGCTACAGTCGCAGGTTCGAATCCTGCCTCAGGCATGGATGTGTGTGATGTCCTTAGGTTAGTTAGGTTTAGGTAGTTCTAAGTCTAGGGGACTGATGACCTCAGATGTTAAGTCCCATAGTGCTCAGAGCCATTTGAACCATTTTGAAGATCTGTATTTCTCTTGAATCATGAATGTAGTCGGGTAATTTGTGGACCGTGAGTTACACTGCCTCAAAAGGTATCCATGGTTTACAACTGTAATTCTTGACGTATTGTGCTAAACCATTTGCAGCCAAGATTTCGACTCACGGGCCGTGCACGGACCCGAATGCCAAAGCTCTCAGCGTACCTCGTCTTCCCCACTGCCACGCAGCGCTGTTTGAGCGCGAGGAAGGGAAGAGGGCAAACTGGGAAAGCGCCACATTTAAAGAGCAGTACAGCTGAACTGCATACGATTTGGTTTTATGTTTCCACTTCTCCATAACACAGATCACAAACAAAACAAATTTTCAGTTTCATTTAATTATTTTTGCGTGCTAAACAAATAATAAAATTTTTACTTGCTAGAAACTGTTGGAATACGGACGTACGCAAACAGTTGCACAGATTTTCGCACCCAACTTGCCGCGTAATGTTTGGTTGCTTTGGAGTGGAAGGGACTAAACTACAATGTCCTCTGTCCCATCATCCATTAGGTGGTAAACCAGGGGTGGTCGTCAAAAGATGGAGGCGAAAGGCAAATCATGGAAAACCTATATGTAACTAACACAATAAAAGAACAGAGATAAACCTCAGGAAAAAGAGAATAAAAAGGCGGAAGGGGTAGAGGGCAGGCTCGGCCGTCGAGGTACCCCTGGAGGGGGGGGGGGGAGACAGAGAGGTGTGCCCCACCAATAACGCCAAAACGCCCTGACTTATAGGAAGCAAAACGTAACACCAGGTCAGCAGAGTTGGCGTCGTCTGCTAGCGCCAGAGTTAGCGTGTCAGGAGGATTAAGATGCCGCCTCAAATCAGCCAAATTAGACATTCTATGTGTAAATGGGCCACAGTCAGGTGGGCTTCGTATCGGCAGGGAGGAGGATTCTCACGCCTGAGAAAGTGACCATGGGTCAGCCAAGTATGGTCAATGTGGAGTCTACAGAGGACAGTGGATTTATTGCGAGAAGAACGCAGGGAAGACTACCACGTGGTCTTGATCTCCTTAATTGTTCTGAGTTTGTTTGGGGAGATCAGGGCACACCATTCGGAGTTCCACACTTCCAGCAATCGATGGCATATAAACGACCGAAGGTCCGAGTCTGCGACCCCAACTTCCATAATCGGCATCCTGGTGGCCAGCTTGGGCAACTGGTCAGCTCGTTCATTTCTCTAAATCCCAACATGATCTGTGGTCCTAACGTAAACGACTGGCCGCCCAGCTTGATGGAGGTCTGAGACAAGTAATAGTAATGGATAGTTGTAACCAGCAGGTGAGGAGACTAACACAGGTCTGTAGCCTCTAGGCTTCTAAAGGAGTCAATACAGAATAGGATACTCTGCAAGAGTGTAAGAACGAACAACGAACATGGCATTACGTGCCACGTAATCGTGACTTTTTAGTTTCGTAATTGAAAAAAAAGAAACTTCACACAAATGTATCGATCGAAAAATTGTAGCGCTTATGCAACTTCATTACGGAAACTTGCAACTTCTACCTGTGGAAATTTATGTAGACGCTGTGGACAGTTCTAACGTAAAAAGATTTGTCATTAAAACTGGAATTATCTTGCAGGTCAATCAGTTATATCTACACGTGCACAGGGGCGCTCTCAACTGAAATGGCAAACGATCTCGAAAACAGCTCGAAAACAGATGTAAGATTCATAGTGTTCTCCAAACCTTTAGGAAACTATCCTTGTAATTCTCTGAAGGCCACAATGAATTGTTCAAACCTTGCGTTTTCTTTAACGGCAGTGAGCTTAGGAAACGGGACTGTGTTTGTCAGAATGTCTTCCTTCTATAACGCGATTTTCTTTTTAAATGCATCCCCATCAAATTAGAAAGAAGTTGTTTTTCACCTAACAGTGTCATACTGTGGACAGTGTGCTGTCAAGTCCACCTCAAATGTGCGGTCTGCAGTCCATTCCGGATGTTCAAATTTTCGTTCCCACACTCCTGTTTTTCATAAATTCAACAACAGCGAGTTTTAAATCGAAAAAGCGTTACAGCCGTGTGCCTTGACTTAGACAACGTACTTTACAGTAATATATAAAGGCACCATAATCTTCGATCAGTTACATCGAAAACTGTTGCAAATGAGAGTTGAATAATGCATGCGACTTGATAAATTTTATTATTCATATCAAAAGGGTCTTAGGGTTCTGCGTGCCTGAAAATTTAGAACTAAATGCTTCTTGATGTACTGGAAAATGAATCTCGTCTGTCGATCGTTGTAATTTTTTGCTCTTTCGCTGTCAACTAAATCTCGAAATTCTTTCTGCGTGGTATTGTAATATCGTTTCATAACAGATCTACAGTAACTGTCACTATTGCAAATGGATAATAGATACTGAGAATTCTCATCCCTCTCTTATGTCATTCAGATTCATTTTAAAGGCTTGTGAGGGTAGATTACTAGACTGTCTCTTTTTGTGCAAACATGCACTGAGCCGGCAAACATCCTTCCTACCTTGGACAAATAGTCAAGGGTAAATAGCGCTGATACCACAATTCTGCCGAACGGAAGTGAGTTGTGCCGCCCGAAAAATGCCACAGTGCTGTACTAAATGAAATGTCGTGCTGTACCGAGTATTTACGGGAAGGAGCGAGCAAAGCCGGAAGAAACTGAGCCGTGGTCCGCACGCGGTCCACTCACCCAGCCCATCTGAAGTTTGTCACGCCGTGGCCGGCTCTGTGTTAACACCCTTCACATAAGATTATAGCTCTTAATGAATAGACTACGACGCATTTTAAGTTTTTAAATTTCTGTCAATAACTCCATGAAATACTGAAAACTGAATTGTTGTTTCGTCTGCAAGCCGTTAGATAGGCAACCCGCTATTAAGATGTGCCTCCGGTTTGCCGTTTCGTAATACCGGGTGATCAAAAAGTCAGTATAAATTTGAAAACTGAATAAATCACGGAATAATGTAGATAGAGAGGTACAAATTGACACACATGCTTGGAATAACATGGGGTTTTATTAGAACCAAAAAAATACAAAAGTTCAAAAAATGTCCGACAGATGGCGCTTCATATGATCAGAATAGCAATATTTAGCATAACAAAGTAAGACAAAACAAAGATGATATTCTTTACCGGAAATGCTCAGTATGTCCACCATCATTCCTCAACAATAGCTGTAGTCGAGAAATAATGTTGTGAACAGCAC
Organism: Schistocerca gregaria; assembly: GCF_023897955.1. Lineage (NCBI taxonomy): Eukaryota > Metazoa > Arthropoda > Insecta > Orthoptera > Acrididae > Schistocerca > Schistocerca gregaria. The sequence goes on along the minus strand of NC_064931.1, from coordinate 597,901,996 downwards.
TGTAAAGCATGTCCGGAGTTATGGTGAGGCATCGGCGTTGGATGTTGTCTTTCAGCATCCCTAGAGATGTCCGTCTATCACGATACACTTGCGACTTCAGGTAAACCCAAAGCCAATAATCGCACGGACTGAGGTCTGGGGACCTGGGAGGCCAAGCATGACGAAAGTGGCGGCTGAGCACACGATCATTACCAAACGACGCGCGCAAGAGATCTTTCACGCGTCTAGAAATATGGGGTGGAGCGCCATCCTGCATAAACATCGTACGTTCCAGCAGGTGTTTATCAGCCAGGTTGGCGTACCTCTCACCCGTCACGGTAGCAGTTTTGCTGTCCAGCGCCATCTGTCGGACATTTTGTGAACTTTTTTTTTGTTCTAATAAAACCCCATGTGTGTCAATTTTTACCTCTCTATCTACATTATTCCGTGGCTTATTAAGTTTTCAAATTTATACTGACTTTTTGATCACCCGGTGCATATTTCCCTTATCCCCACAGATCTGGAAACGGTTAGACTTAAGAGAAACCGATAACAGTGTTAGGAATATATGCAATCTACGCGGGAAATAAAACTCGTCGTCCTGTGAGAGCGATCTAAAAATCATCCCAATAACTATCTTTGGGGTATTATGGTGAAAGATCTGTGCAATAGCCGCAGAAGAGAGGAAACTGATAAATGCGAGAGGCCTGTAGCGGATAACTGAGAAGAGAGCAGTAGTGAGTAGCGAGGCGCAGAGGCGCAGGCGGTGGGACTGAACAAGAGAAACGGCGCCTATGCGCTGCTTAAGGCAGCTGGGCACGCGCCCGGCGCTGCACATCTTTCTTCACGGCCGCCCCACACTTCTCTGCAGCGCCGACCCAATCGTTGTCTCTCGTCGTACGCTGCTGCGGAATTTCACCAACGTTCTGTCGCAACCTCGCAGAAATGGAGATGAGTTCGAGACTTAGAGCTTGCATCTAAATGAAACGGGTCTCGCTGTTCGGAAGGAAACAGTCGAGTGCTCTAATACGAGTGGTTAATCAAGAAACCAGTACTTTAGACGTTTTAAGGAGAAAATTATAACGTCTGCTTTTCAGAAGCTACTATTAATGACGTATCTGGATAGTTTTATGGCTGTAGTTAGTGGTGACGACTATAGAACAATATTTCACACTTGTTTATGGTGCAGTTAAATCTGTTGTGTATACATTCCACAGATTGACGCCTTTATTTGTGATTTGTGCAGTACTTTATTTTATTCAGTATATAATGTTCATGGTATACTGCTGATGCTTAAAAGTGTAGCAGTGCGGTGTAAGGCGTTTTTTCATGGTCTGCGCGGCTTCCCCCGTCTGAGGTACGAGTCCTCCCTCGGGCATGGGTGTGTCTGTGTCGTCCTTAGCGTAAGTTAGTTTAAGTTAGATTAAGTAGTGTGCAAGCTTATGGACCGATGACCTCAGCAGTTTGGTTCCATAAGACCTTACCACAAATTTCCAATTAAAAGTGTATGCGGTGTATTTAAATTCGAAATAAAGATATGTAAAATAAAGAATAAAAACGCTACTGTAGTTTTCCAAATGCAGTCGACATAAAATTAATGATGTAGGAGATATAGCCGTATTACGATAACTACACTACATGTTATAAAAAGTGGCTGGCTACCGCATTGGCCCAAGTGGTTTAATCTACCTTCACGGGTCTCAACCACCAGTATCATGGATAAATTAATGTCCACTGTTTCAATATTAGGCGTAAATTTGTAAATTTGATTGCAGCCAATGTTTCTGCACTTCTTTTTGCTCTACTTAAAATATCACACTGAGCGAGGTTTGTGGTTCAACCACTTTCGGGATAAGCGGTGTTCAAACCCACGTCCAGCCATGAGTTCAATTCGAGTTCGCACTTCTTGCACAATTTAGAAATTTCATAACGCAATGTGCTTTTAAGATGGATCGTTAGATTCCTGCATTTTTTCCACACAGATACTAAAGCGCTATCAGTAACAGCGTCTGCACGTGCTACAAACATTTTCGGTCTCCTTCTTGGCCTTACTTTTACATCACGTGGTTTATGAATTTAGTACAGTCTTCAATTTACGTTGTCCTTCAGTATGCTTGGTGTTAGGGATTTAGATCTAGTCATTAAAAATTAGTGTAGCAATGGGATAGACTCGGTCACGCTTTTCGTCTGAATTTATTTTACGAAACTGCAGAAAGTCCAAAACGAAGTGACGAGATCGAGATTAAAATCCATTCTCATTCGAATTCGAGCAGGTTAAACGAGAGAGGAGCTGTGATTTAGATACACGACCTTTAGTTAGAAGGACCCGGGTTCAAATCTGGCCAAGGCATTAAAATTTATGTTCTTGTCGGTTTCTGTAAAACATTATAGGTAAATGACAGATGGTATCCTGCATCAAGTCCAAGGGCTATGGTTGCCTCCATCGTGGTGCAATATAGAGGGTCGTCCATTGAAAGTGAGCGGGCCAAATATATCACGAAAAAACTACAAGGAACGAAACTCGTCTATCTTGAAGGGGGAACGCAGGTGGCGCTATGGTTGGCCCACTAGATGGCGCTGCCATAGGTCAAACGGATATCAACAGCATTTTTTAAAACAGGAACCCCCATTTTTTATTACATATTCGTGTAGTACGTAAAGAAATATGAATGTTTTAGTTGGACCACTTTTTTCGCTTGGTGAGAGATGGCACTGTAATAGTCACAAACGTATAAGTACGTGGTATTACGTAACATTCCGCCAGTGCGGACGATATTTGTTTCGTGATACATTACCCGTGTTAAAATGGACCGTTTACCAATTGCGGAAGAGGTCGACATCGTGTTGATGTAGTCTATGGCTATTGTGATCAAAATGCCCAACGGGCGTGTGATATGTATGCTGCTCGATATCCTGGACGACATCATCCAAGTGTCCGGGCCGTTCGGCGGATAGTTACGTTATTTAAGGAAACAGGAAGTGTTCAGCCACATATAAAACGTCAATCACGACCTGCAACAGTTGCGGCTAAACCGCACATCAGGAGCAGACAAATTGCGCGAGAATCGGGAATCTTAAAAACGTCGGTGTTGAGAATGCTACATCAACATCGATTGCACCCGTCCCATATTTCTGTGCACTAGGAATTGCATGGCGACGACTTTGAACGCCGTGTACAGTTCTGCCACTGGGCACAAGAGAAATTACGGGACGATGACAGATTTTTTGCTCGCGTTCTATTTAGCGACGAAGCGTCATTCACAAACAGCGGTAACGTAAACAGGCATAATATGCCCTGTTGGGCAACGGAAAGTCCACGATGGCTGCGACAAGTGGAACATCAGCGACCTTGGCGGGTTAATGTATGGTGCGGCATTATGGGAGGAAGGATAATTGGCCCCCATTTTATCGATGGAAATCTAAATGGTGCGATATATGCTAATTTCCTTAGTAATGTTCTACCGATGTTACTACAAGATATTTCACTGCATGACAGAATGGCGATATACTTCCAAAATGATAGATGTCCGGCACATAGCTCGCGTGCGGTTGAAGCGGTACTGAATAGCATATTTCATGACGGGTGGATTGGTCTTCGAAGCCCGCACGTTCACCGGATCTGACGTCCCCGGATTTCTTTCTGTGGGGAAAGTTGAAGGATATTTGCTCTCGTGATCCACCGACAACGCCCAACGCCTGACAACATGCGTCAGCGCATTGTCAATGGATGTGCTAACATTTTTTTTTTTTTTGGTCATCAGTCTACTGACTGGTTTGATGCGGACCGCCACGAATTCCTTTCCTGTGCTAACCTCTTCATCTCAGAGTAGCACTTGCAACCTACGTCCTCAATTATTTGCTTGACGTATTCCAATCTCTGTCTTCCTCTATAGTTTTTGCCCTCTACAGCTCCTTCTAGTACCATGGAAGTCATTCCCTCATGTCTTAGCAGATGTCCTATCATCCTGTCCCTTCTCCTTATCAGTGTTTTCCACATATTTCTTTCATCTCCGATTCTGCGTAGAACCTCCTCATTCCTTACCTTATCAGTCCACCTAATTTTCAACATTCGTCTATAGTACCACATCTCAAATGCTTCGATTCTCTTGTGTTCCGGTTTTCCCACAGTCCATGTTTCACTACCATACAATGCTGTACTCCAGACGTACATCCTCAGAAATTTCTTCCTCAAATTAAGGCCGGTATTTGATATTAGCAGACTTCTCTCGGCCAGAAATGCCTTTTTTGTCATAGCGAGTCTGCTTTTGATGTCCTCCTTGCTCCGTCCGTCATTGGTTATTTTACTGCCTAGGTAGCAGAATTCCTTAACTTCATTGACTTCGTGACCGTCAATCCTGATGTGAAGTTTATCGCTGTTCTCATGTCTACTACTTCTCATTACCTTCGTCTTTCTCCGATTTACTCTCAATAGCTTACCCCTACTTTTTTCAGAATCTCGAACAGCTTGCACCATTTTATATTGTCGAACGCTTTTTCCATGTGGACAAATCCTATGAACGTGTCTTGCTTTTTCTTTAGCCTTGCTTCCATTATTAGCCGTAACGTCAGAATTGCCTCTCTCGTGCCTTTACTTTTCCTAAAGCCAAACTGATCATTACCTAGCTCATTATCAATTTTCTTTTCCATTCTTCTGTATATTATTCTTGTAAGCAGCTTCGATGCATGAGCTGTTAAGCTGATTGTGCGATAATTCTCGCGCTTGTCACCTCTTGCCGTCTTCGGAATTGTGTGGATGATGCTTTTCCGAAAGTCACATGGTGTGTCGCCAGACTCATATATTCTACACACCAACGTGAATAGTCGTTTTGTTGCCACTTCCCCTAATGATTTTAGAAGTTCTGATGGAATGTTAGCTATCCCTTCTGCCTTATTTGACCGTAAGTCCTCCAAAGCTCTTTGAAATTCCGATTCTAATACTGGATCCTCAATCTCTTCTAAATCGACTCCTGTTTCTTCTTCTGTCACATCAGACAAATCTTCACCCTCATAAAGGCTTTCAATGTATTCTTTCCACCTATCTGCTCTCTCCTCTGCATTTAACAGTGGAATTCCCATTGCACTCTTAATGTTACCACCGTTGCTTTTAATGTCACCAAAGGTTGTTTTGACTTTCCTGTATGCTGAGTCTGTCCTTCTGACAATCATACCTTTTTCGATGTCTTCACATTTTTCCTGCAGCCATTTCGTCTTAGCTTCCCTGCACTTCCTATTTATTTCATTCCTCAGCGACTTGTATTTCCGTATTCCTGATTTTCCCGGAACATGTTTCTACTTCCTCCTTTCATCAATCAACTGAAGTATTTCTTCTGTTACCCATGGTTTCTTCGCAGCTACCTTCTTTGTATCTATGTTTTCCTTCTCAACTTCTGTGATGGCCCTTTTTAGATATGTCCATTCCTCTTTAACTGTGCTGCCGACTGCGCTATTCCTTATTGCTGTATCTATAGCGTTAGAGAACTTCAAACGTATCTCGTCATTCCTTAGAACTTCCGTATCCCACTTCTTTGTGTATTGATTCTTCCTGACTAATGTCTTGAACTTCAGCCTACTCTTCATCACTACTATATTGTGATCTGAGTCTATATCTGCTCCTGGGTACGCCTTAAAATCCAGTATCTGATTTCGGAATCTCTGTCTGACCATGATGTAATCTAATTGAAATCTTCCCGTATCTCCCGGCCTTTTCCAAGTATACCTCCTCCTCTTGTGATTCTTGAACAGGGTATACGCTATTACGAGCTGAAACTTGTTACAGAACTCAATTAGTCTTTCTCCTCTTTAATTCCTTGTCCCAAGCCCATATTCTCCTGTAACGTTTTCTTCTACTCCTTCCCCTACAACTGCATTCCAGTCGCCCATGACTATTAGATTTTCGTCCCCCTTTACATACTGCATTACCCTTTCAATATCCTCGTACAATTTCTCTATCTGTTCATCTTCAGCTTGCGACGTCGGCATGTGTACCTGAACTATTGTTGTCGGTGTTGGTCTGCTGTCGATTCTGATTAGAACAACCCGGTCGCTGAACTGTTCACAGTAACACACCCTCTGCCCTACCTTCCTATTCATAACGAATCCTACACCTGTTATACCATTTTATGCTGCTGTTGATGTTACCCGATACTCATCTGACCAGAAATCCTTGTCTTCCTTCCACTTCACTTCACTGACCCCTACTATATCTAGATTGAGCCTTTGCATTTCCTTCTTCAGATTTTCTAGTTTCCCTACTACATTACGGAAGGCGAACTAGTCGCTGTTGAGAGGAATGTCGTTACACGTATTGCCAAGTGCGTGGGGTTGACGGACATCATTTTGAGCGATTGTTGCATTAATGTGGTATTTACAGATAATCACGCTGTAACAGCATGCGTTCTCAGAAATGATAAGTTAACAAAGGTATACGTATCACATTAGAACAACCGAAATAAAATGTTCAAACGTACCTACGCTCCGTATTTTAATTTAAAAAACCTACCTGTTACTAACTGTTCGTTTAAAATTGTGAGACATATGTTTGTGGCTACTACAGCGCCATCTATCACAAAGCGAAAAAAGTGGTCCAACTAAAACATTCATATTTCTTAACGTAGTACACGAACATGTAATTAAAAATGGGGGTTCCTGTTCAAAAAAAACGCAGTTGATATCCGTTTGACCTATGGCAGTGCCATCCAGCGAGCCAACCATAGCTCCATCAGGTTTCCCCTTCAAGCTAGACTAGTTTCGTTCTTTGTAGTTTTTTCGTTTGACGCTCATTTCGTGAGATATTTGGCCGGTCACGATCAATGGACCACCCTGTATATCTCATATATGCAAGGTCAATGGAACGTTGTGCTATGACTTCTCTTCCTCTTTCTTCACAATCTAACTTTGTGATCGTCCGTCCTGTATGGTGTTGATTTGTTGCATTTTCATATACATTAGCGTTACAACTCCTATCGCACATAACTTTCTTGTGTTTTTTAGGGCCAGTGGAGTATATTTATGTTCCTCATGTATTAATCTTTATTCTTTTGCATATCCTAGATAACCTGCGCTAAACACTTTATTTCTCTTTCAACACAATATCTCGCTTAGCAGATTTTGTCTATGCACATCGTTACGTAGGAGCTATCGTTGCAGGTTACGTTTGAGTTAATCAAGGTCATGTATAGGCGCTGATAGCTCCCGTGGCCTGATAATACGTATACGTTGATAGACGTGGCGTTGTTGTGTAAAATTGACAGATATGGTAAGTTGTCTACGTGTGAAAGCATACTTCATTCACTATAGTTCTAGACTGTGAAGTATGTAACATTAGCACACTGCAACCTCAGGCGAGTGATGAAACTTGAACCATGTCCTTTTCGCTGTAGGCTTATTAACTCGTAATATGTTTAATATATTTGCTGCAACGTTAAAAGAGAATATAACTGCCAAATATTTTGTTATACTGTTAACAAACATTGAGAAGTGAGTGCATGTTATGAATATATTTTGAAGACACTGCTAATTAACGAAATATTCAGACATTACAACTAAAACAGTGTCCACTCAGAACAGTTTTAGAAGACGTTTTTGCATCTGTGTTCAATAACAAGTCACCACAAAGAAACAGGGAAATGGCTTTGCATTAAAAGGCAGCCCGTTCTTGGTTGCGAGTCCCGTGACTAATATCCTGTATCTTTATAATTATCAATTCAGTGAACAACTCGTTTGTATTTAGTAACAGGAGTTATACCGTTCGGAGATAACGGGTGATTTTCGCTAAAGAATCTGTAACAAATATTTATCGGTTTCAGTCACAGAGACTAGTAGCTCTACTTTCTTCAATCTGCAACTCAGAGAGGCAAACTTTCCTTTAAATTTTATTCACAGAGATAGTAGTTGCACAATATGTTGAACAAGAGATAAGAAACAGTGATATCCTCCATATTCCTCTCTCAGGCTGCTGAAGAAGAGCAAATATTAATAAATGTACTATTATATTTCTCAAAATAAAAGTTCTGGCAATGATTTCTTGTCTAAATGTCTCTTAGTCGTAGACTTTATCTAAATGATCCTCGGTCGTATTTTTTACCAGGCTCTAATGTACTGTACGAAGATGACACGTGCGTTTCCATCCCACCATAGTACTGTATAAACCAGTCAGTTTATACATGCAAATGAAGCCACATTACCGAATCTGTGCGTCACGAGTGACGTCACGACTGTGATTTAGGTTATAAACCTCATTACGAAGGAATTTGCACAAAACTAAGAGATTCGCCGTTATTAGGAATACAATGAAGCTACATACGTTTTTAGAGAACTTTAGCTTCCATTGTCTTTAATTTACGCTTACTAATTACCTGTTTCATAGCCTGTAATAGAGTTTTGCTAACATTAGTTTAACTTTCTCGCTCGGACAGTATCTCGCACTGGAAAGAATTACTTTCGCCGGTGAACGCTTATAAAATTCTTTTGTATTAACCTTTCAGTGATATGAACTTTGAAATATTCTTCATCTACATCATAAATATTTCGATTCGAAACCTCCTCGCACATATTTATAACTTTATTACTAGATCTGTATCGTTTACCAATAATGACTGGGCAGACTCCGTCAAAATTACCTACATACCTATGAGTTGTTTACAATTTTTCATATAACATATAATACAATCATTTTGCTCATTGTTGAAAAATTCTCCACTACGGGGTGCGGTTTCAAGTCTTCGGTTTACAAGGTAAGACTGAAGAGTTGCCGGAACACCTCCAATACAATAACATTTTAGCTTAAAAAGCAATATGTTGTGCGGGATGCAGTCAAACGACTTGTCTCACAGTGTGAGCATCACAATTTCTCTGCCCTCAAACTTCTGCCTCACCTTTGTAAATAAGCCCAGCACTGCTGTAGGCGTTGAATTTCTTTTGAGGAAACCATGCTATTTGTCCTGGAAGAGTTCATTGTTTTCAAAGTAACTTAGTATCTGGTGTTTCATCACAGACTCCATAACGCTTGCTAATATTGGGATTATTGAAATAGATATAAAACTGTATATTTCACATGGTTTTTTTGTACATGGTACTGTCCGTGAAAGATTCAGGAATTCTGGGAAGAGAGTAAAAGATAAATATTTATTGATTATTATGGCCAGTGGTTGAGCAAGCTCAGGAAGAATTTTCTTCGGAATCGTGCAGGACATGCCATATGTAGGTTTAATAATGAATAAAAAATAGGAATGCGGGTAAGCTACTACAAACAGCATAGTGAATGCATTATTGTGGCCAAGATAGACACGAAGCCCACGCCTACTACAGTAGTACAAGTTTATATGCCAACTAGCTCTGTAGATGACGAAAAAATTGAAGAAATGTATGATGAAATAAAAGAAATTATTCAGATAGTCAAGGGAGACGAAAATTTAATAGTCATGGGTGACTGGAATTCGGTAGTAGGAAAAGGGAGAGAAAGAAACGTAGTAGGTGGATATGGATTGGTGTTAAGAAATGAAAGAGGAAGCCGCCTGGTAGAATTTTGTGCAGAGCATAACTTAATCATAGCTAACACTTGGTTCAAGAATCATGAAAGAAGGTTGTATACATGGAAGAACCCTGGAGATACTAAACTGAATCAGATAGATTATGTAATGGTAAGACAGAGATTTAGGAACCAGGTTTTAAATTGCAAGATATTTCTAGGGGCAGATGTGGACTCTGACCACAATCTATTGGTTATGAACTGTAGATTAAAACTGAAGAAACTGCAAAAAAGTGGGAATTTAAGGATATGGGACCTGGATAAACTGACTAAACCAGAGGTTATGGAAAGTTTCAGGGGGAGCGTAAAAGAACAAATGGCAGGAATAGGTGAAAGAGATACAGTAGAAGAAGAATGGGTAGCTTTGAGGGATGAAGTAGTGAAGGCAGCAGAGGATTAAGTAGGTAAAAAGGCGAGGGCTAGTACAAATCCTTGGGCAACAGAAGAAATATTGAATTTAATTGATGAAAGGAGAAAATATAAAAATGCAGTAAATGAAGCAGGCAAAAAGGAATACAAACGTCTCAAAAATGAGATCGACAGGAAGTGCAAAATGGCTAAGCAGGGATGGCTAGAGGATAAATGTAAGGATGTAGAGGCTTATCTCACTAGGGGTAAGATAGATACTGCCTACAGGAAAATTAAAGAGACCTTTGGAGAAAAGGGAACCACTTGTATCAATATCAAGAGCTCAGATAGAAACCTAGTTATAAGCAAAGAAGGGAAAGCAGAAAGGTGGAAGGGGTATATAGAGGGTCTATACAAATGCGATGTACTTGAGGACAATATTATGGAAATGGAAGAGGATGTAGATGAAGATGAAATGGGAGATGTGATACTGCGTGAAGAGTTCGACAGAGCTCTGAAAGAATTGAGTCGAAACAAGGCCCCGGGAGTAGACAACATTCCATTAGAACTACTGATGGCCTTGGGAGAGCCAGTCCTGACAAAACTCTACAATCTGGTGAGCAAGATGTATGAGACAGGCGAAATACCCTCAGACTTCAAGAAGAATATAATAATCCCAATCCCAAAGAAAGCAGGCGTTGACAGATGTGAAAATTACCGAACTATCAATTTAATAAGTCACAGCTGCAAAATACTAACGCGAATTCTTTACAGAAGAATGGAAAAACTAGTAGAAGCCGACCTTGGGGAAGATTAGTTTGGATTCCGTAGAAATGTTGGAACACGTGAGGCAATACTGACCCTACGGCTTATCTTAGAAGCTAGATTAAGGAATGGCAAACCTACGTTTCTAGCATTTGCAGACTTAGAAAAAGCTTTTGACAATGTTGACTGGAATATTCTCTTTCAAATTCTGAAGGTGGCAGGGGTAAAATACAGGGAGCGAAAGGCTATTTACAATTTGTACAGAAACCAGATGGCAGTTATAAGGGTTAAGTGGCATGAAAGGGAATCAGTGGTTGGGAAGGGAGTTGAGACAGGGTTGTAGCCTCTCCCCGATGTTGTTCAATCTGTATATTGACCAAGCAGTGAAGGAAACAAAAGAAAAATTCGGAGTAGGTATTAAAATCCATGGAGAAGAAATAAAAACTTTGAGGTTCGCCGATAACCTTGTAATTCTGTCAGAGACAGCAAAGGACTTGGGAGAGCAGTTGAACGGAATTGATGGTGTCTTGAAGGGAGGATATAAGATGAACATCAACAAAAGCAAAACGAGGATAATGGAATGTAGCCGGATTAAGTCGGGTGATGTTGAGGGTATTAGATTAGAAAATGAGACACTTAGGGTAGTAAAGGAGTTTCGCTATTTGGGGAGCAAAATAACTGATGATGATCGAAGTAGAGAGGATATAAAATGTAGGCTGGCAATGGCAAGGAAATCGTTTCTGAAGAAGAGAAATTTGTTAACATCGAGTATTGATTTAAGTGTCAGGAAGTCATTTCTGAAAGTATTTGTATGGGGTGTAGCCATGTATGGAAGTGAAACATGGACGATAAATAGTTTAGACAAGATGAGAATAGAAGCTTTCGAAATGTGGTGCTACAGAAGAATGCTAAAGATTAGATGGGTAGATCACATAACTAATGAGGAGGTGTTGAATAGGATTGGGGAGAAGAAAAGTTTGTGGCACAACTTGACTAGAAGAAGGGATCGGTTTGTAGGACATGTTCTGAGGCATCAAGGGATTACCAATTTAGTATTGGAGGGCAGCGTGGAGGGTAAAAATCGTAGAGGGAGAACAAGAGATGAATACACCAAGCAGATTCAGAAGGATGTAGGTTGCAGTAAGTACTGGGAGGTGAAGAAGCTTGCACAGGATAGAGTAGCATGGAGAGCTGCATCAAACCAGTCTCAGGACTGAAGACCACAACATCAACAACATGCCATATGTACTGCGCTATCTGAATGACTCTATACATCCACTACTTTTACAATATCCTTAAGGTGCACTTCATTCCCGTTTTTAATAACGCAACAATTTAGATCTTCCATTTGACCCGTAGGATCTAAGCCCTAGTCTGGAACTTAAATTACAGTGTTTTTCAGTTCAAAACTTGTTGAAATGGCTCTGAGCACTATGGGACTCAACATCTGAGGTCATCAGTCCCCTAGATCGTAGAACTACTTAAACCTAACTAACCTAAGGACATCACACACATCCATGCCCGAGGCAGGATTCGAACCTACGGCCGTGGTGGTCACGTGGTTCCAGATTGAAGCACCTAGAACCGCTCGCCACCGCGGCAGGCAGTGTTTTTCAGTATCTTAACAAAGTACTTATTGAATATTCCAGAACGAGACGAATATAAGGTGGAGGTTGGCTTCTTCCTGTGCTCAGTTACCAGATTCCAAGATGTTTTAGATGGATAATGAGCCTCTTTAATAAAACTACCATCGTACTTCTTTTTTGGGTTTTCCACTCCTTTTTTGCAAATTATCTTGGCTCTTACGAAGTTACAATGAAGCAGGTCTTTAGATGGGAGATATAAACCTGTCTGCATACGGTCCCTGTGCCTAATGACAATTCATTTTATATAGCTTAGGTGTACTCGTATACCACACCTTACCTTTAGCAGTTTTTTTCCCTTACTTGTGATTTGCCTAGAGAATGCTTAAAGATTATTATTGGAGACTGCTGTGAACATGTCATCAAATTCCGGCCTCAGGGTTTGGAACTGACATTCAAATTAGTCACTGGCACCCATTTCTAAATTTTTCTGCTGCCAGTTTACACCAGACAGTCCTGTTTTCGGGTCATTTTGTCTCTCTTCCTAAATAATCTTCCTACTGAATATGTAATATGAACGCCATGCATTTGATTGCAATTTACTCTTGCTCTTTATACTGAGTTCCATTACTAACGTGCTGTGATTTGCAATAACTGGTTCATCTACACTGATATTATGATCCCAAGTACTGAGATTGATGATAACCGTGTCTAGACTGTCATTATCTCTCGTTGAGACTTGCTTTGCTACAAACAGCCGATAGCTGTTTACTAAGCTCATAGATGCTCTCTCTCTCTAGGTACTTCCACCATCACTATATGTGTTGACGTTGCCACCCAGTGCAGTTTTATATTTAGGCTTGTAGGGTAAGATAAACAGTTCTCCATCCGTGCAATAAAGTTTTCAAAGGCAGAGAGTGCTTGAGTTTCAAAAGGTGAGGACGAACACAGGAAGAGGGTAGACATAGGAGCAACCAATATTGTAGTTTGAAACTGCCGTAGCTGTAAATACGCTTCTCGGGATTGCCGCCGGATCGTATTGTGTACATCGCACAATATTTCTTCGATGCAACTGCTCCACATCATCAGGTGGTGGTAGCTCCTGTTATCACTGCTGCAAGGTGCTACTGATGATAATCGCACGGCGGCGACGGAATTTATCATGCCGGGAGCAGGCAATACGCGTGCGCGGGAAGACGCTCATCGTTGGAGGGAAGCGGCGCTCCTGGTGCCCCCTGCTGGGAGCCGCATAAAGGCCATAAGCACGTGCGCTATGGGAAATGACTATTCTGCCGGACGCTCCTGCGGTTAAATTCTGAACTAAATCTCAGCTACGCATTGCGTCACTTGAGGAAACGGAAGTTCTTGTTTTCCCTGTTTTTGATTTAATGGCAGCCAGTGCTGCATTCCAGGCGACGCTCAGTTGAAACCATGCATCCCTCTTGATAAGATTGTCCACCGTGCGGATATGTATGGCCTCCTTAATAACACAGTCCCAGGAAGATGACGCTGGGGATACAATTTCCGTCTGTTCGTAAAAGCATGTAAAGTCACATCTGCCGTAGTTGTGTTGGAAAGGAACCAGAGCTCGGAGCTCTAACAGAAAGCACTGAACCTCAAATCATTATGAGTACGGAAAGCCGGCTAAAGCCGAATATAAGTTCAGCTTAAATTTTTACAAAGGATCTAACAATGTTCAGAATGGATGGATTAAATATAGTTTGTGTTAAAGTTTTTTACTGTTGTGAAAAGTATTTTACCTTGTACAATAGGTAGAGGCTTTATTTGACAACCGGAAAATTTTAATAATTGGTTCCTTTAACCGGACGCCAGACTCAGATGATGCTGTTACTGTACATTTAAAAGAAAACTTGAGTGTGATTTTAAATGGATACCCCACTCATGCAATTATATTTGATGGTGAATTCAGTCTCCCCTTTATATGCTGGTGAAAATGCATGTTTTACGTCGGTATTAGGCATAACACGTTCTCCGAAATCGTACTGAATGCCTTCTCAGGACATTATTGTGGACAAGTAGTTCAGGAGCTCACTAGAAGCGTAAATTGTTGCGAAGACATACTTGATGTCTTAGCAACAAGTAATCTTGGCCACATAAGTAGCATCATGACAGACACAGGGATTAGTGACCTCAAGGTTGTTGTAGCTAGATTGAATACCGTAACATCCAAACTCACCAAAAATAAAAGCAAAATAGATCTATTGAAAAAAGTAGATATAAATTCGCTCTACATCTTCCCAACAGACACTCTATACTCGTTCCACTCTGACTATGTAAACATAGCCGAGGTATCGTTTGAATTCATAGAAACAGTATCGACGGCAGTTGACAGATATATACAAAATAAATTAATAAGAGTTGGTAGTGACCCTCCATGGTATACAAAACAAGTCGTAACACTACTGCAGAAACAATGAAAAAAGCGTGCCAAATTTAAAAGAACGCAAAATCCTCAAGATTGGCGAAGCTTTACAGGAGCTGGAAATTTAGCGCGGACTTCAATGCGAGATGCTTTTAATAGTTTCCACAATGATACACTTCCTCCAAATCTGGCAGAAAAAGCAAAGAAATTCTGGTCGCATGTAAAGTACACCAGTGGCAAGTCGCAATCCATATCTTCACTGCGCGATAACAATGGTGATGTTATTGATGACTAAACACAGTTTTCCGAAATTCCTCCGCAAAAAAGACGAAGTAAATACTACAGCATTCGAATCAAGAATGACTGCCATCATGACTAATTTACGAGCAGATATCCTCGGTTTAGCGAAAAGCTTAAAACATTTAAGAAAGGCAAGGGTTCTCTCACGGTACCAGTCAGGTTCCTTTCAAAGTATGCTGATACAATAGCTCCATACTTAGCGCTGATACACATCCGCACGCTTGTAGAAAGATCCGTACCTGAACACTGTAAAGTTGCACAAGTCACACCAATATCCAAGAGACGAAACACGAGTAAGCCGTTGTGTTATAGATCCATGTCACTAACGTCGATTTGCTGCAGGATTCTGGAACATATACTGTACTCGAAAATTATGAATCACCTCGGAAAAAGCGACTTACTTACAAATAGTCAAGACGGATTCAGAAATCGTTCTTGTGAAACTAAACTAACTCTTTATGCTCACGAAGTAATGAGTGCTACCGTCAGGGGACGGAAAACTGATTCCATATTTTTAGCACAAGCGACTTCTAATTAAATTGCACGCATATGGACTGCTGTCACAGTTGTGTGAGTGGATTAGTGATTTTCTGTCAGTAAGTTCGTAATAACTGAGGGGAAGTCGGCGAGTAAGACAGAAGTAATACCTGATGTTTCCCAAGGAAGTATTATAGGTCCTCTGTTATTCCTGATCTACATAAAAGATTTAGGAGACAATCTGGGCAGTCCTATTAGATTCTGTGTAGGTGACGCTATCATTTACCATCATGTAAAGTCATCAGATGATCAAAACGAATTGCAAAATGATTTAGACAAAATATCTATATGGTGAAAAATGTGGAAGTTCAGTCTAGATCACGAAAAATGTGAAATCATCCACTCATTTAAATTGTTAGGGTTTACAGTTACGAACAAGTTAAGTTGGAACGATCACAAATATAATGTTGTGGAAAAATCAAACCAAAGACAACGATTTATTGGCAGACCTCTTAAAAAATGTAACAGGTCTACTAAAGAAACTGCTTATACCTCGCTCTCCACCCTGTTCTAGGGAATTGCAGAGATGTGTGGAATTCGCATCAGATAGGATTGATGGAGTAAGTCGAAAAGTTCAAAGAAGGGCAGATCGTTCTGTATTATCTCGAAATAGGGGACAGAGTGCCACGAGTATGATGCACGATTTGGGGTGGCAGTCGTTAAACAAACACCCGCTGCGGCAGGACCTTCTAATGAAATTTCAATCACCAAATTTCTTCTCAGAGTGTGAAAATATTTTGTTGGCACCCATCTACACAGAGAGAAATGATCATAATAATAAAATAAGGTGAATCACAACTCGCACGGAAAGATTTAAGTGTTCCTTTTCCGCGCTCGCTGCTCGAGAGTCAATTGGTAGAGAAGTATCGTAAAGGTGTTCGATGAACTCTCCACCAGGCACTTAATTGTGGACTACAGAGGAATCATGTAGATGTAGATGTAGAAATTGACCATCTGAAGAGCTGTACACGGAGATAACTATGAGATCAGTATTTTGTTAACACTATAGCAACCAGTTCAAGATCCAGGTCTGCACATAAGTTTATTTAAAATCGGTTCCCTTTACCCTAAGATTTTTATTTGCATAGCAGAACATACTACCATGAGCTGTAGTACTTCTATACCATGCACTTACCATATACAGATATTCAATAGATCGGTAACAGTCACCTTCTCCTACAGTCAACCGGCGCTCACAGGTATATACTCGTAAAACATCTGGTTTCGATTCTTCTAAAAAGAATGATCCACTTGTCTTCTTAACCACTGCACGTTAACACTTGGTATAGCTAAAGACACATTAATGTCAGCACTAGTTAGTACCATTTCTGTATGATAATTCGTGGCCCTGATAATTTCAGAGTCCCTTTTAATGGGACATTGGTTCCACTCCAGAATAAAAAACGACTTATTACAACAAATGTTTGGGCCATGCAACAGTTTCCATTAGCTTGTCCTTCAGATAGAAGTCGATACCAGTCCTGAAGCTACTTTTTAGAATTTAGTTTGTAAATTCTCTACTTGAAAGTTGATATAATCTGGAAAGATTTTTTTCAGAAATCTGTTAAATTTTCAGTTGTTGATCAAAGCTGTGTGCGAGACCGGGCTCGAAACTTGGACCTTTTCCTTTCGCGGGAAAGTGCTCCCCGATTAGGTATCCACGCATGACTCGCGACCCGACGTAACAGCTTTACTTACGTCAGTCCCTCATCTGCTACCTTCATTCTGGAGTCTTTCCATAGGTTGGATACTGTTCTTCTTAATCTATTAGAAGCTAATTTCATCATTTCTGCATAATTAGAGACTCCTGCATTACATATGTCTTCTTCAAAAGACCAGTCGACGCCTTCCTCGGGATATCTTTCCTTGTGATGTTTCTTCCGCGAAATTTATAAGGAACTGGTTGTCTCGTATTATATGGTCAATTCACTCATGCCTTCTTCACTTTGTTAGTTTCCTAAATGAATGTTTTCGTCAATTCCTTGCAGGAATTCTTGACTGCTAGTTTTATCTGTTCACTTTATCCTTAACAGGTGTCTCATGCGCCGTATCACAAACGCTTCAAGATATTTCATTTCATTTTTGTCTGCTGCCCTTGTTTCTCTGACATAATGTGCTATGCTTCTAATGCAGGTCCAAATCACCTTTTTCCTCACTTCAGTATTTATACACTCCTGGAAATAGAAAAAAGAACACATTGACACCGGTGTGTCGGACCCACCATACTTGTTCCGGACACTGCGAGAGGGCTGTACAAGCAATGATCACACGCACGGCACAGCGGACACACCAGGAACCGCGGTGTTGGCCGTCGAATGGCGCTAGCTGCGCAGCATTTGTGCACCGCCGCAGTCAGTGTCAGCCAGTTTGCCTTGGCATACGGAGCTCCATCGCAGTCCTTAACACAGGTAGCATGCCGCGACAGCGTGGACGTGAACCGTATGTGCAGCTGACGGACTTTGAGCGAGGGCGTATAGTGGGCATGCGGGAGGCCGGCTGGACGTACCGCCGAATTGCTCAACACGTGGGGCGTGAGGTCTCCACAGTACATCGATGTTGTCGCCAGTGGTCGGCGGAAGGTGCACGTGCCCGTCGACCTGGGACCGGACCGCAGCGACGCATGGATGCACGCCAAGACCGTAGGATCCTACGCAGTGCCGTAGGGGACCGCACCGCCACTTCCCAGCAAATTAGGGACACTGTTGCTCCTGGGGTATCGGCGAGGACCATTCGCAACTGTCTCCATGAAGCTGGGCTACGGTCCCGCACACCGTTAGGCCGTCTTCCGCTCACGCCCCAACATCGTGCAGCCCGCCTCCAGTGGTGTCGCGACAGGCGTGAATGGAGGGACGAATGGAGACGTGTCGTCTTCAGCGATGAGAGTCGCTTCTGCCTTGGTGCCAATGATGGTCGTATGCGTGTTTGGCGCCGTGCAGGTGAGCGCCACAATCAGGACTGCATACAGCCGAGGCACACAGGGCCAACACCCTGCATCATGGTGTGGGGAGCGATCTCCTACACTGGCCGTACACCTCTGGTGATCGTCGAGGGGACACTGAATAGTGCACGGTACATCCAAACCGTCATCGAACCCATCGTTCTACCATTCCTAGACCGGCAAGGGAACTTGCTGTTCCAACAGGACAATGCACGTCCGCATGTATCCCGTGCCATCCAACGTGCTCTAGAAGGTGTAAGTCAACTACCCTGGCCAGCAAGATCTCCGGATCTGTTCCCCATTGAGCATGTTTGGGACTGGATGAAGCGTCATCTCACGCGGTCTGCACGTCCAGCACGAACGCTGGTCCAACTGAGGCGCCAGGTGGAAATGGCATGGCAAGCCGTTCCACAGGACTACATCCAGCATCTCTACGATCGTCTCCATGGGAGAATAGCAGCCTGCATTGCTGCGAAAGGTGGATATACACTGTACTAGTGCCGACATTGTGCATGCTCTGTTGCCTGTGTCTATGTGCCTGTGGTTCTGTCAGTGTGATCATGTGATGTATCTGACCCCAGGAATGTGTCAATAAAGTTTCCCCTTCCTGGGACAATGAATTCACGGTGTTCTTATTTCAATTTCCAGGAGTGTATATGTAAAAGAGTTTCCTTTATTTTATGAACATTAATGTATCTTATCTATTTCCTTGTTTTGTGTCATCTTTGCTTCATCTGTCTTCGGTTTTTTTTTAATTTTCTTAGTACTTGCATGATCTGGTTTGTTTTACTTTACTTGTCTAATTTCAATGTTTACTTCTTTTGATTCCTAAGAGTACAATTTCCATTTTGTACTCACCCATTATTACTTAATAAATAAATTCTAAGACATTTAAAAAATCGTTTATCTGGAGCTACCAGAGCTATGTTTTCCTCCGAACTAAGAATCTGTATTCTTTCTCCATTTATTCTGACACCTCTATACTATTCTTTCGATTCTTTTATTGCATATTCTACGTGGACATTGAGCAGGGATGGAGACACATTGCATGCTTGTGTAACACCTTAAGAATTCTAGATTTCTTGTTTATTAGTTGCCTTTATTACCATTTACCTACACATCTTTGTATAGTTCTTTACCTATTCTTCTGTTACTACAGTCTAGTTCAATCATTTTTTAAATTTCCATTAGTCTGTTCAAGTTAACAGAGTCTAATTCGTTCCTGATGCTGGCCCTAAGGCTTCCTTCAACTACGCTGGGAAGGCATAGGAAGTGTCCTCTTGTGCCTTTGTCCTCTCGGAAGTCAAACTGTACTTCAGATAAATTGTTTTTAATTTTGTTATTAATATGCCTATGTATCAATATTGCTAATTTTTTTGAAGTGTGAATACTCAAAGTCCTATGATGTTCACATGTATATGCTTTGTTCTTCTTTGGCATCATTGTGAAGGAAGAGAGTCAATGAGATCCTGGAAGGTACCGACAGGGATGTAGAAGCATGCGAACTCTAGTGCCGTGCCCAGCTCCACGAGGTTTCTCTGTTGAGGGTCCATGGCGCGGACAGCCAGATCGTGATGGTTCCAGTGATTCTCGACTGGGTTTAAATCAGGGTAGTTTAGTGGCCAGAGGAGTACGGTAAGCTCATCCTGATGCTCTTTGAACCACGCACGTACACTGCGAGCTGCGACACGTTGCGTTATCCTGCTGGTAGATGCCATCGTACCGAGGAAAAACAGGTTGCATGTAGGGGTCGACGTGGTCTCCATTGATCCAATAGTGCCTTCCATTAAAGAGATCACCCAGGGAACGCCTCTGGCCTGGACCCTTCCGACGAATTTGGTAGTGTGTCTGCTTGCTGACATTTCACGCCATACACGCCAACGGCCATCTGAAAAGGGCACATGTCGCCACTCAGCGGACGTCCAGTTGCGATACTGGCGTGCAAATTCCAACCTTCGTCGCCTATGGACAGTAGTCAGTATGGGTGCACCAACCTGGGGCCTGCAGTGGAGGCCCAGTACGCAGCAACGTTCAATGAATGGTCGTTGAAGAGTGACTGTTGGTAGGTCCTTGGTTTATCTGGGCAGTCTGTTGCTCAGCAGTTATATGACTTTTCTCCCGTTCACATCCTCGCAGCTGTCATTCAGCCCTGTCGTCTATGGCCCATGGTGCACCAAAGTTTGCCGGCCGGTGTGGCCGAGCGGTTCAAGGAGCTACAGCCTGGAATCGTGCGGCCGCTATGGTCGCAGGTTCGAATCCTGCCTCAGGCATGGATGTGTGGGATGTCCTTAGATTAGTTAGGTTTAAGTAGTTCTAAGTTCTAGGGGACTGACGACCGCAGCAGTTAAGTCCCATAGTGCTCAGAGCCATTTGAACCATTTGCACCAAAGTTTCCTCAGCGCCGGTTTTGGATAGCGACATTTTGCTATGTACTGTGTACTTTAATCACGGTAGCACGTGAGCAGTTTACAAACGTAAGGCTACAGGGTACTTTTCTGGCTCAATATTATGTAAAAATCGACACCTATTTCTTTCAGGCACTGTTTATAATCAATATGTTTTACAGATTTTTTGTTGATATCAGGTAATGCAGCTCACTTTCTAGGCAAATTAGAAGTATATTGAATATTTTATAACCTGCTTAGGGTTATTAAAAATTTACAAAGAAAATGATGCAGTTTTTTTCCAAAATGCTTTCTCAAATCGGGGTACCATTTAATCCAATGTTATACATTTGAAGGAGACCAATTTTTTACCAGATATGCATGACATGATGACTGAGTTATTAGAACTGTTTAATTCCACCTTTTATGTATATTACAAGGATAAAAAATACCAAATCTTACATTTTAATTTTTATGATATTTTTGCTAGTAAAGATGTTACTTTTTCTATAATTTAGTTGATTATGCAATAAAGCTATCACATAAGTATGGACTATTGCAAGTTACAGAAAAAATTACAGCAATGCTTTATAAACCTTAGGAAATATTTGAACCTGAATTCTGAAAAATACAACTTGCAGGAAATATTGACTGAAGATATGAGTCCAATTAAATTGTGGCTCAGAACATTCCTGAAGCACAGTTTTCATCCTGCAGTACTTTTTCATCTTTAAGCTTCCTCTTGGCATTCCTTAAGCACTTCTTGCGTAACTTGAAGTGCAAATCTTTCAGCTTTATGCACCCATTGACTGTCACACGCAAGCAGTTGATCTTCCATATTAGAGCCACATTTTATACCTAATTTCTCAGGACCTCCAACATTCCTATCACTCCATCATTGAAACATATCACTGCATCTAATACGTGGATACACCGGGTCCCGTGAGATCACCGAAGTCGGGCGTGACCGGCAGTTGGACGGATGACCCTCCAGGCTGCCATACGCTGTAGCCATTTCTCGGGTTGCACTCAGCCTCGTGATGCCAACTGAGGAGTTACTCGACCAAATCGTAGCGGCTCCGGTCAAAGAAAACCATCACAACGGCTGGGAGTGCGGTGTGCTGACCACACGCTACTCCTATCCGCATCTTCACCTGAGGATGACATGGCGGTCGGATGGTCCCGATGGGTCACTTGTGGCTTGACGTCGGAGTGCACTACATCTAGTACATCAAATTTTAATGTATTTAGCCCTACAAAGACATTCTTGGGTAATCTTTCCTATATGAAATGTTTGCAACTTTCATTTGTGTTCTGAGTGCCACCAAGAAGACATTTACTAAGCAAAACAGGATCACTCAGGTCTCTAAAAATTGGTTTTATTTCATTCATAACAGGCTCCGGAAGAGAATGCTTATGATCCTATATTTGACCACTTTCGTTTGCCCTTTTGTAACCACACTAAGAATCTGCTCCTATACGGCGAAGTTCGTGAACAGGGTGCTCATCCGTGGACAACTTATGAAAGTAGGTGGCCCATACAGGTTTTCTCATTGCTGTAACATCATTCAGAGATGCAGTTTGTGCAATGGCCAGTCCATAATAACACTGAAGGAGGTCTATTTCAGCTTCTGTCAATCTGCCTCGGTCAGACAGAGATCTAACGTTATAAATGGGCACCGACCTCTGAAATATTTTAAAGCTCCATCACACTCCATACCTCCACTTTAACCATCATAATTCTTAGAACAATGATGTTCAATATGTCCTTCAGTGTTACCATGGCAGGTGTGGCAGTACTTACATAAGCACTCAACATCAGCAACTTTTCCATTCTCCAGAGAAGTAGCACTTACAACGCCATTCAAGGAACGATGTCCTTGACATTGCCATGGCCCATCAAGTGCAACAACAATGACCCTGGTTCCACAAATATTTACAGTTTCTTCTACTGCACGTTTAATAGATGCTTTAGACACAACCGTCAAGGCTCCTAAAAGTATTTTTTATGTACTTTCTGAACCTACTGGGACGAGGAGGAAAGTACATCAAACCACAAAACGTTTGAGCATCCTTTTTTCCTTTTCCTGTTGCACTCATGGCATACACTAACTTCAAATTCACATCATATGAATTATGGACAATGTTCGACATTATTTTCGAGGTCTGTTTATTGCAGGATCTACACAGAATTAATTCTGACGCTAAACCCTTCCTGCCGCTTTGTTGTTCAGTTACTTCCAGACAGCCTTCACCATTACATTGTTTACATTTCGCCATATCCTTTATTGAAAAAGATCAGATGCCCACATCAACAGCAACAAATCCACTACAAACAGCATCATTGTCAACATAAAAATTTTAATCACCAGGAGACGTGCTATGTGGGAGATTCTTCCTGAAGAACTGATACATAGGCTACTTTCAACAGTGTGGCTTTCATTGTTTGGAAATGGTTACCACGGAATTTCCTTTTATTGAATTTCTTGCAGTGTGGCACAGTTCGTATTTATTGCACACTAAACGACATATACGTCCACAAATATATGTAGTACTTGGGTAACAAACATTCAGTAACACGTGAAAAAACTTCTTCAGCGTAACAAAAGTAAATACTAGCAAGGATAATCATTTACAGGCACTAGAAACCTGCACTGTTACCAGCATATACAATGCATCATACGTATAATCGCTGGAAACAGAAAGTTCACAGTTCTTTTCGAAATAATACTGGTTTCTGCAACAGAAATGAATGGGGCGTGGTGGCATACATGACCGTAACTCTAAAATTTGTTATATATAGGCCATTTTTCATTTTAAACCTTATAATGTATATATCAATGTAATCAGGAAAGAGTATACAATGTAATAAAGTCATAAAAAAATTCCATTTTTCCACCCTTTGTAAGTACCCTGTATCCTTAACCGTTTCAGGGATGCTTCTACTCTTGGCGCGAAGCTCAATGATAATTCCCTTTAGGACGTCAGATAAATCGCTCCGTTTTGGCATTATGAGAACGACCGTACTATTTCTCACGTTCCCCAACACGCTTTATATACCCTCCACTGCTATTGATGCCACCTGCCTGTAGGTCTTACTGGACTTTGATGTCGAACATAGGAGGTGGTCACTTTAATGTGCTGTGCTTCTGGGTCTAATGATTAAGCATTTCACTTGGGATATTACCAGTACCGCTAAACCTTTCTTTTAGGTCAATTAACGTTCTTTAGAATTTTTCTTTTGTAGCTTCTGGACAAATTTCCATGTTTTTTTACTTTTTCTACTTCTGTTTCACTTAACTGTCCTGGCTCATAATAAAACTCATCAACATACTGTTTCCGTTTGTTAGCTACATCCTCATTTATTTAAGAACCGTTCCCTCCTTGCACCAGACTGAATTCCTGTGTTGTTTTAGTTTTCCAAAATGATTATTCATCTGATTGTGTTACTTTTCTACGTTTCATTTCTCGTAGTTATGACCAATTTTGCCACATATGGCTTCCAGACATTCTCCTTTATTTTTTGTGTCTCTGTCAATTAAGGTACTTCACATATTGCATTATGATTAATGTTTTACTTCGCACTTCCTTCATTGTTCTGTTAATGCTATTGCGTGATCATTATGTTAATGCTACTGTGTGATCATTTGCTCATGGTTTTGTGGGTTCATTTTGTGAAGGAAGGGAGGAACATCAGGGTTTAACGTCCCATCAACATCGAGGTCATTACAGACTGAGCACAAGCTCGGTCTGAGTCAAGGAAACCGGCCGTGCCCTTTCAAAGGAAGGCATTTACTCGAAACGTTTAGGGAGAATCCGGACGGCCGATTCTGAACGGTCGTCCTTCAGAATTTGAGAACACTGTGCTAATAGTTGCTCCACCTCGCTCAGTTTATGCTGTGAGAAACCAATTATATCATTTGCTGCAGTTTTGTTGCATTTTTTAGATATTCGAAATACTCTTTTAATCTAGATTCACAATGAATTTTTTTACACAGCTTTCTTCATTTCCATCTAGTGGATGACCCCTCTTCTCTCTTGTTTGGACGCCTTACATGCGCTGATTAAAGCTGTCGTTTTCCTTTCGTAATGCACTATAAAATCGACTTACAATGCTTTAGAGACAAGATGATGTTATTGCCAGGAAATCTCCAGACTAGTCTCACAACGTTTCTGCATGTGGAGAATCTTCTACATACAAGCATTCAAAAACCAATTATTTTGATTTATGAACCATTTTGATCGAGAACTGTCGGGAGGGATTTACACGGACAAATCTGGACCAACTTCTTTGCTTAATTTCAGCTCGAAATGCATCTCTGTTTGAGCCAACTACAACATCTCTCATTGTACTAGCGAAAATTGTGAGAGCATGTGTCCTGAAACGCACAACCCAGAGTGAAGATTATCAAGATGTTTCAATTAAATACACGTAAACGTTGAACAGCACGCAACTAAATAATCATAACGCAGTTGAGTAGGACCAGAAAAATGCCTTATACTGTATGATACTGAAAAAAGCCGTTTCACGCCAATAATTGTCAGCGGAACAAAATGTAATATTGCCTGTTTCCTCGCATCAGATATGTACTATAAACATATTTCACAACTGTGATAAAGTGGAAGTAAGCCAGTTGGGGATGAATTGTTTCTGCTTTTTTATAGAGATAACATCTTCTATTTGAATGCTCAGAAACAAAGCATTTTTGTTTTAATGGGGCACTGTTCTTCAGAACCTGTAACTATTTACAACTTTCGTTCATTATGACAGTTAATATCTATCACTGACACAATATTACCATTCGATTATCTTTTTTATATAATACCCTATTTGAAGCTACAAACTCGAATGCAGCGCAATGACTAAAAAAAGTTTCTTCATTCACTTTGTTCAAAGTAATCTCCAGTTTTATCTTCCTGCCCCAGTAACCTAACTTCCCACTATTTTGCACAATCCAGTACTCCTGCTTTTCTCCTTGTGCGGTTATTTTCCGGCGTTTGTTATCTTTATTCTACTTCTGTTGTCGTATTTATTTTACCTCCAAAGAAAATTATGTCATACTGAAACAAAATTAGATTGATGCTATACTAAGGTCATGAATTTAGTATGTTTTGGAGACTATATGATTAACTTACCTGATGGACTTGCTGTGGTTAACAAATACACCATCCTTGAACCAGGTGAAGGTCATGTGCGAGGAGCCCTGGGCGATACAGGATACGATGAACTCTTCATTCTCTCTGACTGGATTCTTCTGATTCACTTTGACTTCCTGTAACCGAAGAATGAGAAACTGTGTGTAATTATGTCCCACACCACAGCATCAGGTCTGAGACAGAATATACAAATGCAAAAAAACTTGTTGAGTTATTAAACTAAAAGAAATTAAATTATACAAAATTCATTGAAGCCGTCACGCACTGCTCTATAGACAGTAGACAGACAGACACGTTTCACTCGGAATCTCTATATCTGCAGCTCAATGTTTTCCTATACACCTATTATGCAGTAGTCTCTGTTTCTTTAGGAGTTTCTTAATATGATGGTATACCGTGGAGGGTTCCTCTCATTAGTAACTGTTGTAGTGCGTACATATCTATGCAGTGCATGGTCAAACATTCTTTTAAAATTTAGCCATAGATCCTCTACATGCTTCTGTGCTGTGCTAAATGTTTCAAGTTCTTCATTGAAGTATAACACTATCGCTTTTTTATCTAGTTTACTAAGCATATATATCTTTCTACTTCTCTTAGTTACCCTTTCTAATTCGGTAATCATTGCTGCTACAACTGCATCATGGTCACTGATACCAGTTTCGATGTGGACTTCCTCAAAGAAGACAGGTCTATTTTTTGCCATTAAATAAGAATGGATAGGAAAATCCATTATCAAATGCTTCTTACAATAGGTGTTTTCGCCTGTTATTGCTTGAGTCAGCTTTCGTAAACAATATGTAGTGTAACTTTCCATTCGATGCTTAAGATTCACGGTGCAGATATCTGGTGCACATTTCGTGAAACCCATTTGTACTCATTTTGATGACAGTGGCTCGTAAAATCCATAGAATCTACAATGAAGCGCCAAAGAAACTGGTATAGGCATGCGTATTCACATACAGAGATACACTACGTGATCAAACGTATCCGGACACCCTCAAAAACATACATTTTTCATATTAGGTGCATTTTGCTGCCATCTACTGCACGGTACTCCATATCAGCGAACTCAGTAGTCATTCGACATCGTGAGAGTGCAGAATTGGGCGCTCCGCGGCACTCCCGGACTTCGAACGTGTTCAGGTGATTGGGTGTCACTTGCGTTATACGTCTGTACGCGATATATCCACACTCCTAAACAACCATAGATCAACTGTTTCCGATGTGATAGTGAAGTGGAAACGTGAAGGGACACGTACAGCACAAAAGCCTACAGGTCAGCCTTGTCTGTTGACTGACAGAGACCGCCGACAGTTGAAGAGGGTCGTAATGTGGAACAGGCAGGCACCTATCCAGAGCATCCCACAGGAATTCCAAACTGTATCAGGATCCACTGCAAGTACTATCACAGTTAGGCGGAGGTGAAAAAACTTTGATTTCATGGTCGAGTGGCTCCTCAATAAGCCACACATCACGCCAGTAAATGCCAAACGACGCCTAGCTTGGTATAACGAGCGTAAACATTGGACGACTGACCGGTGGGAAAACGTTGTGTGGAGTGACGAATCAAGGTACATAATGTGGCGATCCGGTGGCAGGGTGTGGATATGGCGAATGCCCTGTGAACGTCATCTGTCAGCGTGTGTAGTGCCAACAGTAAAATTCGGAGGCGGTGGTATTATAGTGTGGTCGTGTTTTTCATGGACGGCGCTTGCACCCCTTGTTGTTTTTCGTGGCATTATCACAGCACAGGCCTACATTGATGTTTTAAGCACCTTCTTCCTTCCCACTGTTGAAGAGCAATTGGTGGATGGCGGTTGCATGTTTCATCACAGTCGAGCACCTGTCCATAAAGCACGGCCTGTGGCGGAGTGGTTACACAACAATAACATCACATCAATGGACTGGCCTGCACAGAGTCCTGACCTGAATCCTATAGAACACATTTCGGATGTTTTGGAATGCCAGGCCTCACCGACCGACGTAGATACCTCTCCTCAGTGCAGCACTACGAGAAGAATGGGCTGACATTTCCCAAGACACCTTCCAGCACCTGATCGAACGTGTGCCTACGAGAGTAGAAGCTGTCATCAAGGTTAAGGGTGGGCCAACAACGTATTGAATTCCACCATTACCGATGGAGGGCGCCACAAACTTGTAAGTCATTTTCAGCCAGGTGTCCGGATACGTTTGATCACATAGTGTATGTAAACAGGCAGAATACGGTGCTGCGGTCGGCAACGCCTATATAATACAAGTGTCTGGTGCAGTTGTTACATCGGTTAGTGCTTCTGTAATGGCAGGTTATCGAGATTGAAGTTAGTTTGAACGTGGTGTTACAGTCGGCGCAGGAGCGATGGGACACAGCATCTCCGAGGTATCGATGAAGTGGCGATTTTCCTGTACGACTGCATCCTGCAAGAACGGGACCAACGACGACGGAAGAGAACCGTTTAACGCCACAAAAGTGCAACTGAACGTTGCTTTCGGAGCCGAAGGCCCACTCGTATACCCTTGACGACTGCACGACACAAAGCTTTACGCCTCGCCTGGGCCCGTCAACACCGACAGTGGATGACTGGAAAAATCTTGCCTGGCCGGACAAATCTCGTTTAAAATTGTATCTAGCGGATGGACGTGTACGGGTATGGTGACAGTGTTATGAATACATTTGCCCTGCATGTCAGCAGAGGACTGTTCAAGATGGTGGAGGCTCTGTCATGGAGTGGGTCATGTGCAGTTGAAGTGATATGGGACATCTGCTTCGTCTAGATACGACCCTGAAAGGTGACACGTACGTAAGCATCCTGTCTGATCATCTGCATCCATTAATGTACATTGTGCATTCCGACGGACTTGAGCAATTCCAGGAGGACAATGCGACTCATCACATGTCGAGAATTCCTACAGAATGGCTCCGTCAACACTCTTCTGAGTTTAAACACTTCCGCTGACCACCGAATACCCCAGGCATGACATTATTGAGCGTATCTGGGAAAAGATCTCCACTCCCTCGTACTCTTACGGATTTATGGACATCCGTCCAGAATTTATGGTGTCAGTTCCCTGCAGCACTATTTCAGGCATTAGTCGAATCCTTGCCACGTCGTGTTGCGGCACTTCTGCGTGTTTGCGGGTGCCCTACACGATATTAGGCAAGTATACCAGTTTCTTTGGCTCTTCAGTATAGTGCTCTGATTTTCTACAAACCCATTTTAGACCTTATACATACGCAAATGGCGAGTCGTCAACACACAATATTTTTCTATGAGTAGTTTTAACACCGACCGAGGTGGCGCAGTGCTTAGCACACTGGACTCGTATTCGGGAGCCACACGGGGTAGCCACGCTGTCTGAGGCGTCTTGTCACGGTCCGAGCGGCTTCCCCCAGTCGGAGGTTCAAGTCCTCCCTTGGGCGTGTGTGTGTGTGTGTGTGTGTGTGTGTGTGTGTGTGGTACATAGCGTACGTTAGTTTAAGTGAAATTAAGTAGTGCGTAAGCTTAGAGCGCGATGACCTCAGCAGTTTTGTCCCATAAGACCCTACCACTAATTTCCAAATTTTTCGCATTTGGGAGGTCGGTGGTTCAAACCCTTGTCCTGCCGTTCAGATTTAGATTTTCAGTGATTTCCCTTAATCGCTCCAGGCAAATGCCAGGATGGTTTCTTTGAAAGGGCACGGCCAATTTCCTTCTTGATCCTTGACACAATCCGAGCTTGTGCTCCGTCTCTGCTGATCTCGGGGTTGACGGGACGTTAGATCTAATTTTAAAATTACCAAATATGCAGCAACCAGTCGCAAAATCATGTTTTATTTATTCACTTTTGCAAATGGATTTCAACTGATTAACAGCCATCATCGGTGCTTTCAACCAATATGTGCTCTGAGTAGTCATTGAGTCTTTGACTTTATATTTGACCTCTGTTTAGGACAGTATTACTACCCAGGGCACATCTTGGTTGAAAGCACCGATGATGGCTTTTAATAAGTTGAAATCGATTTGCAAAAGTGATTAAAAACATGATTTTGCGACTGGTTGCTGCATATTTGGTAAATTTATGGTTTACGGTCGCTGCACGTCTTGGGAACAACATGGAGCCCACCATTCGTAAGATCTAATTTTGTAATTTTGAAGTTTGAGCGCTGGTGTCTTCTGGGGAATTGGTAACGAGGTTCAAACAGATTTACCGCTCATTTCAAGCGTTTCACACTTATCTCCTATAGTTATTTTTGCAATAAATGACACAATAGTACACGCGGCCTACTGGTTTTGTTACTATCGAAAACAACTGACTGCTAATTTACGACGATGGTGAAAACATGAAGGTTTGGTTTGTTGGGCGCTCAACTGCGCGGTTATCAGCGAACGAGGAAGGTTGTTCATAGTTTAACAAGTACTACGATAAGGTCATTGAAGGCCTCAGTTGAACAAAAATGAGGAATGCAATGGCCGTGGTGTGGTTGAAAGAATGAGTTTTGTACGTTACAGGTAAATTGGTGGGAGGGTTGACATCGGAACCATGCTCATTCCGAATACGACCATAGATTTCGAACCAATGACCGATGCTCATTTACTGCACATATGACTCAGTTGCATTCGTGAGATTGTAACGTTACACCCATTTGTGAGAACTACTCGGTCTTCTACGGTTTGTATTGAGGAGAGGTGAATTTGCTTGCTTGTCTGGGTGCGAGCTGACGGGGCAAGAAGGCCGCTGGGCCGATCCAAGAGAGCTCAGGTAAAAAGGCGGTTAGCACGTGGCCGGATATGCGTAATTCCAGAGCAGGGAAAATTTGGACAGTGGTTGTTCGAATGGCCGAAGTGCAGAATATGTACGTATCAGTAATGGCTGCTTTTAAGACAGTCTGAAATGTGGTTACTTACAGCTATTAGAAATTCGATAATAAATCACGGTTCCATAGTAAAACAAATCTGAATACATCTGAGATCTCCGAAAATTGATACGCAGCCAATGAAACAATAATATTTTCAGTATTGTAAGTGACTGAATGTTTTCTCAATAAACCTTGAAATTACCAACTATTAAACGATTCATGCAATTTCAAAAAACGATGCCTTGGATGATAGCATAGCACTACAACTGTCATCTCTGAAGGCCACAGACCTATGTATCTATTTTCTTTACTGATGTGTACATCTATGTTATTTATTGATGTATTACTTTTTATAACCTTTCCATTGTGCCAATGTCGGTCAGAACATCGTATTCTCCACAATAATACAACAACTGAGTGCAGCATGACTGCCTCAAATCCTATCATATTTGTGTGATTATTTAATGAATATTTATCATTTACAAGTATTTATCAGCATGAATTAGCTGACACCTCTGTTGCAAAGAGTGCCAAAAGACGCTTCTCTCAAACAGGCCTAAGTAATAATTTACCCAATATTTCACAAAATTTTACTGTGATTCAATGTGTGCACATATGTGCAAGAATGCTGGTTTATTTATTTATGAACAAACTGTTATTTATGCTTACGGTAAATGGTCTACTTGTGGCGGAATGCTTGTTAAATCCCTTTTATTCAATATTGTTAAAATGTGTTAGTTTAGTGCAGGAAGTGGTCACGTTGAGTTATTTCATATCTGTAGAACACAAGAATTATGTATTTTTGATGCGGATGGCCTTCAGCCAATGAGAAATGGCAGTGGTGGAACACTACCGGAGTCACGTGAAGATAGACATTTTTGGAGTGGTGCTCTGCAGGAAGGATTTCACTACACTTTTACGCCGAGATCTGGAAGGAGGCACATCCACCTGAGGTAATGTGTGATATTCGGCCGTGTAGGTGACAGGTTCCGGGCGGTTAACGAGCGCTTATACTTTCATTTTCGTACGGACTAACTTTCGGGAAATCGGATGGAGCTTTAACTTTTTCGAGTTCCAGTATGTAATTAAAACTAGACAGAACATGTGTTTGTACTCTCTGTCTCTCGAGTATTGATGTGGAAATTGTCATGCTGAACTCTGTATTATTTTGAGCTGGTGAATATTCGTTGCTGTAATTACGAAACGGACTCAGTTTTTCGCACGCCTTGGATGACTAATTAGCTTGACGATTCCGCTACCATTCTTATAACTGGCGTAATGCAACTTTATTGCATTTTAATAAGGTTATATTTCTATCTGTTCAAATGGTTCAAATGGCTCTGAGCACTATGGGACTCAACTGCTGTGGTCATTAGTCCCCTAGAACTTAGAACTACTTAAACCTAACTAACCTAGGGACATCACACACATCCATGCCCGAGGAAGGATTCGAACCTGCGACCGTAGCAGTCGCACGGTTCCGGACTGCGCGCCTAGAACCGCGAGACCACCGCGGCCGGTTTTCTATCTGTATTGTAATTATTAACTGTAGGACCACTTTATGTTTATTTAAGAATACTTATTTGAATAAACATTAATTATTCAGCATAATTCTCAGGAGTCGTCTTCATCAGTTTCAGACTTTAAAATAAAACCATTTTTAATAATTATTCATTTATCTTTTATGTAATATTTCTGATTATTATATTAATTAGCAATTCTAGCCAGTGCACAGACTATTTGACTGCAGGATCACCGCTGTGTGTTACGATTTTCAGCGAGTTTAGGTGTAGGACATGAAAGCAAATGTGTCTTGCTCGACGCTACTACTATATCGATCCATCCTTTTTAAACGGAGTCATGTATAGCCCAGTTAAATAGATATATCAGTCCGGAGGTAAAGTCACCAGCTGTACGAGGAAAGGAGAAGAACGTGCAGAGGAAAAAACTGGCATGAAGGCAAACTAATGTCGGTACCACAGTAAAATACGAAATAAAGACATCTTTCCAAAGGTCTGTGACTTAAAACCAGAACGATGCATTTCACCGTACATTTCAAGGATTAAGTTTCACGGTTCATACAATAAGAAATACATAAGAATGGTAACAAGCAACAGTTTTGCCAGTCATGAGGGCGTGTTGAAAAATAATGCCTCTGAAATTTTTATTGGATGTCTCTTAAAGCTTTTTAAATAAAACAAACTTTCTACATATTTATTCTTCATGTCTACGTACTCGTATTTGCAACCTGCTGATGCTAGAGGGTTCGAACTGGTAGGTGTAACATAGCCGTGTCTAAGGTAACTAAGTCATCGCGCGAGGAACAGCGTGCTGTAACCGAGTTTCGAATTAGAAAAGTGCGGCCACACATGGAGCACCGTGTCCTTCAGTATGCCAATGCCAGACAACATACGAGCGCTGCGACATCTGCAACAATCCGACGCCTTGGGTCCGCTGTCATCGATCTTCTTCCATACAGTCTCGACTTGACCCCATCCCATTTTCATCTGTTTGTAAAACATAAAGAGCACTTTCGAGAACTTTACTTTGGCAGTGATGATGCAGTGCAAGTAGAGGCGAGGTTATGGCTCCATCAACGAAGTCAAACATTCTAAAGTGACGGTATCAGGAAATTGGTCCCTCGTTGGGGGAAATGTGTTCGTCGCCAGCATGACAACGTCGAGAAATAAAAATGTAGACATGAAGAATAAAGATGCAGGGTGTTAAGAAAGTTGATTTTATTTAAAAAGCGTAAGGAGTTTTCACATAAAATTTTTTGAGGCGTTACTTTACAGGACGCCCTCGTAATTTTTGTTGTCTGCCTCTGACAGATCCATAGCGTGGCAGTCAGGTCGAATTTACATGCGAGTTATCAGTTAAGAGTTCTGTATGTTCAAATGGCTCTGAGTACTATGGGACTAAACGTCTGAGGTCATCAGTCCCCTAGAACTTAGAACTACTTAAACCTAACTAACCTAAGGACAGCACACACATCCATGCCCGAGGCAGGATTCGAACCTGCGACCGTAGCGGTCGGGCGGTTCCAGACTGAAGCACCTAGAACCGCTCGATCACACCGGCCGGCAGCTCTGTATGTAGTAGGCCACATTCGGTAGCGCGTAAACAGTTTCATTAACAGCTGTTAAAGCGTAATATACACTGATGAGCCACAACATTGTAACCACTACCTATCGCGACATTGAACGACTCATGGTGGCATATAAGCCGAGCAGATATGAATGGGAAATCAGTATGGAAACGATACGGACCGAAAATTGGGAAATTTTCGAAAAGGGGCAGGTTGTTATCAGCAGGAACCTGGGAACGAGTAACTCGGTAACAACGGAGCTGGTTGGCTGTTCGCGTGCTGCTGTCGTGAGTATTTATGGACAGTCGTTGCAGGACGGTGAAATCACGAGTAGACGACAAGGTATTTGACGTCAAATGCTTCGTCATACAACGTGGAAGTCGGATTTGTACTCGATGAGTAGAGCAGAAAAGGAGGGGTTTTGTGGCAGATCTCACGATATGGCCCACCACAAGTGTTTAAGACTACACCGTCCCAGCGCAAATGGTTGAACATAGGGTTCCGCACCAAACGACGGCTGACGTGTACCCAAGTTGGCTCTGTGGCATCTTCAGTTATGATTGCAGTGGGCCCGCGGTCATCGAGGTTGGTTCGTGAATCAAAGGAAACGTTTCGTCTAGTCGGATGAATCACATTCCTTCTGAAACCAGGTGGATAGTAATGTCCGGATGTACCGTCGTCAAGGCGAACAGCTGCTCGAAACACGCACCGTACCACCGGCGTAGCCATGTGGTATGGAAATATTCACCTATGATTCAAGGGGAACTGTGGTATTAATCGAAGGCTCGTGACAGCTGTGGACTATATGAACACTACTGCGGACCGCCTGCATGCCTTGATGCTTGATGTCTTCCCCAGTGGCGATTACATTTTACAGCAGAACTTTCCTTGTCACAAGGCCAGAGTCATCATCTACATGATTACTCTGCGAACGACATTTACGGAGGATTCGTTAAACCACCTTCAAGCTATTTCTCTACCGTTCGACTCTCGGACAGCGCGATGGAAAGACGAACACTTAAATCTTTGCGTGCGAGCTTCGATTTCTCTTATTTTATTATGATGATCATTTCTCGCTGTGGAGGTGGGCGCTAACAAATTATTTCCGCATTCGGAGAACAAAGTTGGTGGTCGAAATTTCATGAGAAGATTCTGTCGCAACGAAAAACGCCTCTGTTTTACTGGCTGCCACCCCAATTTGCGTATCATATCCGTGGTACTCTCTCTCGTATTTCGCGATAGTAAAAAAAATAACAGCCCTTGTTTGAACTTTTTCGATTTCCTCTGTCATTCCTATCTAATGCGGATCTCATACCACGTAGCAGTACTCCAGAAGATGACCAAAAAGTGTATTGTAGGCAGCCTCTTTATTAGACCTGTTCGATTTTCTAAGTATTCTACAAATAAATCGCAGTCTTTTGTTCGCTTTCCCTACAACATTACCTATGTGATAGTTTCATTTTAAGTTATTCGTAATTGTAATCCCCAAGCACTTAGTTGATTTGTTTTACAGTGGTTTGAGGGTCATGGTAGTCATCTTAAGTTGATGTCTTGGCCACTAAATTCGCCTGATATGAAGCCGGCGGAACACGTCTGGGACGCTATTGGACGCCATCTCCGCACCCGTAACCAACCAGCC
Organism: Schistocerca gregaria; assembly: GCF_023897955.1. Taxonomy (NCBI): domain Eukaryota; kingdom Metazoa; phylum Arthropoda; class Insecta; order Orthoptera; family Acrididae; genus Schistocerca; species Schistocerca gregaria. The sequence continues at coordinate 597,866,535 of NC_064931.1, read as the reverse complement.
CGTAATATACAGGCGCCGCCTGATCTGTGCGTAGACATCTAGTGCCATATTCTTCCGGAAACCTATCAAGGGCCAGTAGAATCAATGACACGCAGAATCGCTACTGCAGTGAATTCCAGTGGTGGACCAAAACGCTGTCATGTGGTTAGTCATAATGTTTTAATTCGTCAAGGTTATTCAGTTTCTAAATTGGTCATACGACGTTCAAAGATTAAAATAGCGATACAACTGAAACTCTCGACAGTGGAAAGGGATTCTAGAAAATTGCAAGCTATGTCTAAGACAGGATAATTTTGCGTTCCGAGTTTGCACCCTGATAGCCTGTAGAGAAAGTTCCAGGTAGGTAAAAGCGTCCACAGACTGAGTGTTATCTGCTGCCGACAATAAATCCGACACGGGTTGAGAATCGACGTACCTTCGGGAAGCTACCAAACTGTTGTTAAATCTACGTACGCCGAGTCGGTGCTGGATTACTTTCCAAATGTGGACCAACCCACAGTCTTTTGGCTGATCGGGGTATGTATGTTAATTGGAAAAAACGGCACATGCAATGAAACTCATATGAGGAATAAACATTAAACTTCACATATGTACGGTTACCTTTAGGCTGTATTAATTTCAGACGAAGTTTTTTTAGAAAATATATTAAAATTTTTTGTACGACAGCAGTAAGCAGATAATCTATTAGTTACAGATCAGATTAAAACGTTTTATCAAACAAAATAGTGTAAGTATTAAGATTTTACTACATTAATTTTGTTACTTTCTCATAAGACATAGTCACTATTTGAGGCTAACAACTTCTTTTTGTTACATGTCGTCTATTCTTAACATAAAACAAAATAACATCCATATCTACCTGATTACTCGGCAATTCCTAATTAAGTGTTTGGCACTCGCAAATAGGACCTGGGGAAAAACACACAAAGCTTTTTGGGCTAGATGTAATTTCCCTCTGGTGAGGACCACATACCGCGCAGCAATACTCCTGAAGATGACGGACAAGTGTAATGCATGCAGTCTGTTTAGAATTTATAAGTGTTCTGCCAATAAAATACGGTATTTGGTTCGCTACCCGAACAACATTTTTTATATTACAGTTCCAATTTAAGTCGTTTGTATTTGCAATACTTAGGTATTTAGTTGAATCTACAACCTGTAAATCTGTATGATTTATTGTGTAAGAGATATACACTGAAGAGCCAAAGAAACAGGTAGACCTCTCTAATGTCCGGCTCCGGTAGCTGAGTGGTCAGCGCGACACAATGTCAATCCTAAGGGCCCGGGTTCGATTCCCGGCTGGGTCGGAGATTTTCTTCACTCAGGGACTGGGTGTTGTGTTGTCCTAATCATCATCATTTCACCCCCATCAGTGCGCAAGTCGCCGAAGTGGCGTCAAATCGAAAGACTTGCATCCGGCGAACGGGAGGCCCTAGTCACACGACCTGCCTAATTACATGTAGGTCCACCGCGATCTCACAGAAGTGCCGCTGTACGACTTAGCATGAACTCGAATAACGTTTGACGTAGTGGTGGAGGGAACTGACACCATGAATCCCGCAGGGCTGTCCGTAAGAGTACGAGAGGGTGGAGATTTCTTCTGAACAGCACTTTGCAAGGCATCCAAGATATGCTCAATAATGCTCATGTCTGGGTGAGTTTGGTGGTCAGCGGAAGTCTTTAAACTCAGAAGAGTGTTCCTGGAGCCACTCTGTAGCAATTCTGAACGTGTGGAGTGTCGCACCCTGCTGGAATTATCCTAATGCGTCGGAATGCACAATGTACATGAATAAATGCGGGTGATCGGACAGGATGATTACGTACGTGTCACTTGTCAGAGTCGTATCTAGACTATCAGGCTTCTCACATCAGTCCAACTGCACACGCTCCGCACCATTACAGTACCTCCACCAGCTTGAACAGTCCCCTGCTCACATGCAGGGTCCATGGATTCATGAGGTTGTCTCCCTACTCATACACGTCGATTCGCTAGGTTCAATTTGAAGCGAGACTCTTCAGACCAGTCCAGTCATCAACAGTCCAATGTCGGCGTTGACGGGCCCAGGCGAGGAGTAAAGCTTTGTGTCATCAAGGCTACGGAGCCGAAAGCCCATATCGATAATATTTCGTTGAGCAGTTCGCAGGTTGAAACTAGTTAATGGCGCAGCACTGAAATCTGCAGCAACTTGCGGAAGGATTGCACATCTGTCACGCTGAACGATTCTCTTCAGTTGTCGTTGGTCCCGTTCTTACAGGATTATTTTCCGGCCGCAGCAATGTAGGAGATTTGATGTTTTCGGGATTCTTGATATTCACGGTACACTCGTGAAATAGCACGCACTTCTACGCTACCTCGAAGATGCTGTGTCCCATCGCTTGTGCGCCGACTATAACACCGCGTTCAAACTCACTTAAAACTTGATAACCTGCCACTGTAGCAGCAGTAACCGATCTAACAACAGCGCCAGACACTTGTGTTATGCAAGCGTTCCATACCGCAGCGCCATTTCCTGCATTTTTACATATCTCTGTATTTGAATACGTATACCTATACCAGTTTCTTTGGCGTATAACAAGACATCACATTTTTTAATGTGCAGAGTCAATTGCCACTTTTTCACGGCAACGCTTAACTTGGTGATCTGATGGGAAACGGTCTTACCACTGCGGGAAGGCCGTTGGTTTTCTTCTATAAACACTAACATCAGATCATTGTATATGACCTAAATCTGAATAGTGCTAACGTTTATGGCTGCTTGTTTGGCAAATCTGCAATATAATGCATGCTATTCAGTGTTATAGCTATCTTTTATCCACATAAAGTTTTCTCTTTTATCCCAACAATCTCCGCCTCTTGCGCAATATTTATGATGTATCTGCTTGTGGCGTTCTTCCAATTACGGCGCTAAAGTGTTCCAAGTGCGCTTTATGAAATGGGTGAAATATGCTTCTTTGACGCATGTCTATATTTAGCGTACAGCAATGATTACAGTGACTACAGCTTCTGAAATACATATGAGAGTCATAGGGAATAACGGATGATGTAGAAATGGATGCAGATAAGGAGTCATTTACAGTATCTTCCATCATATACGGTTCAGAACCCCTCTTGAAAGCACACTTAGAATGGCTCGGAGCACTATGGAACTTAAATCTGACGTCATCAGTCCTCTAGAACTTAGAACTACTTAAACCTAACTAACCTAAGGACATCACACACGTCAAAGCCCGAGGCAGGATTCGAACCTGCGACCGTAGCGGTCGCGCGGTTCCAGACTGAACCGCCTGGAACCGCTCGGTCACAACGGCCGGCCACACTTACAAGTCCGCATTCATGAGCATGAGCAACAGACCTGCGAACAATGTGGAGTCGGGTTCTCCTAGGAACAGGAATTTTTCGCTGTGTAGTACGTAAAGCTCCCAGCGTCGTGCGTCGTCCCGTCGACACTGACAGAATAGTGAAGGTTTTTTCCGACAGAACGGAATGGGTAGTGAGCCATCGCTTTACGTCAGTCGTTACAGGCCAGCTGGTTATAGACAAGTCTAATGCATTGTATGCTGCACTCTAGTGAAGTAGTTACTTCACGCCAAGTAAAATTTGTTGAAAAATGGATACAGATTTTGCTCAAACGCTACAAGTGCATTTCAGTGTCAAGGAAACTGTAAAATGTAATTTGGATATAGAAGCGTAGAGTTTATATCTTTTTCTAACCTAAGCATTTAAAGAACTGTTTAATCATCAAATCGATGTCATCTGTAATGGTATAAATTAATGTATTTATAATCATAAATCTGAAATTAAAGCTAAATATAACAAAATAGTCAAAATTTAAAAGCAGGACACACGTTAATAATAGCATTACAATTACTGCAGGTACTGGTAGAAACCATCATCTTTTCGATAGAGTACTGAATAGGACTGAAATTAATTTCGCTCAAGAGGAAAATCCAATTTCACATAAAGGTTTCAAGTATAATATCGTCTCCAAACTCAGTGATTCGTCTGTTACTAACAGCTTTGTAATTCACCTCAAAATATATGTAGACATCCTCAAATTTGATAAGGTCTAACAGGCGAAGATTGTCCACGAGTGTTATAACATTATACCAAAAGAAATTTCGTTAAAGGCTAACTTGTGTGCAAGAGAACGGTAAATTTTTAATAATACGTATTAATCGCAAATTGAAAGAAAATGGGGCTCTAATAACTAAATCTGACCGAGGTAACTATATTGTTATTGCCAACGTAAAAGAATATGTAGATTAAACTACAAATAGGTTTATGAGGGAAACGTCTTCGTTGAGTTGACCCCCGATCCTACCGTTAACCTGCAGAAGGAAGTATGCCAATGTTTAGCTAATACTGACAGCTTGTTCGAAAAGTTTAAAAGAAATGGCTTGTCAATATGAACCCTTAGTTTCCAGTTCCTAGAAGTCACTATAAGCTACATACACAAAACCACTCCACCTGTGCTTTAGTCAACGGCATAAGGAGTGCACGCCGTAGTTTAGCTAGACAGCTTCATCACAGAATCAAAGACTCGTTCGTTTTCGAACGCAGCTTTCTCGACAAAAATTGTGCAGACTTAATCAACAAAATAAAACAATAAAATGTACACCGCAAACTAGGTTGATCTCATTTGACATAGTCTTTTTACTAATGTACATATTGATTTGACTGTCAACGTTATCGAGAAAAATTCATTACAGCACAAAAAAATTAGCTGAGTTATAAATCGCCTAGCTCATTACTTTGTTACAGTACGCCCCCGGTAGCTGAGTACTGCCGGCACGGTAGCTCAGCGTGTTCGGCCAGAGGGTTTAGCTACCCTCTGTAATAAAAAAAAACAGACTGAACGGTTCAACGAACAACCTGAACGGGTGTCATGAGACGTCCGCCCCGATCATATACAACGAACAAAATAGAACAAAATGAGATCAACAAAGAATTAAAAAAAATAAAAATAAAAAAGTGGTCAGCGGGACAGAATGTCAATTCAAAGGGCCCGGGTTCGATTCCCGGCTGGGTCCGAGATTTTCTCCACTTAGGGACTGGGTGTTGTGTTGTCCTAATCGTCATCATTTCATCCCCATCGACGCGCAAGTCGCCGAAGTGGCGTCAACTCGAAAGACTTGCACCCGGGGAACGCTCTACCCGACGGGAGGCCCTCGTCACACGATATTTTTATTTATTTGTTACAGAAGGTACTTAAATAATTTGTTACACATTCAACGACAAATTTTAAGTACAAACATATGGCCTACCGATGATAGCTCTCTTGCCGGAATCGAACCTAAATCTTCGTTAATTCTCTGGGAAAAGTTTGTTCAATAGCTCAGAATTACAAAGATAAATACGCTTTTATGCTCGTTGGGTGAAAGATATAGTTTTTGCCTTTGATGGTAATGAGATAACCAACAATAAGAAACGTTTTTAAGCACGTTCAATAGTTTTCACGAGGAAACATGCTTTACAAAAGAAATCCAGAATGAAAACGCAGAGCTTAACTTCCTCGATCTTAAAATATCTATAGCACATAAGTGCATCAGCTTTAATGGAGATATAAAGAACATCTGCTGAGAAAGAAAAGCAACAATGTACACAACTCCACCTTTGAAGAACATTTATTTATTGCTGGTCATACTCCGAGCGATTTAAAGGACACTGTAAGCCTACACATTGGTAAAAGGGCGTAATAAGAAAGTAATCGAAATTTTCAAACACTTAGAGAAAATCGACTATTACGTTTTAAATGATCAGCTTCATCTTGCAAGTAGACTCCTGTAAGGATCTACTTCTTGCCAGGTAGCCATGTTTACCGCTCCATGCTGGCCTCCGCGCGGTGTTTGTTTTCCTCAAAATTCTATGTTCAGTAATAATACGTCTTTTATTTGTTATTTTACAATGTACTGTTCGTCATCTACAGTTAATTTGCTGTTCAACATTATAGTAATGAACCGCTTCAGACCGATATCCCCTTTTTTATTTGTCAATGTGTTTTCTTCTGCCTAAAACATAGCGATTTCTAAGCATATGTACACTGCTTAGTGAAGTTTCGTTTATTCATCATTTTACTGAGTATTTAATTACGTCCCCTGTTCTAGTATATTTGTTCATATGATGATAATGTACCATACTCCGGAACAGCGCGTAGGGGACGATTCGGGAAACCCGCATCGCCGTACTTGGCAAGGTCCTAATGGAGATGGTTAGCCATTGCCTTCCTCCAAACGTAATGGGGATGAGTGATGATGAGGCGGGTGAAAGTCCCTGACACCGCCGGGAATCGAACCCGGGAACCCGTGCTCGGGAAGCGAGAGAGCTACTGCAAGACTACGAGCTGAAGACATTCTGTTCATAAATCATCCCTTATCAGTATGAACGCTGACCGCTTCCTTAGTGTGTTAAAATGTTCAGATGTATGTGAAATCTTATGGGACTTAACTGCTAAGGTCATCAGTCCCTAAGCTAACACACTACTTAACCTAAAGTATCCTAAGGACAAACACACAAACCCATGCCCAAGGGAGGACTCGAACCTCCGCCGGGACCAGCCGCACAGTCTTCCTTAGCATGATGCTTCACAAGCCATCTTTCTGCCGTTTTCTCTTACCCCAATTTGCATTCGTCCTTTAATATTTGCAGTTTCTTCGTCACAGTACGTCCTTTTACTGTATTCCTTCATGCCAGGTGTCAACTTAGAACGTCAAGTATACACTGATAATATTTCCCTGAAGCATAATTTCTTTGACATGCATGCTTGTTACAGTTGCGTATTCATGCACAAGTGTTTCTCGTACGTTCTTGCACATACTGTAAACAGCTTGCTCTGATAACCTGAGCCTGCGGGCTCTTAGTAAGTCATATGAGATATGGCACACATTTTTACCCCCTCTCCTCTCCAACTTTTCAACTTTTTAATTAATGTGGTTATTAAAGTAATGAACATGTAATTGTATAATCAGACACGTTACTAATTGCAGCTACGAGCATACGTAACGCGCATGAGCACTGCCCACGGGAAGCGATCTAAGGCTACTGCTTCTACTCTTCAACCAGTTGGCGCATGTGCCGGTCGGGGTGGCCGAGCGGTTCTAGACGCTTCAGTCCGGGACCGCGCGACCGCTACGGACGCAGGTTCGAATCCTGCCTCGGGCATGGATGTGTGTGATGTCCTTAGGTAAGTTAGGTTTAATTAGTTCTAAGTTCTAGGGGACTGATGACCTCAGATGTAAAGTCCCACAGTGAACAGAGCCATTTTTTTGGCGCATGTCAGTGGCTGTACATGATCCGATAAAACGTTGTGTTTTCAAATGTCATATACACTCCTGGAAATTGAAATAAGAACACCGTGAATTCATTGTCCCAGGAAGGGGAAACTTTATTGACACATTCCTGGGGTCAGATACATCACATGATCACACTGACAGAACCACAGGCACATAGACACAGGCAACAGAGCATGCACAATGTCGGCACTAGTACAGTGTATATCCACCTTTCGCAGCAATGCAGGCTGCTATTCTCCCATGGAGACGATCATAGAGATGCTGGATGTAGTCCTGTGGAACGGCTTGCCATGCCATTTCCACCTGGCGCCTCAGTTGGACCAGCGTTCGTGCTGGACGTGCAGACCGCGTGAGACGACGCTTCATCCAGTCCCAAACATGCTCAATGGGGGACACATCCGGAGATCTTGCTGGCCAGGGTAGTTGACTTACTCCTTCTAGAGCACGTTGGGTGGCACGGGATACATGCGGACGTGCATTGTCCTGTTGGAACAGCAAGTTCCCTTGCCGGTCTAGGAATGGTAGAACGATGGGTTCGATGACGGTTTGGATGTACCGTGCACTATTTAGTGTCCCCTCGACGATCACCAGAGGTGTACGGCCAGTGTAGGAGATCGCTCCCCACATCATGATGCCGGGTGTTGGCCCTGTGTGCCTCGGTCGTATGCAGTCCTGATTATGGCGCTCACCTGGACGGCGCCAAACACGCATACGACCATCTTTGGCACCAAGGCAGAAGCGACTCTCATCGCTGAAGACGACACGTCTCCATTCGTCCCTCCATTCACGCCTGTCGCGACACCACTGGAGCCGGGCTGCACGATGTTGGGGCGTGAGCGGAAGACGGCCTAATGGTGTGCAGGACCGTAGCCCAGCTTCATGGAGACGGTTGCGAATGGTCCTCGCCGATACCCCAGGAGCAACAGTGTCCCTAATTTGCTGGGAAGTGGCGGTGCGGTCCCCTACGGCACTGCGTAGGATCCTACGGTCTTGGCGTGCATCCGTGCGTCGCTGCGGTCCGGTCCCAGGTCGACGGGCACGTACACCTTCCGCCGACCACTGGCGACAACATCGATGTACTGTGGAGACCTCACGCCCCACGTGTTGAGCAATTCGGCGGTACGTCCAGCCGGCCTCCCGCATGCCCACTATACGCCCTCGCTCAAAGTCCGTCAACTGCACATACGGTTCACGTCCACGCTGTCGCGGCATGCTACCAGTGTTAAAGACTGCGATGGAGCTCCGTATGCCACGGCAAACTGGCTGACACTGACGGCGGCGGTGCACAAATGCTGCGCAGCTAGCGCCATTCGCCGGCCAACACCGCGGTTCTTGGTGTGTCCGCTGTGCCGTGCGTGTGATCATTGCTTGTACAGCCCTCTCGCAGTGTCCCGAGCAAGTATGGTGGGTCTGACACACCGGTGTCAATATGTTCTTTTTTCCATTTCCAGGAGTGTATATACAAATCTTTCACGCGGCGCACTACACGTTGTTGGATCCATTGTCAAAAGTGTGGTATTTTAAAAACTTTTAAGACAAAGATCTACAGTAGATAGCAAGGTGATTAAGTGGCTGACACCCACATGTACTATACAGAATCAACGAGACCGTCATCTGATATAGGTAATATGTGATTCTATGTAAGTATGCTTCACTAAAATTATTTTTAAACATTTTCCGTAACTTTGCTTGTTGTAATGATACCATCTCTGTAGACTAGCAATGGCCAGGAAAGTGTTTCTTAAGAAGAAAAAATTGTTAACATGATTCAAGTGTCGAGGTAGTCGTTTCTGAAAGTATTTGTATGGGGTGTGACCATGTATGGAAGTGAAACGTGGCCGATAAATAGTTTAGACAAGAAGAGAATAGAAGTTTTCGAAATGTGGTGCTACAAAAGAATGCTAAAGATTAGATGGGTAGATCACATAACTAATGATGAGGTATTGAACAGAATTGGCTGGAAAAGAAATTTGTGGCACAACTTGACTGGAAGAATGGATCGTTTGGTAGGACATATTCTGAGGCATCAAGGGATCACCAGTTTAGTATTGGAGGGCAGCGTGGAGGGTAAAAATCGTAGGGGTAGACCAAGAGATGAATTGACTAAACATATTCAGAAGGATGTAAGTTGCAGTAGGTACTGGGAGATGAAGAAGCTTGCATAGGATAGAGTAGCATGCAGAGCTGCATCAAACCAGTCTCTGAACTGAAGACCACAACAACAAGAACAACAACAACAACAACCATCTTTGTTCCACATACAATATCGTATATTTGTTCATAACTACAATACCTTCTGATGAAGACAGTTTTAAAACTGGTACCATGCTCATGGTTTAATAAACCTGTATTTTGCCACTGGTTGGATGTTATTTCCAATCCACTGAAGCTCTTGCATTCTCTATTACTGAAGCGCACCCATGTTTTTTTTTAATGCTGACTGTTTCTCTGTACCTCCAATAACTCAAGCGCAAATAATGATCCATTACATGTTGAGCTACCAGCAAAGCCAACAGTGAGCTTTTCTCACATATTTTATCTTTGCCACATATTCCATTTCAGTGTCCATATTAGAGCAGTCAACGCATCCCCTTGCCATTGCCTTCATTCGACCCACCCCCCGTGCGCAATGTGCAACATCTACAGCTTCTGAGGCCGGAGTAGAGGAGAAATAACAACCAGCAACAAAACACCGCCCGGAGCATTGAGGCGGAGAACGAAAAATGTACGTCTTCAAACCTTAGTCTGTTTGTTTCTTGTAAGCGCTCCTGCCATCCACGATGAACAAACGACAAAACCTAGCGAAGTAGAATATCCTGAACTGTGACCAGAACTATTTCGCGAGCAGTAATAGGAAACGACTGCAGTGTCTGCCGGGTAATGTTGACGACTGAGAAGCATATAGCTTCTCGTCTATCACAGTTCGTATCCGAGCTCATAGGCAGCGAGACAGAGCATCTGTGTTTGAGAGCTGTGCAATGTTTCTGGCATACTTCTGATCATACGAACGTAACCCTTTTTATGTGTTTAATGCGAAATCTATTGGGTCTATCTTCAGAATGAACTTGGCATGATAGTTCATTTTAACAGAGAAAGTCTAAACCACTCTTTAACAGGATTCCGTCTTCAGGCCACGAGTGGCCTACCGGGACCATCGGCCGCCATGCGGATAGGAGGGGCATGGTATTCTGGATCGAAGCCGCTACTATTTGGTCGAGTAGCTCGTCAATTGGCATCACGAGGCTGAGTGCACCCCGAAAACTGGCAACAGTGCATGGCGGCCTGGGTGGTCACCCATCCAAGTGCCGACCACGGTTTAACAGGACAGGAAGGCGAATTATGGCGTCGCCATGTCCGTCCGTAGACTTCAGTCTGTTTCTGCTTAAAATATAGCTTAAGTATAACATGATAGGTTGGAAGAAGCTGCATTTGTCCAGCCAGCAGGGCAGGCCAGTTGATTTCAGTCTCTTGAATAGGTCTTACAGATTTGTTATGTATTGCTCCTGTGTTGCTTCTGTTGCGGGAATGTCGCGCAGGTAGTTTGCACGATGACGTATGTCCTCAATGAGCTGCTCCAAATATCGTTGAAATATAACGGGGACACTAGCCACACCAAATGAAAGCCTGTTATACTGATACAACCCAAAAGGGGTGTTAAGCGCAAGAGCTTTCCTTGTTTCTGCACATATCGGTAACTATAAATAAGGGTAAAATAAGTGCGTCTTAAAGAAAAAATTTATCCCCAGTTAATGTGAACAACAGTTTTTCCAGACTCGGGATGGTGAGACATCTGTATTCGTTTTTTTGTTAGTAGCTGCCTTAAAATCATCACAGCTACAAAGAGAACCATTTGATTTCTTAATGACATCCATGGGGCTCAACCAAAGAATAATTATTTATTTGTTTATTTATTTATCATAGTCTGCACTCTTCATGACAGCAGTTGACCTTTACACATAGAATATTACATTCAAGTGACTCGTGATTTTAGTGTAATTATTATTCTTTCTTTTTTCTGTTTTGAACGTCTGTAGTATTTGTCATAATATTTTTCCTTGTCTTTGATTCTTTCTACTTCCATCGCTCTGACATTTAGATGGCTATATGTACGCTACTCTAATGATAGTTTCCTTATTGCACCCTGTTCCACTCTCAGTCACGTATTCCTTTACTGTTACAGAAAAAAACCATATGTTTTCGTTATTTCAAATTATCTTGGCTAATTTTACAGTTATATTTCCACCCACCGCTATTGACACTGTTACAACAACTTGTAGTACTACTACTTCAACAATTACTAATACTACAAGTATTACAAGTACAAAAAGTTCCTCTTACTAGTACAGTAGAGCGTCGATTATGCGAAGTAATTGGGGGACATGGGTGTTCGGAAAACTGGTTTGTTCGGATAATCGAACTGTACATGCTTATTTGCCCAAAAGAAGTGCTGTACAGTAAATTTATTCATAAAAACAGTCATCTCTTTGAGTATTACAATGTATCATACAAAGGCAACTTCAGTAGGAATATATAGTATGTGGCACAGCTTATTAAACAAAAATATATACATATTACATACGCATTTTGCATGAACAATACACACGGTATACAAAATTAACGTTTAAAAAAATCCTTTATTTTGGTCTGTCTAAGCAAGCCTACACGCTTACGAGCAGCTAAGTCACGTACTTTTTTCATTACATATATCTGAAACTGGTAGAAGCTGTTGGTATACTTTCATCTTCACTTTCTGGAGCACTGATTGATGAGATGCTGGCGGCGCCATCTTTATCAGTGACGACTTTTACAATCTCGCTGTCCTGCATGATTTGGTGTCCTGGATCTGCATCATCGATATTCATCCATTCATGAACGTCTTCTTCATCACGTTCGTGGCAATCTATTTCTTGTAGCATACCGAGAATTTCGGACATATCATTCTGTTCGTCATTTTCAATCATACCTTGTGAATTTTCTTCTGTGTCCAAAATTTTATTCCAGGCTTTCGTCAAATTCTCTTCCTTTACACTATTCCATGCTGCGCTGATCATGTAGGACGCGTCTTTCAAGTCAATATTCTTATGATTTCTTAAGAGACGTTCTTCTCCATCTTCTTCTTTTAATAACAATAGCTTACGCAACAATTCTTTCCTGTAATATCGTTTGAAAGTCTCAATAACGCCTTGATCCATGGGCTGTAATAAGGAGGTTACGTTAGGTGGAAGGAATATTACCTTTTTGAACTCGTCTTTTTCGTTTAAAATATCACATGACGGATGAGTTGGTGCATTGTCAAGGAAAAGTGGTGTTTTCTCCCTCTTCCCATTCTTTAGCTGATGAGCTTTTACAGAGGGTACGAAAACGTCCCATTCATAAAAATCGTACTGTCCATCCAGGCACTCTTTTGTGAGGTGTACACAACAGGCAAGGCTAACATACTAACGTGCTTGAAACAACGCGGTTTCTTACTTTTACCAATAACGAACATAGGCAGTCGGTGACTTCCAGTAGCATTACCACAAACCAAAGCTGTAATACGGTCCTTGCTTGTTTTAGGACCAGGTTCTGCTAATTCATGACGTGAAAAAAGAGTTTTTCTCGGTAAAGGTTTCCAGTAATTCCAGTTTCGTCAGCATTGGAAACGTTTTCGAGAGCATAATCTTCTTCCCTTAATACGTCCCTTAGTTTGACTTTGAAAGAATCAGCTGCTGAAGACTCAGCCGACAGTTTTTCTCCCTGTATTGTAAGCTCACGAATGGCGTGTCTTGTCTTGAAGCGTTTTAACCAGCCCGTGCTCGCTTTAAAGTTCGAAGGCCCTCCAAGTTTTTCGTTGAACTGCATTGCCTTGTCACACAGAATGGGACCTGAGATAGGTTCTCCTTCCGATCTCTTTTGTGTAAACCACTTGTAAACAGTATCATGTAGATCTGTGTTAGTGGCGAGCTTCATAGTTTTACGGCTTGTTGATCTATCAGTAGAATCAAGCATAGCTATAAAATTTGCTATGCTCGTCTTTTGTTTTTATATATATACGTAATTGTCGACTTCCCCACCTTGTACTCATGCAGATTCACCTTATTCTAACCTTTCAATAATCTCGTACTTGTCCCTCACAGAAAGGACAACACGTTTACGTTTAAGAATTTTGTATCGTCAAGTTCACTTCTTCACGCAGCAGCACACAAGTGGTCGTAACAGAGAACATAAGGTGATTGCACCGTGAGAAGCTCTTCTTGGGGGCGTGCAATCCTTCAAACTGTGCGGAGCGGCACGCCTCAACTCTAAGCTGGCGCAGCTGATGCCGTGAACAGCTTTGATACTGCCGCTACCTCTACTGCCAGTGCCAAGCCCCCAGAAGTGTGCTGATTGTTAAAATACTGCGACTGGCGGCTTGGCCGGTCAGCAGCGCCCTGTGAAGGCCCCATTAGAAGCAATGTTCCGCTAGCGGTGGCCCAGTGCGCGACTACTGTGGAAACTTGGTTTGGGAGTGAGGTGGATGATGGACGGTAGGGTGGGAGAGTAACAGGCGCAAGCGAGTACACAGTTCGGTTAAGCGGTCGTTCGGTTGACCGACGTTCGGATAATCGACGCTCTACTGTACCACTACTTTATTTGTTATACAGCAGCTACTACTGTTGAATATTATGTCACTAATACTAATAGTAATACTAATACTTCTACTAGGATTACTTACGATAGTGTTATCACCACAGACCCTTGGAGTACAGTTAAATTGCATGCTGCATTGGGTAATTACGTTATTTATCTTTACTGTAATCTAAGGTGAAAAAACACACACACACACACACACAAACAAACAATTTACTACTATCGGAATGCATCTAGTTTCTCCCTATGCTCCATACCAGAGCGGCCATTCTGTCGGTTTCTGTAATATTTTGCTGCCTCGAGACACTATAGCGACGCACCAGAGCACATCACTTGTTTTCCAGAGATTATTTTCGTTCTTCTTCGGTAAGATTGTCCCCGCCTCCCTTCACTATTTCGATACTGAGCATATGATTTGTCGGGCTTCCCTCTCATTTCCTGGGATCGTCTATAGGTTTTACTCGTCTCTGCTGTCGTGGCTGTTGGCTTTATAATAAGGTCACAAAAGCCATGGGGTTGGGGTTGCTTGGGGGAAGAGACCAAACAAAAGCCATGGGATACCTCCTAATATCGTGTCGTACCTCCTTTTGCCCGGCGTATTTCAGAAATTAGATATGACATGTAATCAACAAGTTATTGGAAGTCCCCTAGAGAAATATTAGGCCTTGCTACCTCTACAGCCGTCCGTAACTGAGAAAGTGTTGCTGCTGCACTAATTTGGACACGAGCTGACCTCTCGACTATGTCCTATAAAAGTTCGATGGGATTTATGTTGGGAGATCTGGGCGCCCAAACTATTCGCTCGAAATGACCAGAATGTTCTTCAAACCAATCACGAATAATTACGGTACGATGATATAGCACCATGTCATCCATAAAATCCCCATCGCTGTTTGGGAACATGACGTCAGTGAACGGCTGAAAACGGTCTCAAGATAGCAGACCTACTGCATTCCATGCAAACCCATATCACAGGATTATGGAACCACCATCAGCTTGAGTAGTTCCTTGTTGACAACTTGGGTCCATCGCTTCGCGGGGTTTGTGCCACACTCGAACCCTACCGTCAGCTCTTACCAACTGAAATCGGGACTCATCTCACCACGGAGGATTTTCAGTCGTCTAGGGTCCAACCGATGTGGTCACGATCCCAATAGAGTCGCAGCAGGCGATGTCATGCTGTTTGTAAAGGCATTCGCATCGGTCGTCTGCTGCCATAGCCCATTAACACCATTTTTCGCCGCACTGTCCTAACGGAGAAGTTCATCGTACGTCTCACATTGCTTTATGCCGTTATTTCACACAGTGATGCTTGTCTGTAAGCACTGACAACTCTACGCAATCGCCGCTGTTGTTGGTCGTTAAGTGAAGACCGTCGGCCACTGCGTTGTCCATGGTTGAAGGTATGTGGCATTCTTTCCACCCACTTGACACTAGGGATCTGGGAATACTGATGTCCCTAACGATTTCCGAATGTCTCGTACGTCCAGCCCAACTATGTTTCCGCTTTCTAAGTCTGTTAATTCCCTCTTGCGGCCATAATCACGTCGGAAACATCTTCACGTGAATCAACTGAGCTCCACGAAAGCACTGCCCTTTTATACACTGTGTGATCAAAAGTATACGGACACCCAAAAAATCATACGTTTTTCATATTAGGTGCATTGTACTGCCACCTACTGCCAGATACTACATACCAGCGGCCTGAGTAGTCTTTAGACATCGTGAGAGAACGGAATAGGATGCTCCGCGGATCTCACGGGCGTCGAACGTCGTCAGATGATTGGGTGTCACCTGCATCATTCGTGTGATTCCACTCTCCTAAACCTCCATAGGTCCACTGTTTTCGATGTGATAGTGAAATGGAAACGCGAAGGGACATGTACAACACAAAAGCGTACCTGTAGACCTCGTCTGTTGATTGACAGTCACCGCCGACAGTGTAAGAGGGTCGTAATATGTAATAGGCAGACATCTATCCAGACCATCATACAGGAATTCCAAACTTAGTCACGACCCACTGCATGTACTATGACAGTTAGGCGGAAGGTGAGAAAACTTGAATTATGGTCGAGCGGCTGCTCATAAAACACACATCACGCCGGTAAACGCCAAACGATGCCTCGCTTGGTGTAAGGAGCGTAAACATTGGACGATTGAACAGTGAAAAAACATTGAGTGGAGTGACGAATCACAGTACACAATGTGGCGATCTGATGGCTGGGTGTTTGTACGGTGAATGCGCGGATGCCAGCGTGTGTAGTGAGAACAGTAAGATTCGGAGGCGATGGTGTTATGGAGTGCTCGTGTTTGTTATGGAAGGCGCTGGCACCCCTTGTTGTTTTGTTTTGCGTGGCACTATCACAGCACAGACCTACATTGATGTTTTAAGCACCTTCTTGCTTCCCGCTGTTGAAGAGCAATTCGGGAATGGCGCCTGTGGCGGAGTGGTTACACGAGAATAACATCCCTGTAATGGACTGGCCTGCACAGAGTCCTGACCTGAGTCCTATGGAACACCTTTGGAATGTTTTGGAACGTCGAATTCGTACCAGGCCTCACCGACAAACATAGATATCTGTCTTCAGTGCAGCACTTCGTGAAGAATGGGCTGCCATCCCTCAGAAACCTTCCAGCACGCCTGTGAGACTGGAAGCTGTCATCAAAGCTAAGGGTAGGCCAACTGCAACACCGAAAATGCAGGATGCTTGGCACCTGCTACCGATGTATAACTTTTTTTAAATTTTATGTAAATATTTGTATTTTAAATGATTTCTTTTAATAAATACGGACATTGCTTCACTGTATGTGTACATTTAGGTAAAGTCTTTTGACGTTTCATTGTGTTTATCTGTGTTTTACTGTGAAACTTATAAACTCTGGGAAAAAGACAATGGAATTGCTATTTGCATCGACTAGCAACGATAATAGCAGTGCCTGTGAGTTGAAAAATCTTTGGGTAGGGAGTTGTTGCGCAGAGCGCGCGAAGAGAGCAAGAGACGGGTTCCAGCACTTGTAGTGTGCGGTTGTGTGTTGTTAACGCTCTCGCAGTATAGAGTACCATTTTCAGCGGCATCATGTACGCGCGCCATCCAGATGTCTAGAGCAGGAGTACGGACAGTGGACGGGCGGAAGAGGCTGTATTAATTACGATTGCCCGTTCCTATCATTAGCCGTGGCTCCACAATATGCTACCGTCTTCAACGACAGCAGCAGTTGCAGCAACACAGTTTCGTCGGCTCCAAGTATCGCCGTATGCACAGCACTGATGTAAGAATGTTCATTGGTAGAAAGTATTAACGGCTTACCCAGCAGCACAACTGAATGTGATTTGACTGATAAGATTTATTTAAATAATAATCAGTTAAAGTCAGGGCGATTGTTACCTCATTGCCCCCAGACATTGTTACCTAGCAGGACCCTTGTTCCTTTTTTCCCCTAATATGCTAACAGAGTGTCATAAGAAACAAATTGAATAGTTACAGGCAGTTTATTAATGAATAATTTCTCTTTTCAGAATTTTTGTCTCAGTCTACTTTCAATTAACTGTTATACAACAGAGGCTTCAGTATATGTTTGAAGCAAAGCAATTTCATTTTTCAAGTATGAGCATCAATCACTGGCAAAAATCCAAATCTATCGCCAAGAACCGACAGAACATGTTGCCATGCCTAATACGGTGTAGGAAAACCGTTGGCATTCGAAACAGCTTCTAGTTGTCTCGGAAAGGATAAACACAGGACCTGTATGGTTTTCAAGGGAATTTTATACCATTCTTCCCACAAAATTGTGGGAATTTCAGGTACCGATGAGATCACAAATGCTCAATAATACTGAGATCTACTGATTGTGGCGGCCAGGGGAGATGCGACAGCTCATCCTCGTGCTCACAGAACCAGTCTTGGACGAGATGAGCTGTGTGAACAGGGGTTCTTTAGTATTGGAACAGCGCATCGCCATTGGGAAACAAACACTGTAAGCTGGGTTGGACGTCATCAGGCAAAATTGTCACATAAACTTTGGCAGTAATGTGAACTTGCAGAGTAGCCATGGAGTCCATGGAATACTACGAGCCGGCCGGTGTGGCCGAGGGGTTCTAGGCGCTTCAGTATGGAACCGCTCGACCGCTACGGTCGCAGGTTCGAATCCTGCCTCGGGCATGGATCTGAGTGATGTCCTTAGGTTCGTTAGGTTTAAGTAGTTCTAAGTTCTAGGGGACTGATTACCTCAGATGTTAAGTCCCATAGTGCTCAGAGCCATTTGAACCAGTTTTTGAATACCACGATGTGGCTGTGCAAATCATCAGCGAACCCCCCCCCCCTCCCCAATTTCTCATTCTTCCATTGCTCCACACTGCAGCTTTTGTGGCTATGAATGGTTTTGGAATTGCAGCTGTCCCTGAAATTCCCAGTTTATGGAGTTCCCATCGTGTTGTTTTAGTGCTAACAGGATTCGGAAGTGCGAATTTAAGTTCTGATTTGACTTTTGCAGCTGTCGCACTCTTATTTTTTGTTACAGTCCTCTTCAGTGAGTGTCTGTTCTGATCACTCAATACACACTTCCGTCCGCCTGACTTACCGGACGATATTTTTCGCATTTCTTCTGTATTAGGTATAAATCGTCGATAACACGCCCCTTCGAAAACGAAACACGTCGGCTCCGTTGGTTAGGGGAGAACCCACCACACGAGCACCAACAATTTACCAACATTCGAATTCACTTAGCTCCGACATGAAGCACTCACAATTACAAAGAACACTGTTCTAATCACGATTGACACTTTCCAAGTACTGGGACCATTGCACAGGTGCCGTTAGTGGTCAAATGCAACACCATAGCCTGCAGGTTTGGCCAGCATCTTCATTAATGTTCATGAATGCATTTATCGCAGTATTTCCAAATTTTTGTCCAACCCTTGTACATCTGGTATACGTGATAAAACGAAGTCGTTAATACAAACGCAAAAATAAATTAGGTTAAACATAGTTATTTAGTTTGTATGATTTACATCATACCTCTCTTTTCGCTACCGTTAGAAAGAAGTTCTCTGAGGTCACAAAAGTGATGGGATACGTCGGCCTTCCTTTCACCGGTGTAGTACTGCAGCTCGACCTGGCATGGGCTGAAAACGTTAATTGGAAGTTCCTTGTAGAAAAATTGAGACATGACGCCTCTATAGCCATCCATAACTTTGAAATAGTTTCCGGTGCAGGATTTCAGGATTTTATGCACGAATTGATGTCTCGATTATGTCCGATAAATGTTCGATGGGATCCATGTCGGGAAATCTGGGTTGCCCAAATCAATTACTCTAATCTGCCAGGAAGTTTCAATTACTCGAATTGTTCAGAACATTTTGAAAACCAATCGTGAACAATCGTGGCCTTGTGGTACGGCGCATTGTCATCCATAGACATTCCATTGTTGTTTGGGAACATGAAGTTTTTGAGTGGCCCCAAATAGTCTCCAAGTATCCGAAAATATCAATTTCCAGGCAATGATCGGCTGAGTTGGACCAGAGGAGCTAGTTCATTCCATGTAAACACAGCCCTCACTATCGTGCAGCCACTACCAGCCTGCACAGTGCCTTGTTGACAACTTCGTTCCGTGGCTTCGTGGGGTCTGTGTCACACGTGAAATCGAAATCGGGTCTCGTCTGACCAGGCCACGTTCTCCAGTCGTCTAGAGTCCAGCCGATAAGGTCACGAGCCAGAAGAGGCGCTGCAAGCGATATCGTGCTCTTAGCAAAGGCACTCGCGTCGCTCATCTGCTGCTTTAACTCATTGGCATCAGATTTTGGCTCACTGTCAGAAAGGATCTGTACGCCATACGTCCCACATTGATTTCTGTGGGTATTTCACCCAGTCTTGCTTGTCTGTTAGCACTCACAAAGCTACGAAAACGCCACTGCTTTCGATCGTTAAGTGCAGGCTGCCAGCCACTGCGTTGTCCGTGGTGAGAGGTAATGCCTGAAATGTGGTGTTATTGGCACACTCTTTACACTGTGGATCTGCGAATATTGAATTATCTAAAGATTTTCGAAATGGAATGGCCTATGCGTCTAGCTCAAACTACCATTCTGCGTTCAGAGTCTGTTAATTCCCGTCGTGTGGCCATAATAGAGTCGAAAACCTTTTCACATGAACCACCTGATTACAAATGACAGCTCCGCCAATGCCCTGCCATTTTATCTCTAGTGTACGGGTTAATGCCGTCATCTGTTCATGTGCGTATCACTATCCCATTACTTCCGCGTAAAGCTTTTCATACGCTTCAAAGTCTGTGGCTGCTAATGATGTTCGTATAGATGTTGGCAAATGATATTTCTTACTCACGACATGCCTTAGCAACTTTGGTATGTGGTCCCACTGGTTGACATACCCAAAAATTTGTGATTTGTTTTGGCCAATTTGCACCAGTTACAAAGTGGAGCTGGTGCTATGCTTATGCGATGTAAGTGCTGTGCAAAGTGATAGTGATTGAATATCAGCTGCACTGTCTGGTACCGAGCGCTGCGGGTTTCGAATCCGTACCAGACGGCATGGACCTCGATTACCACTAGAGGTCTCTGCAGCCGTCGCGCCGTAAGGCCGTGACCTACGTGAGCGACAGAAGCGAGCGACAGCGAGTTACTTCTGGATACGCGACACTCCAGCGACAAGCAGCAACATCGGGCGAAAACCTTGGGTGTCCTGCGTGCGAGCGACCATGTCGCGCTACAAGATGGCTGCTTAAGAGCCAACCAGCTGTTTCTATAAAACAGCGTCCTTAAGCTGTCGAATACTGCAGCTGGAGAGTACGGCTACAGAATTAGGTTTACCTAAGAAAATAAAGCGAAACGAAATGATGTGCATGAAATTTACAAAGGGAGTTATCTCCACGGAGAATTTCGTAAGTATTGTCAACTACGAAGATCACCAGACAAGATCACTGTCTCCGAATCATGGGTAATACTGACGGCTCTGCCGACTTCAAGCACAGTAACGGAGAGGTTAGTAA
The DNA here is from genome assembly GCF_023897955.1 of Schistocerca gregaria. Taxonomy (NCBI): domain Eukaryota; kingdom Metazoa; phylum Arthropoda; class Insecta; order Orthoptera; family Acrididae; genus Schistocerca; species Schistocerca gregaria. The sequence goes on along the minus strand of NC_064931.1, from coordinate 597,845,637 downwards.
AGTCTCGATCACATTTCCGGGCCTGGGTTGGCGTAATCTAAAGGTCTATAACCTGCCCTACGAACTTACTGACCAGCGCCTCCAGGACTCTTTTTCAGTGTACGGCACTGTTTTCACTATTTCTCGAGACTGCTGGGTCAACAACAGATTCTTCAACGTTGACAAAGGCGTTCGGACTGTTCGGATGGAGCTCGCGCAGATATTCCATCCTTTATTAGGGTTGGTGGCTGTAGGGGATTAGTAGTGTACGAAGGACAACCTCGTATGTGTGCAATCTGCAACTCTGCCGGCCATATGCGCTCAGAGTGTTCATGGAGGCGCCCAGTACAAATTACGTCTTTTGTCGGTGAAGGCAGCGGCGTGGCACCTGCGAGGCAGCCATCCTATGCGGCCGCTTTGACTCTAACGCTCACGCGGCACGCGGCCCCTGCGCCAATGACCGTCGCGGAGCACGCCTTGTTTACGCCGGACGTCGCCGGCCCCAGTGCGGCCGTGCCTGTGCAGGATCCCGCTTCGCCCGAACGTTCAGGCCCCTCCGATGCTGTCAGTGACCTTGCAGCTCCGCAGATTCTGACACCAGAGGAATTGTCTCCTTCTGAGACTGCGACAGCCCCTATCTGCGACACAAGTGAGGGCCCTACAAATGACATGCTCCGTGAGCGTGAAGACAGCTCTTCTGTCGCCAACCCCACACCCATGGATACCACTTCCTCTCCCAAAAAATCCAAAAAGGCCAAGAAAGAAAAGTCTGGCAATCATGGCGCACAATCGCCCCCAAGCACCAAATAGATCCGCGTGTCACAGAAGCAGGACTCTGAGTTATGGGACCAGCTGAAATAGAAAGTAATGAGAGTCACTGAAAAACTGCGGGAAGAGAAAACGACCATACGGCCGGAAAATGTAACTACTACTGATATCGTCTGTAACCAGCAAGAGGCCATGGACACCGAAATTCCACCCCCACCCCCGTCACCAGGCCCGGGGGTTGATGACTGGGCAGATGATGCTGAACCGGGAGGTCACTCATACCTCCTTGTCTCGCTGCTTAAATGAATAGACCCCAGACCTACAACATTATAACCGTCAACATCCAGCGCATTCAGAGTGCCTTAAAGCTACGTGCTCTGCAATACTTTTTGTATGTAACTCAGGTTGATGTCACATTCCTCTAGGAGGTTTTAACGAATATATCCATTCCCGGTTATGCCACAATTACCAACATCAGTAAAGAGGACTCAGCTGGAACGGAAATTTTGAACAGAGAGGGGATTCCAGTAACGGACATAAAGTTACTAGCTAATGGAAGGGGAATATCATGCCGAACAAACGGACTTTTAATTGTCAGTGTGTATGTGTCCTCTGGTAGCGGCCACCGCCGGCAACGTGGCAATTTTTTCCGGACGGATGTACCTGAATTAATCAAAAATGGCTCTGAGCACTATGGGACTTAACATCTGTGGTCATCAGTCCCCTAGAACTTAGAACTACTTAAACCTATCTAACCTAAGGACATCACACACATCCATGCCCGAGGCAGGAGTCGAACCTGCGATCGTAGCAGTTTCGCGGTTCCGGACTGCGCGCCTAGAACCACTAGACCACCGCGGCCGGCTCCTGAATTAATCGGCCTCCACACTGACAACATTCTCCTCGGAGGGGATTTCAATTGTACAGTTAACGACAAGGATCAGATTCCTAATACCAACATTTGCGAGGAACTTAGGCGTCTCGTTCATGGTCTTCAGCTCCGTGATGCGTGGGAAAAACTCCACGGCGAACAGGTGGCCTTCACTCATGTCACCCACTGCTCTGCAAGCCACATTGATCGAATTTACGTTTTGCGCAGCTTCCAGGAGGCATTCGTAAATGACGATATAGCCCCAATCAGCTTCTCCAACCATTGTGCCTACCAGATATATGTGCAACACCTACGACCCACGTTCTTCCGGGGGAAAGGCTACTGGAAACTCAATGTCAGTATATTGCGAGATGAGGAGCTTGATGTGGAGGTAGCGCGAGCCTGGCAGCAGGCTCTCCAGGCTCGAACCAGATACCGCACAACGCTGGACTGGTGACTCCAGGTTGCTAAGCCGAGACTAAGATCCACGATTATCTCCTATGCCCGGCAAAAAGAGTTTTGGCGCAATCAAACAATTGAAACCTACTTTCAAGGCTTACGGGAACTGTACAATGACGCTAGTCTTCTCAACCCTGAAACTGCACGCAATGTCAAAAGGTGTAAGGCGCGAATAACGGTCCTTCAGAGGAGGAAAATGGACGTCTAAGTAGTCCGCACACGGCCTCAGGAGAAACTACGTCCCTCTATCACCTTCTTTGGGCATTCAAGCAACGGAAGGCCGCTTTCATGGACGACATCACCGATGCGGAAGGGCACAAACTCACCAGCACCAGTGACGTACTCAAACATCCCCATGAGCATTTTAGTGACCTTTACCGAACGAAGCCTATAAATGCACTAGCTTGTGCTGCGCTTGTTCGTCATCTACCCAATCGTCTTACGCAGGAGGATGCAGAACACCTTGTCTCTCCCTGTGATAAGGAGGACATCCACGATGCCGTTCTTTCAGCAGCGGAAAAGAAGACACCAGGTCCAGGCGGACTCTCAGCGGAGTTCTATATACATTATTGGAAACTTCTTGGTGACACATTACTCGCCATTGCCAACGAACTTCCCCTGGCAGGCGATATACCCCGAGATTTTAAAGAAGGCATCATTGTCCTTATACCAAAAAAGAGTCATAGCCGGAATTTGGACAAAATACGCCCCATCACGATACTCAACGAAGATTCCAAGGTCACGACACGAGTTGTCAAAACACGCGTGCAGAAAGTCTTAGGCACGATTCTAGGGAACCATCAGCATAGTGCTATTCTAGGGAGGAGCATCATCAACGCCGCCTGTACCCTGCGAGACACTATTACCACCTTTGCAGAGTCCAACAGATCCGCTGCTCTTCTCTTCTTGGGCTTTGATAAAGCGTATGACCGTATTAGTCATGACTACTTACACATGGTACTGCAAGAGATGGTGTTTGGCTTTCGGTTTCTGAATACCATCCGACAGGTCACTACAAATGCGATGTCGCGCGTTCTGATCAATGGTCACTTAAGCCAGTCAGTATTAATTGAGCGATCCCAGGCAGGGGTGCCCCCTATTGATGTTGCTCTACGCCATCGCTGTAGACGCCTTTTGGCCAGGATCACTGAAATAACGTCAGGACTGGTGATCGGCAGCATTAGGCACCGATGTATTGCTTATGCAGACGATACCTGCATTGGGGTCTCTTCACACGACTATATAATGGCAATTGCCCAGGCCATGCAGGAATTCACTATGTCCACAGGAGTCAAACTGAATGACAAGAAAACAGTCCTTTTTCAAATCGGCAGAGGTATCCGCAATGTAGACAACCTGGATTGGTGCAGCGCCAGCAGTAGTCATAAGTCACTGGGTATTCACCTGGACACAAACCCTGCTAGAATGTTTACCAGGAACTGTAAACACATGCTGCAGCAGATCCGTGCAACTTTTAAATTGTACACAGACAGAGAACTAAATCTGCTACAAAAAGTCAAAATCATCAGTCTCACAATTGCCAGTAAATTTAGCTACCTGGCGCAGATTCTTCCGGCGCCACCCCCTGTAGTTGACAGCATTCAGAGGGCGCTTTGCTGGTTTGTCATCGAGAAACATACCCTCTCGAAACCTGACGAGCAAGCTACACCGCGATGCAGAGCGCCTCTCTCGCAGAGTCTGCCACTTGAGTTTGCTAAACGTCTCCGTAACAATATCACGGTTACCAAATAACCCTGTGACGAAACGCGCCAATCTTCTTTGGATCTTCTCTATCTCCTCCGTCAACCAGATCTGGTACGGATCCCACAGTGATGAGCAATACTCAAGTATAGGTCGAACGAGTGTTTTGTAAGCCACCTCCTTTGTTGATGGACTACATTTTCTAAGAACACTCCCAATGAATCTCAACCTGGCACCCACCTTACCAACAATTAATTTTATATGATCATTCCACTTCAAATCGTTCCGCACGCATACTCCCAGATATTTTACAGAAGTAACTGCTACCAGTGTTTGTTCCGCTATCATATAATCATACAATAAAGGACCCTTCTTTCTATGTATTCGCAAGACATTACATTTATCTGTGTTAAGGGACAGTTGACACTCCCTGCACCAAGTGCCTATCCGCTGCAGATCTTCCTGCATTTCGCTACAATTTTCTAATGCTGCAAATTCTCTGTATACTGCAGCATCGTCCTCGAAAAGCCGCATGAGACTTCCGACACTATCTACTAGGTCATTTATATATATTGTGAAAAGCAATGGACCCATAACACTCCCCTGTGGCACGCCAGAGGTTACTTTAACGTCTGTAGACGTCTCTCCATTGATAACAACATGCTGTGTTCTGTTTGCTAAAAACTCTTCAATCCAGCCACACAGCTGGTCTGATATTCCGTAGAATCTTACTTTGTTTATCAGGCGACAGTGCGGAACTGTATCGGACGCCTTCCGGAAGTCAAGAAAAATAGCATCTACCTGGAAGCCTGTATCTAATATTTTCTGGGTCTCATGAACAAATAAAACGAGTTGGGTCTCACACGATCGCATTTTCCGGAATCCATGTTGATTCCTACAGAGTAGATTCTGGGTTTCCAAAAACGACATGATACTAGAGCAAAAAAACATGTTCTAAAATTCTACAACAGATCGACGTCAGAGATATAGGTCTATAGTTTTGCACATCTGCTCGACGACCCTTCTTGAAGACTGGGACTACCTGTGCTCTTTTCCAATCATTTGGAACCTTCCATTCCTCTAGAGACTTGCGGTACACGGCTGTTAGAAGGGGGGCAAGTTCTTTCGCGCACTCTGTGTAGAATCGAATTGGTATCCCGTCAGGTCCGGTGGACTTTCCTCTGTTGAGTGATTCCAGTTGCTTTTCTATTCCTTGGACACTTATATCGATGTCAGCCATTTTTTCGTTTGTGCGAGGGAAGAATATTTAACACAAATGACTCAGAGAACCAGGAGGGAACAGGATGCGCATTTTGAGATTTTCGTGCTCAAGTATGATTTAAGAATACGCTATCAAAAGAAACTGCAATAATGGGAGCAGAGGACACCAAATCTACACTCTCTCTTCTTAAAGGTTTACATCAAGGGCATGAAAACCACCTGGTAGCCAATGAGACAATAGAATACGTAAACGAACTGGAAAGGAAAGGCCGGAGAGTCTCCATGTATAGGAAATGAGCGCGAGGAGAGCAATGAGAGAAGTTTTCAATGACTTTGAAAGTAAAATTTTGTCAGTCCAACTGAGTAGAAACCCTTAGAGGTTTTATATTAAGTGTATTCGCAATTGAGAATGAGGACAACAGCAATAAGCTGTATAATGGAACGACGACAATGAAAATTTCTGCCGGAGCGGGACTCGAACCCAGATTTCCCCCTTATAGCGAGCTGTCGCCTTACCAAGTTTTTTTATCTCATTTTGTTCGTTATTGTTCGTTCTATTTGTTCGGGACGGACGTCCCATCACGTTTGTTCAAGTTCATCAGTCATCCATTAACTCAGTTTTTTTTTTTTATTACAGAGGGCAGCTAACCCTCTGACCGAACACGCTGAGCTACCGTGCCGGCTCCATTTGGCTATCCCTGCACGACCCACGGCCACATCCAAACTTCCATATGTCGTCAACCATACGTGTACGACCTGGACTCTTACATCCACTATGTATATTCCCGTACAGGTCAGACGTTGTACTTGAAACTCGCTTGTCTGGTATTGGCAAAGAAATATAATATTTCTGTGCCTCTGTTATTCTGATTACGATGCAAAGTTCCTTTGCTTTTGCATCTTAATCAGAATAACACAGGCACTGCGATATCGTACTTCGAGGTTTTGCTCTTATGTAAAATCAGTAAGCGGTTCTAAATCATCTGTTCATTCACTCAGAGACCACACTGGCGCCGAAAAGGAAAATAACAAAGAGAATGCCAAAATACTGAATTCGGCCTTCCGAAATTATTTCACCGTAGAAGATTGTAACACAGTTCCTACTTTCCGTAACCGCTGTTGTTGTTGTTGTTGTCTTCAGTCCTGAGACTGGTTTGATGCAGCTCTCCATGCTACTCTGTCCTGCGCAAGCTTCTTCATCTCCCAGTACCTACTGCAACCTACATCCTTCTGAATCTGCTTAGTGTATTCATCTCTTGGTCTCCATCTACGATTTTTACCCTCCACGCTGCCCTCCAATGCTAAATTTGTGATCCCTTGATGCCTCAAAACATGTCCTACTAACCGATCCCTTCTTCTAGTCAAGTTGTGCCACAAACTTCTCTTCTCCCCAATCCTGTTCAATACCTCCTCATTAGTTACGTGATCTATCCACCTTATCTTCAGCATTCTTCTGTAGCACCACATTTCGAAAGCTTCTATTCTCTTCTTGTCCAAATTAGTTATCGTCCATGTTTCACTTCCATACATGGTTACACTCCATACAAATACTTTCAGAAACGACTTCCTGCTACATAAATCTATATTCGATGTTAACAAATTTCTCTTCTTCAGAATCGTTTCCTTGCCATTGCCAGTCTACATTTTATTTCCTCTCTACTTCGACCATCATCAGTTATTTTACTTCCTAAATAGCAAAACTCTTTTACTACTTTAAGTGTCTCATTTCCTAATCTAATTCCCTCAGCATCACCCGATTTAATTTGACTACATTCCATTATCCTCGTTTTGGTTTTGTTGATGTTCATCTTATATCCTCGTTTCAAGACACTATCCATTCCGTTCAACTGCTCTTTCAAGTCCTTTGCCGTCTCTGACAGAATTACAATGTCATCGGCGAACCTCAAAGTTTTTACTTCTTCTCTGTGAATTTTAATACCTACTCCAAATTTTTCTTTTGTTTCCTTTACTGCTTGCTCAATATACAGATTGAATAACATCGGGGAGAGGCTACAACCCTGTCTCACTCCTTTCCCAACCACTGCTTCCCTTTCATGCCTCTCGACTCTTATGACTACCATATGGTTAATGTACAAATTGTAAATAGCCTTTCGCTCCCTGTATTTTACCCCTGCCACCTTTAGAATTTGAAAGAGAGTATTCCAGTCAACATTTTCAAAAGCTTTCTCTAAGTCTACAAATGCTAGAAACGTAGGTTTGCCTTTTCTTAATCTTTCTTCTAAGATAAGTCGTAAGGTCAGTATTGCCTCACGTGTTCCCACATTTCTACGGAATCCAAACTGATCCTTCCCTAGGTCCGCATCTACCAGTTTTTCCATTCGTCTGTAAAGAATTCGCGTTAGTATTTTGCAGCTGTGACTTATTAAACTGATAGTTCGGTAAATTTCACATCTGTCAACACCTTCCTTATTTGGGATTGGAATTATTATATTCTTCTTGAAGTGTGAGGGTATTTCGCCTGTCTCATACATCTTGCTCACCAGCTGGTAGAGTTTTGTCATGACTGGCTCTCCCAAGGCCGTCAGTAGTTCTAATGGAATGTTGTCTACTCCGGGGGCCTTGTTTCGACTCAGGTCTTTCAGTGCTCTGTCAAACTCTTCACGCAGTATCGTATCTCCCATTTCGTCTTCATCTACATCCCCCTCCATTTCCATAATATTGCCCTCATGTACATCGCCCTTGTACAAACCTTCTATATACTCCTTCCACCTTTCTGCCTTCCCTTCTTTCCTTAGAACTGGGTTGCCATCTGAGCTCTTGATATTCATACACGTGGTTCTCTTCTCTCCAAAGGTCTCTTTAAATTTCCTGTAGGCAGTATCTATCTTACCCCTATTGAGATAAGCTTCTACATCCGTACATTTGTCCTCTAGCCATCCCTGCTTAGCCATTTTGCACTTCCTGTCGATCTCATTTTTGAGACGTTTATATTCCTTTTTGCCTGCTTCATTTACTGCATTTTTATATTTTCTCCTTTCATCAATTAAATTCAATATTTCTTCTGTTACCCAAGGATTTCTATTAGCACTCGTCTTTTTACCTACTTTATCCTCTGCTGCCTTCACTACTTCATCCCTCAGAGCTACCCATTCTTCTTCTACTGTGTTTCTTTCCCCCATTCCTGTCAGTTGTTCCCTTATACTCTCCTTGAAACTCTGTACAACCTCTGGTTCTTTCAGCTTATCCAGATCCCATGTCCTTAAATTCCCACCTTTTTGCAGTTTCTTCAGTTTTAACCTACAGGTCATAACCCATAGATTGTGGTCAGAGTCCACATCTGCCCCTGGAAATGTCCTACAATTTAAAACCTGATTCCTAAATCTCTGTCTTACCATTATATAATCTATCTCATACCTTTTAGTATCTCCAGGATTCTTCCATGTATACAACCTTCTTTTATGATTCCTATGATTAAGTTATGCTCTGTGCAAAATTCTACCAGACGGCTTCCTCTTTCATTTCTTAACCCCAATCCATAATCACCTACTATGTTTCCTTCTCTCCCTTTTCCTACTGACGAATTCCAGTCACCCATGACTGTTAAATTTTCGTCTCCCTTCACTACTTGAATAATTTCTTTTATCTCATCATACATTTCATCAATTTCTTCATCATCTGCAGAGCTAGTTCTCATATAAACTTGTACTACTGTAGTAGGCATGGGCTTTGTGTCTATCTTGGCCACAATAATGCGTTCACTATGTTGTTTGTAGTAGCTTACCCGCACTCCTATTTTTTGATTCATTATTAAACCTACTCCTGCATTACCCCTATTTGATTTTGTATTTATAACCCTGTATTCACCTGGCCAAAAGTCTTGTTCCTCCTGCCACCGAACTTCACTAATTCCCACTATATCTAACTTTAACCTATCCATTTCCCTTTTTAAATTTTCTAACCTACCTGCCCGATTAAGGGATCTGACATTCCACGCTCCGATCCGTAGAACGCCAGTTTTCTTTCTCCTGATAACGGCGTCTCCTGAGTAGTTCCCGCCCGGAGATCCGAATGGAGGACTATTTTACCTCCGGAATATTTTACCCAAGAGGACGCCATCATCATTTAATCATACAGTAAAGCTGCATGTCCTCGGGAAAAATTACGGCTGTAGTTTCCCCTTGCTTTCAGCCGTTCGCAGTACCAGCACAGCAAGGCCGTTTTGGTTAATGTTGCAAGGCCAGATCAGTCAATCATCCAGACTGTTGCCCCTGCAACTACTGAAAAGGCTGCTGCCCCACTTCAGGAACCACATGTTTGTCTGGCCTCTCAACAGATTCCCCTCCGTAACCGTACGAAGGTCGAAATTACAGATAATGAGATACCCTATTGTGGAATAGGAAAGCAATTACAATAGCTTACTAATGGAAAGGCATCAGGACCAAATGAGACACCTACAAGATTCTACAAAGATTATACGAAAGGACTAGCTCCTTTCTGATAGTAGTTTATCGTAGAGCTCTAGAGCAATGAAAGGAACCTTGGTCATTCCCGTTTCCAAGAAGGTCCGAAAGACAGATACACACAATTATAAGCCTCTAAAATTGACGTCAATCTGTTGTAGAATTGCGGAACGTGTTTTATGCTAAGGAATTATTATGTTTTTGGAGAACGGAGGTACCTCTATAAAAATCAACTTGGATTCGGCCGCTCTGTTCTTGCATGAGATCCATAGCGCTGTAGACAAAACGGCGCTGAGGTTGGTGCCGTGGTCTTTGTCTTCAGGAAGGCATTTGACACCGTCGTGCACCCGCCCCGCATGTAGTGATACAAAGATGAGGTTATCGATTATCGAGTCAGATTTGCGTTTAAATTTAAGGCAGTTAGAGCTCAACCTGTTGCTCTTAACGGAAAAATATCGACAGATTTAAAGGCAATTTCCCGAGTAACACGAGGAAATGTGAGAGGATCGTTACTCTTTGCAAAGAGTATAAATGATCTAGTAGGAAGTTCCGGACGCTGTTTAAGACTGCTCGCAGACAATGCGGTTGTCTATAACAAAGTAGCAACACCACAAGACGATATCGATTTACAGGACACCTGCAGAGGATTGATGAATGGTGCAGGCTCTGACAGTTGACCCTGAACTTAAATAAAAGTGACATATTACGCACACACATGAAAAGATAGTAACTGCTGTTCAACTACACTGCTGATGAGAAACTTTTGGATACAGTATCAATAGTAAAATATCTAGGAGTAACTATCCAGAGCGACCTTACGTGGAATGACTACCTAAAGCAAATAGAAGGAAAACCAGAGGGCAGGATGAGATTTATGGAAAGAATCTTAAGGAAATGAAACTCATTCACGGATGACGTGGTTTATAAGGCGCTTGTTCAACCGATTCTTGAGTATTATTCGCCAATATAGGATCCTTAGCAGGTACGACTAATAGAAGAGAGAGAAAAACTCCAACGATGAGCAGAGAGTTTCGTCTCGGAATAGTTTCGTTGGAGCGATAGCTATACTGAGATGTTCAACTACCTCCACTGACAGACGTTACAAGAGAGTCGTTGCGCATCACAGAGACGTTTGCTATTGAAATTTCGAGAGAGCGCTTTCCGGCTATTGCCAGAAATCACATTACGTCCTCCTTACAACACAAGGCTTACCACCAATCATTCTTCCCACGTGCTATTCGCGGTTCTAGGCGCTACAGTCTGAAACCGCGCGACCGCTACGGTTGCAGGTTCGAATCCTGCCTCGGGCATGGGTGTGTGTGATGTCCTTAGGTTAGATATGGTTAAGTAGTCCTAAGTCATAAGGGACTGATGACCTCAGAAGTTAAGTCCCATAGTGCTCAGAGGAATTTGAACCATTTTTTCATACAAATGATTCATATGGCTCTGAGCACTATGAAACTTAACATCTGTGGTCATCAGTCCCCTAGAACTTAGAACTACTTAAACCTAACCAACCTAAGGACATCACACACATCCATGCCCGAGGCAGGATTCGAACCTGCGACCGTAGCAGTCGCGCGGTTCCGGACTGCGCGCCTAGAACCGCTAGACCACCGCGATCGGCACAAATGATTCATCATTGTAATTATGGTTCTTGTGTTTTGTAATAGCAACAGACCCCGCTAAAACACCGGATACACCGTGGTGACTGTTGCTGAAGTGTACAGTTAGGTAGTCCATCGCCCTAATATGCAACGTTCACCATTATGGAATAAACATTCGCCATGTTTTTGAGTACTATATCTAGAATTCGCTCACCATTACCGCAAAGAAAACTGTATAATTCATGGTTCTAATGAAATTTGCGCCTTATCGAAATCATTTTGGACTGTTATAAAATTCATACACTTCCCATATTGAGTATTCTGTAGAAACGTCTTAATAAACTTTTTTAGCGAATAATCCGACCAAATGGTGCGAGCTTGACTGAATAATCACTGGAAACAGAGTTACGTTAATAATGCGAATAAAATTAGTCCAAGGCAGAATATGACTTTATGTTAGTCTGTGATTAGTTACAAAGGAACGTAAACTTATGAACTGTTTATCGGAAAATTAAGAAATGTAAATTTTTGATTCCATATTCTTAAAATTGCTCTGGTACTGGTTCTTCACTATTGCGTCTTACCACTACAAAACTCCCATCTCCAGATTACAATGACGTTCATCTGTTACGAACATACTTTTTCATACTGTACGCCCAAAATTTCGAGCAGGTTTTGAGTAACTGGGAGGATTATATGATACTACGCAGCTCATCAGCAGTCTATACGTTTCACTTTTTGCGATAATGAATTACTTGTCCATCTGCTAATGAATCTACCATTATTTACCTCACGGTACAAGACGAAGTGAAAGAAAGTTGGAATAATGGCGACAGCAAAATGCTTCCATTTAATTTACACTCCATTTTTGTTGGTTTTAAAAACGAGAATTTTCATTCGCGCTACTAATCCCATCCGTTTGTATCAAAAACAAGTTTTTTGTATCGGAGAAACAACGATTAAACTTTCTCTTTACTGTGGCCTTCGCCGCAGGTAAACAAAACTTTCACGGGAGACCCCGTGTGTCCCAGACCAGTAGCTCCACCATTGTCGTTCAGAAACAGTGACAATGCAGTCGCGACGTCAGATAGTTTCCAGTTCTCTTGTTTTGAAAGTTCTAGATCTACGATGTCAACTGGCATGCTGCGTACCTTCTCGAGAGAAGTTCACAGATTCAGCCTTCACTGTTAATAATCTGAGTGAATCAACGCCCGATAAACAATATAAACCCCCCAGAATAGGCAAATTAAGTGGAATTAAAACTGAAATAGGCCCCTTATCCCTAAATTCTGAAAATGTAGGTGTGGCAGAGAATTACATATTGTTTGTTAATTAGCCTTTTTTTTCGAGCCCCCACTAATAACATAGATTCCCAAATCGACAATTCCAGTGGACGTACTGACCTTGCAGCCATTTGTTTTCAAGGGTTGCATGTCCACGGCTTTATATAAACCGTATGTTTGAGGTGAACTTTTAGTTTTATAAATGACAAACAAACGCTAGTAATTACCTTGGTTTATTATTTTTCTGGTCGTAAGCAACATGATATCGATGCACTGGGCGACTGATGCACCTTGCTGCCTCAGGAAGTCAATATTGCCTCCTCCGCCCTAAACAAAACGTAATGCAGCGCCGTCTTCGAAAGAGACGCACATCTCTCGCCTACTAAAACGTTTGCCAAGACTCTCACACCAGCCAGCCATGCAAGAGCTATTACCAAAGATGGCTCCCTTTCAGCTCAAGTTGCTATTTTTATTCAAGTAAATAGAGATGTCATTCCGATGGCGTCAGGCAAACCTTACGTCACAATTCCAACGTGTCTTATGACTCAAATTAAGTGTCGTGTACATTTAAACTATATTATTGGTTAATAATAGAGATAGTTCAGTACATACAAATGACACTAGAAATCTCTCATAAATTGCCGGTTTTAACTGCATGCAATTTGTCTTTATAATGTTTTGATTTAATGCCTGTGAAAGAGGTTGAAAGCGCTAAAAACACACAAAAACAAAAATCGAGAGACAAGTGCCGATTTAAAAATCAATCAGAATGTTATAATGACGTATACCAAACGATTCCATTTAATCAGACGATTTCAGAACTGTAATTGGCTGCCTTCTAGGCAAAGGATTATAAAAATTAAAGATATCTTTTAAGCTACGTTTTAAAGTAACAAATAGTAATCAAACAATTGATTTACGACTGAAATATATCAGTTGCATCAAAAGGCATTTTCGACAAAATATCATGTAAGCAATGTTCCCAAACCAAGCTTCGCTGGATTAGTTGATGAAAAAAATGTCTATTACGTGACAGCGACTCAAACGTCGGACTGACTGCCAATACATTTTATTAAAGTTGGGGATAATTTTTAAAAGGGAAACCGAATACGGAAACTTTAACCACACGAAGAAATATGATAAAGTAAATGCAAGGGTGAATATGAAAAGGACGGATAACCTCAAGCAATATTTTGTAGTGGCCGAAAGTGTGTTTTATGAAATACAACAACCAATTTTTATTGCGTTTCACTTAGTTTACGACGAACAACGTAATTTTCATCTGAAACAATCGACTGGGAATAAAGGGATAGCTCGCAATCGATCTCGGATTTATGTAAAGCGCAGCAAACTGATTAGTGAGCTGCAGGTTCCGCTATTTTACAGCGTATGAGGTGGCGAATTTTCTGACATTCACGAGTAATTTCTAACGGCATGACATCGAATTTGCTTTTGTAACGGAACTCTGCTCTTTTTATGGAATAGGAAGGTGCATTCGAAGAAGACCTCACTACATAAGACGTTTGGACTATGATGGTATGGTAACGAGGTAAAAGCGCCACCAATCACAGTCCCGCCGTCGGAAGACGAGGTCGCACAAACGTCTGTCTTAATGAACAAAACGTAAACAGAAATGTAATTCTGGTACATTTCGTTTATTTATTATTATGCCTGTAGCACACAGTATATAAGATGTTGACCTTGAGCGTTGACACGCGGACTAATCTATTCCGGATAGGCAATATACCACGCTGCATTTCACTTGGACTTAGCGCAGGACAGGCAAGTGTTATACGGCATTTTATGTCTTCAGGAGTTGTCCATGTTTCCTTGTAGATATCCTTTTTACATTCGCCCCCAACAAGTTAGAAGTCCAGAGGTGTTAAATCTAGTGAACGTGTTGGCTATTTTGTGTTTCCTGAACGACCGATCCGAATGTTTTGTTAAGAAAATCTGTAACTGTCTGAGCGGGGAGGGAGGTATATCCGCTATGTTAGTGCCGTATCGATGTGCAGTAGGAAGTCTTTCAGTAACTGTTGGAAACTTTAGACACTTGTGGCTATTTTGTATACTGTGAATTGAACGAGGAACTACGATGAGATTCTGCAAAAGTTGACAAAGGTCGTCGTTTATCCACTCCTGTCAACCAGAGTGGATTTTCAACTGACCTGGAATACGTATTGAGGGAGGACCGATTTACCTATGTTTTGTAAACAATATTTAACCCGTAAACGAAGTTTTGCGTAGAAACGCCACATCAATTTGCAGTTTTCGTAGATAGTGTTGTAGGAGAAGTAAAATGTGAAGATGGAAACATGGCGTGAGACTACGGTACTCGTGGAACACTCCTTTGACGTATCGCACTTGGCAATTCATGCTGCCTCGTAGTGACTTGTAGATTCTGTGTTAGGGATGTTAAGCTTTTAGTTGCATTTTACTCATCAGTTCTGTTCGCTTAGTGTACTTTATTTTTCACACTTTACTAATTCTGTTAATAATGTTTGTTAAGTCAGAATGGAAGGGCTTGTCGCAATCCACACACCTTTCAGTGAACAATCGCATCGTTGCTCTGAAAGATTGTCGACATTGAGAACCATATCCACGCTTTAGACTGTCGAACTAGTTGACTGACCGCTACAACAGCATAGCACAAACGGATTGGCTCCAGGTGCACAAGTAGAAACATCAACAGTATCTGAGATACGTGTTTCCTTTCATTTGGTACAATAGGGTGTAGTTTGTGGGACCTTTTCTCCTGAAGCCAGACAGTTACACTACAGTATGTTATGTCGCTGAATTTCTCTGGGAATGGTGGTTCCACTGCTACAGAAAAAATATTGTAATTCTATTTTAAAATGAAGTAAGTGTCATAATTCGGCAGCAGTGAACTTTGAAATTAGATAAATGCGTCATAAAATTCATCTTATTGTGCACTATTTTTAGTGAAAAACAGCTCTATATATTTACTGGTACTGGAAACGATTTGGGTGGCCTACACAGGATGGTCATAAACAGCCTGAAAAGCTTATAAGGATGTTGCAGGGTAGATTTGTGCTGAGAAATAATGCTTAAGGAAAAAAATCGCCGTTTCCTAGTTACTTATCATTGACGCTAGCGAATCTGGCCTGTGAGTGCGCAAATTTAAGTGGCCAGCTACAGTAAGTGTTGTGAAATGTGGTCTTATTTTGGTTTTCTGAAACCGAACGAGAGAGTGATACAAAAATTGGACATGGGACGGTAGTTAAGGTCGAACCCGAGCCAAAGGCTGAGCATTCTTGTGCTAATTGTATCTCGCGGGCCGCTTGAATTTGCGATCACAGCCGCTTGATCGGCAGACTTAAAGGCTAATTAACTCAGAAACGGTGCAACCTATCGAAACGCTCTGTGTCCCGCGTGCTGTAGCGACAAGAGTCAAACGTCGCCAATTGCAGCGGGAGACAGGCAGCGACACAGATGTCGCTCATGTAGGACACTTCCATAAGTACACCTGCAGTAGTGTTTTGTCGCTCGCTTCTGTTTCTCCTGTAGGACACGGCCTTAGCCATGGCTGCGCGCGCTTCTGGCCCACGTATAATGTGAGGGCGCCACTGTGCAGCACGTGTTCCAGGGGCCAATAGCGACGTACCCTATCATGTATTTAAGCGCCTGCCTCTGACTCGGCGAGGATGCACTCCGCATCGCATTCCGTATAAGCCTCCCGTCCCCCACACCGATCCTCTATGACCTCATTCCTTTTTCCCCCATCTGCTCCTGTTCCTCGAACATATCCGCATAATCTACACCTCCTGTCGCCTTGATCCCCCTCACCCCCTGGTTGCTCCTCTCCTCTCCTGTCCCTGCCCCCTGCCACGCCTTCACTGTTATGTCCCCCCTACCCTCCATCTTTACACCCTATATCTCTTTTCCCAAGGTGGTTTCCATCAACTCCCCCTCCCAGATGATGCCCCCTCTCCCTCCATTTATCCCTCCTATCAATTCTGATCCTCCAGCCTCCTTTCCTCCATCCTTTCCCTGGGCTCCCTCTTCCTCCCCCTTCCATCCTGTTTACTCCTCACCTAACCTCTCCCTACCTCCCTCTCACCCTCCCCACCTGAGTCCTTTTGTATTCCCCTCCTCTGCCTTCCCCACTCCCTATCACATCTGCTCAGAACCCCCCACCCCTCTCATGGGTCCTCATCCTCCATAGGCTCCTTTCCCGCCTCCCCCCTTCGCTTTTCCTCTCGTTCTCCCTTTTTTTTATTTTCCCATAATCTGTCCAGTGCCCCCCCGCCCTCCCCCCCCAACCTGCTCTCGGCTGTGGTATGTCACATTTGCTAACTTTTTAGTGCAGTGTTCTAGTGATTGTTCAGTGTTGTTCATCTTTCTCGTGTTGCGAACAGAAACCAGACTGTAGCCGTGTTTTTTTAATTGTCTGTCTATTGTTTTACCTGGCAACTTCATATGTATTTTATTAGCATCATCATCCCTTTGTTCTATGTTTTAAGTTCCACGGTTTTTTTCGCCATGTTACTATTTAATTCTCCGATTTTATCGCCTGTTTTTATTATTTATTCTCTTCGTCTTTTTAACAAAGTCTGCAGGCTGAAGAGCGGCATACTAAGCTGCTGCCAGCCCGCCCCCTTTGGGGGGAATTGAAATTCAATAAAGGAAAAAATAAATAAATAAAAACCACTCGTCGAGGCAGTCCGCTATTCGCGTGAGTCTCTCGATATCTCACTTACAGACATCGTGTTTACTTTGCTTATTTCCGTGCGCTAGTGGACGTTGTTGATTTCGTGAGGTATTCGCTTGTGACACCGTTGCTTCTGGCGTGTTGTTGTTCTTGGTGTGTTGCTCAGTTGTCTTTCGTTGTGCGTGTCCATCCTTTCAGTTTGTCCGTCTTGTTTGTTCACGGGCCGCCCCCGTTTGGTCCCGCCACCCCGTTACCATTCCGGTCGCGGTTACAACACACTGTGGTAACTGCAAACTTGTGTGTACACCTGAGTCGATGGTACCAACATTTAGTTGGTAGCATTGGTGGTAACTGCACGTAGTATTTACCTCAAGTTTTCAGAGAAGCTTGTCAGTTTTTGTTCTGCTCATATTGAATCCTCTCCTTATGAACCAATAATTGCTTTGGAACGTTTGTGTAATCAGTACCTGAGGTCACCGTTTCCTTAGCAAGAGTGTCAGCGATCTCGTTGCCGGGTACGTTGTTGCGCCCATAATTTTGTCTACATCTAATGGTGTGTGGCGGAGGGTACTTTTGATACCACAAACTGATCTCCCCCTCCCCCCCCCCCCCCGCTGCATTTGTATAAAGATACTCGCAATATTAATGACGGAAACTAGAGGCTGTGTCAGTGGTACGTCCTATCAGCATTACCCTCTTTTTGTATATAATTTCTTCAGCGACTTCAGGAAGCTAACTTTTTAGTGCCCATTTTAGTATTTGTTCTACTAGAATTTTTACGTTTATGATTTCCCAAATGTTGTGATCTAATAACTCAGTTTGTCTACCTTTGTACTCACAGAAATTGTCCCCAGGAGTCCACATATCCGCTGTATGTATACATACATTCAAACCTACGGCCTGGACAATACTGTGCATCGTACTCGTCCATATTTCATCGTCATGCCTTTGAATGTATCGTGCTACTGTCAATGGATGAGAAAAAATGTGGCAGACATCCAAATGTCCGAGTTCTAAACCGACCTCAACAATCTCTTGACTAAAATCGCGAAATCCTCGTTCTAATGCTAATGTAAATGGAGGAAGATCTAGGGTACGCGTTTCTACACTCTTTTTAGTTAACGTAGCTTTCATCGAAACTGGTAGTCCTCCAGAACTTACACTTTGTCATGTTCTGCAGATTTAAATATGTGGTGGTGGATCTGTACGTCAGGAGAACAGAGTTCATGCACATAATTTCCATCTTCATGTCACTAATGAAAATCTCTCTCAAACACAGCTACTACCACGGTCTTTCACGCACAGGAGATGTTCTTTGTAATCATGTTTCGATTTAAAACTCTCCTTTGCATCATGCTGACTCGCCACGATCCTGCACGGCGATCGGATACCGAGAGAACACAGCGATTGCGATGCTCGAACGAGGGTGAAGAACGTCGAGTGCAGTTACACTATTGGGCATTAAAATTGCTACACCACGAAGGTGACGTGCTACAGACGCGAAATTTAACCGACAGGAAGAAGATGCAGTGTTATGGAAATGATTAGCTTTTCAGGGCATTCACACAAGGTTGGAGCCGGAGGTGACACCTACAACGTGCTGACATGAGGAAAGATTCCAACCGACTTCTGTTGCACAAACAGCAGTTGACCGGTGTTGCCTGGTGAAACATTGTTGTGATGCCTCGTGTAAGGAGGAGAAATTCGTACCATCACGTTTCCGACTTTGATAAAGGTCGGATTGTAGCCTATCGCGATTGCGGTTTATCGTATCGCGACATTACTGCTCGCGTTGGTCGAGATCCCATGACTGTTAGCAAAATATGGAATCGGTGGGTTGAGGAGGGTAATACGGAACGCCGTGCTGGATCCCAACAGCCTCGTATCACTAGCAGTCGAAATGACAGTCATCTTATCCGCATGGCTGTAACGGATCGTGCAGCCACGTCTCGATCCCTGAGTCAACAGATAGAAACGTTTGCAAGACAACAGCCATCTGCACAAACAGTTCGACGATGTTTGCAGCAACATGGACTATTAGTTCGGAGACCATGGCTGCGGTTACCCTTGCCGCTGCATCACAGTCAGGTGCGAAACACAAACCTGGGTGCACGAATGGCAAAACGTCATTTTTTCCGATGAATCCAGGCTCTGTTTACAGTATCGTGATGGTCGCATCCGTGTTTGGCGACATCGCGGTAAACCACATTGTAAGCGTGTATTCGTCCTCGCCATACTGGCGTATCACTCGGCGTGATGGTATGGGGTGCCATTGGTTACACGTTCCGGTCACCTCTTCTTCGCATTGACGGCATTTTGAACAGTGGACGTTACATTTCAGATGTGTAACGACCCGTGGCTCTACCCTTCATTCGATCCCTGCGAAACCCTACATTTCAGCAGGATAATAGACGACCGCATGTTGCAGGTCCTGTACGGGCCTTTCTGGATACAGAAAATGTTCGACTGCAGCCCTGGCCAGCACATTCTCCAGATCTCTCCACAAATGAGAACGTCTGGTCAATGGTGGCCGAGCAACTGGCCCGTCACAATACGCCAGTCACTACTCTTGATGAACTGTGGTACCGTGTTGAAGCTGCATGGGCAGCTGTACCTATACACGCCATCCAAGCTCTGTTTGACTAAATGCACAGGCGTATCAAGACCGTTATTACGGCCAGAGGTAGTTGTTCTGGGTACTGATTTCTCAGGATCTATGCACCCAAATTGTGTGAAAATGTAATCAGATGTCAGTTCTAGTATAATATATTTGACCAATGAATATCCGTTGATCATCTGCATTTCTTCTTAATGTAGCAATTTTAATGGGCAGTAGTGTACTACACACATCCAGAGAGACTCTACTATCATCTGCCACACTTTCGCGGGACTACATGGACTGAGCAGTTCGAGTGAGCATAGACGCCAGCATTAGAGTGTGCGATGTCAAGGCTATAGGACGTGTTTACGCACACCGTAGACGCAGCTGCCGCGATAGCGCTGTAGTCGACCGCTCGGTGTCCAGTGGGGTCTGCCCCGCCCACGAAACCACTGGCCGTGCCCGCTACGACGACTATGGCTATGGCGGCAGGCAAACTTGAGTACAATAGACCAAGCAGCGTGCATGGACTACTAGAGGGCATGCAATACGGAATTTTCCAGTGAAGATGAAATGGAATTGGAGAGTTCTGCACCTGTTAAGATGTACAGGCGGAAAAGAAGATATGACAATACCACGGCACACAAGAGACAGCAGTCCACTGCCGCTTATGAAGGAGACAGCACTAACCCACCGAAGAAGAGGCAGGCGAAACGGAAACAACTTAGGGAAGTGCCAAATGTGGAGACTAGCAACAGATACGAAGCAATTCAGGATGACATTCAAGTAAATAAAAACGTAGCTGATTAGCAGCCACAGTCTAAGCAACAGGAAATACCCCCTATCGTGCTGCAATATCCAGAGACATACACGCAGCTGTATGGCTGGTTAAAAAATACCTGCAAATATATCGTCACCGCCAGGGAAGAGGGTAGGGATAAACTGGAGCAGACTTTGATATCTGTACAACAGTAGAAGATTACGTGAAAGTCATAGACATGGTAGGACCGAGAGGGATACCGCACTGCAGCTTTCCCATGGTGAAGCCGCAGATGTTGAAGACGGTTATCCACAAAATCCCTAATGAGATGAATAACGAAGAATCAAATGTAGAACTAAAAGTTTATGGTTTCATGGCTACTGTTATGGACTACTTGTACAACCCAGGCACAGAGAGAAAGACGTCATGGCGAGTCGTTATGCTTCAAGCCACTGCAGAACATCGACAAATATTTCAACTGACTAGACTTTTGGCTTTGCGTGGCATTCGTCAAAGCTGACAAGATGAGAGCTTTGCATGGATCTATACAATGCCACCACTGCGATCGATTTAACCATGTGGCATGCCACTGCACTATGTCACTTGTTTGCTTCAAGCGTAGTGAGCCACACGACTACAGAGAGTCCACAAAATCGAGGGAGACCCCTGATAAATGCGCTCTTTGTGAAGGAAGCCATCCTACAGTTTACAGATGATGCCAGAAGCACAAGGTAGCCAGAAAAATACTGTGAGGGCTACCAGCCAGGGAACCAAAGAAAACTGTAATATACCGGCGCAACATGGCGTCTGGAGAGAATACACATCAAGACAGACCATTCTTGTTGGAATGAGCGGCCAGGACTCAGTATGGTCTATTGGCAACAGACGTTGCCAAGGGAGTCAGAATCCCGGCCCAAACTGACAGGGAACAATTTCTTGTTCTCCCAATACGTCAGCAGTGGCAAACAAGTCACCTCCAGAGTGAAGCCAACCGACAGTAGCCACAGCAGAAAGCCCCACTAGAACTTACGAACATCCCCAAGCTACTCAAGAACCTGACAGGAGCAGTTGTTTACATCAGTAGCATGCTAGTCATTTTACCTGGCACCGTAACTGCAGCTGTAGACGCAATCATTATAAGAGTCACCCTCGCAGGAAGCCACGCTTCAGCAGCTCAGAATGGTCAGGGTCAGAGGCACTGCAGACCTACAAACCGTGGTGTACGTTGCTAACAGGCTATTTTCTCATCTGTTAGAATTTCGACAGTTTTTGCGAGACGAAAACGTCGAAACTCGCCTGAAGCCCGGCTTGAGAGGAAACGTAGCTAACTATCGACATTACAGGACTGATCGGCTGACTGCTGGTGGTGGCACAGCCATCTACATAAAGTCATCTATTCACAAATATGCTGCACCTGAACCTACCTACTAACGATTGACATAACGGCAACTGCTGTTGAGACCACTCCAGGAACCGTTACATTCGTAGCAGTTTATAGGCCACCTCTAGCGCACCTCAGTACAGACGATGCACGACAGCTGTTTCAACGAAAAGGGAAACTATTTGTGGCTGATGATTTCAACTCGAAGCACGCAGCATGGAACTAGATTACCACCAACAAGAGTGGAAGGCGCCTATTGCAAGTGGCTGAGAAACTTCATGCACACGTTTATGAGCCAATTGACCGAATATGTTCCCCAAACTGAGGATGCCCTGATGTCCTTGATATAGCCATCACAAAAGGTATCTACAGCATTATAACAGTTGATGTTCTACAAGATTTACCTTCTGATCCGCGTCCGGCCATCCTGATTTAGTTTTTCCGTGATTTCACTAAATCTCTCGAGGGAAATGCGGGGATGGTTCCTTTGAAAGGGCACGGCCGACTTGCTTCCTCGTCCTTCCCTAATCCGATGAGACCGATGACCTCGCTGTTTGGTCTCTTCCCCCAAACAACCCAACCCCTGATTATCTGCCGATCGTATTCAGATTGGACATGGAGCCAATGACCACAGGTATCAAGAAGAACCTTCGGTGCACTAATTGGTACAGTTCTCGCAAACATGTATCAAGCTCCCTGGCACGGCCACTGGCTGAAGATGGACACAATATTAACGAACTTATTTCTACGTTCAGCACCACCGTTATTGAAGCCCTAACTGTTTCAGCTCCGCTATCAAGAAGTTTAGAGCGCTCTGTACCCACGCTACGAACGGAAATTCAAGAAATGATTCGGGAGCACAATCGCCTCTCACATCCAACACTCTACACATCCAACCTTCGCAGGACTCCACGAGTGGAACGCGCCATATACGCAGATCTGGTAGTGGTTAATATAAGGAGCATGCGGCCCCAGGCCATGCATCGCAGCCTATAGCAAGCGTCCAAGAACTTGTAAGACGGTCAACTAGATCGGGAATTTCCTTCAACGCTCTGAAGAGCCAGGCTGTCATTTATTCTAGAAGGAGAACATCAAACCTCCGTCGACTACTGCTCTTCAACGTACTTATAGAATGGGTTACGTCAGCTAAGTACCACGGTATACAGCAACCTACTAAGCAACGACTCACTGCAGACGTCTGGCAGAAAGTCCTGCAGAGATTGGCTATACGCTACCCGTTACCTAAAGAACGTTCAAATTCACAGCCGAAGAGAATATAGACAATTTTCAAGACGTTTATCCACCCAGTGATGGATTATGGCTGTGAACCATTGGGTATGACAACAAAGACACACACATATAAAAAAGTTTTGCATCACCTCGGTTCCGAGAGTTCGGAAACCTGTACAGAAAATTGGAATAAAGATCAACATAAGCATCATTTTCGCCCTTTTTATTGCTCATGAAAACCAAACGTTGCATGTTGTACCACCTTACACCGAAACCTTCAGAGGTGGTGGTCCAGATTGCTGTACACACCGGTACCTCTGATACCCTGTAGCACGTCCTCTTTCATTGCTGCCTGCCGGTATTCGTCGTGGCATACTATCCACAAGTTCATAAAGGCACTGTTGATCCTAATTGTACCACTCCTCAACGGCGATTCGGCGTAGATCCCTCAAAGTGGCTGGTGGGTCACGTCGTCCATAAAGAGCCCATTTCAACCTATCCCATGCATGTTGGATATGGTTCATGTCAGAAGAACATGCTGGTCTTTGTAGTCGGGCGGTATCGTTATCCTGAAGGAAGCTATTCACAAAATGTGCACGATAGGGGTGAGAATTGTCGTCCATGAAGACGAATGCCCTGCCAATATGCTGCCGATATGGTTGCACTATCGGACGGAGGATGGCATTCACGTATCGTACAGCCGTTACGGCGCCTGCCATGACCTCTAGTGGCGTACGTCGGCCCCACATAATGCCACCCCAAAACAAAAGGGAACCTCCAACCTGCTGCACTTGCTGGACAGTGTCTCTAAGGTGTTCAGCCTGACCGGTTTTGCCTCCAGACACGTATCCGACTATTGTCTGGTTGATGGCAGATGCGACACATATCGGTGAAGAGAATGTGATGACAATCGTGAGCGGTCCATTAGGCATGTTGTTAGGCCCATCTGTACCGCGCTGCATGGTGTCGTGGTTGCAAAGATGGTCTTCACCATGGACGTCGGGAGTGACGTTGCGCATTATGCAGGCTATTGCGCACGGTTTGAGTCTTAACATGACGTCCTGTGCCTGCACGAAAAGCATTAATCAACATGGTGGCGTTGCTGTCAGGGTTCCTCCGAGTCGTAATCCGCAGCTAGCGGTCATCCACTGTAGTAGTAGCTCTTGGGCGGCCTGAGCGAGGCATGTCACCGACAGTTCCTGTCCCTCTGTATCTCCTCCATGTCTGAACGACATTGCTTTGGTTCACTCCGAGACACCTGGGCACTTCCCTTGTTGAGAGCCCTTCCTGTACAATGCGGACGCGACCGAACCGTGGCATTGACCGTCTAGACATGGTTGAACTACAGACAAAACGAGCCATGTCCCTCCTTCCTGGTGGAATGACTGGAACTGATCGGCTGTCGGACCCCCTCCGTCCAATAGGCGCTGCTCATGCATGGTTGTTTACATCTTTGGGCGGGTTTAGTGACTTCTCTGAACAGTCAAAGGGACTGTGTCTGTGATGCAATATCCACAGTCAACGTCTATTTTCAAAAGTTTGGGAGCGGGGAGATGCAAAATTTTTTGATGTATGCATTTTCACAGACTGCAGACGCAGCAGAGAAAGGTTATGTGAAGGATATTTCACGTGCTGTACAACTTCCCTGCCAAATATCTACATGAAACATCACACAAGGAGGAACTCTTATACAACTTCAAGAAGACTATTACCACCCTGTACAGGAAAGCCTCGGATTCGGCGAATCCTTTAATCAGGATCCTTACCAACCTACATGCAACACAAGGTCACTACCAAGGACCAACTACTCTTGTGGTATATCAAAATTAGTAAGAACGTCAAATTATTTCCCGCCCAACTGATGACACAATAATTAATCCTGAATCCTGAATATAGCAGTAAACGCGTTCGGGTGAAAACTACATCAAAAGCTAAACAGAAAATATGTGGTGTCTGGCAAATCACAGACGCCAGATGCAGACTTCTAGGTGCCAGCACTCATGCTTGTAACAACTCCACCTAGCGGCTGGGATCCAATTCCTGCTCGCCGGCGTTCTTACAAAGTCGCCAGCCAGCGATACCAAATCCCTTCCCCCTGAAACGCGTGTGTGTGTGTGTGGGCGGAAGGGCAATGTTTCGGAAGGTGAACTAGTATTGTTGTTGGTACCCTTGAACTTATGCGCGCAATCCGGTGTGAAGAACTGAGAAATGTGACGATCTGGACATTGCTAGCTGTGTTCACAGAGTCTGTGTGGAGATATCCATCTCCATATCTGTGTGCAATGAATTAGCTACTGGTTTCTGCTGTCCCAAGTTATATATGTAAGGTTGTGGGACTGGCAATGGTGGTTCAGTTGCTGGGCATGGGCGTAGTTTTTTCCTATAGTGACGCACCACACCCCCCGGTGTGTTGGCTGACGAATTGTGCCACCCATGGCTGTTAAACGCTGTTGCTGGTGTCCACATGTTGTTTGCTCCACATGAGCATACTGATACTATTGTTCCTAGTGGGTATAATTCTGAGTTTTGTATCCAGGGTTTCTGGAGCTTTACGACCAGGAGATGGAGGAGAGATTGGTGCTGCCTCTCAGGAAGGAGCTCCACTGAACTACTATGCGCTGCTGTCCTGGATGGGGTAGTCGTGTATGTGCCTAGGCACAGTATGAGTCTGCTATTGTGGTGGTGACCTAAAATTTTCTGCTTAAATGTCCACATCACATGCTCTGTTTCGCCGCTGGAGGATGGGTGAAATGCCAGATTAAAGAGGTTTTTTATGCTGTTTGATGTACAGAATTGATTAAAAGCCGTTTTTGTAAACTGGGGAATCATTGTCCAATACTATGGTTCCAGGAAGCGCATATGTAACGGGAACCTGGGCTAGTGTATTTATGGTGGCTTTTGTTGGGGTGGACGACATGCTTACCACATATGGTTATTTTCAATAGGCGTCCATAACTAGTGGCCACAGAGATCCGAGAAACGGGCCTAGAATGTGCAAATGGATGTAGTCCTAAAACTGGCAGGGGTTGGGCCACGTGTATTGCTGGCTGACGCTGGGCACAAGCTGAACAGCGGCGCACCATGACTACCATGTTCTCGTTTAAACCTGACCGGTAAATGTGTCGTCTCGTTAGGACTTTCAGCCGTGACATTCTCCATTGCTTGGTTACGAAGTGATTGTAAAACCGGTGGCCTCATTGTGGCTGGGTTTATGACAGGATGAGTACATATCTATCTCAGTGTTCAATCTGAGGACATCACTGATGACTGTTAGATGGTGGTAGATGTGACTTTCGAGATGTATGTGGGCCACCAATGGAGTGCATAGTTCATTACTTATAAGATCGGGTTGCGGCATCTGTCTGCAGTGATTCGTGCACCCGTTATTGGAAATCCTTAGATGAACTGTCTCCTGTCTGCGTCTATATGAAAACATATGATCTTCTACTGGTCAGACGCCGGGTCTGGTTCTCTAGGAAGGCAAGTAATATCGTCCAAATCTGGTTGGCTCAAATAGTGCTATCAACGGTTCTTGGTCCATGATTAAAGTGAATGCTGTCCCGAATAAATAGACGTGGAACTTCTTAATTGCAGGTACACAGTCCAGTCGTATTAATATGACCATCGCCTTTATTCGACGTCAACATGCAATAACCAATCACAGACTGTATGTGGCAGTACTAGCAATGCAGGATATACACTACTGTCCATTAAAATTGCTAAACCACGTAGATGACGGGCAACAGACGCGAAATTTAACAGACAGGAAGAAGATGCTGTGATATGCAAATGATTAGCTTTTCAGAGCATACACACAAGGTTGGCGCCGGTGGCGGCACCTACAACGTGCTGACATGAGGAAAGGTTCCAACCGATTTCTCATACAGAAACTGTAGCTGACCGGCTTTGCCCGGTGAAACGTTGTTGTTATGCCTCGTGTAAGGAGGAGAAATGCGTACCATCACGTTTCTGACTTTGATAAAGGTCGGATTGAAGCCTATCACGACTGCGGTTCATTATATCGCGACATTGCTCCTCGCGTTGGTCGAGATCCAATGACTGTTAGCAGAATATGGAATCGGTGGGTTCAGGAGGGTAATACGGAACGCCGTGCTGGATCCCAACGGCCTCGTATCACTATCAGTCGAGATGACAGGCATCCTATCCGCATGGCTGTAACGGATCGTGCAGCCACGTCTTGATCCCTGAGTCAACAGATGGGGACGTTTGTAAGACAACAACCATATGCAGGAACAGTTCGACGACCTTTGCAGCAGCATGGACTATCAGCTCGGAGACCATGGCTGCGGTTACCCTTGACGCTGCATCACAGACAGAAGCGCCTGCGATGGTTTAGTCCACGACGAACCTGGGTGCACGAATGGCAAAACGTAATTTTTTCGGATGAATCCAGGTTCTGCTTACAGGATCATGGTGGTCGCATCAGTGTTTGGCGACATCGCGGTGAACGCACATTGGAAGCGTGTATCCGTCATCGCTATACTGGCTATCACCCGGAGTGATGGTATGGGTGCCATTGGTTACACGTCTCGGTTATCTCTTGTTCGCATTGATGGCACTTTCAACAGTGGACGTTAAATTTCAGATGTGTTACGACCCATGGCTCTACCCTTCATTCGATCCCTGCGAAAACCTACATTTCAGCAGGATAATGGACGACCGCATGTTGCAGGTCCTGTATGGGCCTTTCTGGATACAGAAAATATTCGATTGCTGCCCTGGCCACCACATTCTCGAGATCTCTCACCAACTGAAAACGTCTGGTCGATGGTGACCGAGCAACTCGCTCGTCACAATACGCCAGTCACTACTCTTGATGAACTGTGGTATCGTGTTGAAGCTGCATGGGCAGCTGTTCATGTACACGCCATCCAAGCTATGTTAGAGTCAATGCCCAGGAGTATCAAGGCCGTTATTACGGCCAGAGGTCGTTCTTCTGGGTACTGATTTCTCAGGATCTATGCACCCAAATTGCGTGAAAATGTAAACAGATGTCTTTTCTAGTATAATATATTTGTCCACTGAGTACCTGTTTATCATCTGCATTTCTACTTGGTGTACCAATTTTAATGGCCAGTAGTGTATAAACCGGTTTTAGGAGAGTCGGAAGCCGTGCTGTCGTTGTCCTAATACGGAAACAGAGCGATTTATCTGACGTTCGAAAGGGAGATGATCATTGGCTTTCAGGTTAAGGCTGGAAGCATTTCCTAAACGGCTACGATGGTAAACTATTCTCGCCCTGCCGTGGTTCGAGTATTCCGTGCATGGAAAACTGGCGCTTTTCAAAACCGGAGCCGATTGGAGACGGTTCATAATGGTTCAAACGGCTCTGAGCACTATGGGACTTAACTTCTGAGGTCATCAGTCCCCTAGGACTTAGAACTACTTAAACTTACCTAACCTAAGGATCCCACACCCATCCATGCCCGAGGTAGGATTCGAACCTGCGACCGGAGCGGTCGCGCAGTTCCAGACTGTAGCGCCTATAACCGTTCGGCCAATCCGACCGGCACCGACATGCAGCCGAAGGCCAAGTGTCGCCACACGTGCACCATGCTCTTCCTTCAGTATCTACCTCGCTCACGTCACTGACAGTTTAAAATTATACAGCGTCCAACGTAAGGCTACCGCTTCATATGTTTCTGAAATGAAACAAAATGTGAAAAATGCAATTGGCCTGGGATGCAGCTATGTCAGGGGCCAACACAACGTGCAGGAATGCACAATCCCTACGACTAAACAAACGTCACATTCAACACAAACTTACGTTTTATTAAATGTCACGTGTATGTTTCTTCCAACGAAATGAAAACTAGAGGTACAATTCGTGATGGCAGACACGGTTTCGCTGTTCTAAGCCTTGTATCTTCTGGAATACTTCGTCTTTAAGTAATGGAAACGGTCCCGCAGCTTCTGCCGTAATGCTGTAACGCAGGTTGCCTGAACTGTCCTGCAGCCTGCTGCACGCAACCCTTGCTCTGCGCATTACGGCAGTAACTCTGGCACCGTTGCCATCCTTTAAGGTTTACGTATTTCACACGGTATGAGGCTGATAACAGCGAAAACAAGCCTTCGTCACTAATTATGCCTCTGCGTCTCATTTCCATAGAAACCAATCAAGCGACATTTAAAAACACGTAAATTTGTGTTGAAAGTGAGATTTGTTTACATTTATAGATATGAATTCCTACCCGCTGTATGAGCCCCTGGCGCAGGTGCATTCCTGGAAAATTGTATTTTTCACACTTTGTTTCGTTTTGGAAGTATATGAGGTGCCTGAGTTAGGTGTGAATATATATAGAGTGTATCAAAAAGCATCGTCCGATTAAAAAAATTGTAACTATTATGTTATTTGAGGTACATGCGTGAACAATGTACTGATGCAAAGAGCGAACTCTCGGGTTTTACACGGTTCCTGCTAGGGAGTTATGTGCGCCCACATCAGTTCTAGTACAAATGACGTCGGGGCAACAGAAAGTCGTTTTGTGTTCTACGTTTAGTGCAGTGTGGTTCAGTAATAACTGTTCAGCGTAGCTTTCGTACTAGGTATGGTGTGGATCCTCCTACAACATAGAGCATTAGACGAAGGCATGAACAATTACAGGTTCTTTGTGTAAAGGCAAATCGCCGGGGCGTCCCCGAGTGTCTGGCACAGAAGTCGCCGGCCGAAGTGGCCGAGCGGTTCTAGGCACTACAGTCTCGAACCGCGCGACCACTACGGTCGCAGGTTTGAATCCTGCCTCGGGCATGGATGTGTGTGATGTCCTTAGGTTATTTAGGTTTAAGTAGTTCTAAGTTCTAGGGGACTGATGACCACAGCAGTCAAGTCGCATAGTGATTAGAGCCATTTTTTTTTGGTACCTATTCCCAATGTGCCAAGTGTCAAAAGAAGAGATTAATCTACTACAAGTCCCATAGTGCTCAGAGCGTTTATTTCTTTTTCTTTTCTTTTTTGACACAGAAGTCGAACGCATCCGCCATAGTTTCACAAGGAGTCCGCAGAAATTTGTTCGCCTTGCAGCTCTTCAGCACAACATACCCCCGATGTCCGTCTGGCGTGTGCTCCGTCCACGTTTACATATGAAACCACAAAAAATTAAGCTACTGCAAGCTCTTCGTGAAGGTGACAAACAACAACGTGAGGTGTTCTGTAATTTTGTTCTTGCAGAGATAGAAGATAGCAGTTTTCTTCCATGCTTAGTGTTTATTAGTGTTTAATGAGGAGACAACATTACATTTAAATGGAATAATGTGAGCCGGCCGTGGTATCTGAGCGGTTCTAGGCGCTTCAGTCTGGAACCGCGTGACCGCTACGGTCCCAGATTCCAATCCTGCCTCGGGCATGGATGTGTGTGATGTCGTTAGATTAGTTAGGTTCTAGGGGCTGATGAGCTCAGAAGTTAAGTCCCATAGTGCTCAGAGCCTTTTTTTTGTTTTTGGAATAATGTGAAAATATGGGATAAGGAACAACCACATGAAGTTTTACAACATGAGAGGGACTCTCCAAAATTTAATATGACTTGCGCAGTTTCACGGGAAAATACGGTGTGGTCCATTTTTCTTTGTCGAGAACACTGTTACAGGAAGCACATAATTATCTCGATGTGCTTAAGAACTTCTGCATTCTGCATACTGGTTGCTGTGCCTGAAATGGAAATCACTTCCAATATTCTCTCTTCTACAGGCAAACTATTAGTCCCAGAGAAAAAAAATTAACAGGATCTTTGTGTAGGAAATTTAACGCCGTTTTTCATTGTATTGTATTAAACCAGGGATCTAAAAACGACGGAGAGACTTCGTCCCACCGTAGCCCTCAGTGGTTCACAATCCCACAGCAGTCCACCCACCCCACCACCGCCCCACACCGAATCCAAGGTTATAGAGCGGTTCGGTCCCCAGTGGACCCCCCCCCCCCCCCCTCCCTGGGAACGTTTCATACTAGACGAGTGTAACCCCAAGTGTTTGAATGGTAGAATAATTACGGTGTACGCGTACGTGGAAACGGTGTTTATGCAGCAATCGCAGACACAATGTAACTCAGACGGAATAAGGGGAACCAGCGCTCATTCGCCGAGGTAGCTGGAAAACCACCTCAAAAACCATCCACAGGCTGGCCGCCACACCAGACGTCGACACTAATCCGCCAGGGGATTCGTGCCATGGACTGGCACGCCTTCCCGCTCGGGAAGCAGCGCGTTAGATTTTTTTTTTTTTTCCTCGAAGAGGGCGGGCTGGAAGCAGCTTAGTATGCCGCTCTTCAACCTACAGACTTTGTTTTAAAAATGAAGGTAAATAAAGAATAAAAACAGGCGATATAATTGGAGACTTAAATGGTAAAATGGGGGAAAAAATCGTGGAACTTAAAACATAGAACAAAAGGATGATAATGCTAATAGAATACATATGAAGCAGACAGGTAAAATAATAGACAGGCAATTAAAAAACACGGCGACAGTCTGGTTTCTGTTCGTAAAAGAATTAAATTCACACCCAGCGGCAGTATGGGCTCTGTTCGCAACACTTTGGCAAGACAAAGAACACAGAACATTCACTTGAAACACTGAACTAAAAAGTTAGCAAATATGACAGACCACAGCATAGAGTAGGTGGGGGGACACGGGACAGATGATGGGAAAATAAAAAGGGGGAAGGAGAGGAAAAACGAAGGAGGGAATGGGGAAAGGAGCTGATGGAAGATGAGGACCCATAAGAGGGGTGGGGGGTGCTGGGCAGATGCAACAAGGAGTAGGGAAGGCAGAGGAGGGGAATACAAAAGGACTCGGGGGGGGGGGAGAAGGGACGTAGGGAGAGGTTAGGTGGGGAGAAAACAGGATGGAAGGAGGATGAAGAGGGAGCCCAGGGAAAGGATGGAGGAAAGGAGGGGGGAGGACCAGAATTGGTAGGAGGGTTAAATGGGAGAGGGGGCATCATCTGGGAGAGGGAGTTGATGGAAACCACCTTGGGAAAGGAGATGAAAGGTGTAAAGATGAAGGGTAGGGGGGACACAACAGCGAAGGCGTGGCAGGGGGCAGGGATGGGAGAGGAGAGGAGAGGAGCAACCAGGGGGTGAGGGAGATCAAGGCGGCGGGAGGTGTAGAGTATGCAGATATGGTAAAGGAATAGGAACAGATGGGGGAAAGGATTGAGGTCACAGAGAATTTGCGTGGGGGTCGAGAGGCGTGTACAGAAGGTGAGGCAGAGTGCATGATGCTCAAGGATCTGGAGGGACTTATAGAATTTTGGAGGGGGGGGGGGTAGATATCTGGGTGGGACTGGCATAACAGAGGATGGGACGGATAAAGGATTTGTAGGTGTTGAGGATGGCAGAGGGGCGCAACCCCATGCCCAGCCAGAGGAGTCGGAGGCAGGTGTGGGCTTTGGTTTGGATGGAGCGGAGATGAGGGATCCAGGTGAGGTGACGGTCAATGGTGAGGCCAAAGTAGGTGAGGGTGGGGGAGAGGCGGACAGGACAGGCGCAGACAGTAAGGGAGAAATCCAGGAGCCGGACGGAGTGAGTGGTACTACCTATGATGAGTTGCTGGGTCTTGGCAGGATTGACTTTCAGGAGCCACTGGTTACACCATGTGGGAAAAAGGTCAAGGTGATTCTAGAGAAAGCGTTGGGAGCGCTGGAGGGTAGGAGCGAGGGCGAAAAATGCGGTGTCATCGGCATACTGCAAGAGGTGTACTGGTGGGGGGTAGGGGTTGGGACATATCTGCTGTGTACAGGAGGTAGAGGAGAGGGGAGAGGACAGAGCCCTGGGGCACGCCTGTAGAGGGGTAGAAGGTGTGGGAATTGGCATTATGGATGGTAACATAGGAGGGGCGGCCGGAGAGGAAGGAGGTCATCATGCGTTAGATCGCGCGGCTAGCAGTTTAATATTGCGCTGCACCACGTTATCGCTAGAGATCGAGGTTTTCGAGTTATTCAAGAAAAATGTACGACAGCGACATTAAATGCGTTCTATTCGGGATATGTCTATATGAAGTTTTTGTTTCAAATGAGCGTTCCTGTAATATCCTTGAAGACTGACCATTCATCCTGGAGAATGGTGTAAACAGTGAAAGTACAGATATTTCTACTGATGGCTGAGGACAGTGTATTGCACAAGATTACATCAGTATTTACATTATCTGCAGACAAATAATTAAAGCAGCTACAAGTTGTATGCATAATACCTTGAAGTACATGTGGCAAGAGCAAGCCATTAATGCTTATTTTCTGATGAGCAGACATGTGGACGCAAAACAGTTAGTGTATACTGACAGGCGTAGTTCAGTTAGTGGTGTAGTTGCGACCATGCACAAAAATCAGGTCGGAATGTTTGTGGGAAGACTATTCGATACAGAGAGAAAACAACAAATGCACTGATGTGTGTACATATTAAGGTACCACTTATTCTTGTTACACCCTGAATATCTACAAATACCTTATTTGCTTGAATGTTACATGTCCAGTCGGCATAGTGGTGACAAATAAGAATTTTCGTATCACAGCAAATGTTACTGCTTATAATAATAATTATAATAATGATAACAACAGCCAATGTAATGTGGAGGAACTGGAGATTTTTAAGTTGTAGAGCTTGTGATTGTAGTGACTGGATGAGGTTGCAAGTCGAGCCTGCCTTAACTGCAGTCAAGTTAAGTATCATCTAAAGACTGATTCATATTACCTGCTCATGTGGGTGACAATCTGAGCAGTTCTCTTAGACTGTTCGCAGATGATGCTGTAATTTACCGTCTAGTAAGGTCATCCGAAGACCAGCATCAGCTGCAAAGCGATTTAGAAAAGATTGCTGTATGGTGTGTCAGGTGGCAGTTGACGCTAAATAACGAAAAGTGTGAGATGATCCACATGAGTTCCAAAAGAAATCCGTTGAAAATCGGTTACTCGATAAGTAGTACAATTCTCAAGGCTGTCAATTCAACAAAGTACCTGGGTGTTAAAATTACGAACAACTTCAGTTGGAAGGACCACATAGATAATATTGTCGGGAAGGCGAGCCAAAGGTTGCGTTTCATTGGCAGGACACTTAGAAGATGCAACAAGTCCACTAAAGAGACAGCTTACACTACAATCGTTCGTCCTCTGTTAGAATATTGCTGCGCGGTGTGGGATCCTTACCAGGTGGGATTGACGGAGGACATCGAGAGGGTGCAAAGAAGGGCAGCTCGTTTTGTATTATCGCGTTATAGGGGAGATATGATATGATACACGAGTTGGGATGGAAGTCATTACAGCATAGACGTTTTTCGTCGCGGCGAGACCTTTTTACGAAATTTCAGTCACCAACTTTCTCTTCCGAATGCGAAAATATTTTGTTGACCCCAACCTACATAGGTAGGAATGATCATCAAAATAAAATAAGAGAAATCAGAGCTCGAACAGAAAGGTTTAGGTGTTCGTTTTTCCCGCTCGCTGTTCGGGAGTGGAATAGTAGAGAGATAGTATGATTGTGGTTCGATGAACCCTCTGCCAAGCACTTAAATGTGAATTGCAGAGTAGTCATGTAGATGTAGATGTAGATGTAGATGTGCTACATTAAATGCGTAGCGGCATAGTATAGGTGAGAGATATGAGGGCTTTTGCCGCATTATATTTGTGTTACAATGGATAATTACAGGACTGGACTGGAGAACGAGTGTAGAATATTGTTTAAAAGCCGATTCAAATTGGACGTCACGGAACGGAACAGAACGCAACGTCGAAATATTTCACCACACATTTAAAACAGAGTCTTTCATACGTACCGGTAATGGAACAGAACGTGACCGCCAAGGATTCGTGAGAAAAGTGTTCCGTCATTGACGACAGGCGAAGGAACGATGTCATCTGTTAACGTTGGTTTTATAATTTTGTATCTTATTAATTTTTATCTTCATTGTTTCACTTACAAATTGCGGAGAATGTTTGAGGAACTAATGTTTTTTTATAACAGTGTCTTACTGCTAAGACGCAGAACACTAGAAAAGGAAAAATGATGTAAGTTTCAAGATATATGGACAAAGAAAAAGGTAAAAATGGTTATTCTTCTACCCCACGGGAGCAAGCGTGCACAACGAATGGCCACTTGTCTTGATGACCATTGCTCTTACTGCTTGTGCTCCCAATCGGACAGGCACGTACCCCTCTAGACGCTTGGTTAAATAACACTTCGGGCCTCAATAATCTGTTTCCTGCATAGTCGGGGGCAACCAGTGTACGGGCACGTGACGACCCCTCACTTGTACTGGCTACGGGGCTGAGTACTAAGCGATCTTCCCTGAACGGTCGGCATTTACGTAAAACAATTGAACGAGTGGGGGTCAGTCCCGGATATAGAGGTCAAAAAATGAGATAACTGAAATAATTCCTCTAAAATAAATAAACAAAGTGGGAACAGTCATAATCAATGTCCTACAAATAAGTCAGCTTGTGAAGAGGGAATCTGTCCTACAGGCCAAGACTGGGAAAAGTTATAGTCAGAGAGTAAGATTGCAGTAAAAGAAAGGAAGAAGAACTACAAATAGTATGAGACCTCATGCTCGCAACCCACGTACTCGCAAAAGAGTTGTGAGCACGCTGCGTGGCTAAACTTGATGCAACAGATATAGGATACTGTGACGTAAAGTAAAAGAGACTGCTATTCGAAGAGACTGTGACTCTTTAGGAGAAGAAGAATCCATTCTTTAAAAGACAGCCAGTGGCGTAGGGAAAAGTAGCAAATTAACGGTGGATTTTCCCAAGATAAGCTCATGGGGTATCCTGAACCCGGGCAAAATGTCGGAATATACGACACGTAAGTTCTCGACTGGTATACTGCTTTAATCAGTATGATTCCTCGGTACACGAGTGGTTAGACTGTTTTCTTCTGATTAAAGAGATTCAGTCCATACATGTTTTGGATGTTTGGGTGCAGCACTATAACAATTATTATATGTTTGTTGATTAATGGAAATGTGAAATGACTTTCCACGGAAACCGAGCACATTTCGAACGAGAAGAAATGGCTGTGAGACGTCGGCGGGGATGCCTAAACGGAAGGAATGTTTCCCAATCTGTCAATGAGACTGACATTGTAGTATCGATCCAGACCCGGACTGGTCGTCGTAGGATTCTTCACTAATAACTATTTTTCTGATCTCAGCCTTTCTCCAGATTCTCATGTGTGTATGATGCATGTGTATATGTGTGTATGATGCATCATTAACCTGCTCGGAACGAGGTGCGCAATAGACGTCATGAGTCTAAAAAACACTTCTGACGTGGTAAAATATCCGGTAATAGAAGCACTCGGCGTGTTATTTCTACAGTTCTGGCATGAATTTGAAGCTAAACACTGAGATCACGATGAATGATGCTTACTGTGTGAACAAGCAGAACATGACTTACTGATGTACGAGGCTGAAAAGTGCTGCCTCCGAATTTTTTATCCTGTTCTTAACATAGGTTGAGGTATTACATGTGATGCATATTACTTGGCCGACTTTTCCGATTTTCTGACTCAGGTTGCAACCTTCTGCCGCTAGAGGCTCTGACTTCTAAAGTGTAAGATGACGGTGTGTGACGTTGCTATAGCGGTGTTTGAGAAACAGCGTGTTGTAATCAAGTTTCTGGTCACAGAAAGCGTGCCTGAAAGTGAAATACCTACTATAATGAAAGCTGTGTTGGTTGATGAGTGTATCGACGTCAGAAATGCGCGAGGTTCGGCTGTTCGTGCTCGTAATGAAGGAAACGTTGGTGTTAACGTCAACGAGTGTGACACAGCTTGGAGTGGACGTCCGCGTACGGTAACCAATGAGACTCTTCAGACCTGGACTGTTGAACTCATCATAGAAAACCACTGGATAATACAGATACAGCTCTCAGGTAAGTGTGATCTATCACAAGGGCGTTTACAGGCCGTCATTGCAGAACTGCAGTACAGGGAACCGTGAGCATGGTGGGTTTATCGAATGCTCACTCCTGACAGGAAACAGAAGTTAACGGACATTTGTCAACAATTTCTTTTGCGGTTCGAGCGTGAGAGTAATGAGTTCCTTAACAACAGTGTGACAGGTGATGAAAGCTGGGTTACCATTTGACGCCGAAAGAAAGAGAGCGTTAATGGAGTTTCGAGACGAAAGATCATCGATGCCAAAGAAATTTCAAGACCATGCTATCAGCAGGCAAAGTCATGCTCACATCGTTCTGGGATGTTCACGGTGTGGTGCATTTGGAATTCATGCTTAAAGACACCATCATGAACTCTACGAAGTACTGTAAGATCCTCAGAATACTGAAATACGAATTCGAAGAGCTAGTCCAAGCATGGGGCATCTTCTCCATTGGCATGACAGGTCCAGGATACATACAGTATGTGATCAAAATTTAGCGGTCACCTGGTTCAAAATTACTTACAAGTTCGAGGCGCCCCCAAACGGTAATGGTGGTATTCAGTACGGTGTTGGACCACCCTTACCCTTGATGACAGCTTCCACTCTCGCAGGCATACTTTCAACCAGGTGCTGCAAGGTTTCTTCGGGAATGGCAGCCCATTTTTCACGGAGCGCTGCACTGAGCAGAGGTATCGATATCGGTCGGTGAGGCCTGGCGCGAAGTCGGCGTTCCAAAACATCCCAAAGATGTTCTATAGGATTCATGACAAGACTCAGTGCAGGCCAGTCCATTTCAGGGTTGTTATTCTCTTGTAACCACTCCGCCACAGGCCGTGTATTACGTGCAGCTGCTCGATCGTGTTGAAAGATGCAATCGCCATCCCCGAATTTTTCTTCAACAGTGGGAAGCAGGAAGGTGCTTAAACCTCAATGTAGGCCTGTGCTGTGATAGTGCCACGAAAAACAACATTGGGTGTAAGCCCCCTCCGTGAAAACCACGACGACACTATAACACCTCCGCCTCCCAATTTTACTGTTGGCACTACAAACGCTGGCAGATGACGTTCACCGGGCATTAGCCATACCCACTCCCTGCCATCGGATCGACACATTATGTATCGTGATTTGTCACTCCACACAACGTTTTTCCACTGTTCAATCGTGCAATGTTTATGCTCCTTACACCAAGCGAGGTGTCATTTGGCATTTACCGGCGTGATGTGTGTCTCGCCAAGAAATCAAAGTTTTCTCACCTCTCGCCTAACTGTCATAGTACATGCAGTGGATCCTAATGCAGTGCGGAATTCCGGTGTGTTGGTCTGGGCAGATGTCTGCTTACTACACATTACGACTCTCTTCAATTGTCGGCGGTCTCTGTCAGTCAACAACCGAAGTCGGCCTGTACGCTTTTGTGCTGCATTTTTCCCTTCACTTTTTCCATTCTACTATCACATCGGAAACAGTGGACCTAGGAATGTGTAGGAGTGTGGAAATCTCGGATACAGACGTATGACACAAGGGACATCCAGTCACCTGACCACGTTAGAAGTCCCTAAGTTCCGCGGAGCGCACCATTCTGCTGTCTCACGATGTCTAATGACTATTGAGGTAGCTGATGTGGAGCACCTGGCGGTAGGTGGCAGCACAATGCACCTAATATGAAAACCTTATGTTTTTGGGGATGTCCAGATACTTCTGATCACATAGTGTACGAGCGCTGCGACATCTGCAATAATGCGACGCCTTTGGCTTACTGACATTTATCATCCACTGCACAGTCCCGACGCGGCACCATCCGATTTTCATCTGTTTCAGCCGGCCGGGGTGGCCGAGCGGTTCTAGGAGCTACAGTCTGGAACCGTGAGACCGCTACGGTCGCAGGTTCGAATCCTGCCTCGGGCATGGATGTGTGTGATGTCCTTACGATAGTTAGGTCTAAGTAGTTCTAAGTTCTAGGGGACTGATGACCTCAGATGTTAAGTCCCATAGTGCTCAGAGCCATTTGAACCATTCTTTTTTCATCTGTTTCAAAAATTAAAGAACACCTTCGAGAACTTCGATTAGATTGTGATGAAGTGGTGCAAACCGAGATGATGTTGTATCTCCGTCAACATAAGCAAACTTTATACAGTGATGGTATGAACAAACTGGTGTCTCACTGGGAGAAATGTGTTCATCGCCATGGTGACTACGTTGAGAAATAAATATGTAGACATGAATAATAAATATGTAGAATGTTAATTATGTTTGTTTTTGTTTAAAAAACGTTAAGAATTTCCGCACACTCTCGTATATACGTTGCGCTGTGGGAGTAGGTACCAGAGCTAGCTGAGATATAACCAAATGTGTCTATAGTGACATTCTGATTCCACTGAAGATGCTGAACTAATACGTAGCGTTCTACAATTGCTAAAACTCCAAATAAAAAGGGTATTGGCTTGTGTAATAACTGTTATCTAACCTCTTTATCAAAGGCTGATCGTACGTGCAACTGAGACTCAAGGACTTTGCCCAAAAAAGAAAAGAGTCATGCAAACAAAATTGCAATATCGATTTAACAGTCTCAGTTCTGCCACTCAGTACGACTGCGAACGAGATCTTTGTAACTAATGTAACTGGAGACTCATTGCGACTACATGTATTTACTGTAGTACTCACACACACCTACTCGCAAACATGGGGAAGTGCACAGTTAAGAGTTCTCTATGTAATGAGAGGATCAAGCAAGAAACGGAGCTCACTAACTATGGGGCCCATTACGTCATAAGCAGCAAAATTATACTGGAGAAATTTCTGGAAAACTTAGCAGTAATGAAAACTCTCATTAAAAGAGATAACGAAACTGTATTTCATGATGGCCCTGGCACTAATACCGCGAGATTGTTCAAATGGCTCTGAGCACTATGGGACTTAACATCTATGGTCATCAGTCCCCTAGAACCTAGAACTACTTAAACCTAACTAACCTAAGGACATCACACAACACCCAGTCAAATACCGCGAGAGTTTCCACTTGTGGTTAGCGAAAACTCATCTGTGCTTGTTGGTTTGCAGCAGTTCCAATAACGCTTCTTCCATGTTGAGTCCTCGAAAATTCATATTCACCCACTGCCAGTGTTTTGGAGATGTTTGTGACACAAACTTTAATTAATGTAAGCCGCGAGCTCTGGGGCGCCTTGCTACGGTTCGCGCGGCTCCCCCGTCGGAGTTTCGAGTCCTCCCTCGGGCATGGGTGTGTGTGTGTTGTCCTTAGCGTAAGTTAGTTTAAGTTAGACTGAGTAGTGTGCAAGCCCAGGGACCGGTGATCTCAGCAGTTTGGTCCCATAGGAAATCAAATTTCCAAATTTAATGAATGTAAGAAAAAAATACTTGGAGCACTGAATGAGAAACCCACTCGGTAACATTTTCCTGCATTAAGAATGTAGATGGCGCTACACATACTTGGTCTTTACATATCCAAGCATGTAGTTGTCGCTAGTCTGAAATCTGCTGCTGGCCACCTTCACGGTGATGGAATTTTAATGTTCAACAGCGCAATACTACTCTTGCTATTTTTATAGCTCTCAAATCCGTCTTAGTCTGAGTGAGGATTTTTTAAGGACAAAATTGAGGAGCAAATCTCCAAGGTCATGGAACGTGTCAGTACATGAAACAACGACATAAAAGTAATAGCAGATAAAATAAAATGTTAACGATTCCAAAAAAGGCCAAGCCATAATTTCCAGCAAACGCAGTCAACAATATAATATAAGAATCAGTTTAATTTTTCGAGGAACTCTTCGACAGAATAGAAGGAGTGACCCATGAGCGTCCGCAGCTCGTAGTCGTGCGGTAGCGTTCTCGCTTCCCGCGCCCGGGTTCGATTCCCGGCGGGGTCAGGGGTTTTCTCTGCCTCGTGATGACTAGGTGTTGTGTGATATCCTTAGGTTAGTTAGGTTTAAGTAGTTCTAAGATCTAGGGGACTGATGACCATAGATGTTAAGTCCCATAGTGCTCAGAGCCATTTGAACCTTTTTTTTTTTTTTTGACCCATGAGGAAACTCTTCAGTTTCGATTTGAAAGCGCTTTGATTACAGCAAAGATTTCTGAATTCTTGTGGTAGCTTATTGAAGCCGGCCGGGGTGGCTGAGCGGTTCTAGGCGCTACAGTCTGGAACCGAGCGGCCGTTACGGTCGCAGGTTCGAATCCTGCCTCGGGCATGGATGTGTGTGATGTCCTTAGGTTAGTTAGGTTCACGTAGTTCTAAGTTCTAGGGGACTGATCACCTCAGAAGTTAAGTCCCATAGTTCTCAGAGCCATTTGAACCATTTTTGAGCTTATTGAAAATAGATGCAGCAGTATACTGAACGCCTGTCTGCACAAGAGTCAAGGAAGTGCGACCCAAATGCAGATTAGCTTTCTGCCTAGCGTTAACTGAGTAAAAGGTGCTAATTATTGCGAATAAGTTGATATTGTTAACAAGAAACGACAGTGAAAAATATACACTATGTGATCAAAAGTGTCCGGACACCCCAAAAAACATACGTTTTTCATATTAGGTGCATTGTGCTGCCACCTACTGCCAGGTACTACTTCACCCAGTTTTAATGTTTTTCGACGAGAACCTCCCCTTAAGAAGGATTTTGTCCGTTTAAGGCTACCTCTTCCCCCGCGAAAGAAAATCCGGTTACGAAGCAATGAAATTCAAAACGCATCGACTGCGAGTGATATTATTTGTAAAGACTACGTAATCTGGAAGAAGGGACTGTATCAGGTGCTCCGCAAATTACCTTCAACCAATCATCACGCTCCCAAAGCTGTTTGCCGATTTGAAATAATTACGGCTGCTGCGGGATCGGCAACTGTCGTAAGACCACACACGCGCTGCCAGCACGCCACTCCACGTATAACTCCAGGCTGACCACCAGCGGAAGCCGTGCTCGCTCCGGATCCTTCGTCATTCGCCGCATGTCCGACCAGTGACGCTAAACATGCATATGGCGGTCGCCGCAAATGACCATGCACACAGCGGTGCAAACTGCATCCTTCCGCGTCTCTTTGTCAATTTATAAGTCGACGTACAGAGAAATCCAGCAGCGGACACAAAAAAGTCACGCCGAAGGTACGACGGACCTTGGAGGTCCGCCACTGACGCCAGCGGCACACTCCTCAGTTTCTGGTGACCACTCAGCAGTAAAGACAGAATTCTGAGACAAAGCACTGTAAATTCAACAGAATCAGTTATTCAATTTATCTTGCCAGCTTAGCTGCCTGTAAATATTGTAGATAAAAGTGTGTCAGTTTTATCCACGTAACTGCAAGTCTTTGTATTTGTAGTGTAACGATTTACTTGGTATCTGCCGCCTACAAATGCAGACACAACTGCTTTTATTTTTTCAAACAACGCTTTGTATGGCTGCCTATTACGAATATATACATGCTATTCCTTGGTTATCCCTCCCTCTCACACCCCTCCACAGTGTCCATTTGTTCATCAATAGATACATCACATTAATATCCCAAATTCTTTCTGTCAGTGGTGCGCCCAACAACACTAGACACAGGAGTAGCACCGCGTAGTCTCTCCAGACGAGTCACGACTCTACATACACCGTCAATCTGTACGTATGCGTGTGTGGAGACTTCAAGGAGAAAAACCAGTGCCATAATGTATCCGTCATCGTCTTAATGGCCCAAAACCATACCGAGCGAGGTGGCGCAGTGGTTAGCACACTGGACTCGCATTCGGGACGACGACGGTTCAATCCCGTCTCCGGCCATCCTGATTTAGGTTTTCCGTGATTTCCCTAAATCGCTTCAGGCAAATGCCGGGATGGTTCCTTTGAAAGGGCACGGCCGATTTCCTTCCCCATCCTTCCCTCACCCGAGCTTGCGCTCCATCTCTAATGACCTCGTTGTCGACGGGACGTTAAACACCAATCTCCTCCCCTCCTCCCAACACCTTGCATGTTGGTATGGTGGACCATGGGATCCACAACACAATCTCCTCTGGTTCACAAAGCCGGTTATCTGGATAGCTGACGTTTCCGGACCGACGTGTTGAGGCCAGTGGCTGTGCCCTGTCTTCAAGGTGGCCATGATGTTGTCTTTCAACAAGATAATGCAAGGACGCATCCTGTGCTATCCTAATATATCTCGCCAGCACTTCCTCTGGATCTTCACCCACGCCAAACATGTAGACATGGATTGTTGAGGGAATGACACATCACCACTTGTTAGCCACTGCAATTGGTGAACTCTGTGTAGCATGGAAACAGCATGGAATGA
Organism: Schistocerca gregaria; assembly: GCF_023897955.1. Taxonomy (NCBI): domain Eukaryota; kingdom Metazoa; phylum Arthropoda; class Insecta; order Orthoptera; family Acrididae; genus Schistocerca; species Schistocerca gregaria. Next base: position 597,802,538 of record NC_064931.1, on the reverse strand, counting down.
CAAAATTCAAATGGCTCCAAGAACTATGGGACTTAAACATCTGAGGTCATCAGTGCCCTGGACTTAGAACTATTTAAATCTAATTAACCTAAGGACATCACACACATTCATGCCTGAGGCAGGATTCGAACCTGCGACCTTAGCAGCAGCGTGGTTCCGGACTGAAGCGCCTAGAACCGCTCGGCCACAGCGGCCGGCCATGGAATGACATATTTGTATTTGTCACCCACGTCCAATGCCAGTCTGTAGACATGTGCATGAGACTCGTTGTTGTTGTTGTTGTGTGGGGACAGCCCTATGTAATTAAAGGCGCAACCTGTATGCAGTTTCACAAAAAATTTGATAATGTATTCTCCCTGCTATACACTACACCCACAATAAATAAAATTTCGTTATTTGGTATTCTTTCTGGTGCTGCAGTTGGTTTTAAGCTGGGAGTCTGCACAGGCTGGTCAATTTGAGAAATGTTATCGTCCAAAAACCGCTGCCTCACAGAAGCTGCTTTACGACAGCGTGTACTGTCATGCTAGTACAATCAATCACAGCCTTCGAGCTGTTCCTCTACCGCACGCAGTGCACAATGCTTTAAAATGTGCTCGTATCCTTTCTCAATTAGCGCTTCCTTAAGAGCAATAAAGGATGTAGACCCTAATGACGAAAAACACCGACATACAGTAAAGCTACCTCTTCTGTACTGGACTCCTGGCACTACATGTAATGACAGACAATGTTCTCCACACATTTGATAGTCCCAAATACTTCCAGAGCATTAACACAGGGTATTGCGCTATTCGTCACTAACTCATTCGTTTTCGTTTCCATCTGCGTCGCTCTGACACCATCTGGGACACCGCTTAGTCTTTATTAAAGAAATACATGGGTTATGGGAAGCTGCTCAACCATTGAACACCATTCTTCTTAACTCTCTACGCGCAATAACTTATCTAGGTGGACGGCTGATAGCACTTAGGAACTCACAAGTTATTTGACCTGTTGGTTGATTTGGGGGAGGGGCCCAAACAGCGAGGTCATTGTTCCCCCTCGGTTTAGGGAAGGGTGGGGAAGGAAATCGGCCCTGCCCTTTCAAAGGAAGCATCCCTGAAACTCACGAGTGATTCTTTCCGCTGAGTTCATGCGACTTTTACAGCCACACCACGTAATGCACAACGATCCCTGTCCGTGAGGTTTACCTTGGTTTAGCTGTGGTAGTTCTTTCACGTTTCCACTTCAGAAACACATCCCCAACAGTCGACTTGCGCTGGTTAAGACTGGTTGAAATGTCCCTGATGGATCTGTTGCTCAGATGACATCCAGTGACTAGTCCACGTTCGAAGGCAGTGAGCACTCCAGACCAACTCATTCTGCTGTTACGACTTTTCTACTGACTATACAAGTGGTCCCATCTGCTTTTATGCTGGTCGGTTAGTGTCTCGGACATCCAGGGGGTCTCTTCCGCATTACATTAGGGTGTACAGGTATTTCTGATGAGATATCGTACTATAAATGTGATGACAATGACGCTTCTTAATATATGTAGCACGTGTACCGTTGCCAAAGACATAAGTGATCGCAGGCACACAGAGAACGTCACTGGATATTTCACTTCAGACAGCAATGGTTGAGGTTGTAGTAATTAGGTCTGCACAGGTGGTGGATGGTGTTGTGCTCTGCCCATTCATGCAATATAGGGTGCCTAGGAAAGCTGCTTTCTCGGATCACTAGACAACAATTCAAGCAAGTCGTATTAATGGAGTTTATTACGAAAGGAAATGATTACAATACTTAACTTTGTCAGATATAGACGTGTCGCCAGCAAGGGGCGACATACAAACATAAGCAAGCTCTCCAGTATATATAATTCGTAATACAAGTGAACCAATACAGTTTGTAAGTCACTTCTGTAGCGTTCATAGGTCGGCCTGACTTCAACTCGGGCCGCGGCTATTTTTTTTTTCTTTATTGTTATTTTCAAACCTTTACAGGAAGGTAGACTGGCAGCGGCCTATCTATGTCGCTCTTTGGCCATAGCAAAACATAGATTAAACAGGAAGACATAAAAACAAACATACATGGAGGATAAAAACAGGAGACATAAATATTAAAATAAAGGATTACTGAAGGAGAGGCACTGATGAACTGATTGGAAGAGAAACACTAGTACAGCGAACTTCGGCGCACTAAAACATACTGTTTACACGATAAAGTTGGTGTCCTGCCATAGGGAAGAGGGGTGGGTAGGAAGGAGGGGGGATGATGGTGAGAAGAAAGTGAGGGGGAGGGGAGACGGTCTGGGGGAGTGTGGAAGCCTGGGAAGGAGGAAGGAGAGGGAGAGAGGAGAGGGGAGGAAGTGAAGGCGGAGAGGGGGGAAAAGAGGGAGCACTGGGGGAAAAACACAGGAGGAGGAAGGGGAGGATCAAAGCTGGTAGGAGGGGTAGATGGAGGGGATTAGGGCATCGTCAGGGAGAGGGAGTTGACGGAAGCCACCTTGGGCGAGGATATGGGGTGTGGTAAGATGGAGAGCGGGTGGGATGCAGTAGTACAGGTGTGGCAGTGACGGGGGTAGGAAAGGATGGGAGAGACAAGTGGGAGGCCTCGGCTAGGCGGCACGGCGCTTATATTCTCTTCGTGTAGAGGCCGCTCCTGTCTTGATGTCGTCCTATAGGGGGGCCCATCAGCGTTATCTCACAGCCCACTCTGCTCTTCCGTTCTTGCCCGACGTGCAGGCGCTTGACGTTACGCCGGAACAAATGGTACGCATTTCCTCTCATGGTCGAAATCGCAACCATTTTTGACAGCCTATGGTAGCCCAAGTTATTTGTGTGGTTAAGAAATCTTAAAATCCCTCAACATCTTTCCAGAATTCTGCAGGAGTATTGCAGGGTACGAATCATTTACTGCCAAGCAAGTCAGCCATAAACAATCTAACTTAGGTATTCAACCTATTAGCTTTGCTGGATGGTTGCTTGAACAGAATCATCGAATGCACAGACGACATACTTGTCTGTAGTTTCAAAGTCTTTGGGGCAAGTCACAGGTGAAAGCAGCATGCGTTCTATCACCGATTCAGTACTGAAGCTTATTGTGTACCAGGTAAGAGGTACGCAATAATTACCTGGAAAGCCACCTTCACACAGGAATAAACACTCGCCTGGCGCTTCTCAGTCCCTTGCAGCAGCTACCATATGGAGCTCATAAATGCAGACTTATTCCTGCTTCCACATCGTTTCCTTCCACAGCCCATCCGCCGAAAGTGAGGACGTCCACCTTGGGAGCTGCGCGGTCAGTGTGGCAAATTTCTAACCGAAGAGGCCGGGTTCGATTTCCGGTCGGGTCGTAGATTTTCTCCACCCGAGTACCTGGTGGTGCGTTGTCCTTACGTTCGTATCGTCATTACTGACTTTTCACAAAAAATGGCTCTGAGCACTATGGGACTTAACTACTGTGGTCATCAGTCCCCTAGAACTTTGAACTACTTAAACCTAACTAACCTAAGGACATCACACACATCCATGCCCGAGGCAGGATTCGAACCTGCGACCGTAGCAGCCGCGCGGTTCCGGACTGCGCGCCTAGAACCGCTAGACCACCGCGGCCGGCTGACTTTTCACAGTTAAGATGGATTTATGGGAGCGTACTGAAATCCAATAAATTGAAAAAAAGTGCAGACAGCCGTCATAGGGAGTGATGTCAACCACAGGCTACATCGCTTTCGCCTTGTAATGGCGGACAATAAAAACTTTCCACCGCCAACTGAGAAACACCCCGCGTCGTTGATACTCAGTTACGAACTAGTGGCTAGACAGTTCCAATCAATGCCAGCAGTCAGCTCAGTACAGTGCTCTGAAGACTACCTTCCGTCTTAGTGGTCGCTATTTAGAGGGAATTAGGATCAATAACGGAGTATGTGCTTGACTGTACTAGGTTTAGGACAGTCAGTGCTACCCCTCGAAGAGTACAAAAGTTAATTATCATTTTTTAAACTACTCTTAACAAATGTTATTGGTTTTTTCTTATCGTCTTGCCACATTTGTTAGCACCACCTTATCAACCAAGTCTTAAAGAATAAGAGAACAATGGCTATGTTTAATGAGCTGCAGCAGTTTTTTGCTACCCTGGGTGTTAGGGCTGAACCAATAGTAGCATTCAGTTACTACACTAGTCGCCGAAGTGGCGTCAAATCGAAAGACTTGCACCCAGCGAACGGTCTACCCACCGGAGGCACTAGTCACACGATATTTAGATTTAATTACTACATTCACAACATTTACGTGGTGAGCGAAGATTTGGAAAAACAATTTTCGCCAGTCAACATTTTGATATCGTGGAAAAACTTTAGAGGTTGTCGGAAATTTTGGCCTATTCTCAACATCTGACGGCGAGAAAAAAGAAACCGGAAAATTTTGACAACGAGTCAGTGCACAGCATTCTCACCAACATAGAGCGAGGAGGAAAAGAGAGTACAAACTAATCAGGTCAAGAATTTTATTGATTTTGCAGTAACACTGCACGGCTTTAATGTATGCCTGTTCAGATTGCTCTGAGCACTAAATGCCTGTTCAATTCTAGTGACGTTCATCCGTTTCCTTTCCAGGAATATTTTTGCAAATTTTTTAATCTTTTCCGAACTTAATTTTCATACATGCCAGACTGAAATTCGTCGTATAGCCCGTCCAAAATTATTGCAACAACTGCCAACAACCCAGACTCTCTTGGTGGCGCTCTTGGCCATACGTGAAGAAAGCGAGACCAACGGTCAACAGCGTCAACCACTTAAAACTCAAATTGCCGCCTCCACCCTTTCCGGCCGTCGATCGAAAAGTGAAACCCTGGAACAACTATATCCAGCGATTAGAGCAACGCTATGCTGCGCGTCAGATATCAGGTGATATTGAAAGAAAATAATTTTTATTAGCATATGCAAGTCCCACTGTATTTCAACTTCTACAGAAATTGTCACCTACTTGTGAACCAGTAACTTCTCACATTAAAGGAAGACTTGGAAAATATTTCGACTCGCTGCCAGACAAAGTCTCACGGAGTGGCCACGCAGTCTGAGACGCCATCTAACGGATTGCGCGGCCCCTCCCGCCGGAGGTTCGAGTCCTCCCTCGGGCATGGGTGTGTGTGTGTGTTGTTCTTAGCATGAGTTAGTTTAAGTAGTGAGTAAGTCTAGGGACCGATGACCTCAGCAGTTTGGTCTCTTAGAAATTCACATACATTTGAACGTTTTTGAACGCCAGACAAACATTATTTTCTGTATTTCAAAATGTTAAATAAAACATCTACAGAGCGGATGGCTGAATTACAGAGATTGGGTCGGGAATGTAAATTTCGTTGTGAAAATTATCAATGTCAGAAATCGTATGCAGACTAATTCGCGACATGCGTATCATACCTTCTACAGACAATAAATTAAATAGGGACCCAATATGTCTAACAGACCGGTATTTAGAAGACTGTCTCACGCTAATATAGGCATACGAACAAATTCATGTATGTGCGGAAGCAATACAGTGTTTCAGTACACGTTAACAGCTGGCAAGGCCAGACCCGAAAGCCATAGGGCTCGCGCACTACTCGATTGAAACAATCAGTAAACAAGTTCAGAAACTCAAAATTGCAATCTTGTTCGCGCTGTGACGTAAACCACAAAAACAGACAATTGTTTATATCGAAACGCAGATTGTAATTACTGTAGAAAGGCAAGACATAAAGCAGATAGGTGCAAAATGGAGCACAAGCGACAAAAACAGCAGACACTCAAGCACATCACAGTGATCAATAAAAAATCAAGTATTGTTCATAACGAACATGCGTGTATTTAGAAACTTACACGGTCCAAACGTCACGTGAATTCAATGTTTTATGGCAATAACAAGTCATTATCTATAACTCTTTGCGTTGTTGTTGTTGTTGTGGTCTCCAGTCCTGAAACTGGTTTGATGCAGCTCTCCATGCAAGCTCTCCATGCTCTCCATGCTCTATCCCGTGCAAGCTTCTACATCTCCCAGTACTTACTGCAACCTACATCCTTCTGAATCTGCTTAGTGTATTCATCTCTTGGTCTCCCTCTACGATTTTTACCCTCCACGCTGCCCTCCAATGCTAAATTTGTGATCCTTTGATGCCTCAAAACATGTTCTACCAACCGGTCCCTTCTTTTTGTCAAGTTGTGCCACAAACTCATGTTCTCCCCAATCCTATTCAATACCTCCTCATTAGTTATGTGATCTACCCATGTAATCTTCAGCATTCTTCTGTAGCACCACATTTCGAAAGCTTCTATTCCCTTCTTGTCCAAACTATTTATCATCCATGTTTCACTTCCATACATGGCTACACTCCATGCAAATACTTTCAGAAACGACTTCCTGACACTGAAATCTATACTCGATGTTAACAAATTTCTCTTCTTCAGAAACGCTTTCCTTGCCATTGCCAGTCTACATTTTATATCCACTCTATTTCGACCATCATCAGTTATTTTACTCCCTAAATAGCAAAACTCCTTTACTACTTCGAGTGTCTCATTTCCTAATCTAATTCCCTCAGCATCACCCGATTTAATTTGACTACATTCCATTATCCTCGTTTTGTTTTTGTTGATGTTCTTCTTATATTCTCCTTTCAAGACACTGTCCATTCCGTTCAACTGCTCTTCCAAGTCCTTTGCTGTCTCTGACAGAATTAAAATGTCTTCGGCGAACCTCAAAGTTTTTAGAATGAGATTTTCACTCTGCAGTGGAGTGTGCGCCGATATGAAACTTCCTAGCAGATTAAAACTGTGTGCCCGACCGAGATTCGAACTCGGGTCCTTTGCCTTTCGCGGGCAAGTGCTCTACCAACTGAGCTACCGAAGCACGACTCACGCCCGGTACTCACAGCTTTACTTCTGCCAGTATCCGTCTCCTACCTTCCAAACTTTACAGAAGTTCTCCTGCGAACCTTGCAGACCTAGCACTCCTGAAAGAAAGGATATTGCGAAGACATGGCTTAGCCACAGCCTGGGGGATGTTTCCAGAATGAGATTTTCACTCTGCAGCGGAGTGTGCGCTGATACGAAACTTCCTAGCAGATTAAAACTGTGTGCCCGACCGAGACTCGAACTCGGAACCTTTGCCTTTCGCGGGCAAGTGCTCTACCAACCGAGCTACCGAAGCACGACTCACGGCCGGTACTCACAGCTTTACTTCTGCCAGTATCCGTCTCCTACCTTCCAAACTTTACAGAAGCTCTCCTGCGAACCTTGCAGAACTAGCACTCCTGAATGAAAGGATATTGCGGAGACATGGCTTAGCCGGGCGTGAGTCGTTCTTCGGTAGCTCAGTTGGTAGAGCACTTGCCCGCGAAAGGCAAAGGTTCCGAATTCGAGTCTCGGTCGGGCACACAGTTTTAATCTGCTAGGAAGTCTCAAAGTTTTTATTTCTTCTCCATGAATTTTAATATCTACTCCGAATTTTTCTTTTGTTTCCTTTACTGCTTGCTCAATATACAGATTGAATAACATCGGGGAGAGGCTATAACCCTGTCTCACTCCCTTCCCAACCACTGCTTCCCTTTCATGCCCCTCGACTATTATAACTGCCAACTGGTTTCTGTACAAACTGTAAATAGCCTTTCGCTCCCTGTATTTTACCCCTGCCACATTCAGAATTTGAAAGAGAGTATTCCAGTTAACATTGTCAAAAGCTTTCTCTAAGTCTACAAATGCTAGAAACGTAGGTTTGCCTTTTCTTAATCTATCTTCTAAGATAAGTCGTAAGGTTAGTATTGCCTCACGTGTTCCAACATTTCGACGGAATCCAAAATGATCTTCCCCAAGGTCCGCTTCTACAAGTTTTTCCATTCGTCTGTAAAGAATTCGTGTTAGTATTTTGCAGCTGTGACTTATTAAACTGATAGTTCGGTAATTTTCACATCTGTCACACCTGCTTTCTTTGGGATTGGAATTATTATATTCTTCTTGAAGTCTGAGGGTATTTCGCCTGTCTCATACATCTTGCGCACCAGATGGTAGAGTTTTGTCATGACTCGCTCTCCCAAGGTCGTCAGTAGTTCTAATGTAATGTTGTCTCCTCCCGTGGCCTTGTTTCGACTCATGTCTTTCAGTGGCCGGTCAAACCCTTCACGCAGTATCTTATCTCCCATTTCGTCTTCATCTACATCCTCTTCCATTTCCATAATATTGTAGTCAAGTACATCGCCCCACCATTCCGCCTTCCCTTCTTTGCTTAGAACTGGGTTTCCATCTGAGCTCTTGATGTTAATACAAGTGGCTCTCTTTTCTCCAAAGGTCTCTTTAATTTTCCTGTAGGCAGTATCTAGGTTACCCCTAGTGAGATAAGCCTCTACATCCTTACATTTGTCCTCTAACCATCCCTGCTTAGCCATTTTGCACTTCCTGTCGATCTCATTTTTGAGACGTTTGTATTCCTTTTTGCCTGCTTCATTTACTGCATTTCTATATTTTCTCCTTTCATCAATTAAATTCAATATTTCTTCTGATACCCAAGGATTTCTATTAGCCCTCGTCTTTTTACCTACTGGATCTTCTGCTGCCTTCACTACTTCATCGCTCAGAGCTACCCATTCTTCTTCTACTGTATTTCTTTTCGCCATTCCTGTCAATTGTTCCCTTATGCTCTCCCTGAAACTCTGCACAACCTCTGGTTCTTTCAGTTTATCCAGGTCCCATATTCTTAAATTCCCACCTTTTTGTAGTTTCTTCAGTTTTAATCTACAGTTCATAACCAACAGATTGTGGTCAGAGTCCACATTTGCCCCTGGAAATGTCTTACAATTTAAAACCTGATTCCTAAATGTCTGTCTTACCATTATATAATCTCCAGGATTCTTCCATCTATACAACCTTCTTTTATGATTCTTGAACCAAGTATTAGCTATGATTAAGTTATGCTCTGCGCAAAATTCTACCAGACGGCTTGCTCTTTCATTTCTTCCCCCCAATCCGTATTCACCTAGTATGTTTCCTTCTCTCCCTTTTCCTACTGATGAATTCCAGTCACCCATGATTATTAAATTTTCGTCTCCCTTCACTACCTGATTAATTTCTTTTATCTCATCATACATTTCCTCAATTTCTTCATGATCTGCAGAGCTAGTTGGCATATAAACTTGTACTACTGTAGTAGGTGTGGGCTTCGTATCTATCTTGGCCACAATAATGCGTTCACTATTCTGTTTGTAGTATCTTACCCGCATTCCTATTTTCCTTTTCATTATTAAACCTAGTCCTGCATTACCCCTACTTGATTTTGTAATTATAACCCTATATTCACCTCACCAAATGTCTTGTTCCTCCTGCCACCGAACTTCACTAATTCCCACTATATCTAACTTTAACCTATCCATTTCCCTTTTTAAATTTTCTAACCTCCCCGCCCCGAGATCCGAATGGGGGACTATTTTATCTCCAGAATATTTTACCTAAGAGGACGCCATCATCATTGAATCATACAGTAAAGCTGCATGCCCTCGGGAAAAAATTACGGCTGTAGTTTCCCCTTGCTTTCAGCCGTTCGCAGTACCAGCACAGCAAGGCCGTTTTGGTTAATGTTATAGGGCCAGATCAGTCAATCATCCAGAATGTTGCCCTGCAACTACTGAAAAGGCTGCTGTCCCTCTTCAGGAAGCACACGTTTGTCTGGCCTCTCAACAGATACCCCTCCGTTCTGGTTGCACCTACGGTACGGCCATCTGTATCGCTGAGGCACGCAAGCCTCCCCACCAACGGCAAGATCCATGGTTCATGGGGGGGCTCTTTGCGTTAACAAAGTGTTAATCACTCTGCGCCACTCTGAAACTTTGTTGAAAGTTTTCTGAAAATTGATTAACACTTTGTTCTCTTTGCGTTAACAAAGTGTTAATCAATTTTCAGAAAACTTTCAAAAAATTTTCAGAGTAACGCAGAGTCGTCAATATAAGTTGTTAATCTGGAGGCATTCTGAAATGAGAAATACCAATGTTTACGGACTTTCGAAGTCCTCTCGTCAGTTTTAGCAATTAGGAGATTCCAGTGCAAGGTAATTTTCAACAGATATGACTTACAAACAGTTTACGAAACAGGATACATTTGCAGTTGACGATGCAAATAAAGTAACAAATTTACTAGGGCAGGATCACTTCAATGCTTTCGGGTTCACGATTCACTAAGGAAAGGATCAAATTGAAACTGATATTCCTAAAGGAAAATTAAATCAGCTGTAAACCCATACTTAATTGCGCAACTTGTGCTTGAAGATCCCGTTTTGTCTAAGATCAAATATTATATTCCTATGGAGTGGTCTAATGATAAGTTACTTTATCAACCACAGATTAAATCTTTTTGGAATATGAGGCATGCACTTACATTGTACAAAGGTGTCATTTTGGTGTATCCAGAAACAAGCAAGACAAGAGTGTTTGTTTCTGCGGTGCTTAAATCTAAGGTACACATGTGCTACATCAATGGCATTGGTACATAATTCGTCGCACACTAATTTCCAGAAAAGAGGCATATTGGAAAAATATTGACAAAAATATTGAAATGATGTTGGTTTAATGCCTGTTATGACAAAAATAGCAGTGAGCTCCACTTCGAAAACATTTTTCTTGGCCAAAGCTATCAGAACCCTGGTTAGGTCTCCGTACTGATTTTCCAGGACCATTCCTCGGAAGCTACTACTCATTCTCATTGACACTCTCTCCAAATTTCCATTTGTGGTACAGATGTCATCGATATCTTCAACAAAGACCATTCAGGCATTATCTAAGGTCTTGTCTATTGAAAGACCGCTGAAATCTGGCGTCACTGATAACGGCACACATTTTTCTTCTCACCATTTTACGGCAATTTGTTAAACCAACGGAAGTGCACACTTCACGACTGCACCATTTCATCCTAAAGTTTCAAGTCGCACATAACGAAGCTATTATATGAAATCGTTGTGTCTGTAATAGATGACATGTCCAAAAGACCAGACACCATGCAGAATCCATATGTTTGGCGACATCGTAGTGAACGCACATTGGAAGTGTGTATTTGTCATCGCCATACTGGTGTTATCACCCTGCGTGATTGTATGGGGTGCCAGTGGTTACACTTCTCGGTCACCTCTGTTCGCATTGATGGCACTTTAAACAGTGGATTTTACATTTCAGATGTGTTACGACCCGTGGCTCTACCCTTCATTGGATCCCTGTGAAACCCTATATTTCAACAGGATAATGTTCAGCCGCATGTTGCAGGTCATGTACGGGCCTTTCTGGATACAGAAAATGTTCGACTGCTGCCCTTGTCAAGCACATTCTCCAGATCTCTTATCAACTGAAAACGTCTGGTCAATGGTGGTCGAGGAACTGGCTTGTCACAATACGCCAGTCACTACTCTTGATGAACTGTGGTATCATGTTGAAGCTGCATGGGCAGCTATATCTGTACAAGCTACCCAAGCTCTGTTTGACTCAATGCCCAGGCGCATCAATGTCGTTATTACTGCCAGATGTGGTTGTTCTGGGTACTGATTTCTCAGGATCTATGCACCCAAACTGCGTGAAAATGTAATCACATGTCAGTTCTAGTATAATATATGTGTCCAATGAATACCCGTTTATCATCTGCATTTCTTCTTGGTGTAGCAATTTTAATGGCCAGTAGTGTATTGTGGGGCGGAGGGTGGAATTATTGTTATTAAATATTTTGTTTTTCCTGGGCGATTAGCAACATAAGTGGGGCGGCGGGTGGAATAATTGTTATATAAATGTTCCTTTTATTTATTTAATGCTGTTGTTTGCCGTTCTCAACATTGGCTCTCTAACTACAATATTGGCAACCAGAAAGTGATTAGCAAAACGTCAAGACTGTAATTAGAATTCCTAGTGCCCACTTCATCTGAGAAATACACTTATAGCTACAGCTTATAGCTCTGAGGAATTAGGAGATTGTCTGGGATTCATAATCAAAAACCATTTTCTCTAACATGTTCACTACATTCTGAAAGTCACAGACCAAAAAGAATCCACACAATCCAACTACCAGAGCAGTTCAGACTCTAATGCGCTGATTCAACTATAATTGTTCAAATTAAATGTTTAAGTGAATGCTCGCCATAATTTGATGATAATGTTCATCAAATGCCACGTTAAATAATGGTAGAATGTCTGTACCGCGGTGGCACGTGAAAATACTACATACGCAAACTGAAGATAGATCATTAAAGTCATCCCAGAATTAACACTTCACTCGAAAACGATTTCATGGTTACGCGTATCCCGAGCAACTTATTACGGCATCTGAGGCTGTTTATAGCAATGATACCGACGCGACGCGACTCCCGGCACAGGTGGTGCGCTAATCAGCGTCTGGAGAGAACTGGGGCCTTGCCTCTTTCGCGCAGCGTTATTACATATAAAGCCGCGGTGCGGACGGCTAAGGGGACGCCTGATCAAATCCGCTCTCCCGACTAGCCACTGGGCTAGTAACGCACCATTTTAAGTTATCGAATAAATTATTGCTTCCTTTGCTGATGGCCAATGAAGGTCTCAATTTAAATGTGCAATCAGCACGCAGGTAAGTAATCATAATAAAAGTCTGACGTGGCTCAGTGAAATATTTTGGTCGAGAGAATTAATTTAATTACACTACACGCAGTAGACGAGCTCTGAACTTGCCCTTTGGAGATACGCTATCGCTATAGTTTTAGAGTTATTCAGTTGAAACTTCTCACATCTTTATGATCAGAGCGGATCTCCCTTCTACTTAAATTTACACATCCTAGCCTTATTTATTCACCTACTTAATCTATCTTACTTCATTAATATTTAAGACAAAAACCAGAAAATCATGAATTTCAACTAAAATTTTAATTTGTGAGATCCAGAATACTGTTTCTACTAAATTATTATGAAACAGGAATCTAAATATAAGTTTCTAGCTTTTTTCTGTTGCGCCAATGATTTTTACAGAAAAACGTCCAAATTTCGAAAATGGTTAAAGTTAATGAACTGATATTTAGCACATATTGATTTAGTATTACTCCTGACATGCTAGAAACGTTTCAGGTTATTTACTTGATTTTTAAAGTATTGGGCAACATTTATGACGTCAGAGCTAGTTACAGCTCACTGGGCTGGCACACAATGGAAAGGCTTTTGTGAATTTTATACGGCGTGCGTAGGCTGCTTCCCTACAGTATGAATAGGTGTTGTATGTTCTTTCGGACAACTACATTCATATTACGCAAGCAGTCATGCATTGTGAGGCGAGGACATATCTGATACCAAAATCCTGTTTCCCTTTCCTGTTGCTTTTGTGAATAAAGCACGGGAAGAACGGTAGTCAGTATCTGGACATTAGCTGTAATTACTCTTGTGGTAATCTCTCTAGATGTGGAAAAAAATAATACATTATCCCATCAAAAGCACCTGGACACTTCTATGTAATGCGGACTTGACCACTGGATGTCCTTCGAGCAGGCCCATCAATATAAAAGTTGGTGGGGAAAATTGTCTTCATACTGCAGAAGCAGTGACAGCAGAATTGGTCGGTCAGCAAAGCTCAGTGATGTCGGATGTGGATTACTCATTGAATGTCACTTGCGTAACAGATACGTCACGGACATTTAAAGTCATCTGAAGCAGTCCAAGTCAACAGTTGACGATGTGATTCTGAAGTGGAAACGTGAAGGAATAATCACAGTTAACCGAGACCAGTCAGACCTCTTGTACTGACGGACAGGGACCGCCGAGCATTACAGAGGCTGGTTGTTCAAAAATATCATGAAATCAGAGGAAAGAATCGATCGTGAATGCTAAAGTAATACGAGAAGTTCGGCTAGGACAGTGAGAGTGCGTTGGGAGTTAGGATGAATCAGGTAAAGTGGTCCAACAGCCCCCTCCCCTGACGTCACACATTCCTGTAGTAAATGCTAATCGACGCTTGAGGCAGAGTTAAGAACGACGCTGTTCGACATTAGATGACTGGAAACGAGTGATTTACAGTGAAGAATGATTCTATAACCTGTGCCAATCCGATGAATGTGTTTGAGATTGACGAATGCCTGGAGAAAGTTACCTGCCATCATGTGTAGGGCCAAGCGTGTCGTACTGAGAAGATGGTGTAACGGTACGGGTGTGTTTTTCGTGGTTAAGTTGTAGTTCCCTTATTTAGCTTAAACAACAGCTAAAGCTGGAAGAATACGAATACAGTTTACAGCATTTTCTGCTGCGTGCAGTTCAGGAATAGTTGGGACAAGATGATGGTTTGTGTCATCATAATAATCAGCAATTTCATAAACAACTTCTATGGGACAATGGTCTGGGGACAATAACATCCCGAGGCAGGATTCGAATCTGCGACCGTAGCAGTCGCGCGGTTCCGGACTGAACTGCCAAGAACCCCTCAGGCACTGCGGCCGGCCCTGAACCTAATCGAACACCTTCGAGATGAGGAGGAACCTCGACTTAGTTCCAGACCCCAGTGTTCAACTTCTCTACCTTCTCTAGTTGCGTCTGTTAAGTAAGAATGGGCTGCCATTCCTCCATAGGTATTTATACAACTCATCGAAAGTGTTCACAGCAGAGTTCATGCACACACCCCACCATATTAATGTCCATTGAAAGGTGTCTGGATACTTTTGATCAGATAGTACATGCTACCTAACACTTCTTGGGACGTTATTTCTTTACATGTTAACAATAAACCTCTTGATGATGCACAACATCTCTCTTGTCACGTTTGGCACAAGAATTTTATGTGCATTTCCGTCTCAATCTTCTAGTTAATCTACAAACCTGCTACGAAACTTTTCTGTCTTATTTGGATTTTATCTTCTTCCCATAGTGTTAGTGGTGATCTAGCGGGTAGAGCACTGCAATCCAACAGTGGAAATCTCATGCTCAATTCCGGGGAGTGGTAGAGACGTTTTCTCGTTCCAATCCCTCCAGGACGGCTCCAGGTAGATTCAGCCTCCTGTCAAATTGAATACGGGGCCAAGTAAAAGTCGGCACTGTACCTGCGGTCAGGCCGATATTCCACTCACGGGGTTGCGCCGCGGACTTCATTTTTCTTTTACCTATTTCCTGTAGAAATCCATCCTGGTGAGGGTGTCAATCAGACGAAGAAAATTTGAGAATCGGTCAGACGGGAGTTTCACAACCCACTTTCTTCGTGGAGAATGCAATTTCCTTGTGGTATTAGCCAAACCGTATGATCGATTCAGTTAAGCCTGGCATCTGGTTTTGTCAGTACTAATTTTATGTGATGGTTTCAATTTACATCGCTGGAGACGGATACTAGTACATATTTTATTGTTGTTGCTGTTTCCAGTGATCTACCGAGACCATTTAATCGAACAGTAATGGGCCATTACATATATTTACGATGAGGTTCAGTTGCCAGTACTTGCATCAAATGTCGATACGCTGGAGGTCTTCCAACATTTTTCAGCAAAGCTGTGTCAATACGACTTCACTACATACAACAAGCTTACGCACCCTGCACCGTTATCCTCCAGATAATCTCTTTGCATAGTATTTCTTAGTGACCTAATGTTATTGTGCTCCAAACAAGGATGAAATTTTTACCACTGTGTTCATGCTTCTAATTCATGTATGTTTACCGCCAAGCAATAAAGTCCATGTCCCTTTGATTAAATGCAGTTACGGAACAGGTCGGGAAATTGTACGTTCAGTTTATAGCAGAAAGCATGGGTAGTTTTCCCGTCGATATTCCACTGTTAAAAAATGTTTAAACGTGTGTGAAATCTTATGGGACTTAACTGCTAAGGTCATCAGTCCGTAAGCTTACACACTACTTAACCTAAATTATCCTAAGGAAAAACACACACACCCATGCCCGAGGGAGAACTCGAACCTCCGCCGGGACCAGCCGCACAGTCCTATTCCACTGTACTGATTTGTTTTAGGTAACAGAATTGTAATGTGACGTTATGTACCATATTTCGAGGTGTACTTGAGAATACTATGCAAGATCTGAATGGACTGTGTAGTAATCAAGGAAATATGTTAGAAGAATTGCAGCCTGTGGTCACGGTTACTTGCTAACATGTCTTCAGGACAATACAGAGTTTCCTTTAACACTGCAAAAAGTTTCTGAGAAATCGAATTTTGAAGATTTTGTCAGTTTATCTAAGCGTCTGCGTCTGCTTGGCTCACCTAACTCATTAAAAGCACACAAAAAAACATTAAGCTGAAAATACAAGCAGTGTATGGGCTTACACAGAATTTTGTTCCGGGTGGGGTCCTGTCTCCATTTACAAGGACGCAATTTTGGCTATACAATTTAATCCCTGATATTTATCGACGTTATACAAACAATTAAACAAGGAATAGCTGTTAGAACTTGTATGTAACAAAGTATCTATCAGTAGTAGCATTTTGGGAAAGTGATCTACTAATCTACCGGCATCAACAGGAAAGCTACGATGCACTGGGTAGCAAAACAAGACCGCGCAGTTTATTTTGATTTATTCTCTTCGGTATCTGGGTTTTAAAAGGTTTAAAACTAGAAAATATTCTTTATAAGGCTGCCATTGAAACTGAGAAGGAGAGTAGATTGTGGACCTGAGTTCTGATATTGTGGAAGTAATATGAATTGCATGTTCCTAAAACCGCCAAAGCGTTCTCTCGTCTAGTATTTGGGCCTTTTTTAAGGGTTTCTTCTGCCAAACTGGAAGTTCTCCAGCTGCAGACGGAGTTTCTGGCAATATTAATTGGCAACATCGATTTCACAGACTAAGCTATACTCTCCGTACGGAAATTTACACACTTGCTTGGGATCATGCTCTGAAGGGGTTTAATTAAATCTTAATGGATCTGAAACCTGTCGTGGAGCTGGTTTTCTACGTGATACAACAAAATTAAGGCTACGCTTCTTCAGTAATGTTCCTCTGGGCTACTGGCAGGACTGTTGTCTCCATTTTTCATTGTGGACACAGAACTCACTATTGTTGTTGTTGTTGTCCTCAGTCCTGAGACTGGTTTGATGCAGCTCTCCATGCTACTCTATCCTGTGCAAGCTTCTTCATCTCCCAGTACCTACTGCAACCTACATCCTTCTGAATCTGCTTAGTGTACTCATCTCTCGGTCTCCCTCTACGATTTTTACCCTCCACGCTGCCCTCCAATGCTAAATTTGTGATCCCTTGATGCCTCAAACATGTCCTACCAACCGATCCCTTCTTCTAGTCAAGTTGTGCCACAAACTTCTCTTCTCCCCAATCGTATTCAATACCTCCTCATTAGTTACGTGATCTATCCACCTTATCTTCAGTATTCTTCTGTAGCACCACATTTCGAAAGCTTCTATTCTCTTCTTGTCCAAACTAGTTATAGTCCATGTTTCACTTCCATACATGGCTACACTCCATACAAATACTTTCAGAAACGACTTCCTGATACATAAATCTATATTCGATGTTAACAAATTTCTCTTCTTCAGAAACGCTTTCCTTGCCATTGCCAGTCTACATTTTATATCCTCTCTACTTCGACCATCATCAGTTATTTTACTCCCTAAATAGCAAAACTCCTTTACTACTTTAAGTGTCTCATTTCCTAATCTAATTCCCTCAGCATCACCCGATTTAATTTGACTACATTCTATTATCCTCGTTTTGCTTTTGTTGATGTTAATCTTATATCCTCCTTTCAAGACACTGTCCATTCCGTTCAACTGCTCTTCCAAATCCTTTGCCGTCTCTGACAGAATTACAATGTCATCGGCGAACCTCAAAGTTTTTACTTCTTCTCCATGAATTTTAATACCTACTCCAAATTTTTCTTTTGTTTCCTTTACTGCTTGCTCAATATACAGATTGAATAACATCGGGGAGAGGCTACAACCCTGTCTCACTCCTTTCCCAACCACTGCTTCCCTTTCATGCCCCTCGACTCTTATGACTGCCATCTGGTTTGTGTACAAATTGTAAATTGCCTTTCGCTCCCTGTATTTTACCCCTGCCACCTTTAGAATTTGAAAAAGAGTATTCCAGTCAACATTGTCAAAAGCTTTCTCTAAGTCCACAAATGCTAGAAACGTAGGTTTGCCTTTTCTTAATCTTTCTTCTAAGATAAGTCGTAAGGTCAGTATTGCCTCACGTGTTCCAACATTTCTACGGAATCCAAACTGATCCTCCCCGAGGTCCGCATCTACCAGTTTTTCCATTCGTCTGTACAGAATTCGCGTTAGTATTTTGCAGGTGTGACTTATTAAACTGATAGTTCGGTAATTTTCACATCTGTCGGCACCTGCTTTCTTTGGGATTGGAATTATTATATTCTTCTTGAAGTGTGAGTGTATTTCGCCTGTCTCATACATCTTGCTCACCAGCTGATAGAGTTTTGTCATGACTGGCTCTCCCAAGGCCGTCAGTAGTTCTAATGGAATGTTGTCTACTCCGGGGGCCTTGTTTCGACTCAGGTCTTTCAGTGCTCTGTCAAACTCTTCACACAGTATCTTATCTCCCATTTCGTCTTCATCTACATCCTCTTTCATTTCCATAATATTGTCCTCAAGTACATCGCTCTTGTATAAACCTTCTATATACTCCTTCCACCTTTCTGCCTTCCCTTCTTTGGTTATAACTGGGTTGCCATCTGAGCTCTTGATATTCATACACGTGATTCTCTTCTCTCCAAAGGTCTCTTTAATTTTCCTGTAGACAGTATCTATCTTACCCCTAGTGAGATAAGCTTCTACATCCTTACATTTGTCCTCTAGCCATCCCTGCGTAGTGATTTTGCACTTCCTGTCGATGTCATTTTTGAGACGTTTGTATTCCTTTTTGCCTGCTTCATTTACTGCATTTCTATATCTTCTCCTTGCATCAATTAAATTCAATATTTCTTCTGTTACCCGAGGCTTACCATTATATAATCTATCTGATACCTTTTAGTATCTCCAGGATTCTTCCATCTATACAACCTTCTTTTATGATTCTTGAACCAATTATTAGCTATGATTAAGTTATGCTCTGTGCAGAATTCTACCAGACGGCTTCCTCTTTCATTTCTTCCCCCAATCCGTATTCACCTATTATGTTTCCTTCTCTCCCTTTTCCTACTGACGAATTCCAGTCACCCATGACTATTAAATTTTCATCTCCCTTCACTATCTGAATAATTTCTTTTATCTCATCATACATTTCCTCAATTACTTCATCATCTGCAGAGCTAGTTGGCATATAAACTTGTACTACTGTAGTAGGCATGGTATTTGTGTCTATCTTGGCCACAATAATGCGTTCACTATGCTGTTTGTAGTAGCTTACCCGCATTCCTATTTTTTTATTCATTATTAAACCTACTCCTGCATTACCCCTATTTGATTTTGTAATTATAACCCTGTAGTCACCTAACCAGAAGTCTTGTTCCTCCTGCCACCGAACTTCACTAATTCTCACTATATCTAACTTCAACCTATCCATTTCCCTTTTTAAATTTTCTAACCTACCTGCCCGATTAAGTGATCTGACATTCCACGCTCCGACCCGTAGAACGCCAGTTTTCTTTCTCCTGATAAAGACATCCTCTTGAGTAGTCCCCGCCCGGAGATCCGAATGGGGGACTATTTTACCCAAGAGGACGCCATCATCATTTAATCATACAGTAAAGCTGCATGTCCTCGGGAAAAATTACGGCTGTAGTTTCCCCTTGCTTTCAGCCGTTTGCAGTACCAGCACAGCAAGGCCGTTTTAGTTAATGTTGCAAGGCCAGATCAGTCAATCATCCAGACTGTTGCCCCTGCAACTACTGAAAAGGCTGCTGCCCCTCTTCAGGAACCACACGTTTGTCAGGCCTCTCAACAGATACCCCTCCGTTGTGGTTGCACCTACGGTACGGCCATCTGAATCGCTGAGGCACGCAAGCCTCCCTACAAACGGCAAGGTCCATGGGTCATGGGGGGGGGGGGGGGGGGGGAGGGGGGGAGAACTCACTATTGTGATTGTTATTTCGACTTCTTCTTGCGAGTTTTGAGACCTCAGTAAACACAATTTTGAATTATGTATCATATTCCGCACCATTTCCTCTAATACATTGGACAAACTGCTAACATATTGTAATGCTGCAACGATATCACAGTTAAGACTTTGAAGCGTTCTGTAAGGAGAAATAGTTAAGGAGAACAATTTTTTCATTAGTACGGAAGAAACAACGAAGCGGCTATGATTGACTACAGATATTAGTGGATTTGCCTTTTGACCAGTTTCTTTGTTAGCACACGATTTCAACTGTTACAGAGAATGCGGTATGACTGAAATTATTTATTTAGTGCACATAATTGCCTCATTTTTATGAATACACCATTGTCACACATTCCCGAAAGGTTTCTTAGCACTGTTCACTCTACAGACAATTCTCTGTTTTTTAATATCACCACATATTTCTGTTATTTGGCTTTGAATCCATGGGACGTTGTTGTAGGTATACTTGCACAACTAAATCGCCAGCCTGAGCTTGAAACCTCAGAGGAGAACGAAAATTCCCATCTGTTAACTCGTCGTCACAAGAAACTAAATTTCCCGTGTCATGACTCCGGCGAAGAGCCAGTTCCTACAGGCCACACGGAACCACAGTTTTTACAACTGCGATAAGCATACTGATGTGTGTTTCCTCTGTTCAATTGATGCACAATATATTTTTCCTTTGCTTCTGCTATCTTAAAAAAGAAAAAAATCTGTTAGAGGTTTCGACACGTTTATACGGTACGTTCTCTGCGAATAATCAAGAATATTTTCTATAGCTTTCTTTCAACTACAATGGAACGGTCACATCCGACATGTCGAAACGTACCCTGATATTTTTTATGCGGGAAGAAAACACCGAAAGCTCCACCGACTCATTTCAAATATTACAAATTGCCTAATCCGTAGCTCACCTGGCAACTGGAGAAATGTATAACTAAATCCTAACTGTAGCAGACAGCACATGTGCAACACGGCAGGTGCGTAGCCTTGGTCGACGACACATCGGTAAACAGAATGATAACACGACACAACGCGATCGTGTTTTATGAAGCGAATTTCAGTTTTCATTAATAGTTTCTCAGACACAATTGTTCAGTTACTATTCACTCGAATTTGCAACCTATGTTATATCGAAAAAATTAGCAGTTGCCTTTGCGGTATCGTTAAGTGTTAACAGCGGAGATAAAACTGAATAAATTTTGTTTGTGTTTTCTTAGTAGATGCATGCTAACACCATCTGTCTGTGCAGGTTCCGAGGCTTCATAGTAATGTGTAATTAAGCAATGTTTTCAACCGTGCATAGATGAAATACAAAGAACGTGGTATGCAAACAAAATCACCTACTTCTCCTGAAGACTTACATATGTGTTATTTTTTAGTTAATTTCTTGAACTTTAATTCCAATGCTGACACTTCGTTAGAATATGTGAAAGCTTTAGAAGAAACAGGAAATAACTCTGACGATTTCATGAATCTGGTTCTAACGATAATAGTTCTGCTAATTAAATTCAAGAAAAAATAAAGTACCCTCCTAGCCCAAGGAAATATATACTGTAATAGCTTTCAGTGACAAAGAAGATTTAGTTAATTTATTTGGCGACATGAAGGAGGGAGATAACGCTTAAAGTTAAATAGTGTGCAAAGGTGGTTTCGTTTCGTAAAATCTGTGCGTAAATTGTATAAAAAGAAGAAATACTTACATGAAGTGTGAAAGAAAAACTATCCAAAAGATTTAGAACTGCTCGTGAGAGACAATGTACCATCGCCGAGGGAGATCTACTACACTGCCCCCCCCCCCCTTGCAAGTGAGATGAACATTACTGATTTCCAGGTATCTTTGACCTAGTGAAACGGTTTCAGGAAATTACACAGAAAAGGAAATCGCACAAGTACGTAGTTTAAACGTGTAGAGGTGTCATTAATAGGTTAAACTATAGAGAAATTCGAAGCTGACGTGATGGCAAGTTTTCCTGTTATCCCCTGAAATAATGAGTATAAAGCCAACCAGTCAGATCTCGTCCAAAAACTGCGTGGAGACCGCAATATATCATTTCGAGTGAATAAAGGACAAAGTCGACTGGGCAGTGACACATTCATATTCAAGAATGTCCTTGATAAGTATCAGAAGATTACAGTTTCCGCAGCGTTATATCCGTCTTCAGGAATCTCAAGGCAAATTAGGACAAAAAAGTTAAAAAAAGAGGCTGTTTGGTTGCAAGTATCTTATAAAAGACGCAAGAAAATCTGGTATACATGGGTGAGAATAATTTCAATATTATGTCCGGAACGTCTTCTTACCAGCTACAGAATATAAATCATTGTTTATATTCGAATCTTGACCTGGGCATAACGACACCTGTGTCTTTAGTAACAATACGATAAAACTGTTAATATAATTCGGATTGCACCCGGAACTAATAGTATGATTCAGCCTCTCGATAGAGCAATGTTCAACTGTGCAAAGGCCGGCCGGTGTGGCCGTGCGGTTCTAGGCGCTTCAGTCTGGAACCGTGAGACCGCTCCGGTCGCAGGTTCGAATCCTGCCTCGGGCATCGATGTGTGCGATGTCCTTAGACTAGTTAGGTTTAAGTAGTTCTAAGTTATAGGGGACCGATGACCTCAGATGTTAAGTCCCATAGTGCTCAGAACCATTTTGAACTGTGCAAAACATTTTTCAGAAAATTGTCAGACAATATAACTTTCAATACCTCTTCGTCATTTCAGGTTTGTCAGCGTAATAGTATTGTTAAACATATAGTCATATGAACGTTATCGGTTTGCATCAATGTGTTCAACGAATGCGATCAAAAATGTCTGGTTGGCGACACACTGTTCAGAACAGCGGCCACAACGATTAATTAATCCATCCCATTGGTCTAAACAAAACTGGTACTTACTGTGAAGTGCATGAATGCAGTAGTTTTTCTTTCTTCAAGTGTACATTGTGTAAGGACAATTTTTGTTTTCGTCATCCAACAGACACTTCGCATTTTTGTGATAAGTACAGGGAGTAGACAAGAAACTGTTTCACTGTTAGTAAAATATGCATTATTTCAAAAATTATCAAAACAAATAAGATGCAGGGATTGTTATAAAATATTTCATGTTAACAAATTGGGCCCTGATTGATGGAAGTCATCTGTAATGTACCATCATACACTGCTTTGATTTTCTGTCCTCTGCTATCCACTTGTGTGACAGTTATATCTCTGCAGTTGTTTAGCTGTCATTATGAACTACAAGTTATTCAAAAAATTAATGATCTGAGAGATTTTTGGTACAGTTCAAGCGCTTGAAATTTGCGTGCGTGCACTTCGGGCTTCGCGCCACGTGGCGCTACTTCCTCTTGTCACGGGTGCGTCTACTTAATCGACGACTCGCGCGCTACGCGGGAAGGCCTATACAAATCTGTGTTACAAGCGGTTCTTCATGCATCAAAAATGAGTAACTTAAATATTTTTTTAAAAAATGTTCGCAGTGCGACTTATCAGCTAAAATTTTGAAAGTGCATTTCTTTTGGTGTATTTTTCGTGTGTGAAAAATTTAAGGTTAGATTTCTAACTGTCGAAATGAATCATTCCCTTGTTAGTTTATGTCCGACTTTGTAAAATACCAGAAAGACCGAAGTGTTCATGCCGACCTCTGTCGCCAATATCTAGTTTAAAAAGACCACAACATTTACAAAATGAGCCTTGCACGTGTTCAGGATATGCCAACCGGGAATACCTGAGAAGCTTGCGTTTTTGGTAAATGGAAGTTTACCATGGAATGTGCTGAGAATACATAGCGTTCTGGTGGCACTGATTGGGGTTTCAACAACACTGTCATTTACAGAAACCACCAATATGAACTTCGTTCACGCATCAGACAATAACCTATTTACTACTTCTGTCTCTTGAATTCACTATAAAATCACATTAGTTTGAATTAATTTACACTGTACTAATATCAACAGATGCTCAGTTTTCAGATGATTCAGAAAGTTCTTTTTTTGCTTACGAAATTCAACAGAGATAGCTGCTTGTCTCCCATCTACTTCATTTTTATCCCAACCACAACAATAAACTTACTGCAATAAACACGTTACTCTCATACAAAAGCTGAAGTTAGAAATTTTGCAGACTTTCAACACTCACGTTTAGAGACGAGCAATATTTTTTCTGCTCCACTCACAATTAACACGACGAACAGTGTTGTGCCATGGCTTCGCTGGGGGGCAGAACTATTCCTGTGTCCATCAGCAGAACAACATTGTAGAGGGAGAAGCGCCTGTCAGCCTGATGACCAGCTGCTATTGAGCAAAAAGTATTCAGTCAGGAAGCCAACGATACGGAAGGCGCCAGTCAGAGCCTCTGAAAGCCGAAGTTGTAAAATATTGCAGACAGGAAAACCATGGCAAATGAAGTCACAGTCGCCCATTGGTGATGCCCTGCCACTCCAGCCTCTTTACAGGATTGGGGTGGGAGTCCCGACGGAGGAGAAATGCAAGCCAAGTAACTCAAATATATACTACGAAAATCAGAATCTGTCCTGCTGGAGGAGAAACGCTAACCAGCCAACTCAAATATATACTACGTAAATCAGAGCCTCTTTGTCACATTGTCCTCAACAGTATCCATGAGTGCACAGCATGCTGAGCGACTCCATCAATGGCAGTCGATAACTGCGAGGAGAAGACCGCTTGCAATTCTAGTTATAGCAGCCATCCTCACAGACTTTGCTGTCCACAGCTACAGGCTTCCATTTGAACAGATGTCTGCATGCAGTTAAATTGACGCCATCACAGCAGCAGATCACCGACTGGGTGTATGTCTGCTGCTGATGGCTATCTTCCTGGTGGGCCATGGTTTCCAGCTTGGGCCATGTAACTACCCTACTACTTCGTCAATGTCTGCCGGCCCTTCTAGATCCATATTTTTGCCGTCCAACACCCAGAGCAGGTTTACTACATCGTCTTTAGTCACATAACGAACAAACCTGTGGGGGACTTGAAGCTGAAACCAGAGCGCAGAACTGCAACAAGCAGCAAAGTCAGGCCACAAGTCACAAACATTAGCTGCCGGCCGCGGTGGTCGTGCGGTTCTAGCGCTGCAGTCCGGAACCGCGGGACTGCTACGGTCGCATGTTCGAATCCTGCCTCGGGCATGGATGTGTGAGATGTCCTTAGGTTAGTTAGGTTTAAGTAGTTCTAAGTTCTAGGGGACTGATGACCTACGATGTCCTATAGTGCTCAGAGCCATTTGAACCATTTTGAACAGACATTAGCTACAACAGGCATTCACCCATGGGTCAGCAAGACTTCTGTGACACAGCTCCGCTTGCCAAACCCCTTTGAGAAGTCGCTCCAGCTTCTGACTTCCACTTCGTCGATGTGTGCTGCCTATCATGCCAGACCCTGGCCATTGCCCTGTTCCAGATGGTACGCAATGGGCCAAATACGCAGCCCTTCTGTGAATTCAGCAACATTTAAACGCTGGCCCAGCCGAGAACATAATGCCTGGCGCAGCAAGTCTATAGACAGCGTCTGCTGTGCGACAATCATTGTTGCAAGTCTACTGACACATCTTTGAAGTTTTCAGCGTAACTCTGCCGCTGCCGGGCTGCGACCCACAGACCTCCGACTGACTTCCCAGCCTGGAGAGCTAGAACTGTGTTAACCACCCATCACTGCTCTCCAGCTCTCGGTCGAGAGTTCGACTCCAGTCAGCGTCATCGCCAAACTGATGAGACGCTACGCCCTACCACAAAATACAAGACGTCACTTCCTCACTCTGCAGCGTAACCACAGTGGGCATCGTGTGGTGCCCACTGTGTCACCATCGTTGAGTCAGCCCGCCGTGCCAATGCTCCACTTTGTAAGTAGCTCCCCTGTCTGCGCAAGTGACTGTGGCTACACGTGCCACTCAGTGGGGAATATTACATGAAGAAAGAATGCACTCGAATAACTTTAGTACTGGGATGGAGTAATTAAAAACTTGTTAATGTTCAGCCGGCCGATGAGGCCGAGCGGTTCTAGGCGCTACAGTCTGGAACCGCGCGACCGCTACGGTCGCAGGTTCGAATCCTGCCTCGGGCATGGATGTGTGTAATGTCTTTAGGTTAGTTATGTTTAAATAGTTCTAAGTTCTAGGGGACTGATGACCTCAACAGTTAAGTCCCATAGTCCTCAGAGCCGTTTGAACCATTTTTTGTTAATGTTCATGAAGGAATCAAGCTGAATAATTGAATAAAGGACTGTGTATATGTCTACCGCTAGTTTGTCATCAGCTACTCTACACGTCTCACCTGTCACACAAACCGTCTATGGGTCTTACCATGCCCACAGGAAGCGTCAAACCCATCATGTCAAGCAGGCACTGTGCATGTTTAACTCCAGTTTACCCGCGGCTACTTCTGACCCACTACAGTTTGATGTCCAACGTGGGGCGATTCTCCTACTGTAGACAAGTCATACACTATGGTTAAACCCCACCAAGCCCTCGCTTGTCCTGCACTGAGCAGCATAAATAGGCCAGTTGTTGCGGTCACTGGGTGCTGTACGCCACGTGGTTGTCTTCGCTGATCACGCACTAGACCAATTTGCTGCCTCAGGTCTGACTTAGTAGTTCTTTGTTGCCACTCTGCTTACAACCAAATTAGGCCGATACCTAACTATGAACACCTGTCCATGGCCTCATAACTGCAGCTTTGAATGGAAACGGTAGACAATCACATTCAAATTTTGATTTCAGATGATACTGCTGACATGAGTGGTCTCTGCAATTTCAGCAGTTGACAGTCTTGGAGAGGAAACTCCAACTGCGATATCATCAACAGCTCAAGGTTCCAGTGTTTATGTCACAATGGTTAGTTTTGCAGTCACTCCTGTACTATTGCGCATGTACCTGGTAGGGAGAATAGATTGTCACTGGAATCTAAAGGTGCGGTTTGTGAAGGCTTAGGAGCCTGGTGACCTTTCGGAGTTCAAGGGTAATTCCAGAGAAGACTATAATAACATACGAGGGGTACATCTTGTACAATGCATGCAACGCAATTTAACAGGCCATGAATTACCTTGTACTAAATTAGCGTCTGTTACACGTAGTACATGCTGGCTTTATAGGCATGATGCATGCCAGTGTTCAGAGCTGAGATGTTTAATGATTCATCATAAAGATTAAGAGCATTTTTTGTTGTTTTTTAGAAGTGGCCTATACTGGCTGTCATTGTTTTATTATACTGTGTGCATTTTGTTTTGTTTGGGATTATTTTGTTTTGGTGGATGGACGTTTTTTTAAATGTTGGAATCAGTGATACAGTGTGTTTGCTCACTGGAGACAATGCAAATCTTAATGGCGCTGAAAAAGAAGTTGGTAGCAGACGGTATATCAGTGCATGCAGGATTGTAGGAGTAGGAAACAGAAAGGACGAGGATATGGTAAACAGTCATTTAACATCCATGAGGAAACTGCTGAATGGCATTATCAATAAAATTCAAAGCTTCGAAGACATTTGCTGAGGTGGAGTGCTGCTTAGTTGGCACGATAAAGTACTGGGACAGAACGTAGGTTGTTATTATGTCTGGTTAGTCTGGATCGCATGTGTAGGAGAAGACTGAACTCTCCACAGTGTAGGTTATGTGGACTGAGAAATAATGATGTAGCATCACTGGGTTTGACAATTCTCTGTATCCACAATCGAGCAGAGTGCTTCAGAGAGAACATGTAAATTTTGGCTTATGGGGGTGACAGATACTGCGTGATCTTGGGGTTGGATTTCTTAAGTAAATATGCAATTTGGAAAGGTCATGTATGGACCTCTCCCATTAAAAAAATCAGTTCAACTACATTACATGAGAGCCATTGTTACGATTTATCGTTATATGAACGCTAGAACAGTTACAGATGTATGTCGTGTACCGAATATTAAGGAAATTTTGGAGAATTTGGATCAATTCAAGTAACTTCCTACCATGGATTTAAAAAGTGGTTACCACCAATTGAAAGTGACGACAGAAGTTCAGCCAAAGATGGCACTTACAATCTCCTGCGAGCATATCAGATACTGATGCACGCTATTTGGCCTAAAGACGGCACTGGACACATTTCGACGATTACTAGATGGGTTATTGAGATGATTGAAGCTGTAACAGTGCATAGTTTACTTGCATGATATTATCTTTTTCAAGAACACGAATGGGGACACATAACGACTAGCAGAAGTGTTTCGAGACTGAATACAGCACACTTAGTCTTGACAGAAGTAAACTACCGTTCGCATGCGTCTAGCAAAATGGTGTAAAGACTATCCCGAGGTTGATATGTGCAGTGCATGATTTCCCACTGTTGCAGACTACAAAACAGCTATAGTTACTAATTATAGAATTATTTTGGAAAATTTGTCAAGATGTATGCTGATGATGTCAGACCATTACCGCCTCAATAAAAGAAGCGTATAAAATTCGAGTTTCTGGCTGAAGGTCAAACTGCAGTCGAGCAATCAAAGGGAACTCTAAAGACTAGCCCTGTTTTAGTGTTAGCAAATTATGAAGAGGAATTTCTACTTTCTTGTCATGCAAGCAACCAGGTGATTTGATGCATTGTAAGTCAAGAAGTCAGTGAGTTAGAGCACCAGTAGCATATGCACCGGGGCAGCTAAATAAATCTGTAAAAATTACTTGACCACAAAAAGGAAATGTTCTGTGTAATATATGGTGTCACATAATTTAGGTGTTACTTCTACGACAGGAAATTCATCACTAACCACACAACATTAACATAGCTATTGGGACTGAAAGATCCTTCAAGCTGATTGACTTTATGGGAAATGAAATTAAGTGAGTCTGACTCTGAGGTAGCCCACAGACTGTGTAGGAAACACTATAATGCAGCTTGGCTAAGCTGAAAGATTACACTTGGTTGAAGCGTAGCAAAATAACAGACGAAGCAAACTGCTGACGTGGACTGCCACCTGTTCAAACACCAAGCACAACGGATTGCTGTGTAGAAGAACAAAGCTTGAGGTACACATTGCAGTGCCTGGAGCACCAAGAGAAGAAATGTCAAAGAAAGTTCACGACCTTATGCTACCTAGATGCGGAGGATGAAGAATAACAGGTTGTAAGACAACTGAATGATACGGTAGAGAATGTGAAAACATGATGTTGACCAGGTTGTGAGAAATTGCGTTCCATGCGCACTAAGTGCTGATTTAAGACAGAAAAAAGTACCGCTTCAAACATTACCACATGCATCGGAGCCACTGGCAAGGGGTGGAAGTCTTGGATTCATTTACCCAATCGTCAGCAGCTAATCATTACATGTTTACTATCATAGATCATTTTTCGTGTTACATCACCAAGGCCACCATTCCCAATCAACAAGTCAGTGTGGTAGCACAACCAATGGCGAATAACTAGTTAGTGAAAACTGGTGTCCCCAACACAGTAATTACTAATCAGAACACCAATTTCATGTCAGAATTAATAAAAAAAAACTG
The DNA here is from genome assembly GCF_023897955.1 of Schistocerca gregaria. Lineage (NCBI taxonomy): Eukaryota > Metazoa > Arthropoda > Insecta > Orthoptera > Acrididae > Schistocerca > Schistocerca gregaria. The sequence continues at coordinate 597,773,076 of NC_064931.1, read as the reverse complement.
TCACGTATTATGAATCTGGAAACCAGGTACTAGTCGCTTGCACGCACAAGCTAACACGCGGACTGAACATGCTCACTGGACCATTAATAAAATGTAAAGCTATTACATAAATAGTCGTTACAATGACTATGGCTTTTACCTACCCTACGGTAAGGATCCACGCAACTCAAAGGCACATGCTAGCGCTAGGCTCTCCTCACAGAACGTGCTGTATGGAAGAAAGATATCAGTAACTCTTGAAGTTATGAAATCTAAAATAGGGAACAATTGTAAACCAATACGGAATTTTGTGAAAACTTCGAGACGTTTGGAAGAGGGTGACAAAGGCGAATGGCTCTCGAATGTCAAGAGAACATGGGATGCCGTACGGTCAAGTTTCTGGAATATAGGGTTTGCCAATGGGCAACGTTAACTAGCCTCCATACACCGAATGGCAAAATGAAGAAATTTGTTATATGGTTTCAAGGGCCATTCCAAGTAATAGAAATTACGTTGTGGGTAAACGTTAAGTTACTATTACTGACGAGGAGAACCATTCTCTATGTGGGGCACGTTGGACATTTTAATGGTGTTCTACATGCTTTACCACAAGTGCTGCTACTTGTGAAGATCGCAGGGGCCAAAAGAGAAGAAAGGGAGCCGAAACTCACGTGCAGGCCATACGTAAGTTACGTTATGCACTCATGCCACATCAATAAATGACATGGCTTACAGAGTAAATTATGTAGCTTTGTGGTATATGATGTTACATTCATACTGTTGTTTTCTTTTGTTGAGGTTATTTGACTGTGGGTATGTTTATGTACCAGAATGAGTCGTATCGTTATTTGCGAGTGACAATGGATCATGAGAGACCGGTCTTGCGGTAGGAGGAGGAGGAGGAGGAGCATGTGTGTTCCTTTCCGCCGGCTGGTGTCACCACCGAGGACAACCATGATGTGAATACAGTTATTTATACGGGAAAGCAGATGCAGTAGGATGTCACACGGATATCCTGGTACCTTATCCTTCGTTCCAAATGGCTGGGATGCACTGGATTTACTCCATTTTTGTAGCTAAAAAAAATGCCGTGTCACGATGGCCTCCTGTCGGGTAGACCGTTCGCCGGGTGCAAGTCATTCTATGTGACGCCACTACGGCGACTTGCGCATCGATGGGGATAAAATGATGATGATTAGGACAACACAACACCCAGTCCCTGTGCGGAGAAAATCTCCGACTCAGCCGGGAATCGAACCCGGGCCCTTAAGATTGACAGTCTGTCGCGCTGACCACTTTTTTTAAAAATGAAATGCATCCTCTGCAAAAACAAAAAAACATCTTTGTAAAACAAATCACAAATGTAAAGGAACAGGGATACAGGGATGTTGTTTTTATTTATTATATTTATTTATTTTCCACAAAGATCACTCTGTTAAAAGGAACATGTAGATCATGTAGATCATTTAATGGTATAGTATGTGCATTACATGAGGAGCGGTGAGAGAAGCGTGAGGTTCATTATCAGCTGTCAAATGTGCACACCGACTGCACCCGGCACATCCCAACTGCGTGGGGCGTCGAGGAAGACTCTTGAAGATAGTTGGCAAAGGTTTTCCGATAGTGTGATCATCTATGAACCTCACTGTGGGCTTGCTGCAGGAAATACCAAAAGTCGAGTCGCGACTTGGCAGCATCCCGGAAGCAGGTGTAATATGTTGCGGGGTCACACGGTGGTAGCAAGCCACCATCTGCCTTCCTAGGAGCCATACGTCCTCCACCGCGATACAAGTTAAGCGGTGATGGTCGTCATCCACTTGGCGACATTTCGGGCACAGTGGAGTGTCCACTAGTCCAATTGCATGGAGTCGTTGGTTGCCACAGGTGACAGAGAACCACAGTGGCCGAACGAAGGAAGGAAGGAATTTTTGGTGCACATGTCTCCAATACTTCGGCCAATGCAACTTAGGGTGTTTCTGTTCAATGACATTACGACTTATCCGTCGTAGCAGCCAAACATAAAAATCCTTCGCGCATGGTGGTCTCGTGCGCGGAAGCTCATCTCTGATATAACTAAGTTACACGATAAATTTTGATATATGCGCAAAATGTGGCGTAATGTTGCCCACTGCCACCGGAGATGTGAGGGACGCTGGAACTAGGAGATCCAGTAGGCGGGATGTAAGGGAATCACGCCCGCTACGCCATTGCTTGTACATCGTGGCTAGAAGGAGCGCCGTCGCTCGGCAGCGAACATTCGTAAGTCCGAGTCCCCCCTTGTCCGTAGGGAGCGTGAGCGTTGCGTATCGCAGCTTGAGGGGCGACCCAATCATCACAAAATAGCCTAGTGCTGATTGAAGTCGATGTCCGAGCGTGAGTGGTAGGGGCAGGATCTGCAAAATATGCACCATTCGAGAAACCACATAAGTGTTCAGATATTCAACTCGCTGCAAAGGATCAAGGCGCCATAGGAGATGTTGTCGGACAATGGTACGTGTTGTCTGTAAAATACGTCGGTAGTTAACTGCCACAGTATGTTTCACAGATGAGGTAAAGTCTATGCCGAAATAGCGGAATCATTGCACATAAGGAAACGGACTGATTTCTTCCGGCGTAAGGCCCCTTCCAACCGGCATTGCTGCCGATTTGTTCATGTTCACTGCACTATCCGCAGTCATACAGTGGTCCAAAAACAGTTCAAGGACCGTCTTCACCTCTTCCTCAGAACGAACGAGCAGAAGGAGGTCGTCCGCATAGGCACGACATTTGAAGGTGTAGCCCCGCAGTTCCATCCCAGAAAGAAAATTTGTTAGCCTCCCAATTAATGGTTCCAATGCTATCGCGAACAGCAGCATCGAAAGAGGACAGACCTGGAGAATGGATCGTCGAATTTGTATGGGTCCTGCTATACGCCCATTAACCTGTACCAAGGATTGTGCGCTCCCATAAATCCTTCTAATGAGACCAGTAAAACGGTCTGGAAATCCCATTTGTTCCAGTACGGCGTACAGATAGTTGTGGCCCACCTTATCAAAAGCACTGTCAAAATCAACCGCCACCATCGCCGCTTTAAGCCGGCACTCCTCCGCCAGCGCTATCACATCACGGCATTCGCCAGTAGCTGTTTGCACATTCACCGATCCACCCGGTGTCGTCTGTTCTGGAGAGAGAACGCTACGAATTAACATACGACATCGGGACGCTAGCAAACCGTGCAAAGATTTTATAGTCTGCATTAAGCAGGGTGATGGGGCGATAATGTGTGACCGTAATTCCTGGCTTCGGTTTATGTACTGGCACCAAGAGACCTTCCATAAAAGCCGGTGGAATAGGCGCATCGGAATTTAACATCTCGTTGTACATTTCCGTCCATCGCGGTGCCATTTCGTTGCGAAATTCTCGATAAAATTCAGCAGGAGTCCATCAATGCCTGGGGACCGATTCAACGCACCCTTTGCGATCACATCATGTACTTCCTCACAGCTAATAGCCTCCAGTAAGGTTCCAGCGGCTTCCACTGTCAGTGTACGGGAGACGTATAAGGCTATACGTTCGAGGTCATCAACACGGGCTGCTTCTTCCCGATAGATGTGTTGGTAATGGTCGACGAATGCAGAGACAATGTCCGCTTGACGCGTCACTCTTCGGTCTTCGCGGGTAATTAATTCCCGTACCAAAACGCGTCGTCGGTGCTTTCGTTCATTCACGACGTGGTGCATTATCGTATCGTAACATCTGGTGCCCACCATGGTTCCCTGAAGATGTTTCCGAGCTAAAGCCACTAGTTTAGCGTTTATCCTTTTGCGTTCGATCCACACGTCCCGTCCCGGTGGACCATCGTCCAGGTCGCGCAGCGCTGCAAAATAAAAGTCGGTCGTACGGCGGCGGCCGTCCGCGGCGGTCTCGCGGTTCTAGGCGCGCAGTCCGGAACCGTGCGACTGCTACGGTCGCAGGTTCGAATCCTGCCTCGGGCATGGATGTATGTGATGTCCTTTGGTTAGTTAGATTTAAGTAGTTCTAAGTTCTAGTTGACTAATGACCACAGCAGTTGAGTCCCATAGTGCTCAGAGCCATTTGAACCATTTTTTCGTACGGCGGCGCCATTCTGCCATCTCCCTGCTATATGAGATAAACGTACGGCGAAGCGCCGGTTTAGCACAAGTCAGCCACCAATCAAGCTTCGTCGCATACCTTCCAACCCTTCTCTTGCATATAGTCCATGTCTCAAGGATCCGTTGACGGCATTCAGGATCATGTAGATGTTGAATGTTTAATTTCCACGGGGCCTTACTGTTCCACACCTCTCTACGGGGAAGAAGCACCGTACAGATGTAAGCGCTGTGATCGGAAAATGCCAATGGCCAGCGTTCCGCGTCCTGGACATCATTTGCATTAGCCTGTGAGATATAAATGCGATCTAACCTGCTTGGCGAATAACTTGTCACATAGGTGCATCCCGGTGCATCTCCATGTCGTAATTCCCACGTGTCACTAATTACAAGGTCGTTGACAACGATTCGCAACTCCTGGCTGATGTTTGCTTGTGGCCATTGGTCTTTCTGGCTGAGAACACAGTTGAAATCTCCACCAATTATTACAAATTCAAAACGTCCATGGAAAAGTGGGGCAATGTCTTCTGCATAAAATCGCGTTCTTTCCCGCCGCCGATTGTTTCCCGACGGTGCATAAAGATTGATGATGCCTGTCCCAAACGTCGTGAAAGCCATTCCCCTGGCCGACGGAAGGTTACACACGTTTTCCACTGGGAAGCCATCTCGCACGTAAACTGCCACCCCACTCCCATAGTGAACTCCATGTGACGAATAGTATTGGTAGCCTGCGATGTATGGGAGTGCAGCTATGTGGACTTCCTGCAGCAAAGCAATATCCACATCAAATGCCCAAATCGTTTCCTTGAGTAGGTGTATTTTGGCCGGTGAACGCACGTCATTTATATTTAATGTCACAATACGGTTCGCATGGCGTTGAATCCCACTCTATCGAGGCGCAACAACATCTCCCTGCATCGGCGCTGGGGGCTGAGTTAGAAGACGTTCTCTCGACCCTCTCCCATCACCTTCAGCAATTATTAGGCCGTCTTCGTGAGTGCCGGCTGCCTCTGTATGACGTCCGGCGCCTCCTCAATATCGTCATACCACATCTTTTCAGGCAGTGATATATTCGTGTCCATAGCCACAGCATCTGCGTCTGGAGAGCCAACTGGTTGTGATTCCTCTTCAGCATCACCACGTCCCGGTACCGTCAATGTGACAGACCGCTGTGGGCGTGATCGAACAGTTTCCATTGCCTCATCCTGCTTCGTAGAGGCTGTTGTGTCGTCTTGGTCCACAGGCACATCGTCGTCGGGGCAAGGGGAGTCATCCCTAGGAGATGACGTGCGACAACGCCGTTTCCTCCTTTTCGGGGAACGTTGTTTGCGTGATGTTCCTCCCGTGTCCTCAGATTGTAGGGAATCACGGCTGCCCGACAGAAAAGCATCCGTAGGAACTGGAAGTGTTTCGAGTCCCATCGTAGTACTTAGCGGGAGTTCGGTCGAAACTGATGTTGTCGTCACAGAGTGCGTTCCAGACGGAACAGCATCCGTAGTGGCTGGAACTGCTTCGTGTACTATCGGTGTGCTTGGTGGGAGTTTGGTCTCATCTGATGTCGCCGTAGATTGTATGCTCGATGGAGCAGCATCCTCTGTCATCCCGAAGTCTGCTACAAGGTTTCGGAGAGTGCCATCTGGATCTTCCTTTCGGTCATCAGCGGTCATCAGCGGACGCAGGGAAGGCTTTTGCATAGTTGATCGGTAGTACTGTCATCGCCGGCGACGGCTCCCGCACATCTGAAGGCTGTTGCGTAATCCGCCGTTGCATAAAGTTCGATCTGAGGTGTCCCTCCTGGCTACAGCCAGAACATGTACGTGGTTGACCATCGTAAATCACCACCGTCCGACAACCACCAATTGTCAGATAGGACGGTACATGCTTCTGAAGATCAATAGTGATCTGTCGCACCCCGTTAAGAACGGGGTACGTGGCGAATTGTGTCCAGTGTTCTGTTGTGTGACCATGTACCGTGCCGTATGGCTTAAAAGTCTCAATAACTTCGTCAGCCGGGAGCTCAAATGGCAGCTGAAAAACACGTATTGTCCGCACGCCCAGACCAGCATGTTCTACAGTTAACGTGCCGACATTCGCGTCACTATGGCAAAATCGGAGACCTGCTTTTGTCGCCTGTAGAATTCTCTCACACGCCGCGTCATTTACCATCTTAACATACACCGTGGGACTAACGATGGACAGGTCAATTCCGACAATATCGTTTGGCGGTATCTTGACGTCCTCTCGAATGAATCGTTCCACTGCTAAAGCCTTTGGTCGTTCGTAGTCTTTGCAGAAATTGAATCGTATTGTAGTTTTCCTGTACTTGTTCGCCATTATCGTTGTTACTAGCCCGCGCGCAGACTAAGTCCACAAGTAAACAAACACTCGCACACGCCGCACAGGCGGAAGTATCGGACCTCCGCTTCGCACGGCCGCTGGCGCCGAACTGCTTTTTGTTCGTTTTCGTTCGTTGGTCTGCTTGGGGCGGACGTCGTGAGACATCCGTTTAAGCTCGTTGTTGATCGAAGAACTCAGTTCTTTTTTTTTTTTATTGCAGAGGGCAGCTAACCCTCCGACCGAACACGCTGAGCTACCGTGCCGGCGACCAGTCAGCTACTTTTTTTAAAAATAAAAACCTTTATTTAAAAAAAAGCAATGTTACACATTCCAAATACATACTAAGTTATACATACACGAAGTTATTTAAACAAAACGGTTTGATCATTTAAATTACGCTGACGTTAAGGGAAGACAACAGAAGATTGTGTCACTGACTAAATTACCAGAAAGAATTAAATTAAACATAAATACTTGAGAATGGCGGAAAGGAGATATGTAATAAAGTTGACTAGCCTTCCAACTACACTTTCTGGACATTAATTGAATCTAAGTATCTGAAGTGATCAGATCTATATAATCAGTCTTTCAGTGCAAAAATGAACAGGACAATGTGCCAGCCATTGAATATTACATTTATCAGATAGAATCTTATGGTTTTAACCAATCGATAAGGCCATTTCTATAAAAACTGTTTATTTCCAAATTTCTAGTATAAGCCAATAATGCACCTTTAATGTTTTGTGTTTGGCACTATTAGACACACAATCTCAATGTCACATAAGTTCTGTACATTAACTTATAAATTTCAAAACTCTACTCTCTGAAGTAGAAAAAGCACACATCATAAATCTACTGAAAAATCTTAAATAGTATCCTTAAGGTAACTACAATACATCACTGTCAACACAGTCTTCTTTTGTATATTAACCAATGCCCATTCTTTCAAATACAATTTTTAGCATATTACCGAACTTTTTCTTGTGATTTGAATAGCTTCTAATTTTGTGGAACTCACACAGCATGTGTACCTTGAACTCTATGATGCTATCGGATTCTAATTTGTTAAGGACGTAGTTAACAAAATTTCCCAGCAACCAGTGCACAGCGTTATTTTTTGCTTCTGGGAAATAGCGTGCTTCAGACCTGCGTAACAATGACAGCGATATATACTCAGGGGATGTTCTGGTAATCAGAGCTATTTGCTCCTGGATCCACTTCCAACTATTCATGTGACCACTGCAAGTATATCTATGAATTACTGTGTCAACTAGATGGCATTGTTGACATAAATTTGTTTCACATAGTCCGATTGCGTGCAGTCTTTGATTGGTGCTAACTATGTTGTTAACTGTCTTGTACCATGACGTTTTTATATTAGACGTGAGCACATTAGAACTAATGTTTTTCCAAATCTCAGTCCACTCAATGTTTGGAAACTGTCGTTCTATTTTGTTTCTTCCTTCGCTTTTCTTTCGTTGCCGCATTATGGCTCTCGATGTTAAGTGTCGGGACTGCCTAGGTTCGACACTGAGCGACTGTTGATATTCTGCACGTCAATCGGGGGAAGCAGGCTTGGAGGTTTAATGATCTCGAAAAGTTGGCTGGTTATGCTTTCTAGCGAGTCTCTTATTAAATTAATTTGCCTTTTGATAAAAAGATCAGAGGCTTTATCGGTTATATCAGTTAATCCTAGTCCACCATTTTTAGGATCTAAAGTGGCTACTTTAGCAGGTACTCTGAACACTTCACCTCTCCACAAAAAGTTTGTGATTTTGGACATAATTCTCCTCGCTATCATTCTCGGTATTGGAAACAGCTGGGCAGTATAATAAGCCTTAGCAAGGATGCATGAGTTGATATACTGTGTTTTGAACTTGGTTCATATATCGAGTTAAATTCTCTACAATGGCTCCTTGCACTTTATCTGCTGCAACTTTCCAATTTAAAGCCGTCATTTTCATAGGGAATGCTGTCAGGGTGATCCCAAGTGTTTTATGTTGTCAGACAAATTTTTCCCACTCGACGTTGATGTTATCAAAACCTCTGAGATTTAACATCTTACTTTTTTTCCGTTTGCATTGGCTCCAGATGCTCTACAGTACGAATCAATCACTGTTGCTAGCGTGCTTACCTCGTCATTATTCCTTATAATGACCCCTATATCGTCAGCATAGGCTCTTATAACTGTTTTATTTCCTGATAATGTTAAGCCTTTTAATGTAGCATGGACATGTCGGAGGAAAGGTTCCAGCGAAATTGCGAAGAGCGAAATTGCGAAGAGCGACATGGACAGAGGACTTCCTTAAGGAACACCTCGTTGTATTTGCATCGGCCTGGGTTGTTGACAATTCACCGCTATTTTAGCATTTATTCCAGTTGCTATGTTCTTAATCAACTGTATGAACCTATCGTTGAAAGCTATTTCCTTCAATGTCTGTAGAAGATATTCATGGTTTACTACATCGAACGCTTTATAAAAATCTAAAAACAATAAAGCACACTTTATGTTTGTTACAGAAGTTATTGCAATGATATCCCTGAATTCCGCTAGATTTTGAAAAATGATTCTGCCTAGCGCACAGTTCTGATGCTGATTAATAATTTTATCTGTAAGGCATGAAATTCTCTTGTTTATTATTCTAGCTATTAATTTATAATCAGAATTCAGCAGTGAAATTGGACGAAAGTTATTTAAATCTTTGTTCCCATTATTTTTTGGCACCAGAACAATTTTACTCTCCTTAAACTCAGCCGGAATCATTTTACCCTGAATAACCTCATTTACAATGTTCGTGATTTTCGCACCTACTGTTGGCCAGTAACGCATGTAAAACTCTGCTGGCAGACCATCCGGTCCTGAGGATTTTTTTGGTGGTGAGGCGCACAAAGTTTCATACACTTCTTCTTCACTGACAACATCGAGAAAATTTTCGTTGTCATCTTCTGTCAGCTGTGGGGCTAAGATGTCAAGGAATTCTTCCAAGGAAGCATCACTACTTTGATGTATAGAATATAGCTCGCAATAATAGCGATAAATCTCGTCCATGATATCCTGCTAGGTTCTGGGAATCGTACCGTGTTTTGTTCGAATTTCTTCAATAAAAGTCCTTCTCTCGTTTTTCGTATGCTTCACTAAATGGTATAGGGAAGTAGTTTCATCTTTTGACACCGAATTTGCCTTCGATTTTATTTTCAACCCTTCCATGTGACTTCTCTTGATATTAAGTAACTTGGCTTTGACTTTTTTTGATGTCTGCTATCCGAAGTGAGGAACCTGCTGAGACTTGATCATATAGATCTCTCAAAACGTAATAGTAATACTCTATAGTGCATTTCATTTCCCTTACGCTCTGGGCACTGTATTGAATAAGAACTTTCCTCAACTTTGGCTTTGCCATTTTAACCCACCAGTCAATAGCAATGGCATATCTAGTACGGGATTGCAGGCATATTGCCCACGTTTCTTTAATCAGATCTTCTAAATCATGATTTACTAACAAGGAAGTGTTCAAATTCCACTGATTCTTGAATCGGCGAACCAACTGTTTTGTTAGATTTATGCAAGCTAAGACACTTGAATGGTCTGAAAAGTACGTAGGAATGGTTTCTACTTTTGTCACGGAAGTTACAAGATTATTAGAAATATATAGTCTATCAATCCTGCTACGTGATGTTGCCGTGACATAAGTGAACTCAACAGTGGAGGGGTATTTGATTTCCCATATATCCTTTAATTCTAAACCAGTAACTAATTGTTTTAGTTCACTTGAGAAATTAAAATTAGGTAACTGATCTTTTCGATTTAAAACACAATTAAAATCTCCTCCAAGTAATAACTGGCTTGGCGATTTTCTTAACAAGTATATCAAGTCATCTTTGAAGAAACGTGCCGTCAGCTCGATGAGAACTTCCTGAAGGGGCGTACAAGTTGATGATAGTCACATCATAAGTCCTATTCCCCTTCCGGAGTCCAGTCGTTTCACCTCGCTTACTGTAAGCCCTTCCCTCACCAAAATAGCTGTTCCAACACTTTTTTCGGGAGACACATTTATGTATCTGACAAAACCGGGAATTACCAAATCCGAAATTAGAACTTCTTGTAACAGGGCAATATCAGTCGCGGATTCATACAACTATTCCTTAAGGGCCGACAATTTCAGACCGGTCGTGATTTTATTTATGTTTATAGTGGTGACAGAATAAGATTGCGTCATTGTGCTGTCAATATGTAGTTGTTTTGATGAACTAATTTAGTTTACTGTGGTTCAGGGTTCAGTTAAGCTGTAATAGTTTTCTCGGAAGACTGAACATGGAATAACACTTCAATCAGTTTATTAGTTACTGTCCCGTTTTTTTTCTACTTCTGACATTTTCCCTTGTACCGCAAGCAGACTGATTTCCTGGTAAACTTTCTGATTTTTCCTCCAGTGATTCGCGTACGACCGTTTCGGAATGAACATTCTTTGGGCTTGGGTCGCCCCTACTAGATTTTCCATTCCCTTGGTTACGAACTACATTCTCATTTGGTTGCGTCGGTATTTTACTTCGCGGCTTATCTGGAGCAGCAGCAGACGCTTTAGCAATTTCGGTTGCCAGCGCCTGCCCTGAGGTGTAGATCGTGATTTCAGTTTGGCCACCACTTCCTCGTTCTTTATTAATTTCACTCCCTTTCTGATCGAGGGAAACAAATGGAGAGTGCAGTTTTGCAACCTCTCCCTGAATTTGTTTATTTTTTTAAATGGCTCTGAGCACTATGGGACTTAACATCTATGGTCATCAGTCTCCTAGAACTTAGAACTACTTACACCTAACTAACCTAAGGACATCAAACACATCCATGCCCGAGGCAGGATTCGAACCTGCGACCGTAGCAGTCGCGCGGTTCCGGACTGAGCGCCTAGAACCGCTAGACCACCGCGGCCGGCAATTTGTTTATAAACAGATAGATTCTGATCTTTGCAATCGGCTACTGCACCTGTTGTTTCTTGCCAATTAATGCTGCTTACACCCCCTTCATTTTCTGGTACCGTATGTGTATTATCTTTCTGTTCATTAGTTTCCATTCGCACTTTGCTTTCAGGTTCCTCTGCCTTCTCATCGCACTGTTTTTGCTTGCGAAGTGAGGGAGTGGGACAAGACAGCTCGTCCTCTGAACAACTATCAGTTATCTCCAGAGGTCGTTTTTTCGGTTGCTTTTCAGTTTCACGAGTAGTGGCAACAGGATTTCCTTTTGTTGTTAACGGGGGAAATTGACTGTTATCGTGAAGGAAGACATCAGCTTGGCCCGCTGCGTTAACATCCTCAACCAGTTGTTCGGGCTATTCTTTGGTAACAGCTCATTTAAGGTAAGCTTCTGACGCTGTATCAAATTACTTTTAAGAACAACAGTTCGCCGCGGACATTCCTGTCTGAAGTGGCCGGTTTCGTTACATATATGACATGTAGCTTCCTGACATGTATAAACAATTTGTGCCTTATACCCACAAACAGTTATGTGAGACGGAATATTCGTCTTAACGTCCATCTCTACACAGCGGACCCCGTTAAAACACTGCAGTTTAAAGCGAGGCGACCATCTTTGATTCGCAATTGATTTAACGTCTCCGTAGTTTGAAAGAGCTTCCTTAATCTTATCACTTTCAATTTCAATGGGAAGATTGAAGACACGAACGGTTTTGTAATGAATGTCTGTACTTTTAAAACCATTTCTATGCACAAAATCTACTTCATAGCCCCACTTTCGTAACACTTTATCAACAGTCGAAGCACTGATTAACTTGACAAAAACACGGTATTTTTCCTGATCCAGTTGCCAGGTATGAACGGTTTCAGAATTTAGACCAATTACCTGTGTAATCCAGTCATCTATTTCCAGGGGTGTCGGCTGAACAGGACGGTATTCCTTGTCAAAAGCAAATACCAGAGCATTCTTCCTGAGGTTTGTAGCCATGGTTAACAATTTCGGTTAAACAACCGAAATTCCAAGTAGCAGCAGCAAGACCAGAAAGAGCGATCAGATCACAAGGAACAGGAACGAACACGGAGATTAACAGACGGACGGCACGCGGCGAAGCACTAGTACAGCGATGTAAACACTGAAGTGCAGCGCAACAGTTAACAGCGGCCAGTCGCGAGCGCGGTTGAACCGGAACTGAAGTAATAGAAATTACGTTGTGCGGAAAACGTTAAGTTACAATTACTGACGAGGAGTACCATTCTCTATGTGGGGCACGTTGGACATTTTAATGGTGTTCTACATGCTTTACCACACGTGCTGCTACTTGTGAAGATCGTAGGGGCCAGAAGAGAAGAAAGGGAGCCGAAACTCATGTGCAGGCCACACGTAAGTTACGTTATGCACTCATGGCACACCAATAAATGACAAGTTTTACAGAGTAAATTATGTAGCTTTGTGGTATATGATGTTACATTCATACTGTTGTTTTATTTTATTGGGGTTATTTGACTGTGGGTATGTTTATGTACCAGAATGAGTAGTATCGTTATTTGCGCGTGACAATGGATCATGGGAGACCGGTCTTTCGGTAGGAGGAGGGGGATGAGTGATGTGTGTTCCTTTCCGCCGGCTGGTGTCACCACCGAGGACAACCATGAAGTGAATACAGTTATTTAAACGGGAAAGCAGATGCAGTAGGATGTCACACGGATATCCTGGTACCTCATCTTCCGTTCCAAATGGCTGGGATGCATTGGATTTACTCCATTTTTATAGCTAAAAAAAATGTCGTGTGACGAGGGCCTCCCGTCGGGTAGACCGTTCGCCGGGTGCAAGTCATTCTATGTGACGCCACTACGGCGACTTGCGCATCGATGGGGATAAAATGATGATGATTAGGACAACATAACACCCAGTCCCTGTGCGGAGAAAATCTCCGACCCACCCGGGAATCGAACCCGGGCCCTTAAGATTGACAGTCTGTCGCGCTGACTACTCAGCTACTTGGGGCGGACTGTTTTTAGCTCAAGTAATGACTAAAATTATTACGAGCAGAGTCGACCCAAGATAATGATGAGACTAGAATTACAAGGAAGTGATTTATTGATTAATGGAACCATCTGTGATGTACCAGGAGCTGCCTTTTGCTTACCAGTTGCTATCAATGGGACTGTTATAATCAATCTGACACAAACCTCCTTGCACTGATCAGAAAAAACCTTGGAGATACTGCCAACCAAAACTGTAACTGTATCTGACCTTCTTCATTCCCTAAATGGTCTTATAGCAATGCAGTTGTGACGTATTATGGCTGAGCAAATGCTACAAAATGTACAGAGATACCATGATAAACGGTACAGTATAATTAACACAATGAGTATTTCGGTTTCTGTTTCTGTTGTGGATCTGAGTCCGTTTTGCTAACCAGTATCTACTTCAAGTGGAAAATCACTTGACCAGCCAAACTCCCAAAGCGTCACCTACCAACAGAACGAATTAATCTTAGGAAACAGCATTTAAATTATTAATCAGACAATCAATCATTTGGTTTCCGCTGATTCTTTAGATCAGAAATGTAAACAGTGCTGAATCTAGGGAACGGATATGTCAAAGACGGGAGGAGTATTGTACCACGGATTTCCCATGGGGTAATGACCTGTTCGTACGTTTATCAGGACATCGTAGAGGAGAAATGACCATCAGCCTGATGACCAGGCTAGCAACAGCGCATGTTCAGCTCCAGAGAACACTCATGCAAGACAATGAAGATGCGGAACACTCTAGGCAGCACCTATGAAAGCCTAAGTCGTGAAATCTTACAGCTATGGCATGGCTATTGAAGGAGCTGATTAGGCAGGAAAACCTGGGCGGATGAAGTCATGGTCTCCCAATAGCGACGCCATGCCGCTTCAACTTGCTATGAATTCCTGGTTGGCAGACCAGCTGTAGGAGAAACGCTAGCCAGCCGACTATCATATATATCACCAGAATCATACGCTCTTCCTAAGACTGTGCTCAGTAGTATCGAGGAGTGAGCAGAGAGCTGAGTGACATCGGCAACCGCAGCCAATAACTACGAGGGGAAGATTGCTTGCATATCAAGATACCATAACTAGAATTTGCAGTCTATAGGCCTCCGCTTGTACTGAAGACTCCATGTAATCAACATGGCGCCGTCACGCCGTCAACCCACCCACTATATGACTATCTTCTGCTGATGGCTGCCTCCCTTGTGGGCCATGGTTTTGGAATTGGACGACCTTGCTGACCAATTGCTTCTTCACTGTCCATCTGCCTGTGCGTGGCTACATTGTTAATGTCCTATGCTCAGAACGGGTACATGCCATCGTCTTCACTCATGCAATAAGCCACTCGTTTGTGTGTTTTACGCTGCTATTATGGGAAAGGGCAAAGTGCCAGGGCTAGTCTCTGTCACCTGACAATGCACCACCTCACAAATGGCACACACGTCTACCATCGATAGTACCAAGGAACATATGATACTAGAAACATAGACCATTAGGGAGTGTGCACTGATATTAATCAGATACTTTTCGTCAGGAAGACATCACGACGGCTCCACTGTATCAGCAGCTGTGCCAAATATGAAGGGACCAGTAAATATGAGAACATAAAGAATCAGGGAGTCGACATGTCGATCCGCATGTAGCGAAGATGGGGAATCCCGTTGGTAATAAGAACTTTTTTTGACACAGGTGGCTTCAGCTCCCTCCGTACGTCCATGGAGTAGTTAGCCATAGGCGGTGCTTTGTTCATCAGCATTAGATGATCATTGTGCAGTTCACACTTAAGTGTTTGGCAACAGGCTCTTAGAATCACTTTCAAACTATAAGATCTTGTGGAAGAACTGAACACCTAAATCTTTCAGAGAGAGCTCTGATTTTTCCTGTTTTATCACAAAGGCCATTTGTCCCAATGTGAAGTCGGAATTCGGCTTAGGCATTATTAATAAGCAAGATGGTTGATTTCTTTTTCAATCTCCGTGCAGAAACTTCATTCCTATCTGACAAAGGTTAAATAGAAACAGACCAATAAGGGATGTTAGAGTGTAATGTCCTGTCGATGTCATTAGAGACTGGACACAAGCTTCGGAAAGTCCAGGACGGCGAAGGAAAGTGACGTTGTTTAAGGAATTCATCGACGCATTCAGCATTAACGTACGTTGGAAAACCACTTAAAACAGAATCTGCATGGCTTAGGATACTCCTTAACAGCATCTCAACGACTGCGTCACTTGTCCGGTACTTTTCCTAAATCAGATGACTGTTAGTCCAACGCAGGAAGAGTAATTGTAGGTAAGCCCACAGATTGAGGCACCTACCAAAGCTTAGAATTTGTCCGCAGCTAGTGGTCGTGCGGTAGCGTTCTCCCTTCCGCGCCCGGATTCCCGGGTTCGATTCCCGGCGGGGTCAAGGATTTTCTTTGCCTCGTGATGACTGGGTGTTGTGTGATGTCCTTAGGTTATTTAGGTTTAAGCAGTTCTAAGTTCTAGGGGACTGATGACCATAGATGTTAAGTCCCATAGTGCGCAGAGCCATTTTTGAAAGCTTAGAATTTGTGAAATTTATTTCAAATGTGTCTTTGCAGCTATTAGAAATCCGTATTTATTTTACCATATGCGTTTTGACTTATTCATCTAATGCAGCGTCAGCGATTGCCTTTTGTTGGATTTTCACGTAATTCTACACTGAAGCGCCAAGGAAACTTATAGGCATGCGCATTCAAATACAGAGATACGTAAACAAACAGAATACTTTGCTGCAGTTGGCAACGCAAAGACAACAAGTGTCCGGCGCAGTTGTTAGATCGGTTACTGTTGCTACAATGGGAGGTTATCAAGATTTAAGTGAGTTTGAACGTGGTGTTATAGTCGGCGCACGAGCGATGGGACACACCATCTCTGAGTTAGTGATAAACTGGAGATTTTCCCGTACGACCATTTCACGAGTGTACCGTGAATATCACGAATCCGGTAAAATATCAAATCTCCGACACTGAAGAGAATCGTTTGACGTGACGTAAGTACAACTCTTCCGCAAATTGCTGCAGATTTCAATGCTGGGCCATTAAAAATTGTCAGCGAGCGAGGGAACCATTCAACGAAACATCATCGATATGAGCTTTCGGAGCCGAAGGCCCACTCGTGTACTCTTGATGGCTGCACGACACAACGATTTACACGTCGCCTCGGCCTGTCAACAGCGGTATTGGACTGTTGGGACTGGAAACATGTTTCTGGACGGACGAGTCTCATTTCAAATGGTACCGAGCGGATGGACGTGTACAGGTATTGAGAAAACCTCATGAATCCATGGACACTGCATGTCAGCAGGGGACTGTTCAAGCGGGAGGAGGCTCTGTAATGGTGTTGGGTGTGTGCAGTTGGAGTGATATGGGACTCCTGACACGTCTAGATACGACTCCGACAGGTGACACTTACGTAAGCATTCTGTCTGATCACCTGCATCCATTCATATCCATTGTGCATTCAGACTAGCGGGTTATTGCAGCAGGACAATGTAACACCCCACACGTCCTGAATTGCTACAGAGTGGGTTCTGGAACACTCTCCTGTGTTTAAATACTTCTACTGGCCACCAAACTCCCCAGACATGCACATTATTGAGCATATCTGGGATGCCTTTCAACGTGCTGTTCAGAAGAGATCTTCACCCCCTTGTACGTTTGTGGATTTATTCAAAGCCCTGCAGGATTCATGTTGTCAGTTCCGTCCAGCACTACTTCATTCATTAATCGAGTCCATGCCACGTCGTGTTGCGGCACTACCGCGTGCTTGCGGGGGCGCTAGCCGATATTAGATAGGTTTACCAGTTTCTTTGGCTCTCCAGTGTAGACGTGTCGTCTGCATGAACGTTTTACAGTTATCTCTGGAGTTTGCACTGATATTTTTGCTCTAATTTGACTTTGTCAGCCGGGCGGAGTGGCCGTGCGGTTATAGGCGCTACAGTCTGGAGCCGAGCGACCGCTACGGTCGCAGGTTCGAATCCTGACTCGGGCATGGATGTGTGTGATGTCCTTAGGTTAGTTAGGTTTAATTAGTTAAAAGTTATAGGCGACTGATGACCTCAGAAGTTAAGCTGCATAGTGCTCAGAGCCATTTTTGACTTTGTCAGATAGGCCTATACGCTTACCTAGGAAAAATTAAAAAAATAATATTTTTGTGTTTAACGCCAGTCGATCTGTAATGCTGCGAGCCAAAAATCTGTGAAAAACGTAGGAAAATGTGTATCCACGTGAAGCTTCAAAATGTACGCTGAAAACAGAGAAAAAATAGCCAGAGACGGTATTTGAATAGAGAATCTTCCGGCGTTTATTGCTGACGAAATCTTCTTGGGCTTCCATCCGGATGACTACGTTGTAATTCCACAACTTTTCTGGTGAATATGATGAGAATGATACTAATCTCCGTGCAGCAACCTGGAAGGAAGCCTGATAAGATTTCGTCAAACGCAGACGATGTTTAAATGAATATAACGAAACGCATATGGGAAAATGAATACGTATTTTTGGTAGTTGCAAAGGCGGATTTGAAAATTGCACAGCAACTGTGGACACTGTCAGCAAATAAAGGAGGAATTTATCGTAATTTAATTTAACATAGCTGGAACACTGCGCATCCAGTAATTCCAATAGCCATTGGTGACGTTACTGCTGCAACAACTTTTCAATCCCAGAGCCAATAAAAATGGTACACAAAACTGAACGCCCTCTGAGAAAGGCCATTTCTAAATGATTCGTCTTTGAAACAGTTAAGGCTGTGACAGCTGTAGGAATCGAATGACTGGCTGGTTGGGTTTCTCTTCAATATAAACTGCGAGGCAGTTAGTAGACCTGAGGCCTTCTATAGCAATGAGAGATAGTGATAGAAAGCGAATAATCGTAGCGTCATTGAAGGAAGAATTACAATGTAAACCACCAGTTGTGAAATAAAATTAGAGGTTACCTAATAACACTAAACCTGAAGGACAAAAAAATCTTAATTGTTTGAAGGATTTACGAACTGGTGGCTAATAGCAACTCTATGAAACAAGTCCCGTTAACACGTGAAATGAAATTTGACTACCAAATTACAAATTAAATAATTCACTGGTAATGAAATATTTTTCTTTTTGAATCATCCCTTGATGGCTTCTCAATCTCTCACTATTTCGTTTTACATTTTATTCCACTGTTATAATACATATTTCTTTTATCTTGCGTCATTATAAGTGCAATTCAGATTTTAATGTCAGTCAATTCTGGCCAAGGTATTACGGCATAAAATTTTGTACGTAAAGCAAACGTGTAGCTGCTGGAAAGTGAAATGTCTAAATACTTACACCGAGAAATTCGTCAAAGCGGTTAGAGGAAACAAAAACTGGAAGAAGAAAAGTAGCAGCTTAAGCGGCATTACGGGAGCGGTGTGGACGACTCTGTCGCCAGTTGACAAACATAAATACTTTGCTGCTGACGTCTTTCTTTGTTCGGACAACAGCCATGCCGCGCTAAGCCGGCTTTCTGCAAACAGACTGTATGAATGCCATATTGATGCGCACGGTTCAATAAAAGACTAAAAATCGCCATGAGTTTCTGGCCGAGAGTTCAGCAACTCTCTTATTTTGTCACTGGTTTCGGCGATTACCTACGGCGAGTTCCATTCACTATTTATTGTGTAGAGCCCTGAATAGTTTGGAAACATCAGCGACTGATGGACGAAATAAGCAAGCTTATGAAAAAGTTTGGTTAGGGAGTGGTATGGGTGGAGGGAAGAGAATCCGGAGTCACAAATTCAGCTTAGTGGAAAGCAACCATATCAATTTGTGCCCTTGACAATAACATAGTCGATTTGGGCAAAGTGTTTCAATATTTTCAGGACTAAATATGTTACAATACAGCGTAGACGACTTGGTAAACTTCATGCTGATGATAATATTACGTTTGTCTTAAAGCAAAAGTACAATGATAAAGCGTCGTTATATCTGGTCCGCCTATATATCATCTAAAAGCCATTAGAGGAGGGCTACATTTAGTTTCCTGATGGAGTATTCGTTGTCAATAATGTCTTACATTGTAGATCAGCGAGAAAAGAAGTATATCCTTGATGATTGGCCTGCAGTAAAATATATATCTTGAAAGGACAATGTAAGTAAGGTTCCAGTATCGTTGCTTATAACATTTATTGAGTATTACAACAACTGTTTCGGAAGTTTTCCATTCCGAAGTACGTCTACGTTATCCTGACGTATATATAACATCTGGTGTGACTATATCTGGTGACTATTGTAGTTAAAGTTTCTCGTGAAGTTCTGAAACATCTGTTTCACGTAGATTTTGTACTGTTTTATACAGTGTGGCCTAATACTTTGTGTAATTTTTGACAGTTAACACCATAGATGTTTTGTACACTCCTGAAAATGGAAAAAAGAACACATTGACACCGGTGTGTCAGACCCGCCATACTTGCTCCGGACACTGCGAGAGGGCTGTACAAGCAATGATCACACGCACGGCACAGCGACACACCAGGAACCGCGGTGTTGGCCGTCGAATGGCGCTAGCTGCGCAGCATTTGTGCACCGCCGCCGTCAGTGTCAGCCAGTTTGCCGTGGCATACGGAGCTCCATCGCAGTCTTTAACACTGGTAGCATGCCGCGACAGCGTGGACGTGAACCGTATGTGCAATTGACGGACTTTGAGCGAGGGCGTATAGTGGGCATGCGGGAGGCCGGGTGGACGTATCGCCGAATTGCTCAACACGTGGGGCGTGAGGTCCCCACAGTACATCGATGTTGTCGCCAGTGGTCGGCGGAAGGTGCACGTGCCCGTCGACCTGGGACCGGACCGCAGCGACGCACGGATACACGCCAAGACCGTAGGATCCTACGCAGTGCCGTAGGGGACCGCACCGCCACTTCCCAGCAAATTAGGGACACTGTTGCTCCTGGGGTATCGGCGAGGACCATTCGCAACCGTCTCCATGAAGCTGGGCTACGGTCCCGCACACCGTTAGGCCGTCTTCCGCTCACTCCCCAACATCGTGCAGCCCGCCTCCAGTGGTGTCGCGACAGGCGTGAATGGAGGGACGAATGGAGACGTGTCGTCTTCAGCGATGAGAGTCCCTTCTGCCTTGGTGCCAATGATGGTCGTATGCGTGTTTGGCGCCGTGCAGCTGAGCGCCACAATCAGGACTGCATACAACCGAGGCACACAGGGCCAACACCCGGCATCATGGTGTGGGGAGCGATCTCCTACACTGGTCGTACACCTCTGGTGATCGTCGAGGGGACACTGAATAGTGCACGGTACATCCAAACCGTCATCGAACCCATCGTTCTACCATTCCTAGACCGCCAAGGGAACTTGCTGTTCCAACAGGACAATGCACGTCCGCATGTATCCCGTGCCACCCAACGTGCTCTAGAAGGTGTAAGTCAACTACCCTGGCCAGCAAGATCTCCGGATCTGTCCCCCATTGAGCATGTTTGGGACTGGATGAAGCGTCGTCTCACGCGGTCTGCACGTCCAGCACGAACGCTGGTCCAACTGAGGCGCCAGGTGGAAATGGCATGGCAAGCCGTTCCACAGGACTACATCCAGCATCTCTACGATCGTCTCCATGGGAGAATAGCAGCCTGCATTGCTGCGAAAGGTGGATATACACTGTACTAGTGCCGACATTGTGCATGCTCTGTTGCCTGTGTCTATGTGCCTGTGGTTCTGTCAGTGTGATCATGTGACGTATCTGACCCCAGGAATGTGTGGATAAAGTTTCCCATTCCTGGGACAATGAATTCACGGTGTTCTTATTTCAATTTCCAGGAGTGTATTTACATAGTAACAGACTATATAGTTTATAGCTGTTGTAATACCCAATAAATTTTTTAGGCAGTGATACTGGAATCTTATTTACAAATTTTATACATTCATTTGATACGTATCTCTATTAACTGGTGTTTATGTGCTATCGTTCGATTCTAAATCAATGTGAAGGCAACATTTTAGACTATAGTTCATGGAGTTTATGTAGCCGTCCATTATCACACATTAATTAACTTATTTACTGTTTGCCGACTTCAATATATCTGAGTTCTTATGTCTATAAATTCTGCACTTGCATATTACCAGTTTTGTATCATGGTAATGAGACATGTTGTTTTAAGGAAAAACATTAAAATCGAGACATGCTCATTGAGCGCTGGAAAACTATAAGCTGGGAACTGCTTGTCGGGACAAGGAAACAAATAAATGAATCACTTAATAAGCTGGAATATAACACATTATTATTAGTGTAACGGAAATGAAGTTTAAGCGGGTAGGACACGTCGCCCGGAGAACTCATGGTGGATGGACGAAGGAAATTTTTTGTTTGGTTGAATACAGGTATAGATGAATACTGTAGTACACAGAAAAAATGGTGGGGACGCGCCCAGGTAATTATTTGTTTTATTTATTCTTGACAATTACACCCTGTTATATGAGAAGATAAGACAGGCCACACAATTCACATTTTGTTGGACAATGTACACTGAGGCGACAGAAGTCACAGGATAGCGGAATGCACCTATACAGACGGCGTTAGTATCGCTTACAATAGGTATAAAAGAGCAGTGCATTGACGGAACTGTCATTCGTGCTCAGGTGATACATGTGAAATGATTTCCGACGTGATGATGGCCTCAAGACGAGAATTAACAGACTTAGAACGTGGAATAGTAATTGGAGCTAGAGGCATGGATATTCCTTTCGGGGATTTTAATTCACTATTTCGAGAGCCACAGTGTCAAGAGTGTGACGAGAAATACTACATTTCAGGCATTCCCTCTCACCACGGACAACGCAGTGGCCAACGGCATTTACTTAACGACTAAGAGCAGCGGTGTCTGCTTAGAGTTGTCAGTGCTAACACACAAGCAACACTTCGTGAATTAAGGGCAGAAACCACTGTGGGACGTGCGATGAACCTATCTGTTGGGATATTGCAGCCAAATCTGGCGTTAATGGGCTATGGCAGCAGATGTCCGATCCGAGTGCCTTTGCTAACAACACGATTTCGCCTGCAGTGCCTCTCCTCGGCTCGTGACGATGTCGGTTGGACCATAGGCTACTGTAAAACGGTGGAATGTTCAGATGAGACCCGATTTTAGTTGATGATAGCTAACGATAGAGTTTGCGTATGGCACTGGCCCCACGAAGCCATGGTTCCAAGTTGTCAACAAAGCACTGTGCAGGCCAATGGTGGCTCCATAATGGTGTGAGCTGTGTTTACATATAATGGACTGGGCCCTCTGCTCCAACAGAACCGATTACTGTCTGGAATTGGTTATGTTCGTTTACGACGAGGCCAGTTGAAGCCATTCATGGACTTCATGTTCCCAAAACAATGATGGAATTTTTATGTAGGACAATGCGCCATGTCACCGGACAACACTTGTTCGCGATTAATTTGAAGAAGGTTCTGGACAATTTGAGTGAATGATATGGCTACCCAGATCGTCCGACAAGAATCCCATCGAAAATTTGTGGGACTTAATCGAGAGGTCAGTTCGTGCACAAAATCCTTCACCGAAAACGCTTTCGCAGTTAGGGACGGCTATAGAGACAGCCTGGCTCAATATTTCTGCAGGGGATTTCCAACGACATGTTGAGTCCATGCCACGTCGAGTTGCTGCAATGTTGTTGTGGACTTCAGTCCAAAGACTAGTTTGATGCAGCTCTTCTGAATCTGCTTAATGTATACATTTCTTGGTCTCCCTATATGATTTTTACCTACCCCACCCCCCTCCCTCCAGTACGAAATCGGTGATCCCTTGATCCGTCATAATGTGCCCTACCAACCGATCCCTTCTTCTAGTCAGCTTGTGCCACAAATTTCTCTTCTTCCCAATTCGGTTCAGTAACTCCTCACTACCTGCGTGATCAACCCATCTAATCTTCAGCAGTATTCTGTAGCACCACATTTCAAACACGCCTGTTCCCTTCTTGTCTAAAATGATTAGCGTCCATGTTTCAATTCCATACATGGCTACATTCCGTACAAATACTTTCAGAAAGGGCTCCCTGACACCTAAATCCATAATCGATGTTAACATACACTCCTGGAAATTGAAATAAGAACACCGTGAATTCATTGTCCCAGTAAGGGGAAACTTTATTGACACATTCCTGGGGTCAGATACATCACATGATCACACTGACAGAACCACAGGCACATAGACACAGGCAACAGAGCATGCACAATGTCGGCACTAGAACAGTGTATATCCACCTTTCGCAGCAATGCAGGCTGCTATTCTCCCATGGAGACGATCGTAGAGATGATGGATGTAGTCCTGTGGAACGGCTTGCCATGCCATTTCCACCTGGCGCCTCAGTTCGACCAGCGTTCGTGCTGGACGTGCAGACCGCGTGAGACGACGCTTCATCCAGTCCCAAACATGCTCAAAGGGGGACAGATCTGGAGATCTTGCTGGCCAGGGTAGTTGACTTACACCTTCTAGAGCACGTTGGGTGGCAGGGGATACATGCGGACAGGCATTGTCCTGTTGGAACAGCAAGTTCCCTTGCCGGTCTAGGAATGGTAGAACGATGGGTTCGATGACGGTTTGGATGTACCGTGCACTATTCAGTGTCCCCTCGACGATCACCAGAGGTGTACGGCCAGTGTAGGAGATCGCTCCCCACACCATGATGCCGGGTGTTGGCCCTGTGTGCCTCGGTCGTATGCAGTCCTGATTGTGGCGCTCACCTGCACGGCGCCAAACACGCGTGCGACAATCATTGGCACCAAGGCAGAAGCGACTCTCATCGCTGAAGACGACACGTCTCCATTCGTCCCTCCATTCACGCCTGTCGCGACACCACTGGAGGCGGGCTGCACGATGTTGGGGCGTGAGCGGAAGACGGCCTAACGGTGTGCGGGACCGTAGCCCAGCTTCATGGAGACGGTTGCGAATGGTCCTCGCCGATACCCCAGGAGCAACAGTGTCCCTAATTTGCTGGGAAGTGACGGTGCGGTCTCCTACGGCACTGCGTAGGATCCTACGGTCTTGGCGTGTATCCGTGCGTCGCTGTTGTCCGGTCCCAGGTCGACGGGCACGTGCACCTTCCGCCGACCACTGGCGACAACATCGATGTACTGTGGTGACTTCATGCCCCACGTGTTGAGCAATTCGGCGGTACGTCCACCCGGCCTCCCGCATGCCCACTATACGCCCTCGCTCAAAGTCCGTCAACTGCACATACGGTTCACGTCCACGCTGTCGCGGCATGCTACCAATGTTAAAGACTGCGATGGAGCTCCGTATGCCACGGCAAACTGGCTGACACTGACGGCGGCGGTGCACAAATGCTGCGCAGCTAGCGCCATTCGACGGCCAACACCGCGGTTCCTGGTGTGTCCGCTGTGCCGTGCGTGTGATCATTGCTTGTACAGCCCTCTCGCAGTGTCCGGAGCAAGTATGGTGGGTCTGACACACCGGAGTCAATGTGTTCTTTTTTCCATTTCCAGGAGTGTATTTCTTGTCTTAGGAAACGCTTTACTTTCCATTGCCATTCTACATTTTATATCCTCCCTCCTTCGACCATCATCAGTTATTTTGCTTCCCAAATAGCAAAACTAATCTACTTCTTTAAGTGTCTCATTTCCTAATCTAATTCCCTCAGTATCACCTGTGTTAGTTTGACTCCATTCCGTTATCCCCATTTTGCTTTTGTTGATGTTCATCTTAGATCCTCCTTTCAAGACACTGTCCGTTCTGTGCAAATGCTCTTCCAAGTTTTTTGCTGTCTCTGACAGAATTAGAATGTCATCGTCAAACCTCCGAGTTTTTGTACCTTCTCCCTGGACTTTAATTATCACTCCAAATTTATCTTTTGTTTCTTTTACTTCTTGTTCAATATACAGATTGAATAACATCATGGATAGGCTACAGCCCTGTTTCACTCCCTTCCCAATGACTGCTTCCCTATCGTACCCCTCGACTCTTATAACTGCCATCTTGTTTCTGTAGAAATTGTAAATAGCGTTTCGCTCTCTTGTATTTTACTCCTACCACCTTTATAATTTGGAAGACTGTAGCCTAGTCAACACTGTCATCTGCAAACGCTATGAATCTTGGTCTGCCTTTCCTTGACCTATCTTCTATGAGAAGTCGCAGGGTCAATATTGTCTCGCGTGTTCCTGCATTTCTCCGGATCCAAACTGATCTTCCCCGAGGTCGGCTACTACGAGTTTTTCCATTCTTCTGCAAAGGAACTGTGTTAGCATTTTGGTTGTTGCACAACGCCAGGAAAAAGGAGAACTAAATGTCTTTTTTCAAAGCTGTTTCACAGTGAAAGACTGCACTGTAATTCTTTCTCTAGATTGTCGCACAGATGACAAAATGGTAGATATCGAGATAGATCACAGAGGGATAGAAAAACAATTAAAATCGCTCAAAAGAGGAAAGGCCGTGCGACCTGATGGGATACCAGTTCGATTTTACACAGAGTACGCGAAGGAACTTGCCCCCCTTCTTACAGCGGTGTACCGTAGGTCTCTAGAAGAGCGTTGCGTTCCAAAGATTGGAAAAGGGCACAGGTCATCCCCGTTTTCAAGAAGGGACGTCGAACAGCTGTGCAGAACTATAGACCTATATCCCTAACGTCGATCAGTTGTAGAAATTTGGAACACGTATTATGTTCGAGTATAATAACTTTTCTGGAGACTAGAAATCTACTCTGTAGGAATCAGCATGGATTTCGAAAAAGACGATCTGTTCCCAGGTAGATGCCGTGTTTCTTGACTTCTGCAAGGCGTTTGATACAGTTCCCCACAGTCGTTTAATGAGCAAAGTAAGAACATATGGACTATCAGACCAATTGTGTGATTGGGTTGAAGATTTCCTAGATAACAGAACGCAGCATGTCAATGGAGAGAAGTCTTCCGGTGTAAAAGTGATTTCAAGTGTGCCGCAGGGGAGTGTCGCAGGACCGTTGCTATTCACAATATACATAAATGACCTTGTGGATAACATCGGAAGTTCACTGAGGCTTTTTGCCGATGATGCTGTAGTATATTGAGAGGTTGTAACAATGGAAAATTGTACTGAAATGCAGCAGGATCTGCACCGTATTGACGCATGGTGCAGGGAATGGCAATTGATTCTCAATGTAGGCAAGTGTAATATGCTGTGAATACATGGAAAGAAAGATCCTTTATCATTTAGCTACAATATAGCAGGTCAGCAACTGGAAGCAGTTAATTCCACAAATTATCTGGTAGTAGGCATTAGGATTGATTTAAAATGGAATGATTATATAAAGTTGATCGTCGGTAAAGCAGATACCAGACTAAGATTCATTGGAAGAATCATAAGGAAATTCAATCCAAAAACAAAGGAAGTAGATTACAGTACACTTGTTCGCCCACTGCTTGAATACTGCTCACCGGTGTAGGATCCGTACCAGATAGGGTTGATAAAAGAGATAGAGAAAATCCAACGGAGAGCAGCGCGCTTCTTTACAGGATCATTTAGTAATCGCGAAAGCGTTACGGAGATGATAGATAAACTCCAGTGGAAGACTCTGCAAGAGAGACGCTCAGTAGCTCGGTACGTGCTTTTGTTGAAGTTTAGAGAACATACCTTCACCGAGGAGTCAAGCAGTATATTGCTCCCTCCTACGTATATCTCGCGAAGAGACCATGAGGATAAAATCAGAGAGATAGAGCCCACACACAGGCATACCGACAATCTTTCTTTCCACGAACAATACGAGACTGGAATAGAAGGGAGAACCGATAGAGGTACTCAAAGTACCCTCCGCCACACACCGTCAGGTGACTTGCGGAGTATG
This sequence comes from Schistocerca gregaria, assembly GCF_023897955.1. Lineage (NCBI taxonomy): Eukaryota > Metazoa > Arthropoda > Insecta > Orthoptera > Acrididae > Schistocerca > Schistocerca gregaria. The sequence goes on along the minus strand of NC_064931.1, from coordinate 597,745,836 downwards.
GATGTAAATGTACATGTAGATGTAGGTATTAATAGGTATCCCATGACTTTTATCACCCCTGTGCTTATCATTTATTCCTTGAACTTAATTGAAAAGTAATGATAAAATTACAAAAATGCTTATCCTATAATTACTTCCTATCACTAAAAAACTGAAATAAAACCTTTAGTCATTTACCAACTATTGACACTGTTGTTATTACTACAGAATCTGTCCTGTTTTTGTCCATTTATTAGGCTGCATTTAAATTGTAGATTGTTATTTTCCCTCCTGGATCCGCCTTCATACTAGGCCTGTAACAGTTATTTGCTGGATTACTTAGGCATGAGTCAGCACGTCAGCAGCGTTTCCAACATAACAAGAGATTTTATGATGGACTGTAACGGCTTTGAATCCACATTGCCGTAATCACTGATACCAGTACAATGTAAATTGTTGAAAAAAAAACCATGTCATTCAGTGGTCAGCTGTCTTCTCTCCATCGGTGGAGCATGTTGTCTAGCCGGAATGGCAGCATCCTGACGTGTGGTCGAATGCCTTGTGAAGTCTTCCTTGACCGTCCTGGATATTGCGGCAGCAGTGTCGTCCAAGATGCGTCGAATGGGATCGTTTTGGGATACAACATCCTTAATACCTGACTACCGTCTTAATAGACCGCAGAGTCACAAAATGTGTGCTCTGGAGTATTCACACTGCCGTAGGCGCAACTATAATTCCTTTATCTCTTGAATTCGTAAAGACACGTTATTTACGGGCTAAGATCGGTCAGTTATGTATGAACCCGCTCGGAGTGTTAAGAAATCTCTATTTATTCTCTCCCTGATGAATGGGAGAAATTCATGTGTCCTCCTGCATCTGTCTGAAGTGTCGGATACATTTGAGCACAGGTGTAGTAAGTTGTCTTGAATGAATATTTTCATATTGACCTTAGTTCCAAGTATCCATCGTACTTCCATTTGATTACCTTTCTTTTGACCAATAAAAGGCTCTCCTTTTGCCGATTCCCAAGTCCAATGGGCTTATTACTAGAGTTACTAGCAGTGCATCGTTCAGTATAGTGCAGTAGGCGTCCGCCAATCTTAGTAGCATCTCTTGTTGAACTCTTGTTTCTAATGAAGCTTGCTTCATAAGCTGCACTATGTGAGCGCAAACGCTCTTACCACATCCTAGAACCGATGCTAATAGATAAGGGGCAGCCAAATGAAAGCGAAACAGATGGGAAAAGTAAGTGACCTTTTTACTGTTTCAATAGTAATCGTGACCACTGTTAATAGATTTATCCCACTGTGACTCAAGATGGTCAATGTCTTCATGAAGCAAAAATTACTGTTGACTACGGAACCATGATTTTACGGAGGCGTGCACCTCTTCGTGGGAAGCAAACCGATGACTACGAATATCTTTTTTTTTTTGGGGGGGGGGGGGGGTTCCAAAAATATGGATATCACATGGGAAGAGATACCCCCGATCTCTCCCGATGCGATTTCCATATTTTGGGAGTCCTGAAGAAAGACATTCGTGGCTGTCGATTTCCTTCGGACTAAGAGGTGCACGCCTTCATACAATGATGGTTCCGTAGGCAACAACTAACATTTTTCCATGAAGGCATTGACGGTCTTGTTTCACTGTGGGATAGCTGTATTAACAGTTATGACGCTTACTTTTCAAATAATTAACAGTTAACTTAATTTTTTCTCATCTGTATCGCTTTCATTTGACTGCCATTTAGATGGGTAGTGTGCACTGATTGTTGTAAGGAAAGTGGAACTTGCCTATTTACGGTGGTTATAATTTTGTTCTTCTTGCTGGCCCCCTCTATACGATGTGCAAAATTATGACTTTCGTCCAGGAATACTCTTAGATATCTCGTTACCGCGCTTCTCCTAATCGTTACACCATTTAATTTTATCGTAGGATTCCTTGTTAGGTTCCTTTCCAGGAGGAGGCACGTAGCTTTGGAAGGTGCTAGTGACAATTTGGCATTTCGATACCATTCTTCAAGTTCATAGAGTGCTGCATTACACCTATCTTGCACAATTCTTTTGGAGTCACCTCTTACAACGAACAATACAACACAAATGCTACTAGTGTGCTTACAAACAACACATCACAAATGCTACAAGTCCGCTTACGTTACCGCTGTCATGCATCATCTATAGTATCGTCTCCAATGCTACAGCCAAAAACTCTGGACCACACACTGGTCTCAGGAAGCAGTCTTTTGTTACTGTCTTTATTTCCTTTCCTGGGCATATTAAAAAAACATGTCTTCCGCGGCAAAGTCTCTGAGGCACCTCCACAGCGCCTCTGGATATTGCAACTTCCTAAGACGGTCAAAGACAAACTGCCACTGTAGGTTACCAACAGCGCCAGAAATATCGGCCATCATTGGTAGAGCGTGCGTAGACTGAGTCTCTGTCCCTAGTGAGATCGACTTATTTATTGCGTCTTCAGCTGAATTTCTTCAACTAAACATGTACTGGTGAGGGATCATTTTGTGTAACAGTCTATGGTATTGCAATCTCTTGCATAGCAGTTTTTCAAATATCCTGACGAGAACGTCCAGAAGACAAACCAGTCTGTGGGGTTTGCATAACATCGAATGCTTCACTTGCCCTTTACTAATAATCACCATCTCAGCCTTCTTCTATGACGTAGGCACCCTCCCTTAGAAAGACACTTGTTGTACAGTTCACGCAAGTAAACATCTAATTGGTCACAAAAGACTTGTATTAATTCAGTAGGGATCCCATCAGATCCTGGAGATCTTTTCTTTTTCGGTCTTACAATTACCTCCCTAATTTCGTATTGTGCGAAGGTGTTCAGAACTTTTGTTTCTATAGCCTTCCCATAACATTTTTCGTAACCTACGATGGTCTTCTGTTTCGGCTTTTTCTTCATCATCAGGGAGCAGTGTTTACATTACGAGGCATCTCACTGTTCTTAACTTTCTGTTACCGTCCCATCATTTCTTTTCAGTATAGACAAGATTATTGGTGATCGTATTTTCTCGCAGACTATTTCTGTTTTGGTATTTCGCAGGCATCAGTTTTTTAATTAGTCTCATGAACTGTTTCCATCGTTTCATTTTTTCCCATCACTCTTCCTTATAACCTTGTTTCACATACTTGTATTTATGCAGCCTTCAAATGGTTCAAATGGCTCTGAGCACTATGGGACTTAACATCTGTGGTCATCAGTCCTCTAGAACTTAGAACTACTTAAATCTAACTAACCTAATGAAATCACACACATCCATGCCCGAGGCAGGATTCGAAATTGCGACCGTAGCAGTCGCACGGTTCCAGACTGTAGCGCCTAGAAGCGCTAGACAACCGCGGCCTATGCAGCCTTAACAGTACTTCTTCTTAGGTCATACTGCTCTGATTTAGTTTCCTGGCTCTTCCTATGTCACATCTTAATTACTGCAGCACCTCGGTCCAGACGCAATGTACTCCTCCAGTAGGACCTTTCCTGATGGTATCGGCGTCTCTATCGCTTTATGTGTAGCCAAACTGTAAAGTCTGCATCATCACTCAGCGGCAGCCTTCCGGACACTGAAAAACCCCTCTTACTTCTTCCCACTTACTCTCCTTGCTTTTGCGTTTGAGCTGTATGAGCACAGTTCCTGGCGTGACTTGGATTTCCCTTTCGGTGATGCTATGGTGTATTGTATTGTGATCACTCGGTGTCACTCCGCTCTCAACCTTCTAGGCTTTCACACAGCAAGCCGCTGCCGTATTTGCCAGAGTGACGTCTATATTTGACGTTCCCCGACCCTCCATTTGTAGGTTGGAGGAGTGCGAGGCGTATTGAATACCTGTAGGTCGAGTTAAATAATGGCTACTTCTAATTGCCTTACACGGTCATCAGTCAGGAGGTTATGCCACTGCACTGATTTCGTATTCGCGTCAATGGCGTACACAAGAGGCTTAATTCGTTTTAGGTGACTAATGTCTTTGCTTTAGCAGATACTGGACGATCTCATCAATTGGAAATACATAGAAATCAGGGTGCAGTTCGCTTTTCCAGTTAGCATTTCCACACAGATGGCGTGTTCTGCACAATATTGTGATATTTTTCCCACTGTAACACTTTCTTAAATACAATTATTGAAGCCATAGGGCTGTGGCCTTGGATGACTGTCTGGGCAAATGTTGGTATGCTGGGAACGTTTCCTGCCTTAGTCTACAGATGTTGGAGACTATAAGGTAAAAAAATTAAACTTCCAATCTTCTGCCACTTTTCTAGCTTCATGCAGCTTCTCATGGCGTTAATATGTTCCATTTTTATCTCCAGTAGTGTTGATGGCTATGTATTACATAATATGGTCATTCTCGACCCTAATCCTACACTACAGATCATTCGTCATCACGAAGTGCTTCTACAATGCCCGGATGACCAGCGAGGATGTCTTGTGTGTGTCCCGTCCGCAGAGTTGCGAGCGTGTGTGTTGTTTGTCTACTTCCTCGCCGCAGCTAGTAGCGGTCAGACACTATATCGTGGCAATTGCCCACGGGCGTAAACAAACGAGGACTACGGCCGTATAGGGGAGAAGAGAGGTGCGAGGGAATTGCCCTGCCTAACTCTCGCAGGGCAGCCAACCTACACCGCGCTTCACCGAAAGCAGACGTGAAGCATGGTGAAAGTGAACGCCGAAACCAGTCGTTTTGAGTTACAGAATTGAAGGCGTTGTCCGTCAGTTTTTTGAGATTGGCGGCAGACATGTCGTCAGAGACATTATGTTCCCTGGCGTACTGTTTAATTTTCGCCCAAGAAAGTTCAACTGCATTCTTGCATTCAGGTCGCAATTGTACGGCATTAGGCGAACCATGGTGTGGCCTGCACTCTTACCAGTTCGTCTATTACTTACGTCTTTTCACTAGGTTTATTCGCCTGCACAAGAGCATACAGCTCAGTCTTTGTCATGCTGTCACTGCATTTAACTTTCCTTCTTCTCAGCCATTCTATCATCGCCACCCTTGAATAGTATGCAGATGGCATTTTGTCCACCTGCCTACAATGATACGACGCATTGTCCATAACAGTGGCAGAATTTGGCGGAAGATTAGGGAGCACCATCTCCGAGAACGACGTCTCGAAATTATCTGAGTTCATTTGCCCATGATAGTCTTCTTGCGTCGATTTCTCTCAGAACTTAAGCTCCACTTGCTTCAGTAACCCGTCTATCGAGCCAACACGCCACGCTGTCATCCTTCTGGACGCACTGCCCCAGGTCATAACACTCTTGTGGCCTCAGCCAGCATTTGCCGCATGTCAGATTGCTATCGATCCACGACTCATCAACATAAAAAATATTTTGTACAGCTTCCCTAACGCTTCTCATGTGTGCTACGAAACGAAACCGACAAAGAACAATGTCACCACTCGTAAAAACATATTTCGTTTGTTCATTACGGATTTCCACACGAATCCCATCGAATTAAGTAAAGTTTTTAATGAGGTACTTCCCCATCTCCAGTTTATCTTCTCACGCAGCAATGGAAGTGTGTAGAACTCCACTATGGTATTCCTTATAACTAATTAACTGAAGTCAACGACTTCTTCTTGACTATTGCTGCGTCTCTTCCTAAGTGAAACAAAATAAAAATAAAGTAATTTCAACGTAGCAGCTATCTAGTAAGAAGCATTGTTGAATGTAAATAGCTTTACACTTGTACAATGCAAATTAGAACTAAAACAGACCTTTTCTTTCCTGGAATACCAGCGGGTTCGCCTGGATGAGAGCTTGCAAACTTTCCAATCCTATCTGGCGTTCGCACACTTTTTCCAGTGTAAGTGGTAGCTCTCTTATGCGCCTAAGTGATAGGTTGCAGCAGCTTTCTGCTTTCCTTTTCCACCTCGCTGCACTCCAGTACATTATCCATCATTTTACGAGCACCACTTCGTATTAAGAAACTCCCTTTCATCTTAGGAGTCGCGAAAGTCGTACTCGAACCCTGTGTTGGACCAGGAGCAGTGTCTTCACTCATTTCAAAACACGACACGAGCAACAAGCAACGCTCAACACAAAGCAAAACAAAGCGGAGAATACACGAGGCAATTGGTAATGGTCGGCAGTGCTGTAAAAGCGGTGGGACATGTGAAAGCATTGCTAATTACGCATATACATTTTTTTCGTGATTTTGTTTAGATTTCTATTCTTTTTCTTTTGTTCATATGGGCATTTCTAATTGTGATTATGTAACATTCTACCCTGGTTTTTAAATGTAAAGATGTAATTCTGATAATTTCGTTTGCCAATGGATAAGTATGTTTCTTGCTTTGTACCTGTGGTAAAGTTTGTTAAGTTCCCTTTTGGAATATTATTAATTGTGAAAAATGCGGTCAATAACATTTATAAAGATTTAGGTAATTTACGATAACGATATAACATCTATAGACAGGGGACAGCGATAGTGATATCGATAATCGAAAGGTTGTTGTGAAGTAGATGGCGATGGTGGATGGTGGATGGTATGTATGTGGAGCATGCGCGGAAAAATAGTACTGTGTTTTATGAAAAGCATACGTAATGGACAGTGATACCGAAATATCAGATTGTTAATTCTCTTTACCACTGCGGTATGTAATGCCATCGCCAGCGAACTTTAAGAGCTAATAAACCGGACCGTGAAAGTGCCGCTAACATTGCTTTGTTGTGGCTGACACGAACTGTGCTTTTATGCGAATGAACTTTGCTGGTATTGGTTTTGGGTGGTGGAACTGTTGTACATCACATTCTATCAATCCGTGAAAGTGAAGACTTTAATTAACTGTGCAATATAAATGGCTTTCAGTGACGTTGTCGAAGTTTGAAATGCGAGAACAGAGTGGACATTGTTTACGGTGTGCTTCACACACAAGAACAATTCTATGAACTGTGTATTTGTGGCTAAGACTATATGAATGTGACGAACTGTGTAATTATGGACGATAGCTTCACGGACAGTGCATAAAGTGTAAAAACGAGCGATGTCTACGTCATGTACTTTGAAAGAGACGACATGTCAACAACGGTCGTATACCGGCGTCTTGTGGTTTGTTAATCACCACGGGGTTAATGATACAGCTGTGCCGGAACTTTATTTGCGTTTCGCCGGAGAAGGTTAACCAGCGGAACTGCCTGTATCCTGCTCACATCATCGTAACCCGCCGACATCGTGCTGTCCAACGCAACGCTTCGTATGCAACAAAAGTTAAGAGATTTCGCCGAACGCTATCCCCTGATCTAGAAACTTTCTTTCTCTATTAAAAGTATAAGAATTACAGATTCTATTTAAATAAATTCTTTGTTTAGTTTATGTTTGCTTTCTGCTAATGAAAATAAAATTACAATCAGTGAATTAAAAGTTGCCTGGTAGTCATTGTTCGAACACCAGTAAATATAAACTTCTTCCTCTCATTAGAACTAATTCTCCTTGCGTGTCAAAATTATTGTAGTTATTTTATGTAGTTCTATGTATTGTTATGAGACTAGATATATGACAGTGACTAATAAGAGTATTTTGTCGCGAAATATGGCTTCACACCAAAATTACGGCGACCGCCATAATTGCTTGCGTTCTGACCAATAACGTAAAAGCTGCTATTCCCGTATTAGTGCATTTCCTGACGTGAGCGGGAATTGTAAATGTCAGATGTCAAATCACGTAGGGATTGTTTACCCAGTAATAAAAGTTTTTGCTATTGTATTGCTACGAGTTGTAGAATTAAGAGACACTGGTTATACTCAAAAGTGGGTAGATGTATAGTGAAACCCCCCAGTGTTCATGCGATTATTAATAGTATTGTGTGTGATTCACTAAATTGTGTCACTTTTTCTAATTCCTTTCAGATATTGTCTTAGATGTCTTTGAAGTTTCAGAGAATGTATACACAATTTTGTCGTTTCAGGTTAATTTTAGAGCAGTTTCTCGTGAATATTAGAGTTTCAGTTCATAAACAAAGTGGGATCGTGACCAATTGAGAAGTATAACAAAGAGTGTGGTTTTCCAACTAGAATTTTGGATGACTTCACAGTTCAGATTTTGATAATTATTTTTTCTATGGGTTGAGGTCATCACAGACAGGTCCGACCTCTATCGGTGATTTCAACAACCATAGGTCAAAACAACAATCGATACAGTGTCCGAGCAATACTCGCGTCCGTTGGCACTGAGTCGCTATGGCTCATTCCTACAGAAAAGCTACCATCAAGATTAGTTTCTAGCGCAATCACGCAAGACCACGAGCCTTCGAAATCGAACGCTTCATAGGTGACGAAGTTCATATAGCATCATAGCATATCTTCGGTATCCATGTATTAATCCAAAGAAGCGTTGCCTCCGTCAAAATGTTCGATGAAACGATATGTCACGCTGTTGTGAGCAGAGGTGCGAACACTGTCACGATCAAACACTCTAACGGTCACATCGAAGGAGTTATCGTTGACCATGCAGAACTACGATTATGCACACTACGAGTTTTAGATTATCTATTCGAAGTGCCGCCGGACGTAGTTACCGCGGCTTTCCGACCGTATGGGACAGTAATTAGCAACGTGGTATAAAATGGAACACCTTCGAGACGTACCTGGTCCTCAAGAGCGTGAGGCAAGTTAAAACTTAATTAGCAAAACACATGCCGCCCTACCTAGTCATAGGTGGATGTCGAGTAACGGTGATGCACGATGGACAGCCTTGGGTGTGTATTCAACGCCGGGCTACACAAATCCCGTTAGGTGACACTGCGCCACCCTCAACGATAACGACCCTCCTCCTCAATTGCACAAGGGTGACACAGTCGACCGTCATGGCAGACGGAATACAACTTGGAAGACAGGGAACGATAAACTGCACACTCGTAGCATGTACAGGATCGACCGACACCATTACAGAGTCGACATAGATTGAAGGAGGTCGCCCATCGACTCCACAGGGAGATTCGGATTAGAGAATTGAACTCGACACTGGGGATGTTCCGACCTCAGCTTTTCTCCCTGGGGGGATACGGTGTAGGAACCACACACTCATTTGGACACGAAAACCCACGTCCGAAAACAGAGGTCGCTGAGGGAACATAAAAAGCGATGTCACACGACCTAAGACAATTGCCTCCTGCGGACATCATCTATGGTTGACGACTGGACGGTCGACGAAATGGGAAATATGGATGACACAGGATCACCCGCACCTGTTACTTTCCCAGACATCGACACAGGCACTTCCGCTCTCTCGGGCAAACAGATCACAGGAACAACGACCGCCACCGGGATGTGGTAGGGAACAACTATGGATTCACCCTTCGTTACCCATCTGGATTATGTCCTACCGCAACTACGGTTGACTTACTGACGTTCGGCGGACGAGATAGAAGAAGATTCTATGCCTGCTGTGGTGGATGAGGAGTCGGTTGTCTCTCCAGACACCTTGGCCCCTCCCAAGTAGCAACAGATGATGTCATGGACATGGCCTGGAGATCACAGGCCACAACATTTATGGCAATGCAGACAGTGGCCCCAATTAGTATTGAGTCAACCTGCGTTCTGGCGCAAAGTACCATTATCCAAGATGGCGGCAATAACGTCATCCAAGATGGCGACTGTGACATCATTAAAGATAGCGGATTTTGGCGAGAAGTTTGAATTTTGGCGGGAAGATAGGTCAGTTGGACTACCTCCACTAATCTAAAACCCCTTCCCTCCCCCAGAAAAAAATGGTGGGAAGTTCAAATTCCAACAGAGTAATGCATCACACCTCTACTAACCTAAGAATATCGCAGAAAGATAGGTCATTTGGACTACCCCCAAAAACCGAAGTCATCCGACCGCCACCTGTTCCTAGGAACTGGCGCCAAGTTTTAATTTTGGTGGTAACAAAAAGTCAATTGGGCCATCTCCACTAAGCTAAGAAAATGGCACTAAAGAAAGGTTACCTCCACTAATCTAAGTCAGCCACCCGCCACCTCTACCTAGGGATTAGTGGGAAAAGGACTCAGCCCTGCACTGGGCTGCTGGAGAGAGGAGGGTGGGTACTTTATTTATTTTGGAACAATTTATTTAGGGATGGAGTATATTTATCACAGTGATACAGAACACACGCTCTGACATGCCACACAGTGTACAGACCTGCAAACTACTATTAAATAACTCATGTACAATGCTCTAAACATGCACTTGCTAGTTGTAAACTGTCAAAATCATGCATTGCACAGCCTACAGACATGCAAGCCACTCGTGAATAAAGCAATAAATTTACGTCCAGAGAACTAAACAACTCGTAAATTGTCCAAATAATAATCCATCTAAAAGACTCAGCAAACATGCTTGATACTTGTCAGCTGTCGAAATCATGCACCACTCTTTATTTAATCAATTAGAGGTAGCATCACCATCCAGTGGTTTCACCACGAGGTCTGCACTCCAACTGAGCTACTACACAGTAGCACCACCAGAGGGCACTGTCGTCCATTCCGTGATGTAATCTAACATGGCAGCCACGATATCAGCTGATGACGCAAGTACAGTTATCCAAGATGGCGAAGAAGAGTGTGTTCACCATGAGGTATAGACCCAGTACACAGTACCACTACCAGATAGCGCTGTTGTCCGTTTCGTAACGTAATCCAAGATGGTGGGAGGAAATGGTGGGAAAAGGACTCTGCCTGTGCTGGACATGAGTCTTTGTTTTGCAGGCAGCCCCTCCCCCACGAGATCTAGAGTCCAACTGACCTAGTACACAGTACTGCCCACCAGAGGGTACTGTCATCCTTCCTGTGACGTAATCCAAGATGGTGGTCTGGAGGGGAAAATGGCACGAAAATGACTCAGCCTGAACTGGGCTGCTGGGGAGAGTGAGGAAGGAGTGTACTCTATTTATTTTGGAACATTTTATTTAGGGATGTAGTATATTTATCACACTGACGCAAAACACTCGCCCTGATGTGCTCAGGGTCACAATTCACAGTCTGCAGACCTGTAAACTACTTCTAAATAACGCTCTCCAGACACACAAACAACTCCTAATTTTCTGATATAATTTCAGCACAGACATACTAAATAGTGCAGTACACTGATATGCAGACACGAAATCAACTCGTAAACTGTCCAAATTACGCATAGCACAGCCTACAGGCTCGCGCTCAAAATAATGCAACAGACTCGCAATCAATGTGCACAAGCACCTTTCACCACCCCGTTTCCACTAGACCGCACAGGGGGCTACAGGCAGCCCCAGAGAAGTGACGCGCCCATCAGCTGTCAAACCATGCACAACTTCCCTCAAGCATGAGGCAGCGACATCCATTTCATACTCTATACCTGAGAAATTCCTCTCAAAGTACGTGTTCACTTAGGCACCATTGCTGACGCAAACGGGTGGAGGCGCAGATGCTCCAGGGGCGCGTGAGCCATCACAGCCGCGAGCAGCTGCCAGATGCAGGTGAAAATTGCCTCTATTTTCGAGTACACAGTCAGAACTCCAAGACAGTCTCACGCAGCTACCTTATGCGAGTTGCCTCTGCACAGCATGTGTCTTTACCATTGATGACAGAGTAGCACAGGGCACATTGTTCCTAGTGTGACATGAGAGATGCGTCTTACCCTGCTTAACTGCCCATTGTGACTGATGTAACGCTGCGTGTAGTTAGATACCATCGCATGCTCATCTAGCAACGTTCCCAATGATATACTGATCTCACATGAGGATGTAAAAAATAAGAACCAATTCAACCTCGTGGAAATTGTATAGTGTCCTGGAAATAGTTAACTCTCGCTTTCTTGATGTCCCAGTTTGTATGCACGGAAATTCTTGCCTTTACAGGACATGTTTACGAAAATAACGCAGAATAACATGGAATGCAGTCTTCCTCGTGGACCTAATGTAGTACTCAGTCCATCTTGTGTTACACTTCCTGCTTTCAACACACACAAACGTTTTCACTGCTATATAGAGGCTCCTATATCCCAGCACAAAGAATGTCTTGTGCATTATGATTGGCTCTCATCGAATTTACCCGCCTAATTACTGATGCCCTCAGTATCAAAGCACCATCCAACTTTTCTTTCCTTCTGCACACAGGACTTTCAGCGGTAAAATTATTTAGCAAATATCGCTAAATTCCATTGACAGTTAAGCCCGCAAAGTTGTCTACATGTCATCAAATACATACGAGACGCACAAGAATACTGGAAGCCAGGAAGGTATTTACCAGTGTAACTACAATTAAAGATTACGATTGCTGCTACAGTCTGACTCTGATCGATGCACAGGTAATGTCTCCTCTTGACGACTGTGCTTCTGGAACGAATCTCAGTATCTATAGCGCTCATAATTTTCCACGTAAAAAATCTCTCTCATACCCTCATGGTTATCGATGTACTGAATCAATATGTCCCTCTCTATGGGACACACAGTCATCGTCTCTAGTCATGCCACAACATATACCACAGTAACTTTACAATGCAATATATACACAATTTACACAACGTAAGCCACAGTAACTTTACAATACAATATACACACATTTTACACAAACAGTGCAGTTATATTTTATATCTGTAAGGCACCCGAACTGGGGACCTTTCGCTAGACCTGCATCCCGCATAGACAGCAGCAGCAGTTTTCACAGGAAAATTCGATGACGGACAGGTGACCCATTAGGAATGCTAGTCTGGGGAGCATTGGGAAATCTCTTTCTCTGCTCTGGACCGCACTTCAGCTATGCATCATCGTGCCATCATTGGTGCCTAGGTGACTTCTATAGTGGATGAAGTTAGTGGTGCTTTTATAGTTCGTAATTTTTCTCTGTTGTAGGGTAGAGAATAACGATGATGATATGTTGGGCTGATTGATTTGAATGGACGCGGATCCTGTAAACCCCGAGCTTCTGAAGCACTAAATCATCTTTGACGGAATCCAGGAGTATGCTGTCTTTGGTGGAGGCCGAAAAATCACGCAAAGATGATGGCACTTTGTGACATACAGTATCACTCTGAAGATAGCTGGACGGTATACAGCTGAAATATTAGAAGAAGAATTAGAAGAAGAAGTCGAATTTATGCGCTTGCTCGCCCGAAATTTTATGGAACAAGTTATTAACTGGTTGCAATACTTTAAGCTATTTTCACTCTAAAGATTCTCTAAACGTCTGAAGGCAAATACGCCCTAGCTATGTACAGTCGTGGACAAAACGAGCGAGACAACTCGCCTTTTCGTTACGCTGATCCGCACAGCTTTAAAGTCTGCTACACAGCATAACAGGCAAGGCGACGAAGTGCTACAAACATTCTATGCACAGGCGTGAAATTGACAAACTATCCGAACTTCCTCAGACTGCTTTAAATCATGTGTAAGACTGTATTAATGCTGATTAGTGTGTTAAACACAACACATAAATATAAGATATAAATGAAAGAAGAAACGTTAATTAGCATGAACTGTACTATAAAAAAGAATTTCACCTCATCGAGATAACAATAACTGTTTTAGTAAGACAGATTACCCCAGATCGTTAGGAATTATCAAAATATTATGCGCATTCAGCCGCGAAATGGTCTATGTCAACGATCAGACCAGTCATACTGGATTACCATTGCTGGCCTAAAATGAGAGTGTGCAAATTTAGCAATGCGTGCCCACTCATAACGAAATTCAGTTAAAAATCGTTCAGTCCCACACGTAAATCAGTTCAGTTATTGACAGAACAGGAAAAAATGGGGAGTAAGAAGAATGAAACTCTACAAGGTTTTCATCTTTACATCCACAGGGCGCCGGTACAGAATAAAGGAGCAACAAAACGTGTTGGGGGCGCATTAGTTTCTTAAAATTGATTTACTGATAAGTCTATCTGTCTCCATAGATATTAAAACCGAAAACAAACCAGACCTCCCTTGCAGCAGCAAACACCTTTCACTACGCTAGTAGACAACAGAGGCAAACAGCCCTCTATTATTAAACCAGACATGAATAAGCCGGCAATTTCTCAATGAAAATGGCAAAATGATCTGCAGTTTCTGTTACATAGAGCTTTCTGGACTCGAAAACATGAATTTTCTACCTTTATGTCACTGCTTATGTGACAATCAGTCGATATGGTTATCGACATATCACAATACCGTTTTCAGTGCGTAAATTTAGTAGGATAATTCTGAACCATCCCAGGAAATAAGCGGCTTCTTAGCTGCCAAACGTATTCTACAATCCACAATGAGATTTTCACTTTACAGCGGAGTGTACGCTGATATGAAACTTCCTGGCAGATTAAAACTGAGTGCCCGACCGAGACTCGAACTCGATACCTTTGCCGTTCGCGGGCAAGTGCTCTACCTACTGAGCTACCGAAGCACGACTCACGCCCTGTACTCACAGCGTTACTTCTGCCAGTACCTCGTCTCCTACCTTCCAAACTTTACAGAAGCTCTCCTGCAAACCTTGCAGAAATAGCACTCCTGAAAGAAAGGATATTGCGGAGACATGGCTTAGCCGGGCGTGAGTCGTGCTTCGGTAGCTCAGTTGGTAGAGCACTTGCCCGCGAACGGCAAAGGTCCCGAGTTCGAGTCTCGGTCGGGCACACAGTTTTACTCTGCCAGGAAGTTTCGTATTCTACAATGTTTCGAATTCTCCATTAGACTCGCCACAGCCAGATAACGTTCATTAGCCAAAGTGTTTCTTAAGCTAGCTAGCAGTGGGAATGCTTGCACTTCTGAAACGCGGTTGCATTAATACTGGTATCTGAATTATACGTGTATAGGCAAATGGATTTTATTTGCATTCCTGTATACGTAATTTGGACCGAAAGCATAGCTACGAGTAATATGCCGATGTATCGACTGTAACTAGAACATTTCGAATAAAGAGTAGGAGGAATTATTTATGCGACCCTCATCTTCAGTAACTGTCGTAGTTATTTTCGTTGTTAGGATTTCGTCACCTAAATCGCAAAAAATGAAACCCTACTAGTCTCACTTTCTTTACCGTCTGTCTACCCAACCCTTAAAACCCGTTTACCTCAAGTACAGGTAGAGATAATAAGTGGAAATGCATTGCACATCTTGCGGTATACGGTCCCTTGGTGGTGTAAAAAACCGAGCTTCTATGTCAACGCAATCTAAGATACGTCCGTTTATGTAAAGAAAATTTTCGTACCAAAGGTCAAAAATTGGCTCTAAGAACCCTGCGACCTAAATGCTTATGTTATCAGTCCCCTAGACCTAGAACTACTTAAACCTATCTAAGCTAAGGACATCAAACACATCCATGCTCGAGGTAGGATTCCAACCTGTCACTGGAACAGCTGTGCGGTTCGTGACTGTGCGCCTAGAACCGTTCGGCCATCGCACACGGCGAAATCCTTTTCACCTCATGTATAATAACAATATATACTGGCTAGTGAGGATAAACTGCATTCGGCAGCAACTCAGATCGGTTGAGAATGGAACTTTTACGAAGCTACATTCAGATTTTGTCGAAGTCGTCTGCAATATCCATTTATAAACACCCTAGGAACGTCGTATGCGATATCCACTTCTGAAGACGCTGGTAGATACTGCAGTACAATAACTAGTTATTAAGAATTTATTGTTATTCGTCCATCATGAAACCTTATTTCAGTATGAATTTAACTCACATAGGTGTTTGTCTATGGCTGAAAATAATGAGCAAAAAATAAATAAACAGCAAACAACTTCGATTTTCAAATCAAATGTAACTCAAATGCCGCAATTACAACATTATTTCGTTGTTACAGCTACACGACTACATCTACAGGATTTCTTTCCAATCCAGACTTACTACGTGCCTGGGAAAGTGTTCATCGAACCACCTTCGGAATATTACTCTACCGTCCCACTCTTTAAAAACGTGCAGGAAAAAGGACCACTTCAGTCTTTTCTTACGAGTCCTGAATTACATTATTATTATGGTCATTTCTTACTGCGTAAGTTCCCGAGGAAATAAAGTTTTGATGCTGGTGATTGAAATTTCGTGAAAAAATCTCGCGGCAACGAAAAACGCTTTTGTTTTCATGAATTCATCCCAACTCGCTTATCAAATCTGGGACTCTCTCTCCCCTATTCCGTGACATTACAAATCGTGCTACGGTTCCTTGGACGTTTTTGGCGTGTACCGTCAATCACGTCTGTCAAGCATCCAAAACCGCGCAGGAATACTATAGCAGTGGACGGACAAACGTAGTGTTGACAGTGTTTTCAGTAGACCTGTTGCTTATTCCTAGTGTGCGGCCAATAAAACGTAGTCTTTTGTTTGTCTTCCCCACAAAAGTGTGTTTGCGATCGTTCCAGTTTACGTTTTACTGGTTACTGAGATGAATTGACAGTATTTAGACTTGTGTTTTGTCGTGTAACCGAAAGTTAATTATTGTTACTGGGCGCAGCTTTCGTGTTTAATGTATACCTCATTCAACTGAGTACGCTCCTTGTACACCACACGCAACTGTTTCAAAGTATTAAGTTGTTACTGATGTTACGAAGTTGCAGTGGTCATCTAAACTTGCCGTTTTGAAGCAAAGGAAAATAGTATAGCGAAATATGGCAACTAAGAAGCGGACTATTCAAATAAACAAATATTTCCGGTTCAAGTTGTTGTAGTAGGTCTACCACACGGTAACGTTAATTAGGAGCAAAGTTCATTAGTAGATTGTTATCAGGAAAACCAGCCCTCATAATGCAAACTGCCACTACAAGAACAGAAGTTGCCAAACATTGGAATGAGTAGTCGAGGAAAGTGGACGCATTCTATCTACTGAATCGCAACGCACGCCAATTACGAGGGGATCCATCAAGTTTCATACCCCGATCTTACTGAAACTTCGCTCAGAGCAAAAGGGGACAAAATAAGCGAACACGTGTCTCGGCTTATCTGCATATACTCGATAGCTTCTGGGAAAACGACGGTCAACGTTTTCAATGCGTTGTTTCTGTAGTGTAGATACCTTTTAGCGTGTAAGGATTCAATTGAAGCGGTGGCTCAGCAACTACCGTTGCCACTTCAGAACTTTGCGCTGCAATCTCGAAAAGATGGTTATTCCTTCCTTTTCCCCGCACCTCTCTGAATAATCTACGAATGTTTATTCCAATTCATGCTGAAACAATATTGTCGTCATTCGTCAAGTAATTTACTGTATAATGAAAGAAGCTAAAAAAATAAACGAATGAGAAAGTGATGTGAAATATTTGTGAAAGTCCTTGCATCCTTACAAGTTTTAGGAGGTTCAAAAATATTTCACATTATTTTCTGATTTGTTTATTATTTTTTAATTCTGTAATTACACAGAAAGTTAATTGACGAATAACGACAACATTATTTCAACATAAATTGCAAAAAAAAAAAGTTTGTAGATAATTCTGATGGAGGAAAAAATTATAATAAAAAAAGCAAAATGGTCTCAAACTTAGGAATCAAAGTCAAGAAGGAACGGCGGAAGCCACTGAGCCACCGCTTCAATTTCATTCTCTGGCGCCAAACGTATCTAGCAACAACGCACTGATAACTTTGACCTTCGTTTTCTCGGAAAGGTCTCAGATATTTCAGAAATATTTCTTGCTTTATGCCTGCCGTATATGCTAAACGTAAACATTTCATTCCATGTAATATGTATCGGGATAAGACATGGCAAGAGCCGACCAGTCCCTTCTGAGAAAAATTACAGATTCTAAGTTGCTCCACTATGTAATGACATGGGTACGGGGTTGCGATCTTTCGTTTATGACATCGATTTCCGTGTTACACGTACTTGGCCATTGCGTTGTGGGTGCAGTCGTGGAGGAGGCAGTCTGTTTGGTACTAGCACTGTTTTCGCAGCAGATATTAACCGCGACGAATCATTCAGGCCGGCCAGTGTGGCCAAGCGGTTCTAGGCGCTTCACTGTGGAACCGCGCGACCGCTACGGTTGCAGGTTCGAATCCTACCTCGAGCGTTGATGTGTGTGATGTCCTTAGGTTAGTTACGTTTAATTAGTTCTAAGTTCTAGGGGGCTGATGCCCTCAGATGTTAAGTCCCATAGTGCTCAGAGCCCTTTGAACCATTTGAATCATTCGGTCAACGCTAAATGGCCCATCTGGCTGAGGCAGACAGGGGCGTTGTAATAGCAATCCATGCAGAGGGAATTTCAAATGACTATATAGCAAGAACTATGGGTCTTCACAAGTCGACGGTAGCCAGGCGGATTAGACGAAAGGAAGAGGGTGGTGTCCTGAATGGAAGGCCTCATGGCCATCGCCGCAAAACAACAGCAGCTCAGTAACGGCAGATACGCCCTTTCAGTGAGAACCACCCATTTGTCAACGCACGACAAATTCAGCAGATTTTGAGTCTCGATGTTAGCAGTACGATCGTCAATCGTCGTCTAAGGGAAGGTGGACTGAGAGCAAGAAGCGCTGCTGTGAAAGAGACGTTGACTGTTTCCCACAGAGAAGGCCGTCTTGCTTTTGCTGCTGAAAATGTCGACAAACCACCCTAGTTTTGGAGGCGAGTGATTTTCACGGACAAAAAAGTTCTCTGTGGCATCAACCGGAGAAGTGCTTGTTTACCGGCCAAAAGGTGCTAGGTATAATCCAAAATATATTTAGAGTTGCTGAAGGAGTGGCAGGAAGTTGGTAACGATATGGGCATGGATATCGGCAGAAGGGTGTGGACTCCTGTGGGACGTGGAAGACTCGATGCGCGTAGTTACATATCAGTTCTGGATAACGTGATGTTGCCTTCTGTGACAGCAAGATTTGGCGATGGTCAGATCATGTTTCAACAAGATCGCTTACCTATTCGTATGGCACGGGTGGTTAAGAGAATACTGTAATGGAATAGCCACCTAAAGGAGGTCACATGAATCCCATTGAGAATATTTGTGCAGAAATGGTCAGAGTAATATGGGGAAAAGGACAGTCACCGTCTACTCGCAGACAGCTTTCTGATGTTATCCACGACGCTTCGAATGAGTTACTTGAATCTCCTCGTTATATGGCTAGAGTTGTGGGCTCAATGCCCAACAGTCTTCGAGTCGTTGTGGAAACCGAATACAAGATACTAAGCAGTATCAGCAAAGGTTTTTTTCAGCCCTAAACCAATCAGCTGCAACAGACGTTTCATGTTATTTTTTTACAGACGTATATTATATATATTTTTAAGGAAACGCAGTAAGTAGAATCTGGACAAACAAATTAATTCACAACAAGATATATAATATTTAATTTGCTAAGAGAAGAAATACTCGCGCTATATATTCATGCAATCTCTAAAAAATACGTGATACAAATGTATATGCAAGAAGGGTAAGAAGCAATTCAGCACAAATGGAAAATATTGAGGGGAAGCTCGCCGATGAAGGCGTAATTGGAGAGCGTAGGTTGGGCTAGAAAGGAAGGTAAGGAGGCCAGAAGAAGAAGAGAAAAATCAAATACCCAATAGACTTCGAGCCATTGTCGCAGGAGACTGCAGTTGGTATATGGGATTCGGAGCAACAGTAGAAGAATAGTTTTATTTACTGATTTTTGAGACTTTGTTTTGTGGCGGCTAAACGGAGCTGCTTCATGAGATCAACGATTTGTCCACATGTGGCTAAACATCAGAGGTGTAAAAAATTTTGAGAGGTGCCCAAGTTCTCTGGAACAGTAACGTGTTTTAGACAAGAAGATGATTTTTAGTGTATCTTTTCTTCAGTGAAAGTGCACGGTAGTAAGTGTCAAGATATAAAGAATAACAGGAATGTTTTAAGTTGTAGAATAGCGTATTTAACAGCTAATATTTTCAATAAATCTGTAGTTATAGGACACATTAAGAAGCAATGTCAAAAATGGCATTGTGGAAATATCAGGTTCGTCTCTAAAGGGTGACGACGGTCAAATAGCAAATACGAAACTATGGGTAACAACTATTGTTGATGGTGAGGAGCCATAATCGATATTCCACTATTATGTAATTGTATTTCTGAAGTTTATCGTCAATCATAGGACTGAAACCGATACTCTGTTTTACGTAAAGAATATAACCTTGAAAATTTACGTACCAGCGCAGAATATTAATACACAGTATATACTCGTAGATCAGAAACCTAATCCTAGTGCCTTTAATTTTGTTCTCACGTATGACATTGAGACAGTAAATAACAAGAGGAATTACAAAACTCTCAGAATCAATATAGAGAATTCTCAAGTGTCCAGTGGATTCAAAAGTTTGCTATAATAGTGAATAATTGCTTTCACTGACTCCTTGATGCCTACGTTTTCTCAGTCAGACAATATTTGAAACTAGGACTAGCAAGATAAATCATTTTTCCACGTATTGTCAGATTGGAAGTCGAAGAGCAAGTTACATAAATTACGATGACAACAAACGTTTTTCAAGTATACTGATCACTGTAGGCATCCAACGCTTTTATTGTGTGTTACATGCGCAGTATGTAACTGTCAACGCCACCATCACACAGTACCACTAAGCTATGAAACAACTGTAGCAAAACAAAGCATACTCGTTGTCCATGTGATGGATAAGAGGACTAATACGCAACAGAAATGTCAATGTAAGCAGCAATTTCTGTTGGAACGTGCTTCCTGGACCAAATAACATCTATTTCCTACGTCTTCAGTGCGAATCATTTAGCAAATGCAATTTAAGGAACATAAAAATATCGAGTGGATTTACTAACATAATTATTAACCACTCAAGAACGTAAATCGATGGTCACATAGTTGTCAAACGTATTCTACGGTATTGCCATTGTCCGTTAGACTAGCAGCAGGAAGAAAACGTTCGCTCAGTGATGTGCTGAGATTGCTACCACTGGTGAAGCTCGAATTTCGAAGACGTCACAGCATCGTCGGCCACCACTTCGTGGGAAACGAAATACCTCAAGTATAAGCCAATGTCTTGTATTCGCATATCTGTGACTACGACTTGGCGCAAAGTGTGGTTATGGATAGTACGTATGCTCAGATTATGATTCATAAATAAAGACAAGGCGAAATTAATTAGGAGTCTTTCCTCTTCCGTAACATCAAATTTATTTTACTTATTCATCTTAAATTAATGGGCAGAATATCATTCACCAAAAGTGAATATAATTTTTTAGCAACGCCAGATGATATTAACAGCGTGCCCGTGCGAGTTAGCCGTGCGTTCAACGTCGTAATATCGCGGACCGCGCAGCTGCTTGCGCCGTCAGTTCGAATCTTCCCTCGGGCATGGATGTGTGTTAGGTTAGGTATGCTTAAATACTTCTTGGTCTTGGGGACTGATGACCTATACAGTTTGGTCGCGTAGTTCTTATATCCAATTTTTGACTTTTTCCGTAAATTTTCATTACATAAACGGCTGTATCTTAGATTGCGTTGACATAGAAGCTAAGTTTTTTACATCACCAAGGGACCGTATACCGCAGGAAGTGCGATACATTTCCGCTTATTATGTCTACCTGTACTCGAGGTAAACGGGTTTTAAGGGTTGGGTAGACAGACGGTTAAGAAAGTGAGACTAGTAGGGTTCCATTTATATAGATATCATCATCATCATTTAAGACTGATTATGCCTTTCAGCGTTCAGTCTGGAGCATAGCCCCCTTATAAAATTCCTCCATGATCCCCTATTCAGTGCTAACATTGGTGCCTCTTCTGATGTTAAACCTATTACTTCAAAATCATTCTTAACCCAATCCAGGCACCTTCTCCTTGGTCTGCCCCGACTCCTCCTATCCTCTACTGCTGAACCCATGAGTCTCTTGGGTAACCTTGCTTCTCCCATGCGTGTAACATGACCCCACCATCTAAGCCTGTTGGCCCTGACTGCTACATCTATAGAGTTCATTCTCAGTTTTTCTTTGATTTCCTCATTGTGGACACCCTCCTGCCATTGTTTCCATCTACTAGTACCTGCAATCATCCTAGCTACCTTCATGTCCGTAACCTCAACCTTGTTGATAAGGTAACCTGAATCCACCTAGCTTTCGCTCCCATACAACAAAGTTGGTCGAGAGATTGAACGGTGCACAGTTAACTTAGTCTTGGTACTGACTTCCTGCTTGCAAAAGAGAGTAGATCGTAGCTGATCGCTCACTGCATTAGCTTTGCTACACCCCGCTTCCAATTCTTTCACTATGTTGCCATCCTGTGAGAATATGCATCCTAAGTACTTGAAATCGTCCACCTGTTCTAACTTTGTACCTCCTATTTGGCACTCAATCCGTTTATATTTCTTTCCCATTGACATTACTTTCGTTTTGCAGATGCTAATCTTCATACCATAATCCTTACATTTCTGATCTAGCTCTGAAATATTACTTTGCAAACTTTCAATCGAATCTGCCATCACAACTAAGTCATCCGCATATGCAAGACTGCTTATTTTGTGTTCACATATCTTAATCTCACCCAGCCAGTCTATTGTTTTCAACATATGATCCATAAATAATATGAACAACAGTGGAGACAGGTTGCAGCCTTGTCTTACCCCTGAAACTGCTCTGAACCATGAACTCAATTTACCGTCAACTCTAACTGCTGCCTGACTATCCATGTAAAGACCTTTAATTGCTTGCAAATGTTTGCCTCCTATTCCATAATCTCGTAGAACAGACAATAACTTCCTCATAAGAACCCGGTCATATGCGTTTTCTAGATCTATAAAGCATAGATTCAATTCCCTGTTCCACTCATAACACTTCTCCATTATTTGCCGTAAGCTAAAGATCTGGTCCTGACAACCTCTAAGAGGCCTAAACCCACACTGATTTTCATCCAATTGGTCCTCAACTAATACTCGCACTTTCCTTTCAACAATACCTGAGAAGATTTTACCTACAACGCTGATTAAAGTGATACCTCTGTAGTTGTTACACTCTTTTCTGTTTCCATGTTTAAAGATTGGTGTGATTACTGCTTTTGTCCAGTCTGATGGAACCTGTCCCCACTCCCACGCCATTTCAATTATCCTGTGTAGCCATTTAAGACCTGACATTCCACTGTATTTGATGAGTTCCGACTTAATTTCATCCACCCCAACTGCTTTATTGCACTGCAATCTATTGACCATTTTCTCCACTTCATCAAATGTGATCCTATTTCCATCATCATTCCTATCCCATTCTACATCGAAATCTGAAACATTACTGATCGTATTTTCACCTACATTCAGCAACTCTTCAAAATATTCCCTTCATCTGCCCAAGGAATCCACAGTATTCACCAGCAGTTTTCCTGACCTGTCCAAAATACTTGTCATTTCCTTCTTACCTCCCTTTCGAAGACTGCTAATTACACTCCAGAATTGTTTTCCAGCAGCTTGACCCATAGTCTCCAACCAGTTTCCAAAGTCTTCCCAAGATTTCTTCTTGGATACTGCAATTATCTGTTTTGCTTTGTTTCTTTCTTCAACATAACTTTCTCTGTCTACATGAGTTCTAGTATGTAGCCATTTTTGATACGCCTCCTTTTTCCTTTCACAGGCTGCCTTGACTGTGTCATTCCACCAAGTTGTTTCCTTCATCCTACTTTTACACACTACTGTTCCAAGACATTCTTTAGCCACTTCTAGTACTGTGTCCCTGTACGTTGTCCATTCCTTTTCCAATGACTGTAATTGACTACATTCAACTAACTGGTACCTTTCTGAGATCGCTGTTGAGTACATGTGCCTGATTTTCTTATCCTGAAGTTTCTACACTCTTATCCTTCTACATATGGACCTGACCTCCTGCACTTTCGGCCTCACGATCCCAATTTCACTGCAGATTAAATAATTATCAGTATCATCAAAGAATCCCCTGAATACTTGTGTGTCCCTCACAGCCTTCCTGAATTCCTGATCTGTTATTACACTCCTGGAAATTGAAATAAGAACACCGTGAATTCATTGTCCCAGGAAGGGGAAACTTTATTGACACATTCCTGGGGTCAGATACATCACATGATCACACTGACAGAACCACAGGCACATAGACACAGGCAACAGAGCATGCACAATGTCGGCACTAGTACAGTGTATATCCACCTTTCGCAGCAATGCAGCCTGCTATTCTCCCACGGAGACGATCGTAGAGATGCTGGATGTAGTCCTGTGGAAAGGCTTGCCATGCCATTTCCACCTGGCGCCTCAGTTAGACCAGCGTTCGTGCTGGACGTGAAGACCGCATGAGACGACGCTTCATCCAGTCCCAAACATGCTCAGTGGGGGACAGATCCGGAGATCTTGCTGGCCAGGGTAGTTGACTTACACCTTCTAGAGCACGTTGGGTGGCACGGGATACATGCGGACGTGCATTGTCCTGTTGGAACACCAAGTTCCCTTGCCGGTCTAGGAATGGTAGAACGATGGGTTCGATGACGTTTTGGATGTACCGTGCACTATTCAGTGTCCCCTCGACGATCACCAGAGGTGTACGGCCAGTGTAGGAGATCGCTCCCCACACCATGATGCCGGGTGTTGGCCCTGTGTGCCTCGGTCGTATGCAATCCTGATTGTGGCGCTCACCTGCACGGCGCCAAACACGCATACGACCATCATTGGCACCAAGGCAGAAGCGACTCTCATCGCTGAAGACGACACGTCTCCATTCGTCCCTCCATTCACGCCTGTCGCGACACCACTGGAGGCGGGCTGCACGATGTTGGGGCGTGAGCGGAAGACGGCCTAACGGTGTGCGGGACCGTAGCCCAGCTTCATGGAGACGGTTGCGAATGGTCCTCGCCGATACCCCAGGAGCAACAGTGTCCCTAATTTGCTGGGAAGTGGCGGTGCGGTCCCCTACGGCACTGCGTAGGATCCTACGGTCTTGGCGTGCATCCGTGCGTCGCTGCGGTCCGGTCCCAGGTCGACGGGCACGTGCACCTTCCGCCGACCACTGGCGACAACATCGATGTACTGTGGAGACCTCACGCCCCACGTGTTGAGCAATTCGGCGGTACGTACACCCGGCCTCCCGTATGCCCCCTATACGCCCTCGCTCAAAGTCCGTCAACTGCACATACGGTTCACGTCCACGCTGTCGCGGCATGCTACCAGTGTTAAAGACTGCGATGGAGCTCCGTATGCTACGGCAAACTGGCTCACACTGACGCCGGCGGTGCACAAATGCTGCGCAGCTAGCGCCATTCGACGGCCAACACCGCGGTTCCTGGTGTGTCCGCTGTGCCGTGCGTGTGATCAGTGCTTGTACAGCCCTCTCGCAGTGTCCGGAGCAAGTATGGTGGGTCTGACACACCGGTGTCAATGTGTTCTTTTTTCCATTTCCAGGAGTGTATATAGTCAATGACAGATCTGGTTCCCCTGCCTTCCCAAGTATACCGGTGAATGTTCATATGTTTAAAAAAGGAGTTTGTGATTACTAGGCCCATACTGGCACAGAAATCCAAGAGTTGTTTCCCGTTCCTGTTGGCCTCCATATCCTCTCCAAATTTACCCATAACCTTTTCATACCCTTATGTTCAATTTCCAATCCTGGCATTAAAATCACCCATGATCAGAACACTGTGCTTGTCCTTTAATCTAACAACTACATCACTGAGTGCCTCATAAAAACTATCCATCTTATCTTGATCTGTACCTTCACAATGCGAATATACTGACACAATCCTAATTTTCTTGCTAGACACTGTCAAATCTATCCACATCAGGTGTTCGTTTGCATACCTTATTGCAACTACCCTGGGTTCCATTTCTTTCCTGATGTAAAGCCCTACTCCCCATTGTGCTATTCCTGCTTTGACTCCTGACAGGTAGACCTTGTATTCTCCCACTTCCTCTTCTTTCTCACCCCTTGCCCGAATGCCACTAACAGCTAAAACGTCCAGCCCCATCTCACTTGCAGCCTCTGCCAGCTCTACCTTCTTCCCAGAGTAGCCCCTATTGATATTAATAGCTCCCCATCTCATTACCATTTGTTTGCCAAGTCGTATCTTAGGAGTCCCTGGTTTGTCAGTTAGAGGTGAGACTCCGTCATCTCCAAAGGTCCGAGGCATTTTGCTCTGATTGTTGCCAGCATCATATTTAAAGTACCAGGGTGCAGGTTGCTAGCCTTACTTGCCGCGGGTGCCATTGAGTTTTACCCCTAACGGTTGAGGGACTAACCGGTGGATTTGGTAGACTTTGCCGTATGAGCACAAAGGTGACCACAACTCAGAATATGTCCGAGATGCCCCAGCCTTATTCCAAAGTAACTGGTATCCAGACTGTCGTGACCACTTACTTGGCCAATCATACGTTGCCCGTGCTTCATGAACTAGGACATGACTACAGGAACCCACACCATGAACCAGATGACAAAATCCTAACAACGAAAATAGCTACGACAGTTACTGAAGAAGAAGGCTGCATTAATAATTCCCCCTAATCTATATTCGAAATGTTATAGTTACAGTCGATACATCAGCATATTACTCGTAGCTATGCTTTCGATCCAAATCACTTATACAGGAATGCTAATAAAATCCATTTGCCTATACACGTGGTAATTCAGATGCCAGTATTAATACAACCGCGTTTCAGAAGTGCAATCATTCCCACTGATAGCTAGCTTAAGAAACACTTTGGCTAATGAACGTTTTCTGGCTGTGGCGAGTCTAATGGAGAATTCGAAACATTGTAGAATACGTTTGGTAGCTATGTAGCCGTTTATTTCCTGAGGTGGTGCAGAATTATCCTACTAAATTTACGTGCTGATAACAGTATTGTGTTATGTCGATAACCATATCATACTAATTAACGTTTCTTCTTTCATTTATATCTTATATTTACGTGTTGTGTTTTAACACACTTACGAGCATTAATATAGTCTTACACATGATTGAAAACAGTCTGAAAAAGTTCGGATAGTTCGTCAATTTCACGCCTGTGCATAGTATGTTTGTAGCACTTCGTCGCGTTGCCTGTTATGCTGTGTAGCAGACTTTAAAGCTGTGCGGATCAGCATAACGAAAAGGCGAGTTCTCTCGCTCGTTTTGTCCACGACTGTACTTAAAGATTGACGCGCAGCCCTTTAAATGTCTTGTAAGTGATGTACATTTCGGTAAGTTTTTTTATGACTTGTCAGTTGTGAATTGTTATATTGTCGAAGCAGGGAGACTGAGTTCAACGTCTCGTCGACATGGAGGTCATTAGAGAAGGAGCACAAGCTCGGATTGTGTCTAGAATGGAGAAGGAAATGGACCGTGCCCTTTCAATGGAACCATCCAGGAATTTGCCTGGAGCGATTTAGAGAAATCGCAGAAACCTAAATCTGTATGGCTCGACATGGGTTTGAACCGACGTCCTCCTAAATGGGAGTCCAGAGTGCTAATCACTGCGCCACCTCGGTCTGTCTTTGGTGTCGATAACTGTGATGACGGTTATACAGTTAATGCAAGGTATTATGTCTGGGCTACTTTTATAGTCTGACGGCCACCAGAGTGCATTAGAACTGTTTGTGTTTAGTGTAGTTATCAGGTCTGGTAGGGTATATAAGCAGCGTCAACAGCGTCAGATGTTGAGAAATAATGACATAAAGATGATACGTACTCGTGTGTGGCAACATAAACAGTAACTGGCGGAGATGGAAACAAGGCTCACAGTGTGTCTCCATTTGGCTGGCTGGTCGAATTGTGCAACATACAGATTTGTGGGGCATTCAGACTAGACAGTGGCACGATATCGGAATGGATAGGATCGCGAGGGCAAGCATGCTCATGGTCAAATTTTGGCTCGATCACCCCTGACTAAAAAAGGAGAGATCGCTATATTGTGCACAAAGTACATCGTAATTCCTTCACGTCTGCGCTTGCTATCCGAGAACAAGTAACAGACTCTCAGCAACATTCTGTGTCATTCCGCAGCACTGGTCGGAGACTAGCAACAGGAGGAATAAGGAATTACCGTGTAATGCGTAGGCTCTCGTTAACACCACAACACAAACGGCTATGTGTGGAATGGTGCCGTGACCGGGACGTAATAACTGCTGATGAATAGCGTCGCAATGTGCCCAGCGACGAATCGTAGTTCTGCGCTACCACGGATGACCAATGTCATCGACTATGGCGACGACCTAGGGCAATGTCACATTCTTCCAAGGTTTCGGGGAGAAACAGCGGTGATACAACTGGCGACGAGTTGTGGGGAGCCATCGCGTATAAATTCAGGTAACGGTTGGTAGCTACTGAGCGACCCCTTGCGACACAACGGTAAGTCATGGACATCTGGCTTCCTCATGTTTTACTTCTCATCCGACAGAATCTTTATGTCATTTTTCGACAGGATAATGCTGATCCACAGATGTAAAGCATCTCTATGAACCGTCTGTCCGACGTTGAGGTCCTCTCGTGGCCAACTAGATCCCCAGAGCTGTCCCCGATGGAACATGTGTAGAAAAGCTCGAACATCAACTCTGTCCATGTGCTATTAACAAGGAAATCAAGGACCATTTTCAACATTTGTGGGCCAGCTTGTCTCAGGAGAGGACACAATCGAAGCAATGCATGCAGCGAGGGCGAGGGGATGCAACGTCGTACTGATAAGTGAGCTCATACTGCCAAGTTCTTTGTAAATTAGTCCCGATGTTGTTCTGAAATAACATCACATACCCCCTCAGCATGTAAATTTTCCTTTTTTTTCTCCTCTCCTTCTCAGTCCTTCGCTTTTTTTGTCAGGCACTATATTTCTAAACCCAGACTGCGAACTCGTTATCACAAGGTCGAACATTTCTACAACAGGGAACTTTATCAAAAATTTGTGTAATGAATGCAGCAGAACTCGCTAGTGCCTTAGTTTACAGACAGTGCCCTGCAATATTTGCAAGGCACCTTCCTTAACTGCGAGCACTACATCGTAAATCTACTGACGTTGTTTCGATAAAATCACTTACATGTGAGAGGTTGCAAACATTTTCCTATATACTAAAACGACTTCCATGTAATTCTAAGCGCTAGGATTGAGATCATTCGATGATCTCAAGGGAAAAACGCTTGAGTGTCGAAATGGAAACACTGCTCAAGGAGCCGTGAACGCCGCAAATGCTGTCACAAAGCTGGGTCCTGACGAACGATGTCACAGAGTGGGCTTTTGTGGGGATAGAGGGATGGTCAATGAAAGAAGTGGGATGCAGGGTACCCACCAAACAAATCAGGATGTGCTACATCTGAATTACTAATACCACCACCGTAATTCTTACGTACATAGAACTAAAAGAAAATGAAACGACTATGTAGACATCGTTAGACACTGAACTGCCACATAGTGTGAACAGTTTCAAAGCTAGCGGATAAATATTAAAGTAGCAGACAGGGCATCTTTGTATGGATCAGTGGCCATAATCATGCGTAAATACACAGATTTTTTTCTGTCTTGGGCACATTTTATTATTTCTTATTTCCCTCCGCCACACACCGTCAGGTGGCTTGCGGAGTATGGATGTAGATGTAGATGATATTACGCGCCTAGGCTAGCTGCCATCATGGGATCAAAAACTTTAAAATATCAATACAATGCATATCGCCAAATAGCACCTGTTTATACGAGGTGTAGGTGCACCTACACCTTGTACAAACATGCACTATTTTTGCGAGTTTATAGGTAAATATTATTTCATTCTGTCTGATTTCCACGCATGGTATGTGTCGTGAGGTGGTTACTACTATATGACAAAATACATAGAACGTCGAACATGGAATAATGGTTCGGAAGGGATTTATGCGTCAAAACGTTTCGCACGGCAATGTGATTTCCGACATACCTCTGTCGGCAATGTCAAGAGGTAGCGGAAGTACGGGACAGCTGTTTATAGCAGATACAGATCGTAGCTTAATGAGCGTGAACTAAATGTCTCAGCAGACTTGTCAGTGGCGAAAGATAGATATCACAGATGAAATAACATCCATATTGAATGACAGGCTTGGGGCAGGTCCTGACACAAGTCAGCTTTGCTTTACTTTATTTCTTTTTATTTTGTTGCAATAACGGATATTGTCTGCCCGTAACATTTGAACAATACCCAGAAAGATATTATCGTTCTGGCCATACTGCTATGTGTTGTGCGTGATAAAAACGTTAAGATAAAATTTAAGCGAAATGCTCTGAAGTGGGAATATTTCCTAACACGTGTTCACTTAGAGGGACAACAATTAAAATTATGGAACTGTTGTATTAATGTCATTAATAAGGAGATAAATGAAAACTGTTTGCACTGTAATGGGTTCAACGGGAGTATCTAAAATGTACCAATATATGCGCAAACACTGTTCTGTGCGAACCACGGCTTATACAGTGATGGGGTGGCTATCGTGCTACAATACTATACATAGCTGTACCACAGATGCAACCACATCGAAGAGATATCTGTGGAGAGGCTAGACTGACAAATGGCATCTGAAGAGATGCAACAAACATTTCAGTACTTAGAGGTGCCGTGGTCTGTATGACTAACTGATACGGCCTTATAACATTAAGCGGATGGTCATACTATCTATGTACTACTAATGGCTGAAAGAGGTGGGAAATTACAGCCATTATACTTTCTAGAGTCCCGGCGGGGGTTCGAGTCCTCCCTCGGCATTATCCTTAGGATAATTTAGGTTAGGTAGTGTGTAAGCTTAGGGACTGATGACCTTAGCCGTTAAGTCCCATAAGATTTCACACACATTTGAACATTTCTCAGTTTCGTCAATGTCGCAGCAGCAGCTTTGGATGAGAAGTTACCATGGCGTTTCAGCGTCTCTCAGCAACACGTCTATCAAATAGGGAAAAACGCAGTCTGTCAATGACGTTCTCCGCTAAGCTTAGCCGAATACTTGAGGCACGTTCGAAATCAGGTAAAGATGACGTAGCGATGTACATTTCTGTTCCTGCACGACGCTGCAAACCCGATTCTTTCGAGCTAAACAGTGAGAAGTCGCCTGTAACATACTATTTGTAGTGTTATGCGTTTTGTGACAGTGTGAACATAGAAAAAGCAGGTTAGAATGTGTAATTTTTGTGGACAATCTAAGTAATTTTAAGCAGTGGGAGCGATGTTGGAGTGTAGAGAACGTTTTACGTCTAGTACAAACTGGGGTAACGATTCCGTCAAAACTATCTACACAGTTGTTCGAACGCCGAAGGGCGCATATTACTCGGTTGCTGGAAAGCGATTTCTACGAGATGGTGTTGTGACCTCGGCGTGCTACTGAATACGAATGCCAGCAAGGTTGTTAAAAGCGTGGCAGACATCGTTCACGGTTGTCGATACTACCGTACATGCGAGTGAATTATTTTGTATTGAGAAAAAAAAGACCTCGTTGCACGCAGCATTCTGCGTGGGGTGGCAGTGGTAGCCAGTCGGATCTTCCAAAGCTGACAGCGAGTCACCCTACTCGACGTCAAAAGTGCGTTGCGTCAAGTCTCAGGTGCTGCGACCATCAGCTACAGCGGGTAGCTGTTGCGTGAGCAGACGAGTCGGCGCCAGCCAGACTTCATAGCATGGTGATCACCTGTACCCCTCCGAGTGGCACCGGGAAAGAGCATGCGTCATGAGTAGCAGTAGCAGCAGCAGCAGGCACTAGACGGAAATCGAGGGGGAAAAAAAGCTGATGCTTCCTCGCAGTTGCCACTGACAGGTGATGAGGATCTTCACCAACACTACAACAAAATATTACGGTATGTGGAGAGTGAGCTGACATCCTGTAATAATGCACAAAGGGCAGTAGCACAAGCAAAGCTTATAGGCCAAATGAAAATCCTAAAAGAGTAAAGTAAAAGGTTGAGGAAGCCCAATAACGGTGGTTTTAAGAACTGACAGTTGCACTTTCCAATAAATTTCCATTAAGAAACTCAATAGAAAGAGAGGAAACTTTCGATGGAACCACTCTTTTTACTGAAAGTAAGGAAGATGAGGACTGTAAGGTAGTCATGTAGACTTTCACCAATCATGTAAATCCAAAACAAAAAAAATTGCTTGTAAGAAACATAAAAACCACAAAAAATGTGTTACATGTAGGTTTGGTTAGTAATGAAGACAATAAAAAGACAGTTCATAATCTTAACCTAAAGGGAAAGGTGGTATGCGACCTACCTAGAAAGCGGCGTCCTCAATTTGTTTTTAAAGAAGTACCATCCAAGGTGAGAGAGGAGGGCATTTTGTCACGTGTTCACCAGCAAATTGTGGAGGAAACCCTCAAGCAGGAATTCCCGATAAACATTAAACATGAATTCAGGACATGTCGAGAGGATAAGGTAACAGTACACCAACTCCTGGAAGTATCTCCTAAATTAAGGAAACGTTCCTTAGAAAACAACAGGCTTTAAGTTGGCTACAGTGCAGTACGTTCATGGAATATTTATCCGTAACGACGTGTATGAAGTACCGGAACTTGAGGATGCAGTCAAGAACTGCCCTGCAGTGAAACCTGTTTGTGCCCAATGAGGGGACGATAATATGAACGAAAGACTGATAGGAGTCTCACTCCCATATTCGTAACCTACAAACATGGGGGAAAAGTGCTCTGCGAAGAGGATAGAATTTGACACGTACAAACTTCTACTGCAAAGACAAATTCAACGCAAAGACTGTGGCTCCTAGGACAATCAGCATATCTGTGAAAATCTCTTGTCTTCAAAATTAGCCTGTCGTTGGACAAGGCTCACTAAACTACTAATTCTGTACAATAGTAAGATCACATGCGACGTGGTAGTTCATACTTCATAGATATCTGGATTCCACACCACTCATTACATGAAAGTGACACCATTCAGTCCCACCATTCCTGCACTCAAAAAGTCCCTGCTGGGAGATATCCGGGAAATCCAGATATCAAAAGGTGTTGGTGGCTGTAGAGAAATTTTTCTCTCCTGGCCTACATCAAGACACAGAAAGGATATGTCATGGCGCATTAAATTATAGTTCTCACACATAAGAAATTGACGACCCCGGAAAAATAACTGTGTGAAATCGATTCTAAGCATTTGTATGGGAGTGATCTCCGTCCTTCCAGACCGAAGGGGTGATATAATAACAACGGCACTTCGGTATCTGATGCTAACGGGACAGTCTAGGGAACATGAAACGGACTGCACCACGCCGGAGGCTATGGGCAGAATTCTGTTGACGTGCTGATAGACCTTATTGTTGAGGTATTCCGTAGACGGGAAGAAGATTTCGAAATTGAAAAATTTACCGGCAGATTATAACTGCAAGTGGTGGAATGGCTTCAAATCCACAAAAACCATGTCCAGTGTGTTATATGTCAAATATATTAATTCAGATGTATAGGATACAGGTAGGACAGCTCAATCCCATAAGCAGCATATTGGTTACGAACGGAATCAAGAAGTTGGTTGACGAGATGAGATTGTATGTTATCTACACTCCTGGAAATGGAAAAAAGAACACATTGACACCGGTGTGTCAGACCCACCATACTTGCTCCGGACACTGCGAGAGGGCTGTACAAGCAATGATCACACGCACGGCACAGCGGACACACCGGGAACCACGGTCTTGGCCGTCGAATGGCGCTAGCTGCGCAGCATTTGTGCACCGCCGCCGTCAGTGTCAGCCAGTTTGCCGTGGCATACGGAGGTCCATCGCAGTCTTTAACACTGGTAGCATGCCGCGACAGCGTGGACGTGAACTGTATGTGCAGTTGACGGACTTTGAGCGAGGGCGTATAGTGGGCATGCGGGAGGCCGGGTGGACGTACCGCCGAATTGCTCAACACGTGGGGCGTGAGGTCTCCACAGTTCATCGATGTTGTCGCCAGTGGTCGGCGGAAGGTGCACGTGCCCGTCGACCTGGGACCGGACCGCAGCGACACACGGATGCACGCCAAGACCGTAGGATCCTACGCAGTGCCGTAGGGGACCGCACCGCCACTTCCCAGCAAATTATGGACACTGTTGCTCCTGGGGTATTGGCGAGGACCATTCGCAACGGTCTCCATGAAGCTGGGCTACGGTGCCGCACACCGTTAGGCCGTCTTCCGCTCACGCCCCAACATCGTGCAGCCCGCCTCCAGTGGTGTCGCGACAGGCGTGAATGGACGGACGAATGGAGACGTGTCGTCTTCAGCGATGAGAGTCGCTTCTGCCTTGGTGCCAATGATGGTCGTATGCGTGTTTGGCGCCGTGCAGGTGAGCGCTACAATCAGGACTGCATACGACCGAGGCACACAGGGCCAGCACCCGGCATCATGGTGTGGGGAGCGATCTCCTACACTGGCCGTACACCTCTGGGGATCGTCGAGGGGACACTGAATAGTGCACGGTACATTCAAACCGTCATCGAACCCATCGTTCTACCATTCCTAGACCGGAAAGGGAACTTGCTGTTCCAACAGGACAATGCACGTCCGCATGTATCCCGTGCCACCCAACGTGCTCTAGAAAGTGTTAAGTCAACTACCCTGGCCTTCAAGATCTCCGGATCTGTCCCCCATTGAGTATGTTTGGGACTGGATGAAGCGTCGTCTCACGCGGTCTGCACGTCCAGCACGAACGCTGGTCCAACTGAGGCGCCAGGTGGAAATGGCATGGCAAGCCGTTCCGCAGGACTACATCCAGCATCTCTACGATCGTCTCCATGGGAGAATAGCAGCCTGCATTACTGCGAAAGGTGGATATACACTGTACTAGTGCCGACATTGTGCATACTCTGTTGCCTGTCTCTATGTGCCTGTGGTTCTGTCAGTGTGATCATGTGATGTATCTGACCCCATGAATGTGTCAATAAAGTTTCCCTTTCCTGGGACAATGAATTCACGATGTTCTTATTTCAATTTCCAGGAGTGTATTTACAGGCACTGCACACCAGATAATATAACACCCGACTGATATTAGTAACTACGCAAATCATTTCTGCAGTAGAGCGTCGAATGACGGCATTAATCACCCTTAACAGAGCATTGAGGGCTGTCCGAATAACACCTATATGTGGTAGACATGACCTTGTAGTAGATTAATCTCTTCTTTGGACACTTGGCACATTGGGAATAGGCACAAAAAAAATGTCTTTAATCACTATGCGACTTAACCTCTGAGGTCATCAGTCACCTAGAACTTAGAACTAATTAAACCTAACTAACCTAAGGACATCACACACATCCATGCCCGAGGCAGGATTCGATCCTGCGACCGTAGCGGTCGCTCGGTTTCAGACTGTAGCGCCTAGAACCGCACGGCCACTCCGGCCGGCGCGAATAGGTACAGAATGTCCCACAGAGGACTCACTGAGCTTATAATTGAATAACGTGTAAACAAAGATCGATACAAGCCTGAGACAAACGGTACGTTTATTGCGAATTTTATATGAGAGTTTAGAAACAGTGCTTTAGAAAGAGTAGCTGCTCATGGATGGAGTTGTAATCGCAATACGTAATGCCTATAAATAGTACTCCGAAGCCCAGAGCTATTATTTCCAAGGTGAAACGTGAAAGCCGTCCAGTATGGCCGCGCGGTTCTAGGCGCTTCTGTCTGGAACCGCGTGACCGCTACTGTCGCAGGTTCGAATCCTGCCTTGGAGATGGATGTGTGTGATGTCCTTAGGTTAGTTAGCTTTAAGTAGTTCTAAGTTCTAGGGGACTGATGACCAGAGATGTTAAATTCCACAGTGTTCAGAGCCATTTGAGCCATTTTTGAAACGTGAAACGAGGCTGAATAAAGGGCGAAGGAAGAGTTTGGCATCACGTATTCCACAGGATAACGTATGTTTCTGGTACTGGGCTACCGCAAGTTTGGAACACAGTATTACGGCAACAAGGCACAGTTTCATGATTTAATGTTCCAAAAGGATCCGATGCGAAAACCACACACGAGCTCTTCTGTAAATTTGAAAAAACACTCAGAGTGGCCAATGCACTAAGGGGGATTGTTGGACCCAGGCCATCTATAGTTACTTCTGAAAATTTGCCACGGTTTCTGGGCTTATTTAGCGGCAACCGATGACGTCAGTCCGAAGAAATCCAGCAGAGACTGATTTGAAGCGTTCCAGCACGCAGAAAATGCTGAGAATCAGTCTACAAACGTTTCCATTGAAAATCCAAAGTCACCAGGTCCCTGCTCGCTGTGTGACAGAGGGCGGACTTTTCGAACCAGCCCAATGATGGATATTGAAGGACTTGAAGTTGGTTGCACCTTGTTTATGTGAAGCGAATCATCTGTAGTCTCCCTGAGTTACTATTTGGGATGCAGTATGCTGCAGGATCATGACTGGACCTTTTCCGTGCTGCATCGAGAGCTATCCAGCGTAACTTATCGATTTGAGAACAATTTATTGCCACACAGAAGATCAGTCAGCGAGTGGTTAATGCAAAATGGGGCCGATAACATTGTACCTAGCAAGCGTTTCGCTGTCTCGATGAACACTTCGGGAGTAGAGCCAATGCGCTGAATTATCCCAAATTCAGTGGTGCAGGAATGGATTGGCCTTCATATTCTCTCAACCTGACTCCTTGTGACCCTTTTTTGTGGGTCACGTTGAAAGAGGCTGTTTACAGGAACGATCCCATGATACTGGAAGAGCTTGGAATGGCAATCTGTGCGGCAAGTGAATCATTTTCTGTTGAAGAAAGGAAAGGAAGATTGGGTTTAACGTCCCATCGACAGTGACATCGTTAGAGACGGAGCACAGGGACGGATTGTGTCAAGGATGGGGAAGGAACCCGCCACCTCGCTCGGCCTTATTGCTGAGGTACTATAAACATATCAAATGTTTCAAATAGCTCTAAGCACCATGGGACTTAACATCTGAGGTCATCAGTCCCCTAGAGTTAGAACTACTTAAACCTAACTAACCTGAGGACATCACACACATCCATGCCCGAGGCAGGATTCGAACCTGTGACCGTAGCAGCGCGGTTCCGGTCTGAAGCGCCTAGAACCGCTCGGCCACATCGGCTGGCGATAAACTTATCAAGATGATGGTTGATACAAATGTTAAATCAGCGTGATAGAGCAGCACAGTGCCGAATCCTCGAGGCCTTGAGTTACGAGACATGATTATTTAACTTCAGGTTCATATGTAAAATTTTTCAGGTAATTCACCAACCTATGAAGGATGGGCTGGGACATCGTCAAATACAGGGTGTTTCACAATTCCTATTATAGGGTTCTAAGTATTACAGAGAGGACTTGACAGATAAAGTTTTGATGAGGAGCCGATGTCTGGAAAGGCACCGTTTGAATATGAAGTACGTTTGCAAAGGGGTCACTATCAAATCTTTCGCTCCACAGTACGCACAATGCGGAGACAATCAGTTCTGATCAGTGTGGCTTACAGGAGCCCGTGGCTTTCAAAGTGTTTCGATTTATCGTCGTCTAATTCTCCTTTACGTGATAAAGGACGTTCTCTTCAAAGTTGAGAACAGGGGAGCGTCCGTGGACCACCACCGTCAATTCTTGTTCTTCTGGATGTACTAGTTTGTCGCAGCAGTTGTTGTCTGACGAAGATGGCATGTGACGTCATAATTACAAGAGCGGCAGACGACGGCGCCCTCTTCTCCGTTTGTGTGTGTACCGTGAAGCGGGTGATTTGAAACTGATCCGGTTTCAAACTTCTTATATCCAAACGCTACATTTCCAGGCATGTGCTCTTTATCGAAACATACTTCCTTCTACAAACCGCAGAAGCTTGTAACAGGAATTAAGAAACACCCTGTATACCTGCATTGACATTACCACAAAGTGTAGAACCATTAGTCCTGTCTGTAGACCTATATCAAATTGGCGGGTGACTGAAGGTTTAACCATAAGTGACCACAAGCTGATTCATTTTGCTCTAAATACGGAGACGACAGTTGAATTGTAGCTTCGGAACAGGTCTCGGAAAAGTTTCAAAAATTTCAAAAGGTCAAATTGAGAGCTGCTAAGCCAAGGGAAAATATCGATGACAAGGTTGTAAAGTTCACAGAGAGCCTAAGTAAAGTAAGTAATCTCGCAGTTGACAATGGAAAGTAGCCCTGAAGCGTGGAGCCCACTCAGCTGATGAGAAGGGTTCGCAGAGCGTATCAGAGAAGTCTTCAGCCGGGTGGCAGCATAACATTGTTTGCTAATTACAGATAGCTAAAACGTATGTTCAAATTGTATAACTTACAAAAGAACAGGGTAGTACCAGTTTGTTTTCTGGCAACTACAAGTTAATCCATGAGGCACGCCAAACAAACTGGTAGCCCAGAAGATCAGGTCACCCCTAGTTCTCTCAACATTAGTAGATAATGCTCAGCTGGCTACTGGTTGGCTGGAGCCAGTCGAATTACTACTGAGAGTAGTGTAGTGTCGCGGAATAGTAAAGATTTGGAAACGTGGAATATTGTCAAAGTTTCGTTGCCATGCCGAGAGCCAGAGGCAGTAGGTTAGCCAAGAGATAGGAGGATTGCACATATATCGGAAAGGGTCGTCACGCAGGGGCAATGGCCTGGTTACGCACAACAGGCGAGACAGAATTGCTTAGCACGCCGGTTTGTGTTAGACAGAGACTTTCGTAGAGTGCTAAAAGACAGAGGTATAGCGTCAGCTGTACTGCATTTCACAACTTCGCGTAAGTCTGCCGCAACAACACGTAACTTTGTCGCAAGAACACCTAAGGGGTGAGTACGACAGATGAATCAGCAGAATAAGTGGAATGAATGCGGTCATTAAAACAAGCATGACGTCAGGACGTTGCTCGTGCTTCCTTTAAATACGCCAGCTTTGATAGCAGCAAGGAACTCGCACTCGCAGTTAGACTTGCAGTTAGATGTGTACTGGGTCGCTGCGTAGCGCTCAGATCAGTGATCGACATGTTAATACACTCCTGGAAATTGAAATAAGAACACCGTGATTTCATTGTCCCAGGAAGGGGAAACTTTATTGACACATTCATGGGGTCAGATACATCACATGATCACACTGACAGAACCACAGGCACATAGACACAGGCAACAGAGCATGCACAATGTCGGCACTAGTACAGTGTATATCCACTTTTCGCAGCAATGCAGGCTGCTATTATCCCATGGAGACGATTGTAAAGATGCTGGATGTAGTCCTGTGGAACGGCTTGCTATGCCATTTTCACCTGGCGCCTCAGTTGGACCAGCGTTCGTGCTGAACGCGCAGACCGCGTGAGACGACGCTTCATCCAGTCCCAAACATGCCCAATGGGGGACAGATCCGGAGATCTTGCTGGGAGATCTTGCTGGCCAGGGTAGTTGACTTACACCTTCTAGAGCACGTTGGGTGGCACGGGATACATGCGGACGTACGTTGTCCTGTTGGAACAGCAAGTTCCCTTGCCGGTCTAGGAATGGTACAACGATGGGTTCGATGACGGTTTGGATGTACCGTGCACTATTCAGTGTCCCCTTGACGATCATCAGAGGTGTACGGGCAGTGTAGGAGATCGCTCCCCACACCATGATGCCGGGTGCTGGCCCTGTGTGCCTCGGTCGTATGCAGTCCTGATTGTGGCGCTCACCTGCACGGCGCCAAACACGCATACGACCGTCATTGGCACCAAGGCAGAAGCGACTCTCATCGCTGAAGACGTCACGTCGCCATTCGTCCCTCCATTCACGCCTGTCGCGACACCACTGGAAGCGGGCTGCACGATGTTGGGGCGTGAGCGGAAGACGGCCTAACGGTGTGCGGGACCGTAGCCCAGCTTCATGGAGACCGTTGCGAATGGTCCTCGCCGATACCCCAGGAGCAACAGTGTCCCTAATTTGCTGGGAAGTGGTGGTGCGGTCCCCTACGGCACTGCGTAGGATCCTACGGTCTTAGCGTGCATCCGTGCGTCGCTGCGGTCCGGTCCCAGGTCGACGGGCACGTGCACCTTCCGCCGACCACTGGCGACAACATCGATGTACTGTGGAGACCTCACGCCCCACGTGTTGAGCAATTCGGCGGTAGGTCCACCCGGCCTCCCGCATGCCCACTATACGCCCTCGCTCAAAGTCCATCAACTGCACATACGGTTCACGTCCACGCTGTCGCGGCATGCTACCAGTGTTAAAGACTGCGCTGGAGCTCCGTATGCCACGGCAAACTGGCTGACACTGACGGCGGCGGTGCACAAATGCTGCGCAGCTAGCGCCATTCGACGGCCAACACCGCGGTTCCTGGTGTGTCCGC
The DNA here is from genome assembly GCF_023897955.1 of Schistocerca gregaria. Lineage (NCBI taxonomy): Eukaryota > Metazoa > Arthropoda > Insecta > Orthoptera > Acrididae > Schistocerca > Schistocerca gregaria. The sequence continues at coordinate 597,705,813 of NC_064931.1, read as the reverse complement.
TGTGCCGTGCGTATGATCATTGCTTGTACAGCCCTCTTGCAGTGTCCGGAGCAAGTATGGTGGGTCTGACACACCGGTGTCAATGTGTTCTTTTTTCCATTTCCAGGAGTGTATTTTTTAAGGAGATGGTGCAGTAAGGGCGGCCCATCCAGCAGCAGACGTGAGGGGACAGTACCAGCTTTGGTCCTCTCTGCTGCCGCTGTCAATCATCAACCCAGGATTAGCAGACATCGCGGCAGACTCGTTCGCCGCCAATGCTCACCACATCTGTGAGCCGTTGTCGAGATCGTGTGTGGCCTAGGCCCTGTGCATCCGCCGTCACAACCGGGTGAGCCGACGACGCTGGAGGATTGCAGTCCGCTCTTCCCGAGCCACCAGGAGGAGCAGGAAAGAAGACGGGGTGGGATAGAGTACACTCCGTACTACGAGAACGCCTCTCGTGCCGACAGCGTCGGGTCTCCAACCCAGAGCCTCCACGCGCAGCAGCTTGCTGTCCACAGCCGAGCCGCCACCCAGCCGAGCGCCGCTAGCCACGCGCGGCCGAAGTAAGGGCATTCCTCCGTTACGTCACAGCACGCGGCACTGCGCTAGCAAGCCTGGTGCGGCCCGAATCTGGTGTCATCGCTACGAGTCAGCGAGGACTCGGGGAAGGGCGCTGATATCACCAAGCCACATTGTACTCGGCAGGAATAAAGGTGTTATGAATCAATAATGTTTCTTTGGCGTTTCTGACGCTTCTACAGCCATTTCCTAGCATCCTGACAACTGGAGAGGTCACCGCTGGGCCATCCAATCCACCGTAGGCGACCGGGACTCCGGGGCGCCTACAGTAGTATCGCCAGACGACAGGCAAGACGGTGGCACTGATTATCGCAGGATAATGGAGAGACAGCTGGCTGAAGGATACGAGAAGAGAGGGCTGCTAATCCAGTCGATGATTAAAGAGTCTTGTAGATCATCAGTACATTGAAAGATAAGGTGCCAGGTCCAGACTGTATCCTGACAAGATGTTGAAGTATTTAGGAACACAGTTTGCTCCCTCTTTTTGAGAAACGAAAATTTCCAAACATGGTGAAATCTGCAGGGGCCATAATCTCGATAAGGATAAGATAAAGACACTTCACGGGTAAAATGTTATGTACTGGTTTGCCTAGGCTTTGTGTTCACAACAGCAAAACAGCACTGAATGACGCTTAGTAAGATTTCAGAAAGGGGATATCTGCTGAGGATATTATCAACCACGGTCTAGAACTTATGCAGGATTCAGAGGTGCAGATATACAGGATGTTACAAAAAGTTACGGCCGAACTTTCAGGAAACACTCCTCACACGCAAAGAAAAACAAATGTTATGTGGGCATGTGTCCGGAAAAGCTTACTTTCCATGTTAGAGCTCATTTTATTGCTTCGCTGCGGTCCGGTCCCAGGTCGACGGGCACGTGTACCTTCCGCCGACCACTGGCGACAACATTGATGTACTGTGGAGACCTCACGCCCCACGTGTTGAGCAATTCGGCGGTATGTCCACCCGGCCTCCCGCATGCCCACTATATGCCCTCGCTCAAAGTCCGTCAACTGCACATACGGTTCACGTCCACGCTGTCGCGGCATGCTGCCAGTGTTAAAGACTGTGATGGAGCTCCGTATGCCACGGCAAACTGGCTGACAGTGACGGCGGCGGTGCACAAATGCTGCGCAGCTAGCGCCATTCGACGGCCAACACCGCGGTTCCTGGTGTGTCCGCTGTGCCGTGCGTGTGATCATTGCTTGTAGAGCCCTCTCGCAGTGTCCGGAGCAAGTATGGTGGGTCTGACACACCGGTGTCAATGTGTTCTTTTTTCCATTTCCAGGAGTGTATGTAATGCAGCCAATGAGATTGCTGCTAACGTAGAACCTTTTCTCCTTGCGGATCACACTCGCGCAGTGATACCTGAGCGCGCGAGGTATTATAACGAGTGTACAGACCTCCGATTAACCAGTCTTGCATTTATCTGCACCAGTCTGTACCAGTCTGCATTAGTCTGTACCAGTCTATGGTCAAGTTTCAGTCTGCACCTTAGAAGATTATCATATTCCTGTACATAGCCATGAATATAAATGTATAGACACTTTGTCAAGTATCAGAGATATGTGAGAATAAGATTAACGTACCAAGACTAAAGGAACTTCAGATTGTCAATTGTAAATAGCACCCAGAGTCAAGTTACGTAAGGTTTATGCTTGTTACTATTTTAATAAATGTGTGTGAAAATTAATCAAGTTCTGTTTAAAGTTGGTCACTTTCATTCTGCTACTCTAAGTGTGCAAGTGGCACTTCTATCGTCTGACCAAACGGCAGAAGATAAACATGCCACGATAAGACCACGAGACATATTGCTGACACTCGCCTACTTCATTAGAGCGACAAGTCAAATAATCTGATAGTGTGTGTACCAAAGGTCTTACAGTACGCACATCACAACTACTTAATTATATTCATCAAATAATTAAGCCCTCCCCCTCTGGGAAAGCCGCTGTGCCGCTGTGCCGTGCGTGTGATCATTGCTTGTACAGCCCTCTCGCAATGCTTGTACAGCCCTCTCGCAGTGTCCGGAGCAAGTATGGTGGGTCTGACACACCGGTGTCAATGTGTTCTTTTTTCCATTTCCAGGAGTGTACTTTTGCAAGTAGACAGACATATAAGAGCTGACAGAGCAACCTCTGTATGCGCACACTCCTACATTTAACGCTTACCTAGACTGTGCAGGTGCCTCGGCACGTAAATGTTTAGGGCCACCGAAGCCTGTCAAAGGCACCAGATACGTCAATCATAATATCATCTATACAGGGTATTACAAAAAGGTACGGCCAGACTTTCAGGAAACATTCCTCACACACAAATAAAGAAAAGATGTTATGTTTACATCTGTCCGGAAACGCTTAATTTTCATGTTAGAGCTCATTTTAGTTCCGTCAGTATGTACTGTACGTCCTCGATTCCCGCTAGTTGACCCAATTGATCCGGTAGTTATGGCCGAGCGGGTCTAGGCGCTTCAGTCCGGAACCGCGCTGCTGCTACGGTCGTAGGTTCGTATCCTGCCTCGGGCATGAATGTGTGTGATGTCCTTAGAATAGTTAGGTTTAAGTAGTTCTAAATCTAGGGGACTGATGACCTCAGATGTTAAGTCCCATAGTGCTGAGAGCCATTTGAACCATTTGGCCCAATTGAAGGAAGGTAATGTTGACTTCGTTGCTTGTGTTGACATGCGACTCATTGCTCTACAGTACTAGCATCAAGCACATCAGTACGTAGCATCAACAGGTTAGTATTCATCACGAACGTGGTTTTGCAGTCAGTGCAATGTTTACAAATGCGGAGTTGGCAGATGTCCATTTGATGTGTGGATTAGCACGGAGCAATAGCTGTGGCGCGGTACGTTTGCATCGAGACAGATTTCCAGAACGAAGGTGTCCCGACAGGGAGACGTTCGAAGCAATTGATCGGTGTCTTAGGGAGCACGGAACATTCCAGCCTATGACTCGCGACTGGGAAATACCTAGAACGACGAGGACACCTGCAATGGACGAGGAAATTCTTCGTGCAGTTGTCGAGAATCCTAATGTCAGCGTCAGAGAAGTTGCTGCTGTACAAGGTAACGTTGACCACTTCACTGTATGGAGAGTGCTACGGGAGAACCAGTTGTTTCCGTACCATGTACAGTGTGTGCAGGCACTATCAGCAGCTAATAGGCCTCCACGGGTACACTTCTGCGAATAGTTCATCCAACAATGTGTCAATCCTCATTTCAGTGCCAATGTTCTCTTCACGGATGAGGCTTCATTCCAACGTGATCAAATTGTAAATTTTCACAATCAACATGTGTGGGCTGACGAGAATCTGCACGCAATTGTGCAATCACGTCATCAACACAGATTTCCTGTGCACGTTTGGGCAGGCATTGCTGGTGATGTCTTGATTGGTCCCCAACAGAACAATGCACGTCCGCATGTATCCCGTGCCACCCAACGTGCTCTAGAAGGTGTAAGTCAACTACCCTGGCCACCAAGATCTCCGGATCTGTCCCCCATTGAGCATGTTTGGGACTGGATGAAGCGTCATCTCACGCGGTCTGCACGTCCAGCACGAACGCTGGTCCAACTGAGGCGCCAGGTGGAAATGGCATGGCAAGCAGTTCCACAGGACTACGTCCAGCATCTCTACGATCGTCTCCATGGGAGGACAGCAGCCTGCATTGCTGCGAAAGGTGGATATACACTGTACTAGTGCTGACATTGCGCATGCTCTGTTGCCTGTGTCTATGTGCCTGTGGTTCTGTCAGTGTGATCATGTGATGTATCTGACCCCAGGAATGTGTCAATAAAGTTTCACCTTCCTGGGACAATGAATTCACGGTGTTCTTATTTCAATTTCCAGGAGTGTATTAATACGTGGATCAGTGGAAGCAGAATTTGGTCCGTCTCTAAGGCAGCGCCATCTCGTAGTGCGGAGACGGACGAGTGCTGCGCCTGCACTGTTGTGCTTAGTGGGGCGCGCTCTAGTGGGAAAGTTGTGTATGCGCTGACTACGTGCAACTATGAACAGAACAGTAGTCAATCAAATTGATAAAAATGAGAGACCTGAAATTGTACTTGTATCAGAAAGGGGGAAAGGGAGGGTTGGAGGTTTTCTGAAAGTTTTGGGGGTAGGGGGAGGGGGTATGTTAGGGGAACAATGGTTTAAGTACCTGTCAATCCAAACGAATGATCTTAGCACAACAGTAGGTAAATTATTTGTCAATCAACGGAGAACAATATCCAGAATGAGATTTGAAACTTCCTGGCAGATTAAAACTGTGTGCCCGACCGAGACTCGATCTCGAGACCTTTGCCTTTCGCGGGCAAGTGCTCTACCATCTGAGCTACCGAAGCACGACTCACGCCCCGTCTTCACAGCTGTACTTCTGCCAGTATCTCGTCTCCTACCTTCCAAACTTTACAGAAGCTCTCCTGCGAACCTTGCAGGACTAGCACTCCTCAAAGAAAGCATACTGCCGAGACATGGCTTAGCCACAGCCTTGGGGATGTTTCCAGAATGAGATTTTCACTCTGCAGCGAAGTGTGCGCTGGAAACATCCCCCAGGCTGTGGCTAAGCCATGTCTCCGCAGTACCCTTTCTTTCAGGAGTGCTAGTCCTGCAAGATTCGAAGGAGAGCTTCTGTAAAGTTTGGAAGGTAGGAGACGAGATACTGGCAGAAGCTGTGAGGACCGGGCGTGAGTCGTGCTTCGGTAGCTCAGATGGGAGAGCACTTTCCCGCGAAAGGCAAAGGTCCCGAATTCGAGTCTCGGTCGGGCACACAGTTTTAATCTGCCAGGAAGTTTCATATGAGCGGACAACAATATGTTTGTCACTGAGAGCATATCTGCTCCTGATGTAGGCAAGCCGTGCTAAAAAAATGCGCTGATGCCCCTGTTGCTTCACTACTCCTATGCTAATGGATGAGCCGCAAAATGCGGGCTTCAGGCTATCCACGGAGACTATAGTGAGAGTACCCACAATATCGTCACTGAAAATCTTGCCATCCCTGTCGTGGACTGTGTGAGGTTCGTCATATGGATGTTGGAATGGTTTACATACCCGATAAGCCGAATAAAGAATTGGTCACAAGTTGTTACGTCCTTGAAAACGAGAAGACGACGAATGAGTAAGCACCACGATGCAATAAGACGAAGTTGCCAGGTTTGTGCCCGTAGCTTGTAGACGAAGTCTGGTGCATCAAAATAGTCTTTAGGTGTATTCTCGAGGAATTACCCTACTAGTCGTGTGTTTGGCAATGTACGAGATTAGCTGCTGGAGCCTTGAGATTTTCTTTTAATGATGTTTGCAGGCCGAACAGCACGACAGGTAATACCATCCAATGATGCGAGTCGTGACATATTAATGTTGCCTCCAGTTGCCAGTTCAGCCATTCCACAAGTCCGTTAGCTGCAGGGTGGTAAGCTGCAGTGTGGATATGCTTCATGCCCAACGAAGTGGCTTGGGCTTTAAACAAATACCACTCAATTTGACAGCATTGATCTTTGGTGACACGTAGAGGCACGCGGAAAACGGGCAACCCATCCTCGAAAGAACGTAGTTGCCACTGTTTCAGCTGTTACATTATTCACAAGAAAGTCTTCTGGCCATTACGAAAAGCGGTCGATTTCGTGAGACACTAAATGAAACCTTCATATGGTGGTAACAAACCGATTATGTCAAAATGGACTCTCTCGAATCATTGATCAAGTGGGGTAAACGTGCCAAGTGTTGCTTTATCACGTCGAGCGACATTATTCCTCTGGCAAGCACAAATAGCTTGCAATCTTTGTTCATAACCAGCCAAACGAAAGCGCAATTCACAAGATTCACCGTTCTGCGGACCCCCGGATGCGCCAGGTTATGCAATGATGCCATCGCTTCATATCGAAACTGCAGGGAATAAATTTGCGCGTCTTCGTCGCTGAAACATCACAATACATTTGTATGTCACCAATGTTACTGAAACACGGTGGAGGCGCAGGCCGGTTGGTTGCTCCAACAGTGTGCGTAGCTCTGGATCGTGATGTGACCGCTCAAGGGCTTCGTAGTCGATTGCGGTTGTGATTGTTTCGAGGCAAGAGAGAGTTAGGTCCTCCAAGGCGTTCTTCAAGGTTTCGAAACAGATGAAAATCGGATGCGGTCAATTCGACACTATACGGAGGATCATCCATGACAAGAAACGCAAGGATTCGGATTGCTGCCGATGACGCTGCGTTCATGTGTGGTCTGACTTTGTTACGCTGGAGGAGAGGGTGTCTGTGGATGGATACATCACATCCCCGAATATACGCGGAAATGACAAAAGAAACAGCGTTCCCTCATCTACGCGCTTGCCTAACCACAGTGTGCAGGCTTGTGACCACAGTCGTACTTCTAAGCAAATAGCTGATAATGGTGGACACACATTACGATTTTGTACTATGAATAATCTGACGTCGCCAAAGTTGTAAAACAGTGTTGTTAATTTACCTGTGCATCTACATCTCCTCTTCAGTTCACATTTACTGGCAAGTGCCTATCGGAAGGTTCATCGAACAACATTCATACCATTATTTTACTGTTCCACTCTCCGACACCACGCAAGATAAACGAACACTTAAATCTTTCCGTAGGAACTCTCACTTCTCTTGTTTTATTATAATGGATACGTCTGCCTATGTAGGAACGTTATAACAAAATATTTGCATTCAGAGTGGAACAGTCTTTTTAATAGACCTGTTGATCTAAATGCTCTGCCAACAAAACACTGTCTCTGGTTTGCCTTCACCGCTACGTTATCTAAGTGATAGACCCAATTTAAGCCTTTAGATTTATGTGATTTATCATGTAACCGGAACTTAACGGATTGATTTTCATAGTCATGTGCATGACGTCACACTTTTCATTATTTAGGGTCAACTGCCATTTTTCGCACCACACAAATATCTTGTCTATATCATTTGGCAATTGGTTTTGATCTTCGGATGACTTTAGTAGACAGTAAATGACAGTACCATCTGCAAGCGATGTACGATGGCTGCTCAGATTGTCTCCTAAATCGTTTATATGATTTAGGAACAGCAGAGGGCGTATTGAACTCTCTGGAGAACGCCAGATATTGATTGTGTTTTATTCGATAACTGTCGTCAATTACTACAGACTGTGATCTTTCCGCCAGGAAATCACGAATACAGTCGCGAAGCATGCAAATTGATTATAAGCCGTTCGTGAGGAACGGTATCAAAAGCGTTTTGGAAATCTAGAAATATGGAATCAATCTGAGACACCCCTGTCGATAGCGCGCATTCCTTCGTGAGAATAAAGAGCTAGTTGCATTTCACAGGAACGATATTTTATGAATCCGTGCTGACTCTGTACGACACACGTCCTTCTCAGAGATTTGGATGAGTGCTTTCAGATGCTATATTTCCTTGAATTTCAGTTTCCAGGAAGCTATGCTAAATTGATGTAGCGCAGAATGATATAAACAACTTAACAATATTATCGTTTTTGTTATTATGTTAGTGCAATTTATAAGTCTTGTTTCTAATTGTTATTAAAACAGTAAGCCTCTTTGGCACGTTGAGATTGAAGATAATGGCAAGCTATATTTTGGGGGAGGAAGTGCAGAGGTCGTAACAACCACTCAAGAACTGAACCTCAGATCCTCAACTCCGAGTTTGCTACTGGTATTACATTGTTGCACTAGCTAAGCTGCCATTCTTTTCTTAAAAACAAGCTATACTGCGCCGCTGAAAGCCGAGGTAGAGGTACCTGCAGCAGCAGCGTCGGCTCCTGCCGGAAGGCGAGTGCGGTGCGGACGAGCGGCACGTCGGCCAGGCGGCCGCGCTCCACCAGCCGGTTCATCGCCTCGCGCACCTTCCGCCCGTCCGACTTGCCGCCGAAGAAGTGGAACACCACCTCCGCTGCTGGCCTGCACAACAGTGTCACAAATTCAACCACACTGCTTCATACCTGATAAGGAACTATCAAATACAGAGTGCTCATACTTGTTTTGTAAATAAAAGTGCCTTTTCCTGCTGCTAGTTACTTTATTTATCCCATACGCGTTTCGCCTTCTGCTGTTCTAAGGCATCATCAGTGGGATATATAACGATACAGTTTTGTTAGGTTTAGATTCTTAAACAGTTCACTTCACGATATTTTTGTAAAAAAATAATTACTTAAGATTTACTGACTGCGTTTCCTCATATCTGGTCTGCAGGTCGCACTACCACTTTTATCACTGCAATATATTTACATCTTTGTGCTCTCGCCTTCCACACACTTTTCATCCTGTTCCTCGCTCTTTTTTGTGGTGGACTATTGTCCTTTTGTCACTCGATAAAACTATTTCGTCGTACATTTTTTTTTACAACGTAAATATTGCGACTCTATTACGTGTTTCATTTTCTTTGGTATGTTTACCTATTTGTTGCCAACCTAACGAAGTATATGTTCGGGACTAACTTCTATTTATGATGTTTATACCGTGTGTGTGAGTGTGTGTGTGTGTGTGTTTGTGTGTGTGTGTGTGTGTGTGTGTCTGCGTGTGTGTGAGAGAGGGAGAGATAGGGGGATAGAGCTGACGAGTTTTTTTAACACTTTTTCAGAACGTTATTCTATTATTGTATCTATTAGTGTAAATAATGAATTGCTTGGCATCTGTACTTGGTCATTCAACAGGATTTTCCCCTCTGCTTTGGTCTTCTGTATGTGGTAATTTTCTTGCATGGTTAGGAGTTTTTTTATTGTTGATTCCAATTATTTTCATGTCATCTTCTCTAGTGGTTGGTTTGTGGTTATTTCCTCTTAGGTGTTCTGCAAATGTGGTTTGTTCCATATTTCCAGGCTATCACGTGTTCTTTGTATCTGACATTGTATCCTGTTGAATGACCAAGTACACAAGCCAAGCAATTCGTTATTTGCATTAATAGATAAAATAATAGAATAACGTCCGCAAAAAGTATTAAAAAAAATTCGTCGGCTGTATCCCCCTTCCCCCCCCCCCCCTCTCTCTCTCTCTCTCTCTCTCTCTCTCTCTCTCACACACACACACACACACACACACACACACACACACACACACACACGGTATAAACATCAGAAATAGAAGTTAGTTTTAGAACATATACTTCGTTAGGTTGGCAACAAATAGGTAAACATACCAAAGAAGATGAAACGCGTAATGGAGTCGCAATATTTACGTTGTGAAAAACCGTGTACGACGAAATAGTTGTATCGAGCGACGAAGGAACAATAGACCACCACAAAAAATAGTGAGAAACAGGTGAACAGTGAGTGGAAGGTGAGAGCACAAAGATGTGATTATATGGCAGTGATAAAAGAGGTAGTGTGACCTCCATACCAGATGTGAGGAAACGCAGATCACCAAATCATAAGTAATTGCTTTTTTACCAAAAAAATTGCGATGTGAACTGTTTAATAATATAAAACTAACAATACTGCATCGTTATAGATCCCACTGATGATACCTTAGAACAGGAGAAGGCGAAACGAGTATGGGATAAATAAAGTAACTAGCAGCAGGAAAAGGCAGTTTTATTTACAAAACAAGTATTTATATGCTTGCTGCGGAGGATGGCCACACAAACAAACTTGTTACAGAGTGCTCAGTTCACCCCTTTCATTTCGTTTTGATGCAACACGAACTTTGTAGACATAATACAAAATTTGGTCACTTTTCACAGGCAATGTGATAAGCATTGTAGATACAAGACTGGAGAACTCGTTAGCACCATTGTAAGAAAAGACGATGTATGGCTGCTGGCTGCCTCTTGGAAGACATATTTCAAAATGGCTTGTTTTACAAAGGCGCGGTTGGCATTACTGTACCGGACAAAGTGTAGGCGTAACTAGGTTAGAGTCCGACGTAACTACTAAATCTTTTTGGTCACTGTAGCCTATTATCTTGGATATCGTAGACTTTCAGACATGTTTGAAAAGTCTGCTTTGATGATTTGATTCTTTAAAGTCCCTCCAGTACCTTGTCATACGTTATGGAGGTGGACTCCACAAGACTCGTGTATTGTTGGCATACACTCTAAGATAAAAAATATTTTTTTTAAAAAAAGTTGAATTATTCGAAGGAAAGAACTTCACAGACTGAGCAAGTCAAATAACGCACTGGTCCACCTCTAGCCCTTATGGAAGCAGTTATTTGGTTTGAATTGATTGATACTGTTGTTGGATGTCCTCTTGAGGGATGTCATGCCAAATTCTGTACAATTTGCGTGTTATGTTGTCACACTCACGAGCTGGTTGGTGGGCCCTGTCCATGATGCTCCATATGTTCTCAATTCGGGAGAGGTGTGCCCATCTTGCTGGGCAATGTAGGGTTTAGCAAGCCCGAAGGCAAGCAGTAGAAAATATCGCCGTGTGCAGGCGGGCTGAATGTAAGCCCAGAATATCTTTCCATGAAGGGTAACAAAACTGGGCGTAGAATATCGTTAACGTATCGCTGTGCGCCGGCTGGGGTAGCCGAGCGGTTCTAGGCGCTACAGTCTGGAACCGCGCTTCCGCTACGGTCGCAGGTTCGAATCCTGCCTCGGCCATGGATGTGTGTGATGTCCTTGGGTTAGTCAGGTTTAAGTAGTTCGAAGTCCTAGGGGACTGATGACCTCAGATGTGAAGTCCCATAGAGCTCAGAGCCATTTTTTTCTCTCCAGTTGAGAACGTGTTGGGCATTATGGGCAGGCTATTCCAACCATCTCGAAATTTGGGCGATCTAACGCGCCAATTGGACGTAATTTGGCACTGTATCCCCGAGGAGTACATCCAGTAACTCTATCAAACAGTTTCAATTGGAATAACCGCTTGCTTAAGGGCCAGATGTGCACCAACGCGTTACTGATTCTCTCACTTTGTGAAACTGTTTCTCATGAATAAATCATCAAATATTTATGAAACAGTAATCCTTTGTTTGTCTGGACACTTACATGACATCTGTCGATTTACGCCCCATGCGGATAATTCCATCTTGGTGCTTCGTTCTGTTTTGTCTTAGAGTCTATTTGGACACCCAAGTTACGTGAGGCACTTTATTAGCCTTCTTCTAGTTTCCTAGTTTTTGCCATTATAAATGGGGTCTCCTACTATATGATTTGTTAATTTCCGTGTCGCCACCGGTTTGTTATTGGTGAGCGTCTTAAATGAGGTTTATAACCTTATAATGTTTTTTTAATACTTTGTCGTTACTCTGAATTCAACTTACACATGGACGCACATGTAGGACTGTTATGCCGGAGCCAAGGTAGCCCCTGAGGGCCGGCAACCCCTATTATACCACAGAAGACGAGGTTGCCTGTGTCCTAGGCGTAACAAAAGCACCATGGTAAACACCGGTTATTACATATAAGACTATGGAAACAGATATTCCGAACACTACTTCCTGCAGGGAGCGCTCGAGCCACGGCCTGCAGGAAATATCAGTATGCTAAAACCTGCTTGGCTGGAGACAGCTATTTAGAGACTAGAACCAGCCCCGAAGTTCAGTTCACTCCGGATGCCGATCTCGTGGACTTCGACCGCTGAAGATTACATTCTCGTCTCTGAATTGGACTTTTACTAGGGTGTGTGCTACCACGAACCTTTGTGGAAAATCAGAAGTGAACTTTTGCTTGCCTCAGTTAGGAGACTTTTACTGGCATCGTTATTGTTACATTTCTTTTGTTGTTCAGCCATCAACCATGTAAACGTACATAAATAAAAGTTGTGTATGTGAGAAATTGCGAACTGTCACACACTACAAGGACCAACAGCGTAATTAACTTATCGTTACCCGATTTTAAATCTTGCATAATATTTTCCTCCTGGGGTTTTTTATCTTTGTAGTAACGGGGTTGGGTAATGGGTTAGGGTTTCTCACAGAGACACTCTACTAATGGCCTGTTATTTTATGCTGCTTGTATTACATTGGGATCAATTTCTTACATTTCACTACGGTTATTTTTGCCATTGTGCCTTGTCCTCTACACTATTGGCCCCAATGTTCTGCCGGTTATTATTTGTCAGCTACTTCCCCTCTTCATGGGGTTGGATTCAGTAACTACAAACGTTGGGGGCGTCTCCGTATGCTAATCTATATGACACTACTGTAAGTACTTTTCATTTAGGTTTACTTTTATTGGCTGACTTAATTATTTTATTACATAGATTAAAGGATACTTTCCTGTCTACGTGGTATAACCTGAAGACGTTGCTTTAACGCAGTGAAACTCACAATGTGAATAAAACTTTAGTTAAGACCTGTTTGCGGTTTTACTCATGTTCAGTTTGCCATAAGACTTGACGATGACGAACTGCAGTTAAGAACTGTGCTACACAACTTTCAGCTGGCTACGTATTTTAATGAATGCTTGGCTCTAAATGATGACCTTTGTGGTCATAAACGCTGTAATGACAGTCTTACACGTTACTACGTGCCCCGGGTAAAACACTATAATCGCTCAGTAATGACCAGTCAGAGGTGATCGCGATTCACTAACCGCTTAGCAATGTAGAAATAATTTTGTTAATTTGATCACAAGAAAAAATCTATTTTTGTAAGACAGGCCATCACCGTTCCGACTTCTTACTATTCATGTTACCTGCTTTCGAGAATCGTTCGTTGAACCGGCATCTATTTAGAACCCTCATCTAGGCCTTTTATTACTATCCCTAATCAGTGCATGCATCAACGAGGTCTTAACGCTGTACTAAATAATATACAATGATTGGGACATACAGATCTCCAATTAAACTGTCTGAAACTGTTCAGTCATTATGACATGGTTCCTGCAGCAGTAGCAGACGTTTTCCTGTTTTAGTTGAATTTGTACTCATATTTTCTCTGCTGTTGTTCACCTTTATAATGCTGTTTATATGATTGGAAAATCATTTGTCATGGTCTTACAGCAACCATTATAAACACACAGGAGACTTTTATACGAACCACATTGATGAGTGGTTCCTAAAGAATATAGGCTGTTTTTACTTCCGTGCCACGTCATTTACAGGCTATGACTGCAACATGTGAGAGTAGAATTGTCAGGGTCAGTGGTCATGTACAGCTCAGTAATCCCAACCATTTGTGAATTGCATTTTATCGAATCTGTAGTATGAATTTCAGTTCAGTCACATGTATCCTTCTGGGTGTTACAGTTTCCACAAACGTTAATATTGAGGGTAGTAGGTAGGTATTTTTATCGTGCCAAGTCCTCACACATTAATGACCAAAAGGAGTAGACGTCTTATTAAATTCACTAGTTTTAAGTAATATCTGTTTAGGTACACCTGAATAAATGCAACTTTAGTTTTGCCAGAGGCAAAGAGGCGTCTCACAGTACTTATTATGACATCTCCAGCGGCCTGAAATACATTTACTTTCTCCCTTTACTGTGGAACTTTTCACTTATCAAACATATTGTACCGTTATGCTTAGGAGGTCCAATGCGTTCTGCTTGCCTGTTGCTCAAGACACATGTTTCATTAATTACGGTATGTGTTAGAGTCTGTTACATGTTTGCTTACTGTTCTTCTGGGGGAGTTTTTCTTCTGCCTAAGAATGCCAAGAAATATTGCCAAAACACACAAAAACTGCAGCATTGCACACACACACACACACACACACACACACACACACACACAAACACAAACGCGCGCGAGCGCGCTTTTCTGCTATGTTGTCATGTTAGTCTTTTTTTTTTGCTGTCGACTAAAGAACGTATTTATGTGGTGTCTATATTCAGAGGCTATATTTCGTGGTGGTGTGTTTTGTTCCTACTTTATGCCATTAGCCGCGTTTAATAGTGAGGTATTGTTCATGTGAATTTTGTTATTTATCAGTTTCTTCCCCTTTGCTAAGATTTGCTGATATGATAGTTCTTCTGTAATGGTATGAGATATTGGTGGTGCTATTTAATTTAGGTACGTACCCACTGTACATCATACTCTCCCCTTTTTTATTTTGTAATCAACTGTGTGCAGGCTGTGTGTAGTTATTTTTTCCCGTACTGTATGCTACTTTTTGCACTTTCCTCTGTCTTAATCTGTGGGATTTCTGTTGTGTGTTTTAGTACTAATTCCGTAATTCAACCTTTTTACGATCTGCGTGTCATAAGACATTGTGTATGGCTTTCTTTTCATCTCCTCCTCATTCTTTTTCTTGTTGAATGTATCCAGTTTACTGTTGCCTTTGACTTAAACTTCAGAATGGTGTTGGCACTTACGTATTTCTTCATTTGTGAATATACTGCCCTTTATTCATGATATCGTTACGTTTAGTTTGCTTTTGTTATGATAATGCTATTTGAGTCTACCTTCCTTTTCAGTTTTATCATGATAGTAACTTTTGTGTGACTGTTCTTGTTCAGTTTCTGTTGTATTTGTTTCATAAGGCCCCTTAATTGTTTTCTTTATAAATCCACTTGTGAAGCTCGCATATGTCTCTGTGCTGGGCCATTTTTCTTCTTGGGTTACGGTGTGTTCAGTTTTTACTATTGGGTTATCTATGCATTGATTGTTTATTGCGCTTCTGCCATTGTTTTATTTCTCCTCCAAAGCAACATTTTTCTTTTCCACCCAGTTCTTCTCAGTGTGGTATATTAAACTCCGATGAAATGTGTACTGGTGTTCCTGCAACGTCTCGTTGACATGGTGATTTTGATTGTTCAATAACACAGTTTTTCCATGTGTCAGTTTTTCTATCTTTCATTTCCTTTGCATGTGGATGGGGCCTATCGCTTTGAAACTCCTCTTCGTTACAGACAATTCTCGGTTAGTTGGGCAAAGGCGCTTCCAAACTGGGAGTGAAATAAATGTGACGAACACGTACCTTTGTAGGTAGTGGTTGACTTACAGCTCCAATTACGTGGTGTTAATTACCGGTCATTTTGAGTGCGCTTACTTTCTCATAATATCTCGTAAACTTCGGTATTTTTACGTAAACAGAGGAATTAATTTTTACTTAAGCACATGAGCTATACTCAAGAATAAAATAGTTTAATATTGCAGAGGATGCTGAGATACGTTGTAGGCAGCACCTAAAACTTCGGAAAACGCCAAGATTACCACATGAGAAACGTACTTGAAAAATCAGTATCATTTACCGAAACGTGCAGGAGTGAAGAAATTGGCCGGGAGAAGGGAGGGAGGGGGGGGGGGGGGGAAGGCGAGGGGTTTCAACCTCCTCCCCCTAAAGCCACGATTGCTTTTTTTATGTGTGTTTTAAGTCGCTCACGTTAAAATATTGCAGTTACAAGTTTTGCCTGTTGAACACTTACAATGACAAACTGCAAAATTTGGCCGCAGTGAGAAGTGGCACGATGTCTATAAAGCAATATCCACGCCGGCCTCACCGCACAAAAGTGAGACGTTCGGTTCAGCGTGGCCTATGCCCCGTGCACTGCTCCCCGCTGTTCAACATCGAACAAGTTCCTTACTGTGTCGGTACATCAAAGGAAATGGTTCGTTCGTACACGGCTCTGTTTGGACGATGTTTCTCGTTTATTATTGTTATTGACGCGTGTGCGTGCACAATGGAGCAGTTCCACGCCCTTGTGCTTCATTCTGTGCAGTTCTGAGCTTCTCCACGCCGTTCTGCGGTGGTCTGTGCCACCAAACGAGCAGTAGCTGCTGACTATCTTCGGACACGCATGCCTAAAATTGCGTCATTTTATAGTAAATTTACGTCCCTCCTCAACGTGGTGACCATGTTCTCCTCCTGATTTCTCCGCACTTCACTCTCCACTGCGGTCGAAGCTTTGCGGCAGTGAGGAAAATGTTAATCATCATTGTTTGCTACAGAAAATGTATAGAAACTACGACACTAGTATAGCGTCTGATGACATCAGGGAATACTTTACCAACAACCACTGAAAATCTTTTATCAACAGAATACCTAAAAGTGTAGAACCTCTTACACGATTTTATAACATACAGTTATATAAAAAGCAACTTTTTTTAAAAAAAATTATCATGTAGCAAATACACTAAAAAAAGTCCAAAATCCGAATGGGACGAAAATAGGTTTATGTGATGTACCAGGTCACCAAATGTCAGTATAAATTTGAAAACTGAATAAATCACGGAATAATGTAGATAGAGGAGTACAAATTGACACACATGCTTGGAATGACAAGGGGTTTTATTACAACAAAAAAATACAAACATTAAAAAAAATGCCCGACAGATGGCGCTTCATCTGATCAGAATAGCAATAATTAGCATAACAAAGTAAGACAAAGCAAAGATGATGTTCTTTACAGGAAATGCTGTCCACCATCATTCCTCAGCAATAGCTGTAGTCGAGGAATAATGTTGTGAACAGCACTGTAAAGCATGCCCGGAGTTATGGTGAGGCATTGGCGTCGAATGTTGTCTTTCAGCATCCCTAGAGATGTCGGTCGATCACGATACACTTGCATTTTCAAGTACCCCCAAAGCCAATAATCGCACGGACTGAGGCCTGGAGACCTGGGAGGCCAAGCATGACGAAAGTGACGGCTGAGCACACGATCACCACCAAACGACGCGCGCAAGAGATCTTTCACGCGTCTAGCAATACTTTTTTGGGTTCTAATAAAACCCCATGTCATTCCAAGCATGTGTGTCAATTTTTACCTCTCTATCTACATTATTCCGTGCTTTATTAAGTTTTCAAATTTATATTGACTTTTTGATCACCCGGTACATTTACAGACTAACAAATGATAAGAAATTGAATGATTTATTCAAGAGAAAGAGCTTCACAAATACAGCTAGTCAGTAACACACGGGTCCACCTCTGGAACTAATGAAAGCAGTTATTCGGCTTGACATTGATTCATATAGTTGTTGGACGTCCTCTTGAGACAAAGTGTCAAATTCTGTCCAACTGGCGCGTTAGGTTGTCAGAATCACGAGCTGGTTGGAGGGCCCTGCTCATAATGCTAAAAATGTTCTCAACTGGGGAGAGATCCGGTCACCTTGCTGGCTAAAGTATGGTTTGGCAAGCACGAAGACAAACAGTAGAAACCCTAGCCGTGTGCGGGTGGGCATTATGTTGCTGAAGTGTAAGTCCAGGATGGCTTGCCATGAAGAGCCAGAAAAACAGGGAGCAGAATATGGTTGACGTGACGCTGCGCTGTAAGGGTGCCACGGTTGATAACCAAATGGGTCCTGCTATCCAAAGAAATGGCACCCAAGACGATGAGTCGATGTTGTCGGACCATATGTGGGGGCGATAGTCAGGTTCGTATACCACAGCTTTTCGGGGCGTCACCAGAAACGTCTTCGTAAGTCATCGGGTCTCAATTCAAAGCGGGTCTCATCATGAAGACAATTCTACTCCACTCAATGAGATTCTAGGCAGAAAACGTGTCTGGAGACGTCATTTTCAGGAGTGGTGTACCAATCTGACTGTCGTCCACCATACGGCCCTACAACCAGGAGTGATCGTTTGGGGAGCCACTTCTTTTCATAGCAGGATCCATTTGGTTATCATAGGCATCCTTACAGGACAGCGGTACGTCAATGATATTCTACACCCCGTTTTGTTCCCCTTCATGGCAATCGATCCTGGGATTACATTTCAGCAAGATAATGCCCACCCGCACACGGGGAGAATTTCTGCTAATTGTTTCCGTGCTTGCCAAATCCTACGTTGGCCAGGGAGGTCGCCGGATCTCATCCCAACTGAGAACGTCTGGGGCATTACGGACAGAGCCCTCCAACCAGGTCGGGATTTTGACGAACTAAAGCGCCAATTGGACAGATGGAATTTAACTTCTGAGGTCATCAGTCCCCTAGAACTTAGAACTACTTAAACCTAACTGACCTAAGGACGTCCCACACATCCATGCCCGAGGCAGGATTCAAACCTGCGACCGTTGCGGTCGCGCAATTCCAGACTGTAGCGCCTAGAACCGTTCGACCACCCCGCCGGCTAACATTAATCCATGGGTCTCACCGTCTGTTAGACAGCATCGCCACTCTGATGTGGGTAGCTGCCTGTGGTCACTGCAACTCTGGTGAGTCAGCAGTGGCAGCCTTACCTCACACCGAAGCATGGTTACGAACGATGTTCTATAGCAGGGCACGTCCCGAACACACACGAAACGTCCAGGTATCGTTGGCCATTTACAAGGAACCGATTTTATAATATGCGAATGTGTATCTCTAAATGTAAACGTCCAACAACTATATCAATCGATTCCAAGCCGAAAAACTGCTTGCGTAAGGGCCAGGAAGGCCAGAGGTGGACAAATGCATTAATGGCTTCCTCAGTTTGTGAAGCTCTTATTTTCGAATAAATCATCCATTTTTTCTGAAATTTTTATCATTTGTTTGTCTGTACATGTACACCATATCTATCAATTACCGTCGTATTTGGATTATTCCTTCTTGGTGCGTTCTTTTTTTTGCCTTGGAATGTATGTCAGTTTGTTTAGATCATTGATTAATTTAAATAGATGTAACAGATAATTGGTTTTTTTATGGGTCTGAGACGGGCTATATGGGTGATGCCCAAAAGCCACGAATAAATAAATAAGAACTTAGCACCGGCGTCTTAAACTGACTTCTGTCGATCTCTGTAGAGCGGAGCAACTGCGACTGGGGTCAGCGCAGCTGTTCCAAGCGTCGTCATCGTTAGCCGGATGGCGTTTTATCTGAAGATGGCCGATTCCAGTGAAATTTTTAATCAATGACTGTGCGATCGAGACTGTTTTCTCCTAATTTTTCTTATCTGAGAGATGGCTGTTAAATAACTATAACGTTATATAAAATTGTGATTTACGTCTAAGATCACTAAGAAGTGAAATAACGGAAACTTGGCATTTACAACATAGAGCTTACAAAAAACTTGAAGACTTTAACTGCTTTAGACTATAGAGTGTGTCAGAGCTCCATTCGTAGTGATATAACAATGATATACCTGGTACATAAGTTGGACATATTTTCATTACCTTAACAACACCCGGTGGCTTTGTTCTTGGGTCACTGACCAATCACTGAGTGTGTGTCTGATTAGATAAGAGCGAAGGGACGAATAAGTCTGTGGAAGTTTTAAAAACATTTCATCACTCTATTAGCAAGAAGGGAGTTCCAGTACTTAGCTTGATTGAGACTCAGTTCACTTGAATTGATATTTCTCGTTGAGCTTTTTATTTATATCTTGGAAGAGTGAGGTGTTATTAAATAACTGTGTGAATTTAATAATGAGTAGCTTATATCATAATAAATGTAACTTTTGTATCTTCCATATAATATTAAGGTTACGGGCCTGCCATTTCAATAAACCATTATAGCTTTTTTGTGGCCTTTTGAATATGTTAAAAATAATGGTGGTGCTCCAGAAGACAGACCCTTTGAAAAAATGACACTTTAAGAGTGGAAATGCGACTTCGTAAACCAATACTATGTGTGAGAGAAACTGAAAACACTACAGAAGAACTGGAAATTCTGAGGTCTAACTCTATAAAACTTTGATAACTGTTTTTGAGAGAATAACTGAAATTTGTCGAAAGCTGGATATCTAAATCCTATTTTCCCACTACGTTAAGAGACAAAAGAACCATCGAAAATTCAGGATGCGTCATATTCAAGAGTACTAGCGAGGAGCCATCTTAATCCCATTTTTAGATTATTGTACAACAGAATTAAAGATTGCAGAACATAAGAAAGTGCTGACTGGATTTTCTTCGTGGTTTCCAATTTCAAACAGTGAAGTACTCTTAAACAGTGAAGAACAAGAGTTCAAGGCCTTAATTGAATTCTACATCTACATCCATACTCCGCAAGCCACCTGACGGTGTGTGGCGGAGGGTACCCTGAGTACCTCTATCGGTTCTCCCTTCTATTCCAGTCTCGAATTGTACGTGGAAAGAAGGATTGTCGGTATGCTTCTGTGTGGGCTCCAATCTCTCTGATTTTATCCTCATGGTCTCTTCGCGAGATATACGTAGGAGGGAGCAATATACTGCTTGACTCTTCGGTGAAGGTATGTTCTCGAAACTTTAACAAAAGCCCGTACCGAACTACTGAGCGTCTCTCCTGCAGAGTCTTCCACTGGAGTTTATCTATCATCTCCGTAACGCTTTCGCAACATTGATGATAATGAGTGTGGAGTATAAGATGTTCTAGCTAAATTACACTTACGGAGGAGGAAATATTCCAGATTTTCATCTGCCGTGGAAGCACTGCAATTATACAACGAAGACATGTATACAAAAACGGCCACACCTTCTATAACGACAGCCAAAGCAGAGAGGGAATTCTTCACTTTAAACACTTAAAAGAGAATCAGAACATATATGCAAAATTCAACAGGACAGGCAAACTTCAACAGGACAGGCAAACTTTGAAGTTTATTACGTCACATCACGTCATACAACAACTGTTCGATTATCATTTATTAATATTTACAAGTTCTAAAAATAAATACTGTGTTCTGCTGCACTACTGTATGAAGTTAACAATTCCGCTTTATCCATTCAGAGCAGAGTAAATGGGTTAGCCCTCCTGTCTATTCATCGTTCACTATCTGTTAACACCACTGCATGTGATAGACAACCTCGCGAAGAGGAAGAACGAACTGATAAGACATTGTAGGGAGACCTTGTTATTTGCTCGTACCTTTGTTTTACTTTTAATTATTTGAAGCCAAGAATTACTTATTCATTCATCTGCTGAACATTATACGTGATATGGATGTTGTCAATGCTTCGCACAATTCTTTTTATATTTAGTCATAAATCTTTCAGAAACACTAATCTTCAGGCTGACTAATGATTTGCCCCTTTATTCTGATGCACATCCTGTTTTGCTAAGTGTCTTGTTCCCAGATCAACTATGCTGAGAGAGAAAACATTTGAAGCAGTCTGTCAAATAACATGGAGTTCGTAGAGAACAAATACCCGAGATTTACGTCAGCCCAATACGCGCCGGAACTTTCTAGCACAGTGTGTTCATCTCTATTCATTTGTCTCTGTAACGCTGGAGTTCCTGCACGTCACAGAATCGAGCGGCTGCGGCGGTTCCTGGGCCCGCCGCCAGAGAAGTGCTCCACACCTCGTCGCAACTGCAGAGGGGAGCCACGGGGCCTGTTCCGGAGGCGCTCTTCCGAGCCTGGTTTCCCCTGTCGTGCTATCAGCAAGAAAACAAGAAAACACCGCCTGTCACCTCACCGGCGATCCGTTGGTAGTGTGTGCCACGTACCCCGTCCCGCTGACAAGTTGCGTTTACCAACAAGATTTGCCACCAGCACATTACCTTTGGTCGGTGACGGCTCAGTTTGCGTTGTATGAAATGGAGCTAAAGTGTATTGAATTTTTGGCTCGCTAGAGCCTTGTTAGGTGTCAGGGCCACGAGATTATGGGCGTCCTATAAAACTTCGTCATTGACATTTTTTACGAAGATTGTGATCATTATTTGCGCAAAAGTTTTATATTGATAAGGTACTGACCAGTAATCGCAAGTTCCTTGTTGACTTTCGTAGCCATTTCAGTGGCAGTAGTTATAGATATTTTTTTCTAAGCCCGTCAACGATAATTGTAACCATCCATACTGCTAATGTTTTGACTACTGAGCCTTTTGTGTGGTCCTATTTTGACTGTACTGTGTTTCTAACAACCTCTGTTGAGGTTGATTTTTTTCTGTAAGGATCTCTCTGGATTTAAATTCATAAAGTATACTACGTAATTGTTTTAAAAAGGCAAATGTACTTGATGCCATCGTTTTGGAATTTTTAGAGTATTTCAGTTGTGGCATTGGCAACTGGCTTTTGAGAATTAAATCTAATATATTTCTGTGTAAGTCTCTTCTCCATTTTCTTCCAAAATCCGTGTTTTGAGGTCACTATAAGCTGCGTGTTGTATGGTTAACTGGGAGAGGAGCTCTTGATTTCGATTTGTCAGTTAAGATTTTGTGTGCTTAGCAAAAATGTTTTCCGAATGTTGTTCCACCCCTCTAAAACTGGTACCAACACGCCTACCACCACAGAATCAGAATTTTAAGTTGATACACTCTATGGCCCAATTCTGAACATTGAAACTGTTTATGATAGTTCAGCTGTTGATACAGGGTGACAATTATTGAACTATATGAAAACCTCATCTTGTCGAAATCAGGGTCACTTTGGATAATGGGGTGAAGTCATCTTCCAAACTCTTCACGTACCGTTCGTTCGTCACCGTGCGATCAAGGAACACCGCACCGATTATTCCGTGACTGGACACTGCACACCACACAGCCACCCGTTGAGGATGAAGTGACATCTCGATTGCGAAATGCGTATTTTCAGCCCCCCTAATGCGCCAGTTTTTCTATTGACGAACCCATCCCAATGTAAGGGGGCTTCGTCTCTAGACCAAGCCATGCATGCGCGTACTAATTCCAATCATATCTCGCGGCCAACAGTGCACTTTAAACGTCCTAACGCAAATCGTTCAGACGTTATGACGATTTTATGTCATACACTTCAGTAACTGTCACTCTGTATTTTGCGAAAGTGATCTGAATGTACATCTTGTACTTCAACAGAACAGAAAGTTCCCCTCCCCCTCCCCCCCCCCCCCTCAAACACACTGAAGAAAAAAATATCTACGCCCCTGGAAACGTGTCATGAAGGTGTTGAATAATTGTAGTTTAAATCAATGGGTAATCGTAGGTATTTAATGGCTGCTACCATTTCTGGTGGATCATTGCTAATAGTGAAGTGAACTACAACACATTTCCACATATACTGCCATATGTTTGTATTGTTATATCTACATCTACATTTATACTCCGCAAGCCACCCAACGGTGTGTGGCGGAGGGCACTTTACATGCTCTTGATTTCGATTTGTCAGTTAAGATTTTGTGTGCTTAGCAAAAATGTTTTCCAAATGTTATGGATTGTTATACCAGCAAGGACTCAGGAATATAGGTGAAGGCAGCAGCTAGCAAACGTCGAAAGCATTATGAAACAAACAATCAGGTAAAACAATTTTGTCAGTCATAACCGGAAGTGATCTGAGCATAAAGCGATCTAGTGTTTTCGCCAGTATTACATTCTTAACCTAGTCCTCATATAAAATGTTATAAATGACTGCAAGACCAAGAACGACAGCAAAGTTACATGAACAGTAAAGTAGAAAGAATCTATGATTTTGTTTGTATGTACTTCGTGCGTGTACAGGGTATGGTTACGAGAACGTACACTGGAAGCTATATGTAATTGAGTATCGTTAATAGTATCTGATACTTTAAATACGTAAGTGAGATGTGGGATGTATAGAATTCAAGCAGCCCATCTTAGCTTTGGAATGCTCTACTTCACATATATCCTCATATCACTTGCGACTTGATTTTAACAATTTTTCGTTGAAATCAATGAATCCTCACGAGGGATCACAGATAGCCAATCGTGCGACGCTTCTTTACAGCGAGGCACGGGATAGAATGCACGCGGGGAGAGTTATGTTGTCCCGGTGGCCTCTTCGTCGTATCACAGGGAAGGAACAGTGTAGCCGTCGAAAGATTGCATACATTAGATGCTCTTGGTGCCGTGAGTATATTTATTTCGAATGTTTATATGACAAGTACCATCCATCTAGTTGTTCGAAGAAAAGTGAGGACACGTAACAGTGACTGGAAGAGCCATTGTAAAGTGACCTGGAGTAACATTTTAGTTGTTTACTATCCCAAGAGGTTTGAGAAATTTATTTGCCTCCCTTATTATAATTCCTTGTTGATTTACTTACCTTATTAACCCTCTTATCCCTATCAATTCAGATATGGAAAAATACAAACCAAAAGAATAACATCCACTACGTTTCCTCGAGATTCGCAGCCATTTACCTTGGCCGTTGCGCTATCGGCGTTGTCGGTGAAAAGCGTTGACCATGTTGGTACAGAAGTGGCAGTTGTAAAAGTTTCTTACCTCGATTTCTGGAAAAGTATGAGTTTTCGGACCCCATACCTGGTGATGAAATTGCTCTATTTACAATTATCTATCGATTCCGCCAACTTTGAGTCGATCGCTCGTCATAGCCTTTAGGGGTGATTTTCTCAAAAACGCGGGGGTGTTGACCCAAAATATCTTAGATTGCTTCGTTTTAGGTTGTACATAAGCGACCTGCCAAATATGAGCCGAATCGGTTGGCCGTCTCTGAGGCCTTCCACTTCTCAGTAAAGGATTTAGAATCTGTGTTACATCACGTTAGTAATGTTCACACTGAAAACAGTGTTATTTATATATAATACTTGTGGTCTCTATGTTAACAATCTCCTCCTAGTTTATAGGTAAATAATTAAAACTACAGGCACACAGAGCATAGCTTGTTGTCTTTTCACATTATTGATGACTTTATAATGAAGTGGAATAGGACATTCTCAGTGGTATATATCCAGCACAGCCTTCTGTGGCATATACACCCCAACTTAAATGCTCATGATTTTGAAATGCAGTTTACTTACAAAGAATAGCCAATACCCAAGCACAGGAACTGATTCAGATATGTAATACAGATTTCACCACGACGAGACTGTCTACAGTAAGCCTGTCAGTCCTTCTTTTTAGTAGAGTACTGCTGTGCAGTACTGCCTCCCACCATTAACAAATGTTAGAGTATAACTACAAATAAATCCGCAACACACATCTGATTCTGTAATGCAATTTGCTTATTCATTATAACGAGTAGTCCAGCAGAACAGTGTAATCAGATATGTAATAAAGATTTCCACAAATTTACAGATAAATAATTAAAACTATTGGCACGCAAAGCGTTGTTTATAACCTTAACTCAGACTTGATTGCCTTGAAGGTGTACTTTTACACTAGTCAAATTTTGTTTGTTCTCATTACCCAAGTAGACAAAATTTGTTGAATGACAGTAATGCTACAAATGTGTCTGGTATGAAGTATCAAGTAAATTAAAGTGTACTTTCATAATAGTACCACACCGTACTACCATAACGATTAGAAGATCTGGTAGATCTAATGAAGAAGCTGTGTATACAATGCTTACGGCTAGTTGTATACTGACACATTCTACCCCAGTTGTGGCAATATGTGAACCACTACAATAGAACAACAAAGTTACAACAGAACTGTTACACATGTTTCATATAAGGGGCGTCAAAAAGAAACGAGCCAGAGGCATAATTACAGAAACCAGTACTTGTATGTTAGAAGTATTGACTCTAGCTGTTGAGACACTTGTCCCACTGTAACACAAGGCGGTGACTGGCTGTCTCATAAAATTCCCGGGGCTGCAATGCTAACCAGTTCCACACGTACAGATGGACGTCGTCGCGTGAGGTGAACCGTTTGCCCCTATGCTGACGTTCTACTTTGACCCGGTTGGCTCCCTTCTGATTCACTTCCTGCAGCACGGGACAATAGTGAATTACCACTGCTACTCGCAAACCTTGACCACCCTTCGCCAAGCGATCAAATCAATACGACCAGGCAATCTCACCCGTGGGGTCATTCTGCTCCATGACAATGCAAAGCGGCGGCACTCCTGCAGAAATTCAAATAGGAGGTTTTCGGCCACTCTCCCTACAGTCCGGACCTCTCTCCCTGTGATTACGCCATTTTTGGTCCCCTTGAAAAGGTTCTGAGGGGCAAAAGATTCACCTCGGACGACGACGTCCAGCTGTATGTGCAGAACTGGTTGACATCGTAGCCCCGGGAATTTTATGAGACATCCATTCACGGCCTTGTGTCACAGTGGGACAAGTGTCTCAACATCCAGTGTCGATACTTCTTACATACAGGTACTGGTTTCTGTAACTATACCTCCGGCTCTCTTCTTTTTGAACGCCCCTTAGACTCAGGATGAATTCACGAAAAAAATAGGTTTGCCGTCCTCCTAACTTGCTAGGTTGTAATGACTGCACAGGTTATGACTACATTCATCTCCATGACAGTAAATTACCAGCTAATACTATTGCTTAGAGTTTCTCTAATTTTAAGTCAATTAATATAATTTGACCTTTGATTTCAGTTGATCTCTCTGGAAGATCAGTAGTGGAAAATTCACTGCTTTTGGCACCTAAATGACTAACTTCTAGATAAAATGGTGTGAAAAATTTGCTGATTTCTATAGAAAATTAGTGATTTCAGCAAGATTCGCTGTTTTTGAAACAAAATTGATTGATTTCGATGTATATACAACTGACTGATTTTGACACAAAACTGTCTGATTTTTGGAGGAGACTGATGCCAAGTTGCCGTACTTGCATGAAAACTGTTCATTTGATGCTGTTTACTTTATGCACATTTGTTTACTAGACATTTCGGATATGAGGGACATATACAAGGGCGTGCTGGAAAGTAATGCCTCTAAAATATTTATGTGAAAACTCTTAAAGCTATCAAAATAAACAAACATTATTAACATTCTACATCTTTACTCTTCATGTGTACATATGTACTGCTCTCATCAGCTGTGACAGCTGCAACAGTCCGACATCTTGCGTTCATTGTCATGGATCACCCTCTGTATGGTCCCAACGTGGCTCCACCCGATTTTCAAAACTTAAAGAACGCCTTAGCGGACTTCACTTTGACAGTGATGAACTGGTGCACGCAGAGGTGACATTGACAAACATTCTCCAATGACGATAACAAAAAACTGGTCTCTTGTTGAGAGAAATGTGTTCGTCGTGGAGGTGATTATGTTGAAAAACAAGACATGATGAATAAAGAAGTATAATGCTAATAACTTTTTTTTTATTAAAAACAGCTCTAAGTATTTTCTCATAAAAGACTTGGAGGTATTACTTTTCAGCATGCCCTCATAAGATAAATTGCTGTTTTAGATATTCTGCTTAGTTTACATTGAATTAGAGATACACATTCATATATTGTAAAGTCAGTTCCTTGTAAATGGCCAACAATGCCTGGATACCTCGTGTGTGTTCGGGGCGTGCCCTGCTATAGAACATCGTTCGTAACCATGCTTCTGTGTGAGGTAAGGCTGCCACTGCTGACTCACCAGAGTTGCAGTGACTACAGGCAGCTACCCACATCAGACTGGCGATGCTATCTAACAGACGGTGAGACCCAAGGATTAATGTTAGCCGGCCGGGGTGGTCGAACGGTTCTAGGCGCTACAGTCTGGAGCCGCGGGACCGCTACGGTCGCAGGTTTGAATCCTGCCTCGGGCATGGATGTGTGGGACGTCCTTAGGTCAGTTAGGTTTAAGTAGTTCTAAGTTCTAGGGGACTGATCACCTCAGAAGTTAAATCCCATCGTGCTCAGAGCAATTTGAACCACTTGATTAATGTTAAACAGTCACAGCAGTGCATTACTTAAACAAATAAATTCACATTGGGTACAAAGTGGAACTGTGCAACACTAAACTGAGTGTTCTAATAGAACGACTGCCTGGAATATTTGGGTAGATGAATATCGCCTTAGACAACACAAACACCATATTTTTATACTCGGAGAAGTTCCTTTTTTTCCCAATCCAGGATGTGGTTATCCACAGTACCGCCGAGAAAATGGATATTACCGAATTAGGATTGGCTTCTTTCGTATTAGAGCACTACTGTTATTCTGCAAATTTTGTCTACTCTAATTACAAGAAAGCACACAAAGACTGGTGCAGAAGTACACCTCCCAAATTATTTTGCACTTAAGCTATGTGGAGGTTCTTAATGTAAACTGCAATTAAGGCTGCTTAGGAATCGTATGTAAGTGCTATATTGTAGCTGGATAAACAGATTTTCTCAATTCAGGACATTCTTCTCTACAATACCATAATCTTCAGGGAGTTAGGGGTACATGTGCAGATATTGTGAACACTGGATCCTGAATAATTATACACTTTAATGTGTTGGTTTTTCTATATCGTGTCTAACAGTCTTCAAGCAATCACGTCACATTACCTGCTACCTGATGTCTTCTGCACGCTCATAACTGCACCACTATGTGGACTATATCTCTCTGTATAGACTAACCGTTTTGTGTTCACATGTCCACACTTCACCACGTGAACTGCTACCCAGGGGAAAATAGGCATTAATGGCTTGCTCTTGCCACATGTACTTGGAGCTACTAACCAACCTAAAGACATAATACATGTAGTAGCTATAAGTATTGCAGAAATGAAGTAAATATTGACGTAATGTTGTTAAGTACACTGTTTCAGACACCAATAAAAATATCAGTCATTAAATCCTTACCACCTTATAAATTTAAGATTGGTTCCCACAAACAATATCATTTCACAAGACTGAAGAAAAACTACCATGTGCTGAGGACACTTAAACCACCGAGTATAAAGCTTACGTAACACTACTGTCATAACTTTTTAGTTCTGTCACAGTAAAAAGTACATATGGTTCACATATTGCTATTCCTGGCACAGTCAGAGTTGGTACATATACAACGGCAAGAGTGGTGTTTGAAACCCTTTAGTATATTTGCTAGAGCTTCTGATTGTTACAGTAACTTAATGCGGTATTACTATGACAGTACAATTTAGTTTATGTGATACTTCAGACATGAGACATGGTATGTAGCACTACTGTCATTCAGCAAATTTTGTCTACTTGGGTAATAAGGAACCACAAACTCTTACTGGTGTAAAAGTACACCTTCCAGACAATCAAGACCAATAAAAGGTCATAAAAAATACTGTGTCTGTATATACTTTTAATTATTTACTTGTAAACTAGTATAAATCTATGTTACCTATCTGATTCCATTGTTCTCCTGGACTGCTTGCTTCTCTTCATAAGTAGTTCGCATTTCAGAATCAGGAGCATGTGAGTTGGGGGTGTACATGTAGTTGTAATAAAACATTTGTTAATGTTGGGAGGCAGTACCACACAGCAACTTTCTATTAAAAAAGGGGACTGACAAATGTAGTGTATACAGTCTCTTGGTGGAAATCTGTGTCACATATGGGAATCCATTGCTCTACTGGCGTACTGGCTATTCTTTGTAAGTAAATTGCATTTCGAAATCATGAGGATGTACGTTGTGGGTGTATATGCCATAGAAGGTTGTGCTAGTTGTATACCGCGCAAAATATCCTAATCCATTATATTACAGTCATCAACAATTATGTAGAAAGTGTGCAATATATTTTTAATATTATCTAGGAATAATTGCAATATGTCCTTGCAGTATGCTTCTTTTGTGGTGTTAACTGGTAAGCATCCATTCGCTTGATGGAGTGCCAGAAACTCTAGTTCTATACATCAGAATATCCTGAATGGCGTTATATGATTTCTCATACTCCTTATTTAGATTCTGAATGTTGTGGTATTATTTACTAATACTTGTGGACTGTGAGTCATACGTATTTGGAATCGTAAAATATTTCGAAGTAGCCATCTGAAGCAATCTAAACCGGAATGATCACTTAGAACGAAATACGCATGGATCACATACTGACACTACTGCTGATTCCGTTGGTAGAGGAGGGACGGGGTGTGAGATGACGCTAGTGCTCTGTGACAATACACAACACGAGTAACAAAGTTCCAGCAGCTAGTAGCCACGAATTTCACCAATAGTGAAAAAGTACAATAGTAGGTATCTTCACCTATGTATTTGCATTATGTTGCATTTGCCTGAATCTAGATCACTTTGGTAATTATTCATCCTCTGTAATTTCCTATTAGATACAAACCAACGAAAAACCTATTTCGACAGAAAAATTTATTTATTTCAATTGAAAGTTGAAAAAGTTAAGTTTCATTTCCTCTTGACTTAAGAGTCTGCGAAACGAAGATATATGTGAAGTAGAGCATTTCCCAGTTAAGGAAGGCTGCTCGAGCTCTATGCAAGACTCTATATCGCATTTAGATACATAAAGAATCAAATACCAAATCCCAACTACATACTGTTCAAGAGTATATGCTCACAAGCATCTCTGTATACCCATGAATCATATACAAACAAAAACATACAGTGTTTCAACTTTACTGTTTGTACGCAATTGCTCTCCGTCTTGGTATTGCAGTTAGTCCTGCATTACTAGATCGATGATTATTTGGAAGTTAAGTTGTGCCACAGTAGTTCTTTCTCATCAGTTATGGAATCTACCCATCTACTGCATGAATGAAATTCTAACACTTTCCTTTTTTTAACGGTCTGTGCGAATGAAATTCCGACTTGCTCCATTTGCTGATTGCTTGTTGCTTATTCTAACAGCGTGATGTTACGGAGAATTTTAGTTACTAACCTTTCAATAGCATTGTAAAAGTTATTTATGGAAAATAATTTCCTTTTTTACCTTCTCTGAGAAATATTTATCATAAATGTAATTTACATGCCTTAACTGAACCTTACAGCAACCGCAGGAACTATTTCGACGGATTAGTGTATTATGATAGCTGATAACAGAATCTTGCACGCAACCTAACTCTTACTCTCCTTAGGTGAAAAGCAATTGCACTGTCATGAAAAGAATGTCCAGATGCAAGAAACTTCAAAAGAATTACTTTTCCGTTAATGGCGTAAGAGGATGGAAATTATAATTCCACTAAGCGTGAGCCCCTACAATGATTTTGATATCTGTTTAAGTATATCTTTTTAGGTTCTGCTATTAACAGTAGTAGACGCTAACTTATTTCAAGTATTCCAGTTTTTTACGGGCGTTAGTGTTGCTTCAGTCTTCAATCCAATTACGGGTTTGATGCAGGTTTCCGTTGTAGTCTATAAATTACACGCCTCCTCATCCCTGTAAGATTGCCGGAACCTTGGTCCATGTGCACCTGCTTACCGGATTGAAGTCTTGCTCTCCATCTACAATTTTTACCCTTCACATTTCGTTATATTACCAAATTTACTATTCTTTGACGTCTCATGATGCCTCCTATCAACATATCTCCACATTTAGTTAGATTTTTCAATAATGATCTTTTATCCACAAGTCAAGGCTGTACTTCTTACTTAGCTACGTCACATACCTAACTACAGGTACATACATAGTCCACAAGCCACCGTATGTAGTGGGATCGCTGTAGTCAACTTTAAATATCAGTTCTCTAAGTTTTGTCAACAGCGTTTCGAGAAAAGAACATTGTTTTCCCTCCAGGGATTCCCTTTTGCGTTCACGAAGCTTCTCCGTAATACTCGCATACTGATCAAACCCGCTATTCTCCTAGAATACCGCATTTCAAGTGCTTCCGTGCTCCTGTTGTCAGTAGCAAAATACATTTCTGCATGATCTGTTCCTTCTTTTCAGTTATCAGTCTCTGACTGACGCGGAGTAGGAGGGAGAGGAGGAGGAGGAGGAGGAGGAGGAGGAGGAGGAGGAGGAGGAGGAGAAAGAGAAGGAGGGAATGCATTGCTCTTATGAGGCAAATAAGACCTGAAACACTGAAGGTGAATTCATTTTATTTTTAATTTATAATCTGTTCACAGTTTTTTAATTAAAATGCGATTTCAAAATGGATTATCTTATGGTTAGTTCTTTCTCTAGAGTTTTCATTTTTAAGACCGAGGACGAATAGGAGAAGACAGAGAAGGGGTAAGAAGGTACTGATGAAGACGAAATTAATGACTATATTAATGAACTTAAACGGCAGGCAGTTAAGAACCATAGGCAACACATCTGAAACTCTGTTTTAGATTAAAGTAATCTTTTCTTTGTAATAAGATTTTTGTTCAAGTTTTTTCTGTCCGTGATAGATTATTAGCGCAAAATCTCAAAAACTGCACACTATGACTCTAAGCTCGCGAATATAACGTATAATTAAACCCTCATGCCAATATGGTGTTGGTAGCTTAGTCGTATATACAAGAATCTCAATTCCATTTTTAAACATCGATCATTTGCAAATAGCTCCCGAACTATTACTAGCAAGATTATAAAATTTTGGTTGTAATGCTATTTTTACATGGCGGAATGTATCTGCAATAAAAATGAGGGATCATCATGGGAACGTTGTAAGGCTAATACCTCCTTTTAACTCCTGTGCAGGGCAGAGAAAGCGACAGCAGCAGTGAGTGGCAGGTGGACTGACGATAAGTTATCAAACACCTCATATTGGCATTAGGGCCTCCATGATCTCTCTCTGCCCAGCGCTGGAGAGTATCTTGCAGTACTACTAGTATGGCTTTGTGTTTCTGTTGTGGTTGGCAGGAGAGCCAACCGTGTTTTTTTCTAAAGGAGGCCGAAATGCAGGCTGGCATGATGTCTGGAACATGACAAGGGAATTAGAATTGAGAAAAACGGACGTAGCTGGTGGAATACTTAACTTTAATCCATTAACGGAGAACGTCGCTCTTTATGGTACATGATTCACAATACCAATAGTACGGATAATGGCTCCTTGCTAGGTTGTAGCAAATGACGTAGCTGAAGGCTATGCTAACTATCGTCTCGGCAAATGGGAGCGTAGAAGTCAGTGAACCATCGCTAGCAAAGTCGGCTGTACAACTGGGGCTGAGTGCTAGGAACTCTCTCTAGACCTGCCGTGTGGCGGCGCTCGGTCTGCAATCACTGATAGTGGCGACACTCGGGTCCGACGTATACTAACGGACCGCGGCCGATTTAAAAGCTACCACCTAGCAAGTGTGGTGTCTGGCGGTGACACCACAGTTTCTGGACACGGGAATCATTACACTTTTTTTCAGTTTGAATTTAGTATCCCAAGAATTGCCTCTTGATCCTTTGTCTTTAGGTAAGTGCCCATGCAGTAATTTATCTTAGATACCAACCTCTACAAAACGGTGTCACCTGTCGTACATAGAAACAATCTAATCACTGAAATAGCTTTCGTGACAAAAGAAGTTTCAGATGATCAAAATTTGTATCTACAAAGATCAGGACAGTGCTTCCTGAACTGATTGTATACAGAATTTGTACAGTAATGACACTATCCCAGTTACGTGAACAATGTAAAGTATTCCTGCTTACGACTGTCAGTACCGTGTATTTCACGAGGGTCTAACCTGTCAATTTCTTCCAGACTGTGTGCGTTTAACTCACAAGATGTAAATACAGAGTCGCTATGAGATGTTGGACGTTGGCTGGTTGTTTTGGGGAAAGAGACCAGACAGCGAGGTCATCGGATTAGGGAAGGACGGGGAAGGAAGTCCGCTGTGCCTTTTTAAAGGAACCATCCCGGCATTTGCCTGGAGCGATTTAGGACGCGGGATTGAACCGTCGTCCTCCCGAATGCGAGGATGTTGGACGTCAGTAGGATAAAATTTCATTGACCAATGTAAAAAGTATGTGGTATGGTGTTTCATTGGATGAAATTAAGAAATATGTCAATCAGATAGTATTTTTTTGAAATTGTGACTCAGAATGTGACGTTTATTAAGGTCATTGCTTGATACTTGGCCAATTTAGTGCCATGTTAGCAACTGATCCACTGTTACTGTTTCAAAAACATGAAAATTTTTTCAAATAACGCTACCAGCAACGGTCTCATACCTTTTAAAACTTAATCAACACTTCCTGTAAAGGGGACATATCATTTGTTGTAGAGTTTCGAGTTAGCAGAAAGGTTTTTCTCATTTGAGTACAGACATTATAGGATCTAAAGGTGGATAAATAGTAACTCAAACAAAACAAAACTGCTGCAATTAATTGTTATCAGTGTGATTTTGAATCTGAAGAATGGTTTGGTGCAGCTCTCCTCGCTACTCTATCCTGGGCAAGCTTCTTGATCTCTGAATAACAACTACAAACCTACGTCCTTCTCAGTCTGCTTACTGTATTCTTCTCTTGATCTCCCTCTACGGTTTTCACACACCACACTTCTCTACAATCCTAAACTGGTGATCTCTTGATGTCTCAGAATGCGTCCTATCAATCGATCCTCTTAGCTCCTCATTAGTTACGCGATCTAGCCACATAATCTTCAGCATTCTTCTGTAGCACGAATTTCGAAAGTCTCTGTTCCCTTCTAGTCTAAACTGTTTATCGTCCATGTTTCACTTCCATCACAGGTACATTACAATTAAATACCTTCGCAAAAGACTACCTAACAGTACATTTTACATTCGATACTAACAGATTTCTCTTCTTCAGAAACGCTTTTCTTGGCACTGCCAATCTACATTTTATATACTCTCTATTTCGGTCATCGACAGTAATTTTTCTGCCCAAATAGCAAAACTCATCTACTATTTTTAATGTCCCGTTTCTTAAGTTAATCCCGTCAGCATCACCGGATTTAATGCGAATAAATTCCATTATCCTAGTTTTACGTTTTTTATATTCATTTTTTTCGTCGTTCCAAGACACTGTCCATTCCATCAAACTGTTCTTCCAAGTCCTTGGCTTTCTCTGGCAGAATTATAAGTCATCGGAAAATTCAAAGTTTTTATTTCTTCACTCTGAACTTTAATTTCTCCTCCAAATTTTGGTTTGGTTTCCTTTACTACTTGCTCAACGTACAGATTGAATAACATCATGAATATGCCACAACCCTGTCACACTCCTTCCTCTATCACTGCTTCCCTTTCGTGGCTCTCGATTCTTATAACTGCTGTTTGGTTTATGTGCTGTATTATACCCCTGCTACCTTCTGAATTTCATCTTCTATGTGATGTCTTAATGTTACAAACAGGGTGAGTCGCAAATTATTGCCACCTAGAATAACTCAGAAAGTATGATAGGTGCTGAAAAGTTTGTGGGACAAATGTTGCATGGGACAACGAGAACCACAATATGACGTTGGTTTTTTGTTACTAGGTAGAGTGGCGTCAGAGTATGAAGGTCAACTTAGTTTTTTTAAATGGGATGCTATAGTATGGTACTTTACAGGTGTTCGAAGTGATGACCACTGGTATAAGTGCAGTGCTGCAGTCTTCTTATCATGGATCTAGTGGTATTCCTTATAACTTAGGCACTTATCGAAGCATATGCTCTGATAATTCTCTCACGTATATCTTGCAAATAGTAAATATTCGTCGAATACGGCGTATCCATCTAACTTGCTATTGACATGTAAACACCATTCGACGGTTTGGCAATACAACACTAATAGGAACGGTAAGAACAGTATCGTCGAATAAAGCAAATGTGAATGATGTACTCCTTCTCAGAACAAGTCGATATGCTTCTCATTTACGGAGAATGCCAACGAAACTCAGTGAGATTTAGAGACTTATATACTGAAAGATATCCTCAACGTACTCACCCTACACGTCGTACA
This sequence comes from Schistocerca gregaria, assembly GCF_023897955.1. Taxonomy (NCBI): domain Eukaryota; kingdom Metazoa; phylum Arthropoda; class Insecta; order Orthoptera; family Acrididae; genus Schistocerca; species Schistocerca gregaria. The sequence goes on along the minus strand of NC_064931.1, from coordinate 597,670,174 downwards.
TTTAAATATGTGTATGATAAATTGATAACATCTGGATCTTTAACGCATAGGAAACATATCCGGCAAAGGAAAGTTACTAACGAGGACACGAAAAATTTGTACTTTTGCCACTGTGGTTCGCGATCCTTGTGTTAGTTCGCGTCAAATCGCAAGGGAATCTGGCATGAACCAGAGTAGTGTAATCCGTGTTCTGCATCGCCATAAATATCATCCTTACTATATCAGTCTCCACCAAGAATTAACTGGTACGAATTGTATGCGTCTCACTGAATTCTGCCGAAGGCCTCAACTTCAGATGTAGAGGGATTGCACATTTATTAATTTGATTTTATTTACTGACGAGGCTACATTCACGAACCATGTAAATGTTAATCTGCATAGCATGCATTATTGGGCAACTGAAAATACATGTAGGCTGCGGCAAGTTGCACACCAAAATCCGTGGTCGGTGAATGTATGGTGTGGGGTTCTGGAGGACAGAATTATAGGCCCCTATTTCATCGAAGGAAATCTTAATGGTACGAAGTACACCACATTCCTGCAAGAAACATTAGGTCTTTTATAGGAAAAAATACCTTTAGGAACAAGGAGCAGAATGTGGTATCAGCACGGTGGGTGTCCTGCACATTTTTCGCTGATGGCTAGAAATGAGATGCAGAGACAATTCCCAAATCGTTGGATTGGACGTGGAAGAGATGTGTCGTGGCCGCTCGTTCGCCACACTTGAGGCCTTTGGATTTTTCATTGTGGGGGTTCGTAAAAGACATGGTTTATAAAGACATTCCAACTACACCTGAAGATATGCGAGAGAGAAATGCCAGAGAATATGCTTCGATAAGTGATAAGGAATACCACTCAATCCATGATAAGAAGATTGCAGCACTGCATCGACACCAACGGTCATCACTTCGAACACCTTCTGTAAATTGACGTTCATGCCACGTTTACGACCTTCTTTGACCTTTAAAGATCTTACTGCTGCACATGGTTGCATTCGTCTCGACAGCAGCTATCAGAAAGTAAGTACCAAACTGTAGCCTCTCATTAAAAAAAACAAAGTTGACCTTCATATCTCAGAAGTGACCCCACCTAGCAACAAAAACCCAACTGCATATTATGGACCCCATTGTCCCATGCAACTTTTGCCCCACAGACTTTTCAGCTCCTATCACACTTTTGGAGTTGTTCTTAGTGACTTACTTTGAGTAACTTAACAATATCATCTTAATTTTTCAAAAGAATGTCATCCCCATGTTTCATAAAATCTTTCAAACAACAACTTTATCTTTGATGTTTTAGTGGAAACCAGTTCATCTGGTGAAGATTTGAAGTTAAGAAGTTGTTTCGAAACAGTAATTAACCAGGAGTTCAGTTGTATCAGGTGGCGCACGCAGGCTGTCCTCCGTTGACGTTAGTTAGTCCCGGATACCACAGATGCCGAAAGGTTTGCCTAAGCAGAGCAGCGAAGGGGACTCCTCATCAACAGAGAGAAGACCCTGAAAAGCGTAAGATCAGCGCTTGAAAACAAACATTTTACAGCTATAACTGGTCCTATAGTTTGTCGCTAGAAAACTTGCCTGCTGTGGGAGGGATGCAGGATTAGATTCCTGGGCTCGAGAAAGGTGTCTGTGTAGACTAATGATTGTACCTGACTAAAACAATACGCACAAGGGTCAAGGCATATCAACACAAGGAAGTTAATTTATTAACAACACATAATGCACCAGTTTCTGCTTTACAATTGGCCGTATTACATAAATGCTATTATATCACTGACTGCGATAAAGAACTATGAATATAATGCATCTCATAAATGATGTTCCTTTAAATCTATGTTATAGACTGACAGATCTTTATAATTGCATTGTTCATAATATAAATGTTCAAACGCATGTCCGTCTTGTTGGATGCAATTATGCTCCTCTCGGTAATAGCATGGACTCCTCTTAAGATTTCTGCTGATACTGAAGCGCAACTCCGTCTGGAATTTACGGTTCCGTTTCGTAAACCATGGTTATTATGTAACCCCACAAGAAAAAACCAAAGGGAATTAAATCAGGCGATCGAGCTGGCCATCGAATGAAACCACCACGACCTAGCCACCGTTCGAGGTATACAGTGTTGAGATATTCCCTAACTCCTCTACAATAATGGGGTCGTGCGCCATTGTGCTGAAACCAGTGCCTCACAGCTAACTGAGTGGGATGTCTTCTAGGAGACGCCCCAGGTTCGGCTCATTCTGTAGTAATTGCAAATACAATCCACCAGTTAGTCTGGGAGCCAAATAAAGTTGTCCATTCATGTGGTATCCTAGAATGCCGCACAATACGTTAACACCCTAGTGCGCTTACATGTGATGGTGTCGTAACCAGTGAGGATTTGCAGGAGCCCAGTTACGTAGATTGTGTCTATTGACTGTGGCATCATTGACGAAATATCATTGATCTACCCGTAACATCCGGATTTACGGCTAATTTATTTACGAGACGTCTGCACAACGATACCTGATTTTGGAAATCGTTTTCACATAGCTGTTGGTGTAGGTACAGCTTGAAGAGATGCCATTTTCTTTTTTCCAGGGTCCTTTGTACCGAAGACCTCGATAGCTCAAGCTCCGCTGCAGCTCTTCTTTGCTCTAATTACTATTAGAAATAGATATTCCTGGGCGAAATCTAATGACTTTCATAACACTAATAATAATGACCATATGATTACTAGCACAAAATCTAATACTGCATCCTAAATGCAGCAGCATGGTAACACTTCCGTTTATACTACATTGTAAGTACGCATTATTTTCATTTAAGATATGCTTACCATGCGTGGGATGTGTTCAGAAATACTCAGTAACGTGTGCTACATCTGGTGCGTCGCGTATTGGTCTCTCCAAGACACGTTGTACCTGGAAACCTTTCTCGCTTCTTAAACGCATTTCTGTAGTTCTAAAAACATGCGCAGAAGGTAGACGTGGCGTTGGAAAACTATGTGAGTACAGATTCCTGGTCTCAGCTGCATTGCGGTGTGTCTCCCTATAGATCAGTATCATATCGGTGTAGTCTTCGCTGGAGTACATTGTAGTTGTTACCTGTTGGACTGTAACACCTGATTCGAATTACAACCAGACGACCACGCGACGTTATCAGAGCGGAACCACGAGGAAAACGCATACACATGGCTGCAAAGGTCGGTGGAGGTTCGCTTTTACGTGCACTTTCCCGTTGGAAAGCAGTGATGAGGCACCCCTCTTAGCACTAAGCATGCGAGAAACATACACTCCTGGAAATGGAAAAAAGAACACATTGACACCGGTGTGTCAGACCCACCATACTTGCTCCGGACACTGCGAGAGGCCTGTACAAGCAATGATCACACGCACGGCACAGCGGACACACATGGAATCGCGGTGTTGGCCGTCGAATGGCGCTAGCTGCGCAGCATTTGTGCACCGCCGCCGTCAGTGTCAGCCAGTTTGCCGTGGCATACGGAGCTCCATCGCAGTCTTTAACACTGGTAGCATGCCGCGACAGCGTGGACGTGAACCGTATGTGCAGTTGACGGACTTTGAGCGAGGGCGTATAGTGGGCATGCGGGAGGCCGGGTGTACGTACCGCCGAATTGCTCAACACGTGGGGCGTGAGGTCTCCACAGTACATCGATGTTGTCGCCAGTGGTCGGCGGAAGGTGCACGTGCCCGTCGACCTGGGACCGGACCACAGCAACGCACGGATGCACGCCAAGACCGTAGGATCCTACGCAGTGCCGTAGGGGACCGCACAGCCACTTCCCAGCAAATGAGGGACACTGTTGCTCCTGGGGTATCGGCGAGGACCATTCGCAACCGTCTCCATGAAGCTGGGCTACGGTCCCGCACACCGTTAGGCCGTCTTCCGCTCACGCCCCAACATCGTGCAGCCCGCCTCCAGTGGTGTCGCGACAGGCGTGAATGGAGGGACGAATGGAGACGTGTCGTCTTCAGCGATGAGAGTCGCTTCTGCCTTGGTGCCAATGATGGCCGTATGCGTGTTTGGCGCCGTGCAGGTGAGCGCCACAATCAGGACTGCATACGGCCGAGGCACACAGGGCCGACACCCGGCATCATGGTGTGGGGAGCCATCTCCTACACTGGCCGTACACCTCTGGTGATCATCGAGGGGACACTGAATAGTGCACGGTACATCCAAACCGTCATCGAACCCATCGTTCTACCATTCCTAGACCGGCAAGGGAACTTGCTGTTCCAACAGGACAATACACGTCCGCATGTATCCCGTGCCACCCAATGTGCTCTAGAAGGTGTAAGTCAACTACCCTGGCCAGCCAGATCTCCGGATCTGTCGCCCATTGAGCATGTTTGGGACTGGATGAAGCGTCGTGTCACGCGGTCTGCACGTCCAGCACGAACGCTGGTCCAACTGAGGCGCCAGGTGGAAATGGCATGGCAAGCCGTTCCACAGGACTACATGCAGCATCTCTACGATCGTCTCCATGGGAGAATAGCAGCCTGCATTGCTGCGAAAGGTGGATATACACTGTACTAGTGCCGACATTGTGCATGCTCTGTTGCCTGTGTCTATGTGCCTGTGGTTCTGTCAGTGTGATCATGTGATGTATCTGACCCCAGGAATGTGTCAATAAAGTTTCCCCTTCCTGGGACAATGAATTCACGGTGTTCTTATTTCAATTTCCAGGAGTGTAAAACTACAAGGGATGGCTTGCGTGGACCACGTGCTACATCGTGTCGATTAAGTTTGAGAATAGTGTAGATGGTGACGAACGCACTGCACAGAGATGATCTAGTTGGAGGTCTCTAGTATGAATTTGCTTCGGAACACTTAAGATGGATTTGCTGCCTTTAGGGGAAACTGTTGCGAAATTTGTTAAACAGTATCTGCGTCCTTTCAGTAGGGTGGAAATTCTCTTCCTCCAATGTATGGGCTGTGCTGTTTCCACATTGGAAATATGTTACGTTACAATGAAACGTCTACTCTTGAAGTTCGTGCTGGGCGCCTGTGCGATATATATATATATATATATATATATATATATATATATATATATATATATATGTGTGTGTGTGTGTGTGTGTACTTGCATGGTTTAGGACGGAGAAGGGGGTTTGGCAGATGCAGGGAGGAAATTGTATTGTATTGTATGTTAACCGAGGACCTAGAAACGACGGAGAGGATTCGTCTCCGCCACAGCCGCAGTGGTCCACAACTCCACGACGACTACCCCAGTCTACTTCACACCTCCGCCCTACACCGAACGCACGGTTATTGTGCGGTTCCGCCCCCGGTGGACCCCCCCCCCCCCCCAGGTAACGTCTCACACCAGACGAGTGTAATCCCTAAAAAAATAAAATGGCTCTAAGCACTATGGGACTTAACTTCTGAGGTCATCAGTCCCCAAGAATTTAGAACTACTTAAACCTAACTAGCCTAAGGACATCACACACATCCATGCCCGAGGCAGGATTCGAACCTGCGACCGTAGCGGTCGCGCGATTCCAGACTGTAGCGCCTAGAACCGCTCCGCCTCCCCGGCCGGCTGTAACCCCTATGTTTGCGTGGTAGAGTAATGCTGGTGTACGCGTACGTGGAGAACTTGTCTGCGCAGCAATCGCCGACATAGTGTAACTGAGGTGGAATAAGGGGAACCAGCCCGCATTCGCCGAGGCAAATGGAAAACCGCCTAAAAACCATCCACAGAATGGCCGTCTCACCGGACCTCGACACAAATCTACCGGGCGGATTCGTGCCGGGGACCAGGCGCCCCTTCCGCCCGGAAAGCCGTGTGTTAAACCGCACGGCCAACCGGGCGGGCCAGGGAGGAAATACTGTGGGTAGATGAGAGATCGGAAAATGGACGAAATGTAGCTGTCGTGTCCAGTAATTAGGACATATAAAGCGGGCTGAAAAATACCTTTTATCCATCGAATACTTATGCAGCAATGACTTTTCAAACAAAAAGACGTGAATTTAGCGATATTAGAAAGTTCGTGGAGGGAGGAGTACCATGACTTTAATTCCGATAGTCGTTATACTGAACCAACGCTCGTCCCAGCTTCGCAGGGGTAGCATTAATTGTCTACGACCGGAACCTGACGACTTGTCTGGCGTTGCGATATTGTTGTTCAGAGGCCACTGCGTAGATTGTTAACGAAAAACAGAGTAGTAGGTGAATATATCGAATGAAGTTCTCAGGAGGCATGAGTTACACTTAACTGGCGTTTGTAGTGACATCTCACAGTAGTGGTGGACAAACACCATGATTCAATTAATATGTTTACAATTGACGTAAATATTCCATGCGAATTAAAAAATGTTCAAATGTGTGTGAAATCTCATGGGACTTAACTGCTAAGGTCATCAGTGCCTAAGCTTACACACTACTTAATCTAAATAATCCTAAGGACAAACACACACATCCAGGCCCGAGGGAGGACTCGAACCTCCGCCGGGACCAGCTGCACCGTCCATGTGAATCATTGGTGTGTGTGCATGTGTGACGGGATCTGTTTTTTAATGTGCAGCATGTCATACATCGGAGGGTGTCTGGGCGGATCATGCCAGAAAGCCGTAAATGAAGTAACCAAATAAAAAGATCCCATGCCTGATGTCGATACGTAGCCTGTGGCAGCACTTTTCTCGTAAAGCTTCGTACACACTGATTCGTTATATAGACTCATTGCCGCAATTCTTTGTCACGGTTTCTTTGTGACAGACTTCTTCGCCGTGCCACACAAAGAACTGCTTCTGCATCGAAGTTTGATTACAGAAAAGTAGAAAGTTAAAAGTTGGGTCATATGCTGTGATGAAAAAAAAATTACTTTATATAAACTAAACAAAGCTGGATCCGTTGCTAAGGCAGTCTTTGGGAATGTTTTATTTTCGAATAAAAAATTGAAAACACAGATATTAGGTTTGCCTGGTTATTTTTGCCGCACAGTTGATTTGAAACGATTGCAGGGAATGCACGCAATATTTGTTAAGATCCTTCGATGTTAAATAACCCACAGCTCCTAGTTCAAATTATTCGCAGTGAATTATGGGCACGAAGTGCGATTGTTAATCTGCAACTAGCACAAATCGGCAATGTTAAGCAATGTTAAGTGACCCTCATGCACCTGTAGACGTCTTTTGAAATCTTCTGTGGTCATCTGGAACGAATTTCTAAATTCCATTCCATCCTCTGTGTAAGTTGTGAAGAAACTAGTGGCCGAGTCTGTTTGGTTCAAACACATTACACCTGAATACGCTTCGGAGCGTCCGCACTGACAGCGCCGCACGGAACACGTTTGTCTGCTGTCGGTACATCAGACGAAGCGGAGCGCGCCTGCTCTTTTTGATTAGGGCAGTGTTGCGCTGTGCACAGCTGTGTTTGCCGGGAGTCCAGCCGTTCATCGCTTAGTGGCTATTGCATCGTTTTCACAGCGATGCTGGACCTAAATTCATCATAGGTCGCATAATTTAGACGAAATATTTATAAATTAACTACACAAACCTTCCTCGTGAAGTAGTCTAGCTAATACAAAAAACTGTATCAAAATTTCTACAGTAGGAATGGCCCGAACATACGGATAGAGCCTATATAGGTGACTCCAACTGATATACGTGTAGACAAATAGAAGACATGTGAAGCAGGCAGAGAGTGTACACTGCGACGGGACGATAAAAAAAAAGAAGTGCGGTTGGATCTTTTTCACACGAAATGTGCATATACAAATGTTCGTTAAATAACGTTATTGCAAATTTTGGACCCTCGCGTAAGTCTCAAGGGATGATTTCCACACTTGGTCCATTTGTTATACTGTTCCACAGCCGCGCATTTGTTATAGTTTTTTAATTAATTATTCAGTCAGACATGAGTACAGTTTCTTATAGGGAACCAAAATTAGGCTATTATTATAGTAAAATCAGTTTTTTCACGACATAGTTCAATCACTATTTATTGGCATTGTCCTTTTCTTTCATACAATGAAATTAGCACTGGTGAGACGGTTTACAGTTTTACTTTAATAATAATTTGACTCCGAGCCCCTAATAGCAGTAATGTAGGCTGCTATAAACGAATCATTTCGAACAGAACCACAAGTCTCTCTGTCCTCTTTGTCCTATGAGTTTTAGTGCGAAATAACAGATCGCCACATGTTCACTTAAGCCGATGTATATCTCGTAATTCGCACTCACACAAATAATGGTAGCACTTCCAGTTCACCACTTATATGCTTGCACACTTGCAGTATTAAACAATACTCTTTGGGTGCGAGAAAAAAACTTCAAATGACCATATGGGCCACTCTCAAGTGGGGCTCGCTTGCCACCCACTCTCGAAAACGATTGACCAATGACTGACCATTGGCCAAGATGGTCCCTCGCTTATATAGGCTCGGACGTCAACCCCCTGCTTATGCAAGTACCAATCTCATCAGTTAAAGTTACAAATTTTGATACATACATCCCTCAACAGAAATAAGTACACCATCGGAACCACGCTGAAAAATACATCTTACACTCCTGGAAATTGAAATAAGAACACCGTGAATTCATTGTCCCAGGAAGGGGAAACTTTATTGACACATTCCTGGGGTCAGATACATCACATGATCACACTGACAGAACCACAGGCACATAGACACAGGCAACAGAGCATGCGCAATGTCGGCCCTAGTACAGTGTATATCCACCTTTCGCAGCAATGCAGGCTGCTATTCTCCCATGGAGACGATCGTAGAGATGCTGCATGTAGTCCTGTGGAACGGCTTGCCATGCCATTTCCACCTGGCGCCTCAGTTGGACCAGCGTTCGTGCTGGACGTGCAGACCGCGTGAGACGACGCTTCATCCAGTCCCAAACATGCTCAATGGGGGACAGATCCGGAGATATTGCTGGCCAGGGTAGTTGACTTACACCTTCTAAAGCACGTTGGGTGGCACGGGATACATGCGGACGTGCATTGTCCTGTTGGAACAGCAAGTTCCCTTGCCGGTCTAGGAATGGTAGAACGATGGGTTCGATGACGGTTTGGATGTACCGTGCACTGTTCAGTGTCCCCTCGACGATCACCAGAGGTGTACGGCCAGTGTAGGAGATGGCTCCCCACACCATCCCACCAACCTTTGAAAATCTTGCGCGGGCGCGCCACGCGGTTCCTCGAATCGCGCACCATGTAGCGCGCTCGCTCTCCACAAAGCAATCCTTGCATACTAGAAATATTCATCTAGTAACGGGGTTTTGTACCGTCACAACACCGTGTAGGACTGTTACATGCTGTTTTCTCCTCGTTTTCCAGTGTGAAGGTGCGAAATAACACTGATTTTTCTCGGAAAAGAGGGCTTTCATACGTGGTAAATGTTCGCTTCTTTTGTGAAAATATTCACTACAGACACTAACAAGCGTTAAGTCAATGTATTCCTCTTTCCAAGAAAATTTAAAGTACCCGTAATTTTTGTATAATTTAACTGATTTACGTAGTTGTGGGTTCATGGTGAAACACTGTAGTTGTTATAGGAGAAAACACACATTTTAAAGCTCTTCATTTTACGGAACCTAGGTTTTGGATTTCAAGCTCATTTTCTAGCAATACTGTTTCACATATGTTATTCATGTTTCTTTGTGTAATATGAAACAAAGAATTTGCCGCCATCGAAGAAATTAAATGGAAATTCGAAATACCTCAACACCTGACCATATAGAACAAAGAAATTAAACAACATTATGAGGAAGTGATGGTCTAATATCGAATAGATTATAGGTTGAATATAGTTTCTCACAAGACAATAGCTTACATTTTCTATATAACAGAGAATCAACGATTCTCCAGTAATTTTCACAGTATTTAAGGATAGAAAATTTATCAAAGTGTATCTCTGAGCAACTTAGAGTCGATGTGGGCCAGATGAACCAGGTTTACAATTAGCTATTGTGGTCGTATCAATTATTAATGAGAGAAGTCCAATGTCTTGGATCGTTCTGTAGTCGTTACAAAACGCGAAAGCATCTATCCTCTGTGTCCTGAGTGCAGTACTTCAACTTAAAACTGGGCCCTGTGACGAATGCTTGGCTAATTTTTCTGAGTGTGGGGGCTCTGCTACGCAGTCTTCTAGGGAATCGGTAGGCTTCAAATGGATGTATGAACGATGGAAGAATCCCCCAGCGGCAGCAGCTTATCGGCAGAATTTGGCGAAGCACCTACTCTAACGATCGAGAGCGACTTTAACGTACTAAATCCTCGCTTTTAGTGTTGTATATCTCTGCAAGTGACAAGTTACATAGTTTTCTGTGACGGATTGCCGTTTCACATTCAAATTAGGCAACAGTGCAACAGAATGCAGAGAAAAATTGAGTGGTACATCTGAACCTCAAACTTTTTACGAATGCGTTTTCCGCACCCAGAAGACGAAGATAGGCTGAAACTGTACCGAAGATTCCTTTTAATCGTTGTTTACATCTCTGAAATGACACAGAGAAAGGAATATAGTACTCTGAGGTAGCAGCATACTAGGTATGCCATCTTGATAATAAAAAAGAAATTTTAGGGTTTAACACCGCATCATCAAGTAGTTTAGTGTAGACAGAGCAAATGGTCGGGTTGAGAAAGAATAACCAAGGAAGCTGGCTGTGTTATCTCCAAAGCAATTTTTATCACCATGAATTCCCTGGTTCGCTTGAATCTCTTTGTTTCGATATCCGTACACTGGTATCGAACGGACACGAAATAAAAAATATATATAAGAAAGTGCAGTCCCTATTTTAGACAATGTGATAATGAAAAACGTTGTTTTTCCCTTGCGTCTAATCTTATGGTTATGATACGCATGGGATTCCAAAAATGAAATTCAGGCTGAACTAAACCAAAAATCCTTAAGCAAGACGTCAAAAACATCTGAGATAAGGGGTGACACACTTCTGAAACTGAGATATGCCCTTCAGAACCTATATTATAGAAAAGATGTGCCACAGAATTGTTTTGATTCATAGGAAATTTTGGTACCCATATTCCATACTGCACAGATCATGTAATCCAAAACTTCGGGTAGGAATCTAACAGTTGTGATCTAGCAGTCAGTAAATATCACATTAAGCTATACCTCATGAAATGGTTAGTTTCTCGGAATCATCAGTGTACAGGGGTAGTGAAAAAGTGTTTTCTGAACTTGCTACAATGAGTAACAATGGGACTAAATGTAGATAATTTCTGCGGATAATATGCAATGTATAGTTAATAACTTAGGTAGAGATTATTCTTCCAAATTCATAGTACTTTGCATGTCGTTATCTCGTTGATTGATGAAAACTTACTCGGCCTTATCTATAAAGCGTTTTGGAATATCAATACTCCAGGTTCTTGAAAAACACTAAAATACTCGTTAATAATTATATTTTTGAGCTTTGTTTGGAAATGGCTGAAAATTTGACCCTGAAACAATTTTCCACATTGCCCGAAAGAAGTACGTTTCAATGGGTTTTAATATCGCAGCAAGTACGTTTCAATGGGTCTTAATATCGCAGCCGATTGGTGTACAGGTCACTTAAAAAATTGTGGCGGAGGATCTTATTTATACCCTTGACGATCCCTTGATCCAGATTGTAATACATATTGTACTGACAATGAGCCTCAACATAAGAAAGAACCTTTTTGTCGATTAGAATGAGACCATTTGGGTCCACGAAAAGTACGTCAAAACGTTGGTTCACCTTCCTATGGACCCATACTTTTGCCATTCTTTGACTAACAGCCTGTTTCTTCGCTTCAGACCAAAACGATCCAGTATTTTTCCTTCCGTTTCCCGCTTGGTCAACTTTCAGTTTCTGTACTGTAGATCAAAATCTTAGCCTGTTATTGATATCTTGTTGTGTGATATTTGCCAGCTTTAGGCGTTTTATATTTCATGAATGCATTCCATTGTCTCCATTTCTACTGTAGGTTACAAAAAATAAACTATTTGCTTCTATACCTGGTTTCATTTCTTGCTATAGCAGAAAAAAAATCAGTCAGTGTTTTATAATGTTGTGAATGCCACTGTACGTTGTACAGTAATTTCTTGCCGCGCGGGGTAGCCGAGCGGTCTTAGATGTCTTGTCACGGTCCGCACGGCTTCCCCCGTCGCATGTTCGAGCCCTCCCTCGGGCATGGGTGTGTGTGTCGTCCTTAGCGTAAGTCAGTTTAAGTTAGATTAAGTAGTGTGTAAGCTTAGGGACCGATGACCACTGCAGTTTGGTCCCATAAGACCTTACCACCATACCAATAATTTCTTTGTTGTTTGAACTAATCGACCATGCACTTTAAACTGAAGATGTTTCTGAAACTTTTTCTTATCCCGTTGAATTGTTTCAAGTTTCCTTCTGGGCTGTTGTGGTATCATTAGTCAATACTGCAAGATCATTCACAATAGAAAGAAAGTGTCTCTCTAATTGTTCTCTACCTGTTGTAGTGATACATAAATTTTAAGATACCACAGAGAAGTGATTCTTCAGGCTTTCCCGGCGGATATGTTGTAAATAGTCTTCACGGGTGTGCCGCCGGATGATGTGCAAATCCCACAATATTTCCTCGGAGCAACTGTCCGACATCATCAGGTGGTTGAACCTCACTGGTGGCTAGGTACCACTGACAAGATCCGCATGTCGACGCCGCTGTATATAGAGCACGCGCGTGAAGATTGCGCAGGCGAGGGAACCACGCATGCGCAATAATCTGCAGATACATGGCGCCCGATGCAACAGCGCTCTGCCGGGAAACGCAGAGCGGTCGTTCTGCGCGTGCGCTGAATCTGTGTTTACTAACATGCTGCCAAAGTTATGACGGGTCTATTATCGAGAGCTCTTTGCGTTCTAGTCGTGGTTTAACAGCAGCCAATGAAGGGTTCTAGGCTGTACTCAATTGAAATCCCGCATCCTTGTTGATAAGGTTATCAACTGTACGGATATGTATTGCTTCCTTAATGACGCAATCCCAGTAAGAGGATGCTGGGGATAAAACTTCCGTCTTTTCATAAATCATGTGATGTCCTGTGTCCAGACAGTGTTCTGCAATTGCCGACTTCTCCGGTTGGCGTTGGCGTGTATGACGCTGATGTTCATCGCAACGTTCTTGTACTGTGCGACATGTCTGACCTATATATGCCGCCCCACACTGGCAAGGAATCTTGTACACACCACGTTTCCTCAGACCGAGATCATCCTTAACCGAACTTAACAGGTTTCTCAGTTTTTGCAGATGGTCGGAAAACCACTTTATGTCATATCTTTCGAGGGCTCTTCCGATTCTTGACGACATGGCACCAAAGTACGGAAAGAAGGCCAAGGTGGTGGGTGTCTTCGTATTTTCATTCTGCTCCATAGACTGAACTCGCTTGGGCCTGAATACACTGCGTATCTGTCTCTCAGAATAACCGTTTTGACGGAAGACTGTCTTCAAATGTTGCCTCTCACTCGCAGGCTTTCAGAGTCAGATACTACACGCGCTCTGTGAACTAGCGTACGTAATGCACTACCGCATTGTGCTGGATGATGGCAGCTTGTGACCTGCAAATATAGATCCCGGCCGCTTGAATCTGGAGCCATCTATCTGCAAACTTTTGCGCATGCGTGGTTCCCGCGCCTGCGCAATCTTCACGTGCGTGCTCTATATACAGCGACATCGAGATGCGGATCTTGTCAGTCGTACCTAGCCACCAGCGAGGTTCAACCACCTGATGATGTCGGACAGTTGTTCCGAGGAAATATTGTGGGATTTGCACAACGTCATCCAGCGGCACACCCGTGAAGACTATTTACAACATACCACAGAGAACTTTGCCCCCTACACGATGTATGCAATTGTTTCTCCCACAGCGACGCAAAAGTTTGAAATTTGGCTAAAAGGTGCCTACAATCTTCCTCTGTATAGGCACAAAAGTTTGGCGTCGTATGATGCCATCCATGGACACGGCGACGCTTCAGACAACAATGTGTTGACGCATGGGACAAAGTGGCCTAAGCTCTGAAGGTGATGTGAGGTGTAAGGTGGGTTAATGATTCCCAAAATTCATAACAATTCTACCCAACACCACCGTCGACGTGTCACACGTGTTACTTAATCACATTTAATCTCTTCTTTTGACACCTCTGCAATGGAGGTCAGAACCAAGACGCTGAGCATTGTAAGCATGTGGTTTTGGCATGGGGGCAACGGCATCGGTACAAGAGGGTTTCGTAAAGCGCGTCTGCAGAACCACCCCTTCTCTTGGTGTGTTGATTCCCACGCATTTGGCCGTCGATAAAGATAGTTTGCAGGGTGAGCAACAGGATGACATGTCTCGAACAGTTCAACCCTTCTCTAAGGATATCACGTGCCGGCAACCTCATTGAACGTGATGCCAAGCCTTTGGAGCGTAGCGTAATTCCAAGTTTTGCTCTGGTGTGAATGCTGGAAACACTAGGGGCTATTGAAACCATTCAACGAAATTTGAACATGACCTGTATGTGAAAAGCATGGGTATGCTTTATGAGCCCTCCTGTTTGGCATCCTCCTGTAGCGTGATCGTGGGTGAAGCGACATTGACAGAAGCGTAAAGAAAGTGGGAAAGGTCCATATAACAAGAGAGACTCGCTATCGCAACCCCGTCAGATTTAGTGGACAGCCAGTCAAAAACTGAACGCTGGTCAAGTATGAAAACAGGAAGAATGCGTACTGAACTGTAAAAAAAGAAGAAAAATAGAAAGAGTGAACGGTCCAAGTTCAAGATGTGCAGCATCGAGCGTACTGGAAGAACAACGGCGTCGTTGTTGTGTGGTTACGGTGATGGGCAGAAAAGCTGGAGATCCGTGTTCAAATCTCTTTCGTTCCTTTTTTTCATAAAATTATTAATTTTCCGTCCTGTCATTCACATGTATGTTGTCCTTCTGTAGTCTTGGCAATTGTCATACTATATATTCGTTATAGAAAATGAGTCATTTTGTGTGAATATGTTACCGTCCCAAGTAAATGTGATGAATAGTGACAGCAAGCGAAATACTGCGTAGAGCTCTGACAGAAGCGAAAACAACAAATAAATGGTGTGAACTATGCCACAAGAAAGGAATTCAAGAGTCAAAACTTCCAAAAGGGAACGCAAGAGTCCCATCATGTGGTACTTACGTAGATCACATTGGAAGTATGGGTACGAGGGAGATTTGAACACGGATCTCCCGCTTCGTGATCCAACACCGTGACCACACAACTACGACGTCCGGTCTGTCAGAATTTACTCGATGTTATACATCTTGAGCACGGACCGTTCTTTTTTCACAGTTCAGTAACCTTCCTGTTTCTATGCTTGATCTGTGTTAAGTTTTTGACGGGCTATCTAGTGGGCCATCTTACAACCAAATCTGAGGGGATAGTGATGGGGAATTTCCCTTGTAAGACCCGCAGTTCGAAGACACCCTTGGTGCAACCCACATTCCTTTGCTGAACATGTTAAGAATGTATCTTTACAGAAACAGCTAGTCACTGATAACTAGGCGCTGGTGTGACAGATATGACTTTCGATGTCCCTTAGATGTAGCAAGTGGCTAGCTAGCTCTAGTTCAGCAACATTGCGCCACTCATCTCAGGGGTTTCGAAATGGTTACCTATCTCGCTGGCGCCTAGTAATGACCGACTGGCTGTCCCTGTACAGGGGCATTTTTAAAGAGCTCAACAACGTCCTTAGAGAATAGTTTATCGTCCTGGGACGTCAGAGTGTCAAAGGTTGTCACGAGCGTAGTACTGTTGCTCATCGCACTGCAAACAGTCGTTTTCGACAGCAAAATGTGTGGGATTCAACACCCCAAGGGAAGGGGTGGCTTAATTGAGGTCATTTTGCAAGCCCCTGAGGCCTCTCCGTATCGATTCTGAGCGGCGGCGTGTCTGAAATGTTTTCCTGGGCCATTCATACGAAAACAGCACGACTGAAACGCTGGGCGACGTAGCTCTCACCTCTTTCGCGGAGGCGCAAAAAAAAAAGGGATGAAATGTGGTAAGAGGGGGTGAGATGACCCACCCATCGTGTGACACGCCCACGATGGTGTCGGGCTGAATTGTGATGAATTTTGTTGATAATTTTAGATCATTAATACACCTTGCACTTAACATGAACCTCAGAACTCTGGCCTTTTTTCGGATGAGTCCACAACTAACTGTATGAAGTGCCCACGAGCCAGAAAGTAACGTCGCAAGGCGCCACGCTTCTGCATCGTTACAGATGAGGGTTTCAGTCACCTTTGAACCAAATTTCAAACTTCTGCGTCGCAATGGGAAATTACGGGTTTTTAGTATGTGACCCTATCCATATATCTATCTGTTGAGTTTCTTATAATAGCTTTTTTTTTTGAAGAGAAATTAAAAAATGCTTTGTTTGTTTTTACGTGCTACGTTTACGTCGCGGAGATCTGATAAGAGAGTTTATCACGTGGCTGGATAAAATGTAAGCAAATCTCAAAGGTTAATTTTTAGGCTAATTACGCCGAATATCTGTCTTCATCATGTTGCAGCGTTGACTCCTTGTGTTGATGGAATAGTGAGGAGTACATAAAGCCCTTTTTGGTATATTAATATGCACACAGAGTAAACAAATAGCACTATTATCAGTAAATGGTTACTGTTTTCTTCTTTGTAAGAATCAGCCTGTATTTTGTACATAGCCACGGTCTCAAATGTCAGTTTTCGGCAAAATGGAATTAATTTTGCGTATTGTTATACAGTCTCTGCATTTTTCCTTTCTTCTTCTCGTGCGGAGATGGATGGATTTCTCTGCACGCAAATTTGGAAGTTTTTGGTTCCTCTGTTGTGAACGTTTGAGGTTTCACTTTCACCTTCTTTGCCGGACAGTGTGGCCGTGCGGTTCTAGGCGCTTCAGTCTGGAACCGCGTGACCGCTACGGTCGCAGATTACAATGCCGCCTCGGGCATGGATGTATGTGATGTCCTTAGGTTAGTTAGGTTTAAGTTCTAGGGGACTGATGACCTCAGATGTTAAGTCCCATAGCGCCCAGACCCATTTGAACCATTTTTTCACCTTCTTTCTTTTTAGATAGTGATCTGAGTAAATTTGTAATTCTCCTGACATGGACGTTGTTTCTGGGATAGCCTCTTGCTCAGTGATTGATTTCGAACTCACCAATGGCAAAGTCTAGTATTTCGTTGCGAGGGTTTATTCATGAAATGCAGTGACAAGGCTTTTAGGCTCAACATTATATAGAATTAAACTAGTCTTCATCCATTTTGGTTAATCCTCTCACGTGTTGGGTATTTTTCAAGCTTTTTCCTGGATTCATTTTGCTTTTCTAGCTAAGCAGTGAAGTAACCTAATAGTATCTTGGCATTATTTTACGGAATTTTTGACATAACTTCTAGTATAACCCATCCTTTACAGATTTTCTACTGGTGTCTTCTACCGCCTTCACTGAGAGGTATGTGAGTGCTCCATTTATTTATTTACTTATTGGCTTTCGGAACGTGTCCATATTGCCATCTTAACACTGGAAACGTTACCCAGCAGTTGGTTTTGATAGTTCATAGTATACATAAATTTAACTGGTACCATGGTACGGAGTAACATAGACTGAACGAAGGACAGATGCGACACAACACAAGTTTTACGTCTACATGTGGTAGTATGCCTTAAAAATCATACTGATAACACAATAAGAAACGATAAATCGTGTTGGTACACATTTTGGGTATTACCGATTCAGTCCATGCTAATGACTATGTGTCTAAATTAATGAGATAGTATCCTTTTGTAAGCCGTGTAAGAAATGTTTCAAAAGCTGTGGGTAGAGAATTGTATTTTTGTGCCGCTCTAGAAGTGTCCTCTAGACAGAACACCAGAACAGTACACATGACCGTGATTTGGGTAGTACAGCCATACGTATAGATACACCAGTATTTAGTATTCAGACACATACACACAAAAGCATTCGATTTGCAGCACAAGGAGCTATATTTTGGCACTGTTGGCGAACTCGTACAGGATTTTATACGTTGCTGTATCGTTGGATTGCAACAAAGTTTGGAGGCTGCTTGGGAACTGATGACCAAGAGCCCGAGAATTACATATAAGTATGTTTACGTGCTACGTTTTCCGAGGACACTGTGGAAATGTGTGGTTTGGTTCTTCTTCCCCTCCGCAAACACGAAGCGATGGGGCTTAAGTTGAGCCAGTAGAGGTGTTTACTGAACTTCAAATGATTACATTTCAGCCGTGCTATGACTGTCGCGAAGCTCCTCGAGGTTTCTATCTTATTATACCATGGTACTCTTGGAATCTTGCTATGAATTAGTGCGTAGTAACTGCCTTTGATTACTCTTGGAATCGTGGGATGAAGTAATGTGTGCCGATTGCCTTTGATTTTAGACGTCCTAGAGAATTCCTTGTGCTAATCCGATGCTTTGTGAGTATTTGTATCATTTCGGTGAGAGGCAGACTATCTTATCCATGTAGAAATATTTGCTTTGCTAGGACGCCTACTTGTTCATTTCCAGGTACCAAGAGTGGATTTTCATCATTACCATCACAATGTAGTGATAGTTCCACGGCACCCGAAACACAGGGTCAACAATTGGTGCAACTATGGGGTTGTATTATGATAGCTTCTTACAGTTGTAAGGCTGACATAACATCAGAAACGATGACTATTATGTCCGCTGTGGTAGTCGGTGCAAACAGCAGGGCTTCCAAAATGACAATCAGCTCAGCTGTTATAATAGTGGAGCGACGATCCATCTTATGTAGGCCTTGTCGTTTGCCTCGGGGTACCCAATGGGCACTACCAGAGCTGTCACTAGACTTGGACCCATCTGTGATGATGATGCTTGGTTCGTGGGGCGCTCAACTGCGCGGTTATTAGCGCCCGTAAAAATTCCAAACCTTTGCTCAGTCCAATCTCGTCACTTTCATGAATGATGATGAAATGATGAGGACAACACAAACACCCAATCATCTCGAGGCAGGTGAAATTCCCTGACGACGCCGGGAACCGAACCCGGGACCCCGTGCTTGGGAAGCGAGAACACGACCGCGAGACCACGAGCTGCGCACGACCCATCTGTGTACACCATGCACGCACCGTGATAGTGAGACAGGAGTTCCATTGCCGTTGCGCTAGTTGTGCCCTGGTTTTGAAACGATAAGCTAGTCTGCAGAGTCAAGTATGGTCCAGCAAATGAACTCGAAATTTGGAATAATGACTAACATCAGCTGCAGAATGGAATGGCGATAATGAAAGTTTATGTCGGACCGGGACTAGAACACAGATTTCCCGTTTATCGCGAGCGGTCGCCTTATAATTTGGCTGTCCGTGCACAAATCACAGCCAGACCCAAACTTCCACCTGTACTCGTACATGCGTTATGTGTATTCCCGTACAGGTCAGACGTTGTACTTGAAAATCACTTGCCCGGTATCGGCAGATAAATATGATATTGCAGTGCATATGTTATTCAGAAACACGATGCAAAATTCCTTAGGACACTCATGCTTTAAATTAACCTGAACCGTTGTCTTGTAACGTCCACCCAGACCAAACGCAACGAACTGTACCGAAAAAAAAATGGTAAGGCGAAGCGGGAAAGCGGGAAATCCGGGTTCAAGTGTTCAAGTCCCCGTCTGGCACAAATTTTGGCTGGCTTCATTCCATTCTGCAGCTGATGGTAGTCATTATTCGCAATTGCGAGTTCGTCTGATGTGTTTCGTTACTGCTGCGGTCACCGCAGCGCCTCTTACTTTGGACATGCTTGCATGTCCAAAAGAGCTTTGCATCCCAATCAGAATCACACAGGTCCAGTAATATCGTATTTCGTATGGCCTTTTACGCACCTTGTACCTTAATGCCTCCATCTCCATATATTCAATCACGACAGGTGGAAGTTGCTTCCTTAGCCAATATCTTCCGTACACACAGTATGATATTAATTTCCGGATTTGTTCCTCAAGGGACCCATATTCGTCGAAAGAGAGCAAGAGGAGAAACTTCTTGCAGAGGATTATTCATCGCATCTTCAACGATGGTTCATTCGCTTCAACAATTAATGCGTTGGCTGGGGTTCATATGGACGCCCCAGTAACTTTACGCAAACCTTTGTATTGCGAATTGTCGAATCGTGGCAGCTTGCTGTCTGACGCTGATCCGTAGCACATGAGTCCGTAATCGAAATGCATCCTGAGTAGGGTCCGCTGTAAAATCATCGCTGTCCGCCGACCAGAGGCCCCAACATACTCGATTCGTAGCTCTGACGAGATTGCATTTTCTTTGTAGTTGTGATATGTCGGATATGATGAGCGCATCTCAGTTTATCATAGATAAACATCCAAGATACTTTTTTCGGAACTGGAAAATTATGTTTTCACAGTTGCATGTGAGTGTTTATCAGTGCATAAATTTCGTTTGCGCACTTTATGGTGAATGTCGTTAGTCCGTTTCATATTTAAATACTGAACTCAGTATCTTCTCAATAATGACGAAGGTGACACGTAGTTGTTTTAGTATCTGCGCTGAGTGACAACGGTCCGGAATTGTCACCTTCTACACATCTATGCTAGCCGACGGTGGATCGACTACAAGCCGGTAAGCTGAACCCCAGAAGTGGAAACAAGTCTCGACGCCGAGTGAATTTACAGGGGAGTAGAGAGTCTGAATAGAGTGTAGAGAACAATCTCGCCGGAAAAAACAAAACGCGACCAGCGCGAGCGACTCGCAGACGAACCCACTGAAGCAGACACAGCGCGAGGCTAAAGGCTTAGCCCGCGGGCGTTGAAAAACAGAGATGCTGCCGGCAAGTAAACAGTTGGGCCAATGACTCTGCCAATGCTACACTACGCCTGTGCCCTGCGTGATAGTGGTGTGCGCTATTTCGCTGCGATAACCACGACAGTTCCTGCACATTCATGTCGATATCCACTGGCGGGGATATTTAAGCTGCGATGAGGTTCTTAGATTAAATTTGTGTGTTCCACTTTGCAAAAAAAAAATGTAGCTGCAATAATCCGTGCACGTTCGCTTGAAAATCTTACTTTTTATATTGGTATTATTAGAATTTTGTATATTTTAAATAAGATTTTATGTAGTTCGTGTAATTTTTCTTCTTGTAAGAGTGATTTGCGTTCACTGTCTCAAAAAGGTTTCTCACAGTTAGCAAGGCGTTGGTCCCTGTGTGTCAATACAGACTCTCCAGAATCCAAAGGCCTAGTTGTACTGTTATGAAGAGCGATGGATTAGCTACCAGCAAATATACAGAACGGATCTGTACCACGCTTCGTTGTACTTGGTTATCAAAGATGTTGGCGCTGGAGTGGTTAGTACCAGAACTTATGATTCTAGTCATACCCCCGGTGAACAAATGCCAACAACCTGTGCAAAGAAGTCTCCTCAAGTGCTAGAAAATATCCTAGAATCAGCTGAAGATGAAACCCAACACCTGTGTATAGCCACCTTTCCGTCGTTCTCACTTCATGGAAAAGTAAAATAGTTTGAAATGAAATATTAATCATTTAAAGTTTTGTGTATTAGTATCTTCTAGAACACTTAGAACATAAATACAGTTGTCCGCAACTCGTGGTCGTGCGGTAGCGTTCTCGCTTCCCACGTCCGGATTCCCGGGTTCGATTCCCGGCGGGGTCACGGATTTTCTCTGCCTCGTGATGACTGGGTGTTATGTGCTGTCCTTAGGTTAGTTAGGTTTAAGTAGTTCTAAGTTATAGGGGACTGATGACCATTGATGTTAAGTCCCATAGTGCTCATAGTCATTTGAACCATAAATACAGTTACCGCGAGGAACAGTCTTTCAGCAGTTGGAAATCTCCCATATTGCCGTTACTTTGAGCTGATCTATGCTTTTCAGTTTCAATATCATCAATGATTTAGTATATGTTTCATATTTAACACCATTCCATTGACAACAATGTTTTATAATTTACATTAACAACCACGCTGCTGCTTTGCAGTTTCATTTTCGTCCTTTCTATATTAAAACCATATCATAGTTTCAGTTTCCAGGAACGATTTGTCCGATTTACGCTTATTACCGAGAACATAGAGGGTACCTTTCACTGTCTCTCTTCTACTTTTATTTACATTACTGACGTTCTGTTACTCTCTACTGGAAATAACAGTAAGAAATGCGTATGAATTACAGTATTGCGGCTTTTAATATTGTTGGGAAACATTGGTGAGTTCTGTCAAAAACAACGCTGCCGCATAGAAGACTCATCTTCTGCAGCTGTCACGTGAAATATTTCCAGCTGGCTTTTAAGTTACTAACAATCGTGTCTTCAGCATGGAAACAATCCGCTGAACTTTGGCTATACTATTTCTCCCCAATATCCTCTCTGCCAGGATTGTTAGTCCCGCAAGTTATGCAGGGAAACATCTGTGACTTCTGGGAGGTAAGGTAGCGGTACTTGCGGAAGTAAAACAGTGAAGGCTGATCGTGAGCAGAGCCCAGATAGGTCAGACAGCGGAGCATTCGCCTGCTAAAGGCAGAGATTCCAGGCGTGTCGCGGTACAACACACACTTTTAATCTGCCAGATATTTTCCTAGCCAGTTCACGGCGCTCGTATAGTGCAGATCACCGGAGCAGTGCTGTGTTTGTTTACTTACAGGCTGCGAGCACCATTGAAGCGCGCAGGCGGAACTGAAACCTGATTCTGGAAACAATCCTATAGGTTGCATCTAAGCCATTTCTCACCTATATCGTTTCTTGCACAGGTGGTAGTCCAGAAAGGTATACAGGAGTATTTCTTTGATATTTTGCAGGCAGAAGAAGAGGTGTTAATGGAACTAAAGCGGTGAGGGATGGTAGTGAGTCATGCTTGGAAAACTCTATCGGTAGAGCACTTGGCCGCGAAAGGGCAAAGGTCGTAAGTTTGAGTCCTGGTCCTGCACACAGTTTTAATCTGCGAGGATGTTTCTCAAACAACCGTGTCTTTCAGAAACACTGGAAATTAAAACCAGAACAGCCGTTCCAAACGCGCTTCCGTCGCACTGTTAGCTACATTATCCAGTCAAAAGTATTTGGTCGCCCCTATGTAATGCGGAATTGGGCACTAGATGTCACGCGAGGCGGGCCCGCAATATACAAGGAGGCAAGGAGTAATGTGTTGTCATCAGAAGCAGTAAACGTAAAGTGGCTCGATCAGGAGAGCTCACAAGGAACATCCCCGTGAGTTCGAGGTCGCAAAAGACAAATGATGTTTACGACATTCGACGCCTCATACATTGTCTAACTCGCGACTAGAATATTGGCTGCCAATGGCAACAGGGGACGAGGCTGGAGGTATCCAATAGTGAGAACATTACGAGGCTACGGAACGCAGCTGAACTGCTTAGTCGATGAGTGACTCTCAATAGTGCTACAGTACTAGTGGTGCTGATAGAAAGCAGAGCAATGGCAACGATAAACGAAACAAACATTACGGAGCCGGCCGGTGTGGCCGTCCGGTTCTAGGCGCTTCAGTCTGGAACCGCGTGACCGCTACGGTCGCAGGTTCGAATCCTGCCTCGGGCATGGATGTATGTGATGTCCTTAGGTTAGTTAGGTTTAAGTAGTTCTAAGTTCTAGGGGACTGATGACCACAGATGTTAAGTCCCATAGTGCTCAGAGCCATTTGAATTCTGAACAAACGTTACATTATATTTACAATAACAGTTGCCGCAGTTGACGTTTCGTGAGAAAGGAACCCAATAAATTTCGCAGAGTGAGCAACAAGTGGCAAATGAAATGCGTTTCTACAAGGTGAATCAGTGGAATGTGGTGTCGTATACGCTCGACTGTGCGGATAATGTACACTCCTGGAAATTGAAATAAGAACACCGTGAATTCATTGTCCCAGGAAGGGGAAACTTTATTGACACATTCCTGGGGTCAGATACATCACATGATCACACTGACAGAACCACAGGCACATAGACACAGGCAACAGAGCATGCGCAATGTCGGCACTAGTACAGTGTATATCCACCTTTCGCAGCAATGCAGGCTGCTATTCTCCCATGGAGACGATCGTAGAGATGCTGGATGTAGTCCTGTGGAACGGCTTGCCATGCCATTTCCACCTGGCGCCTCAGTTGGACCAGCGTTCGTGCTGGACGTGCAGACCGCGTGAGACGACGCTTCATCCAGTCCCAAATATGCTCAATGGGGGACAGATCCGGAGATCTTGCTGGCCAGGGTAGTTGACTTACACCTTCTAGAGCACGTTGGGTGGCACGGGATACATGCGGACGTGCATTGTCCTGTTGGAACAGCAAGTTCCCTTGCCGGTCTAGGAATGGTAGAACGATGGGTTCGATGACGGTTTGGATGTACCGTGCACTATTCAGTGTCCCCTCGACGATCACCAGAGGTGTACGGCCAGTGTAGGAGATCGCTCCCCACACCATGATTCCGGGTGTTGGCCCTGTGTGCCTCGGTCGTATGCAGTCCTGATTGTGGCGCTCACCTGCACGGCGCCAAACACGCATACGACCATCATTGGCACCAAGGCAGAAGCGACTCTCATCGCTGAAGACGACACGTCTCCATTCGTCCCTCCATTCACGCCTGTCGCGACACCACTGGAGGCGGGCTGCACGATGTTGGGGCGTGAGCGGAAGACGGCCTAACGGTGTGCGGGAAAGTAGCCCAGCTTCATGGAAACGGTTGCGAATGGTCCTCGCCGATATCCCAGGAGCAACAGTGTCCCTAATTTGCTGGGAAGTGGCGGTGCGGTCCCCTACGGCACTGCGTAGGATCCTGCGGTCTTGGCGTGCATCTGTGCGTCGCTGCGGTCCGGTCCCAGGTCGACGGGCACGTGCACCTTCCGCCGACCACTGGCGACAACATCGATGTACTGTGGAGACCTCACGCCCCACGTGTTGAGCAATTCGGCGGTACGTCCACCCAGCCTCCCGCATGCCCACTATACGCCCTCGCTCAAAGTCCGTCAACTGCACATACGCTTCACGTCCACGCTGTCGCGGCATGCTACCAGTGTTAAAGACTGCGATGGAGCTCCGTATGCCACGGCAAACTGGCTGACACTGACGGCGGCGGTGCACAAATGCTGCGCAGGTAGCGCCATTCGACGGCTAACACCGCGGTTCCTGGTGTATCTCCTGTGCCGTGCGTGTGATCATTGCTTGTACAGCCCTCTCGCAGTGTCCGGAGCAAGTATGGTGGGTGTGACACACCGGTGTCAATGTGTTCTTTTTTCCATTTCCAGGAGTGTATATGAGAAGTACAATCATCACGATACATGCTTAAAAAGTGAAAGTGATAATTAAGCAGGTGTCGAGTCATATAGTTATTAATCCTTGTCGGACAGGGCAGCCACAAATCCCATCTCCAGTGAGACGTCGAAAAGGACAATCATTGTCAAACGGGCAGGTACTAAACATAATTAGTATCCGAAAGATCATCCGCAGCATAGTAAGAAAGACATTTATGAACAGATTTCGAATAATTCCGCAGCAATACGATCTTGTAGCGCATATGAAAAACAACGGTTATTCAAGGAAGGACTGGTATTTGCGCTTTTCAAGGATGTTCGATACAATTTACAGGACGTGCATGATAGTGTCGTACTACGTTATACACAGTAAGTGCGCGGGACGTAGATTACAGTGGTTTCAAGGGTAGCAGTTGCTGGTTGCATAACTTCAAACAGTGCTACAGAATTAGAGGACGTATGATAACGAAATTTCAAACAAAGCATCAAGCTGACGCTGCACAGCAAACTGCGGGATTAGCTCGAAAATTGTAAATGAAACAGACAATCTTATCCCATCGTTCAGTAAGGAATTTGTATTCAACTAACTCTGACCAATCCGGATTTGAAGAGGAAACGCATATGGAGGGAACCCTCGGAATTAGAGGTACCTAGAGAGTTGCATCAAGTTCAACTAACATCAGTACCTTAACGCATTTGTATACAACGACGCTGATTATTAATTTGGATGGTCCATTGGCTGGAAAGTTATTTATCGTGCTGCGTGAAGTTGGAGGTGGTCTGTGTCCTACGATTCTTTCTCGTGTGCTTGGCCTTGCAAGGGCAGTAGGCAATATTTACGTCACAGCAAGAAAGAGGGGAAATGGGCGTAAGAGAACTACTACTATGTTATGAGCACTGCTTTTGGCCAGTAGGTGGTCAAAATAACTTGGTTTGGCTTGATTCCTAGTCTGTGTTCACTCCTGGAAATGGAAAAAAGAACACATTGACACCGGTGTGTCACACCCACCATACTTGCTCCGGACACTGCGAGAGGGCTGTACAAGCAATGATCACACGCACGGCACAGCGGACACACCAGGAACCTCGGTGTTGGCCGTCGAATGGCGCTAGCTGCGCAGCATTTGTGCACCGCCGCCGTCAGTGTCAGCCAGTTTGCCGTGGCATACGGAGCTCCATCGCAGTCTTTAACCCTGGTAGCATGCCGCGACAGCGTGGACGTGAAGCGTATGTGCAGTTGACGGACTTTGAGCGAGGGCGTATAGTGGGCATGCGGGAGGCCGGGTGGACATACCGCCGAATTGCTCAACACGTGGGACGTGAGGTCTCCACAGTACATCGATGTTGTCGCCAGTGGTCGGCGGAAGGTGCACATGCCCGTCGACCTGGGACCGGACCGTAGCGACGCATGGATGCACGCCAAGACCGTAGGATCCTACGCAGTGCCGTAGGGGACCGCACCGCCACTTCCCAGCAAATTAGGGACACTGTTGCTCCTGGGGTATCGGCGAGGACCATTCGCAACCGTTTCCATGAAGCTGGGCTACGGTCCCGCACACCGTTAGGCCGTCTTCCGCTCAGGCCCCAACATCGTGCAGCCCGCCTCCAGTGGTGTCGCGACAGGCGTGAATGGAGGGACGAATGGAGACGTGTCGTCTTCAGCGATGAGAGTCGCTTCTGCCTTGGTGCCAATGATGGTCGTATGCGTGTTTGGCGCCGTGCAGGTGAGCGTCACAATCAGGACTGCATACGACCGAGGCACACAGGGCCAACACCCAGCATCATGGTGTGGGGAGCCATCTCCTACACTGGCCGTACACCTCTGGTGATCGTCGAGGGGACACTGAATAGTGCATGGTACATCCAAACCGTCATCGAACCCATCGTTCTACCATTCCTAGACCGGCAAGGGAACTTGCAGTTCCAATAGGACAATGCACGTCCGCATGTATCCCGTGCCACCCAACGTGCTCTAGAAGGTGTAAGTCAACTACCCTGGCCAGCAAGATCTCCGGATCTGTCCCCCATTGAGCATATTTGGGACTGGATGAAGCGTCGTCTCACGCGGTCTGCACGTCCAGCACGAACGCTGGTCCAACTGAGGCGCCAGGTGGAAATGGCATGGCAAGCCGTTCCACAGGACTACATCCAGCATCTCTACGATCGTCTCCATGGGAGAATAGCATCCTACATTGCTGCGAAAGGTGGATATACACTGTACTAGTGCCGACATTGCGCATGTTCTGTTGCCTGTGTCTATGTGCCTGTGGTTCTGTCAGTGTGATCATGTGATGTATCTGACCCCAGGAATGTGTCAATAAAGTTTCCCCTTCCTGGGACAATGAATTCACGGTGTTCTTATTTCAATTTCTAGGAGTGTATATAAAATCATATCCTTTATAGTAAACTATGCCTCTAGAATAGTTTGTGACACTACAGTTCATACCACCTGGAACTACTGGACAAATTCGATCTCTGGATTATTTTTCCGTGCCTATAAAACATATTATCGCACTATGTGCAACTTCGCCTTAAGGGACAGCCCGTTGGATGACGAACTTCACGATAGACTGTTACGCATTCGGCTGCATGCTATTACATTTCATCATTTCTCATCACCCCGTTACACCGACATGATTCTACATGCCTTCTTCAAGAGTGGATACCTAGCTGAACGTCCTGCACGGTTTGTAACTACCAAGGCGTTCGCCTTCGATCTTCAACCTTTTGTTAGCCTTCCCCACAGCATTTTCTGTGTGTTCCTTCGAATTTAAGTTGTTAGTAATTGTAATACCTAGGTATTCGGTTGAATTTACGGCTTTTAGATTAGACTGATTTATCGTCCGACCGAAGTTTAACGAGTTCCTCTTAGCACTCATGTGGATGACTTCACACTTTTCATTACTTAGGGTCAACTGCCACTTTTCACACCATTCGTTTTGCAGTTTGTTATGATCTTCTGATGACTTTATTAGTCGATAAACGATAGCGTCATCTGCAAACAACCGAAGACGGCTGCTCAGATTGTCTCCAAAATCGTTTATATAGATAAGGAACAGCAAAGAGCCTGTAACACTACCTTGGGGAACGCCAGAAACCACTTCTGTTTTACTCGATTACTTTCAATCAGTTACTACGAACTGTGACCTCTCTGATAGGAAATAACAAGTCCAGTCACATAATTGAGACGATATTCCATAGGTACGCAATTTAACTACGAGCCGCTTGTGTGGTACAATGTCAAAAGCCTTCGGCAAATCCAGAAATACGGAAACGATCTGAAATCCCTTGTCAATAGCACTCGCTCTTCATGTGAATAAAGAGCCAGTTGAGTTTCACAGGAACGATGTTTTATAAACCCATGTTGACTGTTTGTCAATAGACCGTTTTCTTCGAGGTAATTCATAATGTTCGAACACAATATATGTTCTAAAGTCCTGCTGCATATCGACTTTAACGATATGGGCCTGTAATTTAGTGGATTGCTCCTACTAACTTTCTTGAATATTGGTGTGACCTGTGCAACTTTTCAGTCTTTGGGTACGGATCTTTCGTCGAGCGAACGGTTGTATATGATTGTTAAGTATGGAGCTAATGCATAAGCATACACCGAAAGGAACCTAACTGGTATACAGTCTGGATCAGAAGGCTTCCTTTTATTCAGTGATTTAAGTTGCTTCACTACTCCGAGGATATTTACTTCTACGTTACTCATGTTGGCAGCTGTTATCGATTCGAATTCTGCAATATTTACTTCGTCTTCTTTTGTGAAGGCATTTCGGAAGGCAGTGTTTAGTAACTCTGCTTTGACAGCACTGTCTTCGATAGTATCTCCATTTCTATCGCGCAGAGAAGGCATTGATTGTTTCTTGCCGTTAACATGCTTCGCATACGACCAGAATCTCTTTGGATTTTCTGCCAGGTTTCGAGACAAAGTTTCGTTGTGGAAACTCTTATAGGCATCTCGCATTGAAGTCCGCGCTAAATTTCGAGCGTCTGTGAAAGATCACCAATCTTGGGGATTATGCGTCTGTTTAAATTTGGCATGTTTGTTTCGTTATTTCTGCAACAGTGTTCTAACTCGTTTTGTGTACCAAGGAGGATCAGCTCCGTCGTTTGTTAATTTATTTGGTATAAATCTCTCAATTGCTGCCGATACTATTTCTCTGAACTTAAGCCACATCTGGTCCACACTTATATTATTAATTTGGAATAAGTGGTGATTGTCTTTTAGAAAGGCGTCAAGTGAATTTTTATCGGCTTTTTTGAATAGGTATACTCGTAGCTTATTTTTCGAAGATTTGGGGATTAGAATATTCAATATCGCTACGAAACCTCTGTTCACTAATCCCTGAATCGGTTTTGATGCTTGGAAACTGTTCGTGGACCATAACATTCCTGAAATGGATAGGTTTGCACAGAGTCCCGAGAGCGAGGTGGCGCAGTGGTTGGCACACTGGGCTCGCATTTGAGAGAACGATGGTTTAAATTCGCTTCCAGCCATCCTGATTTAGGTTTTCCATGATTTCCGAAAATCGCTTCAGGCAAATACCGGAACAGTTCCTTTGAGAGAGCTTGGTCGACTTTCTTCCCCATCCTTCTCTATTCCGATGGGGCCGATCACCTCACTATCTGGTCCTTTCCCCCAAATCAACAAAGCATCCAAGGCCCCTAGCTGAAGGCGAAGGAAAACCTTTCGAATGAGAGAGGACGTCGAATTCGTTCCAGACCTCAACGACTAGAGCACCATCTTTCTGATTTCGGCTCTGGAGGAAAAATGGGCTGTTGTCATTCCTCCACAGGCATTCAGACAGCTGGCCTAAAGGCGAAAGGTGGACACAACCTACATTAATGCCTCCTAATAAGTATCCAGATAATTTTGATCAGATAGTGGTTATCGGATTACCGTGATGGCATAGCTAATCATCAGAGCCTAAATTTACAAGAAACAACGATAGAAGGGTGGGAGTACATCTTATCATCACTGGAAACGTGGCGAGCATCTGAATTAAATTGTATATTCTTTACGGCATCCTACAAAGCCAGGACTTTGTGTGTTTCTGCTCGAGTTCGCACATATGGGAACCTTTCTTTATCAATGGTTCACTTTGAACCCATTCTGAAGGGTACGGTAACACTAAATTTCATCATTTCTTTACATTTTATTTCCACATTTATGGAAACTTCAGAAACAGTCCTCCACAGAATACGGTTATCACATACGTCTTATGCAAGGACAGAGAAACAAAATGACTTCTATTTCCATCAGAAAATTACTAGTAGAATGTGGACGTGTCTCAATTATCAGAATGCTCCTTGAGTGATTTTTCATGCGCACAGAATCTGGTGATTAGGAACACTACGTCGTAATGGTTGTTTTCCTAGCCATACTGCGGTGACATGTCTGTTCTGTCGGTATGTTAAATGTATACCATGAGAACTAAAGGCACCCCATTACTGGGAATCACCACTCGCAACCACGAAGGCGTACTGTGTAAATCGAGCACAATCAGCAGCTACGTGCTATTCCAAACGAAACTGTTATGTCTCCGAGTTTAACCTTCTGCTCTTCGTTCTACATTAATTAACAGCTTTCCCAGAGTACCTAGAGTAGGTTTTGTGCGGTATAATCATCGGAGGAGTAGTAGAATATTTTACAAAACGCCTCCTATTGATAAATATAAGTTATACTGATAACTCTAGAATTGATATTGTCCATATTGAACTGCGTTGTGGAGAATAACTGGTAAGGCATGTCACAGCATTTTTTAATTTTTTAGTTTTTTATTTATTTTTTACTTTGAAAGCCCTATTATTCCGCAGCATATTTGACTTGCTTACTGTAGCGGCTTAGACAAAATATACGAAAATATTTGTTTGAAAAAGTTATTAAATTTCCACTACGGAGAAATGTCTGTGTACTTTACTGAGAGCACTGGCTCGTTCGCAGAACTCATAACGAGATTGTATGGTCCGTTTACCACTCTACACATCTGTTGCTGCACTTTGCATAAACAGTTTCAACATTTAGGCAGCTTTTCAGCAAATGATATTACGCTAGTCGCGTCGTGTAGCGAAGAGGCAATGCATATTTCAGTATGGCCTCGTTGGTTGTACTAATGCATGCGAATTTTATCATATCGGAGTACACTATAATAGTATGTAATTATTAATTTATGGTGCTGTGTTTTAATTATAGGCAGATATTATATATTACCAATAGTCACTAGGATATGGTAATAAGACTTCATGCAGTTTTTTCTATTTCTGCCTGAATATTTTAGCCTATTATTAAGACATGAGAGGTACATTGCACAACTATGAACGGTAGCGCGTATATAAAATGTTTTGTCCTTCAGTATCGCAATGAACTAAGAATACGCTCATCGTTATGATACATCATGGTGACTTCTAAAGATAGTATTATTTTTTTGTCAAAAACTTGTTATCCACATTAAATGACTAATCCGTCGGTTCATGGTAGAATATTTTGTACATTATGAATGAAGAAACACACTACACCTGTGAAATATTCTACAATATTTACGGCTGTTACGCTCTCATCAAGTGGTAAGATGAATATGTGTGGCTTTGAAATTTCTATGGGATAAAAGATTTTATACTAGTGCAACCACAGAGTACCTCTGTTGGTTTACAGAGATGACAGTTGTTAATTATTAACTACAGCGATAGGGGTTATTCAACTAAAAATGCAGTATAAAATATTTTGCTAGATAACACATGGGACACATCAAATGCTGAACTACATGATACTCTACAACAGTTGTTCTGTAAGAGCTGTAAACTGATTTGTGAAATAATAAGTATTATTGACAATTACCAGTACGCAAGTATCGTGTATTTTTTCATTCATAAACTTCTTTTTCCGAGATAAATGTATCTCTGGTTTAAGCTCATGTGTCAGTGCTTGCAAATTTCCTTTTGGATGGGATCTGTATTCAGCAAAACGCTTTTTTCTTCTCGTACCCAGACATGTTTCAGTTGGTTTTCCTTTCTTTCTATTAAAGAACGGAAACTGCTCTTTACTGTCTGTACATATGTAGATTCGAGTTTTTAAGGAAGTACTCACTAATTCGAAAACAAGCAAGATATTTATATCTACCTTGTTACCAAATGCTGTGTTATTCATGGTTTTTTATGTTTTCACTACAGTCGTTTTTCTTTCACAGTGTGCCATCTACAACCCTACAGAATACAGAACTTAATGTGGGAAACTGATTTACATCGAAAGTTTACGACATGGGTGTTAGGGTTAGGCCAAACATGAACTAATTCTATACTGATGATTGTATGCGTGTAGCTCAGCGTGATCTAACCGTTTGTGAGAGCAGAGGATAGAGTTGCGTTGCAGATAATAGTTTATTCGTTCATTACATCCTTTCCTTCCACTATGCTTTTTTTTGTATTTGGTGCTTTTTCGTAATCGTTAGTTTTGCAGCATATGATAATCCTTACGTCAGAATTTATGTCTGCTGGTTTATGATTCATGTACATACGGTGCTCAGCGAATGTAGAATGACAGCTGCTACTCTTTAGCGCTCTTTTGTGTTCAGTGTATCTAACATTGAAATTTCCGCTTGTCCATTCAATATATACCAATTTTCAGACCTAAACTGTCAGTTTGTTAATATCAGATATGTTGTGTTTTTCTGTGCTCGTGTTGGCTTGTCCTGTTTTCTCTGTACATAATTATTTTTTCTGAAGGTCACTTTTTTGAAATATTAGAAAAGCATAGTTAGAGTTCTACTTCTGAAATTGTCGGTTCAGTTTCTCATAAAAACATATGGCAGAAGTTTCCATGAAGATACGTCATCTACTTTTGAATTATTAGGGAAAAACCAATTTTCGTACTTAATTTTGTGAAACGAGTGACATTAACTAATCCTTGTTATTGAGCTACAAAGCGAAGGTGAAACCTCTGTATTCGTTATATCTAATATGAAGCTGTAAATTTCTTTTGTTATCAGGACTGGTTTCGGGCTCTCATAAGCCCATCCTCAGGTGTCGCTACTGTGCTGTCTTCCCCGAGCTCTGCAGTGGACGTGTACTAGGCGCGGTTTGATACCTGTGAGAGCAGAAATTGTTCTGCGTTTATAGGTATAAAACCACGCTTAGTACACGTCCACTGCGGCACTCGAGGGCTGCAGCACAGTTGTGACACCTGAGGATGGGCTTATGAGAGCCCGAAACCGGTCGTGATAATAAAAGAAATTTACAACTGAAGCGGTATTTTCAACCTCTAGTATTCTAAACATAAAATTCAACAGAATACGTCTTTCACATAATGTAATATGTAAATTTATAGATGTCAATGTAAACAATATCTCACCTGCAGCTCAATATGCCAAGTACAAAGGCGAAACAAGAATTTAGTTGCTACCTACAAAGAAGCAAGAAGCCAATGTTGAACAATTTAAAATTCATCTACAACTAGGAAATCACTTCCGAATCTCTGGAATAATTAATGACATCATGAGTGCAGTCGAATTAATTACAAAAACACTAGTAAATAAAATGGGGAAAACAAGAAAAAAACTAACTTTTGGGGAAGAGAGATAGAGTTACGTCTACGTTGTTCTTAACTGGTAAAGTAGTTTGATTTATGTGCGGCTAAGAACATATGAGACACTAACTTGAAAAAAAAAATGTTTAAGCGCTAAGATTTAAGGAAGGAAATATCGTGTACAGAAAAATAATGGTGATTTAAATAATTAAATAACTAGTTAAGGATGAATGCAAGCGGTGAAGGCAATTTTTCTGAACATCGAACTTGTTTCAATTTTCTCCAGCTTTGTGATATCCGCTTACAGTTAGACAAATTTTAAAGACACTTTTAACGATACTTTCTTTGCTGCATTAGATATAGGTTATTTGCATGTTGCAAACAGCGTAAAAAAATAACCTAAGTGGCCAACATGGACGTTACAACAAGTTTACAATTAGTTCAGCGCAAAATGTAGTAAGTTCCGTAAATTTCAATATCAAGGGAACGAAAGAAACCTTGTGTCAAAATAGGTAAGGCACTACGACACTAGTCACATTGAGGAAGAGGGAGAGCCAAAAGAGCGTTCATACATTGGATTCCTAAATCACTTAATACGAGGCCACAAACTACGAGTACTTCCCGTCCTCATCCTTGGCTAATTTTTTTCTTTTTCGGACACTGTGATTTCGATTTTCTGTGGTTACCTTACATCAGTTAATGCTAATAGCAGTCTCGTTAGATACGGCCATGGCCGATTCCTTCACTCACCTTCCTCTAATATGGTTACTACTCTACCTCTAACGAGCAAGCTGCCAAGAAAACATTAAACGCTAGCCATATTCTTAAATTAGTTACAAAAACGTAGTAGATACAGCACTTTCAAGTCTTTGCTGAAACTTTTTGCAGTACTGATAGTTCAACAGTTTGTATCTTACACCGATAAGGGTTATTCACGGGTAGTGTAGTTCATTGCTTCAGTCACTCTAAGGCACAAGTGTTAGCGTCCCTCTAGTTGTTGAAAGATCGTCATTAAGCGTTTCAATTTTAGGTGTTATCAACTCGGGGCTAACTTTCGATTAATGTATTTTATGGGGTGGGATGGATTCAACAGCAATATGAACTACTTGGTAGCTTTTTATAATCATGAATGAGAAGTATCATACAAAGGGTAGTCTGTAATTTTAACTATCCATGACAAGTGCAGATATATTTTATGTCATAATGCAGAGAAAAATATATCTTTATTAATGCGGGAGTGGTGCTGTTATTTCCTTTCCAAAGATGTGCTTCAGGGAAAAAGTTGCACTAAAACTTAAGGTTCCTTTATCATGTTGTACCTAGTATTACCAAAGAAGGGAAATATTATTTGCCACCATAATTTTTTTTCTGAACTCGACACCGCTTCTCGATTTCTGCTTTTCAACAATATGTTCTGTTAATGGTAATTCGTCGACATTTTTAAAGTCCTTATTGGAAAAGTTGAATGAATTTCTACGTGTTTATTTTCTACTTGTAAATCTGTATTCTGGTTACTTACGTTATGTTCACCTGCAGATCTTCCAGATAAGAGATGTTGATGTTTCGGAGATACTTCTCCATCTGAAAAATGAAAGACGGAAATATTTTCAAATAAGATGATCATTATGTTCTTGGGTGGGCAAGTATCTATAATGAAGAGTTGTAGAATATACACATTTGTTTATTTGATTTACACTTCAATGTCGAACGTTTCACGTGGAAATAAGTCATATAAGTAAGTCTAGTTTTACGACGCTCACTTTACGCGTACAAAACGCAATACAGTCACATAGTTTCGACGCTTATGAACAGCTACTACGAAAGCAACCCGAGTGCGGTGCTGATTTTGTCAACGAAACAGCACTATTATCTTGTCGTTCAGGAGACATCTGATTATTCGTCATATTATCATTGTTTCTCTAACATTAAGTAGCTTCTGCAGTGAAGAGTTTTAAATATTGTAGGTAACTGGTTTACTGAAACTATGGAAATGTGTGGCAAACTATCGAAAAAGTATGACATATACACAAACTATTCATAGTTTAAAATGTTTCAGAAAGGAATCTATCGAGGTTTTTACCTGTTGTTTATTATTTCGAGTATCTATTATAGGAAATACGTTTCAAGGCATAACGATGACATATCTCCTGATTCTACAGAAAGAGAGCTAACTGTACAGCAGTCTTTCATATGGTGATCGGAGTTATTTTGTTGAGTGTTTTGATATAAGGAATCCTTGGTCCCTACTTGATCCTGACATTTGGCCTGTTGTTCCTATTTCTGTGGTTGGAACTGAATTTTATGGGGAATTCACATCAATTGGAATACGAGTAATAAAGAACTTGTGTATCGCCACACGATGTTGCTGGGAGCACCACAAGGTTTCTTTCAGTTGTATCTTCACAAGACACTGCATTCAGACAGTGAAACAACATTGTTTCTCATGAGTACAATGCTTCACAACACAGCTGCTGTGGCAGTCCCATCAACTGGTAACTCTCCAACTAGTACCTCCATATAATCCCAAAGAAATGTCATCGGTGTCTCGTTTACTGCACGAGCTGGCTACGGAATAGGACCAATCCATTTCTGCCCAAATTCAATAGAAATATGATTCATTACGCTGATAGCAAAATGTGTCTACGCTCCACCATTGCCGGCCGTGGTGGTCTGGCGGTTCTAGGCGCTCAGTCCGGAACCGCGTGACTGCTACGGTCGCAGGTTCGAATCCTGCCTCGGGCATGGATGTGTGTGATGTCCTTAGATT
Source organism: Schistocerca gregaria (assembly GCF_023897955.1). NCBI lineage: Eukaryota > Metazoa > Arthropoda > Insecta > Orthoptera > Acrididae > Schistocerca > Schistocerca gregaria. The sequence continues at coordinate 597,633,673 of NC_064931.1, read as the reverse complement.
AGTTAGGTTTAAGTAGGTCTAAGTTCTAGGGTATTTATGACCACAGCAGTTGAGTCCCATAGTGCTGAGAGCCATTTGAACCATTTTTTTGCTCCACCATTTAAAACTTTGTTGTTGTATCCTATTTTGTTTCACAGATATTCTGTTTAAAATTGGGCACAGTCTTAAAACAAATCAAGTGCTTCAAGACCGTGATGTAGTGCAGGACAGAAAGAAAGTGAGCATCGGTCGTAATCTGATCTGTACTTTATTGCAGTTCTAGATTTTTTTAACTAACAGCGCAGCTGTCGTCAGCCAAACCGGCTGATGCCTGTACATGCCAGAGTTATATTCTAGTATGTGGCGTTATCACTATGCTGAGTCTACATGACTACCTATAACGCTTCGAAGATAGCTGAAATAAAAAAAATACAGATGATATAACGAACTATGCTGACCTTCCTTCACTCTTAAAGAAAAATTCTTAGAATTTCAGTTATTGAACAAATCACAAGAATTGGTAATCTCTTTATGCAAATGCATAAAAGTTTTTTATAATAGTAATAATAATAATAATAATAATAATAATAATAATAACAATAACACAAAAGCAGCATTATTATACATATGTAATGCGGTTGCATTGTAAAATAACAAAGTGCTCAAGACAAATATACAGGGTGACCATAGCTAAAGTTCCAGTCTTAAAACACTGTAGAAAGGCAACCACAACTCAGAATGACGTAAAATTTGAACTGTATATTCTTGACAAACGGGGAAACGACATAGAACTAAAAATGCAACTAAAATATGACGAATAGAAGCTCCTGTAAACGTCAGAATATGCATACAAATAGACGCGTGCCACACGGCTGTTCCGTAGTTTGCGTCCGAGACGCCTAGCGTGATTGTCTCCGCGAAGGGTCGTGTGCTACTTGTAAAGCTCTTTTACAAGAATGGTGACTATGCGCCACAAGCTCTGCAGAAGTTCCGGGTACTCAAAGGTATGAAAAAAGGCACTGGTCCGATGCCTGCTAAGGGGCTGGTAAAAATGATTATAAAATTCGAGGTGACGTGCAAACGTGCAGTGCACGGGGAATTGCCCGAACGTTGAACACTCCTGCGAGTACGGTGCACAAAATCTCACGTAACATTCTGCATTACTGTACATACAAAATCACACATGTTCAACAGCTGCTCCCTGTTGACCTAAAAGCAAGATAAACGTTCGCTCTCGAATATCTTGCTCGCATGGAAGCTAACAATGAACGGCCATGAAACATTCTGTCAACAGGCGAAGCCCATTTACATCTCGAAGGACAAGTCAATATGCAGAATTGCGGAATATGAGTAACGGAAAAATCTGGAAGCACATCAACCGGTACTACTTCATTCTGCAGAGATAACTGTCTGGTGCGGGTTGACGGCGGCGTTTACCGTATTGCCGTATTTCTTCGAGGAGATGAATCCTACGGGTCCTGTTATCTGTAGCGTTCAAGATAAATGCTATGAGAGTCTTCTGTGCACTAATGTCATTCCAATTCTTCAACAGCCTGGATGTAGGGGTAGGATCATTTTATGCAAAATGAAACTCCTCTGCAAACTGCGCAAACAGTAAAGCGGCTGTTGAGAGGCATTTCGGAAATGCTGGAAATATCAGCCGTCGTTTCTCTACACGTGATTTTAATCCTTGTGACTTCTGGGTGTGCGATTATCTGCAAGATGTTACGTGCTGTGCTCCAATCACGAACATAGCTGAATTGGAGGAAAGCACTGCAGAAAGCAATCTGAATGTGGCCTCCAAGACACTAAGAGCTGTTGTGGAATATGCTGTTTCTCAATTTCAAGCTGTGATAGACTATGGTGGACAACATGTTGAACATGTTTTGCACCAGTATCATGACAATTAGAAACCGATGAAACCGATGTCATTTTGCTTTTTATGCGGGTTTTGCCACCAGGAAAATTTAAAACCCAGATCATTTTGCTTTTTACGCGGGTTCTTGCCCCAGGACAACTGAAGACTGATTTTTCCCATCCGATATACGAACTTCCCTTGGCGGGAGGGCTTCCATACTAACAGTCATTCACATCGAACAGCGCTCATGGTGTAATGATCAACTCAAACCATAGCAGTTTTTTGTTTGTTCCATGACGTATCCCCTTGTGTCAATAATATGCTGTTCCAGTCTGACGTCATTCTGAGTAGTGGTCCTCTTTCATCCGCGTTTTGATACAGGAACTTTATTTTAAGGACAAACAGTATATGTAAATTTCCAACACAATATTGCTATTCTTTGCGTGAAGTTTGGACACATGCAGGTGACAGGGGCTTTGGCAATATCTCTGTTAGAGTTTCCACACAAGTTCGTCTTACTGCCATTTTGTGATGTGCAGAATTTACACCTTACCAGTTTTGCAACTTTTCCTTTTGTTGTAAAGTGTCAGAGAGGTTTTGTAGTTATTCACGATAAACTTAGTGAATCGTTGAGTTTTAGAAAGGCCGTTCTTGATGCACTATTGCAAGAGCTGTTACACCTGCAGTATATCGCAGTGGTTAACGTTGCTTTCTCGCGAGCTTTTTGTCGCCCGTTTAAACCTGCACACCGCCATTTATTTGTTATTTAGTATTCATCATTGTTCTTGAAACATCGTATGTTGTAATGTTTGCATATTCTGAATACTGAACGTTTGTACAAATATCAATAGTCCTGAATACTTCATGTTTTCGTATATAGGAGGTCAGTTCACTTTAGTTCTGTTCTGTTCTGTTCTGCCTGTACATTGGTGTCAGTAATAAATGTGCTTTCCATTCTAAGTGTTGTACTTCACTGACGACCCTGTCTGCGAATCTAGACTTGACTGTGGTTTCGACATGACATCGTTGGATGGAAACGCTGGGTACTACAAAACACCACCACCGACGTTGCAGTTAGGCAACGTAAAACCGGTCGCCTACGGAGACACGAACCAGAATACAAACAATACATCGTTCCTAAGATCGGAATATTCAGGAGACAAATGGATTCCAAAACAATAGTAATCCCGCTGCACATCAGGTATCCAATAAGCGGAGCGTTTCTAGGTGCTTCAGCCCGGAACCGCGCCACTGCTACGGTCGCAGGTTCGAATCCTGCCTCGGGCATGGATGTGTGTGATGTCCTTAGGTTAGTTAGGTTTAAGTAGTTCTAGGTTCTAGGGGACTGATGACCTCAGATGCTAAGTCCCATAGTACTCAGAGACATTTGAGCCAGGTATCCAACAATGTTTTCCGGAGGCACTGGTTGGGACCTGACGAAATGGCTAAATGAATTAGACCGAGTCGCAAAGATACTGACGGAACAAAAAGTCGCAACAACAAAAAAATAACTAATATAGAGTAATGAAACTTCGGAGATACATTTGTCTCGGTAACATATTAAAGCGATTAACATTGCAAGATCATAGGTTAATGTAAGCATTAGATACGAAATTGAAAATTTAAAATGGGTGTACATTAATAACCAGTGTAAAGGCCAGAATGTTGAATGCAAGCATGCAAATATGCATGCACTGTGTGTGTTTTACAAGTGCCTGATGTCATGTTCTTCAATGTATTTCCTTGCCTGCTGCAATTCGTCGTTCACAGATGACGTTTTATGGCGGAGTTCACAATCATACTTCTATTATCATCGTCTCAGAACTGTTCATCTGTTGAACACTGTTCGTAATACTGTTATATCCTTAAGCATTAAGGTCTTCCTAAGTACAGTAATGGGATAACACCGTAACCAAGCTAAACACCTCATTTGTGCTTCACTATTTCACTACGCATGAATGCAGGTAACGTTCTCAAGACATTCGCCAAACCCAAGAACTTCCCTCGGATTACCTCAGGGTAAAGCATGATTAACCAATGCAAATCACTAGTTTACAGTCATCCACTGTCCAGTGGCGTTGCTCTTTAGACGACATCAAGCGTCGCTTAGACTTGACTACAACAATGCGTGGCATATGACGAGCTGCTCGACCGTTACACCCCACTTTTTCAACTCGGCGCCCAGTCATTGTCCTTGTAGAAATGCTTGTAGCACTTTTAAACTGACGAGTGATTTCTTCCGCTAATTTCATGCGATTTTATACAATCAAACTCCGCACTGCTCGACGTCCTTTCCGCCAGTACATGAGGTCTGCCTGGTCTTTCTTTAGTTGCTGTTATTCCTTCGCGTTTCCCTTCCACAATCGCATCACTAATAATCGACTTGGACAGCTTTATAAGGGTTTAAATATTCCTAATGGCTTTCTTACTCAGGTGATATTGAATGGCGGTTCCACGTTCCAAGTCACAGAGGTTTCCAGATAGACCCATTTTGCTGTTACTGCTTATCTTCTGATAACACGGTACTCCTCGCCTTCTTTTTTACTGGCGGCTCTACCTTTTATGGCATCCAGTGGTCAGGTCTACATTACATATTAGTTCCGGAATATTTCTGGTAAGATACTACACGTCACATTTGTTCTCTAATTTATTTCTTATTCAATCCCCCAACCCGTGGTATTTAATTTTCAGTTGTTGTATAAACGATTCTTTAAAAGCTCTGTGTTTGTCAGTTATTCTGGTGGTTGCATACTACTTCCTTGTTTACGTTTACTGCAGAAAGACAGGTATGTTGCAGAAGAGGTCGTAAATACCATTGTGTAGCATTATTTGTTGAAAGAGCAATTTTTTTGTTGCTGACAGACTGTTGACTGTAGCAGTTATCAAATCCTGTCTTTCATAACTATAATTCGTATATTACAATAACTTTTATCATAATCTTAGTTAGAGATTTATTTGTCATGGAGAGTATTCGGGATCTAAGTTTCAACATTAAACCAGTAAAATGATCCACAAAATTCTCTGTCCTCGGAAATCCATGAGTGTGAAAATGAGAAACAAATCAGCTGCTTATAGTATTTGCATTGATGTATGAAATTAAATACTTGACAGCATATAAGTGTAACATGGTAGTGAAACTCAGAATGGATACAGCCATATCTGTGTGCTCCGACTGTGAGGTCAATATTCTGCGATATATGTTCCAACGACTTCACCTGTATCCTGTAAGAGGCAACCACGAGCACATGGACCTAGTCTCTGAGGTAATGAAGGAAATAAAATCAGCTACCTCACTATCATGAAATCACTTCGTACCACGCTGTGTTCTAGTATCTACCCACTTATGCTTTGTGCACGTGACCAGGAAGCTTACTATATCTCGCCTGGAAAACTCTTTGGAGTGTGAATACACAGTTTATGATGGACTTGCATGACCACAGACTATCAGGACTTTTCTCTTATGTGTACACCTACAGCCGGCCGTTGTGGCCGAGCGGCTCTTGGCGCTTCAGTCTGGGACCGCGCGACCGCTACGGTCACAGGGTCGAATCCTGCCTCAGGCATGGATGTGTGTGATGTCCTTAGGTTAGTTAGGTTTAAGTAGATTTAAGTTCTATGGGACTGATGACCTCAGATGTTAATTCCCATAGTGCTCAGAGCCATTTGAACCATTTTTGTACCTCTACAATTTTAAAAGAGCGTGGGGCAGACAGATTTTTTGAACTGTCAGGTAATAATTGTGTATCCATCATTACTGTGTAATAGAGAGTATTTGCTGCACTTTAGCAGGTGTATTAATATTAATGTCAGGCGATAAAGTAAACGGTTTGCTATTTGGGTCATACTGATTTGAGCTTCGCATATGTCAGAATTACTGTTTTGGACAAAATTATTATGAGCAATAATAAACATTTCTGGATCTCAAACAGGTCTCGCAATTAAAAACAAAATCAGTGACTTTACAAACTTATCTCATTTTAAAATAAATACAGTTCTAAATGACCGTTGCTTCTGCGTCAATTAGACCTGAACAGAATAGGAGGCTTAAACTACATCTACATGATTATTCTGCAGTTCCCATTTAGCTGTTTGCAGGGGGTTCATCGAACTACTTTCAGACTATTTCTCAAAATATTCCACGTTCGAATAGTACTTGTAAGTACAAAGGCTTCAGTCTTTCTGTGAAAACTCTGACTACTCTTATTTTACTACGATGATCATTCCCCTCTATGCAGATGGGAGTTAAAAAAATATTTTCGATTTCTCTGAGGGGCTAAGAAAAATTGCTTTTCACTTTCTGTCCGATTTAAAAATTCTGTATATGCAAAATTTATTTGTATTGAAATGATTTTGCCTACTTTTTATCCATGTGCGTGTGACATGTCTCAAACTAGTTCCAAAATTTAATCAGGTTACAACAGAGACACACGATAAATTTCAGGTTTTTTTCAGTTTATCTTTACCTGAATATATTGTTTCGCCCTTTGTACATCTCACGAAAAGCCCGTGAAGTTAAAAATTAGAGAGTTTCGGTGTCGCACAGTGGTTTACCAGCAATAGTTCCTCCCGCAAACTATTTGTGACTGGGACAGGAAAAAGGGTAGTTACTAGTAGTAAACAAAAGCACCCTTCGCTACACACCACACACGAGTGTAGCATTGTCGCCCATTTCTGCGCTATGTTTAAAATTTCAAGACTCTAGTTCACATAGAAGTTTAAAATCGGCTGCAGAATTCTAACCGAACAGACAGACAGGGAGATAGACAGACAGACAAGAAAGCAACCTAGCAAAAAAGTAGTAAAATGACAGAGAATTAGTAACAATTATGAGAGACGAATAACATCAATCTAGTACTCCAGAATGACTCTATTAAAATTAATTTAATCTTACAAGGGCACCGTGCATCCTGATCACTACAAATTTCGCCCATATTTATGATACCTGCTCGGTCAGAAATGAAAGTGACAGAAGTTCCAGATGGCCAAGCCTTAAGAGAAAAATGCATTTTTCCGCGAGTCGCCGAAAAATGAGCCATGTATGTTTAACTGGTTTCCGGACAGCGGTTGGTGCAGTTGAAAGAGTACGCAACGGTAATCCGAGGGTCATGGGATGCGGAATCTTTTTTATTCTCAATTTTTACGTTACTTGCATTGCAAACAAAGTGAAATAGATCTCAATATATTGTGTTTATTATTATTTTCGCAAAAAGACATTAAACGGAAAGAGAAAGGAATGTCGTCATTACTTCGTCTAAATATGGGAAACTTACGCAACAGCCTTATACAAAACTTTTATGACTCATGTGATGCGGCTCTACGTGCAGGAGAACAAAATTCTTCCGTTAATTAACTCGTAGGAAGCACAAACCAATCCACAATTATACGACGATATTTTTAACCAAGAAGTGCTGCCATCGTGCAGTATTTAAGTGCCACTCTCCAGAAGTGCTCCGCTGGTGCAACCGAGAGATGTCTACATTTCTCGCCAGGTAAAGAAATAGATCAAAAAGATTCAAAACTGACCTTATTTCGTAGTGGGAGAAAAAAATATCACATCCTGCGAAGACTGCATGAAAACGTATTCCACTGTACATCATCGGCTATCCCTGCCGATATTTGGCGAAATGATACATTCCGCGTGGTTTCCTATCAAATTGTGCGATGACAGACAACCTTTTACGATCGTAATCCAAGTTTGTTTTCATGCAGAAACTTAAAACAACCATGTAACTGTAAAATTACGACGTTTATAAATTGTAAAACATGCAGAGGAGATTACTACTTTCTCTGTTTTTACAATGAATATCATCCGAGAACGTGTAAATCATCGACCGTAAAATGATAGAAGCATGAAATTTTATATACGAAAGTCTTGTGTACGCCTTAATTACAAGCCTTTACTGGGAATTTATTTGCAGTTCAAAATTTTTTAGCTCTTTCTTTCATATATTTTATGAAAATACCAACAAATACATTGTACTGAAGCGTATTTCGTTTTGTTTGTAGTGGAAGTAACATAAAAATTGAAAATAAAAAAGGAAAAAGTTTCGAATACGGACTCGCTCCGACGACCCTAGTATTACTGTTCCGTACTCTTTTCGTTGCGACAATCATTACGCAAACTTTTCACAAAAATCTTTATTTCCAAATTTTAATAAATTTGTACAATTATTAACATTTGGAAGTAAAAATTTTTTTTAAAAAAAATCCTGCATATAACATGAATTTGGACGAAATGGTTGATGATGAGCAGATTCAAATGGTTCAAATGGCTCTGAGCACTATGGGACTTAACATCTCAGGTCATCAGTCCCCTAGAACTTAGAACTACTTAAACCTAACTAACCTATGGACATCACACACATCCATGCCCGAGGCAGGATTCGAACCTGCTACCGTACCGGTAGCGCGGTTCCAGACTGAAGCGCCTAGAACCGCTCGGCCACTCCGGCCGGCATGATGAGCAGGCACGGTGCCCTTGTCAGAGATGGGAAATTCATTTATAACAACTATAATGTGCACCGGCCAGTAAATAATTAAATATTTACCTGGAAAATTAGCATTCTATTGCAGGTTTTCCGAGTCGTTACATGTTCATTTCTTTAAAGACAACTGATATCAGTTTGTATGGGATGGAAGTGAATACTGATTTTGGCAAAACTGGTACGCCTTTCTTGAGACATTTATTTGATAGTTAAAAAGTGCAAAGTGTTGTCACAACACGCGAAACGTGGCGTTCGGTATTTACAAAAAGCCAAACATCACAATTTATATTGGGGGAAGATACTCTGCGCACGTGTTTATGCAGACTGTTAACTAAAAATGTACGTGTTGTTGGTAAACGCCCCAACTGGATGTAAGAGGAGCCGTCACAGCACACGAGAAGCAGTCGCTTGTGGTACAGAAGCGCCACCTGGCTGGTAAACGTTGAATCGAGAGCGCACACGCGATTGCAGACATAAACTACAGACTCTCGATTCGACGCCCCACAAATTAGGTAAGAAGGGTGACAGATTTGTGCCTCGTCGAAGCTGCACAGGGAATTCCGGAATGCCCGGACGTTATCTCCTTCCCAGTTTTTGCCCCACGAATGGAAGTTATAAATTTTGAAGACTGAACTGATAATGGAAAAATAACAATTCTGGTCTCATAAATTTCGGCGTGTGTCTGTACTTTGTGAACTGTTCATATTTTTTCGGAATCATTGTGATACTATGAGACCTTTGAATGATGTATTTGGTATGGGATCATGATTTTTAAAGTACATTTGAGGTAGATGACACTACTGAAACGAGCAAAGATTTTTTTTTGACATTATTGCAGAAAGCTAAGACTTTTTTTAGATGTGATTGATCTTTTATGATGTTATTATTACGATGACAATGTGTATTATGCTGTTGAGGTATGATTATGATCAATAAGCTGATGCTATATGAGGTAACTGATTATGCTAAGTATTTATTATGATGAAATCTACATCTACATCTACATCCATACTCCGCAAGCCCCCTGACGGTGTGTGGCGGAGGGTACCCTAAGTACGTCTATCGGTTCTCCCTTCTATTCCAGTCTCGTATTGTTCGGGGAAAGAAGGATTGTCGGTATGCTTCTGTGTGGGCTCTAATCTCTCTGATTTTATCCTCATGGTCTCTTCGCGAGATATACATAGGAGGGAGCAATATACTGCTTGACTCTTCAGTGAAGGTATGTTCTCGAAACTTTAACAAAAGCCCGTACCGTCACTCCTGCAGTCTTCCACTGGAGTTTATCTATCATCTCTGTAATGCTTTGGCGATTACTAAATGATCCTGTAACGAAGCGCGCTGCTCTCCGTTGGATCTTCTCTATCTCCTCTATCAAACCTATCTGGTTTGTATCCCACACTGCTGAGCAGTATTCAAGCAGTGGGCGAACAAGTGTAGTGTAACCTACTTCCTTATTGAAGAAGTGTCGACGAATGTGTATATGTGTAATAAAGTAAGGAATAATGAGTAGCGCTGGATTAGCCGAGCGGTCTAAGTTGCTTCAGTCATGGACTGTGCAGCTGGTCCCGGCGGAGGTTCGAGTCCTCCCTCAGGCATGGGTGTGTGTGTGGCTTATGGACTGATGACCTTACCAGTTAAGTACCATAAAAAAGTAATGAGTAGTGGTTAGGGACTCTGATTTGTGAAAAAGGATGTTGGAAACCAAGAATCGAACTTAAAGAGTTATTAAATGTGTGTAAATGCATGAATGTATCACAACGACGGCGAAAATTTTTTGGACACTGTTATATTCATAGGATTTTATTTCTACACATTTGTAACGCAAATTCTCGACCTGTGAAATTTTTTATATGAGACTGTCACTGTAGCGCAAACTGCTGTTGTAAATATTTCGGTAAGAAAGCTAAGTGACCTTGACGTTATGCGTTGTGGACGCTCAGCTGCGCCAGCCGCCTGGAGAAAAAGCCATTAGGTGGAGACAAAAGAGGCCATTAACCTCGCTATTGACATTCCTTTGTAGAAAGCACCGCAAATATGACACACTATTACATGGAAACATATGATTATACTGTGGAGCACGTACTTTGTGCTGCTTACTGAAAAGCTTATGAATTGAAGGGAAATATTCTTACATCTGCACACCTGATTATGACAAGTGTCTTTCTACGAGAGTTGAGAGAATTTCTATTGACTTATGAAATGCCACATGGCTATTGAATGATGTTTTTATGCTTTGCTTTGTACATAATTCCTTATTTCATTTGATATCTAGATTCTAGCTGCACTGCAGCATTTGTTAAAATAAAATTTAATAGATGTACTAATGTAAATATTTTCTATCTACAGAGCCATTAAACAATAATTTTATGATCTACTTTCTCAAAAAAACCGACCAGTCACGCTCCAGGGTCAGGGAGGCAGATGTGTCAACAACATCAACCCGATACAGAACTCCTATTTAGTTGTTAGGTACTAGCAGTTTAGACTAGAATGTAGATATTAACCAACAACTACTAACACTATAGGGGCTGCAGCGACTAAAGTAATTTTGGACCGGCTATATGGACACGCCCACAAAGCCAGTGAATTAAAAAGAAAACTGTCATTGCGCCTTTGTGGTACTCCGGTGGTCACCGAGATCCTCAAATCTGTAACCGATATAACGTATGTGGGCTCAGCTCGAACGATAACTCCATTCCAGCGCTATGATTCTCGATACAGAGGACCCCTTACAACAACTGTGGGTGAGCTTCGTGGGACCCTTCCTAACATAATCAGTGCATTCATCGAGGCGAGAAGGAAGCACAACGTCATGGTAAGTGGGCTCATACTGGCAAATTCTTTGTAAATTTGACTTGATTTTGTAACCACCGAAATGGCATTACATACCTTCTCGACTCGTAAACTTTTATTTTGTTTCCTCCCTCTTCAGTGCTTAGCTTTTTGTATCAGACAGTGTCGGTTGACTACATTTAGTTCTTAGGATCACGAGATGATAACAAATTCAGTTTGTAAGAGTGTGTTACAGAACTGCTGAAACGCCTAAATAGATTTCTATTTGGAATCTGAATGATTTCAAACGTAAGCAACATAAAAAATAGAAATATACCATACTTTTCATTCCTTCCATGAAGTCATACATCATCTAGAAATGTTTTAGGTTAAAACCCTGAGCTGGAGTTTTGCAGTTCCAAAGCGAAGAATACAAGCTGTTTATTATATGAGGTCAAGAAAATCCTCAAGTAACTTGTTCAATTAACTGACAAGTTGCTTCTCGATATGTTTATTTTTTAACCAAATCTGCCATAAATAATACCTCGAATTTTGAAATTGATAGTTCTGCTCACAGAAATACAACTGCGATTAAGGCGGTTACTATAGTTGAAAATTATGTCCAATATTCAGAGCACCATAAAAAATTAGGAACTCATAACAAATCTACCAAAAATAAACATATGTATCACATAGAGTTACACGCGTTCCTTATTTTCCAACTTTCAGTCGCTGTTTCTGTTATTTATTATGAAAACAGTGATCGACAGAAAAGAACAAAAATAAGTTTATTATATCATAACAAAAGTTCAAATTGTTGTGCTATTGCTGTTGCACTCATATGCACTACTAGAATTACGAATTGCCACAGACTTCCAAACACATCTGAATATTGACGAATGGCTTCACAGGTGATTCCCCAAATGATAATCCAAAGCTTGCACGTGGGAAGAAGAAAAAATCCATTGGAATGGTCCCCCTACATTATCTATCTGTCATGGTGGATATTATCCATCGCATCTCTAATAACATAACTGAAAAAAGGGAAATTTATGCATATATTGCATAAATTACTTGCCTACTTACATTTCCAGCGCAACAAAATCGTGTAATGAGTCTACAATATTATTGAGTGCAGTCTTGTTAGTTAGAACTGGGAAAACGTGTGAATTTAGTAAAGAGTGACATACCATTCCCGCCCAGCAGTATTCAATTACCGTGGTTCTTGTTGTGGTCTTCAGTCCAGAGACTGGTTTGATGCAGCTCTCCATACTACTCTATGGCCTGCAAGCCTTTTCATCTCCGAATAACTACTGCAACCTACATCCTTCCGAATTTGATTAGTGTATTCACCTCATGGTCTCTCTCTACGATTTTTACCCTCCACGCTTCCCTCCAATACTAAGTTGGTGATCCCTTGATGCCTCAGAAAGTGTCACACCAACCGGTCGCTTCTTCTAGTTATGTTGTGCCACAAATTACTCTACTCCCCAGATCTATTCAGTACCCCCTCATTAGTTACCCGCCTAATCTTCAATATTCTTCTGTAGCACCACATTTCGAAAGCTTATATTCTCTTCTTGTCTACACTGCTTATCGTCCATGTTTCACTTCCATACATGACTACACATACAAATAATTTCAGAAAAAGCTTCGTGACACAGCACTATACTCGATTCAGAAATGCTTTCCTTTGCCATAGTCAGTCTACATTTTATATCTTCTGTACTTCGACGATCATCAGCTATATTGGTCCCCAAATAGCAAAACTCTTTTACTAATTTAAGTGCCTCATTTTCTAATCTAATTCTGTCAGTTTCACCTGATTTAATTCGACTACATTCTATTATCCTCCTTTTGCATGTATTGATGTTCATATTATCCTTTCAAGAATCTGTCCATTCTGCTCAACTGCTCTTCCCTGTTCTTAGCTGTCTCTGACGGAATTGCAAAGTCGTCGACAAACATCGAAATTTTTCCAGAGTGAGATTTTCACTCTACAGAAGAGTGTGTGCTGATATGAAACTTCCTGGCAGATTAAAACTCTGCGCCCGACCGAGACTCGAACTCGGGACCTTTGCCTTTCGCGGGCAAGTGCTCTACCATCTGAGCTACCGAAGCACGACTCACGCCCGGTACTCACAGCTTTACTTCTGCCAGTACCTCGTCTCCTACCTTCCAAACTTTACAGAAGCTCTCCTGCGAACCTCCGGAAATATATAAGATTTCTTCAGTTTGTTAATCAGTAAAATGTATGCCCAATCAGCAAAAATAGATGGCCAGAATAAAGCAATTAAAACTGTTAACGGTAATATTGGAATAGTTAATACAAAGGTAGATAAAATTGGAGCAGAAGTAGTAGCATTGAGTATCGAAACCGGTAATCTGAAGCGTGACACAGACGAAGCCCAAACAAAGACAGGAGACATAATTAGTCGTTTCAGAACTGAAGTAGGGAGGATCGAACAGAGACTGGTAGCTGAAAAAGTGAAAGTAGCTCCAGAAGAGGATGTAGGAAAAATAACGAGTTTACAGACTTTAGTATCCGACGCAGATGCTAAAGTAAATAGACAATCAGTTGCGTGTAATGAAAAGAAGCAGGAGATGGAAATGTTATCAGTTACCACTTGCCAAGTAGTTACAATGATAAATGAGTTAGAGAAACGATTACCACGCACATAGCGCAGAAATAATAGCGAAGGAGGAGCGTTTCGATCCCCTCAAAAAGCAGGGTGGACTGCTCGCTATCGACTTCATTAAAAATTGTGAAAGGGTATTGCCGGAATCATGGACAGACAAGAGAAAAATAAATGCAGTAAACAATAACAATAACCATGGCAATAATGGTAGCAACCACCATGGTAATAACAATCCACAACACTATAACAATAATGGTCATGGTAACAATAAGCTCAACTGTAGAAATGACAGGGACCAGTATCAAGTAAATATGGTACGTGGTCCTTGGAGGAATGGTAGTAGGCGGGAACGGAATGATACAGCACGGCAGCCTGGTAGCAACAGCTCTGTCGGAATTAGTCAGGGAGACAAGTAGCCCCGTCGGTTAGGGACCCACCGGGCGTGGGAGACCTTGGCGGCCCAAACGAAAACCTAGATAATACCGCTATGATAAATCCGAAGGGTAACTCAGCGATGGAAGAATGTGCGAGAGAGTGAAGAGAGCGATGCACCTTGAGTAATGGTAACTGAGCTGGAAACGGCAGTCGACGCAGCTGTCACTGCTCGTAAAAGTAATAATGATATTAGTGTACCGGCAGGGAAGAAGGAAGAGGCCGCTGTTAAAGCAACGACGGTTAAGCAAGTTTCAGTAGAGTATGAGAAGCCAGCGGAAGTAATAGAGCCGATTTCGAATAAAGTTTCTGCAATCGAGCAGGAGGTGTGGTTAGGTCAGTTCGGTCTAATGTACGAAGAACTGAAAAGTTATGGAGGATTGTATGGGAGGTGTGCTCATGGGGAGAGCGGACAGAAATCGACGCTATTCAGCCCGCAGGAAATTAGCGTTTCTGAAACGGAAACCTTTGTACCTGAACAGCAGGCTTGTCCAAATGAAGGTTTTGAAGTAGCCAACCCCAGCGACTATAGTCCTATTGAAAACAGAGGCTGATGTTACGAGGAGGGGCGAGATGAATTTGGCGATAATTGCCATTTACAACTAATTGAAAGCCACGTAGATTACAACATCTCCGAGATAAAACCTGACGTTATACAGTAAGATGTGAGTGATGAGACTTTCGTGAGCTCGGGAAATGAGATACGTAGAAGAGATAACAGAGCACTTTTCTCCAAAAATCTCGGAAGATGACAGCGATCTTTTCGAAGAATACCTACCTGACGTGACAATTAGCTAACCATTGGTTAAACAAAGTTCATTAATTGATTAAATTGATAGTGAGATTACGGAGTTCAAGAACCGCAGGACAGAGAAATAGAGATCAAAAACGTTCAAACACAAAGAATTAAAACACCGTTGGATAAAGCTCTGTCGGCATCGAAAACCGGGCGGATTTTTCTGGAAGGAACTGGATTTGTTGTAGGAAGACCAAACCATTTGTAATGGCAGGTATAGACAGATTGCAGTACCCGTTAACTTGTACGGCCGACAAATGCAAATTTTAATTGATACAGTGGCAGAGCTAAGCGCTATGTCGGGAATAAATTTTGAATTACTGAAAGATAAACCAGAAGTAGTAGTAATGCCAGTAATAGGAATCAAAATAATCGTTACTACCGGAAGAAATAGTAAACGGAAAACAAACCAAATATTTGTATGTTTTGAGATTCAAGGAGAACCATTCGAACAGGAATTTGTCTTTGTGCCCGATCTGTGCCCCAATATTATTGTGGGTTTAGATTGGTTGTTAAAATATCACGCAATTATTAACTGCAATAATGAGACCATGAAGTGCATATACAAAGACAAGACCGAACTAAATGTGAGTTTTGATGAAACGATTGACGATGAGAGTAGTGAATACAAACCTATTTATCTTGTTACTTGTCTTTATGAGATTTGTTTAGGCAGAAAAATGGAATACTACGGTATCCGCAATATGAACATCGACAGTTGTTTGGAAGACTAATTAGAGAGCATTGTAGACAGATTGCGAAACGCCCCGCCTGAACAAAAACTAGACCTATTTGACGTAATAATGAGAAACAAGAACGTGTTTTCAAATAAACCTGGGCTTGTTACTGGGTATCAATGCAAATTAAATGTAATACCACATGAACTATTCTTTGTAAGACTATATGCGGTACCGCTATCCAAGAAGGAGGCTGTCCAACAAGAGAGAGATCGGATGTTAAAATGGAATGTTATAGAGAGGAGTATCAGCCCCTATAACAATCCCTTAATAACAGTTGGAAAGAGAGATGGTAGTGTCAGGATTGTGATAGACGCACCCACGTTGAACAAGGTCGTTCAGAGTGAGACGGATAGACCAGAAAGTATGAAATAGATACTGCAAAGATTTCACAATGTACAGTTTATGACTAGCCTCGATCTCGCATCTGGGTACTGGCAAATAGCCTCAGAAGAAGAGTACAGGAAATATAATTCGTTTTTATATGCAGGACGATGTTACCACTACAAGATAGTGCCATTCGGCTCGAATATATCTGTTTCTGTCTTTATCAGGGCCCCAGATAAGCTGTTAGGCGCTGCCCTGAGCTCAAAACTGACAGTGTACGTGGACGATTTGCGGCTGGCCAATTCGTCGTGGCGAGAACATTAAGAATTGTTAGCTGAAGTTTTAAATGTGTTACGCAAAGGTGGAATGAGGCTGAAAAAGTGTGAGTTTGTGAAGAAAGAACTCAATGTTATTGGTCACATTGTGACAACAGAGGGTATCACTAACGATCCACCGAAAGTGGAGGCAGTAAAGAACTGTCCTCCGCCGAAGACTAGGAAACAGTTGAAGAGTTTCCTAGGGCTCTCAGGATTCTATCGCAAGTTCGTGCAGGGGCATGCGTTCAACGAATCAAACCTAAAAAACTTGTTGCGAAAAAAAAATACCATTTGTGTGGACAGACGTGTGTCAGGCTGCACATGAAAGATCGAAAAATGAATTACTACAGAGTAACATATTGTACCATCCTGATCTTGCGTTGCCATTTCATACGAGAACGGACTCATGTAATTATGGCTTAGGATTAGAATTGTTTGAAGAGGTGCGAGAAGGAGAAAATAAATAACACAGAACAGTCGCGTTCGCAAGCCGAACGTTGACGAAATGTGAGCGAAACTATACGCTTTCTGAGAAAGAATGTTTCGCTGTCGTATGGGGTTTCAGAAAATTTAAAGGTTAGTTGTGGTACCGAAAGGTGATAATTCGCACGGATCGCAAGGCGCTCACTTATCTAAAGGATTGATGTTTACTGCATGAAATATTGACACGGTGGTCCCTTTTCTTGCAGCAGTTTTTCTATGACATTCGTTACGTGAGAGGATCAGACAACCATATAGCGGAAGAGCTGTCACGCTTGCCTGTAACCGATCATCGGCTTGTGGAGGACGAGTCTGAAGGCGTACTGAAATTGTACTGCTTTCAAGATGTAGAAGGTCGTAAAAGAGCAGAGAGGATCTGTAAAGTCATGCGTCGTCATCAAAACGAGGACAACTGTGTAATAATTGTTAAGAACGACGATGACGGAAAGAGTAGAGAAGGGGAGAAACTGAGAAAGTATTACAAAATATATAAACATATCTTGTACATAAGTAAAGGTGAAGATAGCAATAACTGGCGAGTGTGTTGGCCAGCCAAGTACGTCACAGAGATAATTGACTACTATCATTTAGCTTATGGTCATTGCGGACAAAACAAGTGCGCTGAGAAGCTAGCGGAAGCTGTAATTTTAGTAATATGCAAGAAAGTGTTGCTGAAAGAATAAAGAAATGTAATAAGTGCCAGAGGGTGAAGGTAACGAATTTCATGAACCGTGGCCCTATGCAGAGCATAATACCTAACGATGTGCTGGATTTGTTTTGTACGGACCTCTATAGTCCATTGCCCAAGACTTCAGGGAATTTCGCGCACATATTAGTGGTGCTAGAAACATTTTCTAGGTTCATAAAGTTATATCCGGTAAGAAGGGCAACAGCTAGAGCGGTTTATAACAGATTTGTTAATGATTACGTTGTGCACGTCGGCAAACCAAAAGCGGTTTTGTCCGATAACGGAGCGCAACTGACTTCCAAATTATGGAATGAAGGAATGAAAAGTAATGGAATTGAAGTAATACACGTCTCAGCCTATTGCCCGAGCGGAATCCCGTGGAACGGTACATGCGTGAATTAGGTCGGCTTTTCCGAACGTATTGTTACCACAGTCACTGATCGTTTGGCAATTACGTCGGTGAATTCGAGAAAATAATGAACGCCTTGACGCATGAATCCACGGGCTACACTCCGGAAGAAATACTATTAGACCGTAAGTCTAAAAGTTTAGTGGAAGAAATGATTGATTTCCTTCCGAGAGCTGATATTAACCTTGAAGTAAAGAAAGAACACCTACGAGAAATGTTGAAAAAGAACGCTGAAGCGCGAATACGGCGTCATGACGCGAAAGCGCGGTTTGCCAAATTTCCTATTGGCAATCTTGTGCTCGTTAAAGCACACTAAAAGTCGAGCGAGATCGATCATGAAATTTCAAAATTTTAATTCATTTACAACGGACCATTTGAGATTATCAGTGTACCTCATACTAAATCTTACAGTTTAGCTTTTCTTAAATCTGGCAAGCTGTTAGGTTTGCGTAATACTGGCGACTTAATATTGTACCAGTCAAGGACTAATTAGTCCGAAATGAGAAAAGAGAATCCAAGCCATTACGTGCTATTCTACTATTAATGAAGTTTCTGAACTTTGTATATGTATGTATTATGTTAAAATTTTATTGTATGATGTGAGTTTTTACCGATGCACTTAGACGAACTGTAAATTTCAGGTCTGTGTACACGTGGGTAATAACGGACAGTGTTGAGTTATCCACTGTGATGGAATTAAAGAAAAAGGTTCCTTGATATTACTCGGGAGTATGTAACTACAATTTGAAGCAGGGGGTGGCCGTGCGGTTCTAGGCGCTCCAGTCCGGAGCCGCCCTGCTGCTATGGTCGCAGGTTCGAGTCCAGCCTCGGGCATGGGTGTGTGTGATGTCCTTAGGTTAATTAGGTTTAAGTAGTTCTAAGTTCTAGGGGACTGATGACCACAGCAGTTGAGTCCCATAGTGCTCAGAGCCATTTGAAGCATTTTTTGAGGCAGGTGGACGTTCTGGAATGCCACTGCACACACAAACAGGGAGATCTAGCGTGCCGCTATGACGCTTGCAACAATGCTCCGCTTGAACTAAGTCGTTGCCGGCTCTTGTAGAGTGTGCATCGCGAATCGTTTTTCTTTCAGCACCAGCTGTTAAAGGTTTTGATGTAAATGTTTATGTTTGGTATCACTCACTCGCACAATGCGGGACGACACTTGAAAAAAATTTCATGTTCATTATACACATTTGTAAGTAGGCTGTTTAGGTTGTTTTATTGGTAACGCCGACGCCACGTATCGCACTGTATGAAAATCACTGGCTGTGCCGTGTGCTGTCTGTGGCTGTCATTGTAGTGTTGGGCAGCGGCAGCTGGTTGCTAACAGCGCGTAGCGTTGCGCAGTTGGAGGTGAGCTGCCAGCAGTGGTGGACGTAGGGAGAGAGATGGCGGAGTTTTGTAATTTGTAAGACTGGATGTCATGAACTACCATATACACTCCTGGAAATTGAAATAAGAACACCGTGAATTCATTTTCCCAGGAAGGGGAAACTTTATTGACACATTCCTGGGGTCAGATACATCACATGATCACACTGACAGAGCCACAGGCACATAGACACAGGCAACAGAGCATGCACAATGTCGGCACTAGTACAGTGTATATCCACCTTTCGCAGCAATGCAGGTTGCTATTCTTCCATGGAGACGATCGTAGAGATGCTGGATGTAGTCGTGTGGAACGGCTTGCCATGCCATTTCCACCTGGCGCCTCAGTTGGACCAGCGTTCGTGCCGGACGTGCAGACCGCGTGAGACGACGCTTCATCCAGTCCCAAACATACTCAATGGGAGACAAATCCGGAGATCTTGCTGGCCAGGGTAGTTGACTTACACGTTCTAGAGCACGTTGGGTGGCACGGGATACATGCGGACGTGCAATGTCCTGTTGGAACAGCAAGTTCCCTTGCCGGTCTAGGAATGGTAGAACGATGGGTTCGATGACGGTTTGGATGTACCGTGCACTATTCAGTGTCCCTTCGACGATCACCAGAGGTGTACGGCCAGTGTAGGAGATCGCTCCCCACACCATGATGCCGGGTGTTGGCCCTGTGTGCCTCGATCGTATGCACTCCTGATTGTTGCGCTCACCTGCACGGCGCTAAACACGCATACGACCATCATTGGCACCAAGGCAGAAGCGACTCTCATCGCTGAAGACGACACGTCTCCATTCGTCCCTCCATTCACGCCTGTCACGATACCACTGGAAGCGGGCTGCACGATGCTGGAGCGTGAGCGGAAGACGGCCTAACGGTGTGCGGGACCGTAGCCCAGCTTCATGGAGACGGTTGCGAATGGTCCTCGCCGATACCCCAGGAGCAACAGTGTCCCTAATTTGCTGGGAAGTGGCGGTGCGGTCCCCTACGGCACTGCGTAGGATCCTACGGTCTTGGCGTGCATCCGTGCGTCGCTGCGGTCCGGTCCCAGGTCGACGGGCACGTGCGCCTTCCGCCGACGACTGGCGACAACATCGATGTACTGTGGAGACCTCACGCCCCACGTGTTGAGCAATTCGGCGGTACGTCCACCTAGCCTCCCGCATGCCCACTATACGCCCTCGCTCAAAGTCCGTCAACTGCACATACGGTTCACGTCCACGCTGTCGCGGCATGCTACCAGTGTTAAAGACTGCAATGGAGCTCCGTATGCCACGGCAAACTGACTGACACTGACGGCGGCGGTGCTGCACAAATGCTGCGCAGCTAGCGCCATTCGACGGCCAACACCGCGGTTCCTGGTGTGTCCGCTGTGCCGTGCGTGTGATCATTGCTTGTACAGCCCTCTCGCAGTATCCGGAGCAAGTATGGTGGGTCTGACACACCGGTGTTAATGTGTTCTTTTTTCCATTTCCAGGAGTGTATATTTTGACTATTAAGGTAAATACACTCTTTGTTCTCTATTAAAATCTTTCATTTGCTAACTATACCTATCAGTAGTTAGTGCCTTCCGTAGTTTGAATCTTTTATTTAGCTGGCAGTAGTGGCGCTCGCTGTATTGCAGTAGTTCGAGTAACGAAGATTGTTGTGAGGTAAGTGATTTGTGAAAGGTATAGGTTAATGTTAGTCAGGGCCATTCTTTTGTAGGGATTTTTGAAAGTCAGATTGCGTTGCGCTAAAAAATATTGTGTGTCAGTTTAAGCACAGTCGTGTATAATTTTTCTAAGGGGGCGTTTCATATGTCGACACTTAGCCGAGGATACCTCACTGGAATCTTCTGATTTTTTTCTTGTAGTTTGTGTAGTTAGTCTAGCCTTTGTTTATTGTTAGCGCGTAATTGTAGAGAGAATTTCCTCTGTAGTTGCAGTCTTTCATTGTTGTACAGTAAAACAGTTTTGGCATGCATGCAGAGTTGCACCAAGTATTTCGCAGTCGGGCTTGCAATTAACGAGATATTTTTTCAGTGCTATGTTAATGTGTTTCTTATTTTTGCTATTCAAATTGTTCTTTTCTGTGTTATCGTGTGAAATATTGTGACAATAATGGCGTGTGAAAAACGTAATACTATGCTCCAAAGTAAACTGAGAAATGACAGTGAAGACGAAAGCAGTGTGTTAGCGCCAGCATGTAATGAATTAACTAATGTTCAAAGTAGTAATTTGGTAATTGTGCATAGGGAAATGGAGCGGGTTGCAAAAAATGGTGTAGGCAGTGAAACCATTAGGGAACAGGGAAGCATTATCGATCGATCGGTCGGCAACAGCTCGCCTCAGGATTCCGAAATGACAGGACACAATCTTGCAAATACTGTAGATTCAGATTTTGCGTCCTCACCGTTTTCTCAAATAAGTCAAGACACATTTTCTGTTTTTCAAACTGCGAATATTGCCGGTTCAAATGCATTGCCGAATAGCATTAAGGAACATGTTTCAGACACCAGTGCATTGTTATTACAATTAATGCAACAAATGGGACAAAAGCTTCAAAAGTTAGACACAATGGAACATAATCTTCAAAAGTTAGACACAATGCAACAAAATCTTCGGAAGTTAGACACCACACTTGAACAAACACATGAAGATTTAACTACTGAGTTACATAACATTGAATCGAAATGTCAAAAAATCTGTAATGATGTAAGAACACAAATTTGTGAGCATTTTCAACCTATTTTTTCGCGGCATGGAAACGCATTACAGAATCACGAAGCAGCCATAAAAGAATTGCAAACTATTGTTCGTGAAAATCACGACACCTTGCAAGCTAAAATGGACTCAGTTGCATCCACCGATTCGGTTACGCAACTTGCAAGAACTCAGGAAAACTTAAAGGACACAGTAGATTCGATTTCAACACAAATGGACTCTCTGAAACTTAGTTCAGAAAAACACACTGAGGAAATGTGTTCACTATCGGAGAAAGTAGCCGAACTTTCAGATCAGTTCACTAATTTTTCTGCAAAGGTAGATGATGATCTGAATGACACAAGACCTGTAGCCTTCACTGACACAGAAGAGTATGAACAAATTAAGAAATTCAAACAAAATCAGAATCAAATTAATACGCAATACAAAAGAGAAATCTGGGAAGTACAAGATCAGTTGACGGAGGTAATACAAAAATTACATATTTCAGAGGACACTCGCGCTCCAACACGGGAAGAGGAACTTAGAAATACGGAAAAGCCACAAAATAATAACACAGGGCATTTCGGAAATCATGAAAGAAATTGGCAAGGTGCACCGAATTTTGAGA
The DNA here is from genome assembly GCF_023897955.1 of Schistocerca gregaria. Lineage (NCBI taxonomy): Eukaryota > Metazoa > Arthropoda > Insecta > Orthoptera > Acrididae > Schistocerca > Schistocerca gregaria. Next base: position 597,611,055 of record NC_064931.1, on the reverse strand, counting down.
TGGAACCGCCGACACGACGTAACAATGACCGATATGCTACTCGCCGACACGAAGATTTTGATTATAAGCTGTTCATTACTGCACGTAAATTCAAAACATTTCAGAATCCTGGCAGGGTCGACATATGAAACGTCCCCTTAGAAAAGTTATACTAGACTGTGCTTAAACTGACACACAATATTTTTTAGCGCAACGCAATCTGACTTTCAAAAATCCCTTCAAAAGAATGGCCCTGACTAACATTAACCTATACCTTTCACAAATCACTTACCTCACAAAAATCTTCGTTACTCGAACTACTGCAATACAGCGAGCGCCACTACTGTCAGCTAAATAAAAGATTCAAACTACGGAAGGCACTAATTACTGATAGGTATAGTTAGCAAATGCAAGATTTTAATAGAGAACAAACAGTGTATTTACCTTAATAGTCACATATATATGGTAGTTCATGACATCCAGTCTTACAAATTACAAAACTCCGCCATCTCTCTCCCCACGTCCACCAGTGCTGGCGGCTCGCGCTGTTAGCATCCAGCTGCCGCTGCCCAACACTACAATGACAGACAACAATGCAAACCAGCCACAGACAGCACACGGCACAGCCAGTGATTTTCATACAGAGCGCTACGTGGCGGCGGCGTTACCAATAAAAAAAACCTAAACAGCCTACTTACACATTTATGTATTGAATTTTGTAATTACTATTTCTTATCCTGTTTATAAATTTTTCTACTATTCTTTATGTACCTTTAATGATGCTTGAATTTTTCTATGCCAATATTGAGTATGATTTTCATAATATTTGTAGTAATTTTAAACTTACTGATTTCTTGGAGTACGTGTTTGTTTTTAAGATGTGTTGCCATACTATAATGTTTTGAGTAATAATGACACAGGGTTCTCATATAAATAACGTGCCCCTTACATAACTGCAATAATTATTCGAATTGATAACTCAACGATTATTGAATTTTATGCCGACAAAACTGTTTAACTGTATGCACCTGCATCTCCGGTTGTTTAAATTTTGGGAGATTCTCTTAATTTGTTTCCCTTCGAAAAAAAGGTCATGAAATGTGGGGCACGTGTAACACCGAAGTTGTAGGACGTATGGCACCGGCTACCGATGTATAGTTTTATTTCTGAATTTTATGTAAATATTCGTAATTTAGATGCTTTCTTTTAATAAGTAAGGACACTGCTTCACCGTATGTGTAAATTTTGGTAAAAGTCTGTTGACATTTCATTGTATTTATTTGGGGTTTACTGTGAAACTTATAAGCTCTGGGAAAAATCCAAAGGAATTGTTATCTGCATCGACTAGCAATGATAATAACAGTGCTTGTGCGTTGTAAAATCTTTCGGTAATGAGTTGTTGCGCGGAGCGCGCGGAGAGAAAGATTGAGACGGGTTCCAGCGCTTGTAGTGTGCGGAAGTGTGGTGTTACCGCTCTCGCAGTAGAGAGTACCATTTTTGGTGACATCATGTACGCGAGCCGGTCAGATGTCTAGTAACAGGAGTACGCAAAGTGGACGGGCGGAAGAGGCTGTATTAATTACGATTGCGCTTTCCTTTCAGTCTACTTTCAACTAACTGTTGTTCAACAGAGGTTTCAGTATATGACTGAAGTAAAGCAGTTCATTTTTCAAGTTTGAGAATCTATCACTGGAAAAATTCCAAATCTAAAGAAAATCCACAAATTAAGAGTGCAGAAGTTTTATTTATTTTACATATAGCTTGGAGCACATGACTGTTTGGTGTGGTACGTATTCTAGTATTTAATTCTGTTCAAGTCATTAAAAAGGCTCAGTTGTTCAGACAATAACATGAAATCCAATTTGCAAAATAAGTAATGCCAAAGAAAAAATGCCTGCTTTTTTCTAAATTACTTTGATGACCTTATGATGTGGTCACTGAAAGTCACTGTTCATATGATGAAGTTCAGTTCTATCATACAGTTTAATTACATATTTTCAAATTAATACTCGATTGCCTTTTTCTAAATTTAGTGCCAAACATAACGTAAGACTGACTTCTCAGTTTTCTTTATCATTACATACTCACTTAAAATTAGTGTCAAAAATCGTGACACCTTCAGTTGCCACATCAGTGTTTAATAATACATGTTTTTCTTTCCCATCATCTTGTACAGGATTTTGGATGTAAAGTGCCCTAGTGGGCTGCCGACTGTTAATTATTTCCTTTTCGTTCATTAGTGTAACTTTTGTATTCATGATCAGTGGTACCCATTTTCTGTCCAGTGTTGTTCGTGAGTGAAAGCACAAAATAACTTTCCTTTTCCAAGTTATAGCCCTGCTCGGTTTAAGTACTTTTTATTTTTGGTAGGCTTTCCATCAGAATGGTCGGTTGTGCACTTTCCTCCTACTTATTGGTATCACGTCTTTGGGAAAGGTACCCTTATCCAATTAGAAAAAATCCATTAGGCATAAACGTGATCCACGGTCATATTTTATATCGCAAGGAGACTAGGCCGATTAATAAGAGGGAGGTTGTATACTACTTTCACTATTTCATCTCTCAAACCTACCCATTCTTCTTCTCTTGTATTTCTTTCCCGTATTACCATTGTTATATAATTTGAATCATATCATGTGGATTTTGATTCAAATCGTTTTAAGAATACTTATGTTGGCTGTAACAAGAAGATTACGTTTTGAAATTTTTCATGACTTTATGGGGAGACATTTTTGTGAATGCTCGCTCAAACCCAGAACCCTTTATTGTTGTTGTAACGTAAAACTGGAGAATATAATACTAGACAGGACATATATCTTCTTCTCCAATGCATAAAAAATTGTTTATTCATCACCTGAAAGTGACTAATCTTCATGTTAAAATTAAACTCTATTTTGCATACGCTGTGCACCATGAATAGCTTATATATTGAGTGCAAAACAACCGAGAAATCCTAGAGGAAAAAAGAACTTTAACAAACATTCCAAGATGGAGAATTTTTGGATCCTCAGCTTTCAAATGATGTTGGCACTGCCATTTGATTTTCTACATTTACAGGTAGCAGTAGCATATTGCTCGCCAAAAAGCCGACATTGCTACTCTGCCCACTACCACTTAAGTGATGTATTATTATTTTCAGAATCTTAAATAATGTTAAGCGACCTACAGTAAGCAAGAAAATAAGTAATTTTCGTGTAGAGATAAATGTTTAAAATCTCAGAATGAAGAAAATGACTTTTTGCGCGAAGAAGTTAGTATTTCATCTTTGGCCCTGAGGCAGAAACATGTCACACTACTTCCCATTCTAATTTCCACTCATTATGAATATGTTAGTATAACAGCTTAAAAGCTTAATTCCTCCCGGATGTACATACTACTAAAAGAAGTTTCGTGTCGGAATCTAACTTGCTGTCCTTTAAAATTTATTGGTATTGACCTACCCCTTTTTCTCCTTTGGTCTTCATTTTCTAGTACGCTGTAGCTTTTATGTGGGAGCTATTTAACATTTATTTCCAAGACAGTTTTATTGCAGTAACACGATATGTACAAGCAAATATTGCAAACTCTTGTTTTAACGTGGTTACTTAAATAGGCTAGACATTATTTTAATTACTCTTAAACATATTTATACCCTTATAAAGTACACTGTACCTGCTATCTCATCTTGTACTTTAAGTATCACGTTACTTAAGATCTGTGGCAATAAAATTATATCCAAGCATATCATGTTTTGTGTAAAACATACACTGATGAGCCGAAGCGTTATGACCACTGCCAAACGCGACGTTGGATGCCCATTGGTGGCGTGGTAGGCATTTACGTGGTAACAAATGTAAGAGGAGCAGGCATGGACGGGGAAACACCTTAGCGAAGATATGGGCTGCAAATGGGGAAATCCATTGAGGTAAGTGACTTGGGCAAAGGGCAGATCGTTATTAAGCAGAGCCTGTGAACGAGTATCTCGAAAACGTCGAAACTGGTCGAATGTTCACGTGCTACTATCTTGATCATTTAGGGAAAGAGGCAGGACAGTGAAACTACCACTAAGCACTAAATGGTTGGACTTCCATAACTCTTCACAGAACGTGGGGGTCTGAGGTTTGTCTGCTCTGTAAAGTAGGATAGATGGTGATCTGTGGCATCTCTGCTAAAACAGCACAATGATAACGCACGCACAAGTGTTTCTGAGAACACCGTTTATCGTACGTTGTTGAACATGGAGCTGCGCAGTAGACCATCCGGGCGTAGCAAACACCCACCGAGGACGCCGTTGCTCTTTCAATAGATGTCTCGAGTAACCAGCCAGCTACGGCTATTATTCCACAAAATACGGCTGCCGGCTGCTTGCCCAAGTAGCTCAAGGTGAAGCAATCCGCAGACTGAACCTCGGTAAATGTGAACACGGCTGGTTCCTAGAGTCGTGGATCCACAAAGGCGACAGAGTGCAGAGCTGCCATGAGCCCATGTGGTTAGGCAGTGGTCAAAGATTAATGGCCCAGCAATGGTGGTGGCGGCTGCGTCATCGGTACGACGTTATTTGGTACAGACTGGACGTCGTTGACAGTCCAGCTGTTTGACGACGAGTGGTTCGAATGCCGCTGTTTATGCGTCCTGGGGAAGGGTCTCGGACGGGGCCAAAGCCCTAGGCGCGGCTTACGACACACAGGAGTAGGTTGAAATGCAAAAGCGGCCTGCCTCTGCTTGGGGGCCATGATGGCACGACGTCAACTGCACCTGATGACGGTGGGTGCTAATATGCAACGTATAATACTTGGCTGTTGCTGTGGCTCGTGTTAATACATTTACTTCCTCCTAGGAAAATCCAGTCCACCAATTCCCTGCTTGTCAACTGGCTGCAACATAAGCACTGATATATTTACAGCTATTTAAAGTTTGTGTTCCTCTACTTCATTTGCAGTGTCACTAGTTACTCTACACTATTTGCTCCTTTGCTATTTCACTAGTATTTGGCACACGCATAGAGTTTTTGGTTCATGCTTTGCTCCGTCCTTTTTTGTTAGTCAATTCCTAATTGATAACAGTATTACTCGTATGAACCCATGGATTGACGGTTTGTAGGATTTATGATGGAATTTCGATAACTCTACGCTTGAAGTGATAGCTATTATGGTTAAGAATACGCGGGCATCTAAGGTTATGCTTCCTATGGTTATGAATTGACGGTGATGATCTGTACAGGGCCTGTTCATACACTCCTGGAAATGGAAAAAAGAACACATTGACACCGGTGTGTCAGACCCACCATACTTGCTCCGGACGCTGCGAGAGGGCTGTACAAGCAATGATCACACACACGGCACAGCGGACACACCAGGAACCGCGGTGTTGGCCGTCGAATGGCGCTAGCTGCGAAGCATTTGAGCACCACAGCCGTCAGTGTCAGCCAGTTTGCCGTGGCATACGGAGCTCCATCGCAGTCTTTAACACTGGTAGCATGCCGCAACAGCGTGGACGTGAACCGTATGTGCAGTTGACGGACTTTGAGCGAGGGCGTATAGTGGGCATGCGGGAGGCCGGGTGGACGTACCGCCGAATTGCTCAACACGTGGGGCGTGAGGTCTCCACAGTACATCGATGTTGTCGCCAGTGGTCGGCGGAAGGTGCACGTGCCCGTCGACCTGGGACCGGACCGCAGCGACGCACGGATGCACGCCAAGACAGTAGGATCCTACGCAGTGCCGTAGGGGACCGCACCGCCACTTCCCAGCAAATTAGGGACAGTGTTGCTCCTGGGGTATCGGCGAGGACCATTCGCAACCGTCTCCATGAAGCTGGGCTACGGTCCCGCACACCGTTAGGTCGTCTTCCGCTCACGCCCCAACATCGTGCAGCCCGCCTCCAGTGGTGTCGCGACAGGCATGAATGAAGGGACGAATGGAGACGTGTCGTCTTCAGCGACGAGAGTCGCTTCTGCCTTGGTGCCAATGATGGTCGTATGCGTGTTTAGCGCCGTGCAGGTGAGCGCCACAATCAGGACTGCATACGACCGAGGCACACAGGGCCAACACCCGGCATCATGGTGTGGGGAGCGATCTCCTACACTGGCCGACACCTCTGGTGATCGTCGAGGGGACACTGAATAGTGCACGGTACATCCAAACCGTCATCGAACCCATCGTTCTACCATTCCTAGATCGGCAAGGGAGCTTGCTGTTCCAACAGGACAATGCACGTCCGCATGTATCCCGTGCCACCCAACGTGCTCTAGAAGGTGTAAGTCAACTACCCTGGCCAGCAAGATCTCCGGATCTGTCCCCCATTGAGCATGTTTGGGACTGGATGAAGCGTCGTGTCACGCGGTCTGCACGTCCAGCACGAACGCTGGCCCAACTGAGGCGCCAGGTGGAAATGGCATGGCAAGCCGTTCCACAGGACTACATCCAGCATCTCTACGATCGTCTCCATGGGAGAATAGGAGCCTGCATTGCTGCGAAAGGTGGATATACACTGTACTAGTGCCGACATTGCGCATGCTCTGTTGCCTGTGTCTATGTGCCTGTGGTTCTGTCAGTGTGATCATGTGATGTATCTGACCCCAGGAATGTGTCAATAAAGTTTCCCCTTCCTGGGACAATGAATTCACGGTGTTCTTATTTCAATTTCCAGGAGTGTATGTTGTAGTATGTGTTCCACTGACATGTGGTCGTTTAGTGGCGCTAACATCTTCTCTAGGGAGGGGAGGGTCTAAAGTACTAAAATGGCTCAGGTTTCCAGTGCCACTGATCCACAACCCTTGTCCCTGTAGCTCTAGGCATTGTGTGTCACTACAGTGTCCTTGTTGGTGATTACCATTGTGTTTGACACGTAGTATAACCAATGGAATCCTTTATTTTGGAGGAATTCCATTTTGTCTGTGAGTCCCTCCTTGGGACATACTGTCGCAGATTTCTGGGAGCTGAACAGGGTGAACTCACACGAAACGTGGGCAGTGTGTACCCACTGTGTATAGCAGATGGTGATTTGGCCAGTTCGGCAGTGCAATAATCACTACGTGGAGAGCGAGGCAATGGGACTGTCAGTCCGGTGTTACTGGTTGTATTTCCTGTACTTTCAGATTTGCAAATTTTTGCAGGCTTCTCAGGCTGCTGGATAAGTGTGGTGGTAACACTCAAGTCTGTAATCTCTGAAACTTAGTGGTATTTGTATCTGAATAATTTCCAACAGGGTATAGTCTAGTGTTCTAGTAATGGTGTCCATGTGATTGTACAGGGATAAAAATTCTCCTGCAACTGGTGTCAGTAATTATGTGGTGCTGGTAATTATGCTTGAAACTAATGTAACCTTTCTAGGAACTGATCCATGGGTAGGAGAATCTGCAGACCACCGCAGATAGCGTGTAACAGCGCTTCTTTAAGTTTGGTGTTATGTGGGTGATACTATCCGTGAGAATGTGAAGGAACTTCACAACCGTTAGCTGGGTGTCTACGTTATCCAGACAGTCCCTAAACATACCTAATCCGTGATTGTTCGTATCTGGTGATGTCCAAATGTGGGTAATGAGCAGGATGGCCAAAGAGCGTAGCTGTTTAGTTTTCGTCGCTAGACCTTATTTGGACTGGCGAACTTTGCGATCTGTTTGTCCATGGTTCCCTGGCTTTCTTCTACTTCCACTTGTACCTGCTGTAAAGACTAACTGACATTTTCCAACGCCTGTACATCATCCATACCAAAAACAGTTTTCAAGATTCGATCACCCGCACTGAGATAACCACTTTTCGTCGTACTCGTGGGACTAACTCTCTAGTTTAACGTAGCTGCCTCTGTAACTTCGTAAAAGGTGATTACATAAACTAGTTTCTTGTTGCCTATTGTTGAACGTTGCCTGGATCTTCATCACGAGTTACAGCCAAAATTTTCATCCAACTGTAGAATTTAATTTTCCGCTCTCCATACATTAATGTCCATTCGTAGTGTCCACTGATCATCCGGCTGATGCGTGAATAATATACCGCCATTTGGAGGACGTACCTTGAGGACTTCCGCCACTCTGCAACAACACAACAGGCTTACTATGACGAGGCTCTCTGTACACATTTTCCATTTCGTCCTGAGGTCGACGCCTGACGCTGTCACTGCTACCTCTCGTCCTGATTTGAAATTGGCCCACGCCCTAAACGAAGCTGGAGTCCTCTTGTTAGCTTATCGTTACTGCTAATGGCAGGTGCATAGAATGGCTCGGAGTAACTGCAGATGGATCCAGTTTCCCTCCCTTGGTCTTTCACTACTTTTTCCTTTTCTCCAAGCACCTCCTTCCTCCACCTGAATTTGCTGACTGCAGTAGCGGCAGCGCCTCTACGGTTCCTTTACATGGAAGAATACAGCCTACGTGCACTACTGTGGTGTGCGTTGGAAATTGTAATTTAACATTAACAGTTGATGTCAGTTCTATAATTTAGTAGTGTGTGAAACAAATTTTTAGTTTTCCTCTTTGGCACGTAAGTGTTGGTTAACTTTACCCATTTTCCAACATGATATTTTAGTGATGTTGCTTTTTTATTATGGGAATCTTAATGTAGTTTCAAAGAATTAGCGTTCGCCTTTATAGCTTGGCGCTCAGTACCTCTTTAATGTTTTTGAAAAATTGGGAACTGATGACACATATATTCCAGGAGAGGGTTTACATTGATCAAAAGGAGATGGGATCAAAAACAACCATATATGTGTATATACCCGCACTTTTGCACATTTGTAGACTTTTCAAATATGTGCCGGTAGTAACTACCGGAAGGGAGAAGGATGTCCCTGTCACTGACTGTGGACACAGTAACTCAACATTGGTCCTATTGTTCTGAGGACCCTCTCAGTTCATCCGCTTGCCTATGAGTCTTGCACATTAATCCTGAATTAAAAACAAAAGAAAGGTCAGCATTGAAGTAGAAATCTTTATTTCTGTCGCAAATCGATTTCAGTCACTGCGTGACCATCATCAGTGTTAGTATTAAAGCTTCGTGGACTCATAAAAACAATCAGTACATTGTTGTCTGCACATGCCAAAGAAGACTACTTGTGAGACCTAAGGTGAAAATGCAACTCCTGAGGGATTCTCCATTCAAAAAAGACAAAAAAAACTATTAGTCTTGAGTTTCTTAATGCATAACAATCGACACAGGTGCTTTGTGTAACCTGACATAAAATCCATTTCTTGTTCTGTGGTCACTCTCGCAGGTGTTCCAACCTTTAGCATCCATTGATTAACCATTGCTTCCGACACCATTTCTACCTGCTGGTTACATATGGTGATCAAGGACATGAAACGCGGGGTATGATCAGCAATCATTCGTAAATAATGGTTCCCTGCTGGTGTTTGAGTAAATGGTCCGAGTATGTCATCGTAAATAGTTTATATGCATTTGGTAGTATCTGTAATGTAACTATTTGACGATTTGTTCCGTTCTTTGCGTTCATGAGGGATAATTGTTGACTTAATTTTCAACATCTTTTTCATGTGTCTTCCGCTAGTAGTTTTGTACGCCTCAGTGTTCCGTTGCTTGGCGGCCACTGTCTGAAGTTAAAATTGAATCATGAGCCTGCTTCCACATCTCGTTTCGTAATTGTACTGGTATTATATAGGCAAACACCACATACTGTCTTTCTATACAGCACACTGCCTTCAGTATTGAATTTTTCTTGTTTTGCAAACACCTGTAAGTCTGCGACAGAACTTTCTGCAACTCTTCTGTGTCAACACTGACGTACTCCTTACGGCGTATTTTGCGACAAGTCCGTCTGCGTTTCCATGTGATTATCTGGTTGATGTATCACTTCAAATCGAATTCACTCAGACATAATGTCCACCTAGTTAAATAACATGTTGGGTATTTAAGGCCCATTAGCCACTTTAATGCAACATGTGCAGTTATTACCTTCAAGCATTCCCCCCGGGGGCTCACCACTTTTTGGGGAGTTCGTGCTTGGCAGCCACGGGGCACCAGCCTTTGCAGCATCTTGTCCTTTCCATGCTGCATGTCTATCCTCTCTCTCTTCTTTTCCCCTCCCTTGGGGAACATGTCTGGGATGTTTTCGGGAATGTGTTCTGCATTTCCGTAGCCTGACATCAGAATAGTCCCTCCACAGCTTTTCTACGTTCCCCTTCTCCTATCCTTACTCAACTTTTGCGTTTGAGGTTTCTCTTTTTCTTCTTCCTCCCTGTGCGCTCCGGAAGGCCAGCCCACTCGTCTGACGTTTAACAGGTGACTGGGTACCGCGTAATTCCCAGCTCTGAGTCTACGGGTAGGGTTTGCACGTACCGCTGGTATAGGCCAGGCCCAAGGAGGGGTGATTACCTCAGCTGCTACCTTTCCAAATTGCCAATTATTCCCTCTGTCAGGTGTTTGGGAGTGTAACCTGTGGTTTGAACAATCAGATAAGGCGGATGAGCCCCAATTTGAGGGGAGTCCCCAGTTGAAAGTAGCGTGCAACCGGAGACGATGGCAGTCATGGAGGATTTTCTTGCAATGAGCCAAACATCTTCTTCTCAGTCAACGTCTACTAAGCGTAAACGGATTGAGGCTAACGGATCAAGGGCCCTCCCACCGGCACCTCAGTTCCTCATGGCTTCATGTACTGAAGGCTGTCAGTCCTCTGTTGTGGTAATTCTGTTTATTATTCAGAAAGGTGTTGAGGCATTTGGTGCCTCTGTGAAATCCTGCTTTCGTTTATGCAATGGAACTGTGCTTTTGGATACACTTCTGGTTCTCAAGCACAACTGCTTGCAGCTTCGCTCCTCCATGGCTCTCCTGATCATGTCAAGGCCCATTGAGCGCTGAATTCATCATATGGTGTTATTTACACTAAGCTGCTCAATGGTCTGACTGAGGCAGGAATCCATTCTTACGTCTCTGATCATGGCGTAAATGCAGTCCATCAGGCCATGAAAAAGGTAGAAGCATCCTTTGTGCCCACATTCACTGTTTTTCTCACGTTTGATAGAGTAGTGTTTCCATCGAAGATCAAAGCAGGCTACAAAGTTATCACAGTCTGACAGTATATTCTGAAACCGATGCGCTGCTACCAGTGTCATCATTACAACCACACTCCAATTTCCTGTCGACACCCGGCCAAATGTGAAACTTGTGGTAGGATTGCTAACGAGGGCCATTTCCGCCTCCTTCTCCCCAATGTATCAATTGCGACGGCGACAATTGAGCCTCCTCCGAGAATGAGCTGGCCGTCCAGAAGATCCGAGTGAAGGAAAAAGTGTCTTCCCCTCTCGCTCGCAAGCTGTTCACTAGTCAGAAATCCTGTGTTTTACCGTTTGGCACTTACTGTACCATTCTTCCTACATATCGCTCCATGAAGGACATGGCCTCCCGGACTTGCGACCTCAAATTCAGCACCGCGGTTGTAAAATCACCCAGTATCAAGGTATCATTCCTATCTCCTTCTCCTCCAGATGTGCAACAAGCCCCTAAATTTTCGCCTCACGCAGCGGAATCACCTGCTGCATAACCAGCAGGCCGGAAAGGACAGAAGGAATACTCCCATGAAGACCTTTTATGTCCCTCCAGCCAAAAAACATCTGACTCGTCATCTGCCAACCGCAAAGGCTCCAAGAAATCAGATAAATGGTCTTTTCCTTCCTTAACTATCCCTTAATCGGGCAGGTAGGTTAGAAAATTTAAAAAGGGAAATGGATAGGTTAAAGTTAGATATAGTGGGAATTAGTGAAGTTCGGTGGCAGGAGGAACAAGACTTTTGGTCAGGTGAATACAGGGTTATAAATACAAAATCAAATAGGGGTAATGGAGGAGTAGGTTTAATAATGAATAGGAAAATAGGAATGCGGGTAAGCTACTACAAACAGCATAGTGAACGCATTATTGTGGCCAAGATAGACACAAAGCCCATGCCTACGACAGTAGTACAAGTTTATATGCCAACTAGCTCTGCAGATGATGAAGAAATTGATGAAATGTATGATGAGATAAAAGAAATTATTCAGGTAGTGAAGGGAGACGAAAATTTAATAGTCATGGGTGACTGGAATTCGTCAGTAGGACAAGGGAGAGAAGGAAACATAGTAGGTGATTATGGATTGGGGCTAAGAAATGAAAGAGGAAGCCCTCTGGTAGAATTTTGCACAGAGCATAACTTAATCATAGCTAACACTTGGTTCAAGAATCATAAAAGAAGGTTGTATACATGGAAGAATCCTGGAGATACTAAAAGGTATCAGATAGATTATATAATGGTAAGACAGAGATTTAGGAATCAGGTTTTAAATTGTAGGACATTTCCAGGGGCAGATGTGGACTCTGACCACAATCTATTGGTTATGACCTGTAGGTTAAAACTGAAGAAACTGCAAAAAGGTGGGAATTTAAGGACATGGGATCTGGATAAGCTGAAAGAACCAGAGGTTGTACAGAGTTTCAAGGAGAGCATAAGGGAACAATTGGCAGCAATGGGGGAAAGAAACACAGTTGAAGAAGAATGGGTAGCTCTGAGGGATGAAGTAGTGAAGGCAGCAGAGGATAAAGTAGGTAAAAAGACGAGGGTTGCTAGAAATCCTTGGGTAACAGAAGAAATATTGAATTTAATTGATGAAAGGAGAAAATATAAAAATGCAGTAAATGAAGCTGGCAAAAAGGAATACAAACATCTAAAAAATGAGATCGACAGGAAGTGCAAAATGGCTAAGCAGGGATGGCTAGAGGACAAATGTAAGGATGTAGAAGCTTATCTCACTAGGGGTAAGATAGATACTGCCTACAGGAAAATTAAAGAGACCTTTGGAGAGAAGAGAACCACGTGTATGAATATCAAGAGCTCAGATGGCAATCCAGTTCTAAGCAAAGAAGGGAAGGCAGAAAGGTGGAAGGAGTATATAGAAGGTTTATACAAGGGCGATGTACTTGAGGACAATATTATGGAAATGGAAGAGAATGTAGATGAAGACGAAATGGGAGGTAAGATACTGCGTGAAGAGTTTGACAGAGCACTGAAAGACCTGAGTCGAAACAAGGCCCCCGGAGTAGACAACATTCCATTAGAACTACTGACGGCCTTGGGAGAGCCAGTCATGACAAAACTCTACCAGCTGGTGAGCAAGATGTATGAGACAGGTGAAATACCCTCAGACTTCAAGAAGAATATAATAATTCCAATCCCAAAGAAAGCAGGTGCTGACAGATATGAAAATTACCGAACTATCAGTTTAATAAGTCACAGCTGCAAAATACTAACGCGAATTCTTTACAGACGAATGGAAAAACTGGTAGATGCGGACCTCGGGGAGGATCAGTTTGGATTCCGTCGAAATGTTGGAACACGTGAGGCAATACTGACCTTACGACTTAACTTAGAAGAAAGATTAAGAAAAGGCAAACCTACGTTTCTAGCATTTGTAGACTTGGAGAAAGCTTTTGACAATGTTGACTGGAATACTCTCTTTCAAATTCTGAAGGTGGCAGGGGTAAAATACAGGGAGCGAAAGGCTATTTACAATTTGTACAGAAACCAGATGGCAGTCATAAGAGTCGAGGGGCATGAAAGGGAAGCAGTGGTTGGGAAAGGAGTGAGACAGGGTTGTAGCCTCTCCCCGATGTTATTCAATCTGTATATTGAGCAAGCAGTAAAGGAAACAAAAGAAAAATTTGGAGTAGGTATTAAAATTCATGGAGAAGAAATAAAAACTGAGATTCGCCGATGACATTGTAATTCTGTCAGAGACAGCAAAGGACTTGGAAGAGCAGTTGAACGGAATGGACAGTGTCTTGAAAGGAGGATATAAGATGAACATCAACAAAAGCAAAACGAGGATAATGGAATGTGGTCAAATTAAATCGGGTGATGCTGAGGGAATTAGATTAGGAAATGAGACACTTAAAGTAGTAAAGGAGTTTTGCTATTTAGGAAGTAAAATAACTGATGATGGTCGAAGTAGAGAGGATATAAAATGTAGACTGGCAATGGCAAGGAAAGCGTTTCTCAAGAAGAGAAATTTGTTAACATCGAATATAGATTTATGTATCAGGAAGTCGTTTCTGAAAGTATTTGTTTGGAGTGTAGCCATGTATGCAAGTGAAACATGGATGATAACTAGTTTGGACAAGAAGAGAATAGAAGCTTTCGAAATGTGGTGCTACAGAAGAATACTGAAGATAAGGTGGATAGATCACGTAACTAATGAGGAGGTATTGAATAGGATTGGGGAGAAGAGAAGTTTGTGGCACAACTTGACTAGAAGAAGGGATCGGTTGGTAGGACATGTTTTGAGGCATCAAGGGATCACAAATTTAGCATTGGAGGGCAGCGTGGAGGGTAAAAATCGTAGAGGGAGACCAAGAGATGAATACACTAAGCAGATTCAAAAGGATGTAGGTTGCAGTAGGTACTGGGAGATGAAGCAGCTTGCACAGGATAGAGTATCATGGAGAGCTGCATCAAACCAGTCTCAGGACTGAAGACAACAACAACAACAACTCGTATATCGTCTTCAACGGTTTCGCTGCGTGATACCCTCACCGAGTAGACATACGTGTCACCGCTGCAGATCGCCAACCGTTTTCCTGTGCCCTGGGCACCACAGACCGACCTGGGGAGAATGCCTGATGCCTCTGTAGATCTAATGGTTAAGAATTCTCCAGCCTCTGCAACCTGCAGCAGAGAGTCTTCGAAGGCCGGAAATCGGCAGCAGCCGAGGCGACACCCCATCATTTTTTCTCTCCTCCCCTTCTCTTCATGACTCTTCTCTAATGGAACGTTCGCGGACTTTGATCCAACAAGGAGGAAATCGCAGCGTCTAATTGTTCTCTGCCTCAGAATGGTTCAAGTGGCTCTGAGCTCTATGGGACTTAACATCTGAGGTCTTCAGTCCCCTAGAACTTAGAACTACTTAAACCTAACTAACCTAAGGACATCACACACATCCATGCCCGAGGCTGGATTCGAACCTGCGACAGTAGCAGTCGCACGGTTCCGGACTGAAGCGCCTAGAACCGCTTGGCCACAGCAACCGGCGTTCTCTGCCTCCGGAAAACGAAATTGCATCCTCACAACCGCTTTGACCTCTCTCATTTCTTTCTTGGTGGTCCGTTTTAACCTCTCCCCTTCCCACCTCCAACGCCCCGCCCCCCCCCCCCTCCCGCCGAAGACGGCATTCCCTCTCATAGGGGAGTCATACTGCTCATCGGAGATGACGTTCATAGGCAAACCACGTCCCTGAACAACTGGCTGCAAGCTGTTGCAGTCTGCAGTTTCCTCCCTCACTTAACCTTTTCTCTTTGTACCGTTTTCTTCCCTTCATTGTTCGCTGTCACCAGGGCAGACTTCCTCCAGTTTATTGAGCAACTTCCTCACCCTATTTTGCTGCTCAGTAATGTTAGTGCGCATGACTCAAGGCGCATGGCTCTCCCAGAACCTGTCAGAGGGATGCCCTCATAGCTAACGTTCTTAGTAAACTCTGCCTCATCTGCCTTAACAAGGGAGCACCCACGTTCCTTTCAGACTCCTCGCACACCAATTCCCATCTGGACCTCTCATTCTGCACCGTCAAGCTTGCCTGTCATCTCGAGTGGTCCGTTACCTGACACATACTCGATCGACCATTTCCCGTGTGCTACATGTTTGCTGACTCCTACCCCACCTACGTGCAGACCCAAATGGCCACTTTCTAAGGCCAACTGTAGGATTTGGTCCTGCCTGGCGACCTTCGACGAACGACATTTCCCCACTTGTGATGACCAGGTCGAATACCTTACCAACATTATCCTTACCGCTGCAGAACGTTCCAATCCTCGCACTTCATCTTGACCGCGCCGTGGTCTGGTCCTTTGATGGGCTGGGGAGTGCTGTGTGACTTAGTTCGCAAGCGGAGACCTGCTCTCCGCACTTTTAACTGTCATCCAACGATGGCGAACTGCTTTAGTTATAAACAGTTGCGTGCGCAATGTCGTCGCGTTCTACGGGAAAGGAAAAAAAGCTGGCTGCATTTCATTTACTAGTTCCTTTAACAGTTCCACATTTTTTTCCATCGTGTGGGCCAACCTCTGATGGCTCTCTGGGACCAAGGTCCATTCCGCAATTTCCGGTGTGACCTTAGCAAATGATGTCACAATGGATTCTATTGCTTGGGCCGCTATTTTGCGGAGATTTCGAGCTCCACTCACTATCATCCCGCCTTCCTTCACCGGAAACGAGTGGAGGAGGCTTCTGCCATACCGTTCTCTTCTCAGAATCGTGAGTGGTACAATGCCGTTTTTACTATGAGGGAGCTAGATCATGCTCTCACCTCATCCTGATCCTCCGCCCTAGGGCCGGACGATGTTCACATTCAGATTTTGCAGCATCTTTTATAGCAGCCAAGCACTTTCTCCTTCATATGTACAATCGCATCTGGGCAGAGGGAACGTTTCCCAGACGCTGGTGTGAAGCCACTGTCATACCCATACCTAAGCCTGGAAACGAATAACTCCCTCATTTTAACTACCACCCCATTTCTTTCTCCACCTGTGTCTACAAGGTGATGGAACGTATAACTCATGCCCCACTGGTATGAAGGCTCGAGTCTCGCAATTTACTAAACACTGCACAATGTGAATTTCGAGCGTGCCGTTCTACAGTTGACCATTTCGTCACTTTTTCAGCCCATGTCATGAATGATTTTCTGGGGAAATACCAGACTGTGGCTACGTTTTATGATTTGGAGAATACCTACAACACCTACTAGAGGGCTGATATTCGCGATACTTTCTATACGTGGGGCTTCCAAGGGAGCTTGCCCTTCTTCCTTCAGGAACTTTTAAAAGACAGAGTTTTCAAGGTAGGTGTGGGTTCTGCCCTGTCAGATAGCTTTATCCAGGAAAACGACGTGCCTCAGGGTTCCGTCTTGAGCGTCGTCCTCATTACTATCGCCATTAACCCCACGGACTCTGCTGCCAAGGCTGCAGTCCTCATACCTCGGCCCACTAGTTCTTCCCTTCCGTCTGAAGATGACTGTGTTGCTGTCTGTCAGCAGGGGTTGTCACTTCGGCATCACCACTGGTCTTCGCTTCATGGGAACAAGCTCCCGGGAGTTAAACCTCTCTGTGCGGCTTGGCCGACCTCCTCCCGTCCCTCTCGCCATGAGTCGATTATTTTAGCTAGGTTGCGTATAGGGCACTGTCTTTTTAGCCATCGTCATTTGTTAAATTGTGATCCCCCTTCACTTCGTGCTCATTGTCATCATACTTTGACGCTTCACCATTTCCTGATGGAATGCCCTTTTTTTTAACCACTTACGTTCTAATTTATGGTTGGCGTCTGAGTTATCGGCCGTTTTAGCGAACGACGAGCGGGCTGCCGACCGCGTTTTACTTTTTATCCAACGTAACAATATGGCGAAAGTCATTTAATTTTTTGTTCAGAACTTCCATTGCCTTGGCGTACTTTACAGCCCTTTCCTCCAAGAGAAAGTCCCTGTTTTTAGCTGTCTTTCCTTCCGCCGATTGGGCTTAACAAATAGTAGCTTGTAACTCCTTCGTCGTCTTCGTGTTCTGTGGTTCTGACATGGGCGCATACGATATTAGTTGTTTTTCCGCCCTAAAACGAAAGAAACAAACACAACTTCAAGCATCATCCATACAAATAACAACAGAAATAAGTGACTCCATAAATTAGTGCCTACATTTCCTTTTCCATCATTAAATAATTTTACTGAGTTGTCGTGACACATATGCTGTTTCATGTTCCTGTTCGTCTATGTCATGGCTTACACTAACGTCATGGGACACCATCAGTGCTTACCAACTGACAGCAGGACTCATCTGATCAGGCCACTGTTTTCCGGTCGTCTAGGGACAACCGATATGGTCACAAGCCCAGGAGGGGCACAGCAAGCGATGTCGTACTATTAGCAATGTCACTCGCACTGATCGTTTGCTACCATAGGCTCTTAACGAACAAATTTCGTCCTTTGTCGTAACAGATACTTCGTCGTACGTCCCACATTGATTTCTACGATTGCTTTAGGCACTGATGCTTGCGTGTTAGCAGTGACAACACTGACGCAAACGCCACTGCGCTCGATCATTAAGTAAATGTCATCGGCCACTCCGTTGTTTGTAGTGAGAAGTAATGCCTGAAATTTTGTATTCTTGGTACACTTTTGACACTAATTCAGCTGGCATAGTGTGAAGGAGTTCTCAGTTTGAACCTCGGATTATGTAAAGACAGCTGAGCACCGTGTCATAGACGGACAGTGATGGCAGATTGCAGAACTGCCAAGTACGCAGGTGATCAAGCAATTATTGAATGTTCAAAGCCCAGCAGCGGTGGTGGAAACTGTGTCATTGGTATGGCACTGTCTGGGACAGATTGTACGTCGTAGCATAGCGCAGTTGTTTGACGATGACAAACTGACCGTGGGGGGGGGGGGGGGTCCCAGTACTGATGTCTCGAGCTGACCACACAGCAGCCGGCTGGTGGACCCAGCTGTATGAATATGACTGGCAGTCTCTTTGTGACTCGGACCATGAGGTGATCAGTCACACAGCAGTTAGTTGACGGTTCACGGACTACCGATGATGATGGCAGCTACATTATAAGTATGATATCATCTGGGACAGTATGGCCGAGAGGTACCGATACCGATTATGACTGTCAGCAGAATCGTAGTCGGTCTTCCGGTGACGACTGATGCATGAGAGGCGGCTTACCATGGCCCTCCTGTGACGATTACTTACTCGGCTGAGCCGCTGGATTAAAATTAATACTACTGCTTAGAACTGACCACAGCAGAGAAGTTGCACTGCTACGTTTCCATGTGATGCGAAGGTGTCTCGATGTGGAGCCAGTGTCCTAGGCTTCACTGTTATCATACAACAGTGATTGAACCGCAGAAGCGCCCTGCTTCTACTGGTGTGCTGTGTCGACAAGTCATTCACTGTGGCTGACGATGGCTACTGCTAATGTCCTAGATACAACATTTGGCTGTTGCTGTGGCCATGACGTTATATGTAAACTTTCCTTATTTTCAGAATGTAGATGGAGGTAGTCCTTCTTATTTTGTGCAGTTGCGCTGAAATAAAAATCATCTCCTTATCCAAGCATGCAGTACACTTTGCCAATTTGGCACTTACTATATGTTGCATACAGTATGCTACAATTTAATTGACTAAATTGTGCTGTAGGAGGTAGTGAGGGAGGAAACCTAATTATGATTGTTCTGGGCAAACAGAGGAGTTTCATCAAATAATGGCAACGATGAGAAATAAATAAATAAATTGGGAAACAGATTTTTGACAAAAGAGTTACCTGAAAAAGAAAAAGTTACATATCGTTCTGTTCTATTAGATTATAATTTGTCTAGGCACAGCAGGAATATTCAGGCGTGGATATGAAAGCTGAAAAACAGTAGGCTAAAATTCAGTATTCCGTCTTGCATCACGAAAGTAAATTATACCACAAATCTCACTTTGAAACTCTGCACTGCTGCAAAATGGCTTGTAAAGAGATAAGGGATAGCGTGGTTCAGAAGCAATTAACATCACTCGATAATGGCACGACCACTGGAGTTGATGAGATGATTATTAGATTGTGCAGCAGTTACGCAACGGAGCGAGCCCCTCTTCTAGCAGCCGTTTGTCGAAGGTCGTTCAAGTATCGTAACACAATGTTCCGCGCGATTGATGAAGGGCACAGATTGTTCCTATTTTTGAGAAGGCAGGCAGGAATGATACGTAGACCTGCTTACCTATATCGCTGACACAAATTTATTGCGAGGTAACTTAAAAATTTTCTGCTTGCGAATCGTCACTTCTCTCGAGACCGAAAAATTCCTCTGTAGGAAGAACTCCTCTCATCCTGCTGATTCATGAAACTTAGAACGCAGAAGAAATTTGGACTCAGCATTGTTACACGTTTCTTGATTTTGTGCATTATTTGGTACAGGTCTACAGTGTTGCTCAGTAAATAACAGCATGGAGCAGATACGCGACATTAATGAGCCCCTGTCGTAAACGCTCTGCCGTCAGGCGTACCTAGAGCATAGTTAATACAACAGTTACTATTCACTAGGCAAGTAAATAACTTAGTTGCTGTTTTATACAGAAAAAAGATATCTGCAAGAAAACTGTGATCACAGCCCAAAGAATTGTTTACCTTCTTTTGTAAGAGACTGACAAAGCTTACGTACTGAAGAACATTTGTATACATCTGCTTAAATATAATGGTCAGTCAAGCTTAATTTGGATTTAGGAAACTTCTATGCAAAATACGTGTCGTTTTCAAATCAATAGATAGTCCATATAGAACGTTTGGAGTTCTGTTATAATCCGTGGAAATACGACTGTCTGACAGTGAGTCCCTTATTAATCGCGACTGCGGTTTTTAATTGAATCCGGCATGGAATTCAATCGTTGAAAAACTTGGTGTCCTCCGTAGCAGGCGTAATTCTGTGATGAAACCGCGGGGAAACAAAAGAACTGATATCGATGCGGCGAGTTTTCAAGACGGAGGGCGCGCGGCGCAGCAGAATTTAACGCTCTCAAGTAGCGCACGCACAACGCCAAGTTAATCCACCACGCATGTGCCGGAGGAGCCTTAAATACCAGAACTCAGGGAGTTTTCGGCAGTATCACCTGAAGATGGCCAGAAGATTCTGTGCCAAAATATTGTGGCAGGAAGTTAGAAACATCCGGCAATTCTCCCGAAATTTTGTGGAACTAAGTAGTCATTGACTATAAACCGGTTTTGTTATATTCAACAGTGGTATGTCTTTAAATTTCTGTTCATGTGTAATTATTAAATACCCTCTCAAGATTCAAGAGTATTTCGTGAAACATAGAACAGTTTAAGTTGCTGAATTTCTGAGAAAACTTGAGGCATATTTATCTGTTTTGTTTTAATGGTATATTTATTTTATTTTATTTTTCAGTAAGTGATAAAAGGTTTCCAATACTGTATGTTGTATTTTTCAAGACTTCAATTTCCATTACTTCGTTTCTCATTTTTTCAGCACTCAAAACAAGTGGTTGATAAACTGAATTAAACTTGGTGACAGTAACTAAGATGGAGTAAATGCAGTGGGTTGTAGATGGAAACATCAGTAACACTAGAAGTCCTAGTTAGGCTTCAAAATGTCTGTAAATTATGTAATAGTGAATCGCAAAAGCAGAAAAAATGCTAATCTCAGTTTGGAACAGATTTTATGTTGTCAGAAGATATTCGAAGCAGGAGAACTCCGATCTTATATATCAGTGCTATAGTCTTTAAAGTAAAAACTGCATAACTTTGTATTGGCACCAGAACGAATATTTCAGTCAGTGACATGATATAGAAAATCGTAAGTCATTTTCTAAAGTACACTACTGGCCATTAAAATTGCTACACCACGAAGATGACGTTTTACAGACGTAAAATTTAACTGCCAGGAAGAAGATGCTGTGATATGCAAATGATTATCTTTTCAGAGGATTCACACAAGGTTGGCGCCGGTGGCGACACCTATAACGTGCTGACATGAGGAAAGTTTCTATCCGATTTCTCATACACAAACAGCAGTTGACCGGCGTTGACTGGTGAAACGTTTTCGTGATGCCACGTCTAAGGAGGAGAAATGCGTACCATCACGTTTCCGACTTTGATACAGGTTGGGTTGTAGCCTGTCGCGATTGCGGTTCATCGTATCGCGACATTGCTGCTCGCGTTGGTCGAGATCCAATGACTGTTAGCAGAATATGGAATCGGTGGGTTCAGGAGGGTAATACGGAACGCCGTGCTGGATCCCAACGGCCTCGTATCACTAGCAGTCGAAATGACAGGCATCTTATCCGCATGGCTGTAACGGATCGTGCAGCCACGTTTCGTTCTCTGAGTCAACTGATGGGGACGTTTGCAAGACAACAACCATCTGCACGAAAAGTTCGACGACGTTTGCAGCAGCATGGACTATCAGCTCGGAGAGCATGGCTGCGGTTATCCTTGACACTGCATCACAGACATGAGCGCCTGCGATGGTGTACTCAACGATGAACTTGGGTGCACGAATGGCAAAACGTCATTTTTTCGCATGTATCCAGATTCTGTTTGCAGCATCATGATGGTCGCATCCGTGTTTGGCGACATCGCGGTGAACGCACATTGGAAGCGTGTATTCGTCATCGCCATACTGGCGTAGCACCCGGCGTGATGGTATGGCGTGCCATTGGTTATACGTCTCGGTCACCTCTTGTTCGCATTGACGGCACTTTGAACAGTGGACGTTACATTTCAGATATGTTACGACTCCTGGCTTTACCCTTCATTCGATCCCTGCGAAACCCTGCAATTCAGCAGGATATTGCACGGCCGCATGTTGCAGGTCCTGTACGGGCCTTTCTGGATACAGAACATTTTCGACTGCTAGCACATTCTCCAGATCTCTCACCAATTGAAAACGTCTGGTCAATGATGGCCGAGTAACTGGCTCGTCACAATACCCAGCCACTACTCTTGATGAACTGTGGAATCCAGTTGAAGCTGCATGGGCAGCAGTACCTGTAGACGCCATCCAAGCTCTGTTTGACTCAATACCGAGGCGTATCAAGACCGTTATTAACGGCCAGAGGTCGTTTTTCTGGGTACTGATTTCTCAGGATCTATGCACCCAAATTGCGTGAAAATGTAATCGCATGTCAGTTCTAGTAAAATATATTTGTCCTATGAATACCCATTTATCATCTGCATTTCTTCTTGGTGTAGCAATTTTAATGGCCAGTAGTGTATACGGAAGTTCTGCGAGAGATACCACGGTATGCAATATCTGTTTGAAACTGAAATTCAACATAGGCTGGCTGTTCACTATATACTGTTCTGTAGTATGCAGTTATCACGGATAATCTGTGCTTAAGTTTCGCATTTAAGCAAAATATTTTACTTTACTATCCAAACTTAACCCGTTTAGAGGTTAAAACTCTATTTTAAAAGGTTGCACTGTCATTTTTCCACATTATATTTGCTTAAGCTTATCACCTTCATTCTGCAGCAGCATGTGGTTTCCATTGTATGAGAGCACCCTATAGTATCATCAGCAGAAGATGACAAACGTTTTGTTCTGGAAGATAATATTAATACCCAAGCATTGGCTCATCATAATATTTGACTGACTTTGAAAGCATAGCAACCCTCAATTCTTAAGTATGCGAATGTGTATTACCACTGTTCAGTTATCTATTACCCGAAAGCATCATGTAGCTTAGACTGTGTGAAGTAGACGATGACAAACATTTTCCACCGCAATAAGAGTTAATACAGTACCTTGGAGTCACTACAATTTTAGCTCAGTCAGATATTGGTTCTAGAAACGAGATTTTAACGCGGAAATAACATAGTTCACTTTGATAATTCTTACAGACAAGTGAATTTTAATCTGTAAATTAGATCAATAGTATGGCTGAAGTGCGTTTTGGAGTCAGTTTCTATGTATTTATGTGACTTTAATGTGTGGTAGAAAGATCAAAGTAAAGTAATCTACCAGGGCATTTCACTATGTTTTTCAAACAATGTAGATGCGGGGACCTACATCTACGTGATTACTCTGCTGTTTACAATATAGTGCCTGGCAGATGTTTCAATGAACCACCTACAAGCTGCCTCTCTGCGTTTCCACTTTCAAACGACGTGCGGGAAAAACGAGCACTTACATTTTTCTGAAATTAAAATTAGAAATGGCCGAGAGGTTCTTGGCGCTTCAGTCTGAAACCGCGCAACCGCTACGGTCACAGGTTCGAATCCTGTCTCGGGCATGGATGTGTGTGATGCCTTTAGGTTAGTTATGTTTTGGTAGTTCTAAGTCTAGAGGACTGATTACCTCATCAGTTAAGTCCTATAGTGCTCTGAGCCATTTGTACCATTTTTGAATTAAAATTCTATACCTTCAGCTGCTGACGGGGACCGGTGAAAATCTGTACCTCGACCGGGACTTGAACCCGGGTTCTCTTACTTACGGGGCGGACGCTCTATCCATCTTTTTTTTTCATTTTGTTCGGTATGGTTCGTTGTATTTAGTCGTAGCGGACGTCACATGACATCCGTCGAAGCTCGTTGTTGATCGATTTACTCAATTTTTTCATTACAGAGGGCAGCTAACCCTCTGACCGAACACGCTGAGCTACCGTGACCATCTGAGCCACCGAGGGCATAGAAGACAATGCGACTGCAGGGACTATCTCGCGCAAGCCTCCCGAGAGACCCACATTATCACCTTATATGTCCACACACCACATTCGTAGTGTCCCTATCCAGCAGACCCACTACTCGTGGAAGACATTCTTACCAAGTCCCGTAAGAGTTCGGGTAATTTGTGTGCATCTGCACAGACGAGGAAGGTCATGGCCGGTATTGCCAGAACTATACACTAATATGGATATGGTGTCTGTTCTCTCGGACTTGTCCGATCATTTCTTCCAATGTAGGTGGGAACCAACAGAATGTTTTCGCAATTGAAGGAGAGAAATGGTGATTGAAATTTCACGAGAAGACGTGGTCGCATCGAAATATGCCTTTGTTTTAATGATTACCACTCCAATTCAAGTATCATGCCTGTGGAACTATCTCCCCTATTTCGTGATAATACAAAACAAGCTGCCCTTCTTTGTACTTTTTCGATGCCGTCCGTCAGTCCCACCTGATGAGGATTCCACGCCAAACAGCAATACTCCAGAATAGGGCGGACAAGCGTGATTTAAGTAGTCTCTTCAGTAGACCCGTTGCACCTTCTAAGTGTTCTGTCAATCTTTGGTTTGTTCTACCCACAACATTATGTATGTGATCGTTCCAATTCAGGTTATTTGTGATTGTAACCCGTAAATATTTAGTTGAATTTACATCCTTCAGATTTGTGTGACTTACCGCGTAATCGAAATTTAGCGGAGTTCTTTTAATACTCAAGTGAGTAACTTCAAACTTTTCTTTATTCAGGGTCAACTGCCATTTTCTGCACCATACAGATATCTTATCTAAATCATTTTGCAATTCTTTTTGGTCACCTGATGATTTTAAAAGACGGTAAATGACAGCATCATCTGCAAACAATCTAAGACGGCTATTCAGATTGTCTCCTATGTCGTTAATATAGATCAGGAACAATAGAAGGCCTATAACACTACATTGGGGAACGCCGAATATTACTTCTGATTTACTCGATGACTTTCCGTCTATTACTACGAACTGTGACCTTTCTGACAGGACATCACAAATCCAGTCTTACAACTGAGGCTATATTCCATAGGCACGCAGTTTGGTTAGAAGACGCTTATGAGGAGTGGTGTAGAAAGCCTTCTGAAAATCTAAAAATATAGAATCAATTTGACGTCCCCTGTCGATAGCACTAATTACTTCATGAGTATAAAGAGCTAGTTGTGTTTCACAAGAACTATATTTTCTGAATCCGTGCTAAGTGTCAAGAAATCGTTTTCTTCGATGTACTTCATAATGTTTGAATACAGTATATGTTCCAAAACCCTACCGCAAAACAGAGCGAGGTGGCGCAGCGGTTAGCACACTGGACTCGCATTTGGGAGGACGGCGGTTCAAATCCGTCTCCAGCCATCCTGATTTAGTTTTTCCGTGATTTCCCTAAGTCGTCTCAGGCAAATTCCGGGATGGTTCTATTGAAAGAGCACGGCTGCTTTCCATCCCCATTCTTCCCTAATCCGAGTTTGTGCTCCATCTCTAATGACCTCGTCGTCGATGGGACATTAACACTAATCTCCTCCTTGTCCTATTGCAAGTCGACGTTATTGTCATGGGCTTGTAATTCAGTGGGTTACTCCTACTTCCCTTTTTGGGTATTGGCGTGACTTGAGCAATTTGCCAGTCTTTAGGTAAAGATCTTACTATAAGCGAGCGGTTGTATACAATTTGCTAAATATGGAGCTATTGTATCAGCATACTCAGAAAGGAACCTGACTGGTATACAATCTGGACCGGAGGGCTTGCCTTTAACTGATTTAAGTTGCTTTGTTACACCGAGGATATCTACTTATACGTTTCTCGTCTTGGCAGCTGCCCTTGATTGGAATTCAGGAATATTTACTTCGTCTTATTTGGTGAGGAAAACCGTGTTTCTCTGCTTTAGTGGCACTGTCATCAGTGACTTCACCGTTGGTTTCGCGCAGAGAAGGTGTTGACTGCGTCTTGCCACTGGTGTGCTTTACGTACGACCAGAATCTCTTTGGGTTTTCTGTCAGATTTCGATAGAGTTTCGTTGTGGAAATTGTTAAAAGCATCTCGCATTGAAGTACGAGTGATATTTAGAACTTCTGCAAAACTTTTATAGTCTTGGGGATTCTGCGTTGTTTTAAATTTGGTATGCTTTTTTCGTTGCTTCTGCAACAGCGATCTGACCCGTTTTGTGTACCATGGGGGATAAGTACTATCACTTATTAATGTGTGTTAAATATCTCTCAATTGCCGTTGATACTATCTCTTTGAAGTCATTTCACAGATTTTATACGCTTACATGATCAGATCGGAAAGAATGAGAACTGTCTCTTAGAAAGGTGTTAGGAGCATTTTTGTCAGCTTTTTTAAATAGATATACTTTGCGTTTATTTTTGATGGTTGTAGGTGTTATGGTATTCAGCCTAGCAACAACTGCCTTGTCTTCGCTGATCCCTGTATTCGTCACGACACTCACTATTTGCCCAGGATTATTTGTTGCTAGGAGGTCAAGTATGCTTTCGCAACCATTTACGCTTCGAGTGGGATCATGAACTAATTGTTCAAAATAAAAAATAAAAACATTCAGAAAAATTTCGGATGACGTTTTATGCCTACCGCCGGCTTTAAATGGATAATTTTTCCAGCATATCGAGGGTAGATCGAAGTAAAAAAAAATGGTTCAAATGGCTCTAAGCACTATGGGACTTAACTGCTGAGGTAATCAGTCCCCTAGACTTGGAGCTACCTAAACCTAACTAACCTAAGGGCATCACACACATTCATGCCTGAGGCAGGATTCGAACCTACGACCATAGCGGTCGCGCGGTTCCAGACTGAAGTGCCTAGAACCGCTCGACCACAGCGGCCGGTCCACTGTTAGATCATTTGAAAAAAAGAAAAATCGGCTGAATTTATTTCCGGCTTTAGCCAGCTTTCTGTACCTATAAGTATTTGAGCTTCAATGCTTCTTTATTAGGGCTTGGAGCTCTGGTTCTTTCCCAACACAGCTACGACAATTTACAACTACAATACCAACCGTTTCTACAACTACCTTACTGCGTTTTACCTGACCCTTTTAGATGGGTGCCCTTTCTGTGGTTTCCCGATAACTTCTAACATGAAAACCACCCAGTCCCTTCCACACAGCCCTCGCTACTTGTGTAGCCGCTTCCTGTGTGTAGAGGACGCCTGACCTCTTTAGCGGAATCCAGAAACCCACCATCCTATGGCGCATGGCAAGGAATCTGCAACCTATATGGTCACAGAGCCGTCAGGGCCTCTGATTCAGATCCTCCGCTCGGCTTTGCACCAAAGGACCATAGTCGATTCTTTCAACGATGCTGCAGATAGTGAGCTCTGCCTTAAACTCGCAAGCAAGACTGGCAGTCTTTACCACTTCCGCTAGCCGCCCGAAACCAGAGAGAATCTCCTCCGATCCAAAGCGACATTCGTCATTGGCACCGACATCAGCCCCAACCTGCAGTTGGCTGCACCCTGTACTCTTCATGGCATCCGGAAGCACCCTTTCCACATCCGGAATGACTCCCCCCGGTATGCACATGAAGTGCACACTGGTTTCCTACCCCTCCCTGGCAGCCATGTTCCTAAGGGGCCCCATGACATACCTAATGTCGGAGCTCCCAACTACCTGCACACCCACCCTCTGTGAATGCCCAGAAATTGCGGACCGAGAAGCTTCTTCTGGAACAAAGTGGACGACTGAATCCGGCATAGAGACTTCGTGAGCCACAGATAATGCCCGAAACCTGTTCGTCAAACGAACCTACAATCGGCCCCTGGGAATGTCTTTCATTGCCTGCCAGACTTTGGAATGATCTCCCACTCGACAAAGGGTGTGGGGTCAACCTCAGTGCAGGCAGTACCCGGGGAGGCCACAGCAGTGAACCGATCGGGGGACACATGGGACGTCGCATCCCCGCGTGCGAACCCCCACAGTGATCCCCCTTGGTACCAGCCTCAAGCTGCTTGATGGAAGCCAACACAGCCTGGAGTTGTGAGTGAAGGGTCACTAACTCAGCTCGCATATGTACACAGCAATCACAGTCCCTATACATCACTGTTTGAAGGTCGTAAAAATATGAAACAAACGAACGGAGTACTCAACCTATTAGCAGCAGGAACACGAGGTGCTCTGTCTCTGACGGTCTGTCCGACACTGAATAGTTAATTCTAAGGTCCATGGGGCTCAAAACGTGTGGTACAACAGTCTAACTTCTCTAATAGGAGGTACTTAACGTGTACGTTTCCGTCAGTAGTACCGACTTACAAGCTGCGAGTATTTCAATAAGCAACACAGATAATTTAGAGGTGAAATATTTAATCTGAACACCGGTTGTTCTTGCAAAGTTGGTACTTTGTTAGATATAATACAATTCTATTTTACTGCAAATTTCGAATTTGCGAGGTCAATAATTATACTTGCGTGTGTACTGATAAATAATGTTACTTTCACGTTATCGGCGCATCCATCATTTTTAGCTATATGCCATCTGTGTACTGTCTGAGGTATTGTGCTGAGCAAGCGAAGTAGAAGTTTCGCAGTGTAAGTGCTGCATCATAATGAAAGCACCTCCTTCATTCCTAAAATGGTTTTTGGGTGTGTTGCGCGCGAGAGGGCGTCTGTGTGTGTGTGTGTGTGTGTGTGTGTGTGTGTGTGTGTAGGTGTGCGTGTGCGGGTGAGTGGGGGGGGGGGGGGGGGAAGGGGCGTATTATCACGTCGCTAATTTTTATTAGATTCTGTTCTTATATAGCAGTTGATCACAGTTTTAGAGAGAGCCCTAGCACTACTGTTTTGATTAGTAAATATTGCAGTTATCGTTGAAAGTTGTTATTATACAGAACCTCTAATAGGCTTGTGTTATTTGTAATAAACGCAAAAATTGTCAGATAATATCATAAATTACAAATTTCGAGTGTAGAACACGATGCATTACCTTTGCGTCCCCTAAAATAGAGCCTGAGAACAATTTACGAGTGGAAATATTCGATTTGAGGGTGCATTTTGTCTTTCAATGGGAATTAATTACTCTCTTTCAATAGGTGTCATTAATTCAGATTACCCATTTGTTTATCTGCTAGCTCATTTAGCGTAGCATTTTTCTAAGATATATAGTACCTGCTGTTAAAAAAGTCCCATCGGGTTAGCTTCACTACTTTCCTGTTTTAGGCATTACTTTAAGTCGATCGTCTCTTTAGCAAGTTGTTTTTCAGCTATACGCACTTAGGTATGAAAATAGTATTGGCGCACTTAATCTGAGCGCCTACGGTGATCTTCTACACACCAATTAGACTTGTGTGTGTGTGTGTGTGTGTGTGGAAATACCATAGCATTGTGATACTTGACATAAACATTGCATATTTTTGCGTTGCTCGCGTATTTTTACAGACATTTCAGACTGTAAAAAACGTTGTGACACTTGACAACTAGTATAGGTGTGGAAATTAATTGGAGGCTTCGTTGTGCCTTACACCAAGCACTGAAAGCAGATCAACTCTGTCGGCCATTGGCGCCGAAAGCAACAGGGGCATAAAGCACCATTTGAATTTATTTCTTATTACTAAAGTTTTGCAGAATAGCATTTAAAGTAAAACGTATCTTCAGCAACTGTTTATTAATAATTCCTTAATTGCACTGCGTATACAAATTTTGTTTTTTATCTTTTTATGGAGCGCAGGTTTTACATTCGTTCTCATGTCAGAGAAATACAAATTGTATTATACGTTTGTGGTGATAATTGAAATTCATTACACGAGATATACATTTTCAAATAACAATTGGCTTGAGCCATTTATCTTGCATGAAAAAGGGCCCTGGAGCACTAAACTGTGCTTCAACATAAAGTACCTCAATTTATTCTGAAAAATCTATGTAACTCTCTATAGGCAGTTATTCTCCCGATGTGTCTGGAACAGA
The DNA here is from genome assembly GCF_023897955.1 of Schistocerca gregaria. NCBI lineage: Eukaryota > Metazoa > Arthropoda > Insecta > Orthoptera > Acrididae > Schistocerca > Schistocerca gregaria. Next base: position 597,581,000 of record NC_064931.1, on the reverse strand, counting down.
ACCGAGGTATCAAGACTCAATGACTTGACCCGTGTGTTCCTTGACATTCCAGAGCAGGGTCCTAGTTTACAATTTATTAACATCGATTCCAGACAAAGCGTTTTGAAATTTTTATAAGGTTGCTGTAGTCGTACTTTTGTTCCTGTAGGTATTTTTCTCAAAACTGCATCTGAGTTTGATTTATATATCTAATGACTGCAACGTAAGTACAAGAAATCACTCTCAAGAACGTTCTCAGTCAAAACACAAGCATCCTTAACTGTGACTGTATTAAACTCTGTTGACTCACAAACTAATGAATTAACACAAGACTGAAAACTGGACTCAGTGGAAATTTTGTAGTTGGCTTATCCTTGTTCTTTCCCATAGTAAGTTCAACGTCCGAAATCTGCAATGCATTAAATTACGAGTGTTTGTGTGTTCTGTAATGGGGCATGCATATCATACTGGGCAGAGCTAAGAGAGTCAGAGGCACTGGATCTCAGCGAGACACAACTTGTTGGAATAAGCAAAACTCTCAGTTAATTAGTTCCATCTTGCGGGTGCCTGCGTGCCATGTGACGCTTGACAAGCGGCATATAGTAATTTAGATATGAAAGACATCTAATTTGAGCCTCCGTTGTGTCTTACACCATCTGTGGTAAAGAAATAAAACTTTTATACAAACACAAGTGCTGAAACTTCCTGTCAGATTAAAACTGTGTCCTGGACCGATACTCGGACTCGGGACCTTTGCCTTTCGCGGCAAGTGCTCTACCAGTTGAACTACCCAAGCACGACCTGTCCTCACAGCTTTAATTCCACCAGTACCTCGTCTTCTATCTTGCAGACTTCACTGAAGCAGTTCGCAGAAGAGCTTCTGTGAAGTCTGAAGGTAGGAGACGAGGTACTGACGGAATTAAAGCTTTGAGGACGGGTCGCGAGCCGTGCTTGGGAAGTTCAGATGGTAGAGCACTTGCCCCCAAAAGGCAAAGATCCCGAGTTCTAGTCTCGGTCCGGCACACAGTTTTAATCTGCCAGGAAGTTTCATATCTGCGCACACTCCGTTGCAGAGTGGAAGTTTCATTCTGGGAACACAAGAGCTGCTTTACGTAATTTTTGCATAAATACCTTTGGATATGTAGCAAAAAATTGAGACCATTCAGATACTTTCGAGTGCCCTGGGAAATCCTTTGACCTACTGAAAGTTACACAATTTACGTAATTTTTGGGAGAAATGCATTTGAATGTGGCGCAAAAAATTTGCAGTGTACAGACACTTTTCAGAATTCTGTAATTTGAAATACTGCAATTTTCTACTCTTTACGTAATACTTGCATAAATACTTTTGAATACATTGCAAAAATTTCAGAAGTTTGAGATACTTTACTGGATAAGTACCTTTGAACATTACGAGTAAATGTGGATATGAGCGAGTGAGTGAGTGAGTGTGTGTGTGTGTGTGTGTGTGTGTGTGTGTGTGTGTGTGTGTGTGTGGCGGTGGGGAGGGGGGGGGGGGGCAGGGCGGAGGGCGCACGCGTACGTGTATTCTTGTGTGTCGCTGACGTGTTTTACGTCTGTAAATACAACAAGCTGCACACACTATGTAATTGTTTGGAAAAGTACTGTTGCGCACAGGGTGTTAAAAGAAATTCATATCGGTTAGATACTTTCTAGGGCAGCTCAGGTTGTGGCTTTGGGTCTGTACTATGATTTTATTTTAATGCCCATGAAAATACTACACTGTGATTTATTAAAATTATTCAATTATTATTTAAGTATTTGAATTGTTTAAATAATGAAACACGCCTTTGCAAGCTTAATCAATTATTATGAATGAAATTGACTGTTAATTCTAACCTGATATTCGCTGTAGAGAAGTGGGGCGAGGGGCGATAAGTTTAGGTTACAAACGACAACTGGGCTGTTTACACATATTGGATTATGATTGGCTGAAGAGGAGGTGAGAAATGGAGGGGAGTTTGGGGGGGGGGGGCGGGGGGAGGAGGAGCCACTTCTCGATGATGACGACGTCACTGACAAGAAGGGATGCAACTTGCCACTATCTTAGATTGTGTCGTTCGAGACGTGTTGGTCCCACCGACCATAGGCCGAGTCTGCACCTTACACTGTCCGAAGAACGGTGTGTGTGCATATTTGATCCAGAAACCCCATTACACACCTAACGTAATGTTTTGTGGACATTAACATTCCTCATACAGACTGACCTGCCCAGAACCTCGACCTGAATCCAACTAAATAACTTTGGGATAAGTTAGAACGTCGACTTCGCTTCAGACCACAGTGTCCTACATCACTACCTTCTCTGGTTTCGGCTGTTGATGAAAGTGAGGTACCATTCCTCAACAATTAAGACACATGATTGTAAGTGTCCTCAAGCAGAGCTCAAGCCGTCACAGAGACGGTGAGTGGACACACCGCATATCAATGTCCACTAACAGGTGACCAGATATTTTTGACCAAACAGCGTAGTTCCAAAATATGTTGAAGAAGAAAAATTAAATACTGTGAGTAAATGTGGCGTGTTAATGGTAAAAAATACCCTAACCCAAGCAATGGTCTTCTAATACTTCAATGGAGACTTACATAGAAATTTGAAGGGATTTAAAGTTAAAATACTCTTATAGCCACATTCGTTCAACCGCATGAAAAAAATAATTTGTGTGGTATTTTGAGGTGAGCGTGGAACTAATTCATCAATACAGTATATCCAAATACAATTTCTCGATTAACAACATGCAGAACTTAACGACGCTCTGTTAAAGAAACTTAGAACTAATTAAACCTTACTAACCTTAGGAAATCACACACATCCATGCCCGAGGCAGAATTGGAACCTGCGACCATAGTGGTCGCTCGGTTCCAGACTGTAGCGCCTAGAACCGCACGGCCACTCCGGCCGGCCGGGGATGCCTGGTTGTTTCCTTAAACAAGGGCCTTTTGCTTCTATCCTAGCTATCTGTTCCTAATAATGTGTTAGTCGACGAGATGTTACGTTCTCAGTTCCCGTTCATTACATACTAGAGATATAGAGTGAAACAAACTAACATACCACGTGGATGCAACATACAAGCAATAAAGAAGCTAAACAGTAAAATACGGAAACATGTGTGAACCAGCATACCATAAGTATGATGCGAGAGAAAACCGTCACCCAGTATATAATGTTACTTATCTAATGATCGTCGGAGAATGCAAAAGTTAAAATTGAAACACAAAGTTCTCATTCAGGAAGGTAAAATATGCTGCACAGCCAAATATCTCTGTGCTGGAAACTTTTTTCCGCTTTGTGTCGTAGATATTGTATGAAGACACTTTCAGAAATAAAACTTAATATCTTTAATTGTTTGGGATTTCGGTCTAATAATCTATAGATCGTATCGTGTTCTTGTAAAGGAGAAAACTTATTGTTAAGAACAAAAGATTTGGTGTACGTTAAAGAAAACTAGGTTGATACTGAAATATGATATTCCAGTAACATTGTAGAGCATTTTAATGAAACTAATGTTACCTGAAACTAAATAAAGGAACAGTGAAATGTTATGTGTAATGAAAATTGGCGATCTTTTATAGCTCGAAATTCAGCCCGGACTTCAATGCGATGAGATGCTTATAACAGTTTCCACAACGAAACTTTGTCTTGAAACCTGGCAGAAAATCCAAGGAGATTCTCGTCGCATGTGAAGTATGTTAGCGACAACACACAATCAATGCCTACTCTCGGCGATAGCAATGGAGATACTATCGAAGACAGTGCTGCCAAAGCAGAGTTACTAAACACAGCCTTCCGAAATGGCTTCATAAAAGAAGAAGAAGTAAATATTCCAGAATTTGAATCAAGAACAGCTGCCAACATGAGTAACATAGAAGTAGATATCTCCAGAGTAGTGAAGCAACTTAATAAAAGCAAGTCTTCTGGCCCAGACTGTATACCAATTACGTTCCTTTCACAATATGCTGATGAAATAGCTACATACTTAACAATCATATACAACCGTTCGCTCGACGAAAGAGCCGTACCCAAAGACTGAAAAGTTGCACAGGTCACACCAATATTCAAGAAAGGTAGTAGGAGTAATCCACTAATTACAGGCTCGTACCATTAACGTTGATATGCGGTAGAATTCTGGAACATATATTGTGTTCGAACATTATTAATTATTTGGAAGAAAACGGTCTATTGACACACAATCAACTCGGATTTAGAAAACATCGTTCTTGTGAAACACAACTAGCTCTTTATTCACATGAAGTGTTGAGTGTTATTGACAAGGGATTTCAGATCGATTTTGTATTTCTGGATTTCCGAAAGGCTTTTGACACTGTACCACACAAGCGGCTTGTAGTGAAATTGCGTACTTATGGAATATCGTCTCAGTTATGTGACTGGATTTGTGATTTCCTGTCAGAGAGGTCACAGTTCGTAGTAATTGACGGAAAATCATCGAGTGAATCAGAAGTGATTTCTGGCGTTCACCAAGGTAGTCTTATAGGCTCTTTGCAGTTCCTTATCTATATAAACAATTTGGGATACAATCTGAGCAGCCATCTTAGGTTCTTTGCAGATGACGCTGTCGTTTATCGACTAATAAAGTCATCAGAAGATCAAAACAAATCGCAAAACTAATTAGGAAAGATATCTGAATAGTGCTAAAATTGGAAATTGACCCTAAATAACGAAAAGTGTGAGGTCATCTACATGAGTGCTGAAAGGAATCCGTTAAATCTCGGTTACACGATAAATAAGTCAAATCTAAAGGCCGTAAATTCAACTAAATATCTAGGAATTACAATGACGAACGAATTAAATTGGAAGAAACACACAAAAAATGTTGTGGTAAGGCTAACCAAGGACTGCATTTTATTGGCAGGACACTTAGAAAATTTAACAGACCTTCTAAGGACACTGCCTAGACTACGCTTGTCCGTCCTCTTTTAGAATACTGCTGCGTGGTGTGGTATCCCTACCAGATGAGATTAACGGAGTATATCGAAGAAGTTCAAAGAAGGCAGCACGTTTTGTATTACGGCGATATAGGGGGCAGTGTGACACTGAAATGATACAGGATTTGGGATGGACATCGTTAAAACAAAGGCGTTTCTCGTTGCGGAACAATCTTCTCACGAAATTGCAATCACCAGCTTTCTCCTCCGAATGCGAAAATATTTTGTTGACGCCGACCTACATACGGAGAAACGATCACCATGATTAAATAAGGGAAATCATAGCTCATACGGAAAGATATATGTTTTCGTTCTTTCCGCGCGCTAAAGGAGACTCGAATAATAGAGAATTGTGAAGGTGGCTCGATTAACCCTCTACCAGGCACATAAATGTGATTTGCAGAGTATCGATGTAGATGTAGAAACTTACAAAACACCCAGTGCGACGAGATATTAGGACAAAATATGTAGTCACAGCATCTAATTTCGCGACGCAGAAAAAAGTATACTGATGCGATGCTAATCAACGATAAGAGAGAGAGCTTCAAACTTCAAAAAATACATTTTTTTGAACCAATGTACAAGACTAGAGAAAGACAGCGTAACTAGAAGAGAGTTGTACAAATTTAGTGTCACGAACAGGACTTATAATAACCTAACACATTATAACCATCACCAGAGAAAAAATGTGAAACAAAATTTCTAAGAATTAAAATTTATAAACAAAGATGTAGAAGGAGACTGGACAATTTAATAAAATTATAGGTATCATAATAGTGATGTGACTATATACTAACGAGAACAAGAAGCATACCGTAATTACTAAGGTAAGTAATTACTAAACAGAAGACGCACGGATTTTAGTCTATACCTTAAAGAATTCAGGTGAACACTGAGTGTACGGTATAATTTGCCGGTACTGTACGTAAGAATATTAAGAAATATTTTTGTACTGCATTCTAGTTATTGTATCGACATGGAGCTACTCTATACACAGCTGTCAAGGCAAATGCAGTAGCTAGGGAGGCAGGTTTTTTAGAAAGATGATTTGAAATATGAGTAACGACATGTGAGGCGTTACAAAAATATTACAATTTTAATATGAAAATTTATTGTGAATACAGTACTCTAGGCGTTGTACGCAAAATCGTTTTATTTTATCCGATAATATAAAAGTTAATACCAATTAAATAAGTGCCCACTAGTGTATGACAAAGTGAACTAACCTAAAGCACTATGTATGTATAAAAGTTATTTCAATAAGACTTACACGTGAACGCAAGACCAACTCCACAGAGGAACTGTAGGTTTCCCGCAGAGCCGTTAGGTTCGCAATACGAACAGTAACTTCGTAATGCGCCCTTTCTGAAACACGAGAAACATAAAAAAAATTTAAAGTGTAAGCAAAATACAGTAACGCGTACAGTGGGACTACGTACTCAGATGAATAGACTACACGTGCTGTATTTACAGATACTGAAACTTGTAAGTTTTGCTTATTATGACGGTACACGCAGAACTTTTGCTGCGAGTAGCTCCATTGTGAGCAGAGTTGTTGTGTTCACACTCACCTTTCATTCGGACAGAGAGAGACAGACAGAGAGAGGGGGAGGTGATGGAGAGGGAGAGAGGTGGAGATAGGTATAAATTTTGTGCCTGGAAAGTGCCAGCTGAAAATAAACTACACAGGTTTTCTTCACGTGATAAATTTTACAGCCGTGAGACTAAGACACTGTTTGCAGGTACTCAATATGCAGCTCTGTACGCGTATGTTTAAACGATTTCGTCATCAGTTCTTGCACGTGAAAGCTGTCCACTGAGTTTCTACATCTAGTGAAATATATTTATTAGAAATAAGTGCTATGGGGATACGAAACAAATATTACAGGTCTTATTTATATTTACAGGGTGATTCAAAAAGAATACCGCAACTTTAAAAATGTGTATTTAATGAAAGAAACATAATATAACCTTGTGTAATACATCATTACAAAGAGTATTTAAAAAGGTTTTTTTTCACTCAAAAACAAGTTCAGAGATGTTCAATATGGCCCCCTCCAGACACTCGAGCAATATGAACCCGATACTACAACTCGTTCCACACTCTCTGTAGCATATCAGGCGTAACAGTTTGGATAGCTGCTGTTATTTCTCGTTTCAAATCATCAATGGTGGCTGGGAGAGGTGGCCGAAACACCATATCCTTAACATACTCCCATAAGAAAAAATCGCAGGGGGTAAGATCAGGGCTTCTTGGAGGCCAGTGATGAAGTGCTCTGTCACGGGCTGCCTGGCGACCGATCCATCGCCTCGGGTAGTTGACGTTCAGGTAGTTACGGACAGATAAGTGCCAATGTGGTGGCGCTCCATCCTGCTGAAATATGAATTGTGGTGCTTCTTGTTCGAGCTGAGGGAACAGATACTGCAGTCCAGTTACAGTAGCACCTTCGAAGAAAAAGGGACCAAAAACTTTATTGGCTGAAATGGCACCGAAAACGTTCACCTTAGGCGAGTCACGTTCATACTGAGTTGTTTCCCGCGGATTCTCAGTGCCCCATATACAGACATTGTGACGGTTGACTTTCCCGTTAGTGTGGAAAGTTGCTTCATCACTAAACACAATCTTTGAAACGAAAGATTCATCTGTTTCCATTTGAGCAAGGATAAAATCACATAAATCGATTCTTATCAGCTGCAGACAGTGCTTGAAACAATTTCAGACGATAAGGTTTCATAACTAACCTTTTTCGTAGGACTCTCCCTACAGTTGATTGTGGAATTTGCAGCTCTCTGCTAGCTCTGCGAGTCGATTTTCCTGGGCTGCGAACAAATGCTTGCTGGATGCGTGCTACATTTTCATCACTCGTTCTTGGCCGTCCAGAACTTTTCCCTTTGCGCAAACACCCATTCTCTGTAAACTGTTTATACCAACGTTTAATACACCACCTATCAGGAGGTTTAACACCATACTTCGTTCGAAATGCACGCTGAATAACTGTCGTCGATTCACTTCTGCCGTACTCAATAACACGAAAAGCTTTCTGTTGAGCGGTCGCCATCTTAGCATCAACTGACGCTGACGCCTAGTCAACAGCGCCTCAAGCGAACAAATGTACAACTAAATGAAACTTTACAGCTCCCTTAATTCGCCAACATATAGTGCTTAGCTCTGCCTTTTGTCGTTGCAGAGTTTTAAATTCCTAAAGTTGTGGTATTCTTTTTGAATCACCCTGTAAATTAATGGTTCTACTATTTAATATCTATAGGGTAAAGATTCTAAGCCTCTGTGAGGCAAACTAAGGAGCTACTTGACTGAGAAGCAACGGCTCCGATCTCGTAAAGTGGCATACGACCTGGACAGCGGTATGCTGACCAATTGTTCCTCCATATAAGCATCCAGGGATGCCTGTGGGATGAGGATGACACCGCGGCCGGTCGGTAGAGTTGGAAACTGTAAAATTTGAAATTTTCCAAGCGAATCAACTGTTCAAAAAGATTTCGGGCTTGCAGCCTGTAAACTAAAGTTCACGGAACCTCATGGCCTGTTCTGACTGAGTTTAATTTTTAGGGCAGAGATTCTAAAGAAAACGGAATCTATTAAAACATATTGATGTATAGCTAATTTTTAGCTGTTTTTAGCTGTTTGGTACTTCACGACAAAATTACTGAAGCACACTCACTATCTCCTTTGTATACCAAGTAAATAATATATTTAAAGTGTTACTTCTTTGGCAAACACATACTCTGTAGAATACAGTAGCGTTCAATGTAAAACTTACTGATAAAATTTTTAAAATTACCAATATAGGGAGTTTCAAAAACTTATACTGGAGTCAAAAGTATTGTGAAGCCTGCCTTCCTCAGGGTAGTCATAAATCCTTATATAAGGCATCCACAAAGTCGTCATCCGCTAGGGATATCAACGTACATACCCTCAATACCTTTTCATTCTCATTAACTTCAAGACCCAACCAGAGACACAATATCTGCTGCATTCCACGGCCTCTTAAAAGTGATCTCAGTGTATGGCAACACCTGTCGCGTGCCAGGATAGCTTGCGAACAATTTAAGCCCAGTCCCTTGTTTCATCTGCTATATACCCACAGCAGTGCTTCTTGTTTGAGACGGTACAGGACACAGATTATTTTTCTTATCGCATATATGACGAATGGAAATCACGGGAAACCACTTAGGTTTGTCGTGTAATTGCACAGGTTAGGTACACTAGCGCACATAACTTTAGGACGAAAGTAACTTTCACATGATGTGTAACTGCCAAGTAACATAGTTCAAAGGAACTTGGATGATACGTAGAAAGAACTGCTGCGGTACAGTACTGTACAGAAGGTACCCAAAAGAAATACGCAATGAGATTAGGAGAAATGACATATTCATTCAAAGACAGTAATTACACTCCAGTCGCCGTGATTCATGATCGTCCCCCAAGGCATTAAAACATACAGTATGTGGTTCTTAATAAGGTGTATAATGACCTCAGATGGCAGTTTATGCCCTGCACTGTGCTCCCATGCTGGCCACAAGTTTGGCAAGGACCTTCCATTGCTCTATCAGCTCGACTGACAACTGCTGGAAGGTCTTTGGTGCACATGGATGTGCTGCAGTACTTGTCTCCAACGCATTCCACACGCTCACGATGGGAGTTAAATCGGGAGAACAGGCAGGGCTGTCCATTCGCCAAATATGCTCTCGTTGCAAGAGCTCCTCCAGCTGCACTGATCAGTGCGTTTTGGCATAGTCATTCATAAAAGTGAAGTCAGGGCCTAATGGAACACTGAGAAGACGCAAATGGGGAAGGAGTACAGTCTCACAACAACGCTGAACGGTGAGTTTGCCATGTTCAAGGATTTACAGATCAGTACGCCGATGCAACATTATGCGTTCTCACACCATAATACTTGGACCTCCTAGACGATCACACTCAGCTACTTTGCTGGGGGCATTATGTATTACCACCTCTCGCCATATGAGGTTACGTCCGGGATCACTACTGAGACTGAATCTGTTCTTATCCGAGAGGAGCACGCGATCTCACTTGTCTTTGGTCCAATCCCTGTGCTGTTGGCACCATCGCAAACGTCGCCTTTGATGCGCTCGAGTCAAAGGAACACAACATACTGGTCGTTGGGCAAAGGGACCACTCCCATGCAGTCGCCGTGCCACTGTGGAGTGTGAGAATCCATGTCTTGCAGTGTTGTTAAATGTGATTGCAACTGCACCCGCTGTTTGTTGTGGGTCCTTTCCTGACTATTGCTCAATGAATTGGTCATCAGTTGCTGTAGTTCACAGTCGTCGACTACTCCTTCTTCGGGTAACAATGCCTGTGGCTCAGAACCCTTACCATGCACTTGAAAGTATGTTATGAACAGTACATCTACATCTACATTTATACTCCGCAAGCCACCCAACGGTGTGTGGCGGAGGGCACTTTACGTGCCACTGTCATTACCTCCCTTTCCTGTTCCAGTCGCGTATGGTTCGCGGGAAGAACGACTGTCTGAAAGCCTCCGTGCGCGCTCAAATCTCTCTAATTTTACATTCGTGATCTCCTCGGTAGGTATAAATAGAGGGTAGGAATATATTCGATGCCTCATCCAGAATCGCCCCCTCTCGAAACCTGGCGAGCAAGCTACACCGCGGTGCAGAGCGCCTCTCTTGCAGAGTCTGCCACTTGAGTTTACTAAACATCTCCGTAACGCTATCACGGTTACCAAATAACCCTGTGACGAAACGCGCCGCTCCTCTTTGGATCTTCTCTATCTCCTCCGTCAACCCGATCTGGTACGGATCCCACACTGATGAGCAATACTAAAGTATAGGTCGAACGAGTGTTTTGTAAGCCACCTCCTTTGTTGATGGACTACATTTTCTAAGAACTCTCCCAATGAATCTCAACCTGGTACCCGCCTTAATTTTATGATCATTCCACTTCAAATCGTTCCGCACGCACACTCCCAGATATTTTACAGAAGTAACTACTACCAGTGTTTGTTCCGCTATCATATAATCATACAATAAAGGATCCTTCTTTCTATGTATTCGCAATACATTACATTTGTCTATGTTAAGGGTCAGTTGCCACTCCCTGCACCAAGTGCCTATCCGCTGCAGATCTTCCTGCATTTCGCTACAATTTTCTAATGCTGCAACTTCTCTGTATACTACAGCATCATTCGCGAAAAGCCGCATGGAACTTCCGACATTATCTACTAGGTCATTTATATATTTTGCGAAAAGCAATGGTCCCATGGCACTCCCCTGTGGCACGCCAGAGGTTACTTTAACGTCTGTAGACGTCTCTCCATTGATAACTACATGCTGTGTTCTGTTTGCTAAAAACTCTTCAATCCAGCCACACAGCTGGTCTGATATTCCGTAGGCTCTTACTTTGTTCATCAGGCGACAGTGCTGAACTGTATCGAACGCCTTCCGGAAAGCAAGAAAAATAGCATCTACGTGGGAGCCTGTATCTAATGCTTTCTGGGTCTCATGAACAAATAAAGCGAGTTGGGTCTCACACGATCGCTGTTTTCGGAATCCATGTTGATTCCTACAGAGTAGATTGTGGGTTTCCAAAAACGACATGATACTCGAGCAAAAAACATATTCTAAAATTCTACAACAGATCGACGTCAGAGATATAGGTCTATAGTTTTGCGCATCTGCTCGACGGCCCTTCTTGAAGACTGGGACTACCTGTACTTGTCACACTTCGCCTTTCCTCCAGTTTACAGACCATTCTTGTCTTGTGCAATTATGCAAATGTTGACTCCAGGAAAGTGATTCATTTACCCGTTCCTTCAGATGCCTCGTGTTGCGAGGCCAGCCACATTTGGCGCTAGTAACGCTGACTTCACACAATCTGACAAACAGTTTTCTTTGCACGACTAGAAGACCTCTGGCAACGTGCTCCCACACATTAATCCATTTCCACTCGGTAGTTCATATATTATGGTAATTTGTCTATCTCTTTCTTAAGTTTTACAGAGAGCTATGTATACTGAACTGTTGGACACAGAAGCGAATTACTCATAAACTGAGTAGAATTAACCAACGTTGAACATTAGTAACAGCCCCAAACACTAATAGAATAACACTACTACGTACATCCGACGAATGGCAGAAAACAAACAAAAGCTAATGTCTCGTAGGGTAAAGACGAAAGGATACTAAACAACTAAAGGATGTTAGACTACTTTCTGTCTGATGTAACTCATCGGCGATTTTCTATGGCTTCCATCACCCAGTAGTCTCAGATGTCTGGTCTTAGTCGTCTGATTAACTCAACTCATTCTGCAGCAGATTCGTGAAACATCAAGCTGTTGAGCGGCCGGTAGGCCACTGCTCGATACGTGTATGACTTCGGCATTGATTCTGGCGAAGCGATAAATACAATTTGAAACACTCTGAGGGAGAGTTCCTTGGTTTTCATTTGAGGTGACACGACTCTTCGCTTTGTACAGAGCAACTATACGGCCATTTGTAAAGTATACACGCAATGACGTTCAAGAGCAGACATGAAATCTTAAACTTTCACCCATTTGCAGTGTTATGAGTCGGACTGGACTATGAATTTCATATCCTTCTTTCAATAAATGCAGGGCAAACTGTAAATCCAACGACAAAGTTTCAGAGGTTATTCAGGGACACTTTCTGAGTATTTTATGGCAACGGGCCATCGTTTCCGGTGGCTCGTTACAGATTAATAATGCACTGAATGATCTATTCGGTTTCTTATCACAGTTACTTTTATTTCTGTGAATATACCTTCGTAACAGTGACAAAAGTTGTAATATGCTATCATCGAACTGTAGGACATAGAACGTAAACTAATGTAACGTTGCTCTGACGGAAAGCGCAGTGATGTGTTGCCGTCGCTGCTTAAACAGCTCAGTGTGGCATTGTTACGACGCCCTTGCACTGCATGGAGAGAAACCGTACACAAAGTGCATACTGGTCGGTTGTTCATAACTTAACCTATCAATACTTATATGTATGACTTTTAAGGTACACTTAACGTAGCCTGAATAACGAACCCGAGACAAAACCGGCAGTGCAAACTTGAGAGTGAAGACTGAAGTAGGCGTTGCTGTTTTCAGTATCAAGTCGAATGAATAAATGTAGCGGCAATGCGATAACACCGCTCATTTTAAAGTATTAAGTTGGCTGCTTCAGAGTCATGAAAAGATGAAGCCTACCTTTCTGTGAGAACGAACCTCTCTTTTAAAATAAATCTTAAAGGTGTTCTTCCTCAAGTGACTTAAGACAAGCCAAACATTTTGTCGTCGTTTTTACTGCTGTGCAGATATTGTCAGTGAAGTGCACATACAAAGAGAAGTGGGGGTAAGAGATAAAACGAAGTTCAGTTGTTCTGTAACGAGCCACAGCGGACCAGGGGACCTTTATACCAAAACAGTCAGAAGATGTCCCTGAGGAATATCCGAAACCCTTACGGATTTCAGGTGCACTCTGGATACGAATTAAGATTTCATTTATTTCTTTTATTGTACGTTGATCCCTATTCATCGAATACACAAGGTGATTCAGCTGCCCCTATCTATGGATTTTAAACAATCCGCAACGCATTCAAATCCCATGTGTATGATTTTCCTATCATCTAGCCTGATACATACAGTTATTCTTCCTACAGAAAAATGTATACGACCTTTTTTGTAGGAAATTTAATGCAGTTAAATTTTGTACCGGGGTACGTTTTCGTTAGAGGCCGTAGTTTTCGAATTATTCAAGAAAGACGTACAAAAGTCACCATCAAAGGCGTTTTTCTTGAATAGCTCTAAAACCGTGGTCTCCAGCATAAACATATCCCAGTATAAAATTTAACTACATTAAATTTCTTACAGTATGGTCTTGGTCATTTTTTCTGTGGAATTAATGGTTTGCGAATAATGAGTGAGAGAATATGAAAATCTTGTGCATGGTTTTTTGAGGGCATTGTGGGTTGCATTAAACCCATAGGTAGGGGCAGCTGAATCCCCCCTGTACAATTTCACGAATCAGAAGAGCGCGGTCTTACCTTCAATAGTCTGCTGTCCAGCAGTAATTAAAAAGCCTGATATGAGAGGAGGGCTTTTATATAACAGTGTCCCAATATGTGCATAACAATAGTGACCACTATATTATATATATATATATATATATATATATATATATATATATATATATATATATATATATATATATATATATGGTAGAGGATGTTAAACTGAGTGGTTTGAGATTAAGAACTAGTCTCTGTGCATGTGTTACAAAAGTGCAAAAAAGTTTCCACACTCTTTTAAATATTCATGTAATTTCTCGTATAATGAGAAAGACAGCCAGCACTTAACCACTTTCCAGAATGAGATTTTCACTCTGCAGCGGAGTGTGCGCTGTTATGAAACTTCCTGGCAGATTAAAACTGCGTGCCCGACCGAGACTCGAACTCGGGACCTTTGCCTTTGGCGGGCAAGTGCTCTACCATCTTTTTTCATTTTGTTCGTTATGGTTCGTTGTATTTCGTCGTAGCGGACGTCACATGACATCCGTCGAAGCTCGTTATTAATCCCTTCACTCAGTTTTTTTATTACAGAGGGCAGCCAACCCTCTGACCGAACACGCTGAGCTACCGTGCCGGCAGCATCTGAGCTACCGAAGCACGACTCACGCCCGGTACTCACAGCTTTACTTCTGCCAGTACCTCGTCTCCTACCTTCCAAACTTTACAGAAGCTCTCCTGCGAACCTTGCAGAACTAGCACTCTTGAAAGAAAGGATACGGCCGAGACATGGCTTAGCCACAGTCTGGGGGATGTTTCCAGAATGAGATTTTCACTCTGCAGCGGAGTGGTAGAGCACTTGCCCGCGAAACGCAAAGATCCCGAGTTCGAGTCTCGGTCGGGCACACAGTTTTAATCTGCCAGGAAGTTTCACTTAACCACTTTGTTCACATTGGGTTGCTTCAGCGATTTCCTTCACAGACGACTTTCACGTAACCGTATTGCAGTAAAACCACTGTGGACACATGTTATTGTTTTTTTGGGCCCTAGCGCCAATGGCGATGCAGAAATAAAAGCAGTTTATAAAAACTTGCTGGTTGTAGACATTGTTTACCCGCAGTATTCACAGCATACCATTGCTGTCTTACCTCAAAATACTCAGTTTAGCATCCTATATCTCATGGGTAGTTTAGGGGCACCATATATACCTGTAAGTATTCACTGCATTCGAATAAAGTGACAGATCACCGCGTTACCAAAAGTAACTTGAGGTGATTGAATAGTAGATCTCACCTCTCACGATGCGGTGCGGGACGCCGCATGAGCACTGCTGGTTCCCCGACTCGTAAGGGCACTGCAGCACACAGTCGTCTGACGCGCAGCCTGGAAAAGCATACTCATTTCAAAGATCTACAATTGTACATAAGCTACAACCAGGATATGTAATGGCAAACGTGAAATAGTTACAATGTAACAAAAATAATAGTCGACCATCAGACTAGCGCTTACATCAAAATTTACCATCTCGACTCATGCAGAACCTGGCATACTATAGAGAGAAATTCATGAATGACCACGGGACTACAATGTTATAGAAATTGATTTCCTGTTAGTGCCGTATAATAATAAAGGTTCATAGAATCTACTCCTGGAATAGCAAAAGTTCCCAAGACTTCCATGTTCTGGAAGACACTTTTTTATTCGTAAACAATATTTAAAGAGCATAGAGTTCATGGGCTCTCCACAGTGAGAACAGGTAATCCAGTTTACAACAGCTGACATACAGAACTGTCCTACGTGCTGAACTGATACTTCCTTTCAGTTGTGTTCTACAGTCACTCCGTCTGTTTTCATGTTAAGCTTTCCTTAGAGGCACAAATCGAGAAAATTATGAGATTCCATATTATGAAAAGGATTAATTGCTATTCACCATATAACGGAGATGCCGAGTCTCAGATAGGCACAACTGAAGACTGTCACAAATTAAGCTTTCGGCCAGTAAAGCCTCCGTCAGCAATAGACGACGAATACAGGCACAGACTCTCTCTCTCTCTCTCTCTCTCTCTCTCTCTCTCTCTCTCTCTGCCACACACAAGACTTTCGGTCAGTAAGGCCTTCGTCAACAATAGACGACACACACACACACACACACACACACACACACACACACACACACACACACTCAAACGTAAGTCACACACACAACTGCAGTATCACGCAACTGAAACCACACTACCACTGGCAGTGTGGTTTCAGTTGCCTGATACTCCAGTCAGATGTGTTAGTTGCATTTGCGTGAGTGTGTGTGTATGTGTGTGTGTGTCGTCTATTGTTGACGAAGGCCTTACTGACCGAAAGTCTTGTGTGTGGCAGGCTATTTGTTGTGCCTATCTGCCACTCAGCATCTCCGCTATATGGCGAGTAGCAACTTTTTTTTCATAATACTGTTACATTCCATTCTGGATTTTTCCATTGTTCAGCTATGAGATTCAGTGTATATCCCTCCATTGCTCTTTCTGTTCCTCCCTCTACACCTAATCTCTCTCTTTCTCTCTTCCTTCCCCCTCCCCGCCCCCGCCCCCGCCACTCCCTCTCCCTCTCCCTCCGTCCCTCCCTCTGCTTTGTGCACGGCGAACGCGCGAGCACGCCTGCGTGTGTGTGTGTGTGTGTGTGTGTGTGTGTGTGTGTGTGTGTGTAGATAAACGAACTCCCGTGAAAATAAAAAAAATGTAAGGCTGAGCCAATACTTCCACAGGAAATACTTGGTTAACAAACGTTAGCACAAATTCCGATTTTGGATTTTTAATAATACGGAGGAAAATCTGGAAAGTTAGATGTAGGTGAATTGCCGGAGAAAGAGTTCCAGGGCTAGGTTTCGGTTTGTAAGGCATCGCCTACGGCTACATATCCGGAAAATGCAGTTTCTAATATGTCTAGAAATATTTTAGATAGCGGAATAAATATAGCAACAGAATGACGACAGTGGTCATTTTAAAGTATTAAGTTGGCTTCTTCTGGTTAAGGTATATGAAAAAGTGGAACCTAACTGTCCATGCGAAAGGATCTCGCTTATTATATAAATCTAAAATATGTTTCTCAAGTGGCCTGGTGACGTACTTACAGGTTTTTGTACGACCAATGAAACCGTCTACATTGAGGGAAGTTCTTCCTAAAGTTACTTTCGATTATTTATCTTCTTATTTAAATTTCGGGTCATTCAGTATTCTGCTGAAGCTGAGTGTCCATGAATTTGCAGGAACTAAGTCCTGTATGTGCACTGCTGAAGAAAGTTTCGAGAGGAAATGACACTGATAAACGCACAAACAATGAGTGGTAATATATGTATGTTTCTTATCTATACAACAAAATTAGTTCCACTGATGAATACGTTAAGAAAACATCGTGAAACGGAATAAAGGCGTTGGGTCTTTGTGAGACGTATTTTTGAGGCAATGTATGTCAGACAGCCTTAACCTAAATCTACATCCCCTTACTTCTTCTTCTAGGGGTAAGGCATGCTGGCTTCCCAGTAGCTGAGTTTGCACAAGGGAAGAACTTAAAAATCGGTGACATATCCAATAGTCGGATGGCTGAAAGCCTAAGCGCTTCCTTGTTTTTCAACTACAAAGGCGATAAAATATAAAAATCGTTGTATTGGTCGTATTATGAATGGAATATCGCACAAGGATTGTACAGAAAGATCTCTGTGATTTTGACTTTTACCGTTTTCTTGAGATATAGTCTTGATGATGCACAGCCAGGTCCGTGGTTCGTCCGGTGTGAAGCTCCAGAATACATGACCAATATACTCCAGAAACGTTGACTTTTTAAGTTATAATGGCTGCATTACTGCACTCAAAACGCTCCGAACTGCAAAATCCATATACCGTCTACATCGCCACCATGATCCAACATGCTACTCAAAGAGTCATTCCACACTAACTGAAGGCCAGATTCTGATAGAATGTGAAATCGTGGGAATTACAATAAACATTCCTGCATTTGGAAAGTTGTAAAGTGGAAGTCTGAACCCTATCCAGGACCCTTCAAAATCGTTTGGAAGAGCAGTTTGACCATCGCCTCGGTGAATACCTAGGGGGATTTACAAAGGGTAGTTCCTGTGTAGAACAAATTATGGATATGAAAAACATCGGAAGAAACTATTTCTAAGAAGCAAAACTTTTGTCGTTATCTTTGTGCGTCTCAAGAAATCCCACTACTCCGTACACAGACAAACACTCTTTGATACAAGAGGAAAATTCAGCACAGACAGAAAACCATTTGGCATTGAATAAAGAAATACTGACAAAAACAAAGTATAGAATACAATTCCGCGGAAAAACTTCGAAACCGTTTGAAATAAAATCTGGTGTAAGGTAAGTTGACGGCCTCTCCTCATTGATCTTCAGTTGCTATGGAATAAGGGAAAGCAATCTTAGACTTCAAGAAAAAGAAATCCAAGAAACCACATTGATATATAAAAACTCGAGCGTCAGACTCAACAGTGTAGCCTTTGCAGATGATTTAGTAACATTTTCCGAAGATATCCGTACAGCAAATGATCAAATAAACCTGTTGAAAGAAAGAATTCATAATAAACAATAAAATTGCTCCAAAATTACTAGGCAGAAGATGCGGTAGACTCAACTGAGTGAAAAATGTAAACATTTAGGGGAAATAATGTAGCTGAAAGGTCTAGGTAAAAAAAGAAACAAAAACAGAGCACAGAAAGTGGGAGTGGCTTATCAGTTAGCAAACCAAATTATAGTAAAATCCCGCACTGTAAACAATCTCACAAAACTTGAGTGACTTTATGCAGTGGGATGTTTAGTCCTCGACGAAAAGGGAGAAAATAAAAGAGTTGGAGACAAAGTAAATGAGGCTTTTACGGAAAATACTCGGTCCAACAAAATATGAGGTAGCGTGGATGAGAAAGCGAAATGAAGAAAAGTACCAAAAATGAAAAACGATTAGATGCTCTCAGGAAAATGAAAATTTCTTTTTATCATTACTAGTTTCGAATGAGCCTGGAGAAAATGACTAAAATAAAAATGTATGACCAATTCGAAAAAAAAATCCCAAAATGTATGTCGTGAGGTTGAAGGGAGTGAAAAAGGATTTAGCAGAAATCAATGTTACGTAATCAGGTATTCTAGATTGGTCAAATTCGGAAAAAGAGTAGGAAGTTCAGGGTCTTCGACAAAATGTCTGTAAACCGCATCACTGTATGGACAGATGGAAGAAAAAAGGAAAACAGTGAGAGACTGAAGAAGTAATTGAAAAAACGAAATTCAGGATATCAAACACTACCATGAGGAATTTACTTTACGTGATCCATACTTGGCCTAAATCTAAGAAAGAAGAAGAATGCTTTATTATTAACAAATTTAAGTTGCCTTAAAATTCTGGGGTTTTCTCGACGTAGCGGCCTAGTTGCATAACCATTAGCAAGGGATTAATTGTTTGTTTTTCAACTATTTGTATCATGCTGGTATGTTACATGAAGATAAACAATTAGGATCACACTAACTCTTTTATTTCTCATGTGTGAGGTAAAGTGGCTTTTATCTTAATACTAAGAAGTGTATGGCTGTTGCTGCATTTATCACGCTGGACACGGATGCAGACTACAGCGTTCCTAAGTAATAATAGTTTTTGCAGTTTTTGTGGAAGACGTTCACTGCGAACGCTCCAACGGGTCATGTCATAAATGTACTCTCAAGATATATTTTTCCATATCACACATATATGAGCAGAGTTAAAAATTTCATCCAGTTGTGTAGATTTCGGTATTCCCTAGTTCCTCTGAAAATGCTTCAGATGAATGTCGGGATGGTTCCTTTGAAATGGGCTTAGTCTATTTCGTGCTTCATTCTTGACCGATATATTTGTTTTTGTTGACATTGACATCAACGGAAAGCTGAACATTTGTCTCTCTTCATTAGTGTTCCATTCATTTGCAGGATGGTAAAAAAATTAAACATTTCTTTGTGTTCTTAAGAAGAATGGTGAATTTAATTATAAGGACGGTCTTGAAAATGGTAACTGCTGTACACGTAGCCGTCACGTCGGCCGTGTATCAGTTACTTAATACGAGGAAACGTAAGAAAACAACATTTTAGACAGCTTTGTAATGTTCACCGTATGATACTGAAAGGGACTGATTTTCTTCGGAATGTAGACTCAGCATGTGAAAATTTCAGTAACCAAACGAACATATTTTTTCCGAGGGTTATCACTCGAAAAGATCAAAGGAAATGAACGACTCTGGTGCAGTTACTCACCTGCAATCACTGGCTGCGGCTGCTCACAGAGGGTCCCAGAAAACCCGGGAGGACACAAGCACGAAAACGACACAGAGCCCACGTGACTGTAAAAAAAAAAAAGACAATTAAATGCTTACTGAGGATGCTTGAGAACTCCTTAAAAAAGGGAAAACGTAAATCGAAAGCTGTAAGCATAAGGTGTTTTAAATTATTCGCTTTTACTTTACTTAACTGTGATTGAAAGGGCGTGAAATAAACTCGTGAGTAATTAAGTAATTCGATATTTCAGAAAGTTAACCACTGAATATTTTTTCAGGTATACTGGACAATGTCATTATGCTAGTAAGTTCGTGTTTCATCAGTTATTAAAGACATTAAGTGCATGGGCTGACATACCAACTTATTTCTTCCGTTCCGAAAGCCAATACGTATGGTGAACATAACAGAAAAAGTAAAATTAAACTGAGGCATTCATAATATTTATGAATAAAGTATTCCTCAGATGGTTCAAATGGCTCTGAACACTATGGAAATTAATTTCTGAGGTCATCAGTCCCCTAAAACTTAGAACTACTTAAACCTAACTAACCTAAAATGGTTTTCGATGGACTCTCATGGAATTCTTCGTGCAAAATAGCGGCACGTTTAGGTAACGATGTTAGACGTGGATAGGTGTCGCGCAACCTTCTCGCCAAAGTAGATCACAAAGGGTCACTAATATTGCATTTGGTGACAGTGGAGGCCAGGGGAGATGCAAAAAATCATTCTTGTGTTCACAAAACCAGTTGGACGATGCGAGCTGCAAGAACAGGGAACATTTTTGAACACAGCGTTACAATTGGGGAAAATAGACTGAACCACGGAATGGTCCTGATCAGTAAAACTGGTCACATAATCCTTGGCAGCAATGTGACCATGGCGCCAGTGAAATATCACGTTACGGCTGCCCAAATCATCACCGAACTCCCGCCACGTTTCATCTTGGGATGTGAACTCGGCCAGAAGTTAGAAACAGCGTGAGATAAGGCTCGTCTAACCAAATGACCTTTTCCTTTGCTCCAGAGTCCAAGTTTTATGGATTCGAAACAACGTTTCCCTGTTCGTGACATGTGCATAAGTAATGCGTAGTTTTGAATTAGCGGCTCGCCCTGCTATTCTTTGCCTCTGGAGCTCCCAAAGTGTTTTTAAGCTGACAGGATTCGCCAGTGCGACATTCAGTTCTGCAGTTACACTTGGAGCTGGCGTTCTCTGACACTGATCTTCAATGATAGTCCATCACGATCACTCGATCCACACTTTGTCCATGTTGTGACTTAGCGGATCATTTTTTCCGCTTTCCCTGTTAGCGGTATAGCTCTTCGGTACTTTGCCTCTTAAAACACGAAAACACGTCTTCTCCCCATACGAACACAGGGAAAACGATCAGATTTCCTTAACTTCGACGTAATACACTCAAAACCACACAAAATGCTGTTCTGACTACGACTGATGCCTGCAACGTACTGAGGACGTTGCACAGTTGCCGTTCGTGGTCAAATACAACATCGCAACCTGCAACCATGTCCAGCATCTGCAGTTACGTGCAAGTGGTTTTTCCATATTTTTGTTCAATCGCTGAATGTCACGAACACTGTTGCTTAGTGAACTTAAAGACACAACTGCAAGAAAAGTCATTTCAGTCGAGGGTATTTAAACCAAAGCCTTCAAGTCACATTCTATCTCAAGTAGCTCCAAACTGTACCATTGTGCAAATCACAGACTTTACAGGATGCTACGTGTGGTCTGCTGCCATCACATCTTGTCTTAACAGAACATGACTGAGTCAGTCTTAACCCAAAATATTATTCCATGTTTCAACTTTTATGGAAAATAAAAATATTTATACGTCAATAATCAGGAAATATGGCAAATAGGGTGATACTGTAGTTCTCGTACACGTAGCAACTAAAGCTCTTAACTCTGTACAAGTCTTTGGTACCATAGACATCTGTAGTAAGAAAAAGGCTGCATCTTACTTCGGTTCCATTACTAGATCGTGAAAACAATTTAGCACCTACAATTGACATCTGTGAGAATTCTAAAGTGGCACGTAGTTGCCATATAAACTTCCTGTAGTCTACGGGCAGATCTTTAAAGTTCGCCGTGTTAAAACACTTCACATTCGTTTTAGTTATTAACTGTGTGCCGATTATACATGAAATCACTGTTACAGAAATTTAACAAGCGCGTAAAATACAGTAAAACTGACACCTTAACCAAATAACGAACAAAAATAAATGACAAACTATCAGAGGAAGTGAAACTTCTGTTTCGTTAATAACGTATCGCGCATCTTTCCCGCCATAATCTTAGAGCAGACATATTACAACACTCACATTGTATGACAAGTTTTTAAAACCCACTAGTTCGGTATGTTATCATTCAGTACGGCTTCCACAACAGACTGTTGACTGAGGAAAAGAGAGCGGTGAACGTAACATCAGACTCCAAACGTGTTACCTGGTCACGTAGGGTGGCAAATGTTCTGCGTGCGACCTCAGCAACTAAATCTCATTTTAGGGTTAAGATTATACGGTCAATACACAGACTCATACTTGTATAATGCGAAACAGACATTTTGTAAGGAAGTGAGGTATATGATCGAAATGTTTGATACAAGCGACAATCAAAAACTAACATTTACAGTACTGTAGAAATGAAAAATTATGTGATTTTAAACACGAATATAATGATTAACTGTTGACAGAATTCGCATAACTAATTGCATAAATGTATGGATATAAAGTAACTGTTGTAAAGAATGAATAACACTTCGAAGACGCCAAGACTCTTCATACAGTTATGAACCAGACCATAGAACAATTAGTCTGATTAGAAGTGAAGAAGATGAAATTTTTACTTTAGAAATGAAACTAAAGAGCAGCTCTACATTATAACAAAATGGAAGTGTTAAATGACAGACACACAATAAAAGTTCAACACCATGAGTAATTTTAGACAAAAGATTACTATTTCTTTTCATATATTTACAAATAACTTTTATTTTAATATTAGCGAACAGGTGGATAGAACAAATCAAAAATATCTCTTGTTTACCTCTTCTTCGGCAGGCTCTAAGAGAAGCTGCTAACTACGCAGTATGGAAACGCTTGGCTCATGCGGTGAGGTTGATCAGCAACGAGCACAGCGACTTGTGACGATGTTGATCAGATTTGTAGTTTCCACGCTCTAATATTACTTTACATTTGTTTGGAAAAATGAATAGTCACATATCGCGAAGCTCTAGAAACAGTTTTATGACAGTATTAAACTTTCAGACACATAGACCTAGGTGTAAATGTCACAACACAATTTCTAAGAATATGAAATCCCTTATGCTTATGTACGTCATTATGTTGATGCTATATTTGAAGATCACACCATACTCAGTAACAATGCCAGACCGCTTAGAACCCGTCTCATGGACGAACATCTTCAAGAGCTAATAATTGATCCCATGCAGAGACCACCTCTATTTGCTGAACAAAATTTTCCGACTTTATGTGGCGTTCTCAAGGGAGCCGTGTTACTCTGGAAACTCTTCTTCGCGCGCCGGAGTGGCCGAGCGGTTATAGGCGCTACAGTCTGGAACCGCGTGACCGCTACGGTCGCAGGTTCGAATCCTGCCTCGGGCATGGATGTG
Source organism: Schistocerca gregaria (assembly GCF_023897955.1). Lineage (NCBI taxonomy): Eukaryota > Metazoa > Arthropoda > Insecta > Orthoptera > Acrididae > Schistocerca > Schistocerca gregaria. The sequence goes on along the minus strand of NC_064931.1, from coordinate 597,557,095 downwards.
TGTGATGTCGTTAGGTTAGTTAGGTTTAAGTAGTTCTAAGTTCTAGGGGAGTGATGACCTCAGAAGTTAAGTCCCATAGTGCTCAGAGCCATTTGAAACTCTTCTTCCTCGGCACATGATTTGCTCAGAACTGCTTTTTATCAGGAATGCCAATCAAATTATGTTAGGATGATATGTATACGTACACCGTTATAAGTCCCGTATTTCTAGTTCTGATAACTGCACTATTTGTTGTGAAATCAAGTATTCATTTCGCATTTACGCTACCGGGAAAACATGACGATTTACGGTGCACTATGCCGACTTGTGTTAAACTTATCATGATTGTTAGTGTTGTACTTTTCAATTTATAGTAACTTTGAACATAAAATCTTTGTTTCCTGCCTTTATTTTGGTAACTTTTCATAATGTTCAACATATATGTTTCTTGGTTATTGTTATTATTATCATATATTTTTCTCACTGTACGCAGAGCAGCGTAAAAATAGGTCATAAGATCATCATGGTAATTTTTTTGCACTCAGTACCCTGAGATAAAAATAAACTTGGTAATTTATGGAAAATTTGAGGGTGTAGCAGTGGGCTCTAGACATAACAATATTCTATATGACGAAATTTTGATTAATTTTTCAGTATGTCATGAGTAATCAACCCCTAAAGTCAGTAACATCGTTCAAATACTTATTATCCAAAACTGAAGCGTAATCCAGAAATGGAAAAAAATGTTTTCTTCATCGGGAGTTACGACGATTAGAGAGAGAGAGAGAGAGAGAGAGAGAGAGAGAGAGAACTTGTCTTAGTGTAAATATCATTTACCCAATTCGAATCATTTTACTGTCTTGGTTTGCAGAGGTTAAAAAATACACAAGGGCCGGTGTAAATAAACAGCGCTTCGTGTGTTATCAGTGATCAAGGTTACATGTCAAATATAATCGACGACTGCATTGATATGTTTTGTACCTGTGTCAATATAAAATGGAAGTTACGGAGAATGGGTTATGATTCACGCAGTTTCGCGGGCGACAAACTGTAACTAACGACAGGAGCTGGGTGTTGTATCTCTGTTTCACATGGCGGTCATAAATAGGGTTTCCACCAATATGAGCGACATTTAGTTGATACCTACTCTTAGTCACAAGTTTTTTGAAGCCAAGAGAGGTCACGACGTTTGCACTCCTCACCCATCACAACTACTTTCAATTTGAGCCGATAAAAGGGTGTCACACACAGTGAAGTGCTGAAATTCGCTGGCTGAACAATTAAGGACCGTCCCGCTGATTTCCCCTAAAGTGTATTTAAGCTTTAGGCGCTAATCGATTCAGATAACGTTTACACAGGAGAAGTGATAGGACGTTACAGTCACAGCCTAGGGAGGTTTTAATTTAGAGAAAAAGGTAGGTCTGCATCGTCCACACGAAGATTAATTCTGATCAGTAACAAAAAAGCTGAAACACGGGCGTCTCATAATGTGCAAGAACATTTTCGTTTAATATATTATTGTTGATGTTGCCTTATGATGCCGTCACAAGGGAGTTCAAGTCTCCTGACCCCAACCACATCACGACACCGAAATCGAACAGCTCTTGTCAGTGCGCCAAGCCATGGATCTGTCTTTCGCAACGGCGGGTAGGCTCTGCCTGACACATTTACGATGCAGAGAGCCTCTGTCTCCAGTCCCAGACGGCACCAACAAGGCCCACAGTATTCTAGCCGGCCGCACGAAGGACGAACCACAGGCGACAGGGCTGCTCATTCCTTAGGCGACGAACGTCTGCAACCTACACATCGCCACACGTAAAAGCATCATTACCTTCAAGTAAGAATTAACGCACAATTTATCTTTCACCCAGATGTACCGGATACTACTGGCTGACCCATAGATGTACAATCACATATCTAAAACAAACACGATGGATAAACAGAATTTGAAAATCTAGTGTCTCTAACGGGTTAGGTGGATACCTGTGAGGCTATGTTAACGACAAGGTGGTCCTTTTAGAAGCCACCATATTGGACGCAACGCGTAGTTTTTAAATGGAAAAGTGGCCATGTGAGATACCAAGCACATACAGGGGAAAACTAACGATGGTTTTCATTTGAGCACAGCTCTATTCGTTCTCGAGCTATGACCGATGTTTCTTCCTTATAGGTTACTTTAAGTCTGACAGAGCCAGCAGAAGCCAAACACTTTCATATCTTCTTGAGTTCAGGAGAGAGCAGCACCCATTTCATAGCAGCGGGTTTCAACCATCGTCACTCTGATAGAGAACTTATAACCCAATGTGCAGTGGCGAAACACTTCATAAAATTCCGTAAAACTGTCTCCGTCGCGAGAAATTGGACGATCGATAACGACTACGGATGTAGCCACACCAACCGCAGTTTTAACATCGTTAGGGATGTGTTGCCGTATCTCACCGATTGAGATAACGTGCTGGAGTCGCTTTCAGGACGACGACGTTTCAAATCCGCGTCCGACCATCCTGATTTAGATTTTCCATGATTTTCCTAAACCGCTCGAGGGTAATTCCGCGATGGTTCGTTTGAAAACTCACAGCCGATTGCCTTCCCCATCCTTGAAATAATACGAGCTTGTGTTCCGTCTCTATTGACCTCGATGTCGATGGAACCTTAAAGCCTAATCTTTCTTTCTTCCTTTGATTTCGGCGTATGCCGCAGGAATTGCGGTCAGCCCCACGTCACCTCAAGGAGCTGGCTGTTGATGGTTGTGCTATTATTCCGGTACGTGAACTAGTTTAAGTCTTTCAGGAACGGGGTAAACGTATAACACAATCTACCAACGTATTGGACAATACGTGGAGCAGATCCTGTAGCCTTTATGTGTTATCACAGTCTGCCTTATTCTGTACAGAATGGGACATAACTTGAAAAAGGCTAAAGCTATGGTCAAATGATTAGATATCATAGATTTACTTGTGTAGTTCTGTATCTGTTCGATACATCACATAAATCCCCATTTCCATTTTTTCCACTCGTCCATTACAGGGTGCCTAAAGGATGCTGCCTTCTTTGGATAGCTATACAACAATTCCAGCAAATCACTTGAATAGTTTTTAATACAATAAAGTAAATTGACAGTACTTAACTTTGATTTACAAGAACCTTTGCTATATACAATGTTCATGCAAGTTAGTCCTACAGTTTGTGGATCACTAATAACGGCTACAGTAGTGATCTCTTCTAAAGCATGGTTTCTACTAGTGTCCAGCTTCTACTGTCCCTTTACTGTCCGGATGAGGCTGAACTTTTTTTCCCTTTATTGTAATTTCATGCCTCATACAAGGCAGGCCGGCACTGGTCTACAAACGCCACTCTTCGGCCAAGAGATACAACAGATAGACATAGAAGACAGAGAACATAAAAATCATGGTAATACATGATGAACATTACGTGACACATTACAAGCCGTTCGATGGAAGGCACGGTATGCAAAGATGGTCACCAGTAGAACAGACGAAGACATCCAGTTGGAGACATGAAAGGACGACGACACTGAGGAAAACACTGTAGCACTAAACGGATGCACAGAAACAATGGTGACGATCATCGCTGAACCACCCGCAAACACACCAATGAAAGGGGGGGTAGGCTGCCTCCAGGTGGAAGGGAGAAGTAGGAGGGCAGGAAGGAGGGGGGGATGGAGCCAGTGGGAGAAAGGAGGGAGAGAGGAGGGGGGAGAAAGGAAGGTGAGGAGGGATAGAGGGGGCCCTAGGGGAAAAGGGGGGAATGAGAGGGGAGAGTAGCTGGTAGGAGGGGTAGATGGAGGGAACAAGGACATCATCGGGGAAGGGGAGTTGGCAGAAGCCACATTGGGCAAGGGTATGGAGGGTGTGAAGATGGAGAGTAGGTAGCATGCAAGGATACAGGAGTGGCAATGGGCCGGGATGGGAGAGATAAGCGGGTGTGGGGGATTGAGCTTGCGGGAGGTGTAAAGGATCTGTATCCGGCTAAGGCTGGGGTAGAGGCCACTCCTGTCATGGTGCGGTCCTAATCAGTGCACCATTGGCCGACGTCGCCTCACAGCCTTCTCCACTCTAGCATTCTTCATCTTCTTGGTACGCCGGAACAAAAATTACGAATTACATTCAACGTGGCAGCCAAAAGTGGCCACCATGTTGGTATCACAGCCTAACAGGCTTTCCCCCTCTCTCCTCTTGTACTATCTGACTTTGAACTTCCGTTTATCCACCTGTCTTTGTTTTAGAATGGTTCTTTTACACCTATAGGCCACTGTGTAGTTTAATCTCTTTTTTTCAGTAAAATGCATTAGGTTATTTTAATATATGCAGTTCCATATTACTCACTATTTCTTGATGTAAGCTCTTCCCAATCATCTAAATTAAATATTTTGCAATTTATTATCAGCAGACGAGTGTTCAGATATTAAAAACTACTGATAGGATAGAAGAGCCACTACAAAATGGTATCCAAACTCTATAACTGGAAAATATCTAAAATAAAACTTGCACATAACAAAAACGGTAAATCTGTTCCACGACAGTAGAACAGTTAATAGGGATATGGTTGTCCCTTACTGTTTTAGTAGTGATTTGACATTCTCTGTGATTTGTCTCAACATTACCTTGGGCTGTGAATTTCATTCTTAGAATGTAGCTTTGCGGAAGCCTATGTGTATTTTGCTGGTGTCTAAAGGACTGTAATCCGTTTCTGGGGGAAGAAAGATTAAGGTGTGATGTACCGTCGACGACATGCATAGTCTTTTAGCCAATGTGTATTTTATATAGTTATTATCTTGGTCATGTTTCTTTTTGCACAAAGTGTCACTTAGGCCTAAAATGAAGAGTCAGCTCTTTCCTTAGGATGTTATTTTTAGCCACATGTGTTTTACACTCTTCCAGAAAATTTTAGTCATGGAGATTGCATCGTGACACGTAATTTGAGATTCTACATTCATGTTTTATGTATCGACTTTGACTTCTATTTTAGACGTGGAAATAAAATCATGACACTTGACATAAACATTGTGTGTATACTGTTATATCCTTTCTGTATTTTTTAATGAATAGATCAGGTCGTTTTGATACTTTGGAACATAGCACAAAAGTCATGTCATTTAGACACATTAGAACATGATGCGAGTTTACGCAATTTTGGTATAGTTTACAATTTTAACAAGAAATATACAAGTCTTTTGGATACTATTGAACATGGTGCAAAATTCAAGTTGGTCAGATACTTTTGCAGATGGGAGCTAGATACTGACTGGTTATTTTGTTTTATTAGATGTTGGAATGCTGCAGTTACATTTTAATGGTCGCTATTTCGAATTCCTCGCTACGTGATGTCATGCGAAACCCGATTTTGTCCGTGACATCATGATCACGAAATCTTAGAAACAATGTGTGGCTTGTGAAGTCACTTGTGGCGTCATGGATCAAGGTAATTGACCACTTATGGTGTCGCCAGTGTTCAAGGTCTGTCGAAGTGTAGTGGAGGGCCTATAGCCATTCTATCAGTGTATGTTGGTGGCCATAGGTCCGGAGACTTAGTAAACAAACTCATTCAAGTGGCTCAAATGGTTCAAATGGCTCTGAGCACTATGGGACTTAACAGCTGTGGTCACCAGTCCCCTAGAACTTAGAACTACTTAAACCTAACTAACCTAAGGACATCACACACATCCATGCCCGAGGCAGGATTCGAACCTGCGACCGTAGCAGTCGCACGGTTCCGGACTGAGCGCCTAGAACCGCGAGACCACCGCGGCCGGCTCATTCAAGTAATTTAACTGATTATCAATGCTGTGGCCTAAATGCGCTCATATTTAGAAATTTTCTTCAAGTCTCTGTTATTGTCCTGAGTGATTACTAAACCTTAGACACAATTTTCTGATAAAATTGAAAAAAAATAGATAACAAATCTCTAATTCCACTAGGGTCTTCTATGATAATAAGTGTATCTCTTTTTTAACTCGTAGACAGCAAGACCACGATACATGAAACATGATGAAAATCGAGAAATTGTTTGCGAGGTACGTTTACAACCGCGCATGGCGTCTTTGCGAAGTTGTGACGCTTTGTCTCCTTGTGCCAGCGACCGCTCGTTAAACAGGCAAGTTGGGAGCGACCGGCGGTAGTATCGGAGAGATCACGGCTGGCTGCACTCAAAGTCGGAGTTATCGCCGTTTTTTGGAGCGCGCCGTCACTGCGCGTGAGTTCACAGAGATCGCGGACTGACGGCCTAAGCGCAGCTCCGTGCTTCCACGATCGATGTAATATCCCACCGGTATTAGCATCGCTTTTATGCTTCCGGGGTTAAGCAGCTGGACAGCGAGCACTTCTGCAGAAAAAAGGACGGACCTGCGTAGGCGACCCTCTGGTAGAGCTTAAGCCAGCGGCTACACACGAACAGTTCCCAATACGCTCCACTAAAACATTACGGCGAGACCGATTTTTGCCGCGTACGAGCTGACAGCAGCTGCGTAGCTAGCAGTTCTAGATTCACTTCTATAGAGGGTCTCCCATGTGTATGAAATCATTCAGCTTCCGTAGGAGAAATATAATGCTGAAATGGGTCTGGAGCAGGTCCAGTTTTGGAGTGACTGGAAATTTGGGGATCAAGCTATGTGAATCCGTGACTCCGTACCTCGTTTGAGGACGTTAACAGACTCCCGATTCATGTTAGTACGTGCAAAGACACAGCTAGGTAGCAACAGATAACTGACGAGTTGACGACAAACTACGGAGGTGCAGGAAAACGGAGAAGAGTTTCTGTCAGCACTATGTTGAAAAAAAAAAAAAATAGCTCGAGGAAGACGCTACAGTCATCATGATAGGACAGTAATCATGTAACCAACAAATTATTAATGACAGAACATAAAATTTAAAAACGTAATAAGACGGTTCTAATTAATCATCAGTTGCACTTAGAGACGGAGTAGAGAATGAAAGGATTGGAAGCAGGACAGGTGCTCTAGTATAATGTGTTTTCTTTCATCTTTTCGTAGAATAAGTACACATACTTTTCATATTTCAACTGTCGGTCTGTAAAATATACAGCAGTTAACTGAAACATTTGAAACATATTACTTACAGGAGAAACTGCTAATTCGCTTTCCTGTTCCGAGTAAGTAAAATAATGAATGACAAATGTGTGAAACTTCGAGAAACTTAGGATAATATTTGATATTACACCACTTCTTAGTAACGTAAAGTAGACAATTAAGCTACATTATTGACGTAAAAGTAATAGTCTGTGAAACCATCATGAGCTTCAGTAAGCACTTTCAAACAGCTAGACACCTATTAACAAAGGGTCAGCTACGTTCCTAGCGCACTCTGCACAGCACTCCCTGTTACCGTAGCACTGACATTGCGTAGTGCGTCCGAAGTCGGATAGGTCCTGGGAGATAAACCAGGCACAGTATGTCCAACAACGTTTCAACGTGTGCATATCCCAATTTGTGCACCTTTACCGTTCATACCTTAGCTCTCTGTGACAATGGCCCAGGCGGATGTGAGTTTGGTGAAATGACACAAAATCACAGGTCTACAGTCAGCACCACACTGCGTGGAGAATAGACGTCTGCAACATACTGGGCAGACTACGTAACATTCTGCAGTAGAAAACTGACTGATGCAGACCAACGATAACAGCATGGCCCTTTGCCAGCAAATGTTTACATCCGAACTGGTCGTGTGGATGTTCATCGTCAACAATTAAAGTTAATTTAAGGTTCGCTTCAACTGCTGTGAACTCTACTCTGCCGACCTTTAACGGTGGACATGTGGCCCACCAAATTCTTCGGACCTGGTAAGTTTATCGCACAGCAGTACCGACTGAGAAAGGATCCAACATTTTCCACAGAGGAAAAGAATATTTGATTCGCACACACACTAGGACGGTCATTTACAGTCGACACGACAGTCAGTTAGCCCCTCTTGAAAAGTGGCTTTCAGAAGCTGTGATGGTGATAGAGAGGGAGAGTGTGAAACGAAACGTTTAATTTCTTCTGAACTGGAGGACGACGGTTCAATCCCGCGTCCAGCCATCCTGATTCATGTTTTCCGTGATTTCCCTAAATCACTCCAGGCAAATGCCGGGATGGTTCCTTTGAAAGGGCACGGCCGACTTCCTTCCCCTTCTTTGCCTGATCCAATGAGACCGATGACCTCGCTGTCTGGTCTCCTTCCCCAAACAACCCAACCCCAACCATCTTATGAAAGCTGGAGGAAGAATACATCGAGATCCCACCATGGCCATAGTCTGCGAGCCGCACCTTGACGTGTTCCTTAATACGCAACATTCACGTGACATCTTTCAACTGTATCATTCAGGTATCAGCCCTCAGCACGTCTCAGTTTAGTATAGTGCTGCAGGTTACAATACTGCGTCGCTAACGTATTAGGAGACATAAAATATTATTGAGACAACTTAGACATGTAGGTAAGATGCCATTCTGTAGCAAAATGCTTCAAGTTACATTCGCTTATTGTTATAGTATCGAATTCCGTCACCGGGAATGGCAGAGAATTGAAAATAATGTGGACGACTTGCCATCTTGTAGCAGAAGTGTCATCAGATTTCATTCAAACTGGTTGTAGCATTCGTCACAAAAAATGTGCAGGTCGCTCACAAGTTAGATAAGGAGGCCAGCCGTGATGACGCTGTCTCAAAGAAAAGCACGGCGTAACTGTAGTCAACAGACACAACAAGAGAAACGAATAAGGCCTAAGGACAAACCTAAGGACGGCTAATAGAGCCCCGATAGCTCAGCAGTATCTAGGGCCTGTAACGGAAAAGTGTAAGGATGTGATCCCAAGCGTACCTGAGAAAAACTGGAAGAATCAGCTTAACATGAATGATGCACTAATATCTGTCACCATGCGGTATAGAGACACCAAGACATTTTAGGAATTGACAGCGTGGCCTATCTAAAACGTATGTTTCCATCTCAGACTACAGGTAAGAGAAACAGTGAAGGTACACAAGACAATATGCCACGCAACTGGTCTCTGAGGGCTAGCGACCCTAACATTATTATAAATAATAAGGTGGTGGTGACAGCAGTAATAAGATATGCGGCCGTTTAGAAATGTAATAGTTGTGTCTCGCAGTATTAATATGTGTAGTTGTAATTGCACTAATAGCAGCAGGCGATAAAGATATTTGTGAAAGTAGTCAAAATAAATTGAAATAATGAAACCTGTGGCACTTTTTCTGTCACAGCAAAGGAACCCGACAGTGTGGAAGAAAAAGCTAGAGGATAATTACATGTAGAGTGGCGTGCTGATAGCTATCTATATGTTAAAGCTATAGTAGTAGAAATAAACTAAGATAATATTCATGACAGAAAGAAAGTAAAAGAAATACGCTCCTGGAAATTGAAATAAGAACACCGTGAATTCATTGTCCCAGGAAGGGGAAACTTTATTGACACATTCCTGGGGTCAGATACATCACATCATCACACTGACAGAACCACAGGCACATGGACACAGGCAACAGAGCATGCACAATGTCGGCACTAGTACAGTGTATATCCACCTTTCGCAGCAATGCAGGCTGCTATTCTCCCATGGAGACGATCGTAGAGATGCTGGATGTAGTCCTGTGGAACGGCTTGCCATGCCATTTCCACCTGGCGCCTCGGTTGGACCAGCGTTCGTGCTGGACGTGCAGACCGCGTGAGACGACGCTTCATCCAGTCCCAAACATGCTCAATGGGGGACAGATCCGGAGATCTTGCTGGCCAGCGTAGTTGACTTACACCTTCTAGAGCACGTTGGGTGGCACGGGATACATGCGGACGTGCAGTGTCCTGTTGTAACAGTAAGTTCCCTTGCCGGTCTAGGAATGGTAGAACGATGGGTTCGATGACGGTTTGGATGTACCGTGCACTATTCAGTGTCCCCTCGACGATCACCAGAGGTGTACGGCCAGTGTAGGAGATCGCTCCCCACACCATGATGCCGGGTGTTCGCTCTGTGTTCCTCGGTCGTATGCAGTCCTGATTGTGGCGCTCACCTGCACGGCGCCAAACACGCATACGACCATCATTGGCACCAAGGCAGAAACGACTCTCATCGCTGAAGACGACACGTCTCCCTTCGTCCCTCCATTCACGCCTGTCGCGACACCACTGGAGGCGGGCTGCAGGATGTTGGGGCGTGAGCGGAAGACGGCCTAACGGTGTGCGGGACCGTAGCCCAGCTTCATGGAGACGGTTGCGAATGGTCCTCGCCGATACCCCAGGAGCAACAGTGTCCCTAATTTGCTGGATTGTGGCGGTGCGGTCCCCTACGGCACTGCGTAGGATCCTACGGTCTTGGCGTGCATCCGTGCGTCGCTGCGGTCCGGTCCCAGGTCGACGGGCACGTGCACCTTCCGCCGACCACTGGCGACAACATCGATGTACTGTGGAGGCCTCACGCCCCACGTGCTGAGCAATTCGGCGGTACGTCCACCCGTCCTCCCGCATGCCCACTATACGCCCTCGCTCAAAGTCCGTCACCTGCACATACGGTTCACGTCCACGCTGTCGCGGCATGCTACCAGTGTTGAAGACTGCGATGGAGCTCCGTATGCCACGGCAAACTGACTGACACTGACGGCGGCGGTGCACAAATGCTGCGCAGCTAGCGCCATTCGACGGCCAACACCGCGGTTCCTGGTGTGTCCGCTGTGCCGTGCGTGTGATCATTGCTTGTACAGCCCTCTCGCAGTGTCCGGAGCAAGTATGGTTGGTCTGACACACCGGTGTCAATGTGTTCTTTTTTCCATTTCCAGGAGTGTATATTAATATAACTCTCGACATAAATGATTTTTTATATGTAACAGTTCACCGTGATTAAGAAAGTAGACTATAATGAATAAAAAAATGTAAATAAATAAATAAAATAAGTGAAGTGATGCTATTCGTACAAGATACCTCACGACGATAAGCTGATGTATGTAGGAATGGAAGGATAAAAATAGATCACAAGATCAGAACTGACAAGAATGGGAAGGGGAAACGGTTGTGCCATTTAAAAGACACCATTTCCATATTTGACTTGAAAGGTTTAGGGAAACTTGTGGAAAACTAATTAGGGATGTTCGGACAAGTATTTGTTTCCGATTCTCCGGATTGAGTGTCGAGAGCGATAACTACTGAAGCATCTCAGTGTGTGGGATAAATTGGTCTCGGACTGATGAGTTATTTGACAGCATATTTCAGCACGACTGTCAAATGAAACTCGCATTGCCACCATTACAGAACCTCTAGGTGCTTTAAGAACGAAAACTGTACTACGGTTGTATCACTGCGACATACCTGTCAAAAGGTGCAAATAGCCGTGGCAGACGTTTATAATCAGCGTGTCTGCTAAACTTTGTTTCATTAAAATTCAGCCAATAAAAGAGGAGAGCTGTGGATACTTCTCACTACCGCCAAGGACTATTTAATGCTGAAAGCTGTCTGTCCTCTTCTTTTACATGGCAGGCAATAGGGATTTAGCTTGTGATCAATAGGAACCGGGCTCTTATTAGGCGCTATTTTGTCCAAACTATAATAGAAATTCTCTGTTATTCGTGCCTTATATGCCGTGCAATTCGCTAGCAGTATAATATCGAAAGTACGAGAAATGATTTAATTCCATAATCATTCAATCCATTGACCAGAAAATAACGCCATTTTTTATAAATACGAGCTGATGACGTCAAAGTTTAGTTAGCCGTTTTACAGTAGATATTATTGCCAATATTTATTCCCCATAAGATTCACAAATAAACTTATATGGAATAAACAGCTTTTATGAGCATCACCACAACACACAACCAAAATAGACCTAATAATAAACATTTGGATGTAAATGAGCTTGAGTCAAATACACGATTATGCAAGTCGGGTAGGCTAAGAAAATATTGCATCTATCAGTAATTAATGCAACGCTGACCTTCATATTGGCAGGTCCTACCGATAAATGACGAGTAGGCGCACTAATGCTGTATGGCATATCTAGTAGTACACTGAGCATTCTGTAAGAGTAATACTCGTATTTACGGTATTGTCTTAGGCTAGTGGTAACAGTTATAAGACATACGTTCATGTTACGCACACCGTCCGTTGGAACAATTTTGTTCACTGTGAACATGGCCAACAGCAGGAATGTGAGTTTCACTACTAATAAGAGGAAAGACAAGTAGAACCTACGTTAAAGAAATATTAATAATGACCAGGGTAAAGACATTAATAGAACAAGATTTATCTATCGCGGTTTGATGCATTCATCATGAGAAGGGAGGACACTCCCAGCAAAACAAACTCTAACAAAGGTGAGTAGAATAGCGATGTGTGCGAGTATTGTAACGCTATCCTCTGTTAGAGAAATTTGCGTCATCCAATAGACTGATAACGTATGCGTTGCAATGAATACAGCCTATAAATGAACATATAGATATAAGCCCAAAACTCGAACATAAGAGTAATATAGTAAAACAGGCATCATTCACTTGAAAGTTTGATGGTTGACATCTGAAACCAGGTATTAGGTAGTCCGAAACTCGCCTTGTGTCAGAAAATGAATGAAATAAATTACATACGTTTCAAAACTTAGTGGAAAACTTGTTTAAAAAAATGGCTCTGAGCACTATGGGACTCAACTGCTGTGGTCATCAGTCCCCTAGAACTTAGAACTACTTAAACCTAACTAACCTAAGGACATCACACACATACATGCCCGAGGCAGGATTCGAACCTGCGACCGTAGCAGTCGCACGGTTCCGGACTGCGCGCCTAGAACCGCGAGACCTCCGCGGCCGGCAAAACTTGTTTCAGTTTAGATTCCAAGATCGAGTCTAAATTCCCAGTAACTGCTTTAAAAGCGAGTGTACAGAAATACACTTGCAAGCTATGTTAAAACTGTAATAAGAATACGATAGTCTGATATGCTGTGGGAAGTCTTTTTGTACTTTATGGAGTGAATGGGAGAAAATGAGCCAGAGAAATGAAAGAAATCTGCTCCACACAGAACCACTTTGGATTAAGTAGGAGAAGAAGCAACATATATCAGTTTTGTTGACGTTTCTGGAGCCGAAATGCAACCAATTTTATGAACATCTGAAACGTGATTGGTGACTTCAAAAGTGAAAGATGAGTTAATGGTTTATATAAGGAAATATGGCGAAATTTGTATGTTTAATGTTTTGTCACACTTTTATTCTCGTTAGCTTGTTGAAGTTGTTGAAGAAATCATCGGCAGTGGACTCTACAACATTCGGTAACGAAAACCCGTCACCCTGTTTTACATCTAAGGCTGTACATCGATATTCTACCACAAAAATATAAATATTGGCATAAAAGTCCATAGTATCCACTATTAAATCTAGTTCTGCCATGTTATACCAACAGTACATACCCGTACAACGATTAGAGATAAGTTGACAAATAATTTATTTGTCATAGTTTTTCGAAACCAGACATATTTTTCGTAAAATTTATAATATGTGCCGTACAGCGTTATTCACGCGCGTGCTTCAAATTCTTAACTCAGAGATAGAACCGAGACTATTTTTAACTTTCCACGACAGGCGGATGAATATAAGTTTCGCTGGGAAGTATGAAATAAGTTTAAAATTTCAGTTAGACAGAGATCAGATATCAATTAGTAGTATTAAAAATGGAAATGAGTCTAGCAACTATTCTGGAAGCGTCACACGTAGGAAAACGTATGTTTTCTCTCACTACTTGAGGAAGACGGGAGAAAGAGAGAGAGAGAGAGAGAGAGAGAGAGAGAGAGAGAGATAGAGAGAGAGAGAGCAATGTCGCAGTAAGGAGAAGCAGCTCAGCTGCTCTCTACGAGATTGCGAAAGTTTGCGGAGGGCGTGCGTCGTCACGTTCGCCGCACAGCAATTTGGTCAGGCGTGACGTGGCTGTCCGTCACAAATCAACCCAGCTGCGCGCACGACCTCGCTGCGATAAAGGGAGACGTGGAAGCCAGTGGACATACGTCGGGCGTTGGGTTACCACCTCCTGCCAAAAGGACGAATCGGATGCCCAGCTGCAGATTTATACAGATATTTATTCCTCAATTATTTGCCTGTGTGTACATACACACTATGTGATCAAAAGTACTCGTACACCCACAAAAACATACGTTTTTCATATTAGATGCATTGTGCTGCCACCTACTGTCACGTACTCCATGTCAGCGACCTCAATAGTCATTAGACATTGTGAGAGAGCAGAATGGGGCGCACCGTGGCACTCACGGACTCCGAACCTGGTCAGGTGATTTAGAGACACTTTCGTCAACGTCTGTACGCGAGATTTCCACACTCCTAAACATCACTAGGTCCACTGTTTCCGATGTGATAGTAAAGTAGAAACGTGAAGGGACACAGCACAAAAGCGTACAGGCCGGCCTCATCTGTTTACTGGCAGAGACCGCCGAGAGTTGAAGAGATTCGTGATGTATAATAGGCAGACATCTATCCAGACCATCATACAGAAATTCCAAACTGCATCAGGATCCACTGCAAGTACTATGACAGTTAGGTAGGAAGTGAGAAAACTTGGATTTCATGGTCGAGCGGCTGCTCATAAACCGCACCTAACGCCGCTAAATGCCAAACGACATGGACTGTGCGGCTGATCCCGGCGGAGGTTCGAGTCCTCCGTCAGGCATGGGTGTGTGTGTTTGTCCTTAGGATAATTTAGGTTACGTAGTGTGTAAGCTTAGGGATTTATGAACTTCGCAATTAAGTCCCATAAGATTTCATACACATTTGATATTTTTTTTTGCCAAACGACACCTCGCTTGGTGTAAGGAGCGTAAACATTGGACGATTGAACAGTGGAAAAACGTTGTGTGGAGTGACGAATCACGGTAAACATTGATGGCAGTGTGTGGGTATGGCGAACTTCCGAAAAGCATAATCTGCCAGAGTGCGTAGTACCAACAGTAAAATTCGGAGGCGGTGGTGTTATGGTGTGGTCGTGTTTTTCATGGAGGGGGCTTGCACCCCTTGTTGTTTTTCGTGACACTATCACAGCACAGACCTACATTGATGTTTTAAGCATATTCTTGCTTCCCACTGTTGAAGAGCAATTCGGGGATGGCGATTGCATCTTTCAACATGATCCAGCACCTGTTCATAATGCACGGCCTATGGCGGAGTGGTTACACGACAATAACATCCCTGTGATGGACTGGCCTCCACAGAGTCCTAACCTGAATCCTATAGAACACCTTTGGGACTTTTTAGAACTCCGACTTCATGCCAGCCCTCACCGACCGATATTGATACCTCTACTCAGCGTAGCACTCCGTGAAGAATGGGCTGCCACTCCCCAACAAATCTTCTAGCACTTGACTGAACGTATGCCTGCGAAAGGCTAAGGGTGGGCCAACACCATACTGAATTCAAGCATTACCGATGGAGGGCGCCACAAGCTTGTAAGTCATTTTCAGCCAGGTGTCCAGACACTTTTGATCACATAGTGTAAATCCAAATGTTTCGCGTTTAGTGTTTTTTTTCTTCGTTGTAGGTATCGTTTTTCGGTATGCAATACCAAAGTAACGGGGGAAAAGAAGGGTGGAAGGAAATGACGAGCTCGGTTGCTAATTGTTTGTATCTGACATCGAAACTCTGCCCATAGAAACTAACTCTCGTAGAGCCCCAGATGCGTCCACAAAATGACGGCTACTTCAGCAATTTTATGGGCTGCGAAAAATCTCACATACCAATGAAAAACGTTAAACTGGCGCAATGCTTAAACCAGGCAAAATCTCCTGAAAATCCAGAATTCACCAACTTATACAATATCTGATAAAAAACCATTCGGTCATTCATATGTAATCCGGCACTGATCAGTACACGTCACGAGAGGTGAACCCGCCATTACAAAAGGAAGTGGAGAGTATTATGTTGTAAGTACAGAAGCAGTAACAGCAGAACAGGTCAGTCAGGATAGTTTAGTGACTTCGAACGTTGACTAGTCACTGGATATCATCTGAATAAAAAAAAAATCCATCAGGGATATTTAAACCCTTTTAAAGCTCACAATCCACATATTTCTGTAGTCGATGGTAAGCGGCGCTTGAGGTGGGGGGAAGAGGGCACCACTGGACACTGGATGACTGTACTCTAGTACCATGCAGCAATCCGATGGAACGATTGTAGTTTGACGAATGTTTGGAGAACGTTCCCTGCCTTCGCGTGTAGTGCCAGCAGTGAAGTACAAAGGCAGCGGTCAAGCGCCACAGGGGTGTTTTTCGTGGTTAGGGTGTCGTGCCTTTATTACGCTTAAGAAAACGCTATCAGAGGAAGGATAGGACATACACTCCTGGAAATGGAAAAAAGAACACATTGACACCGGTGTGTCAGACCCACCATACTTGCTCCGGACACTGCGAGAGGGCTGTACAAGCAATGATCACACGCACGGCACAGCGGACACACCAGGAACCGCGGTGTTGGCCGTCGAATGGCGCTAGCTGCGCAACATTTGTGCACCGCCGCCGTCAGTGTCAGTCAGTTTGCCGTGGCATACGGAGCTCCATCGCAGTCTTTAACACTGGTAGCATGCCGCGACAGCGTGGACGTGAACCGTATGTGCAGGTGACGGACTTTGAGCGAGGGCGTATAGTGGGCATGCGGGAGGCCTGGTGGACGTACCGCCGAATTGCTCAACACGTGGGGCTTGAGGTCTCCACAGTACATCGATGTTGTCGCCAGTGGTCGGCGGAAGGTGCACGTGCCCGTCGACCTGGGACCGGACCACAGCGACGCACGGATGCACGCCAAGACCGTAGGATCGTACGCAGTGCCGTAGGGGACCGCACCGCCACTTCCCAGCAAATTAAGGACACTGTTGCTCCTGGGGTATCGGCGAGGACCATTCGCAACCGTCTCCATGAAGCTGGGCTACGGTCCCGCACACCGTTAGGCCGTCTTCCGCTCACGCCACAACATCCTGCAGCCCGCCTCCCGTGGTGTCGCGACAGGCGTGAATGGAGGGACGAATGGAGACGTGTCGTCTTTAGCGATGAGCGTCGCTTCTGCCTTGGTGCCAATGATGGTCGTATGCGTGTTTGGCGCCGTGCAGGTGAGCGCCACAATCAGGACTGCATACGACAGAGGCACACAGGGCCAACACCCGGCATCATGGTGTGGGGAGCGATCTCCTACACTGGCCGTACATCTCTGGTGATCGTCGAGGGGACACTGAATAGTGCACGGTACATCCAAACCGTCATCGAACCCATCGTTCTACGATTCCTAGACCGGCAAGGGAACTTGCTGTTCCAACAGGACAATGCACGGCCGCATGTATCCCGTGCCACCCAACGTGCTCTAGATGGTGTAAGTCAACTACCCTGGCCAGCAAGATCTCCGGATCTGTCCCCCATCGAGCATGTTTGGGACTGGATGAAGCGTCGTCTCACGCGGTCTGCACGTCCAGCACGAACGCTGGTCCAACTGAGGCGCCAGGTGGAAATGGCATTGCAAGCCGTTCCACAGGACTACATCCAGCATCTCTACGATCGTCTCCATGGGAGAATAGCAGCCTGCATTGCTGCGAAACGTGGATATACACTGTACTAGTGCCGAAATTGTGCATGCTCTGTTGCCTGTGTCTATGTGCCTGTGGTTCTGTCAGTGTGATCATGTGATGTATCTGACCCCAGGAATGTGTCAATAAAGTTTCCCCTTCGTGGGACAATGAATTCACGGTGTTCTTATTTCAATTTCCAGGAGTGTATTTTACAGAACCGTGTACGGCGGACAGTAGAGGAAGAATTCGGAGATGACGAGTGTTTGTATCAGTATAACAATGCAGCCTGTCATAAAGCATTTTCTTTGACGCAATGTTTTGGTGAAAATAACACTTCTGTAATGGTCTAGCCTTTCCAGAGTCCCAACCTCAGTCCAATGGAGCACCTTTGGGAACAATCAGAAGGTCGACGTTGCTACAGCCCCAGCGTCCAGAATCACTACATTCTGTGCTTTCGGCTCTTGACGAAAAATGTGCTGTGCCATTCCTCAATACACACTCAGACACCAGATTGTATGTGGTGTCCCCAACAGATATCAAGTCATTATAAAAGCGAAGTGTAGACACGTCCCATATTAATGTACACTTACAGTTGTTCGGATACTTTTGATCAGATACGGTATTCTTATTTCGTGCTGTCTGTAGTCTCAACACAAAAACGATTTTCCGACGTAAGATAAAGAGAAACTGGTATATAGGCACAGTCAGCTCTTTCGACCTGATGAACGGAATGGCGCGTAGTGGAATAGATCCCACGAGTTACCAAACGCATTGACGGGACAGTACACCATAACCATCAGCAGAATTATCGAATCTGCAATGCTCGTACGTATCACTTTATGGTGTCTGTGATGTGTCAATAGGATTAAGGTCGGAGATGTTTCCAGTAAGTGTTACGATCAGATAGCCTGGAGGGTTAGAGACGGGGACGGGGACAGGGTGATATAAGACGCCCCAAGTCTAGAATTTGTTTTTCAGACAATTAGGGAGTGACGGGCTGATCTCATGAAGTTACTATACATCCATGTTGTGCTGTACGCAAGAAAACGGATGAACGTGGTCGGATAATATTTTATGTGACATTCGTCTGTGAGAGACAATGGCAAAGGCGTCAGGATTTCCATTTCAGAGCATGTCTCTCCATTAGCAGCCTGGAAAGTGCACCGCTTCGTGTCCCCATCCGGTCGTCCAGGCTTAGGTTTTGCTTGATTTCCCTAAACCACTACAAGCAATTTCGGCATGGTTCCCTTAAAAAGGGCACGGTCGATTTCCTTCCTCATTTTGTCGTAATCCGATTTTGTGCTGCGTCGGCGGGACTTTAAACATTAAACTTCCTTCCTTTTTTGAAAGGTGCACCAACATGCACTGCGACTTGTTAGATCTTCTCACATGCCATGTGACGTCTCTGATGCGCACCACAGTTATAAAGGGCGATCAAAACGCTTCTGTTTGAGAGCGTTGCTGCAGCGTATATGCAACGTAGCGTGACTCCAATACGTATAAGCACCGACATGTATACAAGGGATTAGTGTAGCATTCGTGTCTTTCCGACCTGAGTGAGGTAAAAGCAGGAACGTGAACTATGGAGACGTGCTGTTATTCTTTTCTTGTCTGTCGAAGGACAAACACCGGTAGACATCCATCGGAGAATGAAGAACGTGTATGAGGCAGAATGTTTGTCGAAAGCCACGGTTGTGAAATGAGCACCAAGTTCCGTCATGGCCGATGCTTCATAATAGCGCACGTCTCATATCGCAAAAGTCGTAATGCAGAATTTAAGCCAACTCAAGTGGAAGACACTCGAGAATCCGCCCTGTAGTCCTGACCTCACATCATGTGATTATCACGCCTTCGAACCATTAAAAAAGGTCCTGAAGGGTCGATGATTCCAGTTGGACGAGGATGTGCAGCAGGCAGTTACGGACTTCTTCACGCAGCAGGAGACGGTGTTTTACCAAACAGTTGTCTTCAATCTGGTACGTCGGTGGGAAGGTTATCTCAATGCCCACGGCAAGTTTACCTGATTTGCATACCGATTCTGGACCGCACGGCCTTCGAACGGAAACTTTTTTTTATTGTCCCTTATATCTGCAGTACTTTGGCTTATCTATCCATTGTTACAATCCGTCCTAGACGACGCGCGTGTCCTTTCATCAATTTGTTGCTGCCCGCTGCCATTATTTACGTCAGCGACCATTTTACTCGATTCAAGGTAAGTACGGTACATGATTTAAACGTGACTCTAGAAATCCCAGTGCCTGCGCAAGTTCGAAATCATAACGCCCCACTCGTCAGTCACCAACTATCAAATGTACTGTAATATCTCTTTATTTTCGATGAATTATTCTGATACAATTCTACCCTTGAATGACGTTTACAAAATTTCTATCTTAATTCTCGCAGAATCCATGCGCAAAATAGTTTCATACAATAGCTATGCCATGAGCGCATAATTATTCTTTGTAGGACTCTCTCTGGTGGTGGTTAGAAGAAGAAAGCTTCCGAGATTGTCTTCGTGCCGATTAGCCTCAGCTTTTTTTGAACAACTGTAATCTGATTATTGAGATTTATTACGGAAGATAACTGATACGAAATTGTACGATTAAAAGGGAAAAATATATATATTGTTCCTTCAAACAAAAGGTGTGTATTTGACAATTGATAATTAATGATATTCATCGATGTATTGCGTAGTTGTTAATCAGAAGGGAACTTCCGAAAACTGGATACGAACCTGCATTTAATAATCCAAGAGCTCCATTACTTCTTCGGAAGGTTAAACTTCATCAAAGCCGAATATCAGCTTGATCTGAGGTTTCCCGACTGATTATACAACGTTCCAAAAATTACAAGGCATTTTATTTGTACAGATTAGCACCCTGCCGCAAAGCACGAGCCTGCAGAGAAGAAGAATCATCGCCTGATTTCATTCTAACAAGTAAAATTTCTTAATCAATTTGAATGACTGAGCTATGACTGTGTTTCATATCATGAATGATTGATTGCTCGGACGAATTGAGAACTAAATAGATAGGAGGAAAAATTACAGTGGCGCCAGTGTGACAGGACTCTCTTGGATTGTTATATAATATATGTATATTTTGTTTCATGAAAACGAACGAGAACGAGAGGTAACTAATCTGAAGAGAGATTCGGTGACCATAGGAAAAGATTGCGGATACCAAGAAATGATTTCAACTATTGGACAACACCGAGACTACAGAACGAGGCCAGAGAAATCTAATTTTTTTATCCTGTAGTTAAAATAGTTTGACATCAATTTAGAAAGAATTTTTTTCCAGATAGTAGTTAGATTGTAGAACTGTATATTGTGTGATTTTCGTATCTGGACACTGAACTGTATACCATCTGTGAAGTCGTTTGAAAGTTAAGTGTGTCTACGACAGTAAATTTGAAAAATATTCAGTGACTAGAACCTGATATTGACAATTATTTAATGGTATTGACTAGAGCGGCATTTAAAATGTCGTTAAATCAGCAACGAGACGTGCAACAGCCTTCAGCTGTTTGCGCAGAAGCAGAGGCCACGGATACCAATTCTGAGACTGTTGTGGCTAGCGGTAGCAATATAAATAATCCCGCTGGTTCAGGAAACATTCATACAACAGCTGATCAGAGTGTTGTTGACTCATCAGTTGTTATTACGCAACAGTTATCTCTATTAGCCGAAGGCCAAGCAGAGGTAAAGCGAGACTTATCCGCCATACAAAATCAACTCCAAAATCAATTGGCCGAAAATCAAACAAAATCACAAAATCAATTAAGAGCAACCTTTACCGAATTAGATCAGAGATTAAATACCCAGACACAGGAAATAAAAGAACAGGCAGTAAGGACCGAACAGAATCTTATTGCTCAAATTGAGCAGGTCCGCCAACAATGCCAAGAAAACAATAGTAAATTAAAAGCGGAACTAACCGAATATGTATCCGTCAAAATTGAGACGATACAAAAACAAGTAGAATTGTTTCCGCAAGTAATACAAGCTCAAGAGGACATACAGTGTTCCGTAGCTATGATACCAGAAATTATAGAATCCCAAGATAATATAAAGAAGCAATTTGACGAAGTGAAGGAAAAACAGGAACCAGTGGACCATAGAATGAATATACTTGCGGGAAAGTTTTCAGAAATGACATTAGAGCGGCAAAATTTTCCTTCGGAAACCATAGAAGAAACTGTGAAAGTAGCTTTACAGTCAATTTCAGAGAGTTCCGAGGAGAATTTTTTCAACAAAGGGTTAAAGGAAGTTCGTGAACAACTTGGCGAAGAATTCTCGCGTTGGAAAGAAAATATCGATAGATCACTAAATCTCTCGCAGGAGGATTTAGAAACAGCGAGAAGTAGGAAACAAAATTCTCAATCTGTTCGTGACATTCCGTCCACGTCAAGATCCGATGTAGACAGAACTGGTACGTCACAAGTTAGATTCGATATAACAGATAGCCACAGGAAAAGTACGAACAGGATGATTTTTGGAATCGTTGTACCATTGAGGAAAAGATGATGAAACAGAGACAATTTCAGATCTTTAACCCTGACAAAAGGAATGTTCATTCTGTAGTCTTTATTCGAAGTTTCAGAGGTCTATTTCCACGATCTTGGACAGAATGGCAAAAGATTAGTTTTGTATCTGGATATATACAAGGATCAGGAGCATTGTGGGCATCCGAACAAACATCTTCTTGTAAATGTTACAAAGAATTTGAGCAGGCTTTTCCAGCAAAATATTGGTTTGCTGGAATACAGGAAAGACTTAGGCAAGAAGTATTATATCCTGAGCCTTTCTCATTTTCTAGAAGATCTCTAAAGAGATTTTTTGAGAAATACATTAATAAATCTTTGTATTGGGATGTAGTGATTCCTTTGCCAGATATACTTAGGATACTCAAGTCCAGACTACCCACCAGTATAAGGAATCAGCTGTTATATATATAAATGATAAGGATATAGACTCATTTATGACTACGCTTGATCATATTGATATAATTGAGGAGGACAATAAAAGAACAAGAGAAATGTCATATCAAAGAAGGGTAATCGAAGCGAATCCGAGCTGCAACTCGAATGGGAATGGCAGTAATGGTAGCAGTAACAATAATCATAACCAACCACACTCTCCGAGGAGACTTAGAAATGGACAAAATGCAAACAATAATTATTACCATAATGGAAACTTTAGTAATGGTGCAGTGAGGGGCTATTTCAGGAACAATAGGATTTTTAATCGATATATCCAATGCATGGCAACACAGGACAGTTCTACCAACACCAGCAGAACAACAACAATAATTACACGAATCAAGCAAGACAATACAGACCGAATTCACCACAACAACCGATAATCACCGAAGTAGCTGAAGAGACAAATACCAATCGGACCAACAATCAGTCAAACTAAACATGACCGCATCGTGCCCCGGAGGAGCGGTCAGGGGACCTGTTAGGGGCGAAACAGTAAAATTACAATTGTTACGATATAATGATGGTGAGCCGTTGACTGAAGAGTTAATAAAGGATTTAATAACGTGTCATAATGACAGATCGAGTTTTTCCGGTATTGGAAGTATTTGTTGAAATAGACGAAGTTCCATCGAATGTGATATTAGACACCGCCGCTTCTGACAATGCCATCTCAGGCGCTCTTTTTAGGAGAATTATTAGGAAGAAGAAGGTACCAATTTTGCCGGTACAGAACTGGAAAATCATCGGAGCTGTAGGAGCACGCTCTTCCAATGTCAGAATACAAACACAATTAGAGATGAAAATAGGAAATGTAGCAATAAAATGCACTTTCCTGGTAGTGGAGAAGTTATTAGTGGACTGTATTCTTGGTATTGGGAGTATGCAGGAGTACGATTGTCAGATTGATTTTTTGGAAGAAATCGTTAAATTTACATTAAATGGACAAGAGATAGCACTGGATTTAAATAGAAAGGAAACTGTGCATGAGAAATATTGTCGCGGTGCCATAATTCAATTAATTGACACTACAAACGGTCGTTGGAACGAGCTTTCAAAGGATTTGATACAACAGGAGAACTTTAACCAAACAACAATGATAAAAGCTAGTGAATCAAATCAGCTTACCGGAGAACAAAGGCAGCAGCTTCATTATTTGTTAGAGGCATATGAAGAGATTTTTGAGGACAAACTAGGAATTATTAAAGGGTATATTTGTCACCTACAAGTGAAGCCACATCAGATTTACTGTTACACGCGCTATCCGATCCCCAGGCGTTTAAAACAATCTGTTCAAAGGGAGATAAAAAGAATGTTAGAATGGAACTTGATTGAGCCATCAACTAGCCAGACTGAAAACAATTTCTGGATGAACCATCTGCCAAAGTATGAAGACCAGAATTTAAAATGGGAGGGAAAGATTCGACTCGCACTTGTCAATTTAACTAAAAAGGCAATACAACGGAAATTCGCATATGATAAACGGATTCACCGGATTCAGACGTTTAATACTGGAGAATAGGTTTTATTGAGGCGACACATCCATTCCTCGAAACTGATGAAAAACATAAAGAAATGGAATCTTATTTATACCGGACCATATGTTGTTGTAAATATACCAAATCCTGCATCATACTTGTTGGCATATCCCGAATCGAAAAGAATAAAGGGATTATTCCCGCATAATGATATTAAGAAATTTTTTGAAGCATCGTAGATCTGTGATACCAAAGATCCAGAAGAATTTAGAGTGGAATTTGACTATGAGTCGACTGTGTACATAAATATCAAGAAGTTTATGTTGTCTAGAGGGTAAGAGACAGTGAGATTGCTCCTGTGATAGGTTAAGAGACAGTGAGATTACTCCTGTGATAGTTTAGCACAAAATTTTAAGATAGATAGAAGAAATTGTTAAATACTAGTGTTTTTAAGTGTGGACTATGAGCAGAAGCCATAGTGATATACAATGAAAGTGCATCTACATTTCCTCAAGACACGGCACTTATGTGAGAATTGCGTGTGAAACTTGAACAGTGCGGTATATGCAGGTAAATACGCTGTGTGTATGATGTGCGCTGTTCGAGCGAAAAAACAAATGAACTGTGAAATGGAGCAACAGTCGATAATGTCACTGCTGCAAACAATTGAAGAAACAACCTGGTTGCGCGGGAGAAAATTATTATAATTTTTAGATTTTTCATTATGCCTTCTCTACCAGGAGAATTAATTTAAAAATTTTAATCAACATTTTAAGAATAGCAGTTTGTGTGTTTCATATTATGGACTTAATTGTTGAAATATATTTCCATAAATGTTCATGAAAGAATGAAGAAAATTCTGCGAGTGGCTGATTTGTTAAATGAACATATGTCATCATTAATGATATTTATTTGCAGGTGGATCTATAAATCAATTAATTATAAGAATAATGAAAATTTTTCAGAGAATTTTTCTAGAAATTATTCCTTTTGTGGAGTCAGTGTCATATGCCTATGTTGAAAATTTTTCATCAGGTGTAAACTTAAATTTTATCCATAATTTCGTAATTGAAAGCAAACCTCGGACAGATTCAATGCTCTACTTCAACCTGCACTATAACAAAAACGAAGATTAGATTTGAAAATTTTTTGAGAGGAATTCATTCGACGTGAGCTACAACAAAATTTAAATGTCCACAGTCTATTTGGCAATATTTTGGGCAATCAGCAGTTATAATTGGTATTGAGGACTACAAAAAGATTCGCAATTGTCAGGACTGATGGATGTTCCAGTCTAGTACAGATGGAAGAATATAAGACTCCACTCCCATTTTGAGTTCAACGATGAAATATGGACTTCATTGCCTTAATCTACTCTCTTCCAGGGATTTATTCAGTCAGAACCTTTTCTTATTCCACTTTAAACCTGTTCCATGTTCACGTGCCTGACCATCTGTTCCTGAGATCATCTTGCTGTTTCTACGGCAAATTACCAGCTTCTGTCCTGTACCATAAGCCATCGGCTGTCCTTCGTGCCGCCTCCACCAAACGGTGTGCGTCGCCTACCCGCTGT
This sequence comes from Schistocerca gregaria, assembly GCF_023897955.1. Lineage (NCBI taxonomy): Eukaryota > Metazoa > Arthropoda > Insecta > Orthoptera > Acrididae > Schistocerca > Schistocerca gregaria. The sequence continues at coordinate 597,531,540 of NC_064931.1, read as the reverse complement.
CCGTACCCAGTGTTCCTGTTACATCGACTTCACAACGAGATCGCCGGCTACATCGTCGAAAGAAGAATTTTGAAAATTTTTTTGGAGCACTATTGTAAAATTTTGTTTGGCTATGAGGCACTTTTCCTCGAGCTTCGATATATTGCAAAATTACTGGATTTAGGCTTTCCTATCTTCTTTAATACCTGAGCTGGGGTCTATTCTTCGGGGTTTTCCAGGGTTTCCCTGTAAAGGCTAGTTCCCAAATGGGTAGACCTTTTTCGTAATTACACCAACCTACATCTTCCCTGGTTATGTACTCGGGATGCGGGTATACCCCGGTACATCTAAAAGCTACAGCTTAGGTATTCTCGTAACTTATTGTCTTAACATGATACCCATACTCTCTATAGAAAAAATTCTATTAATTCAAAATATTCCTCTTTTGAATAAAAAGCCCAACAAATTTTTCCTGTTAGCTCGCGAAGTGTATTATCATTAACTTTGGTCGCTGCGAGGGGCAATTGTAATATCTCTTTATTTTCGATGAATTATTCTGATACAATTCTACCCTTGAATGACGTTTACAAAATTTCTATCTTCATACTCGCAGAATCCATGCGCAAAATAGTTTCATACAATAGCTATGCCATGAGCGCATAATTATTCTTTGTAGGACTCTCTCTGGTGGTTGTTAGAAGAAAAAAAGCTTCCGAGATTGTCTTCGTGCCGATTAGCCTCAGCTTTTTTTGAAGAACTGTAATCTGATTATTGAGATTTATTACGGAAGATAACTGATACGAAATTGTACGATTAAAAGGGAAAAATATATATATTGTTCCTTCAAACAAAAGGTGTGTATTTGACAATTGATAATTAATGATATTCATCGATGTATTGCGTAGTTGTTAATCAGAAGCGAACTTCCGAAAACTGGATACGAGCCTGCATTTAATAATCCAATAGCTCCATTACTTCTTCGGAAGGTTAAACTTCATCAAAGCCGAATATCCGCTTGATCTGAGGTTTCCCGACTGATTATACAACGTTCCAAAAATTACGAGGCATTTTATTTGTACAGATTAGCACCCTGCCGCAAAGCACGAGTCTGCAGAGAAGAAGTATCATCGCCTGATTTCATTCTAACAAGTAAAATTTCTTAATCATTTTGAATGACTGAGTTATGGTTGTGTTTCCTATGATGAATTATTGATTGCTCGGATGAATTGAGAACTAAATAGATAAGAGGAAAAATTACCGTACTGTCACCCGATACCAGCTGAAGGCCTGATGAGATATGCTAATCATTCTTGGTGACGACTAGAGTGCTTTCTCTTCTCTCTCACACACACACCAATAGAATGGCGATCTATAATACCATTGCTCGTGGGGGAAAATTTGCTATTATTTCGCTAACTTGTTTCAAGCAAATGAATGCATGGTTCCATTAAAGAGGCACTGCCGATTTCCTCACCATCCTTCCTCAAAGAGAGCTTGTGTTCCATTTCTAATGGTTTCGGCCTTAGATCCTAATTCTGCTTCTCTTTCTTCCAATTATTGACGCAACGAGGTCATATATAAACTCAAAATAGGCTTTGCTGATGCTATTTCTGTAATACAAATACATTCATCACGCAGCTACCAAAAGCCTTAACATTTCGTTAAGCTCTGATGACGGTAGCGACGCGATGTGGAATGAACGCAAAGAGACACGAAGAGGGTTGGGGCTCCATCCAGACCTTTACACGCTTACCCATCACCTACAAATGGTTGGAGATAGGTTTAAGGCGTGGAAATGTCTCCAGAAGTCGTCCGAGATTTGCACTGTTGTGTAGGATCAATCCCAAATGTCAGGTGATCCGCAAAGATGATAAAGAGAGGGACAAAGAACAAGCAGTCCCATGTCCGTGGAGCGTTCCTCAAACCATTCCGAAAGTTTTGGGAGCCGTGTGATGGTGCCCTGTCTGGATAAGGTAGAGGTCGTTTGTAGGAAGGAAGTAGGTTAGTGGATTACGTTCGTCTTATTATCCCTTCATTTTGGACACTATCCCTATGTCGTTTGCTGGTGAAATATGATGGCAGACACATAGAGAACCCCATGTCAACCTCTCCAGCACAAGGCAACGGTGCCTTATTGGCACGCTTAAACAGCTTTTCGCCTTAATCGTACACGGCTTTTCGTGTGTAACGAGGAGTGTAGTGACTGATCAGTCCACACACCGTTCTTATCCATACTTCGAGAGTCGTGGTCCCATACTAAGCTATTTGTCATGTGACCTGCGATGCGGAGAGGTATATGGGTGACATGGTGTTTCAGTACACGTCAGCGACTATTTAGTTCTGCATGGTATGGCTGTACACTGGCTTTGTGTAGCAAGTTGACTGCCATGAGGCTACCGGCGGACACGAGAGAGGTTCTCACCTGACGATTATCTTGTTAAAGGTTTTGAACTTTGAGGTTCAAATGGCTCTGAGCACTATGGGACTTAACTTCTGAGGTCATCAGTCCCCTATAACTTAGAACTACTTAAACCTAACTAACCTAAGGACATCACACACAGCCATGCCCGAGGCAGGATACGAACCTGCGACCGTAGCAGCCGCGTGGTTCCGGACTGAAGCGCCTAGAACCGCTAGGCCACCGCAGCCGGCCGTGGCAGCCAACGTGTTAATTAGAGTGTGTTTTACTGTACTACGGCTTACGAGTGTATATCCAACGCTATAATACCCGATATACGACGGCACCTTCTGATGTAAACACGTTTTTTACTACGGGGATAGCCGGCATTGGTGGCCGAGCGGTTCTAGGCGCTACAGTCTGGAACCGTGCGCCCACTACGGTCTCAGGTTCGAATCCTGCCTTGGGCATTGGTGTGTGTGATGTCCTTAGGTTAGTTAAGTTTAAGTAGTTCTAAGTTCTAGGGGACTGATTACCTTAGATGTTAAGTCCCATAACGCTTAGAGCCATCTGAACCATTTTTTATCTACGGGGATGGTGTCTCTCCTGACTCTGTCAGATGTGCTAATATCGTGCATCTTGGCCATCCTGCCCTCCACACATTTTCCACCGTCCTATTCACGTGATTTTTCGATATACTAATCAACTGTCTGTGAAACACGGTAAACCTTCCTTACAGATTGCTGTCGCAGATATCTGTTTATTAAAACTTAAAGACTGTCATTCCACATAAAGCTAACGTTCTTATCTGCAGCTTTGTGTCGTAAATATGTAGGAGATTAACTGCAGTGTTCATACATAACCAAGAAAATTATCTTTAGCAAGTGCTAAGGAGGAAGAGGGTAAGATCGTGATTAAATCGAATTTCTTACGTCTTCTTGTAAGACTTAATGGATTTACAGTCAAATGTACACACCTGGTCATTAAAAAAACAACAAGAAGGATAGCAAGTAACGAAATTTAACTTGTCACGCGTATACAGCAGAGTAAAAAGAATACATGGTTGAATTAGAAGGTAATCTGTGGATATGCAGGGTCCAAAATTTAGTATACAGTTGTGCCACCTCTGGCCCCAACAATTGGTCAAACCCGAATGCACATCGAGTCGAACTAATTTGGATAAAACATACGGGTACAGTGTTTGCAGTGGGTGAAAGATTTGGAGAAGGTGCACACCAGCGCAAAAACTGAACACCCTCTGTATGTGGTAGCTCTGGACAGCAAGGCTGCATACTGTCTTGCAGTATCTTGTTTAAATACACTGTCACAGACACCTCCAGGACAGGGCGCAGCCACCGGCCTTAACGTGCCAGAAATGGGCGCCACTTATAGAAGTTACAGGCTATGTGGACTCTGTGACATCCCATACCGTGACGACAGGTTACGGGACTGTATATCGATGACGAATCCTGTATAACAACATTCGCTTCCCTCGGATCGTGCACATATTAATTCGTTCACGCAGAGCCTGGACTATACTGCAAAGAAGACGTCGTGCCGCTCCTTCACCTGTGTTGCCATTGGGTGCACCACTGGCCGCGCCAAGGAAAACCGCAAGAATGGTCTCCGTCCTGCATTCGCCCCAAATGTTATCGCTCTATCGATGTGGATAGTTCTGTTGGCACACACCAGCTTATTTCATGACTAAAAGAGAGTGACGTGGCTGTACGATCCTGCACAATTCAGCGAAAAATATGTCAGTCCTCTTGAGTGGTAGTCGCATAGGGCCGTAAGGATCCTGTATGGCTTTGAGCAAGGCTCTTCTGAACCAATAGTTTCTGTATTTCCATGACAGTCATAGGATACCGACCGATACGAGCAGAAATATTTCGGAACGATAAACTGCGAACGATAAGCTGCTGCCATGATTCTGTGGCAGTTCATTTCCAGTGCCTGCTGGTAGAAGTTTCTCCTTCTCACATGCGGCATAACATGGTCTTATCACATGCACTAACGTTCAAATGCAATTTCTGAATTAGAAGCCGCGCAGGATTAGCCGAACGGTCTGAGGCACTGCAGTCATGGATTGTGCGGCTGGTTCGAGTCCTCCCTCGGGTATGGGCGTGTGTGTTTGTCTTTAGGATAATTTAAGTTAAGTAGTGTGTAGGCTTAGGGATTAATGACCTTAGAAGTTAAGTCCCATAAGATTTCACACACATTGAATTAGAAACCCGCTCTGTAATCTTCCTTTTTCTACAGTCTACTTGTCTTACTCCTAGCTACCTATACAAGTTTGTAGTACACAGTTCATTGCGATTTGTTGCGTGCCACCTTCATGGTATTTCATTTTTAACGGCCAGCAGTGCATTTTAAATGTTCAATACATGCAGGTCGTACAATCATTCGTTGTTGAGCAATATTTTATTTTGAGCAGTTGCTGTGCAAGTTCTTCCTCTAGCCTGAATGCGTCGGTTGGGCTCGTACATTTATCACAGAAACACTGCCACATATAGCAGACGTGTGAAAACTGTGAGTTCGAAACTCCTACGCTGCTTTTTATTTGCCGGCGACTATGCTTTAGAGACGCAGTGGAGTGCTAAAAGAATCGTCAGAGACCGCTCCCCACCTCGGATTCCGATAGCTCGCTTGACACTCTTCTCCATCGGAAAGGATATTGGGAAAGAGAGATCTGCAGAGCCTTTCAACGCACGAACATCTCTTAAGCAAAAAGAGCTGTCTGGTAAGAAAGGAGGCACAGATGAATATTACATTTCTGCGTTGTGTGATTGTATTTTTTCAGAGGTCGAAAGCACTAGGAAGCATGAAACTATTATCTGAGACTCTGTTAAAGTCACATAGTCTCTCGTACTGTGTTCGCATTTTGTGATACAGGTTTCTAGGAGTTGATAAACGCGATAGAAATGTAGGAGCTTTTGTTCGTTGTGGTTTTAAGTCGAAGCCAGTCGGATGTCAGCGCTGAAATATGGGGTGAGTTAACGTTCTCCGAAATTAATATGTCTCATTAAAAAATCTATAAAATAGAAAAATATTCGTCCTGTGATCTACCCTGCATGTCCTACTGTTAACTGAATGACAGGTATATTTCAGAATAAGCAGGTTCGTTCTAAGACGTTGATTATGTACTCAGGCAGCTATCTTTAGGCCCTAGCATATAGCCAACAAACACCACACACTAATACTCAAGTAAAAACTATCACAGGCATACGGATCAATGAATTCTGGTATATTTACTGGTTTCTGTAATCACATAACCGACAAATTATGTTCAATTTACTACTCTTAGGCTAATATGGGAAACGGAGTTCTACAGCACGCAGGTATGTAAACGTATTAACTGTAACGTCTTAGTGAGTGTACAAGTATACGGAGTCAGTAAATAATGAAAAACTGGCAAAATATAATCTTAATTTTCAGTAAGAAATATATAGGTCAGGTTCTGTGTGCTACAGCTGAATTCGTTTTAATGATGAACAATAAGAACGCTGACCACAAAGGTCTATTCATTCTAATACTGCGAAGAATATATAAATCAGCGAAACAGGTTCGCTCGCGTAAAGCGGGAAATTCGGGTTCGACTAAAGTCACGCACAGATTTTCATTATCATCATTCCACTCTACAGCTGATAGTTGCCCGTATTCGCAACTGTAAATGTATTGTATGAATGACAGCAGTGGTGCCAAGTTGTCTTTAGCGACTGAAAAGACCACGTACATGCTATTAAAAGGGTATATTTTAAGAGACCCGATCATGAATTTAAGTGACAGGTCCATAAAGAGAACGTTCGTCACTAGATAGTTAGCCGTCTTTTTGGACGAACGACAAAATTATAGTACACGTATTGATGAAATGAGCAAGAGAGGCAGTAACAAGATGAACAAATTTATTAGTCTAACCTGTTACAATTATAAGCTTCCAATGGAAACAGAAATACTGTGTCATAACGCTATCTTAAGTTGATAGTCGGATACTGTGCGACTGCTTCAGCACGCAGACTTCTGCTCGTAGCGCCAGCACGGGTAATTAACAGAATCTAACGCGGAAAACTTCGATTGACAGGAACTTTTGGCACCATGTCAGTTGAGGTTTTGAAGAATACTTGGAAGATGTCCATTTGATCTCTAGATACGGTAAAAAGCGGCTATGTATTCGGTGAATAAAGAACAAAAGCATGAAGTGCTGAAGTTAATAGGAATACAGTATCAGATACTTCATTTACGGCAGAAACAATGGAATGGTGCCCTTAAAGCGATGCTCACTTATAGTTTCAGACGAAGTATTAAAGAGAGTATGGGATTTCAGCAACTGAATTCCTCAAGAGGCACTACAGTGCCAGCGATTTGGTAGAAGACAAACCTCAGACTGTGCCTGTGGTGAAGAAGTTGAGTCTACATCTACATCTACATTTATACTCCGCAAGCCACCCAACGATGTGTGGCGGAGGGCACTTTACGCGCCACTGTCATTACCTCCCTTTCCTGTTCCACTCGCGTATGGTTCAAGGGAAGAACGACTGCCGGAAACCCTCCGTGGGCGCTCGAATCTCTGTAATTTTGACATTCGTGATCTCCTCGGGAGGTATAAGTAGGGAGAAGCAATATATTCGATACCTCGTCCAGAAACACACCCTCTCGAAACCTGGACAGCAAGCTACACCGCGATGCAGAACGCCTCTCTTGAACAGTTTGCCACTTGAGTTTGCTAAACATTTCCGTAACGCTATCACGCTTACCAAATAACCCTGTGACGAAACGCGCCGCTCTTCTTTGGATCTTCTCTATCTCCTCTGTCAATCCGACCTGGTACAGGTCCTACACCGATGAGCAATACTCAAGTATAGGCCGAACGAGTGTTTTGTAAGCCACCTCCTTTGTTGATGGATTACTTTTTCTAAGGACTCTCCCAATGAATCTCAACCTGGCAAATCTGGGGATGTCCGCTATATGCCGATTTGCTAGTACTCATCGGCTGCAGTAGAAATAGCATGGGAGACTCGCTGTCAAGGAGATACTACTTTGTGAGACAGAATGGCAGAACTTGGACATAAATGCTGACCCTACTTCAAAACGGGGTTGGGTAACTCGTTATCTAGATTTTACGCAAGGGGACTGAGAAGCAACATAGCGAAGTCTACGGTTGCTTCAGGAGAACAGCCAACACCGGATGCACGGCCATCGTAAGAACGCCAGAGAGAAATGCAGCCATGAACCATGCCTCAGCTGGAGCAACACTTCGCGAACACTCGGCTCCGTGCAAGGCCCACAGGAAATCAATATGTAACTGAAAAGGTGCCCACTAAAGGTCATAACTCTGTCGTGTTCTGTTGACAATTTGCATGGATATAAACACGCAGTCAAGAATTTTTAAACTCGTTTTTCGCTCCCCACCTGACACGGCTGCTGCAGTCTCACGTTGTGTGACGTACGTGCCAAGGCCTTTCCTCCTTGTGGGCCTTGCTAGAATCGCGGTGACGTAGGCCGCCGTGTGGGTGCACTCCTTAGGCCGTCGGTTCACGTGACGAGCTATAAGTAACGGTGACGTGCCGCTCTACAGGTTTTGTGAGATCACTTCTTGCTGTTTCACGTTGAGGAGCTGTTTCTTGACGTGAAACACAAAATAATTCCTGCAACATTTCGGCAACGTGTCACATAAAGTAGAAACAATAGGAAGCAACAATTCTCCCTACGTCACAAGCAGAAATGAAGACGCCATACTGTATTTTTCGTGTTCACAAGAAGCCCATAACCGGTGGTGTTCATGTTATGCGTCACACCCTATGAATATATGCAATTTTTAAGCACCAGCACGTTGAATTTCTAGAGAAAAAAAATGGTTCAAATGGCTTTGTGCACTATGGGACTTAACTTCTGAGGTCATCAGTCCCCTAGAACTTAGAACTACTTAAACCTAACTAACCTAAGGACATCACACACATCCATGCCCAAGGCAGGATTCGAACCTGCGTCCGTAGCGGTCGCGCGGTTCCACATTAGAAGGGCTCGGCCACTCCAGCCGGCGAATTTCTAGAGAATCTAGAAAATCGTTATTGGTACGATTTGTTGTAATGAAATGAGGAGAAACGTCATATTGGTGGTTAACTAACTTCCGTATTTAATTTTCGTGCTATAGCTCTTGTGTTATACGAGTAAGCCACTTTAAGGCAATGACCCACTGATGGTTCATGAAAAACATGCCGTTCGTGTTAAGATTTGTTATAATTAAGGGTCAATTAATAACATTTCGGCGACTGAAGCGTCTACAAGGCTGTAACATAAAGTACGAAGTCACTGCTAGATGAGTTTCAGTATGGCATAGTTGAGAGAGACACCAGAACAGAGGGTGGATCCTGTTGTATCAAATTTATGTTTCTCACCTTCGCGTTTTCTAAAAGGTTGTGAGGCTTTCTATTAAATTAATGGAAATATTTCCGCAGCATTTGATATTATGTAAATATAAGTGCACTCTACGTAAGTAGTTACTTTGTTTGATTTGGGGAACTTTGATATGATTATGTCCTTACTGGGTAGACATGTACCTTTCATTTCTTCTTATTACATGTTCTCAGAGAGCCGGCCGGTGTGGCCGAGCGGTTCTAGGCGCTACTGTCTGGAACCGCGCTACCGCTACGGTCGCAGGTTCGAATCCTACCTCGGGCATGGATGTGTGTAATGTCCTTAGGTTAGTTAGGTTTAACTAGTTCTAAGTCTAGGGGACTGATGACGTCAGATGTTAATTCCCACAGTGCTCAGAGACATTTGAACCATTTTTTGTTCTCAGATATTGCAGTTTTTATTTATGTATACAACAAACTTAACGTGACTAACATATGGTCAAGAGAGGCAACGTGAATTTTAATAGGGCTAACATAGGAATTATGCGCTCGTCCATTTTTGTGAACTAACTGTATGGTTTGCGATCCAAATAAATCCGACAACTGCCACTGCAGAACGCTGAGAGCGCAAAATCATGTTAACCAGCTCGTCCCATGTGCCAATGACGCTGTCTCTCGTGACATTGGATATCCCGTCTGCATGCACGTCAACGTTTAGCTGCCTGGTCCCGTGTGCCGGCGGCTTTATCGGAATCAACGATGCTCCCTCAGAACAAGGGAGTCGTCTCCTGTAACCAGGGAGTGAATAAACAACGGAAAGGCAGAGGCAACGGCAACACCTTTCTCTGGGCCCAAAGAACCTACAGAGCATGCGTACGGACCCAGAGCGAATGAGTGCATTGTGGACTGCGACAGAAACAGACATTATTATCAAAAATGGTTCAAATGGCTCTGAGCACTATGCGACCTAACGTCTCAGGTCATCAGTCGCCTAGAACTTAGAACTAATTGAACCTAACTAACCTAAGGACATCACACACATCCATGCCCGAGGCATGATTCGAACCTGCGACCGTAGCAGTCGCGCGGTTCCGGACTGCGCGCCTAGAACCGCTAGACCACCGCGGCCGGCTAGACATTATTATCCTAGCAAATACAGTTAAATTTGGTAGTAGGGGTAGTTTATAATTATAGTGGAAATAGTTTTTCTATTTATTATTATTATTACTATTAGTTGTAGTCGTAGTAGAAATAGTTCGGTTGATGGACGGCAGAATTGTGTAGAAGGTAATAACGTAAATTGCAAAATTTCCATAAGAATATACGAAGGTTGGATCTTTAATAGTGGAAACTATTTATTTATAGCTCGTACAAAATAGACACGTGTTTCAAAGTTTTACTGACCTTCAAAGTAGTCACCAGCATTGTGTATAACCCGTTGCCAGCGATGTGGAAGTCGTAAGATACTCTTAGCAATGTCAGATGTGTTGACCGTTCGAGCGGCGCGGTCTATTGCCCGAAGAATTTGTAACAGTTATGGAACGAATGCCGTGAAGTGTTTCCTTCAGTTTAGAGATAGAGTTGAACTTACGAGAGCTTAAGTCAGGGGAATGCAATAGGTGGTATGGCTCTTAGTAGCCCCATCAGTCAAACAAATCAGTAACAGCTCGCACTGTACGTGCTTAAGCATTGTCCTGCAAAATGATGGTCAGGTCCTGCATAAAGTGTCATCACTTCTGTCTCTAAGCAGATCGTAGGTTGTGTTCCAAAAATGAACAGCATACAGACAGTAGTGATGACACTTCGTGCAGGACCTAACCATCATTTTCCAGGACAATGCTCAAGCACGTGCAGTGCAAGCTGTTAGTGATCTGTTTGACTGATGGGGCTGCTAAGGGCTATACCACATACTGAACTCCCCTGACTTAAGCCCACGTGAGTTCAACTCGATTTCTAAAATGAAGGAAACACTTCATGGCATTCGCTTCAGAATTTCTACAAATTCGTCGGACAATACACCGCGTCGCTCGAACTGTCAACAAAACTAGCACTGCTAAGATTATCCTACGACTTCCACATTGCTCGCAACGGGTTACACACTATGCTCGTGACTACTTTGAAGGTCAGTAAAACTTTGAAACACATGTCTATTTTGTACGAGCTGTAAATAAATAGTTGGCACTACTAAAGTTCCAACCTTCGAATGTAGCAATCGATATAACCGGTGTTTAAACTGTATCTAACAGGCTGCAACAGAATAAATAAATAAACTGCAGAAATGAATTTCGAAACATGTAACAAACGATAGGGTCAGCACAATCATTAGATCGTATTTTCAACACAGACTCCTTCCGTCTTAATCAACTTACAACAGAAAGAGTGAGAAAAGTGACCGAGATAAACTCTTATGAAGCAAACTGAAAGAACAGGCTTACATAACAATGACGAAGGTTGGTGCTGAAACAATACGTGTAAGTATGAGGGTATATTAACTTTCTTCTTGTGAATGGCACATGAAATCTAGCCTGCGGGCTGGGGTTGCCGAGAGGTTCTAGGCACTACAGTTTGGAACCTCTCGACCGCTACGGTCGCAGGTTCGAATCCTGCCTCGGGCATGGATGTATGTGATGTCCTTAGGTTAGTTAGGTTTAAGTAGTTCTATGTTCTAGGGAACTGATGACCACAGCAGTTAACTCCCATAGTGCTCAGAGCCATTTGAACCATTTTTGGAATCTAGCCTTAATTCATCCCTATATTCAGGATGATAATATAACGTTACATTCCCACATGACTCTCAGTTAGGGGAATGTGGAACAAATTACAAAGTTGACACAACAAGAAATATCAATGCGAAAGAAGAAAAAAACAGATTGCAGCCGAAAGTTTCACACTGGGGGCAACAGAAACGGTGTTAAGCAATGTACAGATATTTGACTGGTGCAACGAAAAGCATATGCTGGTGAGATATCAGCAGGATGAAACTTTTGAGTTTTGGATTTTAAGTATTGTGTCAGCTGAAGGAGCCATGGCGGAAGTTGATAGCTTGAACACTTTCGCAGGAAGACGAAATCGCCGACAAACGAGCGCCTAGCAACAGCTAATCGGCGGTTTTTCCCAGGAAGCAGGAGTTGGAGAAGCAGCTGGTCAGGAGCAAGCCTGGTCTGGTGTGTGAGTGAATTGTAAAATGGTTGTATTTGCAACACGATACAATATAGCTATCTTGAAACACTTTGTTATTCAGTGGTAATACAATCCTCCATCAGAATCCAAATCAAATCATATAACATACCCACTATGCTGAGGTGCTTTTACTAACACAGTAACATAACACAAAAACTTAGAGAAGTTAGGTGATTGCAGTAAACAAATACTCTTACAAATACTGTTGAGAGTTATTAGCTATTGGACAATTGATACGATCATGACAAACAATATGATGGCTGATAGCCTAGCACTGAACGTATCTTTACTTACTTATTTACTGCCTTTTTATGTATGTTAATTATTTTTAATTATGTAAATTTGTCAGATCATCATATTCTCCACAGTTCCACAACAATATTACATTTGTCTAAGTTATTGACTGCTTCCTGATGTACCGTACTAAAAGTTCAGTCAGTCAGTATTAAAAAACCTGCAACATAAAAAATGGTTAACTGTTCGTAAGATTTGATACCAACAATATACTGGACATGCATCAATAGAGCACGCCGTGTTTATTATTTTATGCGTTTTAACGTGTATTTCTTTGTTATTTATCATAAGCCTGTTTACTGTAGATCGATGATTTAATTATTTGTGTCCAAGCTTCTATATATAGGATAATGCGTTTGGTTTTAATGGAACCAGGAGGATACAGGGTTTTTATTGAAGTCATGTCTGAGATTGTTAACTTGATTACCACTCAAATGCCGGTACATTTTCTGTATTTTTAAGTAAGTCGTGCATTTTGGTGCGGAAACGTGGGATCTCATCGACGCTAAATGACAGTTGCTCAAGCATTCTGTCATGATGTCGATCTTGGAAACGGTTTTCAGTAGTCAGCATTGGTGCAGCGCAGTCTTCGTGTAATGCGTTAAGGAGCTGATAATGTGGTAAAGTGTTTGCTTTTGTGTGGCAAGCAGCTACGGGAATACTCTAAAATTCGCTCAACTTGGATAAATGCTAAGGCAAGCACGACTTCGATTCTGGCAGTTAACGGGAACTTCAACAGCTCACAAACTGCATAGAATGTGCGTTATAGAACTTCAACTCTATTCACTTGCTTTCTTGGAATTAGTACTGAATAGACAGCGTGTAACTGCTAATAATTCCACAGATTTTGATGTATTGGTCACTGTAATGGACTACGATCCTAAGTTTGATGAAATTGTTAGTAGCATGGCTGAGAAATATGTCAGTGATATAGATCAGCACATACACGCAACAGACGACGATTTTGCAGTAGCCGGTAATCATAACCCTCCTGGCGGACACAAGAATGATTCACAGGAAGAACTTTAGGACAATGGTGATAGGAACCTTTCTGTGTAGCATTTAAATACAATATGTGATCAAAAGTATCCGGACACCACCAAAAACATACATTTTTCATATTAGGTGCATTATGCTGCCACCTACTGCCAGGTACTCCACATCAGCGACCTCACGTGTCATTAGACATCGTGAGAGAGCAGAATGGCAAGCTCCGCCAATCTCACAAACTTCGAACGTGGTCAGCTGCGATGGTGTCACCTGTCTCATACGTCTGTGCGCAAGATTTCCACATTCCTAAACATCCCTAGGTCCACAGTTTCCGATGCGATAGTGAAGTGGAAACGTGAAGGGACACCTAAAGCACAAAACCGTATATGCCGACCTCGTATGTTGACTGACAGAGACCGCCGACAGTTGAGGAGGATCGTAATGTGTAATAGGCAGCCATCTATCCAGACCATCACATAGGAACTCCAAAGTGCATCACGATCCCCTGCAACTACTATGAAAATTAGGCAGGAGGAAAGAAAACTTGGAGTTCATGGTCGAGAGGCTGCTCATAAGCCACACATCACGCCGGTAAATGCCAAACGTCGCCTCGCTTGGAGTAAGGAGAGTAAACACTGGACGACTGAACAGTGGAAAAACGTTGTGTGGAGTGACGAATCATTATACACAATGTGGCGATCCGATGGCAGTCTGTGGGTATTGCGAATGCTCGATGAACGTTATCTGCCAGCATGTGTGGTGCCAATAGTAAAATTCGGATGCTCTGGTATTACGGTGTTGTCGTGTTTTTCATGGAGGGGGCTTGCACCTCTTGTTGTTTTGAGCGACAGTATCACAGCGCAGGCCTACATTCGTGTTTTAAGCACCTTCTTGCTTCCCATTGTTGAAGAGCAATTCGGGGATGGCGATTGCATCTTTCAACGCGATACCTGTTCATAATGCAGGGCCTGTGGCGGAGTGGTTACACTGCAGTAACATCCTTGTAATGGACTATCCTGCACAAAGTCCTGACCTGAATCCTATAGAACACTTTTGGGATGTTTTGGAACGCCGATTTCGTATCAGGACTCACCGACTGACATCGATAGCTCTCCTCAGTGCAGCACTCTGTGAAGCATGGGCTGCCATTTCCCAACAAACCGTCCAGCACCTGACTGAACGTATGCCTGCGAGAGTGGAAGCTGTCATCAAGGCTGAGGGTGACCCAACGCCATATTGAATGCCAGCATTACCGATGGAGGGCACCACGAACTTTTAAGTCATTTTCAGCCAAGTGTCCGGATACTTTTGATCACATAGTGTACTTAAACTGTTAGTTAAGATCAAATGCGTTCTGAGTGGTGGTAAAAGGATACCTAGATAAGAGCACTGAATGTCAAAATTGTAGACTTTCTTTTTGTACTTATCGACTGCAATTTTTATGTTCAAGTTTAAACCCAACAATTTAGTTTTATGTGAAAACTTACTTGCTACAGTGATACTATAATTTTTAAGAACGTAAAACCAGTTCTCTAACACTTCTTCTATGTGTGCTATACAAAAAACCTAGCAAAAGTATTTGATTTTGTGTAGTAAAAAGTGAGATACTACGGGATTTATTTAATGCGATAAAATCAGCCAAGAGTATTTAAAGAACACTTAATTTTAAAAATATTAATTAAAATCTTCAAATGATTTACATCATAAATTTCGGTTTAACCATAGGGGTCCCAGAAACCACACCTCGTAGTACACTAACAGAAAAGTCATCATGTGAGATAAGGTTAAAACTGAATTATTGTAGGCCCATATTTTCTATGTTTTTCTTTGAAATGACTTACTGAAGAAATCATCAGTTTGTTCAGTATAAATCTTGTGGTTTCATTTACATCAATTTATCGCTAGATAATAATCCTTTTTATTAATTTATTCTTATTGTACATTTCATTGCAACTCGTTGTTGTGGTCTTCAGTCAGAAGACTAATTTGATGCAGCTCTCCATGTTACTATTTCCTTTGCAAACCTCTTCATATCCGAATAATTACTGCAACGCACATGCTTATGAATCTGCTTACTGTATTCCTCTCTTGATATTCCTCTTCGACCTTTAACCCCCTCACTCGTTTCAGTACTAAATAGATGATCCATTGATGTCTCCGAATTTGTCCTATCAACCGATACCTCCTTATAGTCAGGCTGTGCCAAAGATTCCTTTTCTCATTTGTTACAGTCAACGCCTCCTCATTAGTTACGTGATCTACCACCTAATATTCAGAATTCTGTTGTAGCATCACATTTAAAAAGCTTGTGTTCTCTTCTTGAGTAAACAATTTATCGTCCATGTTTCACTTCCATACGTGGCTCCACTCCATACAAATACTTCCAGAAAAGTCTTGCTGACACTTAAATTTGTATTCAACGTTAGCAAATTTCTCTTCTCCTGAAACATATTTTGTGCCATTGTCAGTTTATGTTTTATATGTTCTCTACCTCGGCCATACTGGCGTATCACCCGGAGTGATGGTATAGGGTTCTGTTGGTTACACGTCTCGGTCACCTCTTGTTCGCATTGACGGCACTTTGAACAGTGGACGTTACATTTCAGATGCGTTACGACCCGTGGCTCTACCCTTCAGTCGATTGCTGCGAAACCTTACATTTGAGCAGGATAATGCACGACCGCATGTTGCAGGTCCTGTACGGGCCTTTCTGGATACAGAAAATGTTCGACTGCTGCACTGGCCAGCACATTCTCCAGATCTCTTACCAACTGAAAATGTAATAATGTTGCCCTAGTTCACTTTTCCACATTTAGTGTAAGCTCGTCGGAAAGGCACAAATGGCGCACCAATCCCTTGCCTATATGTCTCTGATTATATATCCACATCGGAGTCGCGTTACGATGCGTATAGGCTGCAGCAACGCCCTCAAAGGGAAACCTTTTGATTGCCCCCTATAGTGTACATGTAGGTATTGTTGCGTTATTGAATCTTCCTGTGATATAATTACACTACTGGCCATTAAAATAACTACACCAAGAAGAAATGCAGATGATAAACGGGTATTCATAAGACAAATATATTTTACTAGAACTGACATGTGATTACATTTTCACGTAATTTGGGTGCATAGATCCTGAGAAATCAGTACCCAGAAAAACCACATCTGGCCGCAATAACGGCCTTGATACGCCTGGGAATTGAGTCAAACAGAGTTTGGATGGCGTGTACAGGTACAGCTGTCCAAGCAGCTTCAACACGATACCACAGTTCATCAAGAGTAGTGACTGGCGTATTGTGACGAGCCAGTTGCTCGGCCACCATTGACCAGACGTTTTCAGTTGGTGAGAGATCTAAAGAATGTGCTGGCTAGGACAACAGTCGAAAATTTTCTGTCTCCAGAAAGGCCCGTACAGGACCTAACAATGCCGTCGCGCATTATCCTACTGAAATGTAGGATTTCGCAGGGATCAAATGAAGGGTAGAGCCACGGGTCGTAACACATCTGAAATGTAACGTCCACTGTTCAAAGTGCCGTCAATGCAAACAAGAGGTGACGGAGACGTCTAACCAATGGCACCCCATACCATCACGCCCAGTGATACGCCTGTATGGTGATGACGAATACACGCTATTCTGTTATAGTTTCTACAGAGAGAGAAAGCAGTGTTCTGGGTTATGACACAAGTTGTGAAACAAGGAAGGAAAACTTGAGATTAATCGACAAAAAAATATAAATTATTTTGTGAATTTTTCTGAGGCTGACTTCTTTACTGCTATTGTGTGACTGAATTTATTGAAATAGTGAGATCAGTGAAATAGCGCTAATATCGCGTACGTAATTCTAATCACAGATTAAATTAAATTGGCTAATTATTTCTGTGGAAGACTACAGATCTTCGCAGTAATCAAAAACTTTGCGCAACAGAAAACAGAGAAGACGAAAAGTGATCACAAGTCAAATGATATTATATTCAACTATATGGAATAACGTCTCGAAATGAAATAGATCGTTATGTTGGGCGGCTGTATTACAAAGTTAACAATAGGTATTACGTATGCTGTTGTAATAAACACCTGGGAAAACCAGAACTATCTTCCGTGGCCGATTCTTACTTCCTCAAAATGGGACAGAATTCACACTCACTGTCTGTCTGTCTGTCTGTTTCTCCCTCTCCCTCCCTCCCTCCCTCCCTCCCTCCCTCTCTCTCTCTCTCTCTCTCTCTCTCTCTCTCTCTCTCTCTCTCTCTCACACACACACACACACACACAGAGAGAGAGAGAGAGAGAGAGAGAGAGAGAGAGAGATAGGGAGAGAGACACACACACACACACACACACACACACACACACATACACCCATACACGTAGACAGGCATAAAAGAAGGAAAAAGGACATAGTGTTCACCTTTCCACAAGTAATGCGACACAAAAATAGCGTTTGTCGAGATACTCCAGGCAAACAACTCTGCAAACTGGCGTACTGAGTTCCCGCTCGCTAAAGCTTTGAACTCAACTCTCGCGCCTCTGAAAACCAATCGACGTCAAAAAGAAAACTTTACCGCTGCCTCGTCATTCTCTGGTAGAAGAGAACATTTGGTGTATCCAGTAACTACAGCGCTGGGATACAGTACACGGTGGAGCTGCAGCTTGACAAAGACCGTGTGTTAACTCTGTTTACTGTTCTCGGTACTTACGGTTGGCGGTGTACATTTATATACTACAGCTACTTGTTCCTTCGATATACTGTTCAGTTTCGAAAGTTAAAATACATTTCAAACCTGAATAATTTAAACAGCGTTTTAATACTCTGCTTTTGTTTTTAATATTACGTCACCGGTTTCATCACAACTGATGAATTTGTTCCCTTGGGCGTGCCCTTTTGTACTTGTTTCGGAGAGGAACATTGCGGATATAATGCATCGTCGTCACCGAAACCATAATGAAAAGTTTGGGTGAAACATTCTGCAGTGGTGATTCTGGATGATCAACTTGCCGTTCGTTAGGTGTGATTTATGGCATCAGTGGAAAAGTAATTCGCCTGTGCAGATGAGTTTTCAGACTCTGCTACTACCTCACGAGAGTTCTGCTTCGATCTCCGGTATCAGCAAGATTTTTTACTTGATGGGGTCGGTGGGTTCTTAGAGATCCTCTCACTTTCGAGAGACTAATTCACCAGCTTCTTGATGGAAATAAAGGTAGGTCTGCTCTTTCGAAACAAACATTAAAGACATGTAGAAACGGGTACTGAGTACGTGCAGCAGAAATAGTGTCACCCTGAATTGCCTAATACGAACGATGAGGCAATGATCGGCCGGCTGCGCCAAAAACCGATTGAAATGTGAACAGACTGAGTGCGGACAAACAAATGACCCAGCTGTGATTTTAATTGCGCTCCTAGCCCTGTGTCCAAGCGTTGCGTTAGAGCGCTCCTATTAGCACCTAAATAACTCTTTCTTAGAACATCAATGACAGCTACGCAACGAGTCTTTCCTTTATCTTCTGCCTCTTGCTTGGCGAAAACTCTCACGCGAATTGTTTGGTATAAGTTCGCCTACGCTAAAAATCACTGTCAGGGAAAACTTCACCCACTCAGACGCTGACGGTGGCAGTTACGGGAGCAACGAAACGAGGGGTGGAGTACAGCCAGCATGAGTGTCGCTCTGGAGTTGGCTGCAATGTCTCTGAAGAGCTGAGTAGAGTAATATTGTAAGAAAGAACGGAGAACATGCTCGTTCAGCCAGTACTGCAACGACTCTGCACCACTGTGAGAGCTCTGGTTTTCCTCCGTTTGCCCGCGTGAAATCACTGTCTCCGGAAGAGAAAGGAATCGATGAAATAAATAGAGGGCTATAAAACTTCCAAATATAAAGAAAACACAATCGAAAATTACAAATAATCTCTGTCGTGGTGACATAACAGCACTTTGTGGAACAGTGAACCCACAGCGAAAAAAAAAAATAGATATCCAACTCAATTTTACTGTATTTCCAGGAAGAAATTCTGTAGATTCTTATCTTACGTCAACAAGGGTCATTGTTTAATGTGTAGGAACATTAAGATTGTCAGTGAACACTACTCGCTTCACGAGTAATATAAGGGGCACATAATTTTTATAAGATGAAAAGTTTTAATTTAGTATGAATTGCTACAGTTGGAAAGTGCCAAAGTTATGGTATTGATGAACAAAACTGAAGTTAATTTAAAACCACTTGCTTCACATGTGATGGTATGAGGCACTTAAATTTTAATCTGATTTGAAGTTAACTTTCAATTAAAGTCTTTGCTGAAGTTTATAGAGAGTATTCTCGGTGCAAATGGTATTAAAATATAGTAAGATATATGACCGTAAGTGAGGAAGTAATTCAGCTTTCATCATAATTGTAAAAATTTATGAAAAGTATGTATTGTTTGCATATGTAGAGAAGGGATAGTTTGTGGGCCGGCTTTCCAATCTGTTATATGATAAAGAAATAAAACTAAATAGTTGTTTTCTAGCTAAAGAAACCTGAGTTAATCATTTAAAAGAATATATAAAAAGGTATGTGAACTGTTTATTTTATTGCATTTGTGATGTGTATATCTGTGTTAGTCAAACTTTAATGATTGCTTACGTATGCTGTTTGTAACTACTGCTATTCACTGTGTAGTTCGTCTGGTTATCGCAGGTGTTCAATGCACTTTAATGAGAAAGAATTAATGAATTTTCTTTTAGCAAGAGTAAAGATACATTCATTCAAAATAATGTTTTCACGTTAATATGCCTAACTAGGCTTGCGACCATTTTATTATTTCATTTACAAGAAATCTGTTACTGTAACTTCTTGCAAAATTATAGTCTTTCTGTTATCTACTAACTGCTACCATTACGAAATTCACGTCCGATTCCCTCTGTCTGTTAGGTAACACACGATAAAATTTAAAAAATCCTCCCAGAGGGTAACATTTACTGTGCGTTTAAGACATATTTAGGCAAACTGCAGTGGTAGTGCTATATTTGGCTTCCTTGTGACAAATTTGTAAGTTCCGTTATTAGGAAACAGTGTGGCACACACGCACGCGAACGCCAGTAATAGTGTTATAAACTGCTGCTTGTGTTAAAAGATACCTGTCGTCAGCTGCAATGCATGTGGCTAGGCTTTTCCCTAGTCCTTCACTAGAAAACCAGGAATCAATGAATAATCAGAGGGGGAAATGAAGCAATTTAGAAATTATGATTGCTAGGGTTTACACTACATTCTGCAAAGTTTAGAAACTGCAAATTAGTAGTAGTAATAGTAGTAACAGTACTTCCAGCAGCTTTATTCATCCGTTGGTAACGTCTATAGGAATCCTGGAGAGTTTAAGTAGAAAGTAAAAGAAAACGTTATGAACTTACAAGTCCAGTTTGCAAAGAATGTGACACGTAGTCGCCTGTTGCTTTATAGTAGGTACCGTCCTGGAATTTGTCTCCAGTAAATAGGAAAAATCATGAAAAAAATAAAATTGGGTGCTTGGAAGGAGATCAGAGCCTCCATCCGGCTGAATACATTCCCATCGGTTTATCCGTAGTGCGCAATACTGAATTTCATGTGTTTTTTGCAAATAAGTTATTTAACACTGTAAGAGGGCGAGTTGAAAGTAATGCCTCCGACTTTTTTACGTGAAACTCTTTAGCGTTTTGAATAAACAAACTTTATTAAAATCCACAACTTTATTCTTCGTGTCTGGATGTTTGTAGCCCTATGCCGGTTGGAGGCTTCGAATTATAGCATGTAACATGGCGGTGTGTCCTCTGTCGTTGATCATCCCCCATCTAATCCCGGTTTGGCTCTATACAATTTCCATCTCTTTCCATAACAACGGGATCACCTTCGAGGACTTCACTTTGGTAGCGATAAAGCGGTGTCAAGCTGAGATGAGGTGGTGGCTCCATCAACAAAGGAAAACACTCTACAGTGACGGTACCAATAAACTGGTATGTCATTGGGAGAAATGTGTTCCTCAACAAGGTGACTATGTTGAGAAAAAAGTATGCAAACATGGACAATAAAGATGAGGATTGTTAATAACTTGCAGCTATAGGCGCTTCAGTCCGGAACCGCGTGACTGCTACAGTCACCGGTTCGAATCCTGCCTCGGGCATGAATGTGTGTGACGTCCTTATGTTAGTTAGGTTTAAGTAGTTCTACGTTCTAGGGGATTTATGACCACAGCTGTTAAGTCCCATAGTACTCAGAGCCATTTTTTTGGTTAATAACGTGTGTTTTGTTTAAAAAGCTTAAAGAGTTTTCACACAAACAATACGAAAGCTGTACTTTTTAGCACGGTCCCGTAAAAAGGTATTGCTAAAGTGTTCATTCCTTCCTCAACATCAGTCACTGCACACAGCGAACACATTTTCAGCTGACATTAGGTCCAAGGTGATAATGTTAGGTTATCGTGCAGAGTATCACAACTAGCAAATTTGTTTGTCTAAAAATTTTCAGCATTCCCGTGTAATGGTTAACATACCAAGCTGAGAAAAATGATAAAATGACTAAATCTCTCGGACCTCCATCCGGGTGGCTGTGTTGTAATTCTGTGACGTCTCAATGAGTGTCACTCTCATTATCTTCTAATGAAGACATCACCAGAAGATTACGAAACGTCACTGAATGTTAATGTAGTCACTCGGATGAAACCCGAAAAGATTTCGTCAGCAGTATACGTCGTGAAGTCTACATTCTCGTACAAAGAGGATAAGATGCTAGTTATACGCAATTCAGAGTTTAAGTGTGACATTTTACAGAGAAAATAATATGGTATGAAAGTGTGTTACATTTCCTTTAAACATCTACTCTGAGTAATACAAGTAAACTTTCACAGTATAGAATTTGTCCTTAACAGATACTTTTAAATTTTCTTTTTAGTACGTCTGCTTTATTAATCTCCTTAACCTCCTCAGGAAATTCATGTGAGGTTTTATTTCTTGGAAGAAAACTTGATTTTAGTTTTCTGTTTATTCTTTTCTGGTAAATGTAAGTTCCATAGTTATGGATGGAGCTGTTGACAAGGTTTATCATCTGGATACTCGTGTGTTAATGTACTTATTTTGTGCAGTTAAAACCACCAACTTTGGAATCAATTTTTACCATAAGCCGCTCGATAATTATTTTTTGTTAGTATTCTTATGGAATTTTTCTTTGGCTGAAAAACTGTATTCATAGTTTCTGCGTTTGTTCCCCAGAAAAGAATACAGTAGCTAAGAGACGAGAGTATATATGGAAAGTATGAAACTGAAAGGCACTGACTATTCCGCACTGATGAGAGGGTTCCAAGGGCATAACATGCTGATGAAATTCCGACAGTCTGTATAAATTCGCAGAAATTTTTCGTTTGTTGCGCATTTTATGCAAAACACTGTGTTCATAATTTGTGAATTAGTTCCCGAGAAAAGAATGTATAGGTACGAGACGAGAGTATATACGAATAGTATGAAACTGAAAGTCACTGACTGTTACACAATGATGACAGGGCTCCAAGGGCATAACATGCTGATGAGATTCTGACAGCATTTGCTGCGCATTTTACGCAAATATCAAAATTAGAAAAAAATATAAAAACTGATGTTCGATAATTTGCCTTGTTACTAACGTGTCATGCTATTAAGTATCTTTTTATTACATGGTCTCACGTTGTATTTGCAGCAGATGTTTCGAACACTGTAAGAGTGACAGACACTTCGCAAAGCCTACAAGAAATTTACCCGCGTCGGCCGAACCACTTTAACATGTGAGAAAGCTTGTCTTATTAACTGGCTAAATGACAACTGGAACACACGCAGAGAAAGACTTCCTGATAACTGAACTGACAGACGGA